>NW_028188130.1:0-1200000 GCF_964204655.1 Triturus cristatus | reverse complement strand
GCTCTGCTGACCTGGTTCTCTGGCTCTAAAGTGGCTCTGCTGACCTGGTTCTCTGGTTCTAAAGCAGCTCTGCTGACCTGGTTCTAAAGCGGCTCTGCTGACCTGGTTCTCTCCCTCTAAAGCAGCTCTGCTGACCTGGTTCCCTGGCTCTAAAGCAACTCTGTTGTCCGGGTTCTCTGGCTCAAAAGCAGCTCTGCTGACCTGGTTCTATGGCTCTAAAGCAGCTCTGCTGACCTGGTTCTCTGGCTCTATAGAAGCTCTGCTGAACTGGTTCTCTGCCTCTAGAGCAGGTCTGCTGACCTGGCTCTTAGGCTCGAGAGCAGCTCTGCTGACCTGGTTCTCAGGCTCTAAAGCTGCTCTGCTGACCTGGTTCTCTTGCTCTAGAGAAGCTCTGCTGACCTGGTTCTTAGGCTCTAGTGCAGCTCAGATGACCGGGTTCTAAAGCGGCTCTTCTGACCTGGTTCTCTCCCTCTAAAGCAGCTCTGCTGACCTGGTTCTCTGGCTCTAAAGCAGCTCTGTTTACCTGGTTCTCTGGCTCTAGAGGAGATCTGCTGACCTGGTTCTTAGGCTCTAGAGCAGCTCTGCTGACCCGGTTCTATGGCTCTAAAGCAGCTCTGCTGACCTGGTTCGCTGGCTCTAAAGCTGCTGTGCTGACCGGGTTCTCTCACTCTTAAGCAGCTCTGCTGACCTGGTTTCTTTGGCTCTACAGCAGCTCTGCTGACCTGGTTCTCTGCCTCTACAGCAGCTCTGCTGACCCGGTTCTCTGCCTCTACAGCAGCTCTGCTGACCTGGTTCTCTGGCTCTAAAGAAGGTCTGCTGACCTGGTTCTATGGCTCTAAAGCAGCTCTGCTGACCTGGTTCGCTGGCTCTAAAGCAGCTCTGCTGACCTGGTTCTCTCCCTCTTAAGCAGCTCTGCTGACCTGGTTTCTCTGGCTCTAGAGCAGCCCTGCTGACCTGGTTCTCTGGCTCTAAAGCAGCTCTGTTGACCTGGTTTCTCTGGCTCTACAGCAGCTCTGCTTACCAGATTCTCTGCCCCTAGAGCAGCTTTGCTGACCTGGTTCTTAGGCTCTAGAGCAGGTCTGCTGACCTGGTTCTCTGGCTCTAAAGCAGCTCTGCTGACCTGGTTCTCTGGCTCTAAAGTGGCTCTGCTGACCTGGTTCTCTGGTTCTAAAGCAGCTCTGCTGACCTGGTTCTAAAGCGGCTCTGCTGACCTGGTTCTCTCCCTCTAAAGCAGCTCTGCTGACCTGGTTCCCTGGCTCTAAAGCAACTCTGTTGTCCTGGTTCTCTGGCTCAAAAGCTGCTCTGCTGACCTGGTTCTCTGGCTCTAGAGCAGCTCTGCTGACCTGGTTGTCTGGCTCTAATGCAGCTCTACTGACCTGGATCTATGGCTCTAGAGCAGCTCTGCTGACCTGGTTCTCTGGATCTAGTGCTGGTATGCTGACCTGGTTCTTAGGCTCTAGAGAAGCTCTGCTGACCTGGTTCTTTGGCTCTAAAGCAGCTCTGTTGACCTGAGTCGCTGGCTCTAAAGCAGCTCTGCTGACCTGGTTCTCTCCCTCTAAAGCAGCTCTGCTGACCTGGTTCGCTGGCTCTAAAGCAGCTCTGCTGACCCGGTTCTCTGCCTCTAGAGCAGCTCTGCTGGCCTGGTTTCTCTGGTTCTACAGCAGCTCTGCTGACCTGGTTCTCTGGCTCTAGAGCAGATCTGCTGACCCGGTTCTCTGCCTCTACAGCAGCTCTGCTGACCTGGTTCTCTGGCTCTAGAGCAGCTCTACTGACCTGGTTCTATGGCTCTAGAGCAGCTCTGCTCACCTGGTTCTCTGGATCTAGTGCTGGTATGCTGACCTGGTTCTTAGGCTCTATAGAAGCTCTGCTGACTTGGTTCTTTTGCTCTAAAGCAGCTCTGTTGACCTGGGTCTCTGGCTCTAAAGCAGCTCTGCTGACCTGGTTCTCTCCCTCTAAAGCAGCTCTGCTGACCTGGTTCGCTGGCTCTAAAGCAGCTCTGCTGACGTGGTTCTCTCCCTCTTAAGCAGCTCTGCTGACCTGGTTTCTCTGGCTCCACAGCAGCTCTGCTGACCTGGTTCTCTGCCTCTAGAGCAGCTCTGCTGACCTGGTTTCTCTGGCTCTACAGCAGCTCTGCTGACCTGGTTCTCTGGCTCTAGAGCAGATCTGCTGACCTGGTTCTCTGGCTCTAATGCAGCTCTGTTGACCTGGTTTCTCTGGATCTACAGCAGCTCTACTGATCTGGTTCTCTGCCTCTAAAGCAGCTCTGCTGACCTTGTTCTTAGGCTCTAGAGCAGCTCTGCTGACCTGGTTCACTGGCTCTAAAGCAGTTCAGCTGACCTGGTTCTCTAGCTCTAAAGCAGTTCTGCTGACCTGGTTCTCTGGCTCTAAAGCAGCTCTGCTGACCTGGTTCTCTGGCTCTAGAGCAGCTCTGCTGACCTGGTTCTCTGGCTCTAATGCAGCTCTGTTGACCTGGTTTCTCTGGATCTACAGCAGCTCTGCTGACCTGGTTCTCTGCCTCTAAAGCAGCTCTGCTGACCTGGTTCTTAGGCTCTAAAGCAGCTCTGCTGACCTGGTTCTCTGCCTCTAGAGCAGCTCTGCTGACCTGGTTTCTCCGGCTCTACAGCAGCTCTGCTGACCTGGTTCTCTGGCTCTAGAGCAGCTCTGCTGACCTGGTTCTCTGGCTATAATGCAGCTCTACTGACCTGGTTCTATGGCTCTAGAGCAGCTCTGCTGACCTGGTTCTATGGCTCTAGAGCAGCTCTGCTCGCCTGGTTCTCTGGATCTAGTGCTGGTATGCTGACCTGGTTCTTAGGCTCTAGAGAAGCTCTGCTGACCTGGTTCTTTGGCTCTAAAGCAGCTCTGTTGACCTGGGTCATTGGCTCTAAAGAAGGTCTGCTGATGTGGTTCTCTCCCTCTTAAGCAGCTATGCTGACCTGGTTTCTCTGGCTCTACAGCAGCTCTGCTGACGTGGTTCTCTGCCGCTACAGCAGCTCTGCTGACCCGGTTCTCTGCCTCTAGAGCAGATCTGCTGACCTGGTTTCTCTGGCTCTACAGCAGCTCTGCTGACCTGGTTCTCTGGTTCTAGAGCAGCTCTGCTGACCTGGTTCTCTGGCTCTAAAGCAGCTCTGCTGACCTGGTTCTCTGGCTCTATAGAAGCTCTGCTGAAATGGTTCTCTGCCTCTAGAGCAGGTCTGCTGACCTGGTTCTTAGGCTCGAGAGCAGCTCTGCTAACCTGGTTCTCAGGCTCTAAAGCTGCTCTGCTGACCTAGTTCTCTGGCTCTAGCTCTGCTGACCTGGTTATCCTGCTCTAGAGAAGCTCTGCTGACCTGGTTCTTAGGCTCTAGAGCAGCTCAGATGACTGGGTTCTAAAGCGGCTCTTCTGACCTGGTTCTCTCCCTCTAAAGCAGCTCTGCTGACCTGGTTCTCTGGCTCTAAAGCAGCTCTGTTTACCTGGTTCTCTGGCTCTAGAGGAGCTCTGCTGACCTGGTTCTTAGGCTCTAGAGCAGCTCTGCTGACCCGGTTCTATGGCTCTAAAGCAGCTCTGCTGACCTGGTTCGCTGGCTCTAAAGCTGCTGTGCTGACCGGGTTCTCTCACTCTTAAGCAGCTCTGCTGACCTGGGTTCTCTGGCTCTAGAGGAGCTCTGCTGACCTGGTTCTTAGGCTCTAGAGCAGCTCTGCTGACCCGGTTCTATGGCTCTAAAGCAGCTCTGCTGACCTGGTTCGCTGGCTCTAAAGCTGCTGTGCTGACCGGGTTCTCTCACTCTTAAGCAGCTCTGCTGACCTGGTTCTCTGCCTCTACAGCAGCTCTGCTGACCCGGTTCTCTGCCTCTACAGCAGCTCTGCTGACCTGGTTCTCTGGCTCTAAAGCAGCTCTGCTGACCTGGTTCTATGGCTCTAAAGCAGCTCTGCTGACCTGGTTCGCTGGCTCTAAAGCAGCTCTGCTGACCTGGTTCTCTCCCTCTTAAGCAGCTCTGCTGACCTGGTTTCTCTGGCTCTACAGCAGCTCTGCTGACCTGGTTCTCTGCCTCTACAGCAGCTCTGCTGACCCGGTTCTCTGCCACTAGAGCAGCTCTGCTGACCTGGTTTCTCTGGTTCTACAGCAGCTCTGCTGACCTGGTTCTCTGGCTCTAGAGCAGCTCTGCTGACCTGGTTCTCTGGCTCTAATGCAGCTCTACTGACCTGGTTCTATGGCTCTAGAGCAGCTCTGCTGACCTGGTTCTCTGGATCTAGTGCTGGTATGCTGACCTGGTTCTTAGGCTCTAGAGAAGCTCTGCTGACCTGGTTCTTTGGCTCTAAAGCAGCTCTGTTGACCTGGGTCGCTGGCTCTAAAGCAGCTCTGCTGACCTGGTTCTCTCCCTCTAATGCAGCTCTGCTGACCTGGTTCGCTGGCTCGAGAGCAGCTCTGCTAGCCTGGTTCTCAGGCTCTAAAGCTGCTCTGCTGACCTAGTTCTCTGGCTCTAGCTCTGCTGACCTGGTTCTCCTGCTCTAGAGAAGCTCTGCTGACCAGGTTCTTAGGCTCTAGAGCAGCTCAGATGACTGGGTTCTAAAGCGGCTCTTCTGACCTGGTTCTCTCCCTCTAAAGCAGCTCTGCTGACCTGGTTCTCTGGCTCTAAAGCAGCTCTGTTTACCTGGTTCTCTGGCTCTAGAGGAGCTCTGCTGACCTGGTTCTTAGGCTCTAGAGCAGCTCTGCTGACCCGGTTCTATGGCTCTAAAGCAGCTCTGCTGACCTGGTTCGCTGGCTCTAAAGCTGCTGTGCTGACCGGGTTCTCTCACTCTTAAGCAGCTCTGCTGACCTGGTTTCTCTGGCTCTAGAGGAGCTCTGCTGACCTGGTTCTTAGGCTCTAGAGCAGCTCTGCTGACCCAGTGCTATGGCTCTAAAGCAGCTCTGCTGACCTGGTTCGCTGGCTCTAAAGCTGCTGTGCTGATCGGGTTCTCTCACTCTTAAGCAGCTCTGCTGACCTGGTTCTCTGCCTCTACAGCAGCTCTGCTGACCCGGTTCTCTGCCTCTACAGCAGCTCTGCTGACCTGGTTCTCTGGCTCTAAAGCAGCTCTGCTGACCTGGTTCTATGGCTCTAAAGCAGCTCTGCTGACCTGGTTCGCTGGCTCTAAAGCAGCTCTGCTGACCTGGTTCTCTCCCTCTTAAGCAGCTCTGCTGACCTGGTTTCTCTGGCTCTACAGCAGCTCTGCTGACCTGGTTCTCTGCCTCTACAGCAGCTCTGCTGACCCGGTTCTCTGCCACTAGAGCAGCTCTGCTGACCTGGTTTCTCTGGTTCTACAGCAGCTCTGCTGACCTGGTTCTTTGGCTCTAAAGCAGCTCTGTTGACCTGGGTCGCTGGCTCTAAAGCAGCTCTGCTGACCTGGTTCTCTCCCTCTAATGCAGCTCTGCTGACCTGGTTCGCTGGCTCTAAAGCAGCTCTGCTGACGTGGTTCTCTCCCTCTTAAGCAGCTCTGCTGACCTGGTTTCTCTGGCTCCACAGCAGCTCTGCTGACCCGGTTCTCTGCCTCTAGAGCAGCTCTGCTGACCTGGTTTCTCTGGCTCTACAGCAGCTCTGTTGACCTGGTTTCTCTGGATCTACAGCAGCTCTGCTGATCTGGTTCTATGGCTCTAAAGCAGCTCTGCTGACCTGGTTCTCTGGCTCTATAGAAGCTCTGCTGAAATGGTTCTCTGCCTCTAGAGCAGGTCTGCTGCCCTGGTTCTTAGGCTCGAGAGCAGCTCTGCTGACCTTGTTCTCAGGCTCTAAAGCTGCTCTGCTGACCTAGTTCTCTGGCTCTAGCTCTGCTGACCTGGTTCTCTTGCTCTAGAGAAGCTCTGCTGACCTGGTTCTTAGGCTCTAGAGCAGCTCAGATGACCGGGTTCTAAAGCGGCTCTTCTGACCTGGTTCTCTCCCTCTAAAGCAGCTCTGCTGACCTGGTTCTCTGGCTCTAAAGCAGCTCTGTTTACCTGGTTCTCTGGCTCTAGAGGAGCTCTGCTGACCTGGTTCTTAGGCTCTAGAGCAGCTCTGCTGACCCGGTTCTATGGCTCTAAAGCAGCTCTGCTGACCTGGTTCGCTGGCTCTAAAGCTGCTGTGCTGACCGGGTTCTCTCACTCTTAAGCAGCTCTGCTGACCTGGTTTCTCTGGCTCTACAGCAGCTCTGCTGACCTGGTTCTCTGCCTCTATAGCAGCTCTGCTGACCCGGTTCTCTGCCTCTACAGCAGCTCTGCTGACCTGGTTCTCTGGCTCTAAAGCAGCTCTGCTGACCTGGTTCTATGGCTCTAAAGCAGCTCTGCTGACCTGGTTCGCTGGCTCTAAAGCAGCTCTGCTGACCTGGTTCTCTCCCTCTTAAGCAGCTCTGCTGACCTGGTTCTCTCCCTCTTAAGCAGCTCTGCTGACCTGGTTCTCTGCCTCTACAGCAGCTCTACTGACCCGGTTCTCTGCCTCTAGAGCAGCTCTGCTGACCTGGTTTCTCTGGTTCTACAGCAGCTCTGCTGACCTGGTTCTCTGGCTCTAGAGAAGCTCTGCTGACCTGGTTCTTTGGCTCTAAAGCAGCTCTGTTGACCTGAGTCGCTGGCTCTAAAGCAGCTCTGCTGACCTGGTTCTCTCCCTCTAAAGCAGCTCTGCTGACCTGGTTCGCTGGCTCTAAAGCAGCTCTGCTGACCCGGTTCTCTGCCTCTAGAGCAGCTCTGCTGACCTGGTTTCTCTGGTTCTACAGCAGCTCTGCTGACCTGGTTCTCTGGCTCTAGAGCAGCTCTGCTGACCTGGTTCTCTGGCTCTAATGCAGCTCTACTGACCTGGTTCTATGGCTCTAGAGCAGCTCTGCTCACCTGGTTCTCTGGATCTAGTGCTGGTATGCTGACCTGGTTCTTAGGCTCTATAGAAGCTCTGCTGACTTGGTTCTTTGGCTCTAAAGCAGCGCTGTTGACCTGGGTCGCTGGCTCTAAAGCAGCTCTGCTGACCTGGTTCTCTCCCTCTAAAGCAGCTCTGCTGACCTGGTTCGCTGGCTCTAAAGCAGCTCTGCTGACGTGGTTCTCTCCCTCTTAAGCAGCTCTGCTGACCTGGTTTCTCTGGCTCCACAGCAGCTCTGCTGACCTGGTTCTCTGCCTCTACATCAGCTCTGCTGACCCGGTTCTCTGCCTCTAGAGCAGCTCTGCTGACCTGGTTTCTCTGGCTCTACAGCAGCTCTGCTGACCTGGTTCTCTGGCTCTAGAGCAGATCTGCTGACCTGGTTCTCTGCCTCTAAAGCAGCTCTGCTGACCTTGTTCTTAGGCTCTAGAGCAGCTCTGCTGACCTGGTTCACTGGCTCTAAAGCAGTTCTGCTGACCTGGTTCTCTGGCTCTAAAGCAGTTCTGCTGACCTGGTTCTCTGGCTCTAGAGCAGCTCTGCTGACCTGGTTCTCTGGCTCTAATGCAGCTCTGTTGACCTGGTTTCTCTGGATCTACAGCAGCTCTGCTGACCTGGTTCTCTGCCTCTAAAGCAGCTCTGCTGACCTGGTTCTTAGGCTCTAAAGCAGCTCTGCTGACCTGGTTCTCTGGCTCTAGAGCAGCTCTGCTGACCTGGTTTCTCCGGCTCTACAGCAGCTCTGCTGACCTGGTTCTCTGGCTCTAGAGCAGCTCTGCTGACCTGGTTCTCTGGCTCTAATGCAGCTCTACTGACCTGGTTCTATGGCTCTAGAGCAGCTCTGCTGACCTGGTTCTATGGCTCTAGAGCAGCTCTGCTCACCTGGTTCTCTGGATCTAGTGCTGGTATGCTGACCTGGTTCTTAGGCTCTAGAGAAGCTCTGCTGACCTGGTTCTTTGGCTCTAAAGCAGCTCTGTTGACCTGGGTCGTTGGCTCTAAAGAAGGTCTGCTGACGTGGTTCTCTCCCTCTTAAGCAGCTATGCTGACCTGGTTTCTCTGGCTCTACAGCAGCTCTGCTGACCTGGTTCTCTGCCGCTACAGCAGCTCTGCTGACCCGGTTCTCTGCCTCTAGAGCAGACCTGCTGACCTGGTTTCTCTGGCTCTACAGCAGCTCTGCTGACCTGGTTCTCTGGTTCTAGAGCAGCTCTGCTGACCTTGTTCTCTGGCTCTAAAGCAGCTCTGCTGACCTGGTTCTCTGGCTCTATAGAAGCTCTGCTGAAATGGTTCTCTGCCTCTAGAGCAGGTCTGCTGACCTGGTTCTTAGGCTCGAGAGCAGCTCTGCTGACCTGGTTCTCAGGCTCTAAAGCTGCTCTGCTGACGTGGTTCTCTCCCTCTTAAGCAGCTATGCTGACCTGGTTTCTCTGGCTCTACAGCAGCTCTGCTGACCTGGTTCTCTGCCTCTACAGCAGCTCTGCTGACCCGATTCTCTGCCTCTAGAGCAGCTCTGCTGACCTGGTTTCTCTGGCTCTACAGCAGCTCTGCTGACATGATTCTCTGGTTCTAGAGCAGCTCTGCTGACCTGGTTCTCTGGCTCTAAAGCAGCTCTGCTGACCTGGTTCTCTGGTTCTAAAGCAGCTCTGCTGACCTGGTTCTAAAGCGGCTTTGCTGACCTGGTTCTCTCCCTCTAAAGCAGCTCTGCTGACCTGGTTCCCTAGCTCTAAAGCAACTCTGTTGTCCTGGTTCTCTGGCTCAAAAGCAGCTCTGCTGACCTGGTTCTATGGCTCTAAAGCAGCTCTGCTGACCTGGTTCTCTGGCTCTATAGAAGCTCTGCTGAAATGGTTCTCTGCCTCTAGAGCAGGTCTACTGACCTGGTTCTTAGGCTCAAGAGCAGCTCTGCTGACCTGGTTCTCAGGCTCTAAAGCTGCTCTGCTGACCTAGTTCTCTGGCTCTAGCTCTGCTGACCTGGTTCTCTTGCTCTAGAGAAGCTCTGCTGACCTGGTTCTTAGGCTCTAGAGCAGCTCAGATGACCGGGTTCTAAAGCGGCTCTTCTGACCTGGTTCTCTCCCTCTAAAGCAGCTCTGCTGACCTGGTTCTCTGGCTCTAAAGCAGCTCTGTTTACCTGGTTCTCTGGCTCTAGAGGAGCTCTGCTGACCTGGTTCTTAGGCTCTAGAGCAGCTCTGCTGACCCAGTTCTATGGCTCTAAAGCAGCTCTGCTGACCTGGTTCGCTGGCTCTAAAGCTGCTGTGCTGACCGGGTTCTCTCACTCTTAAGCAGCTCTGCTGACCTGGTTTCTCTGGCTCTACAGCAGCTCTGCTGACCTGGTTTCTCTGGCTCTACAGCAGCTCTGCTGACCTGGTTCTCTGCCTCTACAGCAGCTCTGCTGACCCGGTTCTCTGCCACTAGAGCAGCTCCGCTGACCTGGTTTCTCTGGCTCTACAGCAGCTCTGCTGACCTGGTTCTCTGGCTCTAGAGCAGATCTGCTGACCTGGTTCTCTGGCTCTAATGCAGCTCTGTTGACCTGGTTTCTCCGGATCTACAGCAGCTCTACTGATCTGGTTCTCTGCCTCTAAAGCAGCTCTGCTGACCTTGTTCTTAGGCTCTAGAGCAGCTCTGCTGACCTGGTTCACTGGCTCTAAAGCAGTTCTGCTGACCTGGTTCTCTGGCTCTAAAGCAGTTCTGCTGACCTGGTTCTCTGGCTCTAAAGCAGCTCTGCTGACCTGGTTCTCTGGCTCTAGAGCAGCTCTGCTGACCTGGTTCTCTGGCTCTAATGCAGCAATGTTGACCTGGTTTCTCTGGATCTACAGCAGCTCTGCTGACCTGGTTCTCTGCCTCTAAAGCAGCTCTGCTGACCTGGTTCTTAGGCTCTAAAGCAGCTCTGCTGACCTGGTTCTCTGCCTCTAGAGCAGCTCTGCTGACCTGGTTTCTCCGGCTCTACAGCAGCTCTGCTGACCTGGTTCTCTGGCTCTAGAGCAGCTCTGCTGACCTGGTGCTCTGGCTCTAATGCAGCTCTACTGACCTGGTTCTATGGCTCTAGAGCAGCTCTGCTGACCTGGTTCTATGGCTCTAGAGCAGCTCTGCTCACCTGGTTCTCTGGATCTAGTGCTGGTATGCTGACCTGGTTCTTAGGCTCTAGAGAAGCTCTGCTGACCTGGTTCTTTGGCTCTAAAGCAGCTCTGTTGACCTGGGTCGTTGGCTCTAAAGAAGGTCTGCTGACCGGGTTCTCTCACTCTTAAGCAGCTCTGCTGACCTGGTTTCTCTGGCTCTACAGCAGCTCTGCTGACCTGGTTCTCTGCCTCTACAGCAGCTCTGCTGACCCGGTTCTCTGCCTCTACAGCAGCTCTGCTGACCTGGTTCTCTGGCTCTAAAGCAGCTCTGATGACCTGGTTCTATGGCTCTAAAGCAGCTCGGCTGACCTGGTTCGCTGGCTCTAAAGCAGCTCTGCTGACCTGGTTCTCTCCCTCTTAAGCAGCTCTGCTGACCTGGTTCTCTCCCTCTTAAGCAGCTCTGCTGACCTGGTTCTCTGCCTCTACAGCAGCTCTGCTGACCCGGTTCTCTGCCTCTAGAGCAGCTCTGCTGACCTGGTTTCTCTGGTTCTACAGCAGCTCTGCTGACCTGGTTCTCTGGCTCTAGAGCAGCTCTGCTGACCTGGTTCTCTGGCTCTAATGCAGCTCTACTGACCTGGTTTTATGGCTCTAGAGCAGCTCTGCTGACCTGGTTCTCTGGATCTAGTGCTGGTATGCTGACCTGGGTCGCTGGCTCTAAAGCAGCTCTGCTGACCTGGTTCCCTCCCTCTAAAGCAGCTCTGCTGACCTGGTTCGCTGGCTCTAAAGCAGCTCTGCTGACGTGGTTCTCTTCCTCTTAAGCAGCTCTGCTGACCTGGTTTCTCTGGCTCTACAGCAGCTCTGCTGACCTGGTTCTCTGCCTCTACAGCAGCTCTGCTGACCCGGTTCTCTGCCTCTAGAGCAGCTCTGCTGACCTGGTTTCTCTGGTTCTACAGCAGCTCTGCTGACCTGGTTCTATGGCTCTAGAGCAGCTCTGCTGACCTGGTTCTCTGGCTCTAATGCAGCTCTACTGACCTGGTTCTATGGCTCTAGAGCAGCTCTGCTGACCTGGTTCTCTGGATCTAGTGCTGGTATGCTGACCTGGTTCTTAGGCTCTATAGAAGCTCTGCTGACCTGGTTCTTTGGCTCTAAAGCAGCTCTGTTGACCTGGGTCGCTGGCTGTAAAGCAGCTCTGCTGACCTGGTTCTCTCCCTCTAAAGCAGCTCTGCTGACCTGGTTCGCTGGCTCTAAAGCAGCTCTGCTGACGTGGTTCTCTCCCTCTTAAGCAGCTCTGCTGACCTGGTTTCTCTGGCTCCACAGCAGCTCTGCTGACCTGGTTCTCTGCCTCTACATCAGCTCTGCTGACCCGGTTCTCTGCCTCTAGAGCAGCTCTCCTGACCTGGTTTCTCTGGCTCTACAGCAGCTCTGCTGACCTGGTTCTCTGGCTCTAGAGCAGATCTGCTGACCTGGTTCTCTGGCTCTAATGCAGCTCTGTTGACCTGGTTTCTCGGGATCTACAGCAGCTCTGCTGATCTGGTTCTCTGCCTCTAAAGCAGCTCTGCTGACCTGGTTCTCTGGCTCTAAAGCAGCTCTGCTGACCTGGTTCTCTGGCTCTAGAGCAGCTCTGCTGACCTGGTTCTCTGGCTCTAATGCAGCTCTGTTGACCTGGTTTCTCTGGAACTACAGCAGCTCTGCTGACCTGGTTCTGTGCCTCTAAAGCAGCTCTGCTGACCTGGTTCTTAGGCTCTAGAGCAGCTGTGCTGACCTGGTTCTCTGGCTCTAAAGCAGTTCTGCTGACCTGGTTTCTCTGGCTCTACAGCAGCTCTGCTGACCTGGTTCTCTGCCTCTACAGCAGCTCTGCTGACCCGGTTCTCTGCCTCTAGAGCAGCTCTGCTGATCTGGTTTCTCTGGTTCTACAGCAGCTCTGCTGACCTGGTTCTATGGCTCTAGAGCAGCTCTGCTGACCTGGTTCTCTGGCTCTAATGCAGCTCTACTGACCTGGTTCTATGGCTCTAGAGCAGCTCTGCTGACCTGGTTCTCTGGATCTAGTGCTGGTATGCTGACCTGGTTCTTAGGCTCTATAGAAGCTCTGCTGACCTGGTTCTTTGGCTCTAAAGCAGCTCTGTTGACCTGGGTCGCTGGCTCTAAAGCAGCTCTGCTGACCTGGTTCTCTCCCTCTAAAGCAGCTCTGCTGACCTGGTTCGCTGGCTCTAAAGCAGCTCTGCTGACGTGGTTCTCTCCCACTTAAGCAGCTCTGCTGACCTGGTTTCTCTGGCTCCACAGCAGCTCTGCTGACCTGGTTCTCTGCCTCTACATCAGCTCTGCTGACCCGGTTCTCTGCCTCTAGAGCAGCTCTCCTGACCTGGTTTCTCTGGCTCTACAGCAGCTCTGCTGACCTGGTTCTCTGGCTCTAGAGCAGATCTGCTGACCTGGTTCTCTGGCTCTAATGCAGCTCTGTTGACCTGGTTTCTCGGGATCTACAGTAGCTCTGCTGATCTGGTTCTCTGCCTCTAAAGCAGCTCTGCTGACCTGGTTCTTAGGCTCTAGAGCAGCTCTGCTGACCTGGTTCTCTGGCTCTAAAGCAGTTCTGCTGACCTGGTTCTCTGGCTCTAAAGCAGCTCTGCTGACCTGGTTCTCTGCCTCTACAGCAGCTCTGCTGACCCGGTTCTCTGCCTCTAGAGCAGCTCTGCTGACCTGGTTTCTCTGGCTCTACAGCAGCTCTGCTGACCTGGTTCTCTGGCTCTAGAGCAGCTTTGCTGACCGGGTTCTCTGGCTCTAATGCAGCTCTACTGACCTGGTTCTATGGCTCTAGAGCAGCTCTGCTGACCTGGTTCTCTGGATCTAGTGCTGGTATGCTGACCTGGTTCTTAGGCTCTAGAGAAGCTCTGCTGACCTGGTCCTTTGGCTCTAAAGCAGCTCTGTTGACCTGGGTCGCTGGCTCTAAAGCAGGTCTGCTGACGTGGTTCTCTCCCTCTTAAGCAGCTATGCTGACCTGGTTTCTCTGGCTCTACAGCAGCTCTGCTGACCTGGTTCTCTGCCTCTACAGCAGCTCTGCTGACCCGGTTCTCTGCCTCTAGAGCAGCTCTGCTGACCTGGTTTCTCTGGCTCTACAGCAGCTCTGCTGACCTGGTTCTCTGGTTCTAGAGCAGCTCTGCTGACCTGGTTCTCTGGCTCTAATGCAGCTATGTTGACCTGGTTTCTCTGGATCTACAGCAGCTCTGCTGACCTGGTTCTCTGCCTCTAAAGCAGCTCTGCTGACCTGGTTCTTAGGCTCTAGAGCAGCTCTGCTGACCTGGTTCTCTGGCTCTAAAGGAGTTCTGCTGACCTGGTTCTCTGGCTCTAAAGCAGCTCTGGTGACCTTGTTCTCTGGCTCTAAAGCGGCTCCGGGTTCTCTGGCTCTAAAGCAGCTCTGCTGACCTGGTTCTCTGGCTCTAAAGTGGCTCTGCTGACCTGGTTCTCTGGCTCTAAAGCAGCTTTGCTGACCTGGTTCTTAGGCTCTAGAGAAGCTCTGCTGACCTGGTTCTCTGGCTCTAAAGCAGCTCTGCTGACCTGGTTCTCTGGCTCTAAAGCAGCTCTGCTGACCTGGTTCTCTGGCTCTAAAGTGGCTCTGCTGACCTGGTTCTGTGGCTCTAAAGCAGCTCTGCTGACCTGATTCTAAAGCGGATCTGCTGACCTGGTTCTCTCCCTCTAAAGCAGCTCTGCTGACCTGGTTCCCTGGCTCTAAAGCAGCTCTGTTGTCCTGGTTCTTAGGCTCTAATGCAGCTCTGCTGACCTGGTTCTTAGTCTCTAGAGCAGCTCTGCTGCCCTGGTTCTCTGGCTCAAAAGCAGCTCTGCTGACCTGGTTCTATGGCTCTAAAGCAGCTCTGCTGAACTGGTTCTCTGGCTCTACAGAAGCTCTGCTGAACTGGTTCTCTGCCTCTAGAGCAGGTCTGCTGACCTGGTTCTTAGGCTCTAGAGCAGCTCTGCTGGCCTGGTTCTCAGGCTCTAAAGCTGCTCTGCAGACCTGGTTCTCTGGCTCTAGCTCTGCTGACCTGGTTCTCTGGCTCTAGAGAAGCTCAGTTGACCTGGTTCTTAGGCTCTAGAGCAGCTCTGATGACCTGGTTCTAAAGCAGGCCTGCTGACCTGGTTCTCTCCCTCTAAAGCAGCTCTGCTGACCTGGTTCTCTCCCTCTTAAGCAGCTCTGCTGACCTGGTTTCTGTGGCTCTAGAGCAGCCCTGCTGACCTGGTTCTCTGGCTCTAAAGCAGCTCTGTCGACCAGGTTTCTCTGGCTCTACAGCAGCTCTGCTTACCAGATTCTCTGCCCCTAGAGCAGCTCTGCTGACCTGGTTCTTAGGCTCTAGAGCAGCTCTGCTGACCTGGTTCTCTGGCTCTAAAGCAGCTCTGCTGACCTGGTTCTCTGGCTCTAAAGTGGCTCTGCTGACCTGGTTCTCTGGTTCTAAAGCAGCTCTGCTGACCTGGTTCTAAAGCGGCTCTGCTGACCTGGTTCTCTCCCTCTAAAGCAGCTCTGCTGACCTGGTTCCCTGGCTCTAAAGCAACTCTGTTGTCCGGGTTCTCTGGCTCAAAAGCAGCTCTGCTGACCTGGTTCTATGGCTCTAAAGCAGCTCTGCTGACCTGGTTCTCTGGCTCTATAGAAGCTCTGCTGAACTGGTTCTCTGCCTCTAGAGCAGGTCTGCTGACCTGGCTCTTAGGCTCGAGAGCAGCTTTGCTGACCTGGTTCAGGCTCTAAAGCTGCTCTGCTGACCTTTTTCTCTTGCTCTAGAGAAGCTCTGCTGACCTGGTTCTTAGGCTCTAGAGCAGCTCAGATGACCGGGTTCTAAAGCGGCTCTTCTGAGCTGGTTCTCTCCTTCTAAAGCAGCTCTGCTGACCTGGTTCTCTGGCTCTAAAGCAGCTCTGTTTACCTGGTTCTCTGGCTCTAGAGGAGATCTGCTGACCTGGTTCTTAGGCTCTAGAGCAGCTCTGCTGACCCGGTTCTATGGCTCTAAAGCAGCTCTGCTGACCTGGTTCGCTGGCTCTAAAGCTGCTGTGCTGACCGGGTCCTCTCACTCTTAAGCAGCTCTGCTGACCTGGTTTCTTTGGCTCTACAGCAGCTCTGCTGACCTGGTTCTCTGCCTCTACAGCAGCTCTGCTGACCCGGTTCTCTGCCTCTACAGCACCTCTGCTGACCTGGTTCTCTGGCTCTAAAGCAGGTCTGCTGACCTGGTTCTATGGCTCTAAAGCAGCTCTGCTGACCTGGTTCGCTGGCTCTAAAGCAGCTCTGCTGACCTGGTTCTCTCCCTCTTAAGCAGCTCTGCTGACCTGGTTTCTCTGGCTCTAGAGCAGCCCTGCTGACCTGGTTCTCTGGCTCTAAAGCAGCTCTGTTGACCTAGTTCTCTGGCTCTAGCTCTGCTGACCTGGTTCTCTTGCTCTAGAGAAGCTCTGCTGACCTGGTTCTTAGGCTCTAGAGCAGCTCAGATGACCGGGTTCTAAAGCGGCTCTTCTGACCTGGTTCTCTCCCTCTAAAGCAGCTCTGCTGACCTGGTTCTCTGGCTCTAAAGCAGCTCTGTTTACCTGGTTCTCTGGCTCTAGAGGAGCTCTGCTGACCTGGTTCTTAGGCTCTAGAGCAGCTCTGCTGACCCGGTTCTATGGCTCTAAAGCAGCTCTGCTGACCTGGTTCGCTGGCTCTAAAGCTGCTGTGCTGACCGGGTTCTCTCACTCTTAAGCAGCTCTGCTGACCTGGTTTCTCTGGCTCTACAGCAGCTCTGCTGACCTGGTTCTCTGCCTCTACAGCAGCTCTGCTGACCCGGTTCTCTGCCTCTACAGCAGCTCTGCTGACCTGGTTCTATGGCTCTAAAGCAGCTCTGCTGACCTGGTTCGCTGGCTCTAAAGCAGCTCTGCTGACCTGGTTCTCTCCCTCTTAAGCAGCTCTGCTGACCTGGTTTCTCTGGCTCTACAGCAGCTCTGCTGACCTGGTTCTCTGCCTCTACAGCAGCTCTGCTGACCCGGTTCTCTGCCACTAGAGCAGCTCTGCTGACCTGGTTTCTCTGGTTCTACAGCAGCTCTGCTGACCTGGTTCTCTGGCTCTAGAGCAGCTCTGCTGACCTGGTTCTCTGGCTCTAATGCAGCTCTACTGACCTGGTTTTATGGCTCTAGAGCAGCTCTGCTGACCTGGTTCTCTGGATCTAGTGCTGGTATGCTGACCTGGGTCGCTGGCTCTAAAGCAGCTCTGCTGACCTGGTTCCCTCCCTCTAAAGCAGCTCTGCTGACCTGGTTCGCTGGCTCTAAAGCAGCTCTGCTGACGTGGTTCTCTTCCTCTTAAGCAGCTCTGCTGACCTGGTTTCTCTGGCTCTACAGCAGCTCTGCTGACCTGGTTCTCTGCCTCTACAGCAGCTCTGCTGACCCGGTTCTCTGCCTCTAGAGCAGCTCTGCTGACCTGGTTTCTCTGGTTCTACAGCAGCTCTGCTGACCTGGTTCTATGGCTCTAGAGCAGCTCTGCTGACCTGGTTCTCTGGCTCTAATGCAGCTCTACTGACCTGGTTCTATGGCTCTAGAGCAGCTCTGCTGACCTGGTTCTCTGGATCTAGTGCTGGTATGCTGACCTGGTTCTTAGGCTCTATAGAAGCTCTGCTGACCTGGTTCTTTGGCTCTAAAGCAGCTCTGTTGACCTGGGTCGCTGGCTCTAAAGCAGCTCTGCTGACCTGGTTCTCTCCCTCTAAAGCAGCTCTGCTGACCTGGTTCGCTGGCTCTAAAGCAGCTCTGCTGACGTGGTTCTCTCCCTCTTAAGCAGCTCTGCTGACCTGGTTTCTCTGGCTCCACAGCAGCTCTGCTGACCTGGTTCTCTGCCTCTACATCAGCTCTGCTGACCCGGTTCTCTGCCTCTAGAGCAGCTCTCCTGACCTGGTTTCTCTGGCTCTACAGCAGCTCTGCTGACCTGGTTCTCTGGCTCTAGAGCAGATCTGCTGACCTGGTTCTCTGGCTCTAATGCAGCTCTGTTGACCTGGTTTCTCGGGATCTACAGCAGCTCTGCTGATCTGGTTCTCTGCCTCTAAAGCAGCTCTGCTGACCTGGTTCTTAGGCTCTAGAGCAGCTCTGCTGACCTGGTTCTCTGGCTCTAAAGCAGTTCTGCTGACCTGGTTCTCTGGCTCTAAAGCAGTTCTGCTGACCTGGTTCTCTGGCTCTAAAGCAGCTCTGCTGACCTGGTTCTCTGGCTCTAGAGCAGCTCTGCTGACCTGGTTCTCTGGCTCTAATGCAGCTCTGTTGACCTGGTTTCTCTGGATCTACAGCAGCTCTGCTGATCTGGTTCTCTGGGTCTAAAGCAGCTCTGCTGACCTGGTTCTTAGGCTCTAGAGCAGCTCTGCTGACCTGGTTCTCTGGCTCTAAAGCAGTTCTGCTGACCTGGTTCTCTGGCTCTAAAGCAGCTCTGCTGACCTGGTTCTGTGCCTATACAGCAGCTCTGCTGACCCGGTTCTCTGCCTCTAGAGCAGCTCTGCTGACCTGGTTTCTATGGCTCTACAGCAGCTCCGCTGACCTGGTTTCTCTGTCTCTACAGCAGCTCTGCTGACCTGGTTCTCTGGCTCTAGAGCAGCTCTGCTGACCTGGTTCTCTGGCTCTAATGCAGCTCTACTGACCTGGTTCTATGGCTCTAGAGCAGCTCTGCTGACCTGGTTCTCTGGATCTAGTGCTGGTATGCTGACCTGGTTCTTAGGCTCTAGAGAAGCTCTGCTGACCTGGTTCCTTGGCTCTAAAGCAGCTCTGTTGACCTGGGTCGCTAGCTCTAAAGCAGGTCTGCTGACCTGGTTCTCTCCCTCTAAAGCAGCTCTGCTGACCTGGTTCGCTGGCTCTAAAGCAGCTCTGCTGACGTGGTTCTCTCCCTCTTAAGCAGCTATGCTGACCTGGTTTCTCTGGCTCTACAGCAGCTCTGCTGACCTGGTTCTCTGCCTCTACAGCAGCTCTGCTGACCTGGTTCTCTGGCTCTAGAGAAGCTCAGTTGACCTGGTTCTTAGGCTCTAGAGCAGCTCTGATGACCTGGTTCTAAAGCAGGCCTGCTGACCTGGTTCTCTCCCTCTAAAGCAGCTCTGCTGACCTGGTTCTCTCCCTCTTAAGCAGCTCTGCTGACCTGGTTTATGTGGCTCTAGAGCAGCCCTGCTGACCTGGTTCTCTGGCTCTAAAGCAGCTCTGTCGACCTGGTTTCTCTGGCTCTACAGCAGCTCTGCTTACCAGATTCTCTGCCCCTAGAGCAGCTCTGCTGACCTGGTTCTTAGGCTCTAGAGCAGCTCTGCTGACCTGGTTCTGTGGCTCTAAAGCAGCTCTGCTGACCTGGTTCTCTGGCTCTAAAGTGGCTCTGCTGACCTGGTTCTCTGGTTCTAAAGCAGCTCTGCTGACCTGGTTCTAAAGCGGCTCTGCTGACCTGGTTCTCTCCCTCTAAAGCAGCTCTGCTGACCTGGTTCCCTGGCTCTAAAGCAACTCTGTTGTCCGGGTTCTCTGGCTCAAAAGCAGCTCTGCTGACCTGGTTCTATGGCTCTAAAGCAGCTCTGCTGACCTGGTTCTCTGGCTCTATAGAAGCTCTGCTGAACTGGTTCTCTGCCTCTAGAGCAGGTCTGCTGACCTGGCTCTTAGGCTCGAGAGCAGCTCTGCTGACCTGGTTCTCAGGCTCTAAAGCTGCTCTGCTGACCTGGTTCTCTTGCTCTAGAGAAGCTCTGCTGACCTGGTTCTTAGGCTCTAGTGCAGCTCAGATGACCGGGTTCTAAAGCGGCTCTTCTGACCTGGTTCTCTCCCTCTAAAGCAGCTCTGCTGACCTGGTTCTCTGGCTCTAAAGCAGCTCTGTTTACCTGGTTCTCTGGCTCTAGAGGAGATCTGCTGACCTGGTTCTTAGGCTCTAGAGCAGCTCTGCTGACCCGGTTCTATGGCTCTAAAGCAGCTCTGCTGACCTGGTTCGCTGGCTCTAAAGCTGCTGTGCTGACCGGGTTCTCTCACTCTTAAGCAGCTCTGCTGACCTGGTTTCTTTGGCTCTACAGCAGCTCTGCTGACCTGGTTCTCTGCCTCTACAGCAGCTCTGCTGACCCGGTTCTCTGCCTCTACAGCAGCTCTGCTGACCTGGTTCTCTGGCTCTAAAGAAGGTCTGCTGACCTGGTTCTATGGCTCTAAAGCAGCTCTGCTGACCTGGTTCGCTGGCTCTAAAGCAGCTCTGCTGACCTGGTTCTCTCCCTCTTAAGCAGCTCTGCTGACCTGGTTTCTCTGGCTCTAGAGCAGCCCTGCTGACCTGGTTCTCTGGCTCTAAAGCAGCTCTGTTGACCTGGTTTCTCTGGCTCTACAGCAGCTCTGCTTACCAGATTCTCTGCCCCTAGAGCAGCTTTGCTGACCTGGTTCTTAGGCTCTAGAGCAGGTCTGCTGACCTGGTTCTCTGGCTCTAAAGCAGCTCTGCTGACCTGGTTCTCTGGCTCTAAAGTGGCTCTGCTGACCTGGTTCTCTGGTTCTAAAGCAGCTCTGCTGACCTGGTTCTAAAGCGGCTCTGCTGACCTGGTTCTCTCCCTCTAAAGCAGCTCTGCTGACCTGGTTCCCTGGCTCTAAAGCAACTCTGTTGTCCTGGTTCTCTGGCTCAAAAGCTGCTCTGCTGACCTGGTTCTCTGGCTCTAGAGCAGCTCTGCTGACCTGGTTGTCTGGCTCTAATGCAGCTCTACTGACCTGGATCTATGGCTCTAGAGCAGCTCTGCTGACCTGGTTCTCTGGATCTAGTGCTGGTATGCTGACCTGGTTCTTAGGCTCTAGAGAAGCTCTGCTGACCTGGTTCTTTGGCTCTAAAGCAGCTCTGTTGACCTGAGTCGCTGGCTCTAAAGCAGCTCTGCTGACCTGGTTCTCTCCCTCTAAAGCAGCTCTGCTGACCTGGTTCGCTGGCTCTAAAGCAGCTCTGCTGACCCGGTTCTCTGCCTCTAGAGCAGCTCTGCTGGCCTGGTTTCTCTGGTTCTACAGCAGCTCTGCTGACCTGGTTCTCTGGCTCTAGAGCAGATCTGCTGACCCGGTTCTCTGCCTCTACAGCAGCTCTGCTGACCTGGTTCTCTGGCTCTAATGCAGCTCTACTGACCTGGTTCTATGGCTCTAGAGCAGCTCTGCTCACCTGGTTCTCTGGATCTAGTGCTGGTATGCTGACCTGGTTCTTAGGCTCTATAGAAGCTCTGCTGACTTGGTTCTTTTGCTCTAAAGCAGCTCTGTTGACCTGGGTCTCTGGCTCTAAAGCAGCTCTGCTGACCTGGTTCTCTCCCTCTAAAGCAGCTCTGCTGACCTGGTTCGCTGGCTCTAAAGCAGCTCTGCTGACGTGGTTCTCTCCCTCTTAAGCAGCTCTGCTGACCTGGTTTCTCTGGCTCCACAGCAGCTCTGCTGACCTGGTTCTCTGCCTCTAGAGCAGCTCTGCTGACCTGGTTTCTCTGGCTCTACAGCAGCTCTGCTGACCTGGTTCTCTGGCTCTAGAGCAGATCTGCTGACCTGGTTCTCTGGCTCTAATGCAGCTCTGTTGACCTGGTTTCTCTGGATCTACAGCAGCTCTACTGATCTGGTTCTCTGCCTCTAAAGCAGCTCTGCTGACCTTGTTCTTAGGCTCTAGAGCAGCTCTGCTGACCTGGTTCACTGGCTCTAAAGCAGTTCAGCTGACCTGGTTCTCTAGCTCTAAAGCAGTTCTGCTGACCTGGTTCTCTGGCTCTAAAGCAGCTCTGCTGACCTGGTTCTCTGGCTCTAGAGCAGCTCTGCTGACCTGGTTCTCTGGCTCTAATGCAGCTCTGTTGACCTGGTTTCTCTGGATCTACAGCAGCTCTGCTGACCTGGTTCTCTGCCTCTAAAGCAGCTCTGCTGACCTGGTTCTTAGGCTCTAAAGCAGCTCTGCTGACCTGGTTCTCTGCCTCTAGAGCAGCTCTGCTGACCTGGTTTCTCCGGCTCTACAGCAGCTCTGCTGACCTGGTTCTCTGGCTCTAGAGCAGCTCTGCTGACCTGGTTCTCTGGCTATAATGCAGCTCTACTGACCTGGTTCTATGGCTCTAGAGCAGCTCTGCTGACCTGGTTCTATGGCTCTAGAGCAGCTCTGCTCGCCTGGTTCTCTGGATCTAGTGCTGGTATGCTGACCTGGTTCTTAGGCTCTAGAGAAGCTCTGCTGACCTGGTTCTTTGGCTCTAAAGCAGCTCTGTTGACCTGGGTCATTGGCTCTAAAGAAGGTCTGCTGATGTGGTTCTCTCCCTCTTAAGCAGCTATGCTGACCTGGTTTCTCTGGCTCTACAGCAGCTCTGCTGACGTGGTTCTCTGCCGCTACAGCAGCTCTGCTGACCCGGTTCTCTGCCTCTAGAGCAGATCTGCTGACCTGGTTTCTCTGGCTCTACAGCAGCTCTGCTGACCTGGTTCTCTGGTTCTAGAGCAGCTCTGCTGACCTGGTTCTCTGGCTCTAAAGCAGCTCTGCTGACCTGGTTCTCTGGCTCTATAGAAGCTCTGCTGAAATGGTTCTCTGCCTCTAGAGCAGGTCTGCTGACCTGGTTCTTAGGCTCGAGAGCAGCTCTGCTAACCTGGTTCTCAGGCTCTAAAGCTGCTCTGCTGACCTAGTTCTCTGGCTCTAGCTCTGCTGACCTGGTTATCCTGCTCTAGAGAAGCTCTGCTGACCTGGTTCTTAGGCTCTAGAGCAGCTCAGATGACTGGGTTCTAAAGCGGCTCTTCTGACCTGGTTCTCTCCCTCTAAAGCAGCTCTGCTGACCTGGTTCTCTGGCTCTAAAGCAGCTCTGTTTACCTGGTTCTCTGGCTCTAGAGGAGCTCTGCTGACCTGGTTCTTAGGCTCTAGAGCAGCTCTGCTGACCCGGTTCTATGGCTCTAAAGCAGCTCTGCTGACCTGGTTCGCTGGCTCTAAAGCTGCTGTGCTGACCGGGTTCTCTCACTCTTAAGCAGCTCTGCTGACCTGGGTTCTCTGGCTCTAGAGGAGCTCTGCTGACCTGGTTCTTAGGCTCTAGAGCAGCTCTGCTGACCCGGTTCTATGGCTCTAAAGCAGCTCTGCTGACCTGGTTCGCTGGCTCTAAAGCTGCTGTGCTGACCGGGTTCTCTCACTCTTAAGCAGCTCTGCTGACCTGGTTCTCTGCCTCTACAGCAGCTCTGCTGACCCGGTTCTCTGCCTCTACAGCAGCTCTGCTGACCTGGTTCTCTGGCTCTAAAGCAGCTCTGCTGACCTGGTTCTATGGCTCTAAAGCAGCTCTGCTGACCTGGTTCGCTGGCTCTAAAGCAGCTCTGCTGACCTGGTTCTCTCCCTCTTAAGCAGCTCTGCTGACCTGGTTTCTCTGGCTCTACAGCAGCTCTGCTGACCTGGTTCTCTGCCTCTACAGCAGCTCTGCTGACCCGGTTCTCTGCCACTAGAGCAGCTCTGCTGACCTGGTTTCTCTGGTTCTACAGCAGCTCTGCTGACCTGGTTCTCTGGCTCTAGAGCAGCTCTGCTGACCTGGTTCTCTGGCTCTAATGCAGCTCTACTGACCTGGTTCTATGGCTCTAGAGCAGCTCTGCTGACCTGGTTCTCTGGATCTAGTGCTGGTATGCTGACCTGGTTCTTAGGCTCTAGAGAAGCTCTGCTGACCTGGTTCTTTGGCTCTAAAGCAGCTCTGTTGACCTGGGTCGCTGGCTCTAAAGCAGCTCTGCTGACCTGGTTCTCTCCCTCTAATGCAGCTCTGCTGACCTGGTTCGCTGGCTCGAGAGCAGCTCTGCTAGCCTGGTTCTCAGGCTCTAAAGCTGCTCTGCTGACCTAGTTCTCTGGCTCTAGCTCTGCTGACCTGGTTCTCCTGCTCTAGAGAAGCTCTGCTGACCTGGTTCTTAGGCTCTAGAGCAGCTCAGATGACTGGGTTCTAAAGCGGCTCTTCTGACCTGGTTCTCTCCCTCTAAAGCAGCTCTGCTGACCTGGTTCTCTGGCTCTAAAGCAGCTCTGTTTACCTGGTTCTCTGGCTCTAGAGGAGCTCTGCTGACCTGGTTCTTAGGCTCTAGAGCAGCTCTGCTGACCCGGTTCTATGGCTCTAAAGCAGCTCTGCTGACCTGGTTCGCTGGCTCTAAAGCTGCTGTGCTGACCGGGTTCTCTCACTCTTAAGCAGCTCTGCTGACCTGGTTTCTCTGGCTCTAGAGGAGCTCTGCTGACCTGGTTCTTAGGCTCTAGAGCAGCTCTGCTGACCCAGTGCTATGGCTCTAAAGCAGCTCTGCTGACCTGGTTCGCTGGCTCTAAAGCTGCTGTGCTGATCGGGTTCTCTCACTCTTAAGCAGCTCTGCTGACCTGGTTCTCTGCCTCTACAGCAGCTCTGCTGACCCGGTTCTCTGCCTCTACAGCAGCTCTGCTGACCTGGTTCTCTGGCTCTAAAGCAGCTCTGCTGACCTGGTTCTATGGCTCTAAAGCAGCTCTGCTGACCTGGTTCGCTGGCTCTAAAGCAGCTCTGCTGACCTGGTTCTCTCCCTCTTAAGCAGCTCTGCTGACCTGGTTTCTCTGGCTCTACAGCAGCTCTGCTGACCTGGTTCTCTGCCTCTACAGCAGCTCTGCTGACCCGGTTCTCTGCCACTAGAGCAGCTCTGCTGACCTGGTTTCTCTGGTTCTACAGCAGCTCTGCTGACCTGGTTCTTTGGCTCTAAAGCAGCTCTGTTGACCTGGGTCGCTGGCTCTAAAGCAGCTCTGCTGACCTGGTTCTCTCCCTCTAATGCAGCTCTGCTGACCTGGTTCGCTGGCTCTAAAGCAGCTCTGCTGACGTGGTTCTCTCCCTCTTAAGCAGCTCTGCTGACCTGGTTTCTCTGGCTCCACAGCAGCTCTGCTGACCCGGTTCTCTGCCTCTAGAGCAGCTCTGCTGACCTGGTTTCTCTGGCTCTACAGCAGCTCTGTTGACCTGGTTTCTCTGGATCTACAGCAGCTCTGCTGATCTGGTTCTATGGCTCTAAAGCAGCTCTGCTGACCTGGTTCTCTGGCTCTATAGAAGCTCTGCTGAAATGGTTCTCTGCCTCTAGAGCAGGTCTGCTGCCCTGGTTCTTAGGCTCGAGAGCAGCTCTGCTGACCTTGTTCTCAGGCTCTAAAGCTGCTCTGCTGACCTAGTTCTCTGGCTCTAGCTCTGCTGACCTGGTTCTCTTGCTCTAGAGAAGCTCTGCTGACCTGGTTCTTAGGCTCTAGAGCAGCTCAGATGACCGGGTTCTAAAGCGGCTCTTCTGACCTGGTTCTCTCCCTCTAAAGCAGCTCTGCTGACCTGGTTCTCTGGCTCTAAAGCAGCTCTGTTTACCTGGTTCTCTGGCTCTAGAGGAGCTCTGCTGACCTGGTTCTTAGGCTCTAGAGCAGCTCTGCTGACCCGGTTCTATGGCTCTAAAGCAGCTCTGCTGACCTGGTTCGCTGGCTCTAAAGCTGCTGTGCTGACCGGGTTCTCTCACTCTTAAGCAGCTCTGCTGACCTGGTTTCTCTGGCTCTACAGCAGCTCTGCTGACCTGGTTCTCTGCCTCTATAGCAGCTCTGCTGACCCGGTTCTCTGCCTCTACAGCAGCTCTGCTGACCTGGTTCTCTGGCTCTAAAGCAGCTCTGCTGACCTGGTTCTATGGCTCTAAAGCAGCTCTGCTGACCTGGTTCGCTGGCTCTAAAGCAGCTCTGCTGACCTGGTTCTCTCCCTCTTAAGCAGCTCTGCTGACCTGGTTCTCTCCCTCTTAAGCAGCTCTGCTGACCTGGTTCTCTGCCTCTACAGCAGCTCTACTGACCCGGTTCTCTGCCTCTAGAGCAGCTCTGCTGACCTGGTTTCTCTGGTTCTACAGCAGCTCTGCTGACCTGGTTCTCTGGCTCTAGAGAAGCTCTGCTGACCTGGTTCTTTGGCTCTAAAGCAGCTCTGTTGACCTGAGTCGCTGGCTCTAAAGCAGCTCTGCTGACCTGGTTCTCTCCCTCTAAAGCAGCTCTGCTGACCTGGTTCGCTGGCTCTAAAGCAGCTCTGCTGACCCGGTTCTCTGCCTCTAGAGCAGCTCTGCTGACCTGGTTTCTCTGGTTCTACAGCAGCTCTGCTGACCTGGTTCTCTGGCTCTAGAGCAGCTCTGCTGACCTGGTTCTCTGGCTCTAATGCAGCTCTACTGACCTGGTTCTATGGCTCTAGAGCAGCTCTGCTCACCTGGTTCTCTGGATCTAGTGCTGGTATGCTGACCTGGTTCTTAGGCTCTATAGAAGCTCTGCTGACTTGGTTCTTTGGCTCTAAAGCAGCGCTGTTGACCTGGGTCGCTGGCTCTAAAGCAGCTCTGCTGACCTGGTTCTCTCCCTCTAAAGCAGCTCTGCTGACCTGGTTCGCTGGCTCTAAAGCAGCTCTGCTGACGTGGTTCTCTCCCTCTTAAGCAGCTCTGCTGACCTGGTTTCTCTGGCTCCACAGCAGCTCTGCTGACCTGGTTCTCTGCCTCTACATCAGCTCTGCTGACCCGGTTCTCTGCCTCTAGAGCAGCTCTGCTGACCTGGTTTCTCTGGCTCTACAGCAGCTCTGCTGACCTGGTTCTCTGGCTCTAGAGCAGATCTGCTGACCTGGTTCTCTGCCTCTAAAGCAGCTCTGCTGACCTTGTTCTTAGGCTCTAGAGCAGCTCTGCTGACCTGGTTCACTGGCTCTAAAGCAGTTCTGCTGACCTGGTTCTCTGGCTCTAAAGCAGTTCTGCTGACCTGGTTCTCTGGCTCTAGAGCAGCTCTGCTGACCTGGTTCTCTGGCTCTAATGCAGCTCTGTTGACCTGGTTTCTCTGGATCTACAGCAGCTCTGCTGACCTGGTTCTCTGCCTCTAAAGCAGCTCTGCTGACCTGGTTCTTAGGCTCTAAAGCAGCTCTGCTGACCTGGTTCTCTGGCTCTAGAGCAGCTCTGCTGACCTGGTTTCTCCGGCTCTACAGCAGCTCTGCTGACCT
Source organism: Triturus cristatus (assembly GCF_964204655.1). Classification (NCBI taxonomy): domain Eukaryota; kingdom Metazoa; phylum Chordata; class Amphibia; order Caudata; family Salamandridae; genus Triturus; species Triturus cristatus. The sequence continues at coordinate 1,174,296 of NW_028188130.1, read as the reverse complement.
GGTTCTCTGGCTCTAGAGCAGCTCTGCTGACCTGGTTCTCTGGCTCTAATGCAGCTCTACTGACCTGGTTCTATGGCTCTAGAGCAGCTCTGCTGACCTGGTTCTATGGCTCTAGAGCAGCTCTGCTCACCTGGTTCTCTGGATCTAGTGCTGGTATGCTGACCTGGTTCTTAGGCTCTAGAGAAGCTCTGCTGACCTGGTTCTTTGGCTCTAAAGCAGCTCTGTTGACCTGGGTCGTTGGCTCTAAAGAAGGTCTGCTGACGTGGTTCTCTCCCTCTTAAGCAGCTATGCTGACCTGGTTTCTCTGGCTCTACAGCAGCTCTGCTGACCTGGTTCTCTGCCGCTACAGCAGCTCTGCTGACCCGGTTCTCTGCCTCTAGAGCAGACCTGCTGACCTGGTTTCTCTGGCTCTACAGCAGCTCTGCTGACCTGGTTCTCTGGTTCTAGAGCAGCTCTGCTGACCTTGTTCTCTGGCTCTAAAGCAGCTCTGCTGACCTGGTTCTCTGGCTCTATAGAAGCTCTGCTGAAATGGTTCTCTGCCTCTAGAGCAGGTCTGCTGACCTGGTTCTTAGGCTCGAGAGCAGCTCTGCTGACCTGGTTCTCAGGCTCTAAAGCTGCTCTGCTGACGTGGTTCTCTCCCTCTTAAGCAGCTATGCTGACCTGGTTTCTCTGGCTCTACAGCAGCTCTGCTGACCTGGTTCTCTGCCTCTACAGCAGCTCTGCTGACCCGATTCTCTGCCTCTAGAGCAGCTCTGCTGACCTGGTTTCTCTGGCTCTACAGCAGCTCTGCTGACATGATTCTCTGGTTCTAGAGCAGCTCTGCTGACCTGGTTCTCTGGCTCTAAAGCAGCTCTGCTGACCTGGTTCTCTGGTTCTAAAGCAGCTCTGCTGACCTGGTTCTAAAGCGGCTTTGCTGACCTGGTTCTCTCCCTCTAAAGCAGCTCTGCTGACCTGGTTCCCTAGCTCTAAAGCAACTCTGTTGTCCTGGTTCTCTGGCTCAAAAGCAGCTCTGCTGACCTGGTTCTATGGCTCTAAAGCAGCTCTGCTGACCTGGTTCTCTGGCTCTATAGAAGCTCTGCTGAAATGGTTCTCTGCCTCTAGAGCAGGTCTACTGACCTGGTTCTTAGGCTCAAGAGCAGCTCTGCTGACCTGGTTCTCAGGCTCTAAAGCTGCTCTGCTGACCTAGTTCTCTGGCTCTAGCTCTGCTGACCTGGTTCTCTTGCTCTAGAGAAGCTCTGCTGACCTGGTTCTTAGGCTCTAGAGCAGCTCAGATGACCGGGTTCTAAAGCGGCTCTTCTGACCTGGTTCTCTCCCTCTAAAGCAGCTCTGCTGACCTGGTTCTCTGGCTCTAAAGCAGCTCTGTTTACCTGGTTCTCTGGCTCTAGAGGAGCTCTGCTGACCTGGTTCTTAGGCTCTAGAGCAGCTCTGCTGACCCAGTTCTATGGCTCTAAAGCAGCTCTGCTGACCTGGTTCGCTGGCTCTAAAGCTGCTGTGCTGACCGGGTTCTCTCACTCTTAAGCAGCTCTGCTGACCTGGTTTCTCTGGCTCTACAGCAGCTCTGCTGACCTGGTTTCTCTGGCTCTACAGCAGCTCTGCTGACCTGGTTCTCTGCCTCTACAGCAGCTCTGCTGACCCGGTTCTCTGCCACTAGAGCAGCTCCGCTGACCTGGTTTCTCTGGCTCTACAGCAGCTCTGCTGACCTGGTTCTCTGGCTCTAGAGCAGATCTGCTGACCTGGTTCTCTGGCTCTAATGCAGCTCTGTTGACCTGGTTTCTCCGGATCTACAGCAGCTCTACTGATCTGGTTCTCTGCCTCTAAAGCAGCTCTGCTGACCTTGTTCTTAGGCTCTAGAGCAGCTCTGCTGACCTGGTTCACTGGCTCTAAAGCAGTTCTGCTGACCTGGTTCTCTGGCTCTAAAGCAGTTCTGCTGACCTGGTTCTCTGGCTCTAAAGCAGCTCTGCTGACCTGGTTCTCTGGCTCTAGAGCAGCTCTGCTGACCTGGTTCTCTGGCTCTAATGCAGCAATGTTGACCTGGTTTCTCTGGATCTACAGCAGCTCTGCTGACCTGGTTCTCTGCCTCTAAAGCAGCTCTGCTGACCTGGTTCTTAGGCTCTAAAGCAGCTCTGCTGACCTGGTTCTCTGCCTCTAGAGCAGCTCTGCTGACCTGGTTTCTCCGGCTCTACAGCAGCTCTGCTGACCTGGTTCTCTGGCTCTAGAGCAGCTCTGCTGACCTGGTGCTCTGGCTCTAATGCAGCTCTACTGACCTGGTTCTATGGCTCTAGAGCAGCTCTGCTGACCTGGTTCTATGGCTCTAGAGCAGCTCTGCTCACCTGGTTCTCTGGATCTAGTGCTGGTATGCTGACCTGGTTCTTAGGCTCTAGAGAAGCTCTGCTGACCTGGTTCTTTGGCTCTAAAGCAGCTCTGTTGACCTGGGTCGTTGGCTCTAAAGAAGGTCTGCTGACCGGGTTCTCTCACTCTTAAGCAGCTCTGCTGACCTGGTTTCTCTGGCTCTACAGCAGCTCTGCTGACCTGGTTCTCTGCCTCTACAGCAGCTCTGCTGACCCGGTTCTCTGCCTCTACAGCAGCTCTGCTGACCTGGTTCTCTGGCTCTAAAGCAGCTCTGATGACCTGGTTCTATGGCTCTAAAGCAGCTCGGCTGACCTGGTTCGCTGGCTCTAAAGCAGCTCTGCTGACCTGGTTCTCTCCCTCTTAAGCAGCTCTGCTGACCTGGTTCTCTCCCTCTTAAGCAGCTCTGCTGACCTGGTTCTCTGCCTCTACAGCAGCTCTGCTGACCCGGTTCTCTGCCACTAGAGCAGCTCTGCTGACCTGGTTTCTCTGGCTCTACAGCAGCTCTGCTGACCTGGTTCTCTGGCTCTAGAGCAGCTCTGCTGACCTGGTTGTCTGGCTCTAATGCAGCTCTACTGACCTGGATCTATGGCTCTAGAGCAGCTCTGCTGACCTGGTTCTCTGGATCTAGTGCTGGTATGCTGACCTGGTTCTTAGGCTCTAGAGAAGCTCTGCTGACCTGGTTCTTTGGCTCTAAAGCAGCTCTGTTGACCTGAGTCGCTGGCTCTAAAGCAGCTCTGCTGACCTGGTTCTCTCCCTCTAAAGCAGCTCTGCTGACCTGGTTCGCTGGCTCTAAAGCAGCTCTGCTGACCCGGTTCTCTGCCTCTAGAGCAGCTCTGCTGACCTGGTTTCTCTGGTTCTACAGCAGCTCTGCTGACCTGGTTCTCTGGCTCTAGAGCAGCTCTGCTGACCTGGTTCTCTGGCTCTAATGCAGCTCTACTGACCTGGTTCTATGGCTCTAGTGCAGCTCTGCTCACCTGGTTCTCTGGATCTAGTGCTGGTATGCTGACCTGGTTCTTAGGCTCTATAGAAGCTCTGCTGACTTGGTTCTTTGGCTCTAAAGCAGCGCTGTTGACCTGGGTCGCTGGCTCTAAAGCAGCTCTGCTGACCTGGTTCTCTCCCTCTAAAGCAGCTCTGCTGACCTGGTTTGCTGGCTCTAAAGCAGCTCTGCTGACGTGGTTCTCTCCCTCTTAAGCAGCTCTGCTGACCTGGTTTCTCTGGCTCCACAGCAGCTCTGCTGACCTGGTTCTCTGCCTCTACATCAGCTCTGCTGACCCGGTTCTCTGCCTCTAGAGCAGCTCTGCTGACCTGGTTTCTCTGGCTCTACAGCAGCTCTGCTGACCTGGTTCTCTGGCTCTAGAGCAGATCTGCTGACTTGTTTCTCTGCCTCTAAAGCATCTCTGCTGACCTTGTTCTTAGGCTCTAGAGCAGCTCTGCTGACCTGGTTCACTGGCTCTAAAGCAGTTCTGCTGACCTGGTTCTCTGGCTCTAAAGCAGTTCTGCTGACCCGGTTCTCTGGCTCTAAAGCAGCTCTGCTGACCTGGTTCTCTGGCTCTAGAGCAGCTCTGCTGACCTGGTTCTCTGGCTCTAATGCAGCTCTGTTGACCTGGTTTCTCTGGATCTACAGCAGCTCTGCTGACCTGGTTCTCTGCCTCTAAAGCAGCTCTGCTGACCTGGTTCTTAGGCTCTAAAGCAGCTCTGCTGACCTGGTTCTCTGCCTCTAGAGCAGCTCTGCTGACCTGGTTTCTCTGGCTCTACAGCAGCTCTGCTGACCTGGTTCTCTGGCTCTAGAGCAGCTCTGCTGACCTGGTTCTCTGGCTCTAATGCAGCTCTACTGACCTGGTTCTATGGCTCTAGAGCAGCTCTGCTGACCTGGTTCTATGGCTCTAGAGCAGCTCTGCTCACCTGGTTCTCTGGATCTAGTGCTGGTATGCTGACCTGGTTCTTAGGCTCTAGAGAAGCTCTGCTGACCTGGTTCTTTGGCTCTAAAGCAGCTCTGTTGACCTGGGTCGTTGGCTCTAAAGAAGGTCTGCTGACGTGGTTCTCTCCCTCTTAAGCAGCTATGCTGACCTGGTTTCTCTGGCTCTACAGCAGCTCTGCTGACCTGGTTCTCTGCCGCTACAGCAGCTCTGCTGACCCGGTTCTCTGCCTCTAGAGCAGATCTGCTGACCTGGTTTCTCTGGCTCTACAGCAGCTCTGCTGACCTGGTTCTCTGGTTCTAGAGCAGCTCTGCTGACCTGGTTCTCTGGCTCTAAAGCAGCTCTGCTGACCTGGTTCTCTGGCTCTATAGAAGCTCTGCTGAAATGGTTCTCTGCCTCTAGAGCAGGTCTGCTGACCTGGTTCTTAGGCTCGAGAGCAGCTCTGCTGACCTGGTTCTCAGGCTCTAAAGCTGCTCTGCTGACGTGGTTCTCTCCCTCTTAAGCAGCTATGCTGACCTGGTTTCTCTGGCTCTACAGCAGCTCTGCTGACCTGGTTCTCTGCCTCTACAGCAGCTCTGCTGACCCGATTCTCTGCCTCTAGAGCAGCTCTGCTGACCTGGTTTCTCTGGCTCTACAGCAGCTCTGCTGACATGGTTCTCTGGTTCTAGAGCAGCTCTGCTGACCTGGTTCTCTGGCTCTAAAGCAGCTCTGCTGACCTGGTTCTCTGGTTCTAAAGCAGCTCTGCTGACCTGGTTCTAAAGCGGCTCTGCTGACCTGGTTCTCTCCCTCTAAAGCAGCTCTGCTGACCTGGTTCCCTAGCTCTAAAGCAATTCTGTTGTCCTGGTTCTCTGGCTCAAAAGCAGCTCTGCTGACCTGGTTCTATGGCTCTAAAGCAGCTCTGCTGACCTGGTTCTCTGGCTCTATAGAAGCTCTGCTGAAATGGTTCTCTGCCTCTAGAGCAGGTCTACTGACCTGGTTCTTAGGCTCAAGAGCAGCTCTGCTGACCTGGTTCTCAGGCTCTAAAGCTGCTCTGCTGACCTAGTTCTCTGGCTCTAGCTCTGCTGACCTGGTTCTCTTGCTCTAGAGAAGCTCTGCTGACCTGGTTCTTAGGCTCTAGAGCAGCTCAGATGACCGGGTTCTAAAGCGGCTCTTCTGACCTGGTTCTCTCCCTCTAAAGCAGCTCTGCTGACCTGGTTCTCTGGCTCTAAAGCAGCTCTGTTTACCTGGTTCTCTGGCTCTAGAGGAGCTCTGCTGACCTGGTTCTTAGGCTCTAGAGCAGCTCTGCTGACCCAGTTCTATGGCTCTAAAGCAGCTCTGCTGACCTGGTTCGCTGGCTCTAAAGCTGCTGTGCTGACCGGGTTCTCTCACTCTTAAGCAGCTCTGCTGACCTGGTTTCTCTGGCTCTACAGCAGCTCTGCTGACCTGGTTTCTCTGGCTCTACAGCAGCTCTGCTGACCTGGTTCTCTGCCTCTACAGCAGCTCTGCTGACCCGGTTCTCTGCCACTAGAGCAGCTCCGCTGACCTGGTTTCTCTGGCTCTACAGCAGCTCTGCTGACCTGGTTCTCTGGCTCTAGAGCAGATCTGCTGACCTGGTTCTCTGGCTCTAATGCAGCTCTGTTGACCTGGTTTCTCCGGATCTACAGCAGCTCTACTGATCTGGTTCTCTGCCTCTAAAGCAGCTCTGCTGACCTTGTTCTTAGGCTCTAGAGCAGCTCTGCTGACCTGGTTCACTGGCTCTAAAGCAGTTCTGCTGACCTGGTTCTCTGGCTCTAAAGCAGTTCTGCTGACCTGGTTCTCTGGCTCTAAAGCAGCTCTGCTGACCTGGTTCTCTGGCTCTAGAGCAGCTCTGCTGACCTGGTTCTCTGGCTCTAATGCAGCAATGTTGACCTGGTTTCTCTGGATCTACAGCAGCTCTGCTGACCTGGTTCTCTGCCTCTATAGCAGCTCTGCTGACCTGGTTCTTAGGCTCTAAAGCAGCTCTGCTGACCTGGTTCTCTGCCTCTAGAGCAGCTCTGCTGACCTGGTTTCTCCGGCTCTACAGCAGCTCTGCTGACCTGGTTCTCTGGCTCTAGAGCAGCTCTGCTGACCTGGTGCTCTGGCTCTAATGCAGCTCTACTGACCTGGTTCTATGGCTCTAGAGCAGCTCTGCTGACCTGGTTCTATGGCTCTAGAGCAGCTCTGCTCACCTGGTTCTCTGGATCTAGTGCTGGTATGCTGACCTGGTTCTTAGGCTCTAGAGAAGCTCTGCTGACCTGGTTCTTTGGCTCTAAAGCAGCTCTGTTGACCTGGGTCGTTGGCTCTAAAGAAGGTCTGCTGACGTGGTTCTCTCCCTCTTAAGCAGCTATGCTGACCTGGTTTCTCTGGCTCTACAGCAGCTCTGCCGACCTGGTTCTCTGCCGCTACAGCAGCTCTGCTGACCCGGTTCTCTGCCTCTAGAGCAGATCTGCTGACCTGGTTTCTCTGGCTCTACAGCAGCTCTGCTGACCTGGTTCTCTGGTTCTAGAGCAGCTCTGCTGACCTGGTTCTCTGGCTCTAAAGCAGCTCTGCTGACCTGGTTCTCTGGCTCTATAGAAGCTCTGCTGAAATGGTTCTCTGCCTCTAGAGCAGGTCTGCTGACCTGGTTCTTAGGCTCGAGAGCAGCTCTGCTGACCTGGTTCTCAGGCTCTAAAGCTGCTCTGCTGACGTGGTTCTCTCCCTCTAAAGCAGCTATGCTGACCTGGTTTCTCTGGCTCTACAGCAGCTCTGCTGACCTGGTTCTCTGCCTCTACAGCAGCTCTGCTGACCCGATTCTCTGCCTCTAGAGCAGCTCTGCTGACCTGGTTTCTCTGGCTCTACAGCAGCTCTGCTGACATGGTTCTCTGGTTCTAGAGCAGCTCTGCTGACCTGGTTCTCTGGCTCTAAAGCAGCTCTGCTGACCTGGTTCTCTGGTTCTAAAGCAGCTCTGCTGACCTGGTTCTAAAGCGGCTCTGCTGACCTGGTTCTCTCCCTCTAAAGCAGCTCTGCTGACCTGGTTCCCTAGCTCTAAAGCAACTCTGTTGTCCTGGTTCTCTGGCGGCTCAAAAGCAGCTCTGCTGACCTGGTTCTATGGCTCTAAAGCAGCTCTGCTGACCTGGTTCTCTGGCTCTATAGAAGCTCTGCTGAAATGGTTCTCTGCCTCTAGAGCAGGTCTACTGACCTGGTTCTTAGGCTCAAGAGCAGCTCTGCTGACCTGGTTCTCAGGCTCTAAAGCTGCTCTGCTGACCTAGTTCTCTGGCTCTAGCTCTGCTGACCTGGTTCTCTTGCTCTAGAGAAGCTCTGCTGACCTGGTTCTTAGGCTCTAGAGCAGCTCAGATGACCTGGTTCTAAAGCGGCTCTTCTGACCTGGTTCTCTCCCTCTAAAGCAGCTCTGCTGACCTGGTTCTCTGGCTCTAAAGCAGCTCTGTTTACCTGGTTCTCTGGCTCTAGAGGAGCTCTGCTGACCTGGTTCTTAGGCTCTAGAGCAGCTCTGCTGACCCAGTTCTATGGCTCTAAAGCAGCTCTGCTGACCTGGTTCGCTGGCTCTAAAGCTGCTGTGCTGACCGGGTTCTCTCACTCTTAAGCAGCTCTGCTGACCTGGTTCCTCTGGCTCTACAGCAGCTCTGCTGACCTGGTTTCTGTGGCTCTACAGCAGCTCTGCTGACCTGGTTCTCTGCCTCTACAGCAGCTCTGCTGACCCGGTTCTCTGCCACTAGAGCAGCTCCGCTGACCTGGTTTCTCTGGCTCTACAGCAGCTCTGCTGACCTGGTTCTCTGGCTCTAGAGCAGCTCTGCTGACCTGGTTCTCTGGCTCTAATGCAGCTCTATTGACCTGGTTTTATGGCTCTAGAGCAGCTCTGCTGACCTGGTTCTCTGGATCTAGTGCTGGTATGCTGACCTGGTTCTTAGGCTCTAGAGAAGCTCTGCTGACCTGGTTCTTTGGCTCTAAAGCAGCTCTGTTGACCTGAGTCGCTGGCTCTAAAGCAGCTCTGCTGACCTGGTTCTCTCCCTCTAAAGCAGCTCTGCTGACCTGGTTCGCTGGCTCTAAAGCAGCTCTGCTGACGTGGTTCTCTCCTTCTTAAGCAGCTCTGCTGACCTGGTTTCTCTGGCTCTACAGCAGCTCTGCTGACCTGGTTCTCTGCCTCTACAGCAGCTCTGCTGACCCGGTTCTCTGCCTCTAGAGCAGCTCTGCTGACCTGGTTTCTCTGGTTCTACAGCAGCTCTGCTGACCTGGTTCTCTGGCTCTAGAGCAGCTCTGCTGACCTGGTTCTCTGGGTCTAATGCAGCTCTACTGACCTGGTTCTATGGCTCTAGAGCAGCTCTGCTGACCTGGTTCTCTGGATCTAGTGCTGGTATGCTGACCTGGTTCTTAGGCTCTATAGAAGCTCTGCTGACCTGGTTCTTTGACTCTAAAGCAGCTCTGTTGACCTGGGTCGCTGGCTCTAAAGCAGCTCTGCTGACCTGGTTCTCTCCCTCTAAAGCAGCTCTGCTGACCTGGTTCGCTGGCTCTAAAGCAGCTCTGCTGACGTGGTTCTCTCCCTCTTAAGCAGCTCTGCTGACCTGGTTTCACTGGCTCCACAGCAGCTCTGCTGACGTGGTTCTCTGCCTCCACATCAGCTCTGCTGACCCGGTTCTCTGCCTCTAGAGCAGCTCTGCTGACCTGGTTTCTCTGGCTCTACAGCAGCTCTGCTGACCTGGTTCTCTGGCTCTAGAGCAGATCTGCTGACCTGGTTCTCTGGCTCTAATGCAGCTCTGTTGACCTGGTTTCTCTGGATCTACAGCAGCTCTGCTGATCTGGTTCTCTGCCTCTAAAGCAGCTCTGCTGACCTTGTTCTTAGGCTCTAGAGCAGCTCTGCTGACCTCGTTCTCTGGCTCTAAAGCAGTTCTGCTGACCTGGTTCTCTGGCTCTAAAGCAGTTCTGCTGACCTGGTTCTCTGGCTCTAAAGCAGCTCTGCTGACCTGGTTCTCTGGCTCTAGAGCAGCTCTGCTGACCTGGTTCTCTGGCTCTAATGCAGCTCTGTTGACCTGGTTTCTCTGGATCTACAGCAGCTCTGCTGACCTGGTTCTCTGCCTCTAAAGCAGCTCTGCTGACCTGGTTCTTAGGCTCTAGAGCAGCTGTGCTGACCTGGTTCTCTGGCTCTAAAGCAGTTCTGCTGACCTGGTTCTCTGGCTCTAAAGCAGCTCTGCTGACCTGGTTCTCTGGCTCTAATGCAGCTCTGTTGACCTGGTTTCTCTGGATCTACAGCAGCTCTGCTGATCTGGTTCTCTGCCTCTAAAGCAGCTCTGCTGACCTTGTTCTTAGGCTCTAGAGCAGCTCTGCTGACCTCGTTCTCTGGCTCTAAAGCAGTTCTGCTGACCTGGTTCTCTGGCTCTAAAGCAGTTCTGCTGACCTGGTTCTCTGGCTCTAAAGCAGCTCTGCTGACCTGGTTCTCTGGCTCTAGAGCAGCTCTGCTGACCTGGTTCTCTGGCTCTAATGCAGCTCTGTTGACCTGGTTTCTCTGGATCTACAGCAGCTCTGCTGACCTGGTTCTCTGCCTCTAAAGCAGCTCTGCTGACCTGGTTCTTAGGCTCTAGAGCAGCTGTGCTGACCTGGTTCTCTGGCTCTAAAGCAGTTCTGCTGACCTGGTTCTATGGCTCTAGAGCAGCTCTATTGACCTGGTTCTCTGGATCTAGTGCTGGTATGCTGACCTGGTTCTTAGGCTCTAGAGAAGCTCTGCTGACCTGGTCCTTTGGCTCTAAAGCAGCTCTGTTGACCTGGGTCGCTGGCTCTAAAGCAGGTCTGCTGACGTGGTTCTCTCCCTCTTAAGCAGCTATGCTGACCTGGTTTCTCTGGCTCTACAACAGCTCTGCTGACCTGGTTCTCTGCCTCTACAGCAGCTCTGCTGACCCGGTTCTCTGCCTCTAGAGCAGCTCTGCTGACCTGGTTTCTCTGGCTCTACAGCAGCTCTGCTGACCTGGTTCTCTGGTTCTAGAGCAGCTCTGCTGACCTGGTTCTCTGGCTCTAATGCAGCTCTGTTGACCTGGTTTCTCTGGATCTACAGCAGCTCTGCTGACCTGATTCTCTGCCTCTAAAGCAGCTCTGCTGACCTGGTTCTTAGGCTCTAGAGCAGCTCTGCTGACCTGGTTCTCTGGCTCTAAAGGAGTTCTGCTGACCTGGTTCTCTGGCTCAAAAGCAGCTCTGCTGACCTTGTTCTCTGGCTCTAAAGCGGCTCCGGGTTCTCTGGCTCTAAAGCAGCTCTGCTGACCTGGTTCTCTGGCTCTAAAGTGGCTCTGCTGACCTGGTTCTCTGGCTCTAAACCATCTTTGCTGACCTGGTTCTTAGGCTCTAGAGAAGCTCTGCTGACCTGGTTCTCTGGCTCTAAAGCAGCTCTGCTGACCTGGTTCTGTGGCTCTAAAGCAGCTCTGCTGACCTGATTCTAAAGCGGATCTGCTGACCTGGTTCTCTCCCTCTAAAGCAGCTCTGCTGACCTGGTTCCCTGGCTCTAAAGCAGCTCTGTTGTCCTGGTTCTTAGGCTCTAATGCAGCTCTGCTGACCTGGTTCTTAGGCTCTAGAGCAGCTCTGCTGCCCTGGTTCTCTGGCTCAAAAGCAGCTCTGCTGACCTGGTTCTATGGCTCTAAAGCAGCTCTGCTGAACTGGTTCTCTGGCTCTACAGAAGCTCTGCTGAACTGGTTCTCTGCCTCTAGAGCAGGTCTGCTGACCTGGTTCTTAGGCTCTAGAGCAGCTCTGCTGGCCTGGTTCTCAGGCTCTAAAGCTGCTCTGCAGACCTGGTTCTCTGGCTCTAGCTCTGCTGACCTGGTTCTCTGGCTCTAGAGAAGCTCAGTTGACCTGGTTCTTAGGCTCTAGAGCAGCTCTGATGACCTGGTTCTAAAGCAGGCCTGCTGACCTGGTTCTCTCCCTCTAAAGCAGCTCTGCTGACCTGGTTCTCTCCCTCTTAAGCAGCTCTGCTGACCTGGTTTCTGTGGCTCTAGAGCAGCCCTGCTGACCTGGTTCTCTGGCTCTAAAGCAGCTCTGTCGACCAGGTTTCTCTGGCTCTACAGCAGCTCTGCTTACCAGATTCTCTGCCCCTAGAGCAGCTCTGCTGACCTGGTTCTTAGGCTCTAGAGCAGCTCTGCTGACCTGGTTCTCTGGCTCTAAAGCAGCTCTGCTGACCTGGTTCTCTGGCTCTAAAGTGGCTCTGCTGACCTGGTTCTCTGGTTCTAAAGCAGCTCTGCTGACCTGGTTCTAAAGCGGCTCTGCTGACCTGGTTCTCTCCCTCTAAAGCAGCTCTGCTGACCTGGTTCCCTGGCTCTAAAGCAACTCTGTTGTCCGGGTTCTCTGGCTCAAAAGCAGCTCTGCTGACCTGGTTCTATGGCTCTAAAGCAGCTCTGCTGACCTGGTTCTCTGGCTCTATAGAAGCTCTGCTGAACTGGTTCTCTGCCTCTAGAGCAGGTCTGCTGACCTGGCTCTTAGGCTCGAGAGCAGCTCTGCTGACCTGGTTCTCAGGCTCTAAAGCTGCTCTGCTGACCTGGTTCTCTTGCTCTAGAGAAGCTCTGCTGACCTGGTTCTTAGGCTCTAGAGCAGCTCAGATGACCGGGTTCTAAAGCGGCTCTTCTGACCTGGTTTTCTCCCTCTAAAGCAGCTCTGCTGACCTGGTTCTCTGGCTCTAAAGCAGCTCTGTTTACCTGGTTCTCTGGCTCTAGAGGAGATCTGCTGACCTGGTTCTTAGGCTCTAGAGCAGCTCTGCTGACCCGGTTCTATGGCTCTAAAGCAGCTCTGCTGACCTGGTTCTCTGCCTCTACAGCAGCTCTGCTGACCTGATTCTCTGGCTCTAAAGCAGGTCTGCTGACCTGGTTCTATGGCTCTAAAGCAGCTCTGCTGACCTGGTTCGCTGGCTCTAAAGCAGCTCTGCTGACCTGGTTCTCTCCCTCTTAAGCAGCTCTGCTGACCTGGTTTCTCTGGCACTAGAGCAGCCCTGCTGACCTGGTTCTCTGGCTCTAAAGCAGCTCTGTTGACCTAGTTCTCTGGCTCTAGCTCTGCTGACCTGGTTCTCTTGCTCTAGAGAAGCTCTGCTGACCTGGTTCTTAGGCTCTAGAGCAGCTCAGATGACCGGGTTCTAAAGTGGCTCTTCTGACCTGGTTCTCTCCCTCTAAAGCAGCTCTGCTGACCTGGTTCTCTGGCTCTAAAGCAGCTCTGTTTACCTGGTTCTCTGGCTCTATAGGAGCTCTGCTGACCTGGTTCTTAGGCTCTAGAGCAGCTCTGCTGACCCGGTTCTATGGCTCTAAAGCAGCTCTGCTGACCTGGTTCGCTGGCTCTAAAGCTGCTGTGCTGACCGGGTTCTCTCACTCTTAAGCAGCTCTGCTGACCTGGTTTCTCTGGCTCTACAGCAGCTCTGCTGACCTGGTTCTCTGCCTCTACAGCAGCTCTGCTGACCCGGTTCTCTGCCTCTACAGCAGCTCTGCTGACCTGGTTCTATGGCTCTAAAGCAGCTCTGCTGACCTGGTTCGCTGGCTCTAAAGCAGCTCTGCTGACCTGGTTCTCTCCCTCTTAAGCAGCTCTGCTGACCTGGTTTCTCTGGCTCTACAGCAGCTCTGCTGACCTGGTTCTCTGCCTCTACAGCAGCTCTGCTGACCCGGTTCTCTGCCACTAGAGCAGCTCTGCTGACCTGGTTTCTCTGGTTCTACAGCAGCTCTGCTGACCTGGTTCTCTGGCTCTAGAGCAGCTCTGCTGACCTGGTTCTCTGGCTCTAATGCAGCTCTACTGACCTGGTTTTATGGCTCTAGAGTAGCTCTGCTGACCTGGTTCTCTGGATCTAGTGCTGGTATGCTGACCTGGGTCGCTGGCTCTAAAGCAGCTCTGCTGACCTGGTTCCCTCCCTCTAAAGCAGCTCTGCTGACCTGGTTCGCTGGCTCTAAAGCAGCTCTGCTGACGTGGTTCTCTTCCTCTTAAGCAGCTCTGCTGACCTGGTTTCTCTGGCTCTACAGCAGCTCTGCTGACCTGGTTCTCTGCCTCTACAGCAGCTCTGCTGACCCGGTTCTCTGCCTCTAGAGCAGCTCTGCTGACCTGGTTTCTCTGGTTCTACAGCAGCTCTGCTGACCTGGTTCTATGGCTCTAGAGCAGCTCTGCTGACCTGGTTCTCTGGCTCTAATGCAGCTCTACTGACCTGGTTCTATGGCTCTAGAGCAGCTCTGCTGACCTGGTTCTCTGGATCTAGTGCTGGTATGCTGACCTGGTTCTTAGGCTCTATAGAAGCTCTGCTGACCTGGTTCTTTGGCTCTAAAGCAGCTCTGTTGACCTGGGTCGCTGGCTCTAAAGCAGCTCTGCTGACCTGGTTCTCTCCCTCTAAAGCAGCTCTGCTGACCTGGTTCGCTGGCTCTAAAGCAGCTCTGCTGACGTGGTTCTCTCCCTCTTAAGCAGCTCTGCTGACCTGGTTTCTCTGGCTCCACAGCAGCTCTGCTGACCTGGTTCTCTGCCTCTACATCAGCTCTGCTGACCCGGTTCTCTGCCTCTAGAGCAGCTCTCCTGACCTGGTTTCTCTGGCTCTTCAGCAGCTCTGCTGACCTGGTTCTCTGGCTCTAGAGCAGATCTGCTGACCTGGTTCTCTGGCTCTAATGCAGCTCTGTTGACCTGGTTTCTCTGGATCTACAGCAGCTCTGCTGATCTGGTTCTCTGGGTCTAAAGCAGCTCTGTTGTCCTGGTTCTTAGGCTCTAATGCAGCTCTGCTGACCTGGTTCTTAGGCTCTAGAGCAGCTCTGCTGCCCTGGTTCTCTGGCTCAAAAGCAGCTCTGCTGACCTGGTTCTATGGCTCTAAAGCAGCTCTGCTGAACTGGTTCTCTGGCTCTACAGAAGCTCTGCTGAACTGGTTCTCTGCCTCTAGAGCAGGTCTGCTGACCTGGTTCTTAGGCTCTAGAGCAGCTCTGCTGGCCTGGTTCTCAGGCTCTAAAGCTGCTCTGCAGACCTGGTTCTCTGGCTCTAGCTCTGCTGACCTGGTTCTCTGGCTCTAGAGAAGCTCAGTTGACCTGGTTCTTAGGCTCTAGAGCAGCTCTGATGACCTGGTTCTAAAGCAGGCCTGCTGACCTGGTTCTCTCCCTCTAAAGCAGCTCTGCGGACCTGGTTCTCTCCCTCTTAAGCAGCTCTGCTGACCTGGTTTCTGTGGCTCTAGAGCAGCCCTGCTGACCTGGTTCTCTGGCTCTAAAGCAGCTCTGTCGACCAGGTTTCTCTGGCTCTACAGCAGCTCTGCTTACCAGATTCTCTGCCCCTAGAGCAGCTCTGCTGACCTGGTTCTTAGGCTCTAGAGCAGCTCTGCTGACCTGGTTCTCTGGCTCTAAAGCAGCTCTGCTGACCTGGTTCTCTGGCTCTAAAGTGGCTCTGCTGACCTGGTTCTCTGGTTCTAAAGCAGCTCTGCTGACCTGGTTCTAAAGCGGCTCTGCTGACCTGGTTCTCTCCCTCTAAAGCAGCTCTGCTGACCTGGTTCCCTGGCTCTAAAGCAACTCTGTTGTCCGGGTTCTCTGGCTCAAAAGCAGCTCTGCTGACCTGGTTCTATGGCTCTAAAGCAGCTCTGCTGACCTGGTTCTCTGGCTCTATAGAAGCTCTGCTGAACTGGTTCTCTGCCTCTAGAGCAGGTCTGCTGACCTGGCTCTTAGGCTCGAGAGCAGCTTTGCTGACCTGGTTCTCAGGCTCTAAAGCTGCTCTGCTGACCTGGTTCTCTTGCTCTAGAGAAGCTCTGCTGACCTGGTTCTTAGGCTCTAGAGCAGCTCAGATGACCGGGTTCTAAAGCGGCTCTTCTGACCAGGTTTTCTCCCTCTAAAGCAGCTCTGCTGACCTGGTTCTCTGGCTCTAAAGCAGCTCTGTTTACCTGGTTCTCTGGCTCTAGAGGAGATCTGCTGACCTGGTTCTTAGGCTCTAGAGCAGCTCTGCTGACCCGGTTCTATGGCTCTAAAGCAGCTCTGCTGACCTGGTTCGCTGGCTCTAAAGCTGCTGTGCTGACCGGGTTCTCTCACTCTTAAGCAGCTCTGCTGACCTGGTTTCTTTGGCTCTACAGCAGCTCTGCTGACCTGGTTCTCTGCCTCTACAGCAGCTCTGCTGACCCGGTTCTCTGCCTCTACAGCAGCTCTGCTGACCTGATTCTCTGGCTCTAAAGCAGGTCTGCTGACCTGGTTCTATGGCTCTAAAGCAGCTCTGCTGACCTGGTTCGCTGGCTCTAAAGCAGCTCTGCTGACCTGGTTCTCTCCCTCTTAAGCAGCTCTGCTGACCTGGTTTCTTTGGCTCTAGAGCAGCCCTGCTGACCTGGTTCTCTGGCTCTAAAGCAGCTCTGTTGACCTAGTTCTCTGGCTCTAGCTCTGCTGACCTGGTTCTCTTGCTCTAGAGAAGCTCTGCTGACCTGGTTCTTAGGCTCTAGAGCAGCTCAGATGACCGGGTTCTAAAGCGGCTCTTCTGACCTGGTTCTCTCCCTCTAAAGCAGCTCTGCTGACCTGGTTCTCTGGCTCTAAAGCAGCTCTGTTTACCTGGTTCTCTGGCTCTAGAGGAGCTCTGCTGACCTGGTTCTTAGGCTCTAGAGCAGCTCTGCTGACCCGGTTCTATGGCTCTAAAGCAGCTCTGCTGACCTGGTTCGCTGGCTCTAAAGCTGCTGTGCTGACCGGGTTCTCTCACTCTTAAGCAGCTCTGCTGACCTGGTTTCTCTGGCTCTACAGCAGCTCTGCTGACCTGGTTCTCTGCCTCTACAGCAGCTCTGCTGACCCGGTTCTCTGCCTCTACAGCAGCTCTGCTGACCTGGTTCTATGGCTCTAAAGCAGCTCTGCTGACCTGGTTCGCTGGCTCTAAAGCAGCTCTGCTGACCTGGTTCTCTCCCTCTTAAGCAGCTCTGCTGACCTGGTTTCTCTGGCTCTACAGCAGCTCTGCTGACCTGGTTCTCTGCCTCTACAGCAGCTCTGCTGACCCGGTTCTCTGCCACTAGAGCAGCTCTGCTGACCTGGTTTCTCTGGTTCTACAGCAGCTCTGCTGACCTGGTTCTCTGGCTCTAGAGCAGCTCTGCTGACCTGGTTCTCTGGCTCTAATGCAGCTCTACTGACCTGGTTTTATGGCTCTAGAGCAGCTCTGCTGACCTGGTTCTCTGGATCTAGTGCTGGTATGCTGACCTGGGTCGCTGGCTCTAAAGCAGCTCTGCTGACCTGGTTCCCTCCCTCTAAAGCAGCTCTGCTGACCTGGTTCGCTGGCTCTAAAGCAGCTCTGCTGACGTGGTTCTCTTCCTCTTAAGCAGCTCTGCTGACCTGGTTTCTCTGGCTCTACAGCAGCTCTGCTGACCTGGTTCTCTGCCTCTACAGCAGCTCTGCTGACCCGGTTCTCTGCCTCTAGAGCAGCTCTGCTGACCTGGTTTCTCTGGTTCTACAGCAGCTCTGCTGACCTGGTTCTATGGCTCTAGAGCAGCTCTGCTGACCTGGTTCTCTGGCTCTAATGCAGCTCTACTGACCTGGTTCTATGGCTCTAGAGCAGCTCTGCTGACCTGGTTCTCTGGATCTAGTGCTGGTATGCTGACCTGGTTCTTAGGCTCTATAGAAGCTCTGCTGACCTGGTTCTTTGGCTCTAAAGCAGCTCTGTTGACCTGGGTCGCTGGCTCTAAAGCAGCTCTGCTGACCTGGTTCTCTCCCTCTAAAGCAGCTCTGCTGACCTGGTTCGCTGGCTCTAAAGCAGCTCTGCTGACGTGGTTCTCTCCCTCTTAAGCAGCTCTGCTGACCTGGTTTCTCTGGCTCCACAGCAGCTCTGCTGACCTGGTTCTCTGCCTCTACATCAGCTCTGCTGACCCGGTTCTCTGCCTCTAGAGCAGCTCTCCTGACCTGGTTTCTCTGGCTCTACAGCAGCTCTGCTGACCTGGTTCTCTGGCTCTAGAGCAGATCTGCTGACCTGGTTCTCTGGCTCTAATGCAGCTCTGTTGACCTGGTTTCTCTGGATCTACAGCAGCTCTGCTGATCTGGTTCTCTAGGTCTAAAGCAGCTCTGCTGACCTGGTTCTTAGGCTCTAGAGCAGCTCTGCTGACCTGGTTCTCTGGCTCTAAAGCAGTTCTGCTGACCTGGTTCTCTGGCTCTAAAGCAGCTCTGCTGACCTGGTTCTCTGCCTCTACAGCAGCTCTGCTGACCCGGTTCTCTGCCTCTAGAGCAGCTCTGCTGACCTGGTTTCTTTGGCTCTACAGCAGCTCCGCTGACCTGGTTTCTCTGTCTCTACAGCAGCTCTGCTGACCTGGTTCTCTGGCTCTAGAGCAGCTCTGCTGACCTGGTTCTCTGGCTCTAATGCAGCTCTACTGACCTGGTTCTATGGCTCTAGAGCAGCTCTGCTGACCTGGTTCTCTGGATCTAGTGCTGGTATGCTGACCTGGTTCTTAGGCTCTAGAGAAGCTCTGCTGACCTGGTTCCTTGGCTCTAAAGCAGCTCTGTTGACCTGGGTCGCTAGCTCTAAAGCAGGTCTGCTGACCTGGTTCTCTCCCTCTAAAGCAGCTCTGCTGACCTGGTTCGCTGGCTCTAAAGCAGCTCTGCTGACGTGGTTCTCTCCCTCTTAAGCAGCTATGCTGACCTGGTTTCTCTGGCTCTACAGCAGCTCTGCTGACCTGGTTCTCTGCCTCTACAGCAGCTCTGCTGACCCGGTTCTCTGCCTCTAGAGCAGCTCTGCTGACCTGGTTTCTCTGGCTCTACAGCAGCTCTGCTGACCTGGTTCTCTGGTTCTAGAGCAGCTCTGCTGACCTGTTTCTCTGGCTCTAATGCAGCTCTGTTGACCTGGTTTCTCTGGATCTACACCAGCTCTGCTGACCTGGTTCTCTGCCTCTAAAGCAGCTCTGCTGACCTGGTTCTTAGGCTCTAGAGCAGCTCTGCTGACCTGGTTCTCTGGCTCTAAAGGAGTTCTGCTGACCTGGTTGTCTGGCTCTAAAGCAGCTCTGCTGACCTTGTTCTCTGGCTCTAAAGCGGCTCTGGGTTCTCTGGCTCTAAAGCAGCTCTGCTGACCTGGTTCTCTGGCTCTAAAGTGGCTCTGCTGACCTGGTTCTCTGGCTCTAAAGCAGCTTTGCTGACCTGGTTCTTAGGCTCTAGAGAAGCTCTGCTGACCTGGTTCTCTGGCTCTAAAGCAGCTCTGCTGACCCGGTTCTCTGGCTCTGTAGCAGCTCTGCTGACCTGGTTCTCTGGCTCTAAAGCGGCTCCGGGTTCTCTGGCTCTAAAGCAGCTCTGCTGACCTGCTTCTCTGGCTCTAAAGTGGCTCTGCTGACCTGGTTCTGTGGCTCTAAAGCAGCTCTGCTGACCTGGTTCGCTGGCTCTAAAGCTGCTGTGCTGACCGGGTTCTCTCACTCTTAAGCAGCGCTGCTGACCTGGTTTCTCTGGCTCTACAGCAGCTCTGCTGACCTGGTTCTCTGCCTCTACAGCAGCTCTGCTGACTTGGTTCTTAGGCTCTAGAGCAGCTCTGCTGACTTGGTTCTTAGGCTCTAGAGCAGCTCTGCTGCCCTGGTTCTCTGGCTCAAAAGCAGCTCTGCTGACCTGGTTCTATGGCTTTAAAGCAGCTCTGCTGAACAGGTTCTCTGGCTCTACAGAAGCTCTGCTGAACTGGTTCTCTGCCTCTAGAGCAGGTCTGCTGACCTGGTTCTTAGGCTCTAGAGCAGCTCTGCTGACCTGGTTCTCAGGCTCTAAAGCTGCTCTGCAGAGCTGGTTCTCTGGCTCTAGCTCTGCTGACCTGGTTCTCTGGCTCTAGAGAAGCTCAGTTGACCTGGTTCTTAGGCTCTAGAGCAGCTCTGATGACCTGGTTCTAAAGCAGGTCTGCTGACCTGGTTCTCTCCCTCTAAAGCAGCTCTGCTGACCTGGTTCTCTGGCTCTAGAGCAGCTCTGCTGACCTGGTTCTCTGGATCTAGAGCAGCTCTGTTGACTTGGTTCTTAGGCCCTAGAGCAGCTCTGCTGACCTGGTTCTCTGGCTCTAAAGCAGCTCTGCTGAGCTGGTTCGCTGGCTCTAAAGCAGCTCTGCTGACCTGGTTCTCTCCCTCTAAAGCAGCTCTGCTGACCTGGTTCGCTGCCTCTAAAGCAGCTCTGCTGACGTGGTTCTCTCCCTCTTAAGCAGCTCTGCTGACCTGGTTTCTCTGGCTCTACAGCAGCTCTGCTGACAGGGTTCTCTGTCTCTACACCAGCTCTGCTGACCCGGTTCTCTGCCTCTAGAGAAGCTCTGCTGACCTGGTTTCTCTGGCTCTACAGCAGCTCTGCTGACCTGGTTTTCTGGCTCTAGAGCAGCTCTGCTGACCTGGTTCTCTGGCTCTAATGCAGCTCTGTTGACCTGGTTTCTCTGGCTCTACAGCAGCTCTGCTGAACTCGTTCTCTGCCTCTAGAGCAGCTCTGCTGACCTGGTTCTTAGGCTCTAGAGCAGCTCTGCTGACCCGGTTCTCTGGCTCTAAAGCAGCTCTGCTGACCTGCTTCTCTGGCTCTAAAGCAGCTCTGCTGACCTGCTTCTCTGGCTCTAAGGCGGCTCCGGGTTCTCTGGCTCTAAAGCAGCTCTGCTGACCTGGTTCTCTGGGTCTTAAGTGGCTCTGCTGACATGGTTCTCTGGCTCTAAAGGAGCTCTGCTGACCTGGTTCTAAAGCGACTCTGCTGACATGGTTCTCTCCCTCTAAAGCAGCTCTGCTGACCTGGTTCCCTGGCTCTAAAGCAGCTCTGTTGTCCTGGTTCTCTGGCTCTAGAACAGCTCTGCTGACCTGGTTCTAAGGCTCTACAGCAGCTCTGCTGCCCTGGTTCTCTGGCTCAAAAGCAGCTCTGCTGACCTGGTTCAATGGCAATAAAGCAGCTCTGATGACCTTGTTCTCTGGCTCTACAGAAGCTCCACTGAACTGGTTCTCTGCCTCTACAGCAGGTCTGCTGACCTGGTTCTTAGGCTCTAGAGCATCTCTGCTGACCTGGTTCTCAGGCTCTAAAGCTGCTCTGCTGACCTGATTCTCTGTCTCTAGCTCTGCTGGCCTGGTTCTCTGGCTCTAGAGAAGCTCTGCTGACCTGGTTCTTAGGCTCTAGAGCAGCTCTGATGACCTAGTCCTCTGGCTCTAGAGCAGCTCTGCTGACCTGGTTCTTTGGCTCTAAAGCAGCTCTGTTGACCTGGTTCGCTGGCTCTAAAGCAGCTCTGCTGACCTGGTTCTCTTCCTCTAAAGCAGCTCTGCTGACCTGGTTCACTGGCTCTAAAACAGCTCTGCTGACGTGGTTCTCTACCTCTTAAACAGCTCTGCTGACCTGGTTTCTCTGGCTCTACAGCAGCTCTGCTGTCCTGGTTCTCTGCCTCTACAGCAGCTCTGCTGACCCGGTTCTCTGCCTCTAGAGCAGCTCTGCTGACCTGGTTTCTCGGGCTCTACAGGAGCTCTGCTGACCTGGTTCTCTGGCTCTAGAGCAGCTCTGCTGACCTGGTTCTCTGGCTCTAATGCAGCTCTGTTGACCTGGTTTCTCTGGCTCTACAGCAGCTCTGCTGACCTGGTTCTCTGACTCTAAAGCAGCTCTGCTGACCTGGTTCTTAGGCTCTAGAGCAGGTCTGCTGACCTGGTTCTTAGGCTCTAGAGCAGCTCTGCTGACCTGGTTCTCAGGCTCTAAAGCTGCTCTGCAGACCTGGTTCTCTGGCTCTAGCTCTGCTGACCTGGTTCTCTGGCTCTAGAGAAGCTCAGTTGACCTGGTTCTTAGGCTCTAGAGCAGCTCTGATGACCTGGTTCTAAAGCAGGTCTGCTGACCTGGTTCTCTTCCTCTAAAGCAGCTCTGCTGACCTGGTTCTCTGGCTCTAGAGCAGCTCTGCTGACCTGGTTCTTAGGCTCTAGAGCAGCTCTGCTGACCTGGTTCTCTGGCTCTAAAGCAGCTCTGCTGAACTGGTTCGCTGGCTCTAAAGCAGCTCTGCTGACCTGGTTCTCTCCCTCTAAAGCAGCTCTGCTGACCTGGTTCGCTGGCTCTAAAGCAGCTCTGCTGACGTGGTTCTCTCCCTCTTAAGCAGCTCTGCTGACCTGGTTTCTCTGGCTCTACAGCAGCTCTGCTGACCTGCTTCTCTGCCTCTACATTAGCTCTGCTGACCCGGTTCTCTGCCTCTAGAGCAGCTCTGCTGACCTGGTTTCTCTGGCTCTACAGCAGCTCTGCTGACCTGGTTTTCTGGCTCTAGAGCAGCTCTGCTGACCTGGTTCTCTGGCTCTAATGCAGCTCTGTTGACCTGGTTTCTCTGGCTCTACAGCAGCTCTGCTGAACTCGTTCTCTGCCTCTAGAGCAGCTCTGCTGACCTGGTTCTTAGGCTCTAGAGCAGCTCTGCTGACCCGATTCTCTGGCTGTAAAGCAGCTCTGCTGACCTGCTTCTCTGCCTCTAAAGCAGCTCTGCTGACCTGGTTCTCTGGTTCTAAAGCAGCTCCGGGGTCTCTGGCTCTAAAGCAGCTCTGCTGACCTGGTTCTCTGGGTCTTAAGTGGCTCTGCTGACATGGTTCTCTGGCTCTAAAGCAGCTCTGCTGACCTGGTTCTAAAGCGACTCTGCTGACATGTTCTCTCCCTCTAAAGCAGCTCTGCTGACCTGGTTCCCTGGCTCTAAAGCAGCTCTGTTGTCCTGGTTCTCTGGCTCTAGAACAGCTCTGCTGACCTGGTTCT
Organism: Triturus cristatus; assembly: GCF_964204655.1. Classification (NCBI taxonomy): domain Eukaryota; kingdom Metazoa; phylum Chordata; class Amphibia; order Caudata; family Salamandridae; genus Triturus; species Triturus cristatus. The sequence goes on along the minus strand of NW_028188130.1, from coordinate 1,152,464 downwards.
AAGGCTCTAGAGCAGCTCTGCTGCCCTGGTACTCTGGCTCAAAAGCAGCTCTGCTGACCTGGTTCAATGTCTCTAAAGCAGCTTTGATGACCTTGTTCTATGGCTGTACAGAAGCTCCACTGAACCGGTTCTCTGCCTCTACAGCAGGTCTGCTGACCTGGTTCTTAGGCTCTAGAGCATCTCTGCTGACCTGGTTCTCAGGCTCTAAAGCTGCTCTGCTGACCGGATTCTCTGGCTCTAGCTCTGCTGGCCTGGTTCTCTGGCTCTAGAGAAGCTCTGCTGACCTGGTTCTTAGGCTCTAGAGCAGCTCTGATGACCTGGTCCTCTGGCTCTAGAGCAGCTCTGCTGACCTGGTTCTCTGGCTCTAAAGCAGCTCTGCTGACCCGGTTCTCTGCCTCTAGAGCAGCTCTGCTGACCTGGTTTCTCTGGCTCTACAGCAGCTCTGCTGACCTGGTTCTCTGGTTCTAGAGCAGCTCTGCTGACCTGGTTCTCTGGCTCTAATGCAGCTCTGTTGACCTGGTATCTCTGGATCTACAGCAGCTCTGCTGACCTGGTTCTCTGCCTCTAAAGCAGCTCTGCTGACCTGGTTCTTAGGCTCTAGAGCAGCTCTGCTGACCTGGTTCTCTGGATCTAGTGCTGGTATGCTGACCTGGTTCTTAGGCTCTATAGAAGCTCTGCTGACCTGGTTCTTTGGCTCTAAAGCAGCTCTGTTGACCTGGGTCGCTGGCTCTAAAGCAGCTCTGCTGACCTGGTTCTCTCCCTCTAAAGCAGCTCTGCTGACCTGGTTCGCTGGCTCTAAAGCAGCTCTGCTGATGTGGTTCTCTCCCTCTTAAGCAGCTCTGCTGACCTGGTTTCTCTGGCTCCACAGCAGCTCTGCTGACCTGGTTCTCTGCCTCTACATCAGCTCTGCTGACCCGGTTCTCTGACTCTAGAGCAGCTCTGCTGACCTGGTTTCTCTGGCTCTACAGCAGCTCTGCTGACCTGGTTCTCTGGCTCTAGAGCAGATCTGCTGACCTGGTTCTCTGGCTCTAATGCAGCTCTGTTGACCTGGTTTCTCTGGATCTACAGCAGCTCTGCTGATCTGGTTCTCTGCCTCTAAAGCAGCTCTGCTGACCTGGTTCTTAGGCTCTAGAGCAGCCCTGCTGACCTGGTTCTCTGGCTCTAAAGCAGTTCTGCTGACCTGGTTCTCTGGCTCTAAAGCAGTTCTGCTGACCTGGTTCTCTGGCTTTAGAGCAGCTCTGCTGACCTGGTTCTCTGGCTCTAATGCAGCTCTGTTGACCTGGTTTCTCTGGATCTACAGCAGCTCTGCTGACCTGCTTCTCTGCCTCTAAAGCAGCTCTGCTGACCTGGTTCTTAGGCTCTAGAGCAGCTCTGCTGACCTGGTTCTCTGGCTCTAAAGCAGTTCTGCTGACCTGGTTCTCTGGCTCTAAAGCAGCTCTGCTGACCTGGTTCTCTGCCTCTACAGCAGCTCTGCTGACCCGGTTCTCTGCCTCTAGAGCAGCTCTGCTGACCTGGTTTCTCTGGCTCTACAGCAGCTCTGCTGACCTGGTTCTTTGGCTCTAGAGCAGCTCTGCTGACCTGGTTCTCTGGCTCTAATGCAGCTCTACTGACCTGGTTCTATGGCTCTAGAGCAGCTCTGCTGACCTGGTTCTCTGGATCTAGTGCTGGTATGCTGACCTGGTTCTTAGGCTCTAGAGAAGCTCTGCTGACCTGGTTCTTTGGCTCTAAAGCAGCTCTGTTGACCTGGGTCGCTGGCTCTAAAGCAGGTCTTCTGACCTGGTTCTCTCCCTCTAAAGCAGCTCTGCTGACCTGTTTTGCTGGCTCTAAAGCAGCTCTGCTGACGTGGTTCTCTCCCTCTTAAGCAGCTATGCTGACCTGGTTTCTCTGGCTCTACAGCAGCTCTGCTGACCTGGTTCTCTGCCTCTACAGCAGCTCTGCTGACCCGGTTCTGTGCCTCTAGAGCAGCTCTGCTGACCTGGTTTCTCTGGCTCTACAGCAGCTCTGCTGACCTGGTTCTCTGGTTCTAGAGCAGCTCTGCTGACCTGGTTCTCTGGCTCTAATGCAGCTCTGTTGACCTGGTTTCTCTGGATCTACAGCAGCTCTGCTGACCTGGTTCTCTGCCTCTAAAGCAGCTCTGCTGACCTGGTTCTTAGGCTCTAGAGCAGCTCTGCTGACCTGGTTCTCTGGCTCTAAAGGAGTTCTGCTGACCTGGTTCTCTGGCTCTAAAGCAGCTCTGCTGACCTTGTTGTCTGGCTCTAAAGCAGCTCCGGGTTCTCTGGCTCTAAAGCAGCTCTGCTGACCTGGTTCTCTGGCTCTAAAGTGGCTCTGCTGACCTGGTTCTCTGGCTCTAAAGCAGCTTTGCTGACCTGGTTCATAGGCTCTAGAGAAGCTCTGCTGACCTTGTTCTCTGGCTCTAAAGCAGCTCTGCTGACCTGGTTCTCTGGCTCTAAAGCAGCTCTGCTGACCTGGTTCTCTGGCTCTAAAGTGGCTCCGGGTTCTCTGGTATTAAAGCAGCTCTGCTGACCTGCTTCTCTGGCTCTAAAGTGGCTCTGCTGACCTGGTTCTGTGGCGCTAAAGCAGCTCTGCTGACCTGATTCTAAAGCGGATCTGCTGACCTGGTTCTCTCCCTCTAAAGCAGCTCTGCTGACCTGGTTCCCTGGCTCTAAAGCAGCTCTGTTGTCCTGGTTCTCAGGCTCTAGAGCAGCTCTGCTGCCCTGGTTCTCTGGCTCAAAAGCAGCTCTGCTGACCTGGTTCTATGGCTCTAAAGCAGCTATGCTGAACTGGTTCTCTGGCTCTACAGAAGCTCTGCTGAACTGGTTCTCTGCCTCTAGAGCAGGTCTGCTGACCTGGTTCTTAGGCTCTAGAGCAGCTCTGCTGACCTGGTTCTCAGGCTCTAAAGCTGCTCTGCAGACCTGGTTCTCTGGCTCTAGCTCTGCTGACCTGGTTCTCTGGCTCTAGAGAAGCTCAGTTGACCTGGTTCTTAGGCTCTAGAGCAGCTCTGATGACCTGGTTCTAAAGCAGGTATGCTGACCTGGTTCTCTCCCTCTAAAGCAGCTCTGCTGACCTGGTTCTCTGGCTCTAGAGCAGCTCTGCTGACCTGGTTCTCTGGATCTAGAGCAGCTCTGTTGACTTGGTTCTTAGGCTCTAGAGCAGCTCTGCTGACCTGGTTCTCTGGCTCTAAAGCAGCTCTGCTGAGCTGGTTCGCTGGCTTTAAAGCAGCTATGCTGACCTGGTTCTCTCCCTCTAAAGCAGCTCTGCTGACCTCTTTTGCTGCCTCTAAAGCAGCTCTGCTGATGTGGTTCTCTCCCTCTTAAGCAGCTCTGCTGACCTGGTTTCTCTGGCTCTACAGCAGCTCTGCTGACCTGGTTCTCTGCCTCTACAGCAGCTCTGCTGACCCGGTTCTCTGCCTCTAGAGCAGCTCTGCTGACCTGGTTTCTCTGGCTCTACAGCAGCTCTGCTGACCTGGTTTTCTGGCTCTAGAGCAGCTCTGCTGACCTGGTTCTCTGGCTCTAATGCAGCTCTGTTGACCTGGTTTCTCTGGCTCTACAGCAGCTCTGCTGAACTCGTTCTCTGCCTCTAGAGCAGCTCTGCTGACCTGGTTCTTAGGCTCTAGAGCAGCTCTGCTGACCCGGTTCTCTGGCTCTAAAGCAGCTCTGCTGACCTGCTTCTCTGGCTCTAAAGCAGCTCTGCTGACCTGCTTCTCTGGCTCTAAGGCGGCTCCGGGTTCTCTGGCTCTAAAGCAGCTCTGCTGACCTGGTTCTCTGGGTCTTAAGTGGCTCTGCTGACATGGTTCTCTGGCTCTAAAGCAGCTCTGCTGACCTGGTTCTAAAGCGACTCTGCTGACATGGTTCTCTCCCTCTAAAGCAGCTCTGCTGACCTGGTTCCCTGGCTCTAAAGCAGCTCTGTTGTCCTGGTTCTCTGGCTCTAGAACAGCTCTGCTGACCTGGTTCTAAGGCTCTACAGCAGCTCTGCTGCCCTGGTTCTCTGGCTCAAAAGCAGCTCTGCTGACCTGGTTCAATGGCAATAAAGCAGCTCTGATGACCTTGTTCTCTGGCTCTACAGAAGCTCCACTGAACTGGTTCTCTGCCTCTACAGCAGGTCTGCTGACCTGGTTCTTAGGTTTTAGAGCATCTCTGCTGAACTGGTTCTCAGGCTCTAAAGCTGCTCTGCCGACCTGATTCTCTGGCTCTAGCTCTGCTGGCCTGGTTCTCTGGCTCTAGAGAAGCTCTGCTGACCTGGTTCTTAGGCTGTAGAGCAGCTCTGATGACCTGGTCCTCTGGCTCTAGAGCAGCTCTGCTGACCTGGTTCTCTGGCTCTAAAGCAGCTCTGTTGACCTGGTTCGCTGGCTCTAAAGCAGCTCTGCTGACCTGGTTCTCTCCCTCTAAAGCAGCTCTGCTGACCTGGTTCACTGGCTCTAAAACAGCTCTGCTGACGTGGTTCTCTACCTCTTAAACAGCTCTGCTGACCTGGTTTCTCTGGCTCTACAGCAGCTCTGCTGTCCTGGTTCTCTGCCTCTACAGCAGCTCTGCTGACCCGGTTCTCTGCCTCTAGAGCAGCTCTGCTGACCTGGTTTCTCGGGCTCTACAGGAGCTCTGCTGACCTGGTTCTCTGGCTCTAGAGCAGCTCTGCTGACCTGGTTCTCTGGCTCTAATGCAGCTCTGTTGACCTGGTTTCTCTGGCTCTACAGCAGCTCTGCTGACCTGGTTCTCTGCCTCTAAAGCAGCTCTGCTGACCTGGTTCTTAAGCTCTAGAGCAGGTCTGCTGACCTGGTTCTTAGGCTCTAGAGCAGCTCTGCTGACCTGGTTCTCAGGCTCTACAGCTGCTCTGCAGACCTGGTTCTCTGGCTCTATCTCTGCTGACCTGGTTCTCTGGCTCTAGAGAAGCTCAGTTGACCTGGTTCTTAGGCTCTAGAGCAGCTCTGATGACCTGGTTCTAAAGCAGGTCTGCTGACCTGGTTCTCTCCTTCTAAAGCAGCTCTGCTGACCTGGTTCTCTGGCTCTAGAGCAGCTCTGCTGACCTGGTTCTCTGGCTCTACAGCAGCTCTGCTGACCTGGTCCTCTGGCTCTAGAGCAGATCTGCTGACCTGGTTCTCTGGCTCTAATGCAGCTCTGTTGACCTGGTTTCTCGGGATCTACAGCAGCTCTGCTGATCTGGTTCTCTGCCTCTAAAGCAGCTCTGCTGACCTGGTTCTTAGGCTCTAGAGCAGCTCTGCTGACCTGGTTCTCTGGCTCTAAAGCAGTTCTGCTGACCTGGTTCTCTGGCTCTAAAGCAGTTCTGCTGACCTGGTTCTCTGGCTCTAAAGCAGCTCTGCTGACCTGGTTCTCTGGCTCTAGAGCAGCTCTGCTGACCTGGTTCTCTGGCTCTAATGCAGCTCTGTTGACCTGGTTTCTCTGGATCTACAGCAGCTCTGCTGATCCGGTTCTCTGGGTCTAAAGCAGCTCTGCTGACCTGGTTCTTAGGCTCTAGAGCAGCTCTGCTGACCTGGTTCTCTGGCTCTAAAGCAGTTCTGCTGACCTGGTTCTCTGGCTCTAAAGCAGCTCTGCTGACCTGGTTCTCTGCCTCTACAGCAGCTCTGCTGACCCGGTTCTCTGCCTCTATAGCAGCTCTGCTGACCTGGTTTCTTTGGCTCTACAGCAGCTCCGCTGACCTGGTTTCTCTGTCTCTACAGCAGCTCTGCTGACCTGGTTCTCTGGCTCTAGAGCAGCTCTGCTGACCTGGTTCTCTGGCTCTAATGCAGCTCTACTGACCTGGTTCTATGGCTCTAGAGCAGCTCTGCTGACCTGTTTCTCTGGATCTAGTGCTGGTATGCTGACCTGGTTCTTAGGCTCTAGAGAAGCTCTGCTGACCTGGTTCCTTGGCTCTAAAGCAGCTCTATTGACCTGGGTCGCTAGCTCTAAAGCAGGTCTGCTGACCTGGTTCTCTCCCTCTAAAGCAGCTCTGCTGACCTGGTTCGCTGGCTCTAAAGCAGCTCTGCTGACGTGGTTCTCTCCCTCTTAAGCAGCTATGCTGACCTGGTTTCTCTGGCTCTACAGCAGCTCTGCTGACCTGGTTCTCTGCCTCTACAGCAGCTCTGCTGACCCGGTTCTCTGCCTCTAGAGCAGCTCTGCTGACCTCGTTTCTCTGGCTCTACAGCAGCTCTGCTGACCTGGTTCTCTGGTTCTAGAGCAGCTCTGCTGACCTGTTTCTCTGGCTCTAATGCAGCTCTGTTGACCTGGTTTCTCTGGATCTACAGCAGCTCTGCTGACCTGGTTCTCTGCCTCTAAAGCAGCTCTGCTGACCTGGTTCTTAGGCTCTAGAGCAGCTCTGCTGACCTGGTTCTCTGGCTCTAAAGGAGTTCTGCTGACCTGGTTGTCTGGCTCTAAAGCAGCTCTGCTGACCTTGTTCTCTGGCTCTAAAGCGGCTCTGGGTTCTCTGGCTCTAAAGCAGCTCTGCTGACCTGGTTCTCTGGCTCTAAAGTGGCTCTGCTGACCTGGTTATCTGGCTCTAAAGCAGCTTTGCTGACCTGGTTCTTAGGCTCTAGAGAAGCTCTGCTGACCTGGTTCTCTGGCTCTAAAGCAGCTCTGCTGACCCGGTTCTCTGGCTCTATAGCAGCTCTGCTGACCTGGTTCTCTGGCTCTAAAGCGGCTCCGGGTTCTCTGGCTCTAAAGCAGCTCTGCTGACCTGCTTCTCTGGCTCTAAAGTGGCTCTGCTGACCTGGTTCTGTGGCTCTAAAGCAGCTCTGCTGACCTGGTTCGCTGGCTCTAAAGCTGCTGTGCTGACCGGGTTCTCTCACTCTTAAGCAGCTCTGCTGACCTGATTTCTCTGGCTCTACAGCAGCTCTGCTGACCTGGTTCTCTGCCTCTACAGCAGCTCTGCTGACTTGGTTCTTAGGCTCTAGAGCAGCTCTGCTGACTTGGTTCTTAGGCTCTAGAGCAGCTCTGCTGCCCTGGTTCTCTGGCTCAAAAGCAGCTCTGCTGACCTGGTTCTATGGCTCTAAAGCAGCTCTGCTGAACTGGTTCTCTGGCTCTACAGAAGCTCTGCTGAACTGGTTCTCTGCCTCTAGAGCAGGTCTGCTGACCTGGTTCTTAGGCTCTAGAGCAGCTCTGCTGACCTGGTTCTCAGGCTCTAAAGCTGCTCTGCAGAGCTGGTTCTCTGGCTCTAGCTCTGCTGACCTGGTTCTCTGGCTCTAGAGAAGCTCAGTTGACCTGGTTCTTAGGCTCTAGAGCAGCTCTGATGACCTGGTTCTAAAGCAGGTCTGCTGACCTGGTTCTCTCCCTCTAAAGCAGCTCTGCTGACCTGGTTCTCTGGCTCTAGAGCAGCTCTGCTGACCTGGTTCTCTGGATCTAGAGCAGCTCTGTTGACTTGGTTCTTAGGCCCTAGAGCAGCTCTGCTGACCTGGTTCTCTGGCTCTAAAGCAGCTCTGCTGAGCTGGTTCGCTGGCTCTAAAGCAGCTCTGCTGACCTGGTTCTCTCCCTCTAAAGCAGCTCTGCTGACCTGGTTCGCTGCCTCTAAAGCAGCTCTGCTGACGTGGTTCTCTCCCTCTTAAGCAGCTCTGCTGACCTGGTTTCTCTGGCTCTACAGCAGCTCTGCTGACCGGGTTCTCTGTCTCTACACCAGCTCTGCTGACCCGGTTCTCTGCCTCTAGAGAAGCTCTGCTGACCTGGTTTCTCTGGCTCTACAGCAGCTCTGCTGACCTGGTTTTCTGGCTCTAGAGCAGCTCTGCTGACCTGGTTCTCTGGCTCTAATGCAGCTCTGTTGACCTGGTTTCTCTGGCTCTACAGCAGCTCTGCTGAACTCGTTCTCTGCCTCTAGAGCAGCTCTGCTGACCTGGTTCTTAGGCTCTAGAGCAGCTCTGCTGACCCGGTTCTCTGGCTCTAAAGCAGCTCTGCTGACCTGCTTCTCTGGCTCTAAAGCAGCTCTGCTGACCTGCTTCTCTGGCTCTAAGGCGGCTCCGGGTTCTCTGGCTCTAAAGCAGCTCTGCTGACCTGGTTCTCTGGCTCTAAAGCAGCTCTGTTGACCTGGTTCGCTGGCTCTAAAGCAGCTCTGCTGACCTGGTTCTCTCCCTCTAAAGCAGCTCTGCTGACCTGGTTCACTGGCTCTAAAACAGCTCTGCTGACGTGGTTCTCTACCTCTTAAACAGCTCTGCTGACCTGGTTTCTCTGGCTCTACAGCAGCTCTGCTGTCCTGGTTCTCTGCCTCTACAGCAGCTCTGCTGACCCGGTTCTCTGCCTCTAGAGCAGCTCTGCTGACCTGGTTTCTCGGGCTCTACAGGAGCTCTGCTGACCTGGTTCTCTGGCTCTAGAGCAGCTCTGCTGACCTGGTTCTCTGGCTCTAATGCAGCTCTGTTGACCTGGTTTCTCTGGCTCTACAGCAGCTCTGCTGACCTGGTTCTCTGCCTCTAAAGCAGCTCTGCTGACCTGGTTCTTAAGCTCTAGAGCAGGTCTGCTGACCTGGTTCTTAGGCTCTAGAGCAGCTCTGCTGACCTGGTTCTCAGGCTCTACAGCTGCTCTGCAGACCTGGTTCTCTGGCTCTATCTCTGCTGACCTGGTTCTCTGGCTCTAGAGAAGCTCAGTTGACCTGGTTCTTAGGCTCTAGAGCAGCTCTGATGACCTGGTTCTAAAGCAGGTCTGCTGACCTGGTTCTCTCCTTCTAAAGCAGCTCTGCTGACCTGGTTCTCTGGCTCTAGAGCAGCTCTGCTGACCTGGTTCTCTGGCTCTACAGCAGCTCTGCTGACCTGGTCCTCTGGCTCTAGAGCAGATCTGCTGACCTGGTTCTCTGGCTCTAATGCAGCTCTGTTGACCTGGTTTCTCGGGATCTACAGCAGCTCTGCTGATCTGGTTCTCTGCCTCTAAAGCAGCTCTGCTGACCTGGTTCTTAGGCTCTAGAGCAGCTCTGCTGACCTGGTTCTCTGGCTCTAAAGCAGTTCTGCTAACCTGGTTCTCTGGCTCTAAAGCAGTTCTGCTGACCTGGTTCTCTGGCTCTAAAGCAGCTCTGCTGACCTGGTTCTCTGGCTCTAGAGCAGCTCTGCTGACCTGGTTCTCTGGCTCTAATGCAGCTCTGTTGACCTGGTTTCTCTGGATCTACAGCAGCTCTGCTGATCCGGTTCTCTGGGTCTAAAGCAGCTCTGCTGACCTGGTTCTTAGGCTCTAGAGCAGCTCTGCTGACCTGGTTCTCTGGCTCTAAAGCAGTTCTGCTGACCTGGTTCTCTGGCTCTAAAGCAGCTCTGCTGACCTGGTTCTCTGCCTCTACAGCAGCTCTGCTGACCCGGTTCTCTGCCTCTAGAGCAGCTCTGCTGACCTGGTTTCTTTGGCTCTACAGCAGCTCCGCTGACCTGGTTTCTCTGTCTCTACAGCAGCTCTGCTGACCTGGTTCTCTGGCTCTAGAGCAGCTCTGCTGACCTGGTTCTCTGGCTCTAATGCAGCTCTACTGACCTGGTTCTATGGCTCTAGAGCAGCTCTGCTGACCTGTTTCTCTGGATCTAGTGCTGGTATGCTGACCTGGTTCTTAGGCTCTAGAGAAGCTCTGCTGACCTGGTTCCTTGGCTCTAAAGCAGCTCTATTGACCTGGGTCGCTAGCTCTAAAGCAGGTCTGCTGACCTGGTTCTCTCCCTCTAAAGCAGCTCTGCTGACCTGGTTCGCTGGCTCTAAAGCAGCTCTGCTGACGTGGTTCTCTCCCTCTTAAGCAGCTATGCTGACCTGGTTTCTCTGGCTCTACAGCAGCTCTGCTGACCTGGTTCTCTGCCTCTACAGCAGCTCTGCTGACCCGGTTCTCTGCCTCTAGAGCAGCTCTGCTGACCTCGTTTCTCTGGCTCTACAGCAGCTCTGCTGACCTGGTTCTCTGGTTCTAGAGCAGCTCTGCTGACCTGTTTCTCTGGCTCTAATGCAGCTCTGTTGACCTGGTTTCTCTGGATCTACAGCAGCTCTGCTGACCTGGTTCTCTGCCTCTAAAGCAGCTCTGCTGACCTGGTTCTTAGGCTCTAGAGCAGCTCTGCTGACCTGGTTCTCTGGCTCTAAAGGAGTTCTGCTGACCTGGTTGTCTGGCTCTAAAGCAGCTCTGCTGACCTTGTTCTCTGGCTCTAAAGCGGCTCTGGGTTCTCTGGCTCTAAAGCAGCTCTGCTGACCTGGTTCTCTGGCTCTAAAGTGGCTCTGCTGACCTGGTTATCTGGCTCTAAAGCAGCTTTGCTGACCTGGTTCTTAGGCTCTAGAGAAGCTCTGCTGACCTGGTTCTCTGGCTCTAAAGCAGCTCTGCTGACCCGGTTCTCTGGCTCTATAGCAGCTCTGCTGACCTGGTTCTCTGGCTCTAAAGCGGCTCCGGGTTCTCTGGCTCTAAAGCAGCTCTGCTGACCTGCTTCTCTGGCTCTAAAGTGGCTCTGCTGACCTGGTTCTGTGGCTCTAAAGCAGCTCTGCTGACCTGGTTCGCTGGCTCTAAAGCTGCTGTGCTGACCGGGTTCTCTCACTCTTAAGCAGCTCTGCTGACCTGATTTCTCTGGCTCTACAGCAGCTCTGCTGACCTGGTTCTCTGCCTCTACAGCAGCTCTGCTGACTTGGTTCTTAGGCTCTAGAGCAGCTCTGCTGACTTGGTTCTTAGGCTCTAGAGCAGCTCTGCTGCCCTGGTTCTCTGGCTCAAAAGCAGCTCTGCTGACCTGGTTCTATGGCTCTAAAGCAGCTCTGCTGAACTGGTTCTCTGGCTCTACAGAAGCTCTGCTGAACTGGTTCTCTGCCTCTAGAGCAGGTCTGCTGACCTGGTTCTTAGGCTCTAGAGCAGCTCTGCTGACCTGGTTCTCAGGCTCTAAAGCTGCTCTGCAGAGCTGGTTCTCTGGCTCTAGCTCTGCTGACCTGGTTCTCTGGCTCTAGAGAAGCTCAGTTGACCTGGTTCTTAGGCTCTAGAGCAGCTCTGATGACCTGGTTCTAAAGCAGGTCTGCTGACCTGGTTCTCTCCCTCTAAAGCAGCTCTGCTGACCTGGTTCTCTGGCTCTAGAGCAGCTCTGCTGACCTGGTTCTCTGGATCTAGAGCAGCTCTGTTGACTTGGTTCTTAGGCCCTAGAGCAGCTCTGCTGACCTGGTTCTCTGGCTCTAAAGCAGCTCTGCTGAGCTGGTTCGCTGGCTCTAAAGCAGCTCTGCTGACCTGGTTCTCTCCCTCTAAAGCAGCTCTGCTGACCTGGTTCGCTGCCTCTAAAGCAGCTCTGCTGACGTGGTTCTCTCCCTCTTAAGCAGCTCTGCTGACCTGGTTTCTCTGGCTCTACAGCAGCTCTGCTGACCGGGTTCTCTGTCTCTACACCAGCTCTGCTGACCCGGTTCTCTGCCTCTAGAGAAGCTCTGCTGACCTGGTTTCTCTGGCTCTACAGCAGCTCTGCTGACCTGGTTTTCTGGCTCTAGAGCAGCTCTGCTGACCTGGTTCTCTGGCTCTAATGCAGCTCTGTTGACCTGGTTTCTCTGGCTCTACAGCAGCTCTGCTGAACTCGTTCTCTGCCTCTAGAGCAGCTCTGCTGACCTGGTTCTTAGGCTCTAGAGCAGCTCTGCTGACCCGGTTCTCTGGCTCTAAAGCAGCTCTGCTGACCTGCTTCTCTGGCTCTAAAGCAGCTCTGCTGACCTGCTTCTCTGGCTCTAAGGCGGCTCCGGGTTCTCTGGCTCTAAAGCAGCTCTGCTGACCTGGTTCTCTGGGTCTTAAGTGGCTCTGCTGACATGGTTCTCTGGCTCTAAAGCAGCTCTGCTGACCTGGTTCTAAAGCGACTCTGCTGACATGGTTCTCTCCCTCTAAAGCAGCTCTGCTGACCTGGTTCCCTGGCTCTAAAGCAGCTCTGTTGTCCTGGTTCTCTGGCTCTAGAACAGCTCTGCTGACCTGGTTCTAAGGCTCTACAGCAGCTCTGCTGCCCTGGTTCTCTGGCTCAAAAGCAGCTCTGCTGACCTGGTTCAATGGCAATAAAGCAGCTCTGATGACCTTGTTCTCTGGCTCTACAGAAGCTCCACTGAACTGGTTCTCTGCCTCTACAGCAGGTCTGCTGACCTGGTTCTTAGGCTCTAGAGCATCTCTGCTGACCTGGTTCTCAGGCTCTAAAGCTGCTCTGCTGACCTGATTCTCTGTCTCTAGCTCTGCTGGCCTGGTTCTCTGGCTCTAGAGAAGCTCTGCTGACCTGGTTCTTAGGCTCTAGAGCAGCTCTGATGACCTAGTCCTCTGGCTCTAGAGCAGCTCTGCTGACCTGGTTCTTTGGCTCTAAAGCAGCTCTGTTGACCTGGTTCGCTGGCTCTAAAGCAGCTCTGCTGACCTGGTTCTCTTCCTCTAAAGCAGCTCTGCTGACCTGGTTCACTGGCTCTAAAACAGCTCTGCTGACGTGGTTCTCTACCTCTTAAACAGCTCTGCTGCCCTGGTTTCTCTGGCTCTACAGCAGCTCTGCTGTCCTGGTTCTCTGCCTCTACAGCAGCTTTGCTGACCTGGTTCTCTGCCTCTAGAGCAGCTCTGCTGACCTGGTTTCTCGGGCTCTACAGGAGCTCTGCTGACCTGGTTCTCTGGCTCTAGAGCAGCTCTGCTGACCTGGTTCTCTGGCTCTAATGCAGCTCTGTTGACCTGGTTTCTCTGGCTCTACAGCAGCTCTGCTGACCTGGTTCTCTGATTCTAAAGCAGCTCTGCTGACCTGGTTCTTAGGCTCTAGAGCAGGTCTGCTGACCTGGTTCTTAGGCTCTAGAGCAGCTCTGCTGACCTGGTTCTCAGGCTCTAAAGCTGCTCTGCAGACCTGGTTCTCTGGCTCTATCTCTGCTGACCTGGTTCTCTGGCTCTAGAGAAGCTCAGTTGACCTGGTTCTTAGGCTCTAGAGCAGCTCTGATGACCTGGTTCTAAAGCAGGTCTGCTGACCTGGTTCTCTACCTCTAAAGCAGCTCTGCTGACCTGGTTCTCTGGCTCTAGAGCAGCTCTGCTGACCTGGTTCTTAGGCTCTAGAGCAGCTCTGCTGACCTGGTTCTCTGGCTCTAAAGCAGCTCTGCTGAACTGGTTCGCTGGCTCTAAAGCAGCTCTGCTGACCTGGTTCTCTCCCTCTAAAGCAGCTCTGCTGACCTGGTTCGCTGGCTCTAAAGCAGCTCTGCTGACGTGGTTCTCTCCCTCTTAAGCAGCTCTGCTGACCTGGTTTCTCTGGCTCTACAGCAGCTCTGCTGACCTGCTTCTCTGCCGCTACAGCAGCTCTGCTGACCCGGTTCTCTGCCTCTAGAGCAGCTCTGCTGACCTGGTTTCTCTGGCTCTACAGCAGCTCTGCTGACCTGGTTTTCTGGCTCTAGAGCAGCTCTGCTGACCTGGTTCTCTGGCTCTAATGCAGCTCTGTTGACCTGGTTTCCCTGGCTCTACAGCAGCTCTGCTGAACTCGTTCTCTGCCTCTAGAGCAGCTCTGCTGACCTGGTTCTTAGGCTCTAATGCAGCTCTGCTGACCCGGTTCTCTGGCTCTAAAGCAGCTCTGCTGACCTGCTTCTCTGGCTCTTAAGCAGCTCTGCTGACCTGCTTCTCTGGCTCTAAGGCGGCTCCGGGTTCTCTGGCTCTAAAGCAGCTCTGCTGACCTGGTTCTCTGGGTCTTAAGTGGCTCTGCTGACATGGTTCTCTGGCTCTAAAGCAGCTCTGCTGACATGGTTCTCTCCCTCTAAAGCAGCTCTGCTGACCTGGTTCCCTGGCTCTAAAGCAGCTCTGTTGTCCTGGTTCTCTGGCTCTAGAACAGCTCTGCTGACCTGGTTCTAAGGCTCTACAGCAGCTCTGCTGCCCTGGTTCTCTGGCTCAAAAGCAGCTCTGCTGACCTGGTTCAATGGCAATAAAGCAGCTCTGATGACCTGATTCTCTGTCTCTAGCTCTGCTGGCCTGGTTCTCTGGCTCTAGAGAAGCTCTGCTGACCTGGTTCTTAGGCTCTAGAGCAGCTCTGATGACCTAGTCCTCTGGCTCTAGAGCAGCTCTGCTGACCTGGTTCTTTGGCTCTAAAGCAGCTCTGTTGACCTGGTTCGCTGGCTCTAAAGCAGCTCTGCTGACCTGGTTCTCTTCCTCTAAAGCAGCTCTGCTGACCTGGTTCACTGGCTCTAAAACAGCTCTGCTGACGTGGTTCTCTACCTCTTAAACAGCTCTGCTGACCTGGTTTCTCTGGCTCTACAGCAGCTCTGCTGACCTGCTTCTCTGCCTCTACAGCAGCTCTGCTGACCCGGTTCTCTGCCTCTAGAGCAGCTCTGCTGACCTGGTTTCTCTGGCTCTACAGCAGCTCTGCTGACCTGGTTTTCTGGCTCTAGAGCAGCTCTGCTGACCTGGTTCTCTGGCTCTAATGCAGCTCTGTTGACCTGGTTTCTCTGGCTCTACATCAGCTCTGCTGAACTCGTTCTCTGCCTCTAGAGCAGCTCTGCTGACCTGGTTCTTAGGCTCTAGAGCAGCTCTGCTGACCCGGTTCTCTGGCTCTAAAGCAGCTCTGCTGACCTGCTTCTCTGGCTCTAAAGCAGCTCTGCTGACCTGCTTCTCTGGCTCTAAGGCGGCTCCGGGTTCTCTGGCTCTAAAGCAGCTCTGCTGACCTGGTTCTCTGGGTCTTAAGTGGCTCTGCTGACATGGTTCTCTGGCTCTAAAGCAGCTCTGCTGACCTGGTTCTAAAGCGACTCTGCTGACATGGTTCTCTCCCTCTAAAGCAGCTCTGCTGACCTGGTTCCCTGGCTCTAAAGCAGCTCTGTTGTCCTGGTTCTCTGGCTCTAGAACAGCTCTGCTGACCTGGTTCTAAGGCTCTACAGCAGCTCTGCTGCCCTGGTTCTCTGGCTCAAAAGCAGCTCTGCTGACCTGGTTCAATGGCAATAAAGCAGCTCTGATGACCTTGTTCTCTGGCTCTACAGAAGTTCCACTGAACTGGTTCTCTGCCTCTACAGCAGGTCTGCTGACCTGGTTCTTAGGCTCTAGAGCATCTCTGCTGACCTGGTTCTCAGGCTCTAAAGCTGCTCTGCTGACCTGATTCTCTGTCTCTAGCTCTGCTGGCCTGGTTCTCTGGCTCTAGAGAAGCTCTGTTGACCTGGTTCTTAGGCTCTAGAGCAGCTCTGATGACCTAGTCCTCTGGCTCTAGAGCAGCTCTGCTGACCTGGTTCTTTGGCTCTAAAGCAGCTCTGTTGACCTGGTTCGCTGGCTCTAAAGCAGCTCTGCTGACCTGGTTCTCTTCCTCTAAAGCAGCTCTGCTGACCTGGTTCACTGGCTCTAAAACAGCTCTGCTGACGTGGTTCTCTACCTCTTAAACAGCTCTGCTGACCTGGTTTCTCTGGCTCTACAGCAGCTCTGCTGTCCTGGTTCTCTGCCTCTACAGCAGCTCTGCTGACCCGGTTCTCTGCCTCTAGAGCAGCTCTGCTGACCTGGTTTCTCGGGCTCTACAGGAGCTCTGCTGACCTGGTTCTCTGGCTCTAGAGCAGCTCTGCTGACCTGGTTCTCTGGCTCTAATGCAGCTCTGTTGACCTGGTTTCTCTGGCTCTACAGCAGCTCTGCTGACCTGGTTCTCTGACTCTAAAGCAGCTCTGCTGACCTGGTTCTTAGGCTCTAGAGCAGGTCTGCTGACCTGGTTCTTAGGCTCTAGAGCAGCTCTGCTGACCTGGTTCTCAGGCTCTAAAGCTGCTCTGCAGACCTGGTTCTCTGGCTCTAGCTCTGCTGACCTGGTTCTCTGGCTCTAGAGAAGCTCAGTTGACCTGGTTCTTAGGCTCTAGAGCAGCTCTGATGACCTGGTTCTAAAGCAGGTCTGCTGACCTGGTTCTCTCCCTCTAAAGCAGCTCTGCTGACCTGGTTCTCTGGCTCTAGAGCAGCTCTGCTGACCTGGTTCTTAGGCTCTAGAGCAGCTCTGCTGACCTGGTTCTCTGGCTCTAAAGCAGCTCTGCTGAACTGGTTCGCTGGCTCTAAAGCAGCTCTGCTGACCTGGTTCTCTCCCTCTAAAGCAGCTCTGCTGGCCTGGTTCGCTGGCTCTAAAGCAGCTCTGCTGACGTGGTTCTCTCCCTCTTAAGCAGCTCTGCTGACCTGGTTTCTCTGGCTCTACAGCAGCTCTGCTGACCTGCTTCTCTGCCTCTACAGCAGCTCTGCTGACCCGGTTCTCTGCCTCTAGAGCAGCTCTGCTGACCTGGTTTCTCTGGCTCTACAGCAGCTCTGCTGACCTGGTTTTCTGGCTCTAGAGCAGCTCTGCTGACCTGGTTCTCTGGCTCTAATGCAGCTCTGTTGACCTGGTTTCTCTGGCTCTACAGCAGCTCTGCTGAACTCGTTCTCTGCCTCTAGAGCAGCTCTGCTGACCTGGTTCTTAGGCTCTAGAGCAGCTCTGCTGACCCGATTCTCTGGCTGTAAAGCAGCTCTGCTGACCTGCTTCTCTGCCTCTAAAGCAGCTCTGCTGACCTGGTTCTCTGGTTCTAAAGCAGCTCCGGGGTCTCTGGCTCTAAAGCAGCTCTGCTGACCTGGTTCTCTGGGTCTTAAGTGGCTCTGCTGACATGGTTCTCTGGCTCTAAAGCAGCTCTGCTGACCTGGTTCTAAAGCGACTCTGCTGACATGTTCTCTCCCTCTAAAGCAGCTCTGCTGACCTGGTTCCCTGGTTCTAAAGCAGCTCTGTTGTCCTGGTTCTCTGGCTCTAGAACAGCTCTGCTGACCTGGTTCTAAGGCTCTAGAGCAGCTCTGCTGCCCTGGTACTCTGGCTCAAAAGCAGCTCTGCTGACCGGTTCAATGTCTCTAAAGCAGCTTTGATGACCTTGTTCTATGGCTGTACAGAAGCTCCACTGAACCGGTTCTCTGCCTCTACAGCAGGTCTGCTGACCTGGTTCTTAGGCTCTAGAGCATCTCTGCTGACCTGGTTCTCAGGCTCTAAAGCTGCTCTGCTGACCGGATTCTCTGGCTCTAGCTCTGCTGGCCTGGTTCTCTGGCTCTAGAGAAGCTCTGCTGACCTGGTTCTTAGGCTCTAGAGCAGCTCTGATGACCTGGTCCTCTGGCTCTAGAGCAGCTCTGCTGACCTGGTTCTCTGGCTCTAAAGCAGCTCTGCTGACCCGGTTCTCTGCCTCTAGAGCAGCTCTGCTGACCTGGTTTCTCTGGCTCTACAGCAGCTCTGCTGACCTGGTTCTCTGGTTCTAGAGCAGCTCTGCTGACCTGGTTCTCTGGCTCTAATGCAGCTCTGTTGACCTGGTATCTCTGGATCTACAGCAGCTCTGCTGACCTGGTTCTCTGCCTCTAAAGCAGCTCTGCTGACCTGGTTCTTAGGCTCTAGAGCAGCTCTGCTGACCTGGTTCTCTGGATCTAGTGCTGGTATGCTGACCTGGTTCTTAGGCTCTATAGAAGCTCTGCTGACCTGGTTCTTTGGCTCTAAAGCAGCTCTGTTGACCTGGGTCGCTGGCTCTAAAGCAGCTCTGCTGACCTGGTTCTCTCCCTCTAAAGCAGCTCTGCTGACCTGGTTCGCTGGCTCTAAAGCAGCTCTGCTGATGTGGTTCTCTCCCTCTTAAGCAGCTCTGCTGACCTGGTTTCTCTGGCTCCACAGCAGCTCTGCTGACCTGGTTCTCTGCCTCTACATCAGCTCTGCTGACCCGGTTCTCTGACTCTAGAGCAGCTCTGCTGACCTGGTTTCTCTGGCTCTACAGCAGCTCTGCTGACCTGGTTCTCTGGCTCTAGAGCAGATCTGCTGACCTGGTTCTCTGGCTCTAATGCAGCTCTGTTGACCTGGTTTCTCTGGATCTACAGCAGCCCTGCTGATCTGGTTCTCTGCCTCTAAAGCAGCTCTGCTGACCTGGTTCTTAGGCTCTAGAGCAGCCCTGCTGACCTGGTTCTCTGGCTCTAAAGCAGTTCTGCTGACCTGGTTCTCTGGCTCTAAAGCAGTTCTGCTGACCTGGTTCTCTGGCTTTAGAGCAGCTCTGCTGACCTGGTTCTCTGGCTCTAATGCAGCTCTGTTGACCTGGTTTCTCTGGATCTACAGCAGCTCTGCTGACCTGCTTCTCTGCCTCTAAAGCAGCTCTGCTGACCTGGTTCTTAGGCTCTAGAGCAGCTCTGCTGACCTGGTTCTCTGGCTCTAAAGCAGTTCTGCTGACCTGGTTCTCTGGCTCTAAAGCAGCTCTGCTGACCTGGTTCTCTGCCTCTACAGCAGCTCTGCTGACCCGGTTCTCTGGATCTAGTGCTGGTATGCTGACCTGGTTCTTAGGCTCTAGAGAAGCTCTGCTGACCTGGTTCTTTGGCTCTAAAGCAGCTCTGTTGACCTGGGTCGCTGGCTCTAAAGCAGGTCTGCTGACCTGGTTCTCTCCCTCTAAAGCAGCTCTGCTGACCTGTTTTGCTGGCTCTAAAGCAGCTCTGCTGAAGTGGTTCTCTCCCTCTTAAGCAGCTATGCTGACCTGGTTTCTCTGGCTCTACAGCAGCTCTGCTGACCTGGTTCTCTGCCTCTACAGCAGCTCTGCTGACCCGGTTCTGTGCCTCTAGAGCAGCTCTGCTGACCTGGTTTCTCTGGCTCTACAGCAGCTCTGCTGACCTGGTTCTCTGGTTCTAGAGCAGCTCTGCTGACCTGGTTCTCTGGCTCTAATGCAGCTCTGTTGACCTGGTTTCTCTGGATCTACAGCAGCTCTGCTGACCTGGTTCTCTGCCTCTAAAGCAGCTCTGCTGACCTGGTTCTTAGGCTCTAGAGCAGCTCTGCTGACCTGGTTCTCTGGCTCTAAAGGAGTTCTGCTGACCTGGTTCTCTGGCTCTAAAGCAGCTCTGCTGACCTTGTTGTCTGGCTCTAAAGCAGCTCCGGGTTCTCTGGCTCTAAAGCAGCTCTGCTGACCTGGTTCTCTGGCTCTAAAGTGGCTCTGCTGACCTGGTTCTCTGGCTCTAAAGCAGCTTTGCTGACCTGGTTCATAGGCTCTAGAGAAGCTCTGCTGACCTTGTTCTCTGGCTCTAAAGCAGCTCTGCTGACCTGGTTCTCTGGCTCTAAAGCAGCTCTGCTGACCTGGTTCTCTGGCTCTAAAGTGGCTCCGGGTTCTCTGGTTTTAAAGCAGCTCTGCTGACCTGCTTCTCTGGCTCTAAAGTGGCTCTGCTGACCTGGTTCTGTGGCGCTAAAGCAGCTCTGCTGACCTGATTCTAAAGCGGATCTGCTGACCTGGTTCTCTCCCTCTAAAGCAGCTCTGCTGACCTGGTTCCCTGGCTCTAAAGCAGCTCTGTTGTCCTGGTTCTCAGGCTCTAGAGCAGCTCTGCTGCCCTGGTTCTCTGGCTCAAAAGCAGCTCTGCTGACCTGGTTCTATGGCTCTAAAGCAGCTCTGCTGAACTGGTTCTCTGGCTCTACAGAAGCTCTGCTGAACTGGTTCTCTGCCTCTAGAGCAGGTCTGCTGACCTGGTTCTTAGGCTCTAGAGCAGCTCTGCTGACCTGGTTCTCAGGCTCTAAAGCTGCTCTGCAGACCTGGTTCTCTGGCTCTAGCTCTGCTGACCTGGTTCTCTGGCTCTAGAGAAGCTCAGTTGACCTGGTTCTTAGGCTCTAGAGCAGCTCTGATGACCTGGTTCTAAAGCAGGTCTGCTGACCTGGTTCTCTCCCTCTAAAGCAGCTCTGCTGACCTGGTTCTCTGGCTCTAGAGCAGCTCTGCTGACCTGGTTCTCTGGATCTAGAGCAGCTCTGTTGACTTGGTTCTTAGGCTCTAGAGCAGCTCTGCTGACCTGGTTCTCTGGCTCTAAAGCAGCTCTGCTGAGCTGGTTCGCTGGCTTTAAAGCAGCTCTGCTGACCTGGTTCTCTCCCTCTAAAGCAGCTCTGCTGACCTGGTTTGCTGCCTCTAAAGCAGCTCTGCTGACGTGGTTCTCTCCCTCTTAAGCAGCTCTGCTGACCTGGTTTCTCTGGCTCTACAGCAGCTCTGCTGACCTGGTTCTCTGCCTCTACAGCAGCTCTGCTGACCCGGTTCTCTGCCTCTAGAGCAGCTCTGCTGACCTGGTTTCTCTGGCTCTACAGCAGCTCTGCTGACCTGGTTTTCTGGCTCTAGAGCAGCTCTGCTGACCTGGTTCTCTGGCTCTAATGCAGCTCTGTTGACCTGGTTTCTCTGGCTCTACAGCAGCTCTGCTGAACTCGTTCTCTGCCTCTAGAGCAGCTCTGCTGACCTGGTTCTTAGGCTCTAGAGCAGCTCTGCTGACCCGGTTCTCTGGCTCTAAAGCAGCTCTGCTGACCTGCTTCTCTGGCTCTAAAGCAGCTCTGCTGACCTGCTTCTCTGGCTCTAAGGCGGCTCCGGGTTCTCTGGCTCTAAAGCAGCTCTGCTGACCTGGTTCTCTGGGTCTTAAGTGGCTCTGCTGACATGGTTCTCTGGCTCTAAAGCAGCTCTGCTGACCTGGTTCTAAAGCGACTCTGCTGACATGGTTCTCTCCCTCTAAAGCAGCTCTGCTGACCTGGTTCCCTGGCTCTAAAGCAGCTCTGTTGTCCTGGTTCTCTGGCTCTAGAACAGCTCTGCTGACCTGGTTCTAAGGCTCTACAGCAGCTCTGCTGCCCTGGTTCTCTGGCTCAAAAGCAGCTCTGCTGACCTGGTTCAATGGCAATAAAGCAGCTCTGATGACCTTGTTCTCTGGCTCTACAGAAGCTCCACTGAACTGGTTCTCTGCCTCTACAGCAGGTCTGCTGACCTGGTTCTTAGGTTTTAGAGCATCTCTGCTGAACTGGTTCTCAGGCTCTAAAGCTGCTCTGCCGACCTGATTCTCTGGCTCTAGCTCTGCTGGCCTGGTTCTCTGGCTCTAGAGAAGCTCTGCTGACCTGGTTCTTAGGCTGTAGAGCAGCTCTGATGACCTGGTCCTCTGGCTCTAGAGCAGCTCTGCTGACCTGGTTCTCTGGCTCTAAAGCAGCTCTGTTGACCTGGTTCGCTGGCTCTAAAGCAGCTCTGCTGACCTGGTTCTCTCCCTCTAAAGCAGCTCTGCTGACCTGGTTCACTGGCTCTAAAACAGCTCTGCTGACGTGGTTCTCTACCTCTTAAACAGCTCTGCTGACCTGGTTTCTCTGGCTCTACAGCAGCTCTGCTGTCCTGGTTCTCTGCCTCTACAGCAGCTCTGCTGACCCGGTTCTCTGCCTCTAGAGCAGCTCTGCTGACCTGGTTTATCGGGCTCTACAGGAGCTCTGCTGACCTGGTTCTCTGGCTCTAGAGCAGCTCTGCTGACCTGGTTCTCTGGCTCTAATGCAGCTCTGTTGACCTGGTTTCTCTGGCTCTACAGCAGCTCTGCTGACCTGGTTCTCTGCCTCTAAAGCAGCTCTGCTGACCTGGTTCTTAAGCTCTAGAGCAGGTCTGCTGACCTGGTTCTTAGGCTCTAGAGCAGCTCTGCTGACCTGGTTCTCAGGCTCTACAGCTGCTCTGCAGACCTGGTTCTCTGGCTCTATCTCTGCTGACCTGGTTCTCTGGCTCTAGAGAAGCTCAGTTGACCTGGTTCTTAGGCTCTAGAGCAGCTCTGATGACCTGGTTCTAAAGCAGGTCTGCTGACCTGGTTCTCTCCTTCTAAAGCAGCTCTGCTGACCTGGTTCTCTGGCTCTAGAGCAGCTCTGCTGACCTGGTTCTCTGGCTCTACAGCAGCTCTGCTGACCTGGTTCTCTGGCTCTAGAGCAGATCTGCTGACCTGGTTCTCTGGCTCTAATGCAGCTCTGTTGACCTGGTTTCTCGGGATCTACAGCAGCTCTGCTGATCTGGTTCTCTGCCTCTAAAGCAGCTCTGCTGACCTGGTTCTTAGGCTCTAGAGCAGCTCTGCTGACCTGGTTCTCTGGCTCTAAAGCAGTTCTGCTGACCTGGTTCTCTGGCTCTAAAGCAGTTCTGCTGACCTGGTTCTCTGGCTCTAAAGCAGCTCTGCTGACCTGGTTCTCTGGCTCTAGAGCAGCTCTGCTGACCTGGTTCTCTGGCTCTAATGCAGCTCTGTTGACCTGGTTTCTCTGGATCTACAGCAGCTCTGCTGATCCGGTTCTCTGGGTCTAAAGCAGCTCTGCTGACCTGGTTCTTAGGCTCTAGAGCAGCTCTGCTGACCTGGTTCTCTGGCTCTAAAGCAGTTCTGCTGACCTGGTTCTCTGGCTCTAAAGCAGCTCTGCAGACCTGGTTCTCTGGCTCTAGCTCTGCTGACCTGGTTCTCTGGCTCTAGAGAAGCTCAGTTGACCTGGTTCTTAGGCTCTAGAGCAGCTCTGATGACCTGGTTCTAAAGCAGGTCTGCTGACCTGGTTCTCTCCCTCTAAAGCAGCTCTGCTGACCTGGTTCTCTGGCTCTAGAGCAGCTCTGCTGACCTGGTTCTTAGGCTCTAGAGCAGCTCTGCTGACCTGGTTCTCTGGCTCTAAAGCAGCTCTGCTGAACTGGTTCGCTGGCTCTAAAGCAGCTCTGCTGACCTGGTTCTCTCCCTCTAAAGCAGCTCTGCTGACATGGTTCGCTGGCTCTAAAGCAGCTCTGCTGACGTGGTTCTCTCCCTCTTAAGCAGCTCTGCTGACCTGGTTTCTCTGGCTCTACAGCAGCTCTGCTGACCTGCTTCTCTGCCTCTACAGCAGCTCTGCTGACCCGGTTCTCTGCCTCTAGAGCAGCTCTGCTGACCTGGTTTCTCTGGCTCTACAGCAGCTCTGCTGACCTGGTTTTCTGGCTCTAGAGCAGCTCTGCTGACCTGGTTCTCTGGCTCTAATGCAGCTCTGTTGACCTGGTTTCTCTGGCTCTACAGCAGCTCTGCTGAACTCGTTCTCTGCCTCTAGAGCAGCTCTGCTGACCTGGTTCTTAGGCTCTAGAGCAGCTCTGCTGACCCGGTTCTCTGGCTGTAAAGCAGCTCTGCTGACCTGCTTCTCTGCCTCTAAAGCAGCTCTGCTGACCTGGTTCTCTGGTTCTAAAGCGGCTCCGGGGTCTCTGGCTCTAAAGCAGCTCCACTGAACCGGTTCTCTGCCTCTACAGCAGGTCTGCTGACCTGGTTCTTAGGCTCTAGAGCATCTCTGCTGACCTGGTTCTCAGGCTCTAAAGCTGCTCTGCTGACCGGATTCTCTGGCTCTAGCTCTGCTGGCCTGGTTCTCTGGCTCTAGAGAAGCTCTGCTGACCTGGTTCTTAGGCTCTAGAGCAGCTCTGATGACCTGGTCCTCTGGCTCTAGAGCAGCTCTGCTGACCTGGTTCTCTGGCTCTAAAGCAACTCTGCTGACCCGGTTCTCTGCCTCTAGAGCAGCTCTGCTGACCTGGTTTCTCTGGCTCTACAGCAGCTCTGCTGACCTGGTTCTCTGGTTCTAGAGCAGCTCTGCTGACCTGGTTCTCTGGCTCTAATGCAGCTCTGTTGACCTGGTTTCTCTGGATCTACAGCAGCTCTGCTGACCTGGTTCTCTGCCTCTAAAGCAGCTCTGCTGACTTGGTTCTTAGGCTCTAGAGCAGCTCTGCTGACCTGGTTCTCTGGATCTAGTGCTGGTATGCTGACCTGGTTCTTAGGCTCTATAGAAGCTCTGCTGACCTGGTTCTTTGGCTCTAAAGCAGCTCTGTTGACCTGGGTCGCTGGCTCTAAAGCAGCTCTGCTGACCTGGTTCTCTCCCTCTAAAGCAGCTCTGCTGACCTGGTTCGCTGGCTCTAAAGCAGCTCTGCTGATGTGGTTCTCTCCCTCTTAAGCAGCTCTGCTGACCTGGTTTCTCTGGCTCCACAGCAGCTCTGCTGACCTGGTTCTCTGCCTCTACATCAGCTCTGCTGACCCGGTTCTCTGACTCTAGAGCAGCTCTGCTGACCTGGTTTCTCTGGCTCTACAGCAGCTCTGCTGACCTGGTTCTCTGGCTCTAGAGCAGATCTGCTGACCTGGTTCTCTGGCTCTAATGCAGCTCTGTTGACCTGGTTTCTCTGGATCTACAGCAGCTCTGCTGATCTGGTTCTCTGCCTCTAAAGCAGCTCTGCTGACCTGGTTCTTAGGCTCTAGAGCAGCCCTGCTGACCTGGTTCTCTGGCTCTAAAGCAGTTCTGCTGACCTGGTTCTCTGGCTCTAAAGCAGTTCTGCTGACCTGGTTCTCTGGCTTTAGAGCAGCTCTGCTGACCTGGTTCTCTGGCTCTAATGCAGCTCTGTTGACCTGGTTTCTCTGGATCTACAGCAGCTCTGCTGACCTGCTTCTCTGCCTCTAAAGCAGCTCTGCTGACCTGGTTCTTAAGCTCTAGAGCAGCTCTGCTGACCTGGTTCTCTGGCTCTAAAGCAGTTCTGCTGACCTGGTTCTCTGGCTCTAAAGCAGCTCTGCTGACCTGGTTCTCTGCCTCTACAGCAGCTCTGCTGACCCGGTTCTCTGCCTCTAGAGCAGCTCTGCTGACCTGGTTTCTCTGGCTCTACAGCAGCTCTGCTGACCTGGTTCTCTGGCTCTAGAGCAGCTCTGCCGACCTGGTTCTCTGGCTCTAATGCAGCTCTACTGACCTGGTTCTATGGCTCTAGAGCAGCTCTGCTGACCTGGTTCTCTGGATCTAGTGCTGGTATGCTGACCTGGTTCTTAGGCTCTAGAGAAGCTCTGCTGACCTGGTTCTTTGGCTCTAAAGCAGCTCTGTTGACCTGGGTCGCTGGCTCTAAAGCAGGTCTGCTGACCTGGTTCTCTCCCTCTAAAGCAGCTCTGCTGACCTGTTTTGCTGGCTCTAAAGCAGCTCTGCTGACGTGGTTCTCTCCCTCTTAAGCAGCTATGCTGACCTGGTTTCTCTGGCTCTACAGCAGCTCTGCTGACCTGGTTCTCTGCCTCTACAGCAGCTCTGCTGACCCGGTTCTGTGCCTCTAGAGCAGCTCTGCTGACCTGGTTTCTCTGGCTCTACAGCAGCTCTGCTGACCTGGTTCTCTGCCTCTACAGCAGCTCTGCTGACCCGGTTCTGTGCCTCTAGAGCAGCTCTGCTGACCTGGTTTCTCTGGCTCTACAGCAGCTCTGCTGACCTGGTTCTCTGGTTCTAGAGCAGCTCTGCTGACCTGGTTCTCTGGCTCTAATGCAGCTCTGTTGACCTGGTTTCTCTGGATCTACAGCAGCTCTGCTGACCTGGTTCTCTGCCTCTAAAGCAGCTCTGCTGACCTGGTTCTTAGGCTCTAGAGCAGCTCTGCTGACCTGGTTCTCTGGCTCTAAAGGAGTTCTGCTGACCTGGTTCTCTGGCTCTAAAGCAGCTCTGCTGACCTGGTTCTCTGGATCTAGTGCTGGTATGCTGACCTGGTTCTTAGGCTCTAGAGAAGCTCTGCTGACCTGGTTCTTTGGCTCTAAAGCAGCTCTGTTGACCTGGGTCGCTGGCTCTAAAGCAGGTCTGCTGACCTGGTTCTCTCCCTCTAAAGCAGCTCTGCTGACCTGTTTTGCTGGCTCTAAAGCAGCTCTGCTGACGTGGTTCTCTCCCTCTTAAGCAGCTATGCTGACCTGGTTTCTCTGGCTCTACAGCAGCTCTGCTGACCTGGTTCTCTGCCTCTACAGCAGCTCTGCTGACCCGGTTCTGTGCCTCTAGAGCAGCTCTGCTGACCTGGTTTCTCTGGCTCTACAGCAGCTCTGCTGACCTGGTTCTCTGGTTCTAGAGCAGCTCTGCTGACCTGGTTCTCTGGCTCTAATGCAGCTCTGTTGACCTGGTTTCTCTGGATCTACAGCAGCTCTGCTGACCTGGTTCTCTGCCTCTAAAGCAGCTCTGCTGACCTGGTTCTTAGGCTCTAGAGCAGCTCTGCTGACCTGGTTCTCTGGCTCTAAAGGAGTTCTGCTGACCTGGTTCTCTGGCTCTAAAGCAGCTCTGCTGACCTTGTTGTCTGGCTCTAAAGCATCTCCGGGTTCTCTGGCTCTAAAGCAGCTCTGCTGACCTGGTTCTCTGGCTCTAAAGTGGCTCTGCTGACCTGGTTCTCTGGCTCTAAAGCAGCTTTGCTGACCTGGTTCATAGGCTCTAGAGAAGCTCTGCTGACCTTGTTCTCTGGCTCTAAAGCAGCTCTGCTGACCTGGTTCTCTGGCTCTAAAGCAGCTCTGCTGACCTGGTTCATAGGCTCTAGAGAAGCTCTGCTGACCTGGTTCTCTGGCTCTAAAGGAGTTCTGCTGACCTGGTTCTCTGGCTCTAAAGCAGCTCTGCTGACCTGGTTCTCTCGCTCTAAAGTGGCTCCGGGTTCTCTGGTTTTAAAGCAGCTCTACTGACCTGCTTCTCTGGCTCTAAAGTGGCTCTGCTGACCTGGTTCTGTGCCGCTAAAGCAGCTCTGCTGACCTGATTCTAAAGCGGATCTGCTGACCTGGTTCTCTCCCTCTAAAGCAGCTCTGCTGACCTGGTTCCCTGGCTCTAAAGCAGCTCTGTTGTCCTGGTTCTCAGGCTCTAGAGCAGCTCTGCTGCCCTGGTTCTCTGGCTCAAAAGCAGCTCTGCTGACCTGGTTCTATGGCTCTAAAGCAGCTCTGCTGAACTGGTTCTCTGGCTCTACAGAAGCTCTGCTGAACTGGTTCTCTGCCTCTAGAGCAGGTCTGCTGACCTGGTTCTTAGGCTCTAGAGCAGCTCTGCTGACCTGGTTCTCAGGCTCTAAAGCTGCTCTGCAGACCTGGTTCTCTGGCTCTAGCTCTGCTGACCTTGTTCTCTGGCTCTAGAGAAGCTCAGTTGACCTGGTTCTTAGGCTCTAGAGCAGCTCTGATGACCTGGTTCTAAAGCAGGTCTGCTGACCTGGTTCTCTCCCTCTAAAGCAGCTCTGCTGACCTGGTTCTCTGGCTCTAGAGCAGCTCTGCTGACCTGGTTCTCTGGATCTAGAGCAGCTCTGTTGACTTGGTTCTTAGGCTCTAGAGCAGCTCTGCTGACCTGGTTCTCTGGCTCTAAAGCAGCTCTGCTGAGCTGGTTCGCTGGCTTTAAAGCAGCTCTGCTGACCTGGTTCTCTCCCTCTAAAGCAGCTCTGCTGACCTGGTTTGCTGCCTCTAAAGCAGCTCTGCTGACGTGGTTCTCTCCCTCTTAAGCAGCTCTGCTGACCTGGTTTCTCTGGCTCTACAGCAGCTCTGCTGACCTGGTTCTCTGCCTCTACAGCAGCTCTGCTGACCCGGTTCTCTGCCTCTAGAGCAGCTCTGCTGACCTGGTTTCTCTGGCTCTACAGCAGCTCTGCTGACCTGGTTTTCTGGCTCTAGAGCAGCTCTGCTGACCTGGTTCTCTGGCTCTAATGCAGCTCTGTTGACCTGGTTTCTCTGGCTCTACAGCAGCTCTGCTGAACTCGTTCTCTGCCTCTAGAGCAGCTCTGCTGACCTGGTTCTTAGGCTCTAGAGCAGCTCTGCTGACCCGGTTCTCTGGCTCTAAAGCAGCTCTGCTGACCTGCTTCTCTGGCTCTAAAGCAGCTCTGCTGACCTGCTTCTCTGGCTCTAAGGCGGCTCCGGGTTCTCTGGCTCTAAAGCAGCTCTGCTGACCTGGTTCTCTGGGTCTTAAGTGGCTCTGCTGACATGGTTCTCTGGCTCTAAAGCAGCTCTGCTGACCTGGTTCTAAAGCGACTCTGCTGACATGGTTCTCTCCCTCTAAAGCAGCTCTGCTGACCTGGTTCCCTGGCTCTAAAGCAGCTCTGTTGTCCTGGTTCTCTGGCTCTAGAACAGCTCTGCTGACCTGGTTCTAAGGCTCTACAGCAGCTCTGCTGCCCTGGTTCTCTGGCTCAAAAGCAGCTCTGCTGACCTGGTTCAATGGCAATAAAGCAGCTCTGATGACCTTGTTCTCTGGCTCTACAGAAGCTCCACTGAACTGGTTCTCTGCCTCTACAGCAGGTCTGCTGACCTGGTTCTTAGGCTCTAGAGCATCTCTGCTGAACTGGTTCTCAGGCTCTAAAGCTGCTCTGCTGACCTGATTCTCTGGCTCTAGCTCTGCTGGCCTGGTTCTCTGGCTCTAGAGAAGCTCTGCTGACCTGGTTCTTAGGCTGTAGAGCAGCTCTGATGACCTGGTCCTCTGGCTCTAGAGCAGCTCTGCTGACCTGGTTCTCTGGCTCTAAAGCAGCTCTGTTGACCTGGTTCGCTGGCTCTAAAGCAGCTCTGCTGACCTGGTTCTCTCCCTCTAAAGCAGCTCTGCTGACCTGGTTCACTGGCTCTAAAACAGCTCTGCTGACGTGGTTCTCTACCTCTTAAACAGCTCTGCTGACCTGGTTCTCTGCCTCTACAGCAGCTCTGCTGTCCTGGTTCTCTGCCTCTACAGCAGCTCTGCTGACCCGGTTCTTTGCCTCTAGAGCAGCTCTGCTGACCTGGTTTCTCGGGCTCTACAGGAGCTCTGCTGACCTGGTTCTCTGGCTCTAGAGCAGCTCTGCTGACCTGGTTCTCTGGCTCTAATGCAGCTCTGTTGACCTGGTTTCTCTGGCTCTACAGCAGCTCTGCTGACCTGGTTCTCTGCCTCTAAAGCAGCTCTGCTGACCTGGTTCTTAGGCTCTAGAGCAGGTCTGCTGACCTGGTTCTTAGGCTCTAGAGCAGCTCTGCTGACCTGGTTCTCAGGCTCTACAGCTGCTCTGCAGACCTGGTTCTCTGGCTCTATCTCTGCTGACCTGGTTCTCTGGATCTAGAGAAGCTCAGTTGACCTGGTTCTTAGGCTCTAGAGCAGCTCTGATGACCTGGTTCTAAAGCAGGTCTGCTGACCTGGTTCTCTCCTTCTAAAGCAGCTCTGCTGACCTGGTTCTCTGGCTCTAAAGCAGCTCTGCTGACCTGGTTCTCTCCCTCTAAAGCAGCTCTGCTGACCTGGTTCACTGGCTCTAAAGCAGCTCTGCTGACGTGGTTCTCTCCCTCTTAAGCAGCTCTGCTGACCTGGTTTCTCTGGCTCTACAGCAGCTCTGCTGACCTGCTTCTCTGCCTCTACAGCAGCTCTGCTGACCCGGTTCTCTGCCTCTAGAGCAGCTCTGCTGACCTGGTTTCTCTGGCTCTACAGCAGCTCTGCTGACCTGGTTTTCTGGCTCTAGAGCAGCTCTGCTGACCTGGTTCTCTGGCTCTAATGCAGCTCTGTTGACCTGGTTTCTCTGGCTCTACAGCAGCTCTGCTGAACTCGTTCTCTGCCTCTAGAGCAGCTCTGCTGACCTGGTTCTTAGGCTCTAGACCAGCTCTGCTGACCCGGTTCTCTGGCTCTAAAGCAGCTCTGCTGACCTGCTTCTCTGCCTCTAAAGCAGCTCTGTTGACCTGGTTCTCTGGTTCTAAAGCGGCTCCGGGTTCTCTGGCTCTAAAGCAGCTCTGCTGACCTGGTTCTCTAGGTCTTAAGTGGCTCTGCTGACATGGTTCTCTGGCTCTAAAGCAGCTCTGCTGACCTGGTTCTAAAGCGACTCTGCTGACATGGTTCTCTCCCTCTAAAGCAGCTCTGCTGACCTGGTTCCCTGGCTCTAAAGCAGCTCTGTTGTCCTGATTCTCTGGCTCTAGAACAGCTCTGCTGACCTGGTTCTAAGGCTCTAGAGCAGCTCTGCTGCCCTGGTTCTCTGGCTCAAAAGCAGCTCTGCTGACCTGGTTCAATGGCTCTAAAGCAGCTTTGATGACCCTGTTCTATGGCTCTACAGAAGCTCCACTGAACTGGTTCTCTGCCTCTACAGCAGGTCTGCTGACCTGGTTCTCTCCCTCTAAAGCAGCTCTGCTGACCTGGTTCTCTGGCTCTAGAGCAGCTCTGCTGACCTGGTTCTCTGGATCTAGAGCAGCTCTGTTGACTTTGTTCTTAGGCTCTAGAGCAGCTCTGCTGACCTGGTTCTCTGGCTCTAAAGCAGTTCTGCTGAACTGGATCGCTGGCTCTAAAGCAGCTCTGCTGACCTAGTTCTCTCCCTCTAAAGCAGCTCTGCTGACCTGGTTCGCTGGCTCTAATGCAACTCTGCTGACGTGGTTCTCTCCCTCTTAAGCAGCTCTGCTGACCTGGTTTCTCTGGCTCTACAGCAGCTCTGCTGACCTGCTTCTCTGCCTCTACAGCAGCTCTGCTGACCCTGTTCCCTGCCTCTAGAGCAGCTCTGCTGACCTGGTTTCTCTGGCTCTACAGCAGCTCTGCTGACCTGGTTTTCTGGCTCTAGAGCAGCTCTGCTGACCTG
Organism: Triturus cristatus; assembly: GCF_964204655.1. Classification (NCBI taxonomy): domain Eukaryota; kingdom Metazoa; phylum Chordata; class Amphibia; order Caudata; family Salamandridae; genus Triturus; species Triturus cristatus. The sequence continues at coordinate 1,122,663 of NW_028188130.1, read as the reverse complement.
GTTCTCTGGCTCTAGTGCAGCTCTGTTGACCTGGTTTCTCTGGCTCTACAGCAGCTCTGCTGAACTCGTTCTCTGCCTCTAGAGCAGCTCTGCTGACCTAGTTCTTAGGCTCTAGAGCAGCTCTGCTGACCAGGTTCTCTGGCTCTAAAGCAGCTCTGCTGACCTGCTTCTCTGCCTCTAAAGCAGCTCTGCTGACCTGGTTCTCTGGTTCTAAAGCGGCTCCGGGTTCTCTGGCTCTAAAGCAGCTCTGCTGATCTGGTTCTCTGGGTCTTAAGTGGCTCTGCTGACATGGTTCTCTGGCTCTAAAGCAGCTCTGCTGACCTGGTTCTAAAGCGACTCTGATGACATGGTTCTCTCCCTCTAAAGCAGCTCTGCTGACCTGGTTCCCTGGCTCTAAAGCAGCTTTGTTGTCCTGTTTCTCTGGCTCTAGAACGGCTCTGCTGACCTGGTTCTAAGGCTCTAGAGCAGCTCTGCTGCCCTGGTTCTCTGGCTCAAAAGCAGCTCTGCTGACCTGGTTCAATGGCTCTAAAGCAGCTTTGATGACCTTGTTCTATGGCTCTACAGAAGCTCCACTGAACTGGTTCTCTGCCTCTACAGCAGGTCTGCTGACCTGGTTCTTAGGCTCTAGAGCATCTCTGCTGACCTGGTTCTCAGGCTCTAAAGCTGCTCTGCTGACCTGATTCTCTGGCTCTAGATCTGCTGGCCTGGTTCTCTGGCTCTAGAGAAGCTCTGCTGACCTGGTTCTTAGGCTCTAGAGCAGCTCTGATGACCTGGTCCTCTGGCTCTAGAGCAGCTCTGCTGACCTGATTCTCTGGCTCTAAAGCAGCTCTGCTGACCCGGTTCTCTGCCTCTAGAGCAGCTCTGCTGACCTGGTTTCTCTGGCTCTACAGCAGCTCTGCTGACCAGGTTCTCTGGTTCTAGAGCAGCTCTGCTGACCTGGTTCTCTGCCTCTAATGCAGCTCTGTTGACCTGGTTTCTCTGGATCTACAGCAGCTCTGCTGACCTGGTTCTCTGCCTCTAAAGCAGCTCTGCTGACCTGGTTCTTAGGCTCTAGAGCAGCTCTGCTGATCTGGTCTCTGGATCTAGTGCTGGTATGCTGACCTGGTTCGTAGGCTCTATAGAAGCTCTGCTGACCTGGTTCTTTGGCTCTAAAGCAGCTCTGTTGACCTGGGTCGCTGGTTTTAAAGCAGCTCTGCTGACCTAGTTCTCTCCCTCTAAAGCAGCTCTGCTGACCTGGTTCGCTGGCTCTAAAGCAGCTCTGCTGACGTGGTTCTCTCCCTCTTAAGCAGCTCTGCTGACCTGGTTTCTTTGGCTCCACAGCAGCTCTGATGACCTGGTTCTCTGCCTCTACATCAGCTCTGCTGACCCGGTTTTCTGCCTCTAGATCAGCTCTGCTGACCTGGTTTCTCTGGCTCTACAGCAACTCTGCTGACCTGGTTCTCTGGCTCTAGAGCAGATCTGCTGACCTGGTTCTCTGGCTCTAATGCAGCTCTGTTGACCTGGTTTCTCTGGATCTACAGCAGCTCTGCTGATCTGGTTCTCTGCCTCTAAAGCTGCTCTGCTGACCTGGTTCTTAGGCTCAAGAGCAGCTCTGCTGACCTGGTTCTCTGGCTCTAAAGCAGTTCTGCTGACCTGGTTCTCTGGCTCTAAAGCAGTTCTGCTGACCTGATTCTCTGGCTCTAAAGCAGCTCTGCTGACCAGGTTCTCTGGCTCTAGAGCAGCTCTGCTGACCTGGTTCTCTGGCTCTACTGCAGCTCTGTTGACCTGGTTTCTCTGGATCTACAGCAGCTCTGCTGACCTGGTTCTCTGGCTCTAAAGCAGCTCTGCTGACCTTGTTGTCTGGCTCTAAAGCAGCTCCGGGTTCTCTGGCTCTAAAGCAGCTCTGCTGACCTGGTTCTCTGGCTCTAAAGTGGCTCTGCTGACCTGGTTCTCTGGCTCTAAAGCAGCTTTGCTGACCTGGTTCATAGGCTCTAGAGAAGCTCTGCTGACCTTGTTCTCTGGCTCTAAAGCAGCTCTGCTGACCTGGTTCTCTGGCTCTAAAGCAGCTCTGCTGACCTGGTTCTCTGGCTCTAAAGTGGCTCCGGGTTCTCTGGTTTTAAAGCAGCTCTTCTGACCTGCTTCTCTGGCTCTAAAGTGGCTCTGCTGACCTGGTTCTGTGGCGCTAAAGCAGCTCTGCTGACCTGATTCTAAAGCGGATCTGCTGACCTGGTTCTCTCCCTCTAAAGCAGCTCTGCTGACCTGGTTCCCTGGCTCTAAAGCAGCTCTGTTGTCCTGGTTGTCAGGCTCTAGAGCAGCTCTGCTGCCCTGGTTCTCTGGCTCAAAAGCAGCTCTGCTGACCTGGTTCTATGGCTCTAAAGCAGCTCTGCTGAACTGGTTCTCTGGCTCTACAGAAGCTCTGCTGAACTGGTTCTCTGCCTCTAGAGCAGGTCTGCTGACCTGGTTCTTAGGCTCTAGAGCTGCTCTGCTGACCTGGTTCTCAGGCTCTAAAGCTGCTCTGCAGACCTGGTTCTCTGGCTCTAGCTCTGCTGACCTTGTTCTCTGGCTCTAGAGAAGCTCAGTTGACCTGGTTCTTAGGCTCTAGAGCAGCTCTGATGACCTGGTTCTAAAGCAGGTCTGCTGACCTGGTTCTCTCCCTCTAAAGCAGCTCTGCTGACCTGGTTCTCTGGCTCTAGAGCAGCTCTGCTGACCTGGTTCTCTGGATCTAGAGCAGCTCTGTTGACTTGGTTCTTAGGCTCTAGAGCAGCTCTGCTGACCTGGTTCTCTGGCTCTAAAGCAGCTCTGCTGAGCTGGTTCGCTGGCTTTAAAGCAGCTCTGCTGACCTGGTTCTCTCCCTCTAAAGCAGCTCTGCTGACCTGGTTTGCTGCCTCTAAAGCAGCTCTGCTGATGTGGTTCTCTCCCTCTTAAGCAGCTCTGCTGACCTGGTTTCTCTGGCTCTACAGCAGCTCTGCTGACCTGGTTCTCTGCCTCTACAGCAGCTCTGCTGACCCGGTTCTCTGCCTCTAGAGCAGCTCTGCTGACCTGGTTTCTCTGGCTCTACAGCAGCTCTGCTGACCTGGTTTTCTGGCTCTAGAGCAGCTCTGCTGACCTGGTTCTCTGGCTCTAATGCAGCTCTGTTGACCTGGTTTCTCTGGCTCTACAGCAGCTCTGCTGAACTCGTTCTCTGCCTCTAGAGCAGCTCTGCTGACCTGGTTCTTAGGCTCTAGAGCAGCTCTGCTGACCCGGTTCTCTGGCTCTAAAGCAGCTCTGCTGACCTGCTTCTCTGGCTCTAAAGCAGCTCTGCTGACCTGCTTCTCTGGCTCTAAGGCGGCTCCGGGTTCTCTGGCTCTAAAGCAGCTCTGCTGACCTGGTTCTCTGGGTCTTAAGTGGCTCTGCTGACATGGTTCTCTGGCTCTAAAGCAGCTCTGCTGACCTGGTTCTAAAGCGACTCTGCTGACATGGTTCTCTCCCTCTAAAGCAGCTCTGCTGACCTGGTTCCCTGGCTCTAAAGCAGCTCTGTTGTCCTGGTTCTCTGGCTCTAGAACAGCTCTGCTGACCTGGTTCTAAGGCTCTACAGCAGCTCTGCTGCCCTGGTTCTCTGGCTCAAAAGCAGCTCTGCTGACCTGGTTCAATGGCAATAAAGCAGCTCTGATGACCATGTTCTCTGGCTCTACAGAAGCTCCACTGAACTGGTTCTCTGCCTCTACAGCAGGTCTGCTGACCTGGTTCTTAGGCTCTAGAGCATCTCTGCTGAACTGGTTCTCAGGCTCTAAAGCTGCTCTGCTGACCTGATTCTCTGGCTCTAGCTCTGCTGGCCTGGTTCTCTGGCTCTAGAGAAGCTCTGCTGACCTGGTTCTTAGGCTGTAGAGCAGCTCTGATGACCTGGTCCTCTGGCTCTAGAGCAGCTCTGCTGACCTGGTTCTCTGGCTCTAAAGCAGCTCTGTTGACCTGGTTCGCTGGCTCTAAAGCAGCTCTGCTGACCTGGTTCTCTCCCTCTAAAGCAGCTCTGCTGACCTGGTTCACTGGCTCTAAAACAGCTCTGCTGACGTGGTTCTCTACCTCTTAAACAGCTCTGCTGACCTGGTTTCTCTGGCTCTACAGCAGCTCTGCTGTCCTGGTTCTCTGCCTCTACAGCAGCTCTGCTGACCCGGTTCTCTGCCTCTAGAGCAGCTCTGCTGACCTGGTTTCTCGGGCTCTACAGGAGCTCTGCTGACCTGGTTCTCTGGCTCTAGAGCAGCTCTGCTGACCTGGTTCTCTGGCTCTAATGCAGCTCTGTTGACCTGGTTTCTCTGGTTCTACAGCAGCTCTGCTGACCTGGTTCTCTGCCTCTAAAGCAGCTCTGCTGACCTGGTTCTTAGGCTCTAGAGCAGGTCTGCTGACCTGGTTCTTAGGCTCTAGAGCAGCTCTGCTGACCTGGTTCTCAGGCTCTACAGCTGCTCTGCAGACCTGGTTCTCTGGCTCTATCTCTGCTGACCTGGTTCTCTGGCTCTAGAGAAGCTCAGTTGACCTGGTTCTTAGGCTCTAGAGCAGCTCTGATGACCTGGTTCTAAAGCAGGTCTGCTGACCTGGTTCTCTCCTTCTAAAGCAGCTCTGCTTACCTGGTTCTCTGGCTCTAGAGCAGCTCTGCTGACCTGGTTCTCTGGATCTAAAGCAGCTCTGCTGACGTGGTTCTCTCCCTCTTAAGCAGCTCTGCTGACCTGGTTTCTCTGGCTCTACAGCAGCTCTGTTGACTTAGTTCTTAGGCTCTAGAGCAGCTCTGCTGGCCTGGTTCTCTGGCTCTAAAGCAGCTCTGCTGAACTGGTTCGCTGGCTCTAAAGCAGCTCTGCTGACCTGGTTCTCTCCCTCTAAAGCAGCTCTGCTGACCTGGTTCACTGGCTCTAAAGCAGCTCTGCTGACGTGGTTCTCTCCCTCTTAAGCAGCTCTGCTGACCTGGTTTCTCTGGCTCTACAGCAGCTCTGCTGACCTGCTTCTCTGCCTCTACAGCAGCTCTGCTGACCCGGTTCTCTGCCTCTAGAGCAGCTCTGCTGACCTGGTTTCTCTGGCTCTACAGCAGCTCTGCTGACCTGGTTTTCTGGCTCTAGAGCAGCTCTGCTGACCTGGTTCTCTGGCTCTAATGCAGCTCTGTTGACCTGGTTTCTCTGGCTCTACAGCAGCTCTGCTGAACTCGTTCTCTGCCTCTAGAGCAGCTCTGCTGACCTGGTTCTTAGGCTCTAGACCAGCTCTGCTGACCCGGTTCTCTGGCTCTAAAGCAGCTCTGCTGACCTGCTTCTCTGCCTCTAAAGCAGCTCTGTTGACCTGGTTCTCTGGTTCTAAAGCGGCTCCGGGTTCTCTGGCTCTAAAGCAGCTCTGCTGACCTGGTTCTCTAGGTCTTAAGTGGCTCTGCTGACATGGTTCTCTGGCTCTAAAGCAGCTCTGCTGACCTGGTTCTAAAGCGACTCTGCTGACATGGTTCTCTCCCTCTAAAGCAGCTCTGCTGACCTGGTTCCCTGGCTCTAAAGCAGCTCTGTTGTCCTGATTCTCTGGCTCTAGAACAGCTCTGCTGACCTGGTTCTTAGGCTCTAGAGCAGCTCTGCTGCCCTGGTTCTCTGGCTCAAAAGCAGCTCTGCTGACCTGGTTCAATGGCTCTAAAGCAGCTTTGATGACCCTGTTCTATGGCTCTACAGAAGCTCCACTGAACTGGTTCTCTGCCTCCACAGCAGGTCTGCTGACCTGGTTCTCTCCCTCTAAAGCAGCTCTGCTGACCTGGTTCTCTGGCTCTAGAGCAGCTCTGCTGACCTGGTTCTCTGGATCTAGAGCAGCTCTGTTGACTTTGTTCTTAGGCTCTAGAGCAGCTCTGCTGACCTGGTTCTCTGGCTCTAAAGCAGTTCTGCTGAACTGGATCGCTGGCTCTAAAGCAGCTCTGCTGACCTGGTTCTCTCCCTCTAAAGCAGCTCTGCTGACCTGGTTCTCTGGCTCTAAAGCAACTCTGCTGACGTGGTTCTCTCCCTCTTAAGCAGCTCTGCTGACCTGGTTTCTCTGGCTCTACAGCAGCTCTGCTGACCTGCTTCTCTGCCTCTACAGCAGCTCTGCTGACCCGGTTCCCTGCCTCTAGAGCAGCTCTGCTGACCTGGTTTCTCTGGCTCTACAGCAGCTCTGCTGACCTGGTTTTCTGGCTCTAGAGCAGCTCTGCTGACCTGGTTCTCTGGCTCTAATGCAGCTCTGTTGACCTGGTTTCTCTGGCTCTACAGCAGCTCTGCTGAACTCGTTCTCTGCCTCTAGAGCAGCTCTGCTGACCTAGTTCTTAGGCTCTAGAGCAGCTCTGCTGACCAGGTTCTCTGGCTCTAAAGCAGCTCTGCTGACCTGCTTCTCTGCCTCTAAAGCAGCTCTGCTGACCTGGTTCTCTGGTTCTAAAGCGGCTCCGGGTTCTCTGGCTCTAAAGCAGCTCTGCTGATCTGGTTCTCTGGGTCTTAAGTGGCTCTGCTGACATGGTTCTCTGGCTCTAAAGCAGCTCTGCTGACCTGGTTCTAAAGCGACTCTGCTGACATGGTTCTCTCCCTCTAAAGCAGCTCTGCTGACCTGGTTCCCTGGCTCTAAAGCAGCTTTGTTGTCCTGGTTCTCTGGCTCTAGAACAGCTCTGCTGACCTGGTTCTAAGGCTCTAGAGCAGCTCTGCTGCCCTGGTTCTCTGGCTCAAAAGCAGCTCTGCTGACCTGGTTCAATGGCTCTAAAGCAGCTTTGATGACCTTGTTCTATGGCTCTACAGAAGCTCCACTGAACTGGTTCTCTGCCTCTACAGCAGGTCTGCTGACCTTGTTCTTAGGCTCTAGAGCATCTCTGCTGACCTGGTTCTCAGGCTCTAAAGCTGCTCTGCTGACCTGATTCTCTGGCTCTAGATCTGCTGGCCTGGTTCTCTGGCTCTAGAGAAGCTCTGCTGACCTGGTTCTTAGGCTCTAGAGCAGCTCTGATGACCTGGTCCTCTGGCTCTAGAGCAGCTCTGCTGACCTGGTTCTCTGGCTCTAAAGCAGCTCTGCTGACCCGGTTCTCTGCCTCTAGAGCAGCTCTGCTGACCTGGTTTCTCTGGCTCTACAGCAGCTCTGCTGACCTGGTTCTCTGGTTCTAGAGCAGCTCTGCTGACCTGGTTCTCTGCCTCTAATGCAGCTCTGTTGACCTGGTTTCTCTGGATCTACAGCAGCTCTGCTGACCTGGTTCTCTGCCTCTAAAGCAGCTCTGCTGACCTGGTTCTTAGGCTCTAGAGCAGCTCTGCTGATCTGGTTCTCTGGATCTAGTGCTGGTATGCTGACCTGGTTCGTAGGCTCTATAGAAGCTCTGCTGACCTGGTTCTTTGGCTCTAAAGCAGCTCTGTTGACCTGGGTCGCTGGCTCTAAAGCAGCTCTGCTGACCTAGTTCTCTCCCTCTAAAGCAGCTCTGCTGACCTGGTTCGCTGGCTCTAAAGCAGCTCTGCTGATGTGGTTCTCTCCCTCTTAAGCAGCTCTGCTGACCTGGTTTCTTTGGCTCCACAGCAGCTCTGCTGACCCGGTTCTCTGCCTCTAGATCAGCTCTGCTGACCTGGTTTCTCTGGCTCTACAGCAGCTCTGCTGACCTGGTTCTCTGGCTCTAGAGCAGATCTGCTGACCTGGTTCTCTGGCTCTAATGCAGCTCTGTTGACCTGGTTTCTCTGGATCTACAGCAGCTCTGCTGATCTGGTTCTCTGCCTCTAAAGCTGCTCTGCTGACCTGGTTCTTAGGCTCAAGAGCAGCTCTGCTGACCTGGTTCTCTGGCTCTAAAGCAGTTCTGCTGACCTGGTTCTCTGGCTCTAAAGCAGTTCTGCTGACCTGATTCTCTGGCTCTAAAGCAGCTCTGCTGACCAGGTTCTCTGGCTCTAGAACAGCTCTGCTGACCTGGTTCTCTGGCTCTACTGCAGCTCTGTTGACCTGGTTTCTCTGGATCTACAGCAGCTCTGCTGACCTGGTTCTCTGCCTCTAAAGCAGCTCTGCTGACCTGGTTCTTAGGCTCTAGAGCAGCTCTGCTGACCTGGTTCTCTGGCTCTAAAGCAGTTCTGCTGACCTAGTTCTCTGGCTCTAAAGCAGCTCTGCTGACCTGGTTCTCTGCCTCTACAGCAGCTCTGCTGACCTGGTTCTCTGGCTCTAGAGCAGCTCTGCTGACCTGGTTCTCTGGCTCTAATGCAGCTCTACTGACCTGGTTCTATGGCTCTAGAGCAGCTCTGCTGACCTGGTTCTCTGGAACTAGTGCTGGTATGCTGACCTGGTTCTTAGGCTCTAGAGAAGCTCTGCTGACCGGGTTCTTTGGCTCTAAAGCAGCTCTGTTGACCTGGGTCGCTGGCTCTAAAGCAGGTCTGCTGACCTGGTTCTCTCCCTCTAAAGCAGCTCTGCTGACCTGGTTCGCTGTCTCTAAAGCAGCTCTGCTGACGTGGTTCTCTCCCTCTTAAGCAGCTATGCTGACCTGGTTTCTCTGGCTCTACAGCAGCTCTGCTGACCTGGTTTTCTGCCTCTACAGCAGCTCTGCTGACCCGGTTCTCTGCCTCTAGAGCAGCTCTGCTGACCTGGTTTCTCTGGCTGTACAGCAGCTCTGCTGACCTGTTTCTCTGTGTTGGACCCGGCCTCGTGGCGTGGTCCTTAACCCCCTGGATTGTGCCCGTTCCCCGCCCCGGCCGTCACGGGCCACCCGTCTGAACTGCACCAAGGCCCTTCACCCGGAGCTGCACGTGGACGCATACTCCTCGTGGCTCCGCCATCTTGTTGGCATCCACGTCACACCGTGCACCAGCCGGCGCGACCCCGCTCAACCCGGCCTCGACCCCAGCGAAGCCCCGACATCGAGGCACCACGAACTAGCCAGGGGGTGCCACAGGAACCATTCATCGCCCCCGGCGGAGGACAGTATCGATGGGACCCCCAACTGTCCTCCCCTCTCGAGGTGTGATCGCCCTGCAACTCCCATGGGCCTGGCGCCTCTCCTGCTGGGCGTCTGGCCACCTCCACCCGGCCACTCCGCCCCCTCGGGCGCATAGGTCCGGACATCAAAGGGCTCCAGACCTATATCTGGGGCGACCCCACCACAGCTCGGCAGTTGTATCCCGGAGTCGAGAGCCCTGCTGATTGAATCGCGGCTGACCCTACGGAGAAGAACACTTGTCGGAACCATCACGAGCCCTGCTGACTGCGTCGCGGCTCCCTCCTGTGAACCCTTTTCTGAACCACCTGGAACATCGGAGCCCTGCAGACGCCGTCGCGGCCCAACCTCGCTGGAACCTTCCTCGGAGCCCTGCTGACGACGTCGCGGCTCGAGCTGAACAGAGACCATCTTGAGAGCCCTGCTGATTGAATCGCGGCTCTCCACGAACTGTACGCCAGAGCCCTGCTGACGCCGTCGCGGCTCGACCCCTCCGAGATCGGAGGTCCTCCAGCGTGAGGATAAGAACTGGGCCCCAGGTACCCTCGTACCACATTCCTGCCAAAGACTGTCCCGCTACCCCTACCCTTCCAAAGAGACCTTGAGACTTTTGGTGGATCCCTCGATCCCTTCGTGTAAATATTGAGCTCGTAACCTTTTATTGATGATAAAGAATTGCTTGTCTTGAGACAACCTCCTTGAGTCCGGTGTGGTGGTGTTACTGTGCTAGTACGGGATAGGAGAAGGATCTCTCAGGAGACTTCTCGGCAGCGCTCGGCTACTTCGTGCAGTGAGAGGGCCCCCCCCCTTGGTGGTCTCACCGACTCCTCGGGGTCCGCCTTCCAACATTTGGTGGCCAGCGACGGGATCCGAGCCGAACGCAGTACGTACCAGCCAGTACCCACTAGCTACCCATCCAAACGAATAGCATCATGAGCAGCCAGGAAAACAACGCGACAATGGAGTTCCAGCCCGAACGGCTGGAAGAATATACGCACAAAGAATTAAAACAGTTCTGCAGAGACAAAGGCATTGCAACCACCAGCCTCGGTACCAAGGAAGAGATGCAGAAAGCTCTGAGGGCATGGTTGGAGGCTGGGGCAGGCCCCTCCCAGGAAGAAGGGCCCTTGCCCCTGACGGAGACCACAGCAACCGCACTGACCCCGGCAACCGGAGGAAGAAAGAGCCTAGAAACCGGCCTCTCCGAGGAAGAAATACGAGAGCGGGAAAAGGTCCGGAGCCACGAACTAGAGCTCGCCCGACTGCGGCTGGACGGCGAACTCCAGCTGGCAGAAAAGAAACTGGCCCTCGAGCAGCTACGCCTTCAAGAAGAAATAGAAGAGAAGAGACGACACCGGGAGTTGGAGGAAAAGAAACTAACTCTTGAGCACGAGCGCAGTCTCAAGGAGCTCGAGATCAAGGCCAAGAACGGAGGGACCAACACCCCCAGTACTAGAGACACTCTACCGCCCCCCGAGGCCAAGGTGCATATCCCGAAGGAGGTCGTCAAGGAGTATTACAAGAATGACGATATCCAACAATGGTTCAAGGCATACGAGGTGGCCATGACCTCCCATCGGGTGCCCCGAAAAGACTGGGGCGCAGGCCTGTGGGGGCGATTCCTGAGTGAAGGGCGGGACACGCTGCTCCAGCTACCGGAGGAGGTGATGACCTCCTACGATCACATGAAGGAGGCCCTGCTCACCCGATACGGGCTAACAGCGGAGATGTACCGCCAGCGGTTCCGAGACTGCAAGAAAATCCCGGGTACCACATGGGTGGAATATGTGGACTTTTTCAGTCGGGCCCTAGAAGGGTGGATCAAAGGCAGCAAAGTAACCACCTACGGACAACTGGTCGACCTCATCGTCTGGGAACACCTTTCCAATAATTGCTTCGTGGAACTGAGACAGCACCTCCTCGACAGCAAAATGACCGACCCGCGAAAACTTGCCGTCGAGGCCGATCGATGGGTCAACTCCCGGGTCCCCCGGAGCTCAATGGGGGAGTACCAGAGGAACCCCAACGGACCCCCACGCCAGCGCGGTGGGGGGGGAGGGCCGAACAGGAACCGAGACCCTCCCGCTGGGGCCCCCAGGAGCCCCCCTCGAGGGCCACCGCAGCCACATCTCTCCCCGAGCCTAGCGCGAAGGGTGGGCCCGGCCCGACCCGGACCACGGCCACCCGTGACCTGCTATGGCTGCCAACAAACCGGACACTTTGCCAGCGACCCGGCCTGCCCCCTGAACCGAAGAAACGGGGCCGGCGGGCCCCCGCCCCGGCAGCTGACAGCCGCCGCCTTGGGGGGAGAGGAGGAAGAAGAGGCCCTCGACCGAGAAAACACTGAGTGGGAGCCGGCAGCCATGTCCCTGGTCTGCCTGGGTAGCCGAGAGATGGTACCCTGCACCCCCATCCCAACCAACACCCAGAAGTACCGGCAGCAGGTCACGGTCAACGGACAACGGGCCGAAGCCCTTCGCGACACCGGCGCCAGTATCACCGCTGTCCGCTGCCACCTGGTGACCCCTGAACAGATTCTACCGAATGTGCTGTGCCCGGTGCGGACGGCCGACAACAGTGAAAGCCTATGCCAGATGGCCCTGGTCCCCTTCGAGTGGGGAGGGGTGACGGGCCTGCTGAAGGTGACGGTGCGCGACGACGCCCCGGTCGACTGCCTCCTGGGGAACGACTTGGAGAGTTCCCCCTGGGCTCAAGTAGAACGACGAGAGCACCTCCGAATGTTGGGACTGGCTGATTGGGCCTGCGCCATCACCCGGTCCATGACCGCCCAGGCCCCCCGCTCCTCCTCGACCTCCGGGACGGCCCGACCCGAGGGGCTCACACCCCCTCCCGCCAGCAGCGAGGAGGAGGCGGACACCGACCCCGGGCCCAGCGAATCCTCCCCCGAAGACATGGCTTCTCCGAGCGCCCTACCAGAACTGACGCAATGGCAACATGAAGGGGGCCCCACCCGAGAGCAGTTCCAGCAAGAGCAACAGTCCTGTCCCTCTCTCGAAGGGGTCCGACAGCAGGCGACCGCGCAAGCCAACGGTGACCAGACCGGCACCCACTGGATCTACTGGGCCGAGGGCCTGTTGTACAGTGAACAGAAAGTGGCAGAACTCGGGGCCGGCCGCGTGTTGGTGGTCCCCCTCCGCTTCCGGGAGTTCCTTCTCAACCTGGCCCATGATGTGCCCCTCGCCGGACACTTGGGGCAAGACAAAACGTACAGTCGTCTGGTGACCCACTTCTACTGGCCTCGGATGCGGAGAGATGTGGACAACCACTGCCGGTCCTGCCAGACCTGCCAAGCCAGCGGGAAGACGGGGGGTCGGGTCAAGGCCCCCCTCCAGCCATTTCCCGCCGTCAGCACCCCGTTTGAACGAGTCGGAATCGACATTGTGGGACCCCTGGACCCCCAAACCGCCCTGGGCCACCGCTTCATCCTGGTCCTCGTGGACCACGCCACCAGGTACCCGGAGGCGGTCCCGCTCAGAACTATAACGGCCCCTGTGGTAGGCCGGGCCTTGATGGGGATCTTCTCCCGAGTGGGATTCCCCAGCGAAGTGGTGAGCGACCGTGGCACGAACTTTATCTCCAGGTACATGCGGTCCCTGTGGCAACAATGCGGGGTCACATACAAGTTCACGACCCCATATCACCCTCAGGGGAACGGGCTGGTTGAGCGGTTCAACCGAACATTGAAAGGGATGATCCAGGGCCTGGAAGAACCCCTCAGGCGGAAATGGGATGTCCTGCTGCCCTGCCTCCTGTTTGCCTATCGGGAGGTCCCGCAGAAGTCCCTGGGGTTCAGCCCGTTTGAACTATTGTATGGGCACCCGGTCCGCGGACCACTCAGCCTGGTCAAGGAGGGCTGGGAGATGAAGCCCCGAGGCGCCCCTCCTGACGTCTACCGATACCTCCTGACCCTCCGAAACCAGACCCGCAAGTTCCGAGCCATAGCCGAAGCCAACCTCGAGGCCAGCCAGGAGGACATGAAGCGGTGGTACGATCGCAACACTTCTACGGTAGAATTCGAGCCAGGTCAGAAAGTATGGGTCATGGCCCCGGTCGAACCCGGCGCCCTCCAGGACAAGTGGACCGGGCCCTTCAAGGTGGTGGAGAAGAAAAGTCCCGTCTCCTACCTGGTCGATCTGGAGTCCCCCCGGAACCCCCTCCGGGTCCTACATGCGAACAGGCTAAAACCCCACTTCGCCCGGACCGAACTGAGCCTGCTGCTGGCGACCGACGAGGGGAGCGAGGACGACTCCGAGCCCTTGCCCGACCTCTTGCAATCCGACAGTCACGATGGATCGATCGAAGGGGTCCAACTCGCCTCGTCCCTGACCCCGGAGCAGCGCAACGACTGCCAGCGATTACTGCGGGACTACGCAGCCCTCTTCTCTCTCACCCCGGGGGTGACCCACTGGTGCGTCCACGACGTCGACACCGGGGAGAACCCCCCCATACGACACAGAGCCTACCGGGTGCCTGACCGAGTGCGGGCCTGCATCCAGGCCAAAGTAGCGAAGATGCTGGCCCTGGGGGTCATCGAGCCTTCCGACAGCCCGTGGGCCAGCCCTGTCGTCCTGGTGCCCAAGGCCGCAGCTCCCGGTCACCCCCCGGAGTTGCGGTTCTGCATGGACTACCGAGCCCTGAATGTAGTAACCAAGACAGACGCACACCCGATACCCCGGGCCGACGAACTGATCGACCGCCTAGGGGCCGCTCGCTACTTGAGCACGCTGGACCTCACCGCCGGGTACTGGCAAATCCAGCTCACCCCCGGCGCCCAAGAAAGATCCGCCTTTTCGACCCCGGATGGGCATTACCACTTTCGGGTGATGCCCTTCGGAATGAAGAACGCCCCGGCCACCTTCCAAAGACTGGTGAACAAGGTTTTGGCCGGGCTTGAGGCCTTCAGCGCGGCCTACTTAGATGACATTGCTGTGTACAGCAACCACTGGGCCGAGCACCTTCTCCACCTGAAGGCCGTCCTTCAGCGGGCCGGGCTTACAATCAAGGCCAGCAAATGCCAAATCGGCCACGGATCCGTGACCTACCTGGGCCATCAAGTGGGGAGCGGGCAGGTGGCCCCCCTCCAAGCAAAGATAGATGCCATCCAGACCTGGGAACCCCCCACTACCCAGACCGCTGTCCGGGCCTTCCTGGGCCTCACCGGATACTACCGGCGGTTTATCCGAGACTATGGGAGCATTGTTGGCCCCCTCACAGAGTTAACGTCCAAAAAGCAGCCCAAGAAGGTACACTGGACACCCCGCTGCCAAACAGCCTTCGACACCCTAAAGACAGCCATGTGTACTGCTCCGGTGCTGCAGGCCCCGGACTACCAGAAGGAGTTTGTGGTACAGACGGACGCCTCCGAGTATGGGATCGGGGCCGTCCTATCCCAAGCCGACGAAAAGGGGCTCGACCGACCAGTGGCCTTCATCAGCCGACGACTACTGCCCCGAGAGCAACGCTGGAGCACTATTGAGCGTGAGGCCTTCGCTGTGGTGTGGGCCCTCAAGAAGCTCCGGCCCTACCTCTTTGGCACCCACTTCCGGGTCCAGACCGACCACCGGCCCTTGCAATGGCTAATGCAAATGCGGGGCGAGAACCCCAAGCTGCTGCGGTGGTCCATCTCGCTACAAGGGATGGACTTTGACGTCGAACACCGGCCCGGCAATGACCACGCCAACGCCGACGGCCTGTCCCGCTTCTTCCGCCTTGACGAGGAGAATCCCCAAGGAGATGGGTGACTCTCCATGCCTTCGGCTGGGGGGGATGCCTGTTGGACCCGGCCTCGTGGCGTGGTCCTTAACCCCCTGGATTGTGCCCGTTCCCCGCCCCGGCCGTCACGGGCCACCCGTCTGAACTGCACCAAGGCCCTTCACCCGGAGCTGCACGTGGACGCATACTCCTCGTGGCTCCGCCATCTTGTTGGCATCCACGTCACACCGTGCACCAGCCGGCGCGACCCCGCTCAACCCGGCCTCGACCCCAGCGAAGCCCCGACATCGAGGCACCACGAACTAGCCAGGGGGTGCCACAGGAACCATTCATCGCCCCCGGCGGAGGACAGTATCGATGGGACCCCCAACTGTCCTCCCCTCTCGAGGTGTGATCGCCCTGCAACTCCCATGGGCCTGGCGCCTCTCCTGCTGGGCGTCTGGCCACCTCCACCCGGCCACTCCGCCCCCTCGGGCGCATAGGTCCGGACATCAAAGGGCTCCAGACCTATATCTGGGGCGACCCCACCACAGCTCGGCAGTTGAATCCCGGAGTCGAGAGCCCTGCTGATTGAATCGCGGCTGACCCTACGGAGAAGAACTCTTGTCGGAACCATCACGAGCCCTGCTGACTGCGTCGCGGCTCCCTCCTGTGAACCCTTTTCTGAACCACCTGGAACATCGGAGCCCTGCAGACGCCGTCGCGGCCCAACCTCGCTGGAACCTTCCTCGGAGCCCTGCTGACGACGTCGCGGCTCGAGCTGAACAGAGACCATCTTGAGAGCCCTGCTGATTGAATCGCGGCTCTCCACGAACTGTACGCCAGAGCCCTGCTGACGCCGTCGCGGCTCGACCCCTCCGAGATCGGAGGTCCTCCAGCGTGAGGATAAGAACTGGGCCCCAGGTACCCTCGTACCACATTCCTGCCAAAGAATGTCCCGCTACCCCTACCCTTCCAAAGAGACCTTGAGACTTTTGGTGGATCCCTCGATCCCTTCGTGTAAATATTGAGCTCGTAACCTTTTATTGATGATAAAGAATTGCTTGTCTTGAGACAACCTCCTTGAGTCCGGTGTGGTGGTGTTACTGTGCTAGTACGGGATAGGAGAAGGATCTCTCAGGAGACTTCTCGGCAGCGCTCGGCTACTTCGTGCAGTGAGAGGGCCCCCCCCCTTGGTGGTCTCACCGACTCCTCGGGGTCCGCCTTCCAACACTCTGGTTCTAGAGCAGCTCTGCTGACCTGGTTCTCTGGCTCTAATGCAGCTCTGTTCACCTGGTTTGTCTGGATCTACAGCAGCTCTGCTGACCTGGTTCTCTGCCTCTAAAGCAGCTCTGCTGACCTGGTTCTTAGGCTCTAGAGCAGCTCTGCTGACCTGGTTCTCTGGCTCTAAAGGAGTTCTGCTGACCTGGTTCTCTGGCTCTAAAGCAGCTCTGCTGACCTTGTTCTCTGGCTCTAAAGCAGCTCTGCTGACCTGGTTCTCTGGCTCTAAAGCGGCTCCGGGTTCTCTGGCTCTAAAGCAGCTCTGCTGACCTGGTTCTCTGGCTCTAAAGTGGCGTGGCTCTGCTGACCTGGTTCTCTGGCTCTAAAGCAGCTTTGCTGACCTGGTACTTAGGCTCTAGAGAAGCTCTGCTGACCTGGTTCTCTGGCTCTAAAGCAGCTCTGCTGACCTGGTTCTCTGGCTCTAAAGCAGCTCTGCTGACCTGCTTCTCTGGCTCTAAAGGGGCTCTGCTGACCTGGTTCTGTGGCTCTAAAGCAGCTCTGCTGACCTGATTCTAAAGCGGATCTGCTGACCTGGTTCTCTCCCTCTAAAGCAGCTCTGCTGACCTGGTTCCCTGGCTCTAAAGCAGCTCTGTTGTCCTGGTTCTCAGGCTCTAGAGCAGCTCTGCTGCCCTGGTTCTCTGGCTCAAAAGCAGCTCTGCTGACCTGGTTCTATGGCTCTAAAGCAGCTCTGCTGAACTGGTTCTCTGGCTGTACAGAAGCTCTGCTGAACTGGTTCTAAAGCGACTCTGCTGACATGGTTCTCTCCCTCTAAAGCAGCTCTGCTGACCTGGTTCCCTGGCTCTAAAGCAGCTCTGTTGTCCTGGTTCTCTGGCTCTAGAACAGCTCTGCTGACCTGGTTCTAAGGCTCTACAGCAGCTCTGCTGCCCTGGTTCTCTGGCTCAAAAGCAGCTCTGCTGACCTGGTTCAATGGCAATAAAGCAGCTCTGAGGACCTTGTTCTCTGGCTCTACAGAAGCTCCACTGAACTGGTTCTCTGCCTCTACAGCAGGTCTGCTGACCTGGTTCTTAGGCTCTAGAGCATCTCTGCTGACCTGGTTCTCAGGCTCTAAAGCTGCTCTGCTGACCTGATTCTCTGGCTCTAGCTCTGCTGGCCTGGTTCTCTGGCTCTAGAGAAGCTCTGCTGACCTGGTTCTTATGCTCTAGAGCAGCTCTGATGACCTGGTCCTCTGGCTCTAGAGCAGCTCTGCTGACCTGGTTCTCTGGCTCTAAAGCAGCTCTGTTGACCTGGTTCGCTGGCTCTAAAGCAGCTCTGCTGACCTGGTTCTCTCCCTCTAAAGTAGCTCTGCTGACCTGGTTCACTGGCTCTAAAACAGCTCTGCTGACGTGGTTCTCTACCTCTTAAACAGCTCTGCTGACCTGGTTTCTCTGGCTCTACAGCAGCTCTGCTGACCTGGTTCTCTGCCTCTACAGCAGCTCTGCTGACCCGGTTCTCTGCCACTAGAGCAGCTCCGCTGACCTGGTTTCTCTGGCTCTACAGCAGCTCTGCTGACCTGGTTCTCTGGCTCTAGAGCAGATCTGCTGACCTGGTTCTCTGGCTCTAATGCAGCTCTGTTGACCTGGTTTCTCCGGATCTACAGCAGCTCTACTGATCTGGTTCTCTGCCTCTAAAGCAGCTCTGCTGACCTTGTTCTTAGGCTCTAGAGCAGCTCTGCTGACCTGGTTCACTGGCTCTAAAGCAGTTCTGCTGACCTGGTTCTCTGGCTCTAAAGCAGTTCTGCTGACCTGGTTCTCTGGCTCTAAAGCAGCTCTGCTGACCTGGTTCTCTGGCTCTAGAGCAGCTCTGCTCACCTGGTTCTCTGGCTCTAATGCAGCTCTGTTGACCTGGTTTCTCTGGATCTACAGCAGCTCTGCTGACCTGGTTCTCTGCCTCTAAAGCAGCTCTGCTGACCTGGTTCTTAGGCTCTAAAGCAGCTCTGCTGACCTGGTTCTCTGCCTCTAGAGCAGATCTGCTGACCTGGTTTCTCTGGCTCTACAGCAGCTCTGCTGACCTGGTTCTCTGGCTCTAGAGCAGCTCTGCTGACCTGGTTCTCTGGCTCTAATGCAGCTCTACTGACCTGGTTCTATGGCTCTAGAGCAGCTCTGCTGACCTGGTTCTATGGCTCTAGAGCAGCTCTGCTCACCTGGTTCTCTGGATCTAGTGCTGGTATGCTGACCTGGTTCTTAGGCTCTAGAGAAGCTCTGCTGACCTGGTTCTTTGGCTCTAAAGCAGCTCTGTTGACCTGGGTCGTTGGCTCTAAAGAAGGTCTGCTGACGTGGTTCACTCCCTCTTAAGCAGCTATGCTTACCTGGTTTCTCTGGCTCTACAGCAGCTCTGCTGACCTGGTTCTCTGCCGCTACAGCAGCTCTGCTGACCCGGTTCTCTGCCTCTAGAGCAGATCTGCTGACCTGGTTTCTCTGGCTCTACAGCAGCTCTGCTGACCTGGTTCTCTGGTTCTAGAGCAGCTCTGCTGACCTGGTTCTCTGGCTCTAAAGCAGCTCTGCTGACCTGGTTCTCTGGCTCTATAGAAGCTCTGCTGAAATGGTTCTCTGCCTCTAGAGCAGGTCTGCTGACCTGGTTCTTAGGCTCGAGAGCAGCTCTGCTGACCTGGTTCTCAGGCTCTAAAGCTGCTCTGCTGACGTGGTTCTCTCCCTCTTAAGCAGCTATGCTGACCTGGTTTCTCTGGCTCTACAGCAGCTCTGCTGACCTGGTTCTCTGCCTCTACAGCAGCTCTGCTGACCCGATTCTCTGCCTCTAGAGCAGCTCTGCTGACCTGGTTTCTCTGGCTCTACAGCAGCTCTGCTGACATGGTTCTCTGGTTCTAGAGCAGCTCTGCTGACCTGGTTCTCTGGCTCTAAAGCAGCTCTGCTGACCTGGTTCTCTGGTTCTAAAGCAGCTCTGCTGACCTGGTTCTAAAGCGGCTCTGCTGACCTGGTTCTCTCCCTCTAAAGCAGCTCTGCTGACCTGGTTCCCTAGCTCTAAAGCAACTCTGTTGTCCTGGTTCTCTGGCTCAAAAGCAGCTCTGCTGACCTGGTTCTATGGCTCTAAAGCTGCTCTACTGACCTAGTTCTCTGGCTCTAGCTCTGCTGACCTGGTTCTCTTGCTCTAGAGAAGCTCTGCTGACCTGGTTCTTAGGCTCTAGAGCAGCTCAGATGACCGGGTTCTAAAGCGGCTCTTCTGACCTGGTTCTCTCCCTCTAAAGCAGCTCTGCTGACCTGGTTCTCTGGCTCTAAAGCAGCTCTGTTTACCTGGTTCTCTGGCTCTAGAGGAGCTCTGCTGACCTGGTTCTTAGGCTGTAGAGCAGCTCTGCTGACCCAGTTCTATGGCTCTAAAGCAGCTCTGCTGACCTGGTTCGCTGGCTCTAAAGCTGCTGTGCTGACCGGGTTCTCTCACTCTTAAGCAGCTCTGCTGACCTGGTTTCTCTGGCTCTACAGCAGCTCTGCTGACCTGGTTTCTCTGGCTCTACAGCAGCTCTGCTGACCTGGTTCTCTGCCTCTACAGCAGCTCTGCTGACCCGGTTCTCTGCCACTAGAGCAGCTCCGCTGACCTGGTTTCTCTGGCTCTACAGCAGCTCTGCTGACCTGGTTCTCTGGCTCTAGAGCAGATCTGCTGACCTGGTTCTCTGGCTCTAATGCAGCTCTGTTGACCTGGTTTCTCCGGATCTACAGCAGCTCTACTGATCTGGTTCTCTGCCTCTAAAGCAGCTCTGCTGACCTTGTTCTTAGGCTCTAGAGCAGCTCTGCTGACCTGGTTCACTGGCTCTAAAGCAGTTCTGCTGACCTGGTTCTCTGGCTCTAAAGCAGTTCTGCTGACCTGGTTCTCTGGCTCTAAAGCAGCTCTGCTGACCTGGTTCTCTGGCTCTAGAGCAGCTCTGCTGACCTGGTTCTCTGGTTCTAATGCAGCAATGTTGACCTGGTTTCTCTGGATCTACAGCAGCTCTGCTGACCTGGTTCTCTGCCTCTAAAGCAGCTCTGCTGACCTGGTTCTTAGGCTCTAAAGCAGGTCTGCTGACCTGGTTCTCTGCCTCTAGAGCAGCTCTGCTGACCTGGTTTCTCCGGCTCTACAGCAGCTCTGCTGACCTGGTTCTCTGGCTCTAGAGCAGCTCTGCTGACCTGGTGCTCTGGCTCTAATGCAGCTCTACTGACCTGGTTCTATGGCTCTAGAGCAGCTCTGCTGACCTGGTTCTATGGCTCTAGAGCAGCTCTGCTCACCTGGTTCTCTGGATCTTGTGCTGGTATGCTGACCTGGTTCTTAGGCTCTAGAGAAGCTCTGCTGACCTGGTTCTTTGGCTCTAAAGCAGCTCTGTTGACCTGGGTCGTTGGCTCTAAAGAAGGTCTGCTGACGTGGTTCTCTCCCTCTTAAGCAGCTATGCTGACCTGGTTTCTCTGGCTCTACAGCAGCTCTGCTGACCTGGTTCTCTGCCGCTACAGGAGCTCTGCTGACCCGGTTCTCTGCCTGTAGAGCAGATCTGCTGACCTGGTTTCTCTGGCTCTACAGCAGCTCTGCTGACCTGGTTCTCTGGTTCTAGAGCAGCTCTGCTGACCTGGTTCTCTGGCTCTAAAGCAGCTCTGCTGACCTGGTTCTCTGGCTCTATAGAAGCTCTGCTGAAATGGTTCTCTGCCTCTAGAGCAGGTCTGCTGACCTGGTTCTTAGGCTCGAGAGCAGCTCTGCTGACCTGGTTCTCAGGCTCTAAAGCTGCTCTGCTGACGTGGTTCTCTCCCTCTAAAGCAGCTATGCTGACCTGGTTTCTCTGGCTCTACAGCAGCTCTGCTGACCTGGTTCTCTGCCTCTACAGCAGCTCTGCTGACCCGATTCTCTGCCTCTAGAGCAGCTCTGCTGACCTGGTTTCTCTGGCTCTACAGCAGCTCTGCTGACATGGTTCTCTGGTTCTAGAGCAGCTCTGCTGACCTGGTTCTCTGGCTCTAAAGCAGCTCTGCTGACCTGGTTCTCTGGTTCTAAAGCAGCTCTGCTGACCTGGTTCTAAAGCGGCTCTGCTGACCTCGTTCTCTCCCTCTAAAGCAGCTCTGCTGACCTGGTTCCCTAGCTCTAAAGCAACTCTGTTGTCCTGGTTCTCTGGCGGCTCAAAAGCAGCTCTGCTGACCTGGTTCTATGGCTCTAAAGCAGCTCTGCTGACCTGGTTCTCTGGCTCTATAGAAGCTCTGCTGAAATGGTTCTCTGCCTCTAGAGCAGGTCTACTGACCTGGTTCTTAGGCTCAAGAGCAGCTCTGCTGACCTGGTTCTCAGGCTCTAAAGCTGCTCTGCTGACCTAGTTCTCTGGCTCTAGCTCTGCTGACCTGGTTCTCTTGCTCTAGAGAAGCTCTGCTGACCTGGTTCTTAGGCTCTAGAGCAGCTCAGATGACCGGGTTCTAAAGCGGCTCTTCTGACCTGGTTCTCTCCCTCTAAAGCAGCTCTGCTGACCTGGTTCTCTGGCTCT
Source organism: Triturus cristatus (assembly GCF_964204655.1). Taxonomy (NCBI): domain Eukaryota; kingdom Metazoa; phylum Chordata; class Amphibia; order Caudata; family Salamandridae; genus Triturus; species Triturus cristatus. The sequence goes on along the minus strand of NW_028188130.1, from coordinate 1,101,376 downwards.
AAAGCAGCTTCGTTTACCTGGTTCTCTGGCTCTAGAGGAGCTCTGCTGACCTGGTTCCTCTGGCTCTACAGCAGCTCTGCTGACCTGGTTTCTCTGGCTCTACAGCAGCTCTGCTGACCTGGTTCTCTGCCTCTACAGCAGCTCTGCTGACCCGGTTCTCTGCCACTAGAGCAGCTCCGCTGACCTGGTTTCTCTGGCTCTACAGCAGCTCTGCTGACCTGGTTCTCTGGCTCTAGAGCAGCTCTGCTGACCTGGTTCTCTGGCTCTAATGCAGCTCTATTGACCTGGTTTTATGGCTCTAGAGCAGCTCTGCTGACCTGGTTCTCTGGATCTAGTGCTGGTATGCTGACCTGGTTCTTAGGCTCTAGAGAAGCTCTGCTGACCTGGTTCTTTGGCTCTAAAGCAGCTCTGTTGACCTGAGTCGCTGGCTCTAAAGCAGCTCTGCTGACCTGGTTCTCTCCCTCTAAAGCAGCTCTGCTGACCTGGTTCGCTGGCTCTAAAGCAGCTCTGCTGACGTGGTTCTCTCCTTCTTAAGCAGCTCTGCTAACCTGGTTTCTCTGGCTCTACAGCAGCTCTGCTGACCTGGTTCTCTGCCTCTACAGCAGCTCTGCTGACCCGGTTCTCTGCCTCTAGAGCAGCTCTGCTGACCTGGTTTCTCTGGTTCTACAGCAGCTCTGCTGACCTGGTTCTCTGGCTCTAGAGCAGCTCTGCTGACCTGGTTCTCTGGCTCTAATGCAGCTCTACTGACCTGGTTCTATGGCTCTAGAGCAGCTCTGCTGACCTGGTTCTCTGGATCTAGTGCTGGTATGCTGACCTGGTTCTTAGGCTCTATAGAAGCTCTGCTGACCTGGTTCTTTGACTCTAAAGCAGCTCTGTTGACCTGGGTCGCTGGCTCTAAAGCAGCTCTGCTGACCTGGTTCTCTCCCTCTAAAGCAGCTCTGCTGACCTGGTTCGCTGGCTCTAAAGCAGCTCTGCTGACGTGGTTCTCTCCCTCTTAAGCAGCTCTGCTGACCTGGTTTCACTGGCTCCACAGCAGCTCTGCTGACGTGGTTCTCTGCCTCCACATCAGCTCTGCTGACCCGGTTCTCTGCCTCTAGAGCAGCTCTGCTGACCTGGTTTCTCTGGCTCTACAGCAGCTCTGCTGACCTGGTTCTCTGGCTCTAGAGCAGATCTGCTGACCTGGTTCTCTGGCTCTAATGCAGCTCTGTTGACCTGGTTTCTCTGGATCTACAGCAGCTCTGCTGATCTGGTTCTCTGCCTCTAAAGCAGCTCTGCTGACCTTGTTCTTAGGCTCTAGAGCAGCTCTGCTGACCTCGTTCTCTGGCTCTAGAGCAGCTCTGCTGACCTGGTTCTCTGGCTCTAAAGCAGCTCTGTTGACCTGGTTCGCTGGCTCTAAAGCAGCTCTGCTGACCTGGTTCTCTCCCTCTAAAGCAGCTCTGCTGACCTGGTTCACTGGCTCTAAAACAGCTCTGCTGACGTGGTTCTCTACCTCTTAAACAGCTCTGCTGACCTGGTTTCTCTGGCTCTACAGCAGCTCTGCTGTCCTGGTTCTCTGCCTCTACAGCAGCTCTGCTGACCCGGTTCTCTGCCTCTAGAGCAGCTCTGCTGACCTGGTTTCTCGGGCTCTACAGGAGCTCTGCTGACCTGGTTCTCTGGCTCTAGAGCAGCTCTGCTGACTTGGTTCTCTGGCTCTAATGCAGCTCTGTTGACCTGGTTTCTCTGGCTCTACAGCAGCTCTGCTGACCTGGTTCTCTGACTCTAAAGCAGCTCTGCTGACCTGGTTCTTAGGCTCTAGAGCAGGTCTGCTGACCTGGTTCTTAGGCTCTAGAGCAGCTCTGCTGACCTGGTTCTCAGGCTCTAAAGCTGCTCTGCAGACCTGGTTCTCTGGCTCTAGCTCTGCTGACCTGGTTCTCTGGCTCTAGAGAAGCTCAGTTGACCTGGTTCTTAGGCTCTAGAGCAGCTCTGATGACCTGGTTCTAAAGCAGGTCTGCTGACCTGGTTCTCTCCCTCTAAAGCAGCTCTGCTGACCTGGTTCTCTGGCTCTAGAGCAGCTCTGCTGACCTGGTTCTTAGGCTCTAGAGCAGCTCTGCTGACCTGGTTCTCTGGCTCTAAAGCAGCTCTGCTGAACTGGTTCGCTGGCTCTAAAGCAGCTCTGCTGACCTGGTTCTCTCCCTCTAAAGCAGCTCTGCTGACCTGGTTCGCTGGCTCTAAAGCAGCTCTGCTGACGTGGTTCTCTCCCTCTTAAGCAGCTCTGCTGACCTGGTTTCTCTGGCTCTACAGCAGCTCTGCTGACCTGCTTCTCTGCCTCTACAGCAGCTCTGCTGACCCGGTTCTCTGCCTCTAGAGCAGCTCTGCTGACCTGGTTTCTCTGGCTCTACAGCAGCTCTGCTGACCTGGTTTTCTGGCTCTAGAGCAGCTCTGCTGACCTGGTTCTCTGGCTCTAATGCAGCTCTGTTGACCTGGTTTCTCTGGCTCTACAGCAGCTCTGCTGAACTCGTTCTCTGCCTCTAGAGCAGCTCTGCTGACCTGGTTCTTAGGCTCTAGAGCAGCTCTGCTGACCCGATTCTCTGGCTGTAAAGCAGCTCTGCTGACCTGCTTCTCTGCCTCTAAAGCAGCTCTGCTGACCTGGTTCTCTGGTTCTAAAGCAGCTCCGGGGTCTCTGACTCTAAAGCAGCTCTGCTGACCTGGTTCTCTGGGTCTTAAGTGGCTCTGCTGACATGGTTCTCTGGCTCTAAAGCAGCTCTGCTGACCTGGTTCTAAAGCGACTCTGCTGACATGTTCTCTCCCTCTAAAGCAGCTCTGCTGACCTGGTTCCCTGGCTCTAAAGCAGCTCTGTTGTCCTGGTTCTCTGGCTCTAGAACAGCAATGCTGACCTGGTTCTAAGGCTCTAGAGCAGCTCTGCTGCCCTGGTACTCTGGCTCAAAAGCAGCTCTGCTGACCTGGTTCAATGTCTCTAAAGCAGCTTTGATGACCTTGTTCTATGGCTGTACAGAAGCTCCACTGAACCGGTTCTCTGCCTCTACAGCAGGTCTGCTGACCTGGTTCTTAGGCTCTAGAGCATCTCTGCTGACCTGGTTCTCAGGCTCTAAAGCTGCTCTGCTGACCGGATTCTCTGGCTCTAGCTCTGCTGGCCTGGTTCTCTGGCTCTAGAGAAGCTCTGCTGACCTGGTTCTTAGGCTCTAGAGCAGCTCTGATGACCTGGTCCTCTGGCTCTAGAGCAGCTCTGCTGACCTGGTTCTCTGGCTCTAAAGCAGCTCTGCTGACCCGGTTCTCTGCCTCTAGAGCAGCTCTGCTGACCTGGTTTCTCTGGCTCTACAGCAGCTCTGCTGACCTGGTTCTCTGGTTCTAGAGCAGCTCTGCTGACCTGGTTCTCTGGCTCTAATGCAGCTCTGTTGACCTGGTATCTCTGGATCTACAGCAGCTCTGCTGACCTGGTTCTCTGCCTCTAAAGCAGCTCTGCTGACCTGGTTCTTAGGCTCTAGAGCAGCTCTGCTGACCTGGTTCTCTGGATCTAGTGCTGGTATGCTGACCTGGTTCTTAGGCTCTATAGAAGCTCTGCTGACCTGGTTCTTTGGCTCTAAAGCAGCTCTGTTGACCTGGGTCGCTGGCTCTAAAGCAGCTCTGCTGACCTGGTTCTCTCCCTCTAAAGCAGCTCTGCTGACCTGGTTCGCTGGCTCTAAAGCAGCTCTGCTGATGTGGTTCTCTCCCTCTTAAGCAGCTCTGCTGACCTGGTTTCTCTGGCTCCACAGCAGCTCTGCTGACCTGGTTCTCTGCCTCTACATCAGCTCTGCTGACCCGGTTCTCTGACTCTAGAGCAGCTCTGCTGACCTGGTTTCTCTGGCTCTACAGCAGCTCTGCTGACCTGGTTCTCTGGCTCTAGAGCAGATCTGCTGACCTGGTTCTCTGGCTCTAATGCAGCTCTGTTGACCTGGTTTCTCTGGATCTACAGCAGCTCTGCTGATCTGGTTCTCTGCCTCTAAAGCAGCTCTGCTGACCTGGTTCTTAGGCTCTAGAGCAGCCCTGCTGACCTGGTTCTCTGGCTCTAAAGCAGTTCTGCTGACCTGGTTCTCTGGCTCTAAAGCAGTTCTGCTGACCTGGTTCTCTGGCTTTAGAGCAGCTCTGCTGACCTGGTTCTCTGGCTCTAATGCAGCTCTGTTGACCTGGTTTCTCTGGATCTACAGCAGCTCTGCTGACCTGCTTCTCTGCCTCTAAAGCAGCTCTGCTGACCTGGTTCTTAGGCTCTAGAGCAGCTCTGCTGACCTGGTTCTCTGGCTCTAAAGCAGTTCTGCTGACCTGGTTCTCTGGCTCTAAAGCAGCTCTGCTGACCTGGTTCTCTGCCTCTATAGCAGCTCTGCTGACCCGGTTCTCTGCCTCTAGAGCAGCTCTGCTGACCTGGTTTCTCTGGCTCTACAGCAGCTCTGCTGACCTGGTTCTTTGGCTCTAGAGCAGCTCTGCTGACCTGGTTCTCTGGCTCTAATGCAGCTCTACTGACCTGGTTCTATGGCTCTAGAGCAGCTCTGCTGACCTGGTTCTCTGGATCTAGTGCTGGTATGCTGACCTGGTTCTTAGGCTCTAGAGAAGCTCTGCTGACCTGGTTCTTTGGCTCTAAAGCAGCTCTGTTGACCTGGGTCGCTGGCTCTAAAGCAGGTCTGCTGACCTGGTTCTCTCCCTCTAAAGCAGCTCTGCTGACCTGTTTTGCTGGCTCTAAAGCAGCTCTGCTGACGTGGTTCTCTCCCTCTTAAGCAGCTATGCTGACCTGGTTTCTCTGGCTCTACAGCAGCTCTGCTGACCTGGTTCTCTGCCTCTACAGCAGCTCTGCTGACCCGGTTCTGGGCCTCTAGAGCAGCTCTGCTGACCTGGTTTCTCTGGCTCTACAGCAGCTCTGCTGACCTGGTTCTCTGGTTCTAGAGCAGCTCTGCTGACCTGGTTCTCTGGCTCTAATGCAGCTCTGTTGACCTGGTTTCTCTGGATCTACAGCAGCTCTGCTGACCTGGTTCTCTGCCTCTAAAGCAGCTCTGCTGACCTGGTTCTTAGGCTCTAGAGCAGCTCTGCTGACCTGGTTCTCTGGCTCTAAAGGAGTTCTGCTGACCTGGTTGTCTGGCTCTAAAGCAGCTCTGCTGACCTTGTTGTCTGGCTCTAAAGCAGCTCCGGGTTCTCTGGCTCTAAAGCAGCTCTGCTGACCTGGTTCTCTGGCTCTAAAGTGGCTCTGCTGACCTGGTTCTCTGGCTCTAAAGCAGCTTTGCTGACCTGGTTCATAGGCTCTAGAGAAGCTCTGCTGACCTTGTTCTCTGGCTCTAAAGCAGCTCTGCTGACCTGGTTCTCTGGCTCTAAAGCAGCTCTGCTGACCTGGTTCTCTGGCTCTAAAGTGGCTCCGGGTTCTCTGGTTTTAAAGCAGCTCTGCTGACCTGCTTCTCTGGCTCTAAAGTGGCTCTGCTGACCTGGTTCTGTGGCGCTAAAGCAGCTCTGCTGACCTGATTCTAAAGCGGATCTGCTGACCTGGTTCTCTCCCTCTAAAGCAGCTCTGCTGACCTGGTTCCCTGGCTCTAAAGCAGCTCTGTTGTCCTGGTTCTCAGGCTCTAGAGCAGCTCTGCTGCCCTGGTTCTCTGGCTCAAAAGCAGCTCTGCTGACCTGGTTCTATGGCTCTAAAGCAGCTCTGCTGAACTAGTTCTCTGGCTCTACAGAAGCTCTGCTGAACTGGTTCTCTGCCTGTCGAGCAGGTCTGCTGACCTGGTTCTTAGGCTCTAGAGCAGCTCTGCTGACCTGGTTCTCAGGCTCTAAAGCTGCTCTGCAGACCTGGTTCTCTGGCTCTAGCTCTGCTGACCTGGTTCTCTGGCTCTAGAGAAGCTCAGTTGACCTGGTTCTTAGGCTCTAGAGCAGCTCTGATGACCTGGTTCTAAAGCAGGTATGCTGACCTGGTTCTCTCCCTCTAAAGCAGCTCTGCTGACCTGGTTCTCTGGCTCTAGAGCAGCTCTGCTGACCTGGTTCTCTGGATCTAGAGCAGCTCTGTTGACTTGGTTCTTAGGCTCTAGAGCAGCTCTGCTGACCTGGTTCTCTGGCTCTAAAGCAGCTCTGCTGAGCTGGTTCGCTGGCTTTAAAGCAGCTCTGCTGACCTGGTTCTCTCCCTCTAAAGCAGCTCTGCTGACCTGGTTTGCTGCCTCTAAAGCAGCTCTGCTGACGTGGTTCTCTCCCTCTTAAGCAGCTCTGCTGACCTGGTTTCTCTGGCTCTACAGCAGCTCTGCTGACCTGGTTCTCTGCCTCTACAGCAGCTCTGCTGACCCGGTTCTCTGCCTCTAGAGCAGCTCTGCTGACCTGGTTTCTCTGGCTCTACAGCAGCTCTGCTGACCTGGTTTTCTGGCTCTAGAGCAGCTCTGCTGACCTGGTTCTCGGGCTCTAATGCAGCTCTGTTGACCTGGTTCTCGGGCTCTAATGCAGCTCTGTTGACCTGGTTTCTCTGGCTGTACAGCAGCTCTGCTGAACTCGTTCTCTGCCTCTAGAGCAGCTCTGCTGACCTGGTTCTTAGGCTCTAGAGCAGCTCTGCTGACCCGGTTCTCTGGCTCTAAAGCAGCTCTGCTGACCTGCTTCTCTGGCTCTAAAGCAGCTCTGCTGACCTGCTTCTCTGGCTCTAAGGCGGCTCCGGGTTCTCTGGCTCTAAAGCAGCTCTGCTGACCTGGTTCTCTGGGTCTTAAGTGGCTCTGCTGACATGGTTCTCTGGCTCTAAAGCAGCTCTGCTGACCTGGTTCTAAAGCGACTCTGCTGACATGGTTCTCTCCCTCTAAAGCAGCTCTGCTGACCTGGTTCCCTGGCTCTAAAGCAGCTCTGTTGTCCTGGTTCTCTGGCTCTAGAACAGCTCTGCTGACCTGGTTCTAAGGCTCTACAGCAGCTCTGCTGCCCTGGTTCTCTTGCTCAAAAGCAGCTCTGCTGACCTGGTTCAATGGCAATAAAGCAGCTCTGATGACCTTGTTCTCTGGCTCTACAGAAGCTCCACTGAACTGGTTCTCTGCCTCTACAGCAGGTCTGCTGACCTGGTTCTTAGGTTTTAGAGCATCTCTGCTGAACTGGTTCTCAGGCTCTAAAGCTGCTCTGCCGACCTGATTCTCTGGCTCTAGCTCTGCTGGCCTGGTTCTCTGGCTCTAGAGGAGCTCTGCTGACCTGGTTCTTAGGCTGTAGAGCAGCTCTGATGACCTGGTCCTCTGGCTCTAGAGCAGCTCTGCTGACCTGGTTCTCTGGCTCTAAAGCAGCTCTGTTGACCTGGTTTGCTGGCTCTAAAGCAGCTCTGCTGACCTGGTTCTCTCCCTCTAAAGCAGCTCTGCTGACCTGGTTCACTGGCTCTAAAACAGCTCTGCTGACGTGGTTCTCTACCTCTTAAACAGCTCTGCTGACCTGGTTTCTCTGGCTCTACAGCAGCTCTGCTGTCCTGGTTCTCTGCCTCTACAGCAGCTCTGCTGACCCGGTTCTCTGCCTCTAGAGCAGCTCTGCTGACCTGGTTTCTCGGGCTCTACAGGAGCTCTGCTGACCTGGTTCTCTGGCTCTAGAGCAGCTCTGCTGACCTGGTTCTCTGGCTCTAATGCAGCTCTGTTGACCTGGTTTCTCTGGCTCTACAGCAGCTCTGCTGACCTGGTTCTCTGCCTCTAAAGCAGCTCTGCTGACCTGGTTCTTAAGCTCTAGAGCAGGTCTGCTGACCTGGTTCTTAGGCTCTAGAGCAGCTCTGCTGACCTGGTTCTCAGGCTCTACAGCTGCTCTGCAGACCTGGTTCTCTGGCTCTATCTCTGCTGACCTGGTTCTCTGGCTCTAGAGAAGCTCAGTTGACCTGGTTCTTAGGCTCTAGAGCAGCTCTGATGACCTGGTTCTAAAGCAGGTCTGCTGACCTGGTTCTCTCCTTCTAAAGCAGCTCTGCTGACCTGGTTCTCTGGCTCTAGAGCAGCTCTGCTGACCTGGTTCTCTGGCTCTACAGCAGCTCTGCTGACCTGGTTCTCTGGCTCTAGAGCAGATCTGCTGACCTGGTTCTCTGGCTCTAATGCAGCTCTGTTGACCTGGTTTCTCGGGATCTACAGCAGCTCTGCTGATCTGGTATTCTGCCTCTAAAGCAGCTCTGCTGACCTGGTTCTTAGGCTCTAGAGCAGCTCTGCTGACCTGGTTCTCTGGCTCTAAAGCAGTTCTGCTGACCTGGTTCTCTGGCTCTAAAGCAGTTCTGCTGACCTGGTTCTCTGGCTCTAAAGCAGCTCTGCTGACCTGGTTCTCTGGCTCTAGAGCAGCTCTGCTGACCTGGTTCTTTGGCTCTAATGCAGCTCTGTTGACCTGGTTTCTCTGGATCTACAGCAGCTCTGCTGATCCGGTTCTCTGGGTCTAAAGCAGCTCTGCTGACCTGGTTCTTAGGCTCTAGAGCAGCTCTGCTGACCTGGTTCTCTGGCTCTAAAGCAGTTCTGCTGACCTGGTTCTCTGGCTCTAAAGCAGCTCTGCTGACCTGGTTCTCTTCCTCTACAGCAGCTCTGCTGACCCGGTTCTCTGCCTCTAGAGCAGCTCTGCTGACCTGGTTTCTTTGGCTCTACAGCAGCTCCGCTGACCTGGTGTCTCTGTCTCTACAGCAGCTCTGCTGACCTGGTTCTCTGGCTCTAGAGCAGCTCTGCTGACCTGGTTCTCTGGCTCTAATGCAGCTCTACTGACCTGGTTCTATGGCTCTAGAGCAGCTCTGCTGACCTGTTTCTCTGGATCTAGTGCTGGTATGCTGACCTGGTTCTTAGGCTCTAGAGAAGCTCTGCTGACCTGGTTCCTTGGCTCTAAAGCAGCTCTGTTGACCTGGGTCGCTAGCTCTAAAGCAGGTCTGCTGACCTGGTTCTCTCCCTCTAAAGCAGCTCTGCTGACCTGGTTCGCTGGCTCTAAAGCAGCTCTGCTGACGTGGTTCTCTCCCTCTTAAGCAGCTATGCTGACCTGGTTTCTCTGGCTCTACAGCAGCTCTGCTGACCTGGTTCTCTGCCTCTACAGCAGCTCTGCTGACCCGGTTCTCTGCCTCTAGAGCAGCTCTGCTGACCTCGTTTCTCTGGCTCTACAGCAGCTCTGCTGACCTGGTTCTCTGGTTCTAGAGCAGCTCTGCTGACCTGTTTCTCTGGCTCTAATGCAGCTCTGTTGACCTGGTTTCTCTGGATCTACAGCAGCTCTGCTGACCTGGTTCTCTGCCTCTAAAGCAGCTCTGCTGACCTGGTTCTTAGGCTCTAGAGCAGCTCTGCTGACCTGGTTCTCTGGCTCTAAAGGAGTTCTGCTGACCTGGTTGTCTGGCTCTAAAGCAGCTCTGCTGACCTTGTTCTCTGGCTCTAAAGCGGCTCTGGGTTCTCTGGCTCTAAAGCAGCTCTGCTGACCTGGTTCTCTGGCTCTAAAGTGGCTCTGCTGACCTGGTTATCTGGCTCTAAAGCAGCTTTGCTGACCTGGTTCTTAGGCTCTAGAGAAGCTCTGCTGACCTGGTTCTCTGGCTCTAAAGCAGCTCTGCTGACCTGGTTCTCTTCCTCTACAGCAGCTCTGCTGACCCGGTTCTCTGCCTCTAGAGCAGCTCTGCTGACCTGGTTTCTTTGGCTCTACAGCAGCTCCGCTGACCTGGTGTCTCTGTCTCTACAGCAGCTCTGCTGACCTGGTTCTCTGGCTCTAGAGCAGCTCTGCTGACCTGGTTCTCTGGCTCTAATGCAGCTCTACTGACCTGGTTCTATGGCTCTAGAGCAGCTCTGCTGACCTGTTTCTCTGGATCTAGTGCTGGTATGCTGACCTGGTTCTTAGGCTCTAGAGAAGCTCTGCTGACCTGGTTCCTTGGCTCTAAAGCAGCTCTGTTGACCTGGGTCGCTAGCTCTAAAGCAGGTCTGCTGACCTGGTTCTCTCCCTCTAAAGCAGCTCTGCTGACCTGGTTCGCTGGCTCTAAAGCAGCTCTGCTGACGTGGTTCTCTCCCTCTTAAGCAGCTATGCTGACCTGGTTTCTCTGGCTCTACAGCAGCTCTGCTGACCTGGTTCTCTGCCTCTACAGCAGCTCTGCTGACCCGGTTCTCTGCCTCTAGAGCAGCTCTGCTGACCTCGTTTCTCTGGCTCTACAGCAGCTCTGCTGACCTGGTTCTCTGGTTCTAGAGCAGCTCTGCTGACCTGTTTCTCTGGCTCTAATGCAGCTCTGTTGACCTGGTTTCTCTGGATCTACAGCAGCTCTGCTGACCTGGTTCTCTGCCTCTAAAGCAGCTCTGCTGACCTGGTTCTTAGGCTCTAGAGCAGCTCTGCTGACCTGGTTCTCTGGCTCTAAAGGAGTTCTGCTGACCTGGTTGTCTGGCTCTAAAGCAGCTCTGCTGACCTTGTTCTCTGGCTCTAAAGCGGCTCTGGGTTCTCTGGCTCTAAAGCAGCTCTGCTGACCTGGTTCTCTGGCTCTAAAGTGGCTCTGCTGACCTGGTTATCTGGCTCTAAAGCAGCTTTGCTGACCTGGTTCTTAGGCTCTAGAGAAGCTCTGCTGACCTGGTTCTCTGGCTCTAAAGCAGCTCTGCTGACCCGGTTCTCTGGCTCTATAGCAGCTCTGCTGACCTGGTTCTCTGGCTCTAAAGCGGCTCCGGGTTCTCTGGCTCTAAAGCAGCTCTGCTGACCTGCTTCTCTGGCTCTAAAGTGGCTCTGCTGACCTGGTTCTGTGGCTCTAAAGCAGCTCTGCTGACCTGGTTCGCTGGCTCTAAAGCTGCTGTGCTGACCGGGTTCTCTCACTCTTAAGCAGCTCTGCTGACCTGATTTCTCTGGCTCTACAGCAGCTCTGCTGACCTGGTTCTCTGCCTCTACAGCAGCTCTGCTGACTTGGTTCTTAGGCTCTAGAGCAGCTCTGCTGACTTGGTTCTTAGGCTCTAGAGCAGCTCTGCTGCCCTGGTTCTCTGGCTCAAAAGCAGCTCTGCTGACCTGGTTCTATGGCTCTAAAGCAGCTCTGCTGAACTGGTTCTCTGGCTCTACAGAAGCTCTGCTGAACTGGTTCTCTGCCTCTAGAGCAGGTCTGCTGACCTGGTTCTTAGGCTCTAGAGCAGCTCTGCTGACCTGGTTCTCAGGCTCTAAAGCTGCTCTGCAGAGCTGGTTCTCTGGCTCTAGCTCTGCTGACCTGGTTCTCTGGCTCTAGAGAAGCTCAGTTGACCTGGTTCTTAGGCTCTAGAGCAGCTCTGATGACCTGGTTCTAAAGCAGGTCTGCTGACCTGGTTCTCTCCCTCTAAAGCAGCTCTGCTGACCTGGTTCTCTGGCTCTAGAGCAGCTCTGCTGACCTGGTTCTCTGGATCTAGAGCAGCTCTGTTGACTTGGTTCTTAGGCCCTAGAGCAGCTCTGCTGACCTGGTTCTCTGGCTCTAAAGCAGCTCTGCTGAGCTGGTTCGCTGGCTCTAAAGCAGCTCTGCTGACCTGGTTCTCTCCCTCTAAAGCAGCTCTGCTGACCTGGTTCGCTGCCTCTAAAGCAGCTCTGCTGACGTGGTTCTCTCCCTCTTAAGCAGCTCTGCTGACCTGGTTTCTCTGGCTCTACAGCAGCTCTGCTGACCGGGTTCTCTGTCTCTACACCAGCTCTGCTGACCCGGTTCTCTGCCTCTAGAGAAGCTCTGCTGACCTGGTTTCTCTGGCTCTACAGCAGCTCTGCTGACCTGGTTTTCTGGCTCTAGAGCAGCTCTGCTGACCTGGTTCTCTGGCTCTAATGCAGCTCTGTTGACCTGGTTTCTCTGGCTCTACAGCAGCTCTGCTGAACTCGTTCTCTGCCTCTAGAGCAGCTCTGCTGACCTGGTTCTTAGGCTCTAGAGCAGCTCTGCTGACCCGGTTCTCTGGCTCTAAAGCAGCTCTGCTGACCTGCTTCTCTGGCTCTAAAGCAGCTCTGCTGACCTGCTTCTCTGGCTCTAAGGCGGCTCCGGGTTCTCTGGCTCTAAAGCAGCTCTGCTGACCTGGTTCTCTGGGTCTTAAGTGGCTCTGCTGACATGGTTCTCTGGCTCTAAAGCAGCTCTGCTGACCTGGTTCTAAAGCGACTCTGCTGACATGGTTCTCTCCCTCTAAAGCAGCTCTGCTGACCTGGTTCCCTGGCTCTAAAGCAGCTCTGTTGTCCTGGTTCTCTGGCTCTAGAACAGCTCTGCTGACCTGGTTCTAAGGCTCTACAGCAGCTCTGCTGCCCTGGTTCTCTGGCTCAAAAGCAGCTCTGCTGACCTGGTTCAATGGCAATAAAGCAGCTCTGATGACCTTGTTCTCTGGCTCTACAGAAGCTCCACTGAACTGGTTCTCTGCCTCTACAGCAGGTCTGCTGACCTGGTTCTTAGGCTCTAGAGCATCTCTGCTGACCTGGTTCTCAGGCTCTAAAGCTGCTCTGCTGACCTGATTCTCTGTCTCTAGCTCTGCTGGCCTGGTTCTCTGGCTCTAGAGAAGCTCTGCTGACCTGGTTCTTAGGCTCTAGAGCAGCTCTGATGACCTAGTCCTCTGGCTCTAGAGCAGCTCTGCTGACCTGGTTCTTTGGCTCTAAAGCAGCTCTGTTGACCTGGTTCGCTGGCTCTAAAGCAGCTCTGCTGACCTGGTTCTCTTCCTCTAAAGCAGCTCTGCTGACCTGGTTCACTGGCTCTAAAACAGCTCTGCTGACGTGGTTCTCTACCTCTTAAACAGCTCTGCTGACCTGGTTTCTCTGGCTCTACAGCAGCTCTGCTGTCCTGGTTCTCTGCCTCTACAGCAGCTTTGCTGACCCGGTTCTCTGCCTCTAGAGCAGCTCTGCTGACCTGGTTTCTCGGGCTCTACAGGAGCTCTGCTGACCTGGTTCTCTGGCTCTAGAGCAGCTCTGCTGACCTGGTTCTCTGGCTCTAATGCAGCTCTGTTGACCTGGTTTCTCTGGCTCTACAGCAGCTCTGCTGACCTGGTTCTCTGACTCTAAAGCAGCTCTGCTGACCTGGTTCTTAGGCTCTAGAGCAGGTCTGCTGACCTGGTTCTTAGGCTCTAGAGCAGCTCTGCTGACCTGGTTCTCAGGCTCTAAAGCTGCTCTGCAGACCTGGTTCTCTGGCTCTAGCTCTGCTGACCTGGTTCTCTGGCTCTAGAGAAGCTCAGTTGACCTGGTTCTTAGGCTCTAGAGCAGCTCTGATGACCTGGTTCTAAAGCAGGTCTGCTGACCTGGTTCTCTCCCTCTAAAGCAGCTCTGCTGACCTGGTTCTCTGGCTCTAGAGCAGCTCTGCTGACCTGGTTCTTAGGCTCTAGAGCAGCTCTGCTGACCTGGTTCTCTGGCTCTAAAGCAGCTCTGCTGAACTGGTTCGCTGGCTCTAAAGCAGCTCTGCTGACCTGGTTCTCTCCCTCTAAAGCAGCTCTGCTGACCTGGTTCGCTGGCTCTAAAGCAGCTCTGCTGACGTGGTTCTCTCCCTCTTAAGCAGCTCTGCTGACCTGGTTTCTCTGGCTCTACAGCAGCTCTGCTGACCTGCTTCTCTGCCTCTACAGCAGCTCTGCTGACCCGGTTCTCTGCCTCTAGAGCAGCTCTGCTGACCTGGTTTCTCTGGCTCTACAGCAGCTCTGCTGACCTGGTTTTCTGGCTCTAGAGCAGCTCTGCTGACCTGGTTCTCTGGCTCTAATGCAGCTCTGTTGACCTGGTTTCTCTGGCTCTACAGCAGCTCTGCTGAACTTGTTCTCTGCCTCTAGAGCAGCTCTGCTGACCTGGTTCTTAGGCTCTAGAGCAGCTCTGCTGACCCGGTTCTCTGGCTCTAAAGCAGCTCTGCTGACCTGCTTCTCTGGCTCTAAAGCAGCTCTGCTGACCTGCTTCTCTGGCTCTAAGGCGGCTCCGGGTTCTCTGGCTCTAAAGCAGCTCTGCTGACCTGGTTCTCTGGGTCTTAAGTGGCTCTGCTGACGTGGTTCTCTGGCTCTAAAGCAGCTCTGCTGACCTGGTTCTAAAGCGACTCTGCTGACATGGTTCTCTCCCTCTAAAGCAGCTCTGCTGACCTGGTTCCCTGGCTCTAAAGCAGCTCTGTTGTCCTGGTTCTCTGGCTCTAGAACAGCTCTGCTGACCTGGTTCTAAGGCTCTACAGCAGCTCTGCTGCCCTGGTTCTCTGGCTCAAAAGCAGCTCTGCTGACCTGGTTCAATGGCAATAAAGCAGCTCTGATGACCTTGTTCTCTGGCTCTACAGAAGCTCCACTGAACTGGTTCTCTGCCTCTACAGCAGGTCTGCTGACCTGGTTCTTAGGCTCTAGAGCATCTCTGCTGACCTGGTTCTCAGGCTCTAAAGCTGCTCTGCTGACCTGATTCTCTGTCTCTAGCTCTGCTGGCCTGGTTCTCTGGCTCTAGAGAAGCTCTGCTGACCTGGTTCTTAGGCTCTAGAGCAGCTCTGATGACCTAGTCCTCTGGCTCTAGAGCAGCTCTGCTGACCTGGTTCTTTGGCTCTAAAGCAGCTCTGTTGACCTGGTTCGCTGGCTCTAAAGCAGCTCTGCTGACCTGGTTCTCTTCCTCTAAAGCAGCTCTGCTGACCTGGTTCACTGGCTCTAAAACAGCTCTGCTGACGTGGTTCTCTACCTCTTAAACAGCTCTGCTGACCTGGTTTCTCTGGCTCTACAGCAGCTCTGCTGACCTGCTTCTCTGCCTCTACAGCAGCTCTGCTGACCCGGTTCTCTGCCTCTAGAGCAGCTCTGCTGACCTGGTTTCTCTGGCTCTACAGCAGCTCTGCTGACCTGGTTTTCTGGCTCTAGAGCAGCTCTGCTGACCTGGTTCTCTGGCTCCAATGCAGCTCTGTTGACCTGGTTTCTCTGGCTCTACAGCAGCTCTGCTGAACTCGTTCTCTGCCTCTAGAGCAGCTCTGCTGACCTGGTTCTTAGGCTCTAGAGCAGCTCTGCTGACCCGGTTCTCTGGCTCTAAAGCAGCTCTGCTGACCTGCTTCTCTGGCTCTAAAGCAGCTCTGCTGACCTGCTTCTCTGGCTCTAAGGCGGCTCCGGGTTCTCTGGCTCTAAAGCAGCTCTGCTGACCTGGTTCTCTGGGTCTTAAGTGGCTCTGCTGACATGGTTCTCTGGCTCTAAAGCAGCTCTGCTGACCTGGTTCTAAAGCGACTCTGCTGACATGGTTCTCTCCCTCTAAAGCAGCTCTGCTGACCTGGTTCCCTGGCTCTAAAGCAGCTCTGTTGTCCTGGTTCTCTGGCTCTAGAACAGCTCTGCTGACCTGGTTCTAAGGCTCTACAGCAGCTCTGCTGCCCTGGTTCTCTGGCTCAAAAGCAGCTCTGCTGACCTGGTTCAATGGCAATAAAGCAGCTCTGATGACCTTGTTCTCTGGCTCTACAGAAGCTCCACTGAACTGGTTCTCTGCCTCTACAGCAGGTCTGCTGACCTGGTTCTTAGGCTCTAGAGCATCTCTGCTGACCTGGTTCTCAGGCTCTAAAGCTGCTCTGCTGACCTGATTCTCTGTCTCTAGCTCTGCTGGCCTGGTTCTCTGGCTCTAGAGAAGCTCTGCTGACCTGGTTCTTAGACTCTAGAGCAGCTCTGATGACCTAGTCCTCTGGCTCTAGAGCAGCTCTGCTGACCTGGTTCTTTGGCTCTAAAGCAGCTCTGTTGACCTGGTTCGCTGGCTCTAAAGCAGCTCTGCTGACCTGGTTCTCTTCCTCTAAAGCAGCTCTGCTGACCTGGTTCACTGGCTCTAAAACAGCTCTGCTGACGTGGTTCTCTACCTCTTAAACAGCTCTGCTGACCTGGTTTCTCTGGCTCTACAGCAGCTCTGCTGTCCTGGTTCTCTGCCTCTACAGCAGCTCTGCTGACCCGGTTCTCTGCCTCTAGAGCAGCTCTGCTGACCTGGTTTCTCGGGCTCTACAGGAGCTCTGCTGACCTGGTTCTCTGGCTCTAGAGCAGCTCTGCTGACCTGGTTCTCTGGCTCTAATGCAGCTCTGTTGACCTGGTTTCTCTGGCTCTACAGCAGCTCTGCTGACCTGGTTCTCTGACTCTAAAGCAGCTCTGCTGACCTGGTTCTTAGGCTCTAGAGCAGGTCTGCTGACCTGGTTCTTAGGCTCTAGAGCAGCTCTGCTGACCTGGTTCTCAGGCTCTAAAGCTGCTCTGCAGACCTGGTTCTCTGGCTCTAGCTCTGCTGACCTGGTTCTCTGGCTCTAGAGAAGCTCAGTTGACCTGGTTCTTAGGCTCTAGAGCAGCTCTGATGACCTGGTTCTAAAGCAGGTCTGCTGACCTGGTTCTCTCCCTCTAAAGCAGCTCTGCTGACCTGGTTCTCTGGCTCTAGAGCAGCTCTGCTGACCTGGTTCTTAGGCTCTAGAGCAGCTCTGCTGACCTGGTTCTCTGGCTCTAAAGCAGCTCTGCTGAACTGGTTCGCTGGCTCTAAAGCAGCTCTGCTGACCTGGTTCTCTCCCTCTAAAGCAGCTCTGCTGACCTGGTTCGCTGGCTCTAAAGCAGCTCTGCTGACGTGGTTCTCTCCCTCTTAAGCAGCTCTGCTGACCTGGTTTCTCTGGCTCTACAGCAGCTCTGCTGACCTGCTTCTCTGCCTCTACAGCAGCTCTGCTGACCCGGTTCTCTGCCTCTAGAGCAGCTCTGCTGACCTGGTTTCTCTGGCTCTACAGCAGCTCTGCTGACCTGGTTTTCTGGCTCTAGAGCAGCTCTGCTGACCTGGTTCTCTGGCTCTAATGCAGCTCTGTTGACCTGGTTTCTCTGGCTCTACAGCAGCTCTGCTGAACTCGTTCTCTGCCTCTAGAGCAGCTGTGCTGACCTGGTTCTTAGGCTCTAGAGCAGCTCTGCTGACCCGATTCTCTGGCTGTAAAGCAGCTCTGCTGACCTGCTTCTCTGCCTCTAAAGCAGCTCTGCTGACCTGGTTCTCTGGTTCTAAAGCAGCTCCGGGGTCTCTGGCTCTAAAGCAGCTCTGCTGACCTGGTTGTCTGGGTCTTAAGTGGCTCTGCTGACATGGTTCTCTGGCTCTAAAGCAGATCTGCTGACCTGGTTCTAAAGCGACTCTGCTGACATGTTCTCTCCCTCTAAAGCAGCTCTGCTGACCTGGTTCCCTGGCTCTAAAGCAGCTCTGTTGTCCTGGTTCTCTGGCTCTAGAACAGCTCTGCTGACCTGGTTCTAAGGCTCTAGAGCAGCTCTGCTGCCCTGGTACTCTGGCTCAAAAGCAGCTCTGCTGACCTGGTTCAATGTCTCTAAAGCAGCTTTGATGACCTTGTTCTATGGCTGTACAGAAGCTCCACTGAACCGGTTCTCTGCCTCTACAGCAGGTCTGCTGACCTGGTTCTTAGGCTCTAGAGCATCTCTGCTGACCTGGTTCTCAGGCTCTAAAGCTGCTCTGCTGACCGGATTCTCTGGCTCTAGCTCTGCTGGCCTGGTTCTCTGGCTCTAGAGAAGCTCTGCTGACCTGGTTCTTAGGCTCTAGAGCAGCTCTGATGACCTGGTCCTCTGGCTGTAGAGCAGCTCTGCTGACCTGGTTCTCTGGCTCTAAAGCAGCTCTGCTGACCCGGTTCTCTGCCTCTAGAGCAGCTCTGCTGACCTGGTTTCTCTGGCTCTACAGCAGCTCTGCTGACCTGGTTCTCTGGTTCTAGAGCAGCTCTGCTGACCTGGTTCTCTGGCTCTAATGCAGCTCTGTTGACCTGGTATCTCTGGATCTACAGCAGCTCTGCTGACCTGGTTCTCTGCCTCTAAAGCAGCTCTGCTGACCTGGTTCTTAGGCTCTAGAGCAGCTCTGCCGACCTGGTTCTCTGGATCTAGTGCTGGTATGCTGACCTGGTTCTTAGGCTCTATAGAAGCTCTGCTGACCTGGTTCTTTGGCTCTAAAGCAGCTCTGTTGACCTGGGTCGCTGGCTCTAAAGCAGCTCTGCTGACCTGGTTCTCTCCCTCTAAAGCAGCTCTGCTGACCTGGTTCGCTGGCTCTAAAGCAGCTCTGCTGATGTGGTTCTCTCCCTCTTAAGCAGCTCTGCTGACCTGGTTTCTCTGGCTCCACAGCAACTCTGCTGACCTGGTTCTCTGCCTCTACATCAGCTCTGCTGACCCGGTTCTCTGACTCTAGAGCAGCTCTGCTGACCTGGTTTCTCTGGCTCTACAGCAGCTCTGCTGACCTGGTTCTCTGGCTCTAGAGCAGATCTGCTGACCTGGTTCTCTGGCTCTAATGCAGCTCTGTTGACCTGGTTTCTCTGGATCTACAGCAGCTCTGCTGATCTGGTTCTCTGCCTCTAAAGCAGCTCTGCTGACCTGGTTCTTAGGCTCTAGAGCAGCCCTGCTGACCTGGTTCTCTGGCTCTAAAGCAGTTCTGCTGACCTGGTTCTCTGGCTCTAAAGCAGTTCTGCTGACCTGGTTCTCTGGCTTTAGAGCAGCTCTGCTGACCTGGTTCTCTGGCTCTAATGCAGCTCTGTTGACCTGGTTTCTCTGGATCTACAGCAGCTCTGCTGACCTGCTTCTCTGCCTCTAAAGCAGCTCTGCTGACCTGGTTCTTAGGCTCTAGAGCAGCTCTGCTGACCTGGTTCTCTGGCTCTAAAGCAGTTCTGCTGACCTGGTTCTCTGGCTCTAAAGCAGCTCTGCTGACCTGGTTCTCTGCCTCTACAGCAGCTCTGCTGACCCGGTTCTCTGCCTCTAGAGCAGCTCCGCTGACCTGGTTTCTCTGGCTCTACAGCAGCTCTGCTGACCTGGTTCTTTGGCTCTAGAGCAGCTCTGCTGACCTGGTTCTCTGGCTCTAATGCAGCTCTACTGACCTGGTTCTATGGCTCTAGAGCAGCTCTGCTGACCTGGTTCTCTGGATCTAGTGCTGGTATGCTGACCTGGTTCTTAGGCTCTAGAGAAGCTCTGCTGACCTGGTTCTTTGGCTCTAAAGCAGCTCTGTTGACCTGGGTCGCTGGCTCTAAAGCAGGTCTGCTGACCTGGTTCTCTCCCTCTAAAGCAGCTCTGCTGACCTGTTTTGCTGGCTCTAAAGCAGCTCTGCTGACGTGGTTCTCTCCCTCTTAAGCAGCTATGCTGACCTGGTTTCTCTGGCTCTACAGCAGCTCTGCTGACCTGGTTCTCTGCCTCTACAGCAGCTCTGCTGACCCGGTTCTGTGCCTCTAGAGCAGCTCTGCTGACCTGGTTTCTCTGGCTCTACAGCAGCTCTGCTGACCTGGTTCTCTGGTTCTAGAGCAGCTCTGCTGACCTGGTTCTCTGGCTCTAATGCAGCTCTGTTGACCTGGTTTCTCTGGATCTACAGCAGCTCTGTTGACCTGGTTCTCTGCCTCTAAAGCAGCTCTGCTGACCTGGTTCTTAGGCTCTAGAGCAGCTCTGCTGACCTGGTTCTCTGGCTCTAAAGGAGTTCTGCTGACCTGGTTCTCTGGCTCTAAAGCAGCTCTGCTGACCTTGTTGTCTGGCTCTAAAGCAGCTCCGGGTTCTCTGGCTCTAAAGCAGCTCTGCTGACCTGGTTCTCTGGCTCTAAAGTGGCTCTGCTGACCTGGTTCTCTGGCTCTAAAGCAGCTTTGCTGACCTGGTTCATAGGCTCTAGAGAAGCTCTGCTGACCTTGTTCTCTGGCTCTAAAGCAGCTCTGCTGACCTGGTTCTCTGGCTCTAAAGCAGCTCTGCTGACCTGGTTCTCTGGCTCTAAAGTGGCTCCGGGTTCTCTGGTTTTAAAGCAGCTCTGCTGACCTGCTTCTCTGGCTCTAAAGTGGCTCTGCTGACCTGGTTCTGTGGCGCTAAAGCAGCTCTGCTGACCTGATTCTAAAGCGGATCTGCTGACCTGGTTCTCTCCCTCTAAAGCAGCTCTGCTGACCTGGTTCCCTGGCTCTAAAGCAGCTCTGTTGTCCTGGTTCTCAGGCTCTAGAGCAGCTCTGCTGCCCTGGTTCTCTGGCTCAAAAGCAGCTCTGCTGACCTGGTTCTATGGCTCTAAAGCAGCTCTGCTGAACTGGTTCTCTGGCTCTACAGAAGCTCTGCTGAACTGGTTCTCTGCCTCTAGAGCAGGTCTGCTGACCTGGTTCTTAGGCTCTAGAGCAGCTCTGCTGACCTGGTTCTCAGGCTCTAAAGCTGCTCTGCAGACCTGGTTCTCTGGCTCTAGCTCTGCTGACCTGGTTCTCTGGCTCTAGAGAAGCTCAGTTGACCTGGTTCTTAGGCTCTAGAGCAGCTCTGATGACCTGGTTCTAAAGCAGGTCTGCTGACCTGGTTCTCTCCCTCTAAAGCAGCTCTGCTGACCTGGTTATCTGGCTCTAGAGCAGCTCTGCTGACCTGGTTCTCTGGATCTAGAGCAGCTCTGTTGACTTGGTTCTTAGGCTCTAGAGCAGCTCTGCTTACCTGGTTCTCTGGCTCTAAAGCAGCTCTGCTGAGCTGGTTCGCTGGCTTTAAAGCAGCTCTGCTGACCTGGTTCTCTCCCTCTAAAGCAGCTCTGCTGACCTGGTTTGCTGCCTCTAAAGCAGCTCTGCTGACGTGGTTCTCTCCCTCTTAAGCAGCTCTGCTGACCTGGTTTCTCTGGCTCTACAGCAGCTCTGCTGACCTGGTTCTCTGCCTCTACAGCAGCTCTGCTGACCCGGTTCTCTGCCTCTAGAGCAGCTCTGCTGACCTGGTTTCTCTGGCTCTACAGCAGCTCTGCTGACCTGGTTTTCTGGCTCTAGAGCAGCTCTGCTGACCTGGTTCTCTGGCTCTAATGCAGCTCTGTTGACCTGGTTTCTCTGGCTCTACAGCAGCTCTGCTGAACTCGTTCTCTGCCTCTAGAGCAGCTCTGCTGACCTGGTTCTTAGGCTCTAGAGCAGCTCTGCTGACCCGGTTCTCTGGCTCTAAAGCAGCTCTGCTGACCTGCTTCTCTGGCTCTAAAGCAGCTCTGCTGACCTGCTTCTCTGGCTCTAAGGCGGCTCCGGGTTCTCTGGCTCTAAAGCAGCTCTGCTGACCTGGTTCTCTGGGTCTTAAGTGGCTCTGCTGACATGGTTCTCTGGCTCTAAAGCAGCTCTGCTGACCTGGTTCTAAAGCGACTCTGCTGACATGGTTCTCTCCCTCTAAAGCAGCTCTGCTGACCTGGTTCCCTGGCTCTAAAGCAGCTCTGTTGTCCTGGTTCTCTGGCTCTAGAACAGCTCTGCTGACCTGGTTCTAAGGCTCTAGAGCAGCTTTGCTGCCCTGGTTCTCTGGCTCAAAAGCAGCTCTGCTGACCTGGTTCAATGGCTCTAAAGCAGCTTTGATGACCTTCTTCTATGGCTCTACAGAAGCTCCACTGAACTGGTTCTCTGCCTCTACAGCAGGTCTGCTAACCTGGTTCTTAGGCTCTAGAGCATCTCTGCTGACCTGGTTCCCAGGCTCTAAAGCTGCTCTGCTGACCTGATTCTCTGGCTCTAGCTCTGCTGGCCTGGTTCTCTGGCTCTAGAGAAGCTCTGCTGACCTGGTTCTTAGGCTCTAGAGCAGCTCTGATGACCTGGTCCTCTGGCTCTAGAGAAGCTCTGCTGACCTGGTTCTCTGGCTCTAATGCAGCTCTGTTGACCTGGTTTGTCTGGATCTACAGCAGCTCTGCTGACCTGGTTCTCTGCCTCTAAAGCAGCTCTGCTGACCTGGTTCTTAGGCTCTAGAGCAGCTCTGCTGACCTGGTTCTCTCCCTCTAAAGCAGCTCTGCTGACCTGGTTCACTGGCTCTAAAACAGCTCTGCTGACGTGGTTCTCTACCTCTTAAACAGCTCTGCTGACCTGGTTTCTCTGGCTCTACAGCAGCTCTGCTGTCCTGGTTCTCTGCCTCTACAGCAGCTCTGCTGACCCGGTTCTCTGCCTCTAGAGCAGCTCTGCTGACCTGGTTTCTCGGGCTCTACAGGAGCTCTGCTGACCTGGTTCTCTGGCTCTAGAGCAGCTCTGCTGACCTGGTTTTCTGGCTCTAATGCAGCTCTGTTGACCTGGTTTCTCTGGCTCTACAGCAGCTCTGCTGACCTGGTTCTCTGCCTCTAAAGCAGCTCTGCTGACCTGGTTCTTAAGCTCTAGAGCAGGTCTGCTGACCTGGTTCTTAGGCTCTAGAGCAGCTCTGCTGACCTGGTTCTCAGGCTCTACAGCTGCTCTGCAGACCTGGTTCTCTGGCTCTATCTCTGCTGACCTGGTTCTCTGGCTCTAGAGAAGCTCAGTTGACCTGGTTCTTAGGCTCTAGAGCAGCTCTGATGACCTGGTTCTAAAGCAGGTCTGCTGACCTGGTTCTCTCCTTCTAAAGCAGCTCTGCTGACCTGGTTCTCTGGCTCTAGAGCAGATCTGCTGACCTGGTTCTCTGGCTCTAATGCAGCTCTGTTGACCTGGTTTCTCGGGATCTACAGCAGCTCTGCTGTCCTGGTTCTCTGCCTCTACAGCAGCTCTGCTGACCCGGTTCTCTGCCTCTAGAGCAGCTCTGCTGACCTGGTTTCTCGGGCTCTACAGGAGCTCTGCTGACCTGGTTCTCTGGCTCTAGAGCAGCTCTGCTGACCTGGTTCTCTGGCTCTAATGCAGCTCTGTTGACCTGGTTTCTCTGGCTCTACAGCAGCTCTGCTGACCTGGTTCTCTGCCTCTAAAGCAGCTCTGCTGACCTGGTTCTTAAGCTCTAGAGCAGGTCTGCTGACCTGGTTCTTAGGCTCTAGAGCAGCTCTGCTGACCTGGTTCTCAGGCTCTACAGCTGCTCTGCAGACCTGGTTCTCTGGCTCTATCTCTGCTGACCTGGTTCTCTGGCTCTAGAGAAGCTCAGTTGACCTGGTTCTTAGGCTCTAGAGCAGCTCTGATGACCTGGTTCTAAAGCAGGTCTGCTGACCTGGTTCTCTCCTTCTAAAGCAGCTCTGCTGACCTGGTTCTCTGGCTCTAGAGCAGCTCTGCTGACCTGGTTCTCTGGCTCTACAGCAGCTCTGCTGACCTGGTTCTCTGGCTCTAGAGCAGATCTGCTGACCTGGTTCTCTGGCTCTAATGCAGCTCTGTTGACCTGGTTTCTCAGGATCTACAGCAGCTCTGCTGATCTGGTTCTCTGCCTCTAAAGCAGCTCTGCTGACCTGGTTCTTAGGCTCTAGAGCAGCTCTGCTGACCTGGTTCTCTGGCTCTAAAGCAGTTCTGCTGACCTGGTTCTCTGGCTCTAAAGCAGTTCTGCTGACCTGGTTCTCTGGCTCTAAAGCAGCTCTGCTGACCTGGTTCTCTGGCTCTAGAGCAGCTCTGCTGACCTGGTTCTCTGGCTCTAATGCAGCTCTGTTGACCTGGTTTCTCTGGATCTACAGCAGCTCTGCTGATCCGGTTCTCTGGGTCTAAAGCAGCTCTGCTGACCTGGTTCTTAGGCTCTAGAGCAGCTCTGCTGACCTGGTTCTCTGGCTCTAAAGCAGTTCTGCTGACCTGGTTCTCTGGCTCTAAAGCAGCTCTGCTGACCTGGTTCTCTGCCTCTACAGCAGCTCTGCTGACCCGGTTCTCTGCCTCTAGAGCAGCTCTGCTGACCTGGTTTCTTTGGCTCTACAGCAGCTCCGCTGACCTGGTTTCTCTGTCTCTACAGCAGCTCTGCTGACCTGGTTCTCTGGCTCTAGAGCAGCTCTGCTGACCTGGTTCTCTGGCTCTAATGCAGCTCTACTGACCTGGTTCTATGGCTCTAGAGCAGCTCTGCTGACCTGTTTCTCTGGATCTAGTGCTGGTATGCTGACCTGGTTCTTAGGCTCTAGAGAAGCTCTGCTGACCTGGTTCCTTGGCTCTAAAGCAGCTCTGTTGACCTGGGTCGCTAGCTCTAAAGCAGGTCTGCTGACCTGGTTCTCTCCCTCTAAAGCAGCTCTGCTGACCTGGTTCGCTGGCTCTAAAGCAGCTCTGCTGACGTGGTTCTCTCCCTCTTAAGCAGCTATGCTGACCTGGTTTCTCTGGCTCTACAGCAGCTCTGCTGACCTGGTTCTCTGCCTCTACAGCAGCTCTGCTGACCCGGTTCTCTGCCTCTAGAGCAGCTCTGCTGACCTCGTTTCTCTGGCTCTACAGCAGCTCTGCTGACCTGGTTCTCTGGTTCTAGAGCAGCTCTGCTGACCTGTTTCTCTGGCTCTAATGCAGCTCTGTTGACCTGGTTTCTCTGGATCTACAGCAGCTCTGCTGACCTGGTTCTCTGCCTCTAAAGCAGCTCTGCTGACCTGGTTCTTAGGCTCTAGAGCAGCTCTGCTGACCTGGTTCTCTGGCTCTAAAGGAGTTCTGCTGACCTGGTTGTCTGGCTCTAAAGCAGCTCTGCTGACCTTGTTCTCTGGCTCTAAAGCGGCTCTGGGTTCTCTGGCTCTAAAGCAGCTCTGCTGAGCTGGTTCTCTGGCTCTAAAGTGGCTCTGCTGACCTGGTTATCTGGCTCTAAAGCAGCTTTGCTGACCTGGTTCTTAGGCTCTAGAGAAGCTCTGCTGACCTGGTTCTCTGGCTCTAAAGCAGCTCTGCTGACCCGGTTCTCTGGCTCTATAGCAGCTCTGCTGACCTGGTTCTCTGGCTCTAAAGCGGCTCCGGGTTCTCTGGCTCTAAAGCAGCTCTGCTGACCTGCTTCTCTGGCTCTAAAGTGGCTCTGCTGACCTGGTTCTGTGGCTCTAAAGCAGCTCTGCTGACCTGGTTCGCTGGCTCTAAAGCTGCTGTGCTGACCGGGTTCTCTCACTCTTAAGCAGCTCTGCTGACCTGGTTTCTCTGGCTCTACAGCAGCTCTGCTGACCTGGTTCTCTGCCTCTACAGCAGCTCTGCTGACTTGGTTCTTAGGCTCTAGAGCAGCTCTGCTGACTTGGTTCTTAGGCTCTAGAGCAGCTCTGCTGCCCTGGTTCTCTGGCTCAAAAGCAGCTCTGCTGACCTGGTTCTATGGCTCTAAAGCAGCTCTGCTGAACTGGTTCTCTGGCTCTACAGAAGCTCTGCTGAACTGGTTCTCTGCCTCTAGAGCAGGTCTGCTGACCTGGTTCTTAGGCTCTAGAGCAGCTCTGCTGACCTGGTTCTCAGGCTCTAAAGCTGCTCTGCAGAGCTGGTTCTCTGGCTCTAGCTCTGCTGACCTGGTTCTCTGGCTCTAGAGAAGCTCAGTTGACCTGGTTCTTAGGCTCTAGAGCAGCTCTGATGACCTGGTTCTAAAGCAGGTCTGCTGACCTGGTTCTCTCCCTCTAAAGCAGCTCTGCTGACCTGGTTCTCTGGCTCTAGAGCAGCTCTGCTGACCTGGTTCTCTGGATCTAGAGCAGCTCTGTTGACTTGGTTCTTAGGCCCTAGAGCAGCTCTGCTGACCTGGTTCTCTGGCTCTAAAGCAGCTCTGCTGAGCTGGTTCGCTGGCTCTAAAGCAGCTCTGCTGACCTGGTTCTCTCCCTCTAAAGCAGCTCTGCTGACCTGCTTCGCTGCCTCTAAAGCAGCTCTGCTGACGTGGTTCTCTCCTTCTTAAGCAGCTCTGCTGACCTGGTTTCTCTGGCTCTACAGCAGCTCTGCTGACCGGGTTCTCTGTCTCTACACCAGCTCTGCTGACCCGGTTCTCTGCCTCTAGAGAAGCTCTGCTGACCTGGTTTCTCTGGCTCTACAGCAGCTCTGCTGACCTGGTTTTCTGGCTCTAGAGCAGCTCTGCTGACCTGGTTCTCTGGCTCTAATGCAGCTCTGTTGACCTGGTTTCTCTGGCTCTACAGCAGCTCTGCTGAACTCGTTCTCTGCCTCTAGAGCAGCTCTGCTGACCTGGTTCTTAGGCTCTAGAGCAGCTCTGCTGACCCGGTTCTCTGGCTCTAAAGCAGCTCTGCTGACCTGCTTCTCTGGCTCTAAAGCAGCTCTGCTGACCTGCTTCTCTGGCTCTAAGGCGGCTCCGGGTTCTCTGGCTCTAAAGCAGCTCTGCTGACCTGGTTCTCTGGGTCTTAAGTGGCTCTGCTGACATGGTTCTCTGGCTCTAAAGCAGCTCTGCTGACCTGGTTCTAAAGCGACTCTGCTGACATGGTTCTCTCCCTCTAAAGCAGCTCTGCTGACCTGGTTCCCTGGCTCTAAAGCAGCTCTGTTGTCCTGGTTCTCTGGCTCTAGAACAGCTCTGCTGACCTGGTTCTAAGGCTCTACAGCAGCTCTGCTGCCCTGGTTCTCTGGCTCAAAAGCAGCTCTGCTGACCTGGTTCAATGGCAATAAAGCAGCTCTGATGACCTTGTTCTCTGGCTCTACAGAAGCTCCACTGAACTGGTTCTCTGCCTCTACAGCAGGTCTGCTGACCTGGTTCTTAGGCTCTAGAGCATCTCTGCTGACCTGGTTCCCAGGCTCTAAAGCTGCTCTGCTGACCTGATTCTCTGTCTCTAGCTCTGCTGGCCTGGTTCTCTGGCTCTAGAGAAGCTCTGCTGACCTGGTTCTTAGGCTCTAGAGCAGCTCTGATGACCTAGTCCTCTGGCTCTAGAGCAGCTCTGCTGACCTGGTTCTTTGGCTCTAAAGCAGCTCTGTTGACCTGGTTCGCTGGCTCTAAAGCAGCTCTGCTGACCTGGTTCTCTTCCTCTAAAGCAGCTCTGCTGACCTGGTTCACTGGCTCTAAAACAGCTCTGCTGACGTGGTTCTCTACCTCTTAAACAGCTCTGCTGACCTGGTTTCTCTGGCTCTACAGCAGCTCTGCTGTCCTGGTTCTCTGCCTCTACAGCAGCTTTGCTGACCCGGTTCTCTGCCTCTAGAGCAGCTCTGCTGACCTGGTTTCTCGGGCTCTACAGGAGCTCTGCTGACCTGGTTCTCTGGCTCTAGAGCAGCTCTGCTGACCTGGTTCTCTGGCTCTAATGCAGCTCTGTTGACCTGGTTTCTCTGGCTCTACAGCAGCTCTGCTGACCTGGTTCTCTGACTCTAAAGCAGCTCTGCTGACCTGGTTCTTAGGCTCTAGAGCAGGTCTGCTGACCTGGTTCTTAGGCTCTAGAGCAGCTCTGCTGACCTGGTTCTCAGGCTCTAAAGCTGCTCTGCAGACCTGGTTCTCTGGCTCTAGCTCTGCTGACCTGGTTCTCTGGCTCTAGAGAAGCTCAGTTGACCTGGTTCTTAGGCTCTAGAGCAGCTCTGATGACCTGGTTCTAAAGCAGGTCTGCTGACCTGGTTCTCTCCCTCTAAAGCAGCTCTGCTGACCTGGTTCTCTGGCTCTAGAGCAGCTCTGCTGACCTGGTTCTTAGGCTCTAGAGCAGCTCTGCTGACCTGGTTCTCTGGCTCTAAAGCAGCTCTGCTGAACTGGTTCGCTGGCTCTAAAGCAGCTCTGCTGACCTGGTTCTCTCCCTCTAAAGCAGCTCTGCTGACATGGTTCGCTGGCTCTAAAGCAGCTCTGCTGACGTGGTTCTCTCCCTCTTAAGCAGCTCTGCTGACCTGGTTTCTCTGGCTCTACAGCAGCTCTGCTGACCTGCTTCTCTGCCTCTACAGCAGCTCTGCTGACCCGGTTCTCTGCCTCTAGAGCAGCTCTGCTGACCTGGTTTCTCTGGCTCTACAGCAGCTCTGCTGACCTGGTTTTCTGGCTCTAGAGCAGCTCTGCTGACCTGGTTCTCTGGCTCTAATGCAGCTCTGTTGACCTGGTTTCTCTGGCTCTACAGCAGCTCTGCTGAACTCGTTCTCTGCCTCTAGAGCAGCTCTGCTGACCTGGTTCTTAGGCTCTAGAGCAGCTCTGCTGACCCGGTTCTCTGGCTGTAAAGCAGCTCTGCTGACCTGCTTCTCTGCCTCTAAAGCAGCTCTGCTGACCTGCTTCTCTGGTTCTAAAGCGGCTCCGGGGTCTCTGGCTCTAAAGCAGCTCTGCTGACCTGGTTCTCTGGGTCTTAAGTGGCTCTGCTGACATGGTTCTCTGGCTCTAAAGCAGCTCTGTTGTCCTGGTTCTCTGGCTCTAGAACAGCTCTGCTGACCTGGTTCTAAGGCTCTAGAGCAGCTCTGCTGCCCTGGTACCCCGGCTCAAAAGCAGCTCTGCTGACCTGGTTCAATGTCTCTAAAGCAGCTTTGATGACCTTGTTCTATGGCTGTACTGAAGCTCCACTGAACCGGTTCTCTGCCTCTACAGCAGGTCTGCTGACCTGGTTCTTAGGCTCTAGAGCATCTCTGCTGACCTGGTTCTCAGGCTCTAAAGCTGCTCTGCTGACCGGATTCTCTGGCTCTAGCTCTGCTGGCCTGGTTCTCTGGCTCTAGAGAAGCTCTGCTGACCTGGTTCTTAGGCTCTAGAGCAGCTCTGATGACCTGGTCCTCTGGCTCTAGAGCAGCTCTGCTGACCTGGTTCTCTGGCTCTAAAGCAGCTCTGCTGACCCGGTTCTCTGCCTCTAGAGCAGCTCTGCTGACCTGGTTTCTCTGGCTCTACAGCAGCTCTGCTGACCTGGTTCTCTGGTTCTAGAGCAGCTCTGCTGACCTGGTTCTCTGGCTCTAATGCAGCTCTGTTGACCTGGTTTCTCTGGATCTACAGCAGCTCTGCTGACCTGGTTCTCTGCCTCTAAAGCAGCTCTGCTGACTTGGTTCTTAGGCTCTAGAGCAGCTCTGCTGACCTGGTTCTCTGGATCTAGTGCTGGTATGCTGACCTGGTTCTTAGGCTCTATAGAAGCTCTGCTGACCTGGTTCTTTGGCTCTAAAGCAGCTCTGTTGACCTGGGTCGCTGGCTCTAAAGCAGCTCTGCTGACCTGGTTCTCTCCCTCTAAAGCTGCTCTGCAGACCTTGTTCGCTGGCTCTAAAGCAGCTTGCTGATGTGGTTCTCTCCCTCTTAAGCAGCTCTGCTGACCTGGTTTCTCTGGCTCCACAGCAGCTCTGCTGACCTGGTTCTCTGACTCTAGAGCAGCTCTGCTGACCTGGTTTCTCTGGCTCTACAGCAGCTCTGCTGACCTGGTTCTCTGGCTCTAATGCAGCTCTGTTGACCTGGTTTCTCTGGATCTACAGCAGCTCTGCTGATCTGGTTCTCTGCCTCTAAAGCAGCTCTGCTGACCTGGTTCTTAGGCTCTAGAGCAGCCCTGCTGACCTGGTTCTCTGGCTCTAAAGCAGTTCTGCTGACCTGGTTCTCTGGCTCTAAAGCAGTTCTGCTGACCTGGTTCTCTGGCTTTAGAGCAGCTCTGCTGACCTGGTTCTCTGGCTCTAATGCAGCTCTGTTGACCTGGTTTCTCTGGATCTACAGCAGCTCTGCTGACCTGCTTCTCTGCCTCTAAAGCAGCTCTGCTGACCTGGTTCTTAGACTCTAGAGCAGCTCTGCTGACCTGGTTCTCTGGCTCTAAAGCAGTTCTGCTGACCTGGTTCTCTGGCTCTAAAGCAGCTCTGCTGACCTGGTTCTCTGCCTCTACAGCAGCTCTGCTGACCCGGTTCTCTGCCTCTAGAGCAGCTCTGCTGACCTGGTTTCTCTGGCTCTACAGCAGCTCTGCTGACCTGGTTCTCTGGCTCTAGAGCAGCTCTGCCGACCTGGTTCTCTGGCTCTAATGCATCTCTACTGACCTGGTTCTATGGCTCTAGAGCAGCTCTGCTGACCTGGTTCTCTGGATCTAGTGCTGGTATGCTGACCTGGTTCTTAGGCTCTAGAGAAGCTCTGCTGACCTGGTTCTCTGGCTCTAATGCAGCTCTGTTGACCTGGTTTCTCTGGATCTACAGCAGCTCTGCTGATCTGGTTCTCTGCCTCTAAAGCAGCTCTGCTGACCTGGTTCTTAGGCTCTAGAGCAGCCCTGCTGACCTGGTTCTCTGGCTCTAAAGCAGTTCTGCTGACCTGGTTCTCGGGCTCTAAAGCAGTTCTGCTGACCTGGTTCTCTGGCTTTAGAGCAGCTCTGCTGACCTGGTTCTCTGGCTCTAATGCAGCTCTGTTGACCTGGTTTCTCTGGATCTACAGCAGCTCTGCTGACCTGCTTCTCTGCCTCTAAAGCAGCTCTGCTGACCTGGTTCTTAGGCTCTAGAGCAGCTCTGCTGACCTGGTTCTCTGGCTCTAAAGCAGTTCTGCTGACCTGGTTCTCTGGCTCTAAAGCAGTTCTGCTGACCTGGTTCTCTGGCTTTAGAGCAGCTCTGCTGACCTGGTTCTCTGGCTCTAATGCAGCTCTGTTGACCTGGTTTCTCTGGATCTACAGCAGCTCTGCTGACCTGCTTCTCTGCCTCTAAAGCAGCTCTGCTGACCTGGTTCTTAGGCTCTAGAGCAGCTCTGCTGACCTGGTTCTCTGGCTCTAAAGCAGTTCTGCTGACCTGGTTCTCTGGCTCTAAAGCAGCTCTGCTGACCTGGTTCTCTGCCTCTACAGCAGCTCTGCTGACCCGGTTCTCTGCCTCTAGAGCAGCTCTGCTGACCTGGTTTCTCTGGCTCTACAGCAGCTCTGCTGACCTGGTTCTCTGGCTCTAGAGCAGCTCTGCCGACCTGGTTCTCTGGCTCTAGAGCAGCTCTGCTGACCTGGTTCTCTGGCTCTAAAGCAGTTCTGCTGACCTGGTTCTCTGGCTCTAAAGCAGCTCTGCTGACCTGGTTCTCTGCCTCTACAGCAGCTCTGCTGACCCGGTTCTCTGCCTCTAGAGCAGCTCTGCTGACCTGGTTTCTCTGGCTCTACAGCAGCTCTGCTGACCTGGTTCTCTGGCTCTAGAGCAGCTCTGCCGACCTGGTTCTCTGGCTCTAATGCATCTCTACTGACCTGGTTCTATGGCTCTAGAGCAGCTCTGCTGACCTGGTTCTCTGGATCTAGTGCTGGTATGCTGACCTGGTTCTTAGGCTCTAGAGCAGATCTGCTGACCTGGTTCTCTGGCTCTAATGCAGCTCTGTTGACCTGGTTTCTCTGGATCTACAGCAGCTCTGCTGATCTGGTTCTCTGCCTCTAAAGCAGCTCTGCTGACCTGGTTCTTAGGCTCTAGAGCAGCCCTGCTGACCTGGTTCTCTGGCTCTAAAGCAGTTCTGCTGACCTGGTTCTCTGGCTCTAAAGCAGTTCTGCTGACCTGGTTCTCTGGCTTTAGAGCAGCTCTGCTGACCTGGTTCTCTGGCTCTAATGCAGCTCTGTTGACCTGGTTTCTCTGGATCTACAGCAGCTCTGCTGACCTGCTTCTCTGCCTCTAAAGCAGCTCTGCTGACCTGGTTCTTAGGCTCTAGAGCAGCTCTGCTGACCTGGTTCTCTGGCTCTAAAGCAGTTCTGCTGACCTGGTTCTCTGGCTCTAAAGCAGCTCTGCTGACCTGGTTCTCTGGCTTTAGAGCAGCTCTGCTGACCTGGTTCTCTGGCTCTAATGCAGCTCTGTTGACCTGGTTTCTCTGGATCTACAGCAGCTCTGCTGACCTGCTTCTCTGCCTCTAAAGCAGCTCTGCTGACCTGGTTCTTAGGCTCTAGAGCAGCTCTGCTGACCTGGTTCTCTGGCTCTAAAGCAGTTCTGCTGACCTGGTTCTCTGGCTCTAAAGCAGCTCTGCTGACCTGGTTCTCTGCCTCTACAGCAGCTCTGCTGACCCGGTTCTCTGCCTCTAGAGCAGCTCTGCTGACCTGGTTCTCTGCCTCTACAGCAGCTCTGCTGACCCGGTTCTCTGCCTCTAGAGCAGCTCTGCTGACCTGGTTTCTCTGGCTCTACAGCAGCTCTGCTGACCTGGTTCTCTGGCTCTAGAGCAGATCTGCTGACCTGGTTCTCTGGCTCTAATGCAGCTCTGTTGACCTGGTTTCTCTGGATCTACAGCAGCTCTGCTGATCTGGTTCTCTGCCTCTAAAGCAGCTCTGCTGACCTGGTTCTTAGGCTCTAGAGCAGCCCTGCTGACCTGGTTCTCTGGCTCTAAAGCAGTTCTGCTGACCTGGTTCTCTGGCTCTAAAGCAGTTCTGCTGACCTGGTTCTCTGGCTTTAGAGCAGCTCTGCTGACCTGGTTCTCTGGCTCTAATGCAGCTCTGTTGACCTGGTTTCTCTGGATCTACAGCAGCTCTGCTGACCTGCTTCTCTGCCTCTAAAGCAGCTCTGCTGACCTGGTTCTTAGGCTCTAGAGCAGCTCTGCTGACCTGGTTCTCTGGCTCTAAAGCAGTTCTGCTGACCTGGTTCTCTGGCTCTAAAGCAGCTCTGCTGACCTGGTTCTCTGCCTCTACAGCAGCTCTGCTGACCCGGTTCTCTGCCTCTAGAGCAGCTCTGCTGACCTGGTTTCTCTGGCTCTACAGCAGCTCTGCTGACCTGGTTCTCTGGCTCTAGAGCAGCTCTGCCGACCTGGTTCTCTGGCTCTAATGCATCTCTACTGACCTGGTTCTATGGCTCTAGAGCAGCTCTGCTGACCTGGTTCTCTGGATCTAGTGCTGGTATGCTGACCTGGTTCTTAGGCTCTAGAGAAGCTCTGCTGACCTGGTTCTTTGGCTCTAAAGCAGCTCTGTTGACCTGGGTCGCTGGCTCTAAAGCAGGTCTGCTGACCTGGTTCTCTCCCTCTAAAGCAGCTCTGCTGACCTGTTTTGCTGGCTCTAAAGCAGCTCTGCTGACGTGGTTCTCTCCCTCTTAAGCAGCTATGCTGACCTGGTTTCTCTGGCTCTACAGCAGCTCTGCTGACCTGGTTCTCTGCCTCTACAGCAGCTCTGCTGACCCGGTTCTGTGCCTCTAGAGCAGCTCTGCTGACCTGGTTTCTCAGGCTCTACAGCAGCTCTGCTGACCTGGTTCTCTGGTTCTAGAGCAGCTCTGCTGACCTGGTTCTCTGGCTCTAATGCAGCTCTGTTGACCTGGTTTCTCTGGATCTACAGCAGCTCTGCTGACCTGGTTCTCTGCCTCCAAAGCAGCTCTGCTGACCTGGTTCTTAGGCTCTAGAGCAGCTCTGCTGACCTGGTTCTCTGGCTCTAAAGGAGTTCTGCTGACCTGGTTCTCTGGCTCTAAAGCGGCTCTGCTGACCTTGTTGTCTGGCTCTAAAGCAGCTCCAGGTTCTCTGGCTCTAAAGCAGCTCTGCTGACCTGGTTCTCTGGCTCTAAAGTGGCTCTGCTGACCTGGTTCTCTGGCTCTAAAGCAGCTTTGCTGACCTGGTTCATAGGCTCTAGAGAAGCTCTGCTGACCTTGTTCTCTGGCTCTAAAGCAGCTCTGCTGACCTGGTTCTCTGGCTCTAAAGCAGCTCTGCTGACCTGGTTCTCTCGCTCTAAAGTGGCTCCGGGTTCTCTGGTTTTAAAGCAGCTCTTCTGACCTGCTTCTCTGGCTCTAAAGTGGCTCTGCTGACCTGGTTCTGTGCCGCTAAAGCAGCTCTGCTGACCTGATTCTAAAGCGGATCTGCTGACCTGGTTCTCTCCCTCTAAAGCAGCTCTGCTGACCTGGTTCCCTGGCTCTAGAGCAGCTCTGCTGACCTGGTTCTCTGGCTCTAAAGCAGTTCTGCTGACCTGGTTCTCTGGCTCTAAAGCAGCTCTGCTGACCTGGTTCTCTGCCTCTACAGCAGCTCTGCTGACCCGGTTCTCTGCCTCTAGAGCAGCTCTGCTGACCTGGTTCTCTGCCTCTACAGCAGCTCTGCTGACCCGGTTCTCTGCCTCTAGAGCAGCTCTGCTGACCTGGTTTCTCTGGCTCTACAGCAGCTCTGCTGACCTGGTTCTCTGGCTCTAGAGCAGATCTGCTGACCTGGTTCTCTGGCTCTAATGCAGCTCTGTTGACCTGGTTTCTCTGGATCTACAGCAGCTCTGCTGATCTGGTTCTCTGCCTCTAAAGCAGCTCTGCTGACCTGGTTCTTAGGCTCTAGAGCAGCCCTGCTGGCCTGGTTCTCTGGCTCTAAAGCAGTTCTGCTGACCTGGTTCTCTGGCTCTAAAGCAGTTCTGCTGACCTGGTTCTCTGGCTTTAGAGCAGCTCTGCTGACCTGGTTCTCTGGCTCTAATGCAGCTCTGTTGACCTGGTTTCTCTGGATCTACAGCAGCTCTGCTGACCTGCTTCTCTGCCTCTAAAGCAGCTCTGCTGACCTGGTTCTTAGGCTCTAGAGCAGCTCTGCTGACCTGGTTCTCTGGCTCTAAAGCAGTTCTGCTGACCTGGTTCTCTGGCTCTAAAGCAGCTCTGCTGACCTGGTTCTCTGCCTCTACAGCAGCTCTGCTGACCCGGTTCTCTGCCTCTAGAGCAGCTCTGCTGACCTGGTTTCTCTGGCTCTACAGCAGCTCTGCTGACCTGGTTCTCTGGCTCTAGAGCAGCTCTGCCGACCTGGTTCTCTGGCTCTAATGCATCTCTACTGACCTGGTTCTATGGCTCTAGAGCAGCTCTGCTGACCTGGTTCTCTGGATCTAGTGCTGGTATGCTGACCTGGTTCTTAGGCTCTAGAGAAGCTCTGCTGACCTGGTTCTTTGGCTCTAAAGCAGCTCTGTTGACCTGGGTCGCTGGCTCTAAAGCAGGTCTGCTGACCTGGTTCTCTCCCTCTAAAGCAGCTCTGCTGACCTGTTTTGCTGGCTCTAAAGCAGCTCTGCTGACGTGGTTCTCTCCCTCTTAAGCAGCTATGCTGACCTGGTTTCTCTGGCTCTACAGCAGCTCTGCTGACCTGGTTCTCTGCCTCTACAGCAGCTCTGCTGACCCGGTTCTGTGCCTCTAGAGCAGCTCTGCTGACCTGGTTTCTCAGGCTCTACAGCAGCTCTGCTGACCTGGTTCTCTGGTTCTAGAGCAGCTCTGCTGACCTGGTTCTCTGGCTCTAATGCAGCTCTGTTGACCTGGTTTCTCTGGATCTACAGCAGCTCTGCTGACCTGGTTCTCTGCCTCCAAAGCAGCTCTGCTGACCTGGTTCTTAGGCTCTAGAGCAGCTCTGCTGACCTGGTTCTCTGGCTCTAAAGGAGTTCTGCTGACCTGGTTCTCTGGCTCTAAAGCGGCTCTGCTGACCTTGTTGTCTGGCTCTAAAGCAGCTCCGGGTTCTCTGGCTCTAAAGCAGCTCTGCTGACCTGGTTCTCTGGCTCTAAAGTGGCTCTGCTGACCTGGTTCTCTGGCTCTAAAGCAGCTTTGCTGACCTGGTTCATAGGCTCTAGAGAAGCTCTGCTGACCTTGTTCTCTGGCTCTAAAGCAGCTCTGCTGACCTGGTTCTCTGGCTCTAAAGCAGCTCTGCTGACCTGGTTCTCTCGCTCTAAAGTGGCTCCGGGTTCTCTGGTTTTAAAGCAGCTCTTCTGACCTGCTTCTCTGGCTCTAAAGTGGCTCTGCTGACCTGGTTCTGTGCCGCTAAAGCAGCTCTGCTGACCTGATTCTAAAGCGGATCTGCTGACCTGGTTCTCTCCCTCTAAAGCAGCTCTGCTGACCTGGTTCCCTGGCTCTAAAGCAGCTCTGTTGTCCTGGTTCTCAGGCTCTAGAGCAGCTCTGCTGCCCTGGTTCTCTGGCTCAAAAGCAGCTCTGCTGACCTGGTTCTATGGCTCTAAAGCAGCTCTGCTGAACTGGTTCTCTGGCTCTACAGAAGCTCTGCTGAACTGGTTCTCTGCCTCTAGAGCAGGTCTGCTGACCTGGTTCTTAGGCTCTAGAGCAGCTCTGCTGACCTGGTTCTCAGGCTCTAAAGCTGCTCTGCAGACCTGGTTCTCTGGCTCTAGCTCTGCTGACCTTGTTCTCTGGCTCTAGAGAAGCTCAGTTGACCTGGTTCTTAGGCTCTAGAGCAGCTCTGATGACCTGGTTCTAAAGCAGGTCTGCTGACCTGGTTCTCTCCCTCTAAAGCAGCTCTGCTGACCTGGTTCTCTGGCTCTAGAGCAGCTCTGCTGACCTGGTTCTCTGGATCTAGAGCAGCTCTGTTGACTTGGTTCTTAGGCTCTAGAGCAGCTCTGCTGACCTGGTTCTCTGGCTCTAAAGCAGCTCTGCTGAGCTGGTTCGCTGGCTTTAAAGCAGCTCTGCTGACCTGGTTCTCTCCCTCTAAAGCAGCTCTGCTGACCTGGTTTGCTGCCTCTAAAGCAGCTCTGCTGACGTGGTTCTCTCCCTCTTAAGCAGCTCTGCTGACCTGGTTTCTCTGGCTCTACAGCAGCTCTGCTGACCTGGTTCTCTGCCTCTACAGCAGCTCTGCTGACCCGGTTCTCTGCCTCTAGAGCAGCTCTGCTGACCTGGTTTCTCTGGCTCTACAGCAGCTCTGCTGACCTGGTTTTCTGGCTCTAGAGCAGCTCTGCTGACCTGGTTCTCTGGCTCTAATGCAGCTCTGTTGACCTGGTTTCTCTGGCTCTACAGCAGCTCTGCTGAACTCGTTCTCTGCCTCTAGAGCAGCTCTGCTGACCTGGTTCTTAGGCTCTAGAGCAGCTCTGCTGACCCGGTTCTCTGGCTCTAAAGCAGCTCTGCTGACCTGCTTCTCTGGCTCTAAAGCAGCTCTGCTGACCTGCTTCTCTGGCTCTAAGGCGGCTCCGGGTTCTCTGGCTCTAAAGCAGCTCTGCTGACCTGGTTCTCTGGGTCTTAAGTGGCTCTGCTGACATGGTTCTCTGGCTCTAAAGCAGCTCTGCTGACCTGGTTCTAAAGCGACTCTGCTGACATGGTTCTCTCCCTCTAAAGCAGCTCTGCTGACCTGGTTCCCTGGCTCTAAAGCAGCTCTGTTGTCCTGGTTCTCTGGCTCTAGAACAGCTCTGCTGACCTGGTTCTAAGGCTCTACAGCAGCTCTGCTGCCCTGGTTCTCTGGCTCAAAAGCAGCTCTGCTGACCTGGTTCAATGGCAATAAAGCAGCTCTGATGACCTTGTTCTCTGGCTCTACAGAAGCTCCACTGAACTGGTTCTCTGCCTCTACAGCAGGTCTGCTGACCTGGTTCTTAGGCTCTAGAGCATCTCTGCTGAACTGGTTCTCAGGCTCTAAAGCTGCTCTGCTGACCTGATTCTCTGGCTCTAGCTCTGCTGGCCTGGTTCTCTGGCTCTAGAGAAGCTCTGCTGACCTGGTTCTTAGGCTGTAGAGCAGCTCTGATGACCTGGTCCTCTGGCTCTAGAGCAGCTCTGCTGACCTGGTTCTCTGGCTCTAAAGCAGCTCTGTTGACCTGGTTCGCTGGCTCTAAAGCAGCTCTGCTGACCTGGTTCTCTCCCTCTAAAGCAGCTCTGCTGACCTGGTTCACTGGCTCTAAAACAGCTCTGCTGACGTGGTTCTCTACCTCTTAAACAGCTCTGCTGACCTGGTTTCTCTGGCTCTACAGCAGCTCTGCTGTCCTGGTTCTCTGCCTCTACAGCAGCTCTGCTGACCCGGTTCTCTGCCTCTAGAGCAGCTCTGCTGACCTGGTTTCTCGGGCTCTACAGGAGCTCTGCTGACCTGGTTCTCTGGCTCTAGAGCAGCTCTGCTGACCTGGTTCTCTGGCTCTAATGCAGCTCTGTTGACCTGGTTTCTCTGGCTCTACAGCAGCTCTGCTGACCTGGTTCTCTGCCTCTAAAGCAGCTCTGCTGACCTGGTTCTTAGGCTCTAGAGCAGGTCTGCTGACCTGGTTCTTAGGCTCTAGAGCAGCTCTGCTGACCTGGTTCTCAGGCTCTACAGCTGCTCTGCAGACCTGGTTCTCTGGCTCTATCTCTGCTGACCTGGTTCTCTGGCTCTAGAGAAGCTCAGTTGACCTGGTTCTTAGGCTCTAGAGCAGCTCTGATGACCTGGTTCTAAAGCAGGTCTGCTGACCTGGTTCTCTCCTTCTAAAGCAGCTCTGCTGACCTGGTTCTCTGGCTCTAGAGCAGCTCTGCTGACCTGGTTCTCTGGATCTAAAGCAGCTCTGCTGACGTGGTTCTCTCCCTCTTAAGCAGCTCTGCTGACCTGGTTTCTCTGGCTCTACAGCAGCTCTGTTGACTTAGTTCTTAGGCTCTAGAGCAGCTCTGCTGGCCTGGTTCTCTGGCTCTAAAGCAGCTCTGCTGAACTGGTTCGCTGGCTCTAAAGCAGCTCTGCTGACCTGGTTCTCTCCCTCTAAAGCAGCTCTGCTGACCTGGTTCACTGGCTCTAAAGCAGCTCTGCTGACGTGGTTCTCTCCCTCTTAAGCAGCTCTGCTGACCTGGTTTCTCTGGCTCTACAGCAGCTCTGCTGACCTGCTTCTCTGCCTCTACAGCAGCTCTGCTGACCCGGTTCTCTGCCTCTAGAGCAGCTCTGCTGACCTGGTTTCTCTGGCTCTACAGCAGCTCTGCTGACCTGGTTTTCTGGCTCTAGAGCAGCTCTGCTGACCTGGTTCTTAGGCTCTAGACCAGCTCTGCTGACCCGGTTCTCTGGCTCTAAAGCAGCTCTGCTGACCTGCTTCTCTGCCTCTAAAGCAGCTCTGTTGACCTGGTTCTCTGGTTCTAAAGCGGCTCCGGGTTCTCTGGCTCTAAAGCAGCTCTGCTGACCTGGTTCTCTAGGTCGTAAGTGGCTCTGCTGACATGGTTCTCTGGCTCTAAAGCAGCTCTGCTGACCTGGTTCTAAAGCGACTCTGCTGACATGGTTCTCTCCCTCTAAAGCAGCTCTGCTGACCTGGTTCCCTGGCTCTAAAGCAGCTCTGTTGTCCTGATTCTCTGGCTCTAGAACAGCTCTGCTGACCTGGTTCGAAGGCTCTAGAGCAGCTCTGCTGCCCTGGTTCTCTGGCTCAAAAGCAGCTCTGCTGACCTGGTTCAATGGCTCTAATGCAGCTTTGATGACCCTGTTCTATGGCTCTACAGAAGCTCCACTGAACTGGTTCTCTGCCTCTACAGCAGGTCTGCTGACCTGGTTCTCTCCCTCTAAAGCAGCTCTGCTGACCTGGTTCTCTGGCTCTAGAGCAGCTCTGCTGACCTGGTTCTCTGGATCTAGAGCAGCTCTGTTGACTTTGTTCTTAGGCTCTAGAGCAGCTCTGCTGACCTGGTTCTCTGGCTCTAAAGCAGTTCTGCTGAACTGGATCGCTGGCTCTAAAGCAGCTCTGCTGACCTGGTTCTCTCCCTCTAAAGCAGCTCTGCTGACCTGGTTCGCTGGCTCTAAAGCAACTCTGCTGACGTGGTTCTCTCCCTCTTAAGCTGCTCTGCTGACCTGGTTTCTCTGGCTCTACAGCAGCTCTGCTGACCTGCTTCTCTGCCTCTACAGCAGCTCTGCTGACCCTGTTCCCTAACTCTAGAGCAGCTCTGCTGACCTGGTTTCTCTGGCTCTACAGCAGCTCTGCTGACCTGGTTTTCTGGCTCTAGAGCAGCTCTGCTGACCTGGTTCTCTGGCTCTAATGCAGCTCTGTTGACCTGGTTTCTCTGGCTCTACAGCAGCTCTGCTGAACTCGTTCTCTGCCTCTAGAGCAGCTCTGCTGACCTAGTTCTTAGGCTCTAGAGCAGCTCTGCTGACCAGGTTCTCTGGCTGTAAAGCAGCTCTGCTGACCTGCTTCTCTGCCTCTAAAGCAGCTCTGCTGACCTGGTTCTCTGGTTCTAAAGCGGCTCCGGGTTCTCTGGCTCTAAAGCAGCTCTGCTGATCTGGTTCTCTGGGTCTTAAGTGGCTCTGCTGACATGGTTCTCTGGCTCTAAAGCAGCTCTGCTGACCTGGTTCTAAAGCGACTCTGCTGACATGGTTCTCTCCCTCTAAAGCAGCTCTGCTGACCTGGTTCCCTGGCTCTAAAGCAGCTTTGTTGTCCTGGTTCTCTGGCTCTAGAACAGCTCTGCTGACCTGGTTCTAAGGCTCTAGAGCAGCTCTGCTGCCCTGGTTCTCTGGCTCAAAAGCAGCTCTGCTGACCTGGTTCAATGGCTCTAAAGCAGCTTTGATGACCTTGTTCTATGGCTCTACAGAAGCTCCACTGAACTGGTTCTCTGCCTCTACAGCAGGTCTGCTGACCTGGTTCTTAGGCTCTAGAGCATCTCTGCTGACCTGGTTCTCAGGCTCTAAAGCTGCTCTGCTGACCTGATTCTCTGGCTCTAGATCTGCTGGCCTGGTTCTCTGGCTCTAGAGAAGCTCTGCTGACCTGGTTCTTAGGCTCTAGAGCAGCTCTGATGACCTGGTCCTCTGGCTCTAGAGCAACTCTGCTGACCTGGTTCTCTATCTCTAAAGCTGCTCTGCTGACCCGGTTCTCTGCCTCTAGAGCAGCTCTGCTGACCTGGTTTCTCTGGCTCTACAGCAGCTCTGCTGACCTGGTTCTCTGGTTCTAGAGCAGCTCTGCTGACCTGGTTCTCTGCCTCTAATGCAGCTCTGTTGACCT
Organism: Triturus cristatus; assembly: GCF_964204655.1. Classification (NCBI taxonomy): domain Eukaryota; kingdom Metazoa; phylum Chordata; class Amphibia; order Caudata; family Salamandridae; genus Triturus; species Triturus cristatus. Next base: position 1,061,743 of record NW_028188130.1, on the reverse strand, counting down.
GGTTTCTCTGGATCTACAGCAGCTCTGCTGACCTGGTTCTCTGCCTCTAAAGCAGCTCTGCTGACCTGGTTCTTAGGCTCTAGAGCAGCTCTGCTGATCTGGTTCTCTGGATCTAGTGCTGGTATGCTGACCTGGTTCGTAGGCTCTATAGAAGCTCTGCTGACCTGGTTCTTTAGCTCTAAAGCAGCTCTGTTGACCTGGGTCGCTGGCTCTAAAGCAGCTCTGCTGACCTAGTTCTCTCCCTCTAAAGCAGCTCTGCTGACCTGGTTCGCTGGCTCTAAAGCAGCTCTGCTGACGTGGTTCTCTCCCTCTTAAGCAGCTCTGCTGACCTGGTTTCTTTGGCTCCACAGCAGCTCTGATGACCTGGTTCTCTGCCTCTACATCAGCTCTGCTGACCCGGTTCTCTGCCTCTAGATCAGCTCTGCTGACCTGGTTTCTCTGGCTCTACAGCAGCTCTGCTGACCTGGTTCTCTGGCTCTAGAGCAGATCTGCTGACCTGGTTCTCTGGCTCTAATGCAGCTCTGTTGACCTGGTTTCTCTGGATCTACAGCAGCTCTGCTGATCTGGTTCTCTGCCTCTAAAGCTGCTCTGCTGACCTGGTTCTTAGGCTCAAGAGCAGCTCTGCTGACCTGGTTCTCTGGCTCTAAAGCAGTTCTGCTGACCTGGTTCTCTGGCTCTAAAGCAGTTCTGCTGACCTGATTCTCTGGCTCTAAAGCAGCTCTGCTGACCAGGTTCTCTGGCTCTAGAGCAGCTCTGCTGACCTGGTTCTCTGGCTCTACTGCAGCTCTGTTGACCTGGTTTCTCTGGATCTACAGCAGCTCTGCTGACCTGGTTCTCTGGCTCTAAAGCAGCTCTGCTGACCTTGTTGTCTGGCTCTAAAGCAGCTCCGGGTTCTCTGGCTCTAAAGCAGCTCTGCTGACCTGGTTCTCTGGCTCTAAAGTGGCTCTGCTGACCTGGTTCTCTGGCTCTAAAGCAGCTTTGCTGACCTGGTTCATAGGCTCTAGAGAAGCTCTGCTGACCTTGTTCTCTGGCTCTAAAGCAGCTCTGCTGACCTGGTTCTCTGGCTCTAAAGCAGCTCTGCTGACCTGGTTCTCTGGCTCTAAAGTGGCTCCGGGTTCTCTGGTTTTAAAGCAGCTCTTCTGACCTGCTTCTCTGGCTCTAAAGTGGCTCTGCTGACCTGGTTCTGTGGCGCTAAAGCAGCTCTGCTGACCTGATTCTAAAGCGGATCTGCTGACCTGGTTCTCTCCCTCTAAAGCAGCTCTGCTGACCTGATTCCCTGGCTCTAAAGCAGCTCTGTTGTCCTGGTTCTCAGGCTCTAGAGCAGCTCTGCTGCCCTGGTTCTCTGGCTCAAAAGCAGCTCTGCTGACCTGGTTCTATGGCTCTAAAGCAGCTCTGCTGAACTGGTTCTCTGGCTCTACAGAAGCTCTGCTGAACTGGTTCTCTGCCTCTAGAGCAGGTCTGCTGACCTGGTTCTTAGGCTCTAGAGCTGCTCTGCTGACCTGGTTCTCAGGCTCTAAAGCTGCTCTGCAGACCTGGTTCTCTGGCTCTAGCTCTGCTGACCTTGTTCTCTGGCTCTAGAGAAGCTCAGTTGACCTGGTTCTTAGGCTCTAGAGCAGCTCTGATGACCTGGTTCTAAAGCAGGTCTGCTGACCTGGTTCTCTCCCTCTAAAGCAGCTCTGCTGACCTGGTTCTCTGGCTCTAGAGCAGCTCTGCTGACCTGGTTCTCTGGATCTAGAGCAGCTCTGTTGACTTGGTTCTTAGGCTCTAGAGCAGCTCTGCTGACCTGGTTCTCTGGCTCTAAAGCAGCTCTGCTGAGCTGGTTCGCTGGCTTTAAAGCAGCTCTGCTGACCTGGTTCTCTCCCTCTAAAGCAGCTCTGCTGACCTGGTTTGCTGCCTCTAAAGCAGCTCTGCTGATGTGGTTCTCTCCCTCTTAAGCAGCTCTGCTGACCTGGTTTCTCTGGCTCTACAGCAGGTCTGCTGACCTGGTTCTCTGCCTCTACAGCAGCTCTGCTGACCCGGTTCTCTGCCTCTAGAGCAGCTCTGCTGACCTGGTTTCTCTGGCGCTACAGCAGCTCTGCTGACCTGGTTTTCTGGCTCTAGAGCAGCTCTGCTGACCTGGTTCTCTGGCTCTAATGCAGCTCTGTTGACCTGGTTTCTCTGGCTCTACAGCAGCTCTGCTGAACTCGTTCTCTGCCTCTAGAGCAGCTCTGCTGACCTGGTTCTTAGGCTCTAGAGCAGCTCTGCTGACCCGGTTCTCTGGCTCTAAAGCAGCTCTGCTGACCTGCTTCTCTGGCTCTAAAGCAGCTCTGCTGACCTGCTTCTCTGGCTCTAAGGCGGCTCCGGGTTCTCTGGCTCTAAAGCAGCTCTGCTGACCTGGTTCTCTGGGTCTTAAGTGGCTCTGCTGACATGGTTCTCTGGCTCTAAAGCAGCTCTGCTGACCTGGTTCTAAAGCGACTCTGCTGACATGGTTCTCTCCCTCTAAAGCAGCTCTGCTGACCTGGTTCCCTGGCTCTAAAGCAGCTCTGTTGTCCTGGTTCTCTGGCTCTAGAACAGCTCTGCTGACCTGGTTCTAAGGCTCTACAGCAGCTCTGCTGCCCTGGTTCTCTGGCTCAAAAGCAGCTCTGCTGACCTGGTTCTCTCCCTCTAAAGCAGCTCTGCTGACCTGGTTCACTGGCTCTAAAACAGCTCAGCTGACGTGGTTCTCTACCTCTTAAACAGCTCTGCTGACCTGGTTTCTCTGGCTCTAGAGCAGCTCTGCTGTCCTGGTTCTCTGCCTCTACAGCAGCTCTGCTGACCCGGTTCTCTGCCTCTAGAGCAGCTCTGCTGACCTGGTTTCTCGGGCTCTACAGGAACTCTGCTGACCTGGTTCTCTGGCTCTAGAGCAGCTCTGCTGACCTGGTTCTCTGGCTCTAATGCAGCTCTGTTGACCTGGTTTCTCTGGCTCTACAGCAGCTCTGCTGACCTGGTTCTCTGCCTCTAAAGCAGCTCTGCTGACCTGGTTCTTAGGCTCTAGAGCAGGTCTGCTGACCTGGTTCTTAGGCTCTAGAGCAGCTCTGCTGACCTGGTTCTCAGGCTCTACAGCTGCTCTGCAGACCTGGTTCTCTGGCTCTATCTCTGATGACCTGGTTCTCTGGCTCTAGAGAAGCTCAGTTGACCTGGTTCTTAGGCTCTAGAGCAGCTCTGATGACCTGGTTCTAAAGCAGGTCTGCTGACCTGGTTCTCTCCTTCTAAAGCAGCTCTGCTTACCTGGTTCTCTGGCTCTAGAGCAGCTCTGCTGACCTGGTTCTCTGGATCTAAAGCAGCTCTGCTGACGTGGTTCTCTCCCTCTTAAGCAGCTCTGCTGACCTGGTTTCTCTGGCTCTACAGCAACTCTGTTGACTTAGTTCTTAGGCTCTAGAGCAGCTCTGCTGGCCTGGTTCTCTGGCTCTAAAGCAGCTCTGCTGAACTGGTTCGCTGGCTCTAAAGCAGCTCTGCTGACCTGGTTCTCTCCCTCTAAAGCAGCTCTGCTGACCTGGTTCACTGGCTCTAAAGCAGCTCTGCTGACGTGGTTCTCTCCCTCTTAAGCAGCTCTGCTGACCTGGTTTCTCTGGCTCTACAGCAGCTCTGCTGACCTGCTTCTCTGCCTCTACAGCAGCTCTGCTGACCCGGTTCTCTGCCTCTAGAGCAGCTCTGCTGACCTGGTTTCTCTGGCTCTACAGCAGCTCTGCTGACCTGGTTTTCTGGCTCTAGAGCAGCTCTGCTGACCTGGTTCTCTGGCTCTAATGCAGCTCTGTTGACCTGGTTTCTCTGGCTCTACAGCAGCTCTGCTGAACTCGTTCTCTGCCTCTAGAGCAGCTCTGCTGACCTGGTTCTTAGGCTCTAGACCAGCTCTGCTGACCCGGTTCTCTGGCTCTAAAGCAGCTCTGCTGACCTGCTTCTCTGCCTCTAAAGCAGCTCTGTTGACCTGGTTCTCTGGTTCTAAAGCGGCTCCGGGTTCTCTGGCTCTAAAGCAGCTCTGCTGACCTGGTTCTCTAGGTCTTAAGTGGCTCTGCTGACATGGTTCTCTGGCTCTAAAGCAGCTCTGCTGACCTGGTTCTAAAGCGACTCTGCTGACATGGTTCTCTCCCTCTAAAGCAGCTCTGCTGACCTGGTTCCCTGGCTCTAAAGCAGCTCTGTTGTCCTGATTCTCTGGCTCTAGAACAGCTCTGCTGACCTGGTTCTAAGGCTCTAGAGCAGCTCTGCTGCCCTGGTTCTCTGGCTCAAAAGCAGCTCTGCTGACCTGGTTCAATGGCTCTAAAGCAGCTTTGATGACCCTGTTCTATGGCTCTACAGAAGCTCCACTGAACTGGTTCTCTGCCTCCACAGCAGGTCTGCTGACCTGGTTCTCTCCCTCTAAAGCAGCTCTGCTGACCTGGTTCTCTGGCTCTAGAGCAGCTCTGCTGACCTGGTTCTCTGGATCTAGAGCAGCTCTGTTGACTTTGTTCTTAGGCTCTAGAGCAGTTCTGCTGACCTGGTTCTCTGGCTCTAAAGCAGTTCTGCTGAACTGGATCGCTGGCTCTAAAGCAGCTCTGCTGACCTGGTTCTCTCCCTCTAATGCAGCTCTGCTGACCTGGCTCTTTGGCTCTAAAGCAACTCTGCTGACGTGGTTCTCTCCCTCTTAAGCAGCTCTGCTGACCTGGTTTCTCTGGCTCTACAGCAGCTCTGCTGACCTGCTTCTCTGCCTCTACAGCAGCTCTGCTGACCCGGTTCCCTGCCTCTAGAGCAGCTCTGCTGACCTGGTTTCTCTGGCTCTACAGCAGCTCTGCTGACCTGGTTTTATGGCTCTAGAGCAGCTCTGCTGACCTGGTTCTCTGGCTCTAATGCAGCTCTGTTGACCTGGTTTCTCTGGCTCTACAGCAGCTCTGCTGAACTCGTTCTCTGCCTCTAGAGCAGCTCTGCTGACCTAGTTCTTAGGCTCTAGAGCAGCTCTGCTGACCAGGTTCTCTGGCTCTAAAGCAGCTCTGCTGACCTGCTTCTCTGCCTCTAAAGCAGCTCTGCTGACCTGGTTCTCTGGTTCTAAAGCGGCTCCGGGTTCTCTGGCTCTAAAGCAGCTCTGCTGATCTGGTTCTCTGGGTCTTAAGTGGCTCTGCTGACATGGTTCTCTGGCTCTAAAGCAGCTCTGCTGACCTGGTTCTAAAGCGACTCTGCTGACATGGTTCTCTCCCTCTAAAGCAGCTCTGCTGACCTGGTTCCCTGGCTCTAAAGCAGCTTTGTTGTCCTGGTTCTCTGGCTCTAGAACAGCTCTGCTGACCTGGTTCTAAGGCTCTAGAGCAGCTCTGCTGCCCTGGTTCTCTGGCTCAAAAGCAGCTCTGCTGACCTGGTTCAATGGCTCTAAAGCAGCTTTGATGACCTTGTTCTATGGCTCTACAGAAGCTCCACTGAACTGGTTCTCTGCCTCTACAGCAGGTCTGCTGACCTGGTTCTTAGGCTCTAGAGCATCTCTGCTGACCTGGTTCTCAGGCTCTAAAGCTGCTCTGCTGACCTGATTCTCTGGCTCTAGAGAAGCTCTGCTGGCCTGGTTCTCTGGCTCTAGAGAAGCTCTGCTGACCTGGTTCTTAGGCTCTAGAGCAGCTCTGATGACCTGGTCCTCTGGCTCTAGAGCAGCTCTGCTGACCTGGTTCTCTGGCTCTAAAGCAGCTCTGCTGACCCGGTTCTCTGCCTCTAGAGCAGCTCTGCTGACCTGGTTTCTCTGGCTCTACAGCAGCTCTGCTGACCTGGTTCTCTGGTTCTAGAGCAGCTCTGCTGACCTGGTTCTCTGCCTCTAATGCAGCTCTGTTGACCTGGTTTCTCTGGATCTACAGCAGCTCTGCTGACCTGGTTCTCTGCCTCTAAAGCAGCTCTGCTGACCTGGTTCTTAGGCTCTAGAGCAGCTCTGCTGATCTGGTTCTCTGGATCTAGTGCTGGTATGCTGACCTGGTTCGTAGGCTCTATAGAAGCTCTGCTGACCTGGTTCTTTGGCTCTAAAGCAGCTCTGTTGACCTGGGTCGCTGGCTCTAAAGCAGCTCTGCTGACCTAGTTCTCTCCCTCTAAAGCAGCTCTGCTGACCTGGTTCGCTGGCTCTAAAGCAGCTCTGCTGACGTGGATCTCTCCCTCTTAAGCAGCTCTGCTGACCTGGTTTCTTTGGCTCCACAGCAGCTCTGATGACCTGGTTCTCTGCCTCTACATCAGCTCTGCTGACCCGGTTCTCTGCCTCTAGATCAGCTCTGCTGACCTGGTTTCTCTGGCTCTACAGCAGCTCTGCTGACCTGGTTCTCTGGCTCTAGAGCAGATCTGCTGACCTGGTTCTCTGGCTCTAATGCAGCTCTGTTGACCTGGTTTCTCTGGATCTACAGCAGCTCTGCTGATCTGGTTCTCTGCCTCTAAAGCTGCTCTGCTGACCTGGTTCTTAGGCTCAAGAGCAGCTCTGCTGACCTGGTTCTCTGGCTCTAAAGCAGTTCTGCTGACCTGGTTCTCTGGCTCTAAAGCAGTTCTGCTGACCTGATTCTCTGGCTCTAAAGCAGCTCTGCTGACCAGGTTCTCTGGCTCTAGAACAGCTCTGCTGACCTGGTTCTCTGGCTCTACTGCAGCTCTGTTGACCTGGTTTCTCTGGATCTACAGCAGCTCTGCTGACCTGGTTCTCTGCCTCTAAAGCAGCTCTGCTGACCTGGTTCTTAGGCTCTAGAGCAGCTCTGCTGACCTGGTTCTCTGGCTCTAAAGCAGTTCTGCTGACCTGGTTCTCTGGCTCTAAAGCAGCTCTGCTGACCTGGTTCTCTGCCTCTACAGCAGCTCTGCTGACCTGGTTCTCTGGCTCTAGAGCAGCTCTGCTGACCTGGTTCTCTGGCTCTAATGCAGCTCTACTGACCTGGTTCTATGGCTCTAGAGCAGCTCTGCTGACCTGGTTCTCTGGAACTAGTGCTGGTATGCTGACCTGGTTCTTAGGCTCTAGAGAAGCTCTGCTGACCGGGTTCTTTGGCTCTAAAGCAGCTCTGTTGACCTGGGTCGCTGGCTCTAAAGCAGGTCTGCTGACCTGGTTCTCTCCCTCTAAAGCAGCTCTGCTGACCTGGTTCGCTGTCTCTAAAGCAGCTCTGCTGACGTGGTTCTCTCCCTCTTAAGCAGCTATGCTGACCTGGTTTCTCTGGCTCTACAGCAGCTCTGCTGACCTGGTTTTCTGCCTCTACAGCAGCTCTGCTGACCCGGTTCTCTGCCTCTAGAGCAGCTCTGCTGACCTGGTTTCTCTGGCTGTACAGCAGCTCTGCTGACCTGTTTCTCTGGTTCTAGAGCAGCTCTGCTGACCTGGTTCTCTGGCTCTAATGCAGCTCTGTTCACCTGGTTTGTCTGGATCTACAGCAGCTCTGCTGACCTGGTTCTCTGCCTCTAAAGCAGCTCTGCTGACCTGGTTCTTAGGCTCTAGAGCAGCTCTGCTGACCTGGTTCTCTGGCTCTAAAGGAGTTCTGCTGACCTGGTTCTCTGGCTCTAAAGCAGCTCTGCTGACCTTGTTCTCTGGCTCTAAAGCAGCTCTGCTGACCTGGTTCTCTGGCTCTAAAGCGGCTCCGGGTTCTCTGGCTCTAAAGCAGCTCTGCTGACCTGGTTCTCTGGCTCTAAAGTGGCGTGGCTCTGCTGACCTGGTTCTCTGGCTCTAAAGCAGCTTTGCTGACCTGGTACTTAGGCTCTAGAGAAGCTCTGCTGACCTGGTTCTCTGGCTCTAAAGCAGCTCTGCTGACCTGGTTCTCTGGCTCTAAAGCAGCTCTGCTGACCTGCTTCTCTGGCTCTAAAGGGGCTCTGCTGACCTGGTGCTGTGGCTCTAAAGCAGCTCTGCTGACCTGATTCTAAAGCGGATCTGCTGACCTGGTTCTCTCCCTCTAAAGCAGCTCTGCTGACCTGGTTCCCTGGCTCTAAAGCAGCTCTGTTGTCCTGGTTCTCAGGCTCTAGAGCAGCTCTGCTGCCCTGGTTCTCTGGCTCAAAAGCAGCTCTGCTGACCTGGTTCTATGGCTCTAAAGCAGCTCTGCTGAACTGGTTCTCTGGCTGTACAGAAGCTCTGCTGAACTGGTTCTAAAGCGACTCTGCTGACATGGTTCTCGCCCTCTAAAGCAGCTCTGCTGACCTGGTTCCCTGGCTCTAAAGCAGCTCTGTTGTCCTGGTTCTCTGGCTCTAGAACAGCTCTGCTGACCTGGTTTTAAGGCTCTACAGCAGCTCTGCTGCCCTGGTTCTCTGGCTCAAAAGCAGCTCTGCTGACCTGGTTCAATGGCAATAAAGCAGCTCTGATGACCTTGTTCTCTGGCTCTACAGAAGCTCCACTGAACTGGTTCTCTGCCTCTACAGCAGGTCTGCTGACCTGGTTCTTAGGCTCTAGAGCATCTCTGCTGACCTGGTTCTCAGGCTCTAAAGCTGCTCTGCTGACCTGATTCTCTGGCTCTAGCTCTGCTGGCCTGGGTCTCTGGCTCTAGAGAAGCTCTGCTGACCTGGTTCTTATGCTCTAGAGCAGCTCTGATGACCTGGTCCTCTGGCTCTAGAGCAGCTCTGCTGACCTGGTTCTCTGGCTCTAAAGCAGCTCTGTTGACCTGGTTCGCTGGCTCTAAAGCAGCTCTGCTGACCTGGTTCACTCCCTCTAAAGTAGCTCTGCTGACCTGGTTCACTGGCTCTAAAACAGCTCTGCTGACGTGGTTCTCTACCTCTTAAACAGCTCTGCTGACCTGGTTTCTCTGGCTCTACAGCAGCTCTGCTGTCCTGGTTCTCTGCCTCTACAGCAGCTCTGCTGACCCGGTTCTCTGCCTCTAGAGCAGCTCTGCTGACCTAGTTTCTCGGGCTCTACAGGAGCTCTGCTGACCTGGTTCTCTGGCTCTAGAGCAGCTCTGCTGACCTGGTTCTCTGGCTCTAATGCAGCTCTGTTGACCTGGTCTCTCTGGCTCTACAGCAGCTCTGCTGACCTGGTTCTCTGCCTCTAAAGCAGCTCTGCTGACCTGGTTCTTAGGCTCTAGAGCAGGTCTGCTGACCGGGTTCTTAAGCTCTAAAGCTGCTCTGCAGACCTGGTTCTCTGGCTCTAGCTCTGCTGACCTGGTTCTCTGGCTCTAGAGAAGCTCAGTTGACCTGGTTCTTAGGCTCTAGAGCAGCTCTGATGACCTGGTTCTAAAGCAGGTCTACTGACCTGGTTCTCTCCCTCTAAAGCAGCTCTGCTGACCTGGTTCTCTGGCTCTAGAGCAGCTCTGCTGACCTGGTTTCTCTGGCTCTACAGCAGCTCTGCTGACCTGGTTCTCTGCCTCTACAGCAGCTCTGCTGACCCGGTTCTCTGCCTCTAGAGCAGCTCTGCTGACCTGGTTTCTCTGGCTCTACAGCAGCTCTGCTGACCTGGTTTTCTGGCTCTAGAGCAGCTCTGCTGACCTGGTTCTCTGGCTCTAATGCAGCTCTGTTGACCTGGTTTCTCTGGCTCTACAGCAGCTCTGCTGAACTCGTTCTCTGCCTCTAGAGCAGCTCTGCTGACCTGGTTCTTAGGCTCTAGAGCAGCTCTGCTGACCCGGTTCTCTGGCTCTAAAGCAGCTCTGCTGACCTGCTTCTCTGGCTCTAAAGCAGCTCTGCTGACCTGCTTCTCTGGCTCTAAGGCGGCTCCGGGTTCTCTGGCTCTAAAGCAGCTCTGCTGACCTGGTTCTCTGGGTCTTAAGTGGCTCTGCTGACATGGTTCTCTGGCTCTAAAGCAGCTCTGCTGACCTGGTTCTAAAGCGACTCTGCTGACATGGTTCTCACCCTCTAAAGCAGCTCTGCTGACCTGGTTCCCTGTCTCTAAAGCAGCTCTGTTGTCCTGGTTCTCTGGCTCTAGAACAGCTCTGCTGACCTGGTTCTAAGGCTCTACAGCAGCTCTGCTGCCCTGGTTCTCTGGCTCAAAAGCAGCTCTGCTGACCTGGTTCAATGGCAATAAAGCAGCTCTGATGACCTTGTTCTCTGGCTCTACAGAAGCTCCACTGAACTGGTTCTCTGCCTCTACAGCAGGTCTGCTGACCTGGTTCTTAGGCTCTAGAGCATCTCTGCTGAACTGGTTCTCAGGCTCTAAAGCTGCTCTGCTGACCTGATTCTCTGGCTCTAGCTCTGCTGGCCTGGTTCTCTGGCTCTAGAGAAGCTCTGCTGACCTGGTTCTTAGGCTGTAGAGCAGCTCTGATGACCTGGTCCTCTGGCTCTAGAGCAGCTCTGCTGACCTGGTTCTCTGGCTCTAAAGCAGCTCTGTTGACCTGGTTCGCTGGCTCTAAAGCAGCTCTGCTGACCTGGTTCTCTCCCTCTAAAGCAGCTCTGCTGACCTGGTTCACTGGCTCTAAAACAGCTCTGCTGACGTGGTTCTCTACCTCTTAAACAGCTCTGCTGACCTGGTTTCTCTGGCTCTACAGCAGCTCTGCTGTCCTGGTTCTCTGCCTCTACAGCAGCTCTGCTGACCCGGTTCTCTGCCTCTAGAGCAGCTCTGCTGACCTGGTTTCTCGGGCTCTACAGGAGCTCTGCTGACCTGGTTCTCTGGTTCTAGAGCAGCTCTGCTGACCTGGTTCTCTGGCTCTAATGCAGCTCTGTTGACCTGGTTTCTCTGGCTCTACAGCAGCTCTGCTGACCTGGTTCTCTGCCTCTAAAGCAGCTCTGCTGACCTGGTTCTTAGGCTCTAGAGCAGCTCTGCTGACCTGGTTCTCTGGCTCTAAAGGAGTTCTGCTGACCTGGTTCTCTGGCTCTAAAGCAGCTCTGCTGACCTTGTTCTCTGGCTCTAAAGCAGCTCTGCTGACCTGGTTCTCTGGCTCTAAAGCGGCTCCGGGTTCTCTGGCTCTAAAGCAGCTCTGCTGACCTGGTTCTCTGGCTCTAAAGTGGCGTGGCTCTGCTGACCTGGTTCTCTGGCTCTAAAGCAGCTTTGCTGACCTGGTACTTAGGCTCTAGAGAAGCTCTGCTGACCTGGTTCTCTGGCTCTAAAGCAGCTCTGCTGACCTGGTTCTCTGGCTCTAAAGCAGCTCTGCTGACCTGCTTCTCTGGCTCTAAAGGGGCTCTGCTGACCTGGTTCTGTGGCTCTAAAGCAGCTCTGCTGACCTGATTCTAAAGCGGATCTGCTGACCTGGTTCTCTCCCTCTAAAGCAGCTCTGCTGACCTGGTTCCCTGGCTCTAAAGCAGCTCTGTTGTCCTGGTTCTCAGGCTCTAGAGCAGCTCTGCTGCCCTGGTTCTCTGGCTCAAAAGCAGCTCTGCTGACCTGGTTCTATGGCTCTAAAGCAGCTCTGCTGAACTGGTTCTCTGGCTGTACAGAAGCTCTGCTGAACTGGTTCTAAAGCGACTCTGCTGACATGGTTCTCTCCCTCTAAAGCAGCTCTGCTGACCTGGTTCCCTGGCTCTAAAGCAGCTCTGTTGTCCTGGTTCTCTGGCTCTAGAACAGCTCTGCTGACCTGGTTCTAAGGCTCTACAGCAGCTCTGCTGCCCTGGTTCTCTGGCTCAAAAGCAGCTCTGCTGACCTGGTTCAATGGCAATAAAGCAGCTCTGAGGACCTTGTTCTCTGGCTCTACAGAAGCTCCACTGAACTGGTTCTCTGCCTCTACAGCAGGTCTGCTGACCTGGTTCTTAGGCTCTAGAGCATCTCTGCTGACCTGGTTCTCAGGCTCTAAAGCTGCTCTGCTGACCTGATTCTCTGGCTCTAGCTCTGCTGGCCTGGTTCTCTGGCTCTAGAGAAGCTCTGCTGACCTGGTTCTTATGCTCTAGAGCAGCTCTGATGACCTGGTCCTCTGGCTCTAGAGCAGCTCTGCTGACCTGGTTCTCTGGCTCTAAAGTAGCTCTGTTGACCTGGTTCGCTGGCTCTAAAGCAGCTCTGCTGACCTGGTTCTCTCCCTCTAAAGTAGCTCTGCTGACCTGGTTCACTGGCTCTAAAACAGCTCTGCTGACGTGGTTCTCTACCTCTTAAACAGCTCTGCTGACCTGGTTTCTCTGGCTCTACAGCAGCTCTGCTGTCCTGGTTCTCTGCCTCTACAGCAGCTCTGCTGACCCGGTTCTCTGCCTCTAGAGCAGCTCTGCTGACCTAGTTTCTCGGGCTCTACAGGAGCTCTGCTGACCTGGTTCTCTGGCTCTAGAGCAGCTCTGCTGACCTGGTTCTCTGGCTCTAATGCAGCTCTGTTGACCTGGTCTCTCTGGCTCTACAGCAGCTCTGCTGACCTGGTTCTCTGCCTCTAAAGCAGCTCTGCTGACCTGGTTCTTAGGCTCTAGAGCAGGTCTGCTGACCGGGTTCTTAAGCTCTAAAGCTGCTCTGCAGACCTGGTTCTCTGGCTCTAGCTCTGCTGACCTGGTTCTCTGGCTCTAGAGAAGCTCAGTTGACCTGGTTCTTAGGCTCTAGAGCAGCTCTGATGACCTGGTTCTAAAGCAGGTCTACTGACCTGGTTCTCTCCCTCTAAAGCAGCACTGCTGACCTGGTTCTCTGGCTCTAGAGCAGCTCTGCTGACCTGGTTCTCTGGATCTAGAGCAGCTCTGTTGACTTTGTTCTTAGGCTCTAGAGCAGCTCTGCTGACCTGGTTCTCTGGCTCTAAAGCAGCTCTGCTGAACTGGTTCGCTGGCTCTAAAGCAGCTCTGCTGACCTGGTTCTCTCCCTCTAAAGCAGCTCTGCTGACCTGGTTCGCTGGCTCTAACGCAGCTCTGCTGACGTGGTTCTCTCCCTCTTAAGCAGCTCTGCTGACCTGATTTCTCTGGCTCTACAGCAGCTCTGCTGACCTGCTTCTCTGCCTCTACAGCAGCTCTGCTGACCCGGTTCTCTGCCTCTAGAGCAGCTCTGCTGACGTGGTTTCTCTGGCTCTACAGCAGCTCTGCTGACCTGGTTTTCTGGCTCTAGAGCAGCTCTGCTGACCTGGTTCTCTGGCTCTAATGCAGCTCTGTTGACCTTGTTTCTCTGACTCTACAGCAGCTCTGCTGAACTCATTCTCTGCCTCTAGAGCAGCTCTGCTGACTTGGTTCTTAGGCTCTAGAGCAGCTCTGCTTACCTGGTTCTCTAGTTCTAAAGCGGCTCCGGGTTCTCTGGCTCTAAAGCAACTCTGCTGACCTGGTTCTCTGGGTCTTAAGTGGCTCTGCTGACATGTTTCTCTGGCTCTAAAGCAGCTCTGCTGACCTGGTTCTAAAGCGACTCTGCTGACATGGTTCTCTCCCTCTAAAGCAGCTCTGATGACCTGGTTCCCTGGCTCTAAAGCAGCTCTGTTGTCCTGGTTCTCTGGCTCTAGAACAGCTCTGCTGACCTGGTTCTAAGGCTCTAGAGCAGCTCTGCTGCCCTGGTTCTCTTGCTCAAAAGCAGCTCTGCTGACCTGGTTCAATGGCTCTAAAGCAGCTTTGATGACCTTGTTCTATGGCTCTACAGAAGCTCCACTGAACTGGTTCTCTGCCTCTACAGCAGGTCTGCTGACCTGGTTCTTAGGCTCTAGAGCAGCTCTGCTGACCTGGTTCTCTGGCTCTAAAGCGGCTCCGGGTTCTCTGGCTCTAAAGCAGCTCTGCTGACCTGGTTCTCTGGCTCTAAAGTGGCGTGGCTCAGCTGACCTGGTTCTCTGGCTCTAAAGCAGCTTTGCTGACCTGGTACTTAGGCTCTAGAGAAGCTCTGCTGACCTGGTTCTCTGGCTCTAAAGCAGCTCTGCTGACCTGGTTCTCTGGCTCTAAAGCAGCTCTGCTGACCTGGTTCTCCGGCTCTAAAGCGGCTCCGGGTTCTCTGGCTCTAAAGCAGCTCTGCTGACCTGCTTCTCTGGCTCTAAAGGGGCTCTGCTGACCTGGTTCTGTGGCTCTAAAGCAGCTTTGCTGACCTGATTCTAAAGCAGATCTGCTGACCTGGTTCTCTCCCTCTAAAGCAGCTCTGCTGACCTGGTTCCCTGGCTCTAAAGCAGCTCTGTTGTCCTGGTTCTCAGGCTCTAGAGCAGCTCTGCTGCCCTGGTTCTCTGGCTCAAAAGCAGCTCTGCTGACCTGGTTCTATGGCTCTAAAGCAGCTCTGCTGAACTGGTTCTCTGGCTGTACAGAAGCTCTGCTGAACTGGTTCTAAAGCGACTCTGCTGACATGGTTCTCTCCCTCTAAAGCAGCTCTGCTGACCTGGTTCTAAGGCTCTACAGCAGCTCTGCTGCCCTGGTTCTCTGGCTCAAAAGCAGCTCTGCTGACCTGGTTCAATGGCAATAAAGCAGCTCTGATGACCTTGTTCTCTGGCTCTACAGAAGCTCCACTGAACTGGTTCTCTGCCTCTACAGCAGGTCTGCTGACCTGGTTCTTAGGCGCTAGAGCATCTCTGCTGACCTGGTTCTCAGGCTCTAAAGCTGCTCTGCTGACCTGATTCTCTGGCTCTAGATCTGCTGGCCTGGTTCTCTGGCTCTAGAGAAGCTCTGCTGACCTGGTTCTTAGGCTTTAGAGCAGCTCTGATGACCTGGTCCTCTGGCTCTAGAGCAGCTCTGCTGACCTGGTTCTCTGGCTCTAAGGCAGCTCTGCTGACCCGGTTCTCTGCCTCTAGAGCAGCTCTGCTGACCTGGTTTCTCTGGCTCTACAGCAGCTCTGCTGACCTGGTTCTCTGGTTCTAGAGCAACTCTGCTGACCTGGTTCTCTGGCTCTAAAGCAGCTCTGCTGACCTGCTTCTCTGGCTCTAAAGCAGCTCTGCTGACCTGCTTCTCTGGCTCTAAGGCGGCTCCGGGTTCTCTGGCTCTAAAGCAGCTCTGCTGACCTGGTTCTCTGGGTCTTAAGTGGCTCTGCTGACATGGTTCTCTGGCTCTAAAGCAGCTCTGCTGACCTGGTTCTAAAGCGACTCTGCTGACATGGTTCTCTCCCTCTAAAGCAGCTCTGCTGACCTGGTTCCCTGGCTCTAAAGCAGCTCTGTTGTCCTGGTTCACTGGCTCTAGAACAGCTCTGCTGACCTGGTTCTAAGGCTCTAGAGCAGCTCTGCTGCCCTGGTTCTCTGGCTCAAAAGCAGCTCTGCTGACCGGGTTCAATGGCAATAAAGCAGCTCTGATGACCTTGTTCTCTGGCTCTACAGAAGCTCCACTGAACTGGTTCTCTGCCTCTACAGCAGGTCTGCTGACCTGGTTCTTAGGCTCTAGAGCATCTCTGCTAAACTGGTTCTCAGGCTCTAAAGCTGCTCTGCTGACCTGATTCTCTGGCTCTAGCTCTGCTGGCCTGGTTCTCTGGCTCTAGAGAAGCTCTGCTGACCTGGTTCTTAGGCTGTAGAGCAGCTCTGATGACCTGGTTCTCTGGCTCTAGAGCAGCTCTGCTGACCTGGTTCTCTGGCTCTAAAGCAGCTCTGTTGACCTGGTTCGCTGGCTCTAAAGCAGCTCTGCTGACCTGGTTCTCTCCCTCTAAAGCAGCTCTGCTGACCTGGTTCACTGGCTCTAAAACAGCTCTGCTGACGTGGTTCTCTACCTCTTAAACAGCTCTGCTGACCTGGTTTCTCTGGCTCTACAGCAGCTCTGCTGTCCTGGTTCTCTGCCTCTACAGCAGCTCTGCTGACCCGGTTCTCTGCCTCTAGAGCAGCTCTGCTGACCTGGTTTCTCGGGCTCTACAGGAGCTCTGCTGACCTGGTTCTCTGGCTCTAGAGCAGCTCTGCTGACCTGGTTCTCTGGCTCTAATGCAGCTCTGTTGACCTGGTTTCTCTGGCTCTACAGCAGCTCTGCTGACCTGGTTCTCTGCCTCTAAAGCAGCTCTGCTGACCTGGTTCTTAGGCTCTAGAGCAGGTCTGCTGACCTGGTTCTTAGGCTCTAGAGCAGCTCTGCTGACCTGGTTCTCAGGCTCTAAAGCTGCTCTGCAGACCTGGTTCTCTGGCTCTATCTCTGCTGACCTGGTTCTCTGGCTCTAGAGAAGCTCAGTTGACCTGGTTCTTAGGCTCTAGAGCAGCTCTGATGACCTGGTTCTAAAGCAGGTCTGCTGACCTGGTTCTCTCCTTCTACAGCAGCTCTGCTGACCTGGTTCTCTGGCTCTAGAGCAGCTCTGCTGACCTGGTTCTCTGGATCTAAAGCAGCTCTGCTGACGTGGTTCTCTCCCTCTTAAGCAGCTCTGCTGACCTGGTTTCTCTGGCTCTACAGCAGCTCTGTTGACTTAGTTCTTAGGCTCTAGAGCAGCTCTGCTGGCCTGGTTCTCTGGCTCTAAAGCAGCTCTGCTGAACTGGTTCGCTGGCTCTAAAGCAGCTCTGCTGACCTGGTTCTCTCCCTCTAAAGCAGCTCTGCTGACCTGGTTCGCTGGCTCTAAAGCAGCTCTGCTGACGTGGTTCTCTCCCTCTTAAGCAGCTCTGCTGACCTGGTTTCTCTGGCTCTACAGCAGCTCTGCTGACCTGCTTCTCTGCCTCTACAGCAGCTCTGCTGACCCGGTTCTCTGCCTCTAGAGCAGCTCTGCTGACCTGGTTTCTCTGGCTCTACAGCAGCTCTGCTGACCTGGTTTTCTGGATCTAGAGCAGCTCTGCTGACCTGGTTCTCTGGCTCTAATGCAGCTCTGTTGACCTGGTTTCTCTGGCTCTACAGCAGCTCTGCTGAACTCGTTCTCTGCCTCTAGAGCAGCTCTGCTGACCTGGTTCTTACGCTCTAGACCAGCTCTGCTGACCCGGTTCTCTGGCTCTAAAGCAGCTCTGCTGACCTGCTTCTCTGCCTCTAAAGCAGCTCTGCTGACCTGGTTCTCTGGTTCTAAAGCGGCTCCGGGTTCTCTGGCTCTAAAGCAGCTCTGCTGACCTGGTTCTCTGGGTCTTAAGTGGCTCTGCTGACATGGTTCTCTGGCTCTAAAGCAGCTCTGCTGACCTGGTTCTAAAGCGACTCTGCTGACATGGTTCTCTCCCTCTAAAGCAGCTCTGCTGACCTGGTTCCCTGGCTCTAAAGCAGCTCTGTTGTCCTGATTCTCTGGGTCTTAAGTGGCTCTGCTGACATGGTTCTCTGGCTCTAAAGCAGCTCTGCTGACCTGGTTCTAAAGCGACTCTGCTGACATGGTTCTCTCCCTCTAAAGCAGCTCTGCTGACCTGGTTCCCTGGCTCTAAAGCAGCTCTGTTGTCCTGGTTCTCTGGCTCTAGAACAGCTCTGCTGACCTGGTTCTAAGGCTCTAGAGCAGCTCTGCTGCCCTGGTTCTCTGGCTCAAAAGCAGCTCTGCTGACCGGGTTCAATGGCAATAAAGCAGCTCTGATGACCTTGTTCTCTGGCTCTACAGAAGCTCCACTGAACTGGTTCTCTGCCTCTACAGCAGGTCTGCTGACCTGGTTCTTAGGCTCTAGAGCATCTCTGCTAAACTGGTTCTCAGGCTCTAAAGCTGCTCTGCTGACCTGATTCTCTGGCTCTAGCTCTGCTGGCCTGGTTCTCCGGCTCTAGAGAAGCTCTGCTGACCTGGTTCTTAGGCTGTAGAGCAGCTCTGATGACCTGGTTCTCTGGCTCTAGAGCAGCTCTGCTGACCTGGTTCTCTGGCTCTAAAGCAGTTCTGTTGACCTGGTTCGCTGGCTCTAAAGCAGCTCTGCTGACCTGGTTTTCTCTCTCTAAAGCAGCTCTGCTGACCTGGTTCACTGGCTCTAAAACAGCTCTGCTGACGTGGTTCTCTACCTCTTAAACAGCTCTGCTGACCTGGTTTCTCTGGCTCTACAGCAGCTCTGCTGTCCTGGTTCTCTGCCTCTACAGCAGCTCTGCTGACCCGGTTCTCTGCCTCTAGAGCAGCTCTGCTGACCTGGTTTCTCGGGCTCTACAGGAGCTCTGCTGACCTGGTTCTCTGGCTCTAGAGCAGCTCTGCTGACCTGGTTCTCTGGCTCTAATGCAGCTCTGTTGACCTGGTTTCTCTGGCTCTACAGCAGCTCTGCTGACCTGGTTCTCTGCCTCTAAAGCAGCTCTGCTGACCTGGTTCTTAGGCTCTAGAGCAGGTCTGCTGACCTGGTTCTTAGGCTCTAGAGCAGCTCTGCTGACCTGGTTCTCAGGCTCTAAAGCTGCTCTGCAGACCTGGTTCTCTGGCTCTATCTCTGCTGACCTGGTTCTCTGGCTCTAGAGAAGCTCAGTTGACCTGGTTCTTAGGCTCTAGAGCAGCTCTGATGACCTGGTTCTAAAGCAGGTCTGCTGACCTGGTTCTCTCCTTCTACAGCAGCTCTGCTGACCTGGTTCTCTGGCTCTAGAGCAGCTCTGCTGACCTGGTTCTCTGGATCTAAAGCAGCTCTGCTGACGTGGTTCTCTCCCTCTTAAGCAGCTCTGCTGACCTGGTTTCTCTGGCTCTACAGCAGCTCTGTTGACTTAGTTCTTAGGCTCTAGAGCAGCTCTGCTGGCCTGGTTCTCTGGCTCTAAAGCAGCTCTGCTGAACTGGTTCGCTGGCTCTAAAGCAGCTATGCTGACCTGGTTCTCTCCCTCTAAAGCAGCTCTGCTGACCTGGTTCGCTGGCTCTAAAGCAGCTCTGCTGACGTGGTTCTCTCCCTCTTAAGCAGCTCTGCTGACCTGGTTTCTCTGGCTCTACAGCAGCTCTGCTGACCTGCTTCTCTGCCTCTACAGCAGCTCTGCTGACCCGGTTCTCTGCCTCTAGAGCAGCTCTGCTGACCTGGTTTCTCTGGCTCTACAGCAGCTCTGCTGACCTGGTTTTCTGGATCTAGAGCAGCTCTGCTGACCTGGTTCTCTGGCTCTAATTCAGCTCTGTTGACCTGGTTTCTCTGGCTCTACAGCAGCTCTGCTGAACTCGTTCTCTGCCTCTAGAGCAGCTCTGCTGACCTGGTTCTTACGCTCTAGACCAGCTCTGCTGACCCGGTTCTCTGGCTCTAAAGCAGCTCTGCTGACCTGCTTCTCTGCCTCTAAAGCAGCTCTGCTGACCTGGTTCTCTGGTTCTAAAGCGGCTCCGGGTTCTCTGGCTCTAAAGCAGCTCTGCTGACCTGGTTCTCTGGGTCTTAAGTGGCTCTGCTGACATGGTTCTCTGGCTCTAAAGCAGCTCTGCTGACCTGGTTCTAAAGCGACTCTGCTGACATGGTTCTCTCCCTCTAAAGCAGCTCTGCTGACCTGGTTCCCTGGCTCTAAAGCAGCTCTGTTGTCCTGATTCTCTGGCTCTAGAACAGCTCTGCTGACCTGGTTCTAAGGCTCTAGAGCAGCTCTGCTGCCCTGGTTCTCTGGCTCAAAAGCAGCTCTGCTAACCTGGTTCAATGGCTCTAAAGCAGCTTTGATGACCTTGTTCTATGGCTCTACAGAAGCTCCACTGAACTGGTTCTCTGCCTCTACAGCAGGTCTGCTGACCTGGTTCTCTCCCTCTAAAGCAGCTCTGCTGACCTGGTTCTCTGGCTCTAGAGCAGCTCTGCTGACCTGGTTCTCTGGATCTAGAGCAGCTCTGTTGACTTTGTTCTTAGGCTCTAGAGCAGCTCTGCTGACCTGGTTCTCTGGCTCTAAAGCAGTTCTGCTGAACTGGTTCGCTGGCTCTAAAGCAGCTCTGCTGACCTGGTTCTCTCCCTCTAAAGCAGCTCTGCTGACCTGGTTTGCTGGCTCTAAAGCAGCTCTGCTGACGTGGTTCTCTCCCTCTTAAGCAGCTGTGCTGACCTGGTTTCTCTGGCTCTACAGCAGCTCTGCTGACCTGCTTCTCTGCCTCTACAGCAACTCTGCTGACCCGGTTCTCTGCCTCTAGAGCAGCTCTGCTGACCTGGTTTCTCTGGCTCTACAGCAGCTCTGCTGACCTGGTTTTCTGGCTCTAGAGCAGCTCTGCTGACCTGGTTCTCTGGCTCTAATGCAGCTCTGTTGACCTGGTTTCTCTGGCTCTACAGCAGCTCTGCTGAACTCGTTCTCTGCCTCTAGAGCAGCTCTGCTGACCTGGTTCTTAGGCTCTAGAGCAGCTCTGCTGACCCGGTTCTCTGGCTCTAAAGCAGCTCTGCTGACCTGCTTCTCTGCCTCTAAAGCAGCTCTGCTGACCTGGTTCTCTGGTTCTAAAGCGGCTCCGGGTTCTCTGGCTCTAAAGCAGCTCTGCTGATCTGGTTCTCTGGGTCTTCAGTGGCTCTGCTGACATGGTTCTCTGGCTCTAATGCAGCTCTGCTGACCTGGTTCTAAAGCGACTCTGCTGACATGGTTCTCTCCCTCTAAAGCAGCTCTGCTGACCTGGTTCCCTGGCTCTAAAGCAGCTCTGTTGTCCTGGTTCTCTGGCTCTAGAACAGCTCTGCTGACCTGGTTCTAAGGCTCTAGAGCAGCTCTGCTGCCCTGGTTCTCTGGCTCAAAAGCAGCTCTGCTGACCTGGTTCAATGGCTCTAAAGCAGCTTTGATGACCTTGTTCTATGGCTCTACAGAAGCTCCACTGAACTGGTTCTCTGCCTCTACAGCAGGTCTGCTGACCTGGTTCTTAGGCTCTAGAGCATCTCTGCTGACCTGGTTCTCAGGCTCTAAAGCTGCTTTGCTGACCTGATTCTCTGGCTCTAGATCTGCTGGCCTGGTTCTCTGGCTCTAGAGAAGCTCTGCTGACCTGGTTCTTAGGCTCTAGAGCAGCTCTGATGACCTGGTCCTCTGGCTCTAGAGCAGCTCTGCTGACCTGGTTCTCTGGCTCTAAAGCAGCTCTGCTGACCCGGTTCTCTGCCTCTAGAGCAGCTCTGCTGACCTGGTTTCTCTGGCTCTACAGCAGCTCTGCTGACCTGGTTCTCTGGTTCTAGAGCAGCTCTGCTGACCTGGTTCTCTGCCTCTAATGCAGCTCTGTTGATCTGGTTTCTCTGGATCTACAGCAGCTCTGCTGACCTGGTTCTCTGCCTCTAAAGCAGCTCTGCTGACCTGGTTCTTAGGCTCTAGTGCAGCTCTGCTGACCTGGTTCTCTGGATCTAGTGCTGGTATGCTGACCTGGTTCGTAGGCTCTATAGAAGCTCTGCTGACCTGGTTCTTTGGCTCTAAAGCAGCTCTGTTGACCTGGGTCGCTGGCTCTAAAGCAGCTCGGCTGACCTGGTTCTCTCCCTCTAAAGCAGCTCTGCTGACCTGGTTCTTTGGCTCTAAAGCAGCTCTGTTGACCTGGGTCGCTGGCTCTAAAGCAGCTCTGCTGACCTGGTTCTCTCCCTCTAAAGCAGCTCTGCTGACGTGGTTCTCTCCCTCTTAAGCAGCTCTGCTGACCTGGTTTCTCTGGCTCCACAGCAGCTCTGCTGACCTGGTTCTCTGCCTCTACATCAGCTCTGCTGACCCGGTTCTCTGCCTCTAGAGCAGCTCTGCTGACCTGGTTTCTCTGGCTGTACAGCAGCTCTGCTGACCTGGTTCTCTGGTTCTAGAGCAGCTCTGCTGACCTGGTTCTCTGGCTCTAATGCAGCTCTGTTGACCTGGTTTGTCTGGATCTACAGCAGCTCTGCTGACCTGGTTCTCTGCCTCTAAAGCAGCTCTGCTGACCTGGTTCTTAGGCTCTAGAGCAGCTCTGCTGACCTGGTTCTCTGGCTCTAAAGGAGTTCTGCTGACCTGGTTCTCTGGCTCTAAAGCAGCTCTGCTGACCTTGTTCTCTGGCTCTAAAGCAGCTCTGCTGACCTGGTTCTCTGGCTCTAAAGCGGCTCCGGGTTCTCTGGCTCTAAAGCAGCTCTGCTGACCTGGTTCTCTGGCTCTAAAGTGGCATGGCTCTGCTGACCTGGTTCTCTGGCTCTAAAGCAGCTTTGCTGACCTGGTACTTAGGCTCTAGAGAAGCTCTGCTGACCTGGTTCTCTGGCTCTAAAGCAGCTCTGCTGACCTGGTTCTCTGGCTCTAAAGCAGCTCTGCTGACCTGGTTCTCTGGCTCTAAAGCGGCTCCGGGTTCTCTGGCTCTAAAGCAGCTCTGCTGACCTTCTTCTCTGGCTCTAAAGGGGCTCTGCTGACCTGGTTCTGTGGCTCTAAAGCAGCTCTGCTGACCTGATTCTAAAGCGGATCTGCTGACCTGGTTCTCTCCCTCTAAAGCAGCTCTGCTGACCTAGTTCCCTGGCTCTAAAGCAGCTCTGTTGTCCTGGTTCTCAGGCTCTAGAGCAGCTCTGCTGCCCTGGTTCTCTGGCTCAAAAGCAGCTCTGCTGACCTGGTTCTATGGCTCTAAAGCAGCTCTGCTGAACTGGTTCTCTGGCTGTACAGAAGCTCTGCTGAACTGGTTCTAAAGCGACTCTGCTGACATGGTTCTCTCCCTCTAAAGCAGCTCTGCTGACCTGGTTCCCTGGCTCTAAAGCAGCTCTGTTGTCCTGGTTCTCTGGCTCTAGAACAGCTCTGCTGACCTGGTTCTAAGGCTCTACAGCAGCTCTGCTGCCCTGGTTCTCTGGCTCAAAAGCAGCTCTGCTGACCTGGTTCAATGGCAATAAAGCAGCTCTGATGACCTTGTTCTCTGGCTCTACAGAAGCTCCACTGAACTGGTTCTCTGCCTCTACAGCAGGTCTGCTGACCTGCTGCTTAGGCTCTAGAGCATCTCTGCTGACCTGGTTCTCAGGCTCTAAAGCTGCTCTGCTGACCTGATTCTCTGGCTCTAGCTCTGCTGGCCTGGTTCTCTGGCTCTAGAGAAGCTCTGCTGACCTGGTTCTTATGCTCTAGAGCAGCTCTGATGACCTGGTCCTCTGGCTCTAGAGCAGCTCTGCTGACCTGGTTCTCTGGCTCTAAAGCAGCTCTGTTGACCTGGTTCGCTGGCTCTAAAGCAGCTCTGCTGACCTGGTTCTCTCCCTCTAAAGTAGCTCTGCTGACCTGGTTCACTGGCTCTAAAACAGCTCTGCTGACGTGGTTCTCTACCTCTTAAACAGCTCTGCTGACCTGGTTTCTCTGGCTCTACAGCAGCTCTGCTGTCCTGGTTCTCTGCCTCTACAGCAGCTCTGCTGACCCGGTTCTCTGCCTCTAGAGCAGCTCTGCTGACCTAGTTTCTCGGGCTCTACAGGAGCTCTGCTGACCTGGTTCTCTGGCTCTAGAGCAGCTCTGCTGACCTGGTTCTCTGGCTCTAATGCAGCTCTGTTGACATGGTCTCTCTGGCTCTACAGTCAAGTCAAGTCAAGTCAAGTCAAGTCAAAAGATTTATATAGCGCGCTACATACCCAGAGGGTCTCAAGGCGCTTGTAGAAGGGTGGGGAGTTACTTGTCGAATATCCACGTTTTGAGTTGCTTTCTGAATGCTAGGTGGTTCTGAGTAAGGCGAAGGTGAGTGGGAAGTGAGTTCCAAGTTTTAGCAGCTAGGTAGGAGAAGGATCTACCTCCCATGGTGGTTTTGTTGATGCGAGGTACAGTGGCAAGGGCTAGGTTGGAGGATCGTAGCTGGCGGGAGGGGGTGTAGAAGGATAGTCGTGTGTTGAGGCATTCGGGTCCGATTTCGTAGAGTGCTTTGTGTGCGTGGGTTAGGAGCCGGAAAGTGATCCTCTTATTGACGGGGAGCCAGTGGAGGTTTTTCAGGTGATCAGAGATGTGTTCTTTACGCGGGATGTCTAGTATGAGCCTGGCTGAGGCGTTCTGGATGCGTTGTAGTTTTTTCTGGAGTTTTGCGGTGGTGCCGGCGTAGAGGGTGTTTCCGTAGTCCAGTCGGCTCGTGACCAGAGCGTGGGTGACTGTTTTTCTAGTTTCGGTAGGGATCCAGCGAAATGTTTTTTTGAGCATGCGAAGAATGTTGAAGCAAGATGAAGAAACGGCGTTGACTTGTCTGTTCATCGAGAGTGAGGATTCCAGGATGACGCCCAGGTTCCGTGCGTGGTCCGTCGGGATGGGTGCTTTTCCAAGGGCCTCTGGCCACCAAGAGTCGTCCCAGACGGAGGGGGAGGTACCTAAGATGAGGACTTCTGTTTTGTCTGAGTTCAGTTTCAGACGGCTGTGCTTCATCCATTCGGCTACTTCTTTCATTCCTTCGTGTAGGTTGGTTTTGGCCGTGTTAGGGTCTCTGGTGAGTGATAGGATCAGTTGAGTGTCGTCGGCGTAGGAGATGATGTTGAGGTTATGTTGGCGTGCGATGGCCGCGAGGGGGCTCATGTAAACGTTGAAGAGGGTGGGACTGAGTGAGGACCCTTGAGGTACGCCGCAGATGACTTCAGTGGCCTCTGACTTGAATGGTGGAAGGCGGACTCTCTGGGTTCTTCCGGAGAGGAACGAGGTGATCCATTCCAGTGCTTTTCCTTGGATTCCGATGTTTTTGAGGCGCTGTAGAAGGGTGCTATGGCAGACCGTGTCGAAGGCTGCGGAGAGGTCGAGGAGGATGAGGGCGACTGTGTCTCCATTGTCCAGTAGAGTTCGAATGTCGTCTGTTGCGGCGATGAGGGCGGTTTCAGTGCTGTGCTTGGCTCGGAAGCCGGATTGTGAGGAGTCGAGGGATTTGTTGGTTTCGAGGAAGGCGGCGAGCTGGTTGTTGACCGCTTTCTCAATGACTTTGGCCGGGAATGGGAGGAGCGAGATGGGGCGGTAGTTTTTGAGTTCGGTGGGGTCAGCTGTGGGTTTCTTCAGAAGGGCGCTGAGTTCGGCATGTTTCCAGCTTTCCGGGAAGGTGCCGGATTTGAGGGAGCAGTTGATGACGTCTCGGAGGTGTGGTGCTATGACGGAGTCTGCTTTGTTAAAGATGTGGTGAGGGCAAGGGTCTGTGGGGGATCCTGAGTGGATAGAGTTCATCAGATGGATGGTGTCTTCAGTGGAGACTGGCTTCCAGTCATTGAGGATGTTCAGGGGGGGTGGGGGTCCTGCAGGGGATTGGGTGGGTTGGTCTTCGGGTTGGTTGTCGAAGCTGTTGTGGATGTCTGCAATTTTGTTGTGGAAGAATGAGGCTAGGGAGTCGCAGAGGGCTTGAGAGGGGGTGATGTCGTTGGAGTTGGCTGAGGGGTTGGTAAATTCCTTGACGATGTTGAATAATTCCTTGCTGTTGTGGGCGTTGTTATCTAGACGGTCCTTGAGGGCTGCTTTCTTGGCATTTCGGATTAGTTGGTGGTGTATGCGGGTGGCGTTTTTGAAGGCGTCCTTGGTGCCGGTGGTTGGGTCTTTTTTCCAGGCCTTCTCGAGGGAGCGACAGAGTTTCTTGGATTTCTTAAGATCATCGTTGAACCAGGAGGCCTTCTTGCTGCCTAGTTTGATTTGTCGTTTTTTCAGTGGTGCTAGGATGTCGGCGCTGTTGGATAACCATTGGGTGAGGTTGGTGGCTGCTTGGTCTGGGTTTGAGGAGTGGGCGGGGGGCCTTTGAAGAAGCGATGAGGAGATCTGGTCGATGGTGATTTTGTTCCAGTTTCTTTGCAGAGTGGGTTGGGGGTGGTTGTTGGATGTGGGCTTGTTGTAGGTGAAGTGAACGCAGCTGTGGTCAGTCCAAAGGAGAGCTGTGGTGTGGCTGAAGGAAACATGCTTGCTGGAGGTGAAGATAGGGTCGAGTGTGTGACCTGCGATGTGGGTGGGGGTAGTGACAAGTTGTTTAAGTCCGAGGTTTGCGAGGTTGTCCAAAAGGGTGGTGGTGTTGCGGTCGTTGTTCTTTTCAAGGTGAAAGTTGAGGTCTCCCAAAAGGATGTAGTCCTCGGAGGGGAGCGCGTGTGGAGTGATGAAGTCCGTGATGTCTTCACTAAATTGTGCACGGTGTCCTGGTGGCCTGTAAAGGAGGGTGCCTCTGAGTGTGGTCTTGGGGTCTATGTGGATCTGGAAGTGAAGGTGTTCAGAGTTGGCGAGATTGACGTCTGAGCTGGTTGAGATGCGGATGGATTTCTTATAGACGATAGCGATGCCTCCTCCTGTGTGGCCGGTACGGTCCTTGCGAATGATCTTATATCCTTCTGGGATGGCAATGGTGATGTCTGGGGCTGAAGAGGCATTCATCCATGTTTCTGTCAGGAAGGCGACGTCCGGAGAGATGGTGTCGAGTAGATTCCAGAGGTCAATGGCGTGCCTGTGGACCGAGCGGGTGTTGAGCAGGATGCATTGTAGGTGGTTGGGATCGGATATCTGTTGTGTGTTCGTGGATGAGGAGTTGTTCTTGGTGCCGTCGAACTTGCAGGAGTTGCAGGAAAAGGGTCCATGGGTGTGTCCAGGAGCCGCTTGGATGCAGTTGGGGGAACGGCCGGGGTTGAGGGCTAGGAGGGTGGTGGCATCGTAAGTAATGCGGGAGGGGTGGGCATTACGAGGACCAGGGGCTCTGGCGCTGGGCGCGGTCCAGGCGCGGACGGGCGTAGACGGGCTTACCTTTGGTGCACCTTCGGCGCGAATGGGGCGCGATCGCTGCGCGTGAACGCTGCGCGCAAAAGTCACTGTCATAAGTGGATAGTTGAAGGGGAGGGGCGAGGCAGGCTCAGCTGGGAGGCGGGAGCGTGATTGGAGGGACGGGCTAGGACGTCACAGGAACCAAATGGCTGCAACAACAACAAACACTTAACGCAGGGAGAGGTTGGGGCGAGCAGTGGGGCGCAATGATCAAAATATATATTTTATGAAATAAATGGCTGACATAGAGTAGCGCTATGAGCACAGCACATTAAGAGTGACAGGCGGCGCTATGAGATTGGGCACAGAGCAAACACAGAGCAGCAATCACAAAGCAGCAAAGCAGCGCTGAGGACAGAGTGAGTCAAATGCACAATGCGGCGCTATGGTAGTCCAGCTGAAGAAAGCAGATATTACAAGCAGCGTGGGAGAAGCGCTACGATACCCAGCAGGAGAACAGAGGGGAGCAACCGGATCTGCACGAGTCAGGACGGTCACAGCTCTCGGGGGGGGAGGGGTCGGTCTAATCTATCTGTGGGAGGCAGGCTCAGCTGGGAGGCGGGAGCGTGATTGGAGGGACGGGCTAGGACGTCACAGGAACCAAATGGCTGCAACAACAACAAACACTTAACGCAGGGAGAGGTTGGGGCGAGCAGTGGGGCGCAATGATCAAAATATATATTTTATGAAATAAATGGCTGACATAGAGTAGCGCTATGAGCACAGCACATTAAGAGTGACAGGCGGCGCTATGAGATTGGGCACAGAGCAAACACAGAGCAGCAATCACAAAGCAGCAAAGCAGCGCTGAGGACAGAGTGAGTCAAATGCACAATGCGGCGCTATGGTAGTCCAGCTGAAGAAAGCAGATATTACAAGCAGCGTGGGAGAAGCGCTACGATACCCAGCAGGAGAACAGAGGGGAGCAACCGGATCTGCACGAGTCAGGACGGTCACAGCTCTCGGGGGGGAAGGGGTCGGTCTAATCTATCTGTGGGAGGCAGGCTCAGCTGGGAGGCGGGAGCGTGATTGGAGGGACGGGCTAGGACGTCACAGGAACCAAATGGCTGCAACAACAACAAACACTTAACGCAGGGAGAGGTTGGGGCGAGCAGTGGGGCGCAATGATCAAAATATATATTTTATGAAATAAATGGCTGACATAGAGTAGCGCTATGAGCACAGCACATTAAGAGTGACAGGCGGCGCTATGAGATTGGGCACAGAGCAAACACAGAGCAGCAATCACAAAGCAGCAAAGCAGCGCTGAGGACAGAGTGAGTCAAATGCACAATGCGGCGCTATGGTAGTCCAGCTGAAGAAAGCAGATATTACAAGCAGCGTGGGAGAAGCGCTACGATACCCAGCAGGAGAACAGAGGGGAGCAACCGGATCTGCACGAGTCAGGACGGTCACAGCTCTCGGGGGGGGAGGGGTCGGTCTAATCTATCTGTGGGAGGCAGGCTCAGCTGGGAGGCGGGAGCGTGATTGGAGGGACGGGCTAGGACGTCACAGGAACCAAATGGCTGCAACAACAACAAACACTTAACGCAGGGAGAGGTTGGGGCGAGCAGTGGGGCGCAATGATCAAAATATATATTTTATGAAATAAATGGCTGACATAGAGTAGCGCTATGAGCACAGCACATTAAGAGTGACAGGCGGCGCTATGAGATTGGGCACAGAGCAAACACAGAGCAGCAATCACAAAGCAGCAAAGCAGCGCTGAGGACAGAGTGAGTCAAATGCACAATGCGGCGCTATGGTAGTCCAGCTGAAGAAAGCAGATATTACAAGCAGCGTGGGAGAAGCGCTACGATACCCAGCAGGAGAACAGAGGGGAGCAACCGGATCTGCACGAGTCAGGACGGTCACAGCTCTCGGGGGGGAAGGGGTTGGTCTAATCTATCTGTGGGAGGCAGGCTCAGCTGGGAGGCGGGAGCGTGATTGGAGGGACGGGCTAGGACGTCACAGGAACCAAATGGCTGCAACAACAACAAACACTTAACGCAGGGAGAGGTTGGGGCGAGCAGTGGGGCGCAATGATCAAAATATATATTTTATGAAATAAATGGCTGACATAGAGTAGCGCTATGAGCACAGCACATTAAGAGTGACAGGCGGCGCTATGAGATTGGGCACAGAGCAAACACAGAGCAGCAATCACAAAGCAGCAAAGCAGCGCTGAGGACAGAGTGAGTCAAATGCACAATGCGGCGCTATGGTAGTCCAGCTGAAGAAAGCAGATATTACAAGCAGCGTGGGAGAAGCGCTACGATACCCAGCAGGAGAACAGAGGGGAGCAACCGGATCTGACCTGGTTCTCTGCCTCTAAAGCAGCTCTGCTGACCTGGTTCTTAGGCTCTAGAGCAGGTCTGCTGACCTGGTTCTTAAGCTCTAAAGCTGCTCTGCAGACCTGGTTCTCTGGCTCTAGCTCTGCTGACTTGGTTCTCCATCTCTAGAGAAGCTCAGTTGACCTGGTTCTTAGGTTTTAGAGCAGCTCTGATGACCTGGTTCTAAAGCAGGTCTGCTGACCTGGTTCTCTCCCTCTAAAGCAGCTCTGCTGACCTGGTTCTCTGGCTCTAGAGCAGCTCTGCTGACCTGGTTCTCTGGATCTAGAGCAGCTCTGTTGACTTTGTTCTTAGGCTCTAGAGCAGCTCTGCTGACCTGGTTCTCTGGCTCTAAAGCAGCTCTGCTGAACTGGTTCGCTGGCTCTAAAGCAGCTCTGCTGACCTGGTTCTCTCCCTCTAAAGCAGCTCTGCTGACCTGGTTTGCTGGCTCTAAAGCAGCTCTGCTGACGTGGTTCTCTCCCTCTTAAGCAGCTCTGCTGACCTGATTTCTCTGGCTCTACAGCAGCTCTGCTGACCTGCTTCTCTGCCTCTACAGCAGCTCTGCTGACCCGGTTCTCTGCCTCTAGAGCAGCTCTGCTGACCTGGTTTTCTGGCTCTAGAGCAGCTCTGCTGACCTGGTTCTCTGGCTCTAATGCAGCTCTGTTGACCTGGTTTCTCTGACTCTACAGCAGCTCTGCTGAACTCGTTCTCTGCCTCTAGAGCAGCTCTGCTGACTTGGTTCTTAGGCTCTAGAGCAGCTCTGCTGACCCGGTTCTCTGGCTCTAAAGCAGCTCTGCTGACCTGCTTCTCTGGCTCTAAAGCAGCTCTGCTTACCTGGTTCTCTGGTTCTAAAGCGGCTCCGGGTTTTCTGGCTCTAAAGCAGCTCTGCTGACCTGGTTCTCTGGGTCTTAAGTGTCTCTGCTGACATGGTTCTCTGGCTCTAAAGCAGCTCTGCTGACCTGGTTCTAAAGCGACTCTGCTGACATGGTTCTCTCCCTCTAAAGCAGCTCTGATGACCTGGTTCCCTGGCTCTAAAGCAGCTCTGTTGTCCTGGTTCTCTGGCTCTAGAACAGCTCTGCTGACCTGGTTCTAAGGCTCGAGAGCAGCTCTGCTGCCCTGGTTCTCTGGCTCAAAAGCAGCTCTGCTGACCTGGTTCAATGGCTCTAAAGCAGCTTTGATGACCTTGTTCTATGGCTCTACAGAAGCTCCACTGAACTGGTTCTCTGCCTCTACAGCAGGTCTGCTGACCTGGTTCTTAGGCTCTACAGCATCTCTGCTGACCTGGTTCTCAGGCTCTAAAGCTGCTCTGCTGACCTGATTCTCTGGCTCTAGATCTGCTGGCCTGGTTCTCTGGCTCTAGAGAAGCTCTGCTGACCTGGTTCTTAGGCTCTAGAGCAGCTCTGATGACCTGGTCCTCTGGCTCTAGAGCAGCTCTTCTGACCTGGTTCTCTGGCTCTAAAGCAGCTCTGCTGACCCGGTTCTCTGCCTCTAGAGCAGCTCTGCTGACCTGGTTTCTCTGGCTCTACAGCAGCTCTGCTGACCTGGTTCTCTGGTTCTAGAGCAGCTCTGCTGACCTGGTTCTCTGGCTCTAAAGCAGCTCTGCTGACCTGCTTCTCTGGCTCTAAAGCAGCTCTGCTGACCTGCTTCTCTGGCTCTAAGGCGGCTCCGGGTTCTCTGGCTCTAAAGCAGCTCTGCTGACCTGGTTCTCTGGGTCTTAAGTGGCTCTGCTGACATGGTGCTCTGGCTCTAAAGCAGCTCTGCGCTGACCTGGTTCCCTGGCTCTAAAGCAGCTCTGTTGTCCTGGTTCTCTGGCTCTAGAACAGCTCTGCTGACCTGGTTCTAAGGCTCTACAGCAGCTCTGTTGCCCTGGTTCTCTGGCTCAAAAGCAGCTCTGCTGACCTGGTTCAATGGCAATATAGCAGCTCTGATGACCTTGTTCTCTGGCTCTACAGAAGCTCCACTGAACTGGTTCTCTGCCTCTACAGCAGGTCTGCTGACCTGGTTCTTAGGCTCTAGAGCATGTCTGCTGAACTGGTTCTCAGGCTCTAAAGCTGCTCTGCTGACCTGATTCTCTGGCTCTAGCTCTGCTGGCCTGGTTCTCTGGCTCTAGAGAAGCTCTGCTGACCTGGTTCTTAGGCTGTAGAGCAGCTCTGATGACCTGGTCCTCTGGCTCTAGAGCAGCTCTGCTGACCTGGTTCTCTGGCTCTAAAGCAGCTCTGTTGACCTGGTTCGCTGGCTCTAAAGCAGCTCTGCTGACCTGGTTCTCTCCCTCTAAAGCAGCTCTGCTGACCTGGTTCACTGGCTCTAAAACAGCTCTGCTGACGTGGTTCTCTACCTCTTAAACAGCTCTGCTGACCTGGTTTCTCTGGCTCTACAGCAGCTCTGCTGTCCTGGTTCTCTGCCTCTACAGCAGCTCTGCTGACCCGGTTCTCTGCCTCTAGAGCAGCTCTGCTGACCTGGTTTCTCGGGCTCTACAGGAGCTCTGCTGACCTGGTTCTCTGGCTCTAGAGCAGCTCTGCTGACCTGGTTCTCTGGCTCTAATGCAGCTCTGTTGACCTGGTTTCTCTGGCTCTACAGCAGCTCTGCTGACCTGGTTTTCTGCCTCTAAAGCAGCTCTGCTGACCTGGTTCTTAGGCTCTAGAGCAGGTCTGCTGACCTGGTTCTTAGGCTCTAGAGCAGCTCTGCTGACCTGGTTCTCAGGCTCTAAAGCTGCTCTGCAGACCTGGTTCTCTGGCTCTATCTCTGCTGACCTGGTTCTCTGGCTCTAGAGAAGCTCAGTTGACCTGGTTCTTAGGCTATAGAGCAGCTCTGATGACCTGGTTCTAAAGCAGGTCTGCTGACCTGGTTCTCTCCTTCTAAAGCAGCTCTGCTGACCTGGTTCTCTGACTCTAGAGCAGCTCTGCTGACCTGGTTCTCTGGATCTAAAGCAGCTCTGCTGACGTGGTTCTCTCCCTCTTAAGCAGCTCTGCTGACCTGGTTTCTCTGGCTCTACAGCAGCTCTGTTGACTTAGTTCATAGGCTCTAGAGCAGCTCTGCTGGCCTGGTTCTCTGGCTCTAAAGCAGCTCTGCTGAACTGGTTCGCTGGCTCTAAAGCAGCTCTGCTGACCTGGTTCTCTCCCTCTAAAGCAGCACTGCTGACCTGGTTCGCTGGCTCTAAAGCAGCTCTGCTGACGTGGTTCTCTCCCTCTTAAGCAGCTCTGCTGACCTGGTTTCTCTGGCTCTACAGCAGCTCTGCTGACCTGCTTTTCTGCCTCTACAGCAGCTCTGCTGACCCGGTTCTCTGGCTCTACAGCAGCTCTGCTGACCTGCTTCTCTGCCTCTACAGCAACTCTGCTGACCCGGTTCTCTGCCTCTAGAGCAGCTCTGCTGACCTGGTTTCTCTGGCTCTACAGCAGCTCTGCTGACCTGGTTTTCTGGCTCTAGAGCAGCTCTGCTGACCTGGTTCTCTGGCTCTAATGCAGCTCTGTTGACCTGGTTTCTCTGGCTCTACAGCAGCTCTGCTGAACTCGTTCTCTGCCTCTAGAGCAGCTCTGCTGACCTGGTTCTTAGGCTCTAGAGCAGCTCTGCTGACCCGGTTCTCTGGCTCTAAAGCAGCTCTGCTGACCTGCTTCTCTGCCTCTAAAGCAGCTCTGCTGACCTGGTTCTCTGGTTCTAAAGCGGCTCAGGGTTCTCTGGCTCTAAAGCAGCTCTGCTGATCTGGTTCTCTGGGTCTTAAGTGGCTCTGCTGACATGGTTCTCTGGCTCTAATGCAGCTCTGCTGACCTGGTTCTAAAGCGACTCTGCTGACATGGTTCTCTCCCTCTAAAGCAGCTCTGCTGACCTGGTTCCCTGGCTCTAAAGCAGCTCTGTTGTCCTGGTTCTCTGGCTCTAGAACAGCTCTGCTGACCTGGTTCTAAGGCTCTAGAGCAGCTCTGCTGCCCTGGTTCTCTGGCTCAAAAGCAGCTCTGCTGACCTGGTTCAATGGCTCTAAAGCAGCTTTGATGACCTTGTTCTATGGCTCTACAGAAGCTCCACTGAACTGGTTCTCTGCCTCTACAGCAGGTCTGCTGACCTGGTTCTTAGGCTCTAGAGCATCTCTGCTGACCTGGTTCTCAGGCTCTAAAGCTGCTCTGCTGACCTGATTCTCTGGCTCTAGATATGCTGGCCTGGTTCTCTGGCTCTAGAGAAGCTCTGCTGACCTGGTTCTTAGGCTCCAGAGCAGCTCTGATGACCTGGTCCTCTGGCTCTAGAGCAGCTCTGCTGACCTGGTTCTCTGGCTCTAAAGCAGCTCTGCTGACCCGGTTCTCTGCCTCTAGAGCAGCTCTGCTGACCTGGTTTCTCTGGCTCTACAGCAGCTCTGCTGACCTGGTTCTCTGGTTCTAGAGCAGCTCTGCTGACCTGGTTCTCTGCCTCTAATGCAGCTCTGTTGACCTGGTTTCTCTGGATCTACAGCAGCTCTGCTGACCTGGTTCTCTGTCTCTAAAGCAGCTCTTCTGACCTGGTTCTTAGGCTCTAGAGCAGCTCTGCTGACCTGGTTCTCTGGATCTAGTGCTGGTATGCTGACCTGGTTCTTTGGCTCTATAGAAGCTCTGCTGACCTGGTTCTTTGGCTCTAAAGCAGCTCTGTTGACCTGGGTCACTGGCTCTAAAGCATCTCTGCTGACCTGGTTCTCTCCCTCTAAAGCAGCTCTGCTGACCTGGTTCGCTGGCTCTAAAGCAGCTCTGCTGACGTGGTTCTCTCCCTCTTAAGCAGCTCTGCTGACCTGGTTTCTCTGGCTCCACAGCAGCTCTGCTGACCTGGTTCTCTGCCTCTACATCAGCTCTGCTGACCCGGTTCTCTGCCTCTAGAGCAGCTCTGCTGACCTGGTTTCTCTGGCTGTACAGCAGCTCTGCTGATCTGGTTCTCTGGTTCTAGAGCAGCTCTGCTGACCTGGTTCTCTGGCTCTAATGCAGCTCTGTTGACCTGGTTTGTCTGGATCTACAGCAGCTCTGCTGACCTGGTTCTCTGCCTCTAAAGCAGCTCTGCTGACCTGGTTCTTAGGCTCTAGAGCAGCTCTGCTGACCTGGTTCTCTGGCTCTAAAGGAGTTCTGCTGACCTGGTTCTCTGGCTCTAAAGCAGCTCTGCTGACCTTGTTCTCTGGCTCTAAAGCAGCTCTGCTGACCTGGTTCTCTGGCTCTAAAGCGGCTCCGGGTTCTCTGGCTCTAAAGCAGCTCTGCTGACCTGGTTCTCTGGCTCTAAAGTGGCATGGCTCTGCTGACCTGGTTCTCTGGCTCTAAAGCAGCTTTGCTGACCTGGTACTTAGGCTCTAGAGAAGCTCTGCTGACCTGGTTCTCTGGCTCTAAAGCAGCTCTGCTGACCTGGTTCTCTGGCTCTAAAGCAGCTCTGCTGACCTGGTTCTCTGGCTCTAAAGCGGCTCCGGGTTCTCTGGCTCTAAAGCAGCTCTGCTGACCTGCTTCTCTGGCTCTAAAGGGGCTCTGCTGACCTGGTTCTGTGGCTCTAAAGCAGCTCTGCTGACCTGATTCTAAAGCGGATCTGCTGACCTGGTTCTCTCCCTCTAAAGCAGCTCTGCTGACCTAGTTCCCTGGCTCTAAAGCAGCTCTGTTGTCCTGGTTCTCAGGCTCTAGAGCAGCTCTGCTGCCCTGGTTCTCTGGCTCAAAAGCAGCTCTGCTGACCTGGTTCTATGGCTCTAAAGCAGCTCTGCTGAACTGGTTCTCTGGCTGTACAGAAGCTCTGCTGAACTGGTTCTAAAGCGACTCTGCTGACATGGTTCTCTCCCTCTAAAGCAGCTCTGCTGACCTGGTTCCCTGGCTCTAAAGCAGCTCTGTTGTCCTGGTTCTCTGGCTCTAGAACAGCTCTGCTGACCTGGTTCTAAGGCTCTACAGCAGCTCTGCTGCCCTGGTTCTCCTGCTCAAAAGCAGCTCTGCTGACCTGGTTCAATGGCAATAAAGCAGCTCTGATGACCTTGTTCTCTGGCTCTACAGAAGCTCCACTGAACTGGTTCTCTGCCTCTACAGCAGGTCTGCTGACCTGGTTCTTAGGCTCCAGAGCATCTCTGCTGACCTGGTTCTCAGGCTCTAAAGCTGCTCTGCTGACCTGATTCTCTGGCTCTAGCTCTGCTGGCCTGGTTCTCTGCTCTAGAGAAGCTCTGCTGACCTGGTTCTTATGCTCTAGAGCAGCTCTGATGACCTGGTCCTCTGGCTCTAGAGCAGCTCTGCTGACCTGGTTCTCTGGCTCTAAAGCAGCTCTGTTGACCTGGTTCGCTGGCTCTAAAGCAGCTCTGCTGACCTGGTTCTCTCCCTCTAAAGTGGCTCTGCTGACCTGGTTCACTGGCTCTAAAACAGCTCTGCTGACGTGGTTCTCTACCTCTTAAACAGCTCTGCTGACCTGGTTTCTCTGGCTCTACAGCAGCTCTGCTGTCCTGGTTCTCTGCCTCTACAGCAGCTCTGCTGACCCGGTTCTCTGCCTCTAGAGCAGCTCTGCTGACCTAGTTTCTCGGGCTCTACAGGAGCTCTGCTGACCTGGTTCTCTGGCTCTAGAGCAGCTCTGCTGACCTGGTTCTCTGGCTCTAATGCAGCTCTGTTGACATGGTCTCTCTGGCTCTACAGCAGCTCTGCTGACCTGGTTCTCTGCCTCTAAAGCAGCTCTGCTGACCTGGTTCTTAGGCTCTAGAGCAGGTCTGCTGACCTGGTTCTTAAGCTCTAAAGCTGCTCTGCAGACCTGGTTCTCTGGCTCTAGCTCTGCTGACTTGGTTCTCCATCTCTAGAGAAGCTCAGTTGACCTGGTTCTCTGGCTCTAGAGCAGCTCTGCTGACCTGGTTCTCTGGATCTAGAGCAGCTCTGTTGACTTTGTTCTTAGGCTCTAGAGCAGCTCTGCTGACCTGGTTCTCTGGCTCTAAAGCAGCTCTGCTGAACTGGTTCGCTGGCTCTAAAGCAGCTCTGCTGACCTGGTTCTCTCCCTCTAAAGCAGCTCTGCTGACCTGGTTCGCTGGCTCTAAAGCAGCTCTGCTGACGTGGTTCTCTCCCTCTTAAGCAGCTCTGCTGACCTGATTTCTCTGGCTCTACAGCAGCTCTGCTGACCTGCTTCTCTGCCTCTACAGCAGCTCTGCTGACCCGGTTCTCTGCCTCTAGAGCAGCTCTGCTGACCTGGTTTCTCTGGCTCTACAGCAGCTCTGCTGACCTGGTTTTCTGGCTCTAGAGCAGCTCTGCTGACCTGGTTCTCTGGCTCTAATGCAGCTCTGTTGACCTGGTTTCTCTGACTCTACAGCAGCTCTGCTGAACTCGTTCTCTGCCTCTAGAGCAGCTCTGCTGACTTGGTTCTTAGGCTCTAGAGCAGCTCTGCTGACCCGGTTCTCTGGCTCTAAAGCAGCTCTGCTGACCTGCTTCTCTGGCTCTAAAGCAGCTCTGCTTACCTGGTTCTCTGGTTCTAAAGCGGCTCCGGGTTCTCTGGCTCTAAAGCAGCTCTGCTGACCTGGTTCTCTGGGTCTTAAGTGGCTCTGCTGACATGGTTCTCTGGCTCTAAAGCAGCTCTGCTGACCTGGTTCTAAAGCGACTCTGCTGACATGGTTCTCTCCCTCTAAAGCAGCTCTGATGACCTGGTTCCCTGGCTCTACAGCAGCTCTGTTGTCCTGGTTCTCTGGCTCTAGAACAGCTCTGCTGACCTGGTTCTAAGGCTCTAGAGCAGCTCTGCTGCCCTGGTTCTCTGGCTCAAAAGCAGCTCTGCTGACCTGGTTCAATGGCTCTAAAGCAGCTTTGATGACCTTGTTCTATGGCTCTACAGAAGCTCCACTGAACTGGTTCTCTGCCTCTACAGCAGGTCTGCTGACCTGGTTCTTAGGCTCTAGAGCATCTCTGCTGACCTGGTTCTCAGGCTCTAAAGCTGCTCTGCTGACCTGATTCTCTGGCTCTAGATCTGCTGGCCTGGTTCTCTGGCTCTAGAGAAGCTCTGCTGACCTGGTTCTTAGGCTTTAGAGCAGCTCTGATGACCTGGTCCTCTGGCTCTAGAGCAGCTCTGCTGACCTGGTTCTCTGGCTCTAAAGCAGCTCTGCTGACCCGGTTCTCTGCCTCTAGAGCAGCTCTGCTGACCTGGTTTCTCTGGCTCTACAGCAGCTCTGCTGACCTGGTTCTCTGGTTCTAGAGCAGCTCTGCTGACCTGGTTCTCTGGCTCTAAAGCAGCTCTGCTGACCTGCTTCTCTGGCTCTAAAGCAGCTCTGCTGACCTGCTTCTCTGGCTCTAAGGCGGCTCCGGGTTCTCTGGCTCTAAAGCAGCTCTGCTGACCTGGTTCTCTGGGTCTTAAGTGGCTCTGCTGACATGGTTCTCTGGCTCTAAAGCAGCTCTGCTGACCTGGTTCCCTGGCTCTAAAGCAGCTCTGTTGTCCTGGTTCTCTGGCTCTAGAACAGCTCTGCTGACCTGGTTCTAAGGCTCTACAGCAGCTCTGCTGCCCTGGTTCTCTGGCTCAAAAGCAGCTCTGCTGACCTGGTTCAATGGCAATAAAGCAGCTCTGATGACCTTGTTCTCTGGCTCTACAGAAGCTCCACTGAACTGGTTCTCTGCCTCTACAGCAGGTCTGCTGACCTGGTTCTTAGGCTCTAGAGCATGTCTGCTGAACTGGTTCTCAGGCTCTAAAGCTGCTCTGCTGACCTGATTCTCTGGCTCTAGCTCTGCTGGCCTGGTTCTCTGGCTCTAGAGAAGCTCTGCTGACCTGGTTCTTAGGCTGTAGAGCAGCTCTGATGACCTGGTCCTCTGGCTCTAGAGCAGCTCTGCTGACCTGGTTCTCTGGCTCTAAAGCAGCTCTGTTGACCTGGTTCGCTGGCTCTAAAGCAGCTCTGCTGACCTGGTTCTCTCCCTCTAAAGCAGCTCTGCTGACCTGGTTCACTGGCTCTAAAACAGCTCTGCTGACGTGGTTCTCTACCTCTTAAACAGCTCTGCTGACCTGGTTTCTCTGGCTCTACAGCAGCTCTGCTGTCCTGGTTCTCTGCCTCTACAGCAGCTCTGCTGACCCGGTTCTCTGCCTCTAGAGCAGCTCTGCTGACCTGGTTTCTCGGGCTCTACAGGAGCTCTGCTGACCTGGTTCTCTGGCTCTAGAGCAGCTCTGCTGACCTGGTTCTCTGGCTCTAATGCAGCTCTGTTGACCTGGTTTCTCTGGCTCTACAGCAGCTCTGCTGACCTGGTTCTCTGCCTCTAAAGCAGCTCTGCTGACCTGGTTCTTAGGCTCTAGAGCAGGTCTGCTGACCTGGTTCTTAGGCTCTAGAGCAGCTCTGCTGACCTGGTTCTCAGGCTCTAAAGCTGCTTTGCAGACCTGGTTCTCTGGCTCTATCTCTGCTGACCTGGTTCTCTGGCTCTAGAGAAGCTCAGTTGACCTGGTTCTTAGGCTCTAGAGCAGCTCTGAAGACCTGGTTCTAAAGCAGGTCTGCTGACCTGGTTCTCTCCTTCTAAAGCAGCTCTGCTGACCTGGTTCTCTGGCTCTAGAGCAGCTCTGCTGACCTGGTTCTCTGGATCTAAAGCAGCTCTGCTGATGTGGTTCTCTCCCTCTTAAGCAGCTCTGCTGACCTGGTTTCTCTGGCTCTACAGCAGCTCTGTTGACTTAGTTCTTAGGCTCTAGAGCAGCTCTGCTGGCCTGGTTCTCTGGCTCTAAAGCAGCTCTGCTGAACTGATTCGCTGGCTCTAAAGCAGCTCTGCTGACCTGGTTCTCTCCCTCTAAAGCAGCTCTGCTGACCTGGTTCGCTGGCTCTAAAGCAGCTCTGCTGATGTGGTTCTCTCCCTCTTAAGCAGCTCTGCTGACCTGGTTTCTCTGGCTCTACAGCAGCTCTGCTGACCTGCTTTTCTGCCTCTACAGCAGCTCTGCTGACCCGGTTCTCTGGCTCTACAGCAGCTCTGCTGACCTGCTTCTCTGCCTCTACAGCAACTCTGCTGACCCGGTTCTCTGCCTCTAGAGCAGCTCTGCTGACCTGGTTTCTCTGGCTCTACAGCAGCTCTGCTGACCTGGTTTCTCTGGCTCTACAGCAGCTCTGCTGTCCTGGTTCTCTGCCTCTACAGCAGCTTTGCTGACCCGGTTCTCTGCCTCTAGAGCAGCTCTGCTGACCTAGTTTCTCGGGCTCTACAGGAGCTCTGCTGACCTGGTTCTCTGGCTCTAGAGCAGCTCTGCTGACCTGGTTCTCTGGCTCTAATGCAGCTCTGTTGACATGGTCTCTCTGGCTCTACAGCAGCTCTGCTGACCTGGTTCTCTGCCTCTAAAGCAGCTCTGCTGACCTGGTTCTTAGGCTCTAGAGCAGGTCTGCTGACCTGGTTCTTAAGCTCTAAAGCTGCTCTGCAGACCTGGTTCTCTGGCTCTAGCTCTGCTGACTTGGTTCTCCATCTCTAGAGAAGCTCAGTTGACCTGGTTCTTAGGTTTTAGAGCAGCTCTGATGACCTGGTTCTAAAGCAGGTCTGCTGACCTGGTTCTCTCCCTCTAAAGCAGCTCTGCTGACCTGGTTCTCTGGCTCTAGAGCAGCTCTGCTGACCTGGTTCTCTGGATCTAGAGCAGCTCTGTTGACTTTGTTCTTAGGCTCTAGAGCAGCTCTGCTGACCTGGTTCTCTGGCTCTAAAGCAGCTCTGCTGAACTGGTTCGCTGGTTCTAAAGCAGCTCTGCTGACCTGATTTCTCTGGCTCTACAGCAGCTCTGCTGACCTGCTTCTCTGCCTCTACAGCAGCTCTGCTGACCCGGTTCTCTGCCTCTAGAGCAGCTCTGCTGACCTGGTTTCTCTGGCTCTACAGCAGCTCTGCTGACCTCGTTTTCTGGCTCTAGAGCAGCTCTGCTGACCTGGTTCTCTGGCTCTAATGCAGCTCTGTTGACCTGGTTTCTCTGACTCTACAGCAGCTCTGCTGAACTCGTTCTCTGCCTCTAGAGCAGCTCTGCTGACTTGGTTCTTAGGCTCTAGAGCAGCTCTGCTGACCCGGTTCTCTGGCTCTAAAGCAGCTCTGCTGACCTGCTTCTCTGGCTCTAAAGCAGCTCTGCTTACCTGGTTCTCTGGTTCTAAAGCGGCTCCGGGTTCTCTGGCTCTAAAGCAGCTCTGCTGACCTGGTTCTCTGGGTCTTAAGTGGCTCTGCTGACATGGTTCTCTGGCTCTAAAGCAGCTCTGCTGACCTGGTTCTAAAGCGACTCTGCTGACATGGTTCTCTCCCTCTAAAGCAGCTCTGATGACCTGGTTCCCTGGCTCTAAAGCAGCTCTGTTGTCCTGGTTCTCTGGCTCTAGAACAGCTCTGCTGACCTGGTTCTAAGGCTCTAGAGCAGCTCTGCTGCCCTGGTTCTCTGGCTCAAAAGCAGCTCTGCTGACCTGGTTCAATGGCTCCAAAGCAGCTTTGATGACCTTGTTCTATGGCTCTACAGAAGCTCCACTGAACTGGTTCTCTGCCTCTACAGCAGGTCTGCTGACCTGGTTCTTAGGCTCTACAGCATCTCTGCTGACCTGGTTCTCAGGCTCTAAAGCTGCTCTGCTGGCCTGATTCTCTGGCTCTAGATCTGCTGGCCTGGTTCTCTGGCTCTAGAGAAGCTCTGCTGACCTGGTTCTTAGGCTTTAGAGCAGCTCTGATGACCTGGTCCTCTGGCTCTAGAGCAGCTCTGCTGACCTGGTTCTCTGGCTCTAAAGCAGCTCTGCTGACCCGGTTCTCTGCCTCTAGAGCAGCTCTGCTGACCTGGTTTCTCTGGCTCTACAGCAGCTCTGCTGACCTGGTTCTCTGGTTCTAGAGCAGCTCTGCTGACGTGGTTCTCTGGCTCTAAAGCAGCTCTGCTGACCTGCTTCTCTGGCTCTAAAGCAGCTCTGCTGACCTGCTTCTCTGGCTCTAAGGCGGCTCCGGGTTCTCTGGCTCTAAAGCAGCTCTGCTGACCTGGTTCTCTGGGTCTTAAGTGGCTCTGCTGACATGGTTCTCTGGCTCTAAAGCAGCTCTGCTGACCTGGTTCCCTGGCTCTAAAGCAGCTCTGTTGTCCTGGTTCTCTGGCTCTAGAACAGCTCTGCTGACCTGGTTCTAAGGCTCTACAGCAGCTCTGCTGCCCTGGTTCTCTGGCTCAAAAGCAGCTCTGCTGACCTGGTTCAATGGCAATAAAGCAGCTCTGATGACCTTGTTCTCTGGCTCTACAGAAGCTCCACTGAACTGGTTCTCTGCCTCTACAGCAGGTCTGCTGACCTGGTTCTTAGGCTCTAGAGCATGTCTGCTGAACTGGTTCTTAGGCTCTAAAGCTGCTCTGCTGACCTGATTCTCTGGCTCTAGCTCTGCTGGCCTGGTTCTCTGGCTCTAGAGAAGCTCTGCTGACCTGGTTCTTAGGCTGTAGAGCAGCTCTGATGACCTGGTCCTCTGGCTCTAGAGCAGCTCTGCTGACCTGGTTCTCTGGCTCTAAAGCAGCTCTGTTGACCTGGTTCGCTGGCTCTAAAGCAGCTCTGCTGACCTGGTTCTCTCCCTCTAAAGCAGCTCTGCTGACCTGGTTCACTGGCTCTAAAACAGCTCTGCTGACGTGGTTCTCTACCTCTTAAACAGCTCTGCTGACCTGGTTTCTCTGGCTCTACAGCAGCTCTGCTGTCCTGGTTCTCTGCCTCTACAGCAGCTCTGCTGACCCGGTTCTCTGCCTCTAGAGCAGCTCTGCTGACCTGGTTTCTCGGGCTCTACAGGAGCTCTGCTGACCTGGTTCTCTGGCTCTAGAGCAGCTCTGCTGACCTGGTTCTCTGGCTCTAATGCAGCTCTGTTGACCTGGTTTCTCTGGCTCTACAGCAGCTCTGCTGACCTGGTTCTCTGCCTCTAAAGCAGCACTGCTGACCTGGTTCTTAGGCTCTAGAGCAGGTCTGCTGACCTGGTTCTTAGGCTCTAGAGCAGCTCTGCTGACCTGGTTCTCAGGCTCTAAAGCTGCTCTGCAGACCTGGTTCTCTGGCTCTATCTCTGCTGACCTGGTTCTCTGGCTCTAGAGAAGCTCAGTTGACCTGGTTCTTAGGCTCTAGAGCAGCTCTGAAGACCTGGTTCTAAAGCAGGTCTGCTGACCTGGTTCTCTCCTTCTAAAGCAGCTCTGCTGACCTGGTTCTCTGGCTCTAGAGCAGCTCTGCTGACCTGGTTCTCTGGATCTAAAGCAGCTCTGCTGATGTGGTTCTCTCCCTCTTAAGCAGCTCTGCTGACCTGGTTTCTCTGGCTCTACAGCAGCTCTGTTGACTTAGTTCTTAGGCTCTAGAGCAGCTCTGCTGAACTGGTTCGCTGGCTCTAAAGCAGCTCTGCTGACCTGGTTCTCTCCCTCTAAAGCAGCTCTGCTAACCTGGTTCACTGGCTCTAAAGCAGCTCTGCTGATGTGGTTCTCTCCCTCTTAAGCAGCTCTGCTGACCTGGTTTCTCTGGCTCTACAGCAGCTCTGCTGACCTGCTTTTCTGCCTCTACAGCAGCTCTGCTGACCCGGTTCTCTGGCTCTACAGCAGCTCTGCTGACCTGCTTCTCTGCCTCTACAGCAACTCTGCTGACCCGGTTCTCTGCCTCTAGAGCAGCTCTGCTGACCTGGTTTCTCTGGCTCTACAGCAGCTCTGCTGACCTGGTTTTCTGGCTCTAGAGCAGCTCTGCTGACCTGGTTCTCTGGCTCTATTGCAGCTCTGTT
Organism: Triturus cristatus; assembly: GCF_964204655.1. Taxonomy (NCBI): domain Eukaryota; kingdom Metazoa; phylum Chordata; class Amphibia; order Caudata; family Salamandridae; genus Triturus; species Triturus cristatus. Next base: position 1,019,862 of record NW_028188130.1, on the reverse strand, counting down.
GACCTGGTTTCTCTGGCTCTACAGCAGCTCTGCTGAACTCGTTCTCTGCCTCTAGAGCAGCTCTGCTGACCTGGTTCTTAGGCTCTAGAGCAGCTCTGCTGACCCGGTTCTCTGGCTCTAAAGCAGCTCTGCTGACCTGCTTCTCTGCCTCTAAAGCAGCTCTGCTGACCTGGTTCTCTGGTTCTAAAGCGGCTCAGGGTTCTCTGGCTCTAAAGCAGCTCTGCTGATCTGGTTCTCTGGGTCTTAAGTGGCTCTGCTGACATGGTTCTCTGGCTCTAAAGCAGCTCTGCTGACCTGGTTCTAAAGCGACTCTGCTGACATGGTTCTCTCCCTCTAAAGCAGCTCTGCTGACCTGGTTCCCTGGCTCTAAAGCAGCTCTGTTGTCCTGGTTCTCTGGCTCTAGAACAGCTCTGCTGACCTGGTTCTAAGGCTCTAGAGCAGCTCTGCTGCCCTGGTTCTCTGGCTCAAAAGCAGCTCTGCTGACCTGGTTCAATGGCTCTAAAGCAGCTTTGATGACCTTGTTCTATGGCTCTACAGAAGCTCCACTGAACTGGTTCTCTGCCTCTACAGCAGGTCTGCTGACCTGGTTCTTAGGCTCTAGAGCATCTCTGCTGACCTGGTTCTCAGGCTCTAAAGCTGCTCTGCTGACCTGATTCTCTGGCTCTAGATCTGCTGGCCTGGTTCTCTGGCTCTAGAGAAGCTCTGCTGACCTGGTTCTTAGGCTCCAGAGCAGCTCTGATGACCTGGTCCTCTGGCTCTAGAGCAGCTCTGCTGACCTGGTTCTCTGGCTCTAAAGCAGCTCTGCTGACCCGGTTCTCTGCCTCTAGAGCAGCTCTGCTGACCTGGTTTCTCTGGCTCTACAGCAGCTCTGCTGACCTGGTTCTCTGGTTCTAGAGCAGCTCTGCTGACCTGGTTCTCTGCCTCTAATGCAGCTCTGTTGACCTGGTTTCTCTGGATCTACAGCAGCTCTGCTGACCTGGTTCTCTGCCTCTAAAGCAGCTCTGCTGACCTGGTTCTTAGGCTCTAGAGCAGCTCTGCTGACCTGGTTCTCTGGATCTAGCGCTGGTATGCTGACCTGGTTCGTAGGCTCTATAGAAGCTCTGCTGACCTGGTTCTTTGGCTCTAAAGCAGCTCTGTTGACCTGGGTCGCTGGCTCTAAAGCAGCTCTGCTGACCTGGTTCTCTCCCTCTGAAGCAGCTCTGCTGACCTGGTTCGCTGGCTCTAAAGCAGCTCTGCTGACGTGGTTCTCTCCCTCTTAAGCAGCTCTGCTGACCTGGTTTCTCTGGCTCCACAGCAGCTCTGCTGACCTGGTTCTCTGCCTCTACATCAGCTCTGCTGACCCGGTTCTCTGCCTCTAGAGCAGCTCTGCTGACCTGGTTTCTCTGGCTGTACAGCAGCTCTGCTGACCTGGTTCTCTGGTTCTAGAGCAGCTCTGCTGACCTGGTTCTCTGGCTCTAATGCAGCTCTGTTGACCTGGTTTGTCTGGATCTACAGCAGCTCTGCTGACCTGGTTCTCTGCCTCTAAAGCAGCTCTGCTGACCTGGTTCTTAGGCTCTAGAGCAGCTCTGCTGACCTGGTTCTCTGGCTCTAAAGGAGTTCTGCTGACCTGGTTCTCTGGCTCTAAAGCAGCTCTGCTGACATTGTTCTCTGGCTCTAAAGCAGCTCTGCTGACCTGGTTCTCTGGCTCTAAAGCGGCTCCGGGTTCTCTGGCTCTAAAGCAGCTCTGCTGACCTGGTTCTCTGGCTCTAAAGTGGCCTGGCTCTGCTGACCTGGTTCTCTGGCTCTAAAGCAGCTTTGCTGACCTGGTAGTTAGGCTCTAGAGAAGCTCTGCTGACCTGGTTCTCTGGCTCTAAAGCAGCTCTGCTGACCTGGTTCTCTGGCTCTAAAGCAGCTCTGCTGACCTGGTTCTCTGGCTCTAAAGTGGCTCCGGGTTCTCTGGCTCTAAAGCAGCTCTGCTGACCTGCTTCTCTGGCTCTAAAGGGGCTCTGCTGACCTGCTTCTGTGGCTCTAAAGCAGCTCTGCTAACCTGATTCTAAAGCGGATCTGCTGACCTGGTTCTCTCCCTCTAAAGCAGCTCTGCTGACCTGGTTCCCTGGCTCTAAAGCAGCTCTGTTGTCCTGGTTCTCAAGCTCTAGAGCAGCTCTGCTGCCCTGGTTCTCTGGCTCAAAAGCAGCTCTGCTGACCTGGTTCTATGGCTCTAAAGCAGCTCTGCTGAACTGGTTCTCTGGCTGTACAGAAGCTCTGCTGAACTGGTTCTAAAGCGACTCTGCTGACATGGTTCTCTCCCTCTAAAGTAGCTCTGCTGACCTGGTTCCCTGGCTCTAAAGCAGCTCTGTTGTCCTGGTTCTCTGGCTCTAGAACAGCTCTGCTGACCTGGTTCTAAGGCTCTACAGCAGCTCTGCTGCCCTGGTTCTCTGGCTCAAAAGCAGCTCTGCTGACCTGGTTCAATGGCAATAAAGCAGCTCTGATGACCTTGTTCTCTGGCTCTACAGAAGCTCCACTGAACTGGTTCTCTGCCTCTACAGCAGGTCTGCTGACCTGGTTCTTAGGCTCTAGAGCATCTCTGCTGACCTGGTTCTTAGGCTCTAAAGCTGCTCTGCTGACCTGATTCTCTGGCTCTAGCTTTGCTGGCCTGGTTCTCTGGCTCTAGAGAAGCTCTGCTGACCTGGTTCTTATGCTCTAGAGCAGCTCTGATGACCTGGTCCTCTGGCTCTAGAGCAGCTCTGCTGACCTGGTTCTCTGGCTCTAAAGCAGCTCTGTTGACCTGGTTCGCTGGCTCTAAAGCAGCTCTGCTGACCTGGTTCTCTCCCTCTAAAGTAGCTCTGCTGACCTGGTTCACTGGCTCTAAAACAGCTCTGCTGACGTGGTTCTCTACCTCTTAAACAGCTCTGCTGACCTGGTTTCTCTGGCTCTACAGCAGCTCTGCTGTCCTGGTTCTCTGCCTCTACAGCAGCTCTGCTGACCCGGTTCTCTGCCTCTAGAGCAGCTCTGCTGACCTAGTTTCTCGGGCTCTACAGGAGCTCTGCTGACCTGGTTCTCTGGCTCTAGAGCAGCTCTGCTGACCTGGTTCTCTGGCTCTAATGCAGCTCTGTTGACCTGGTCTCTCTGGCTCTACAGCAGCTCTGCTGACCTGGTTCTCTGCCTCTAAAGCAGCTCTGCTGACCTGGTTCTTAGGCTCTAGAGCAGGTCTGCTGACCTGGTTCTTAAGCTCTAAAGCTGCTCTGCAGACCTGGTTCTCTGGCTCTAGCTCTGCTGACCTGGTTCTCTGGCTCTAGAGAAGCTCAGTTGACCTGGTTCTTAGGCTCTACAGCAGCTCTGATGACCTGGTTCTAAAGCAGGTCTGCTGACCTGGTTCTCTCCCTCTAAAGCAGCTCTGCTGACCTGGTTCTCTGGCTCTAGAGCAGCTCTGCTGACCTGGTTCTCTGGATCTAGAGCAGCTCTGTTGACTTTGTTCCTAGGCTCTAGAGCAGCTCTGCTGACCTGGTTCTCTGGCTCTAAAGCAGCTCTGCTGAACTGGTTCGCTGGCTCTAAAGCAGCTCTGCTGACCTGGTTCTCTCCCTCTAAAGCAGCTCTGCTGACCTGGTTCGCTGGCTCTAAAGCAGCTCTGCTGACGTGGTTCTCTCCCTCTTAAGCAGCTCTGCTGACCTGATTTCTCTGGCTCTACAGCAGCTCTGCTGACCTGCTTCTCTGCCTCTACAGCAGATCTGCTGACCTGGTTCTCTCCCTCTAAAGCAGCTCTGCTGACCTGGTTCGCTGGCTCTAAAGCAGCTCTGCTGACGTGGTTCTCTGCCTCTAGAGCAGCTCTGCTGACCTGGTTTCTCTGGCTCTACAGCAGCTCTGCTGACCTGGTTTTCTGGCTCTAGAGCAGCTCTGCTGACCTGGTTCTCTGGCTCTAATGCAGCTCTGTTGACCTGGTTTCTCTGACTCTACAGCAGCTCTGCTGAACTCGTTCTCTGCCTCTAGAGCAGCTCTGCTGACTTGGTTCTTAGGCTCTAGAGCAGCTCTGCTGACCCGGTTCTCTGGCTCTAAAGCAGCTCTGCTGACCTGCTTCTCTGGCTCTAAAGAAGCTCTGCTTACCTGGTTCTCTGGTTCTAAAGCGGCTCCGGGTTCTCTGGCTCTAAAGCAGCTCTGCTGACCTGGTTCTCTGGGTCTTAAGTGGCTCTGCTGACATGGTTCTCTGGCTCTAAAGCAGCTCTGCTGACCTGGTTCTAAAGCGACTCTGCTGACATGGTTCTCTCCCTCTAAAGCAGCTCTGATGACCTGGTTCCCTGGCTCTAAAGCAGCTCTGTTGTCCTGGTTCTCTGGCTCTAGAACAGCTCTGCTGACCTGGTTCTAAGGCTCTAGAGCAGCTCTGCTGCCCTGGTTCTCTGGCTCAAAAGCAGCTCTGCTGACCTGGTTCAATGGCTCTAAAGCAGCTTTGATGACCTTGTTCTATGGCTCTACAGAAGCTCCACTGAACTGGTTCTCTGCCTCTACAGCAGGTCTGCTGGCCTGGTTCTTAGGCTCTACAGCATCTCTGCTGACCTGGTTCTCAGGCTCTAAAGCTGCTCTGCTGGCCTGATTCTCTGGCTCTAGATCTGCTGGCCTGGTTCTCTGGCTCTAGAGAAGCTCTGCTGACCTGGTTCTTAGGCTTTAGAGCAGCTCTGATGACCTGGTCCTCTGGCTCTAGAGCAGCTCTGCTGACCTGGTTCTCTGGCTCTAAAGCAGCTCTGCTGACCCGGTTCTCTGCCTCTAGAGCAGCTCTGCTGACCTGGTTTCTCTGGCTCTACAGCAGCTCTGCTGACCTGGTTCTCTGGTTCTAGAGCAGCTCTGCTGACCTGGTTCTCTGCCTCTAATGCAGCTCTGTTGACCTGGTTTCTCTGGATCTACAGCAGCTCTGCTGACCTGGTTCTCTGCCTCTAAAGCAGCTCTGCTGACCTGGTTCTTAGGCTCTAGAGCAGCTCTGCTGACCTGGTTCTCTGGATCTAGCGCTGGTATGCTGACCTGGTTCGTAGGCTCTATAGAAGCTCTGCTGACCTGGTTCTTTGGCTCTAAAGCAGCTCTGTTGACCTGGGTCGCTGGCTCTAAAGCAGCTCTGCTGACCTGGTTCTCTCCCTCTGAAGCAGCTCTGCTGACCTGGTTCGCTGGCTCTAAAGCAGCTCTGCTGACGTGGTTCTCTCCCTCTTAAGCAGCTCTGCTGACCTGGTTTCTCTGGCTCCACAGCAGCTCTGCTGACCTGGTTCTCTGCCTCTACATCAGCTCTGCTGACCCGGTTCTCTGCCTCTAGAGCAGCTCTGCTGACCTGGTTTCTCTGGCTGTACAGCAGCTCTGCTGACCTGGTTCTCTGGTTCTAGAGCAGCTCTGCTGACCTGGTTCTCTGGCTCTAATGCAGCTCTGTTGACCTGGTTTGTCTGGATCTACAGCAGCTCTGCTGACCTGGTTCTCTGCCTCTAAAGCAGCTCTGCTGACCTGGTTCTTAGGCTCTAGAGCAGCTCTGCTGACCTGGTTCTCTGGCTCTAAAGGAGTTCTGCTGACCTGGTTCTCTGGCTCTAAAGCAGCTCTGCTGACATTGTTCTCTGGCTCTAAAGCAGCTCTGCTGACCTGGTTCTCTGGCTCTAAAGCGGCTCCGGGTTCTCTGGCTCTAAAGCAGCTCTGCTGACCTGGTTCTCTGGCTCTAAAGTGGCCTGGCTCTGCTGACCTGGTTCTCTGGATCTAGAGCAGCTCTGTTGACTTTGTTCTTAGGCTCTAAAGCAGCTCTGCTGAACTGGTTCGCTGGCTCTAAAGCAGCTCTGCTGACCTGGTTCTCTCCCTCTAAAGCAGCTCTGCTGACCTGGTTCTCTGGCTCTAGAGCAGCTCTGCTGACCTGGTTCTCTGGATCTAGAGCAGCTCTGTTGACTTTGTTCTTAGGCTCTAGAGCAGCTCTGCTGATCTGGTTCTCTGGCTCTAAAGCAGCTCTGCTGACCTGGTTCTCTGGCTCTAAAGCAGCTCTGCTGACCTGGTTCTCTGGCTCTAAAGCAGCTCTGCTGACCTGGTTCTCTGGCTCTAAAGTGGCTCCGGGTTCTCTGGCTCTAAAGCAGCTCTGCTGACCTGCTTCTCTGGCTCTAAAGGGGCTCTGCTGACCTGCTTCTGTGGCTCTAAAGCAGCTCTGCTAACCTGATTCTAAAGCGGATCTGCTGACCTGGTTCTCTCCCTCTAAAGCAGCTCTGCTGACCTGGTTCCCTGGCTCTAAAGCAGCTCTGTTGTCCTGGTTCTCAAGCTCTAGAGCAGCTCTGCTGCCCTGGTTCTCTGGCTCAAAAGCAGCTCTGCTGACCTGGTTCTATGGCTCTAAAGCAGCTCTGCTGAACTGGTTCTCTGGCTGTACAGAAGCTCTGCTGAACTGGTTCTAAAGCGACTCTGCTGACATGGTTCTCTCCCTCTAAAGTAGCTCTGCTGACCTGGTTCCCTGGCTCTAAAGCAGCTCTGTTGTCCTGGTTCTCTGGCTCTAGAACAGCTCTGCTGACCTGGTTCTAAGGCTCTACAGCAGCTCTGCTGCCCTGGTTCTCTGGCTCAAAAGCAGCTCTGCTGACCTGGTTCAATGGCAATAAAGCAGCTCTGATGACCTTGTTCTCTGGCTCTACAGAAGCTCCACTGAACTGGTTCTCTGCCTCTACAGCAGGTCTGCTGACCTGGTTCTTAGGCTCTAGAGCATCTCTGCTGACCTGGTTCTTAGGCTCTAAAGCTGCTCTGCTGACCTGATTCTCTGGCTCTAGCTTTGCTGGCCTGGTTCTCTGGCTCTAGAGAAGCTCTGCTGACCTGGTTCTTATGCTCTAGAGCAGCTCTGATGACCTGGTCCTCTGGCTCTAGAGCAGCTCTGCTGACCTGGTTCTCTGGCTCTAAAGCAGCTCTGTTGACCTGGTTCGCTGGCTCTAAAGCAGCTCTGCTGACCTGGTTCTCTCCCTCTAAAGTAGCTCTGCTGACCTGGTTCACTGGCTCTAAAACAGCTCTGCTGACGTGGTTCTCTACCTCTTAAACAGCTCTGCTGACCTGGTTTCTCTGGCTCTACAGCAGCTCTGCTGTCCTGGTTCTCTGCCTCTACAGCAGCTCTGCTGACCCGGTTCTCTGCCTCTAGAGCAGCTCTGCTGACCTAGTTTCTCGGGCTCTACAGGAGCTCTGCTGACCTGGTTCTCTGGCTCTAGAGCAGCTCTGCTGACCTGGTTCTCTGGCTCTAATGCAGCTCTGTTGACCTGGTCTCTCTGGCTCTACAGCAGCTCTGCTGACCTGGTTCTCTGCCTCTAAAGCAGCTCTGCTGACCTGGTTCTTAGGCTCTAGAGCAGGTCTGCTGACCTGGTTCTTAAGCTCTAAAGCTGCTCTGCAGACCTGGTTCTCTGGCTCTAGCTCTGCTGACCTGGTTCTCTGGCTCTAGAGAAGCTCAGTTGACCTGGTTCTTAGGCTCTACAGCAGCTCTGATGACCTGGTTCTAAAGCAGGTCTGCTGACCTGGTTCTCTCCCTCTAAAGCAGCTCTGCTGACCTGGTTCTCTGGCTCTAGAGCAGCTCTGCTGACCTGGTTCTCTGGATCTAGAGCAGCTCTGTTGACTTTGTTCCTAGGCTCTAGAGCAGCTCTGCTGACCTGGTTCTCTGGCTCTAAAGCAGCTCTGCTGAACTGGTTCGCTGGCTCTAAAGCAGCTCTGCTGACCTGGTTCTCTCCCTCTAAAGCAGCTCTGCTGACCTGGTTCGCTGGCTCTAAAGCAGCTCTGCTGACGTGGTTCTCTCCCTCTTAAGCAGCTCTGCTGACCTGATTTCTCTGGCTCTACAGCAGCTCTGCTGACCTGCTTCTCTGCCTCTACAGCAGATCTGCTGACCTGGTTCTCTCCCTCTAAAGCAGCTCTGCTGACCTGGTTCGCTGGCTCTAAAGCAGCTCTGCTGACGTGGTTCTCTGCCTCTAGAGCAGCTCTGCTGACCTGGTTTCTCTGGCTCTACAGCAGCTCTGCTGACCTGGTTTTCTGGCTCTAGAGCAGCTCTGCTGACCTGGTTCTCTGGCTCTAATGCAGCTCTGTTGACCTGGTTTCTCTGACTCTACAGCAGCTCTGCTGAACTCGTTCTCTGCCTCTAGAGCAGCTCTGCTGACTTGGTTCTTAGGCTCTAGAGCAGCTCTGCTGACCCGGTTCTCTGGCTCTAAAGCAGCTCTGCTGACCTGCTTCTCTGGCTCTAAAGAAGCTCTGCTTACCTGGTTCTCTGGTTCTAAAGCGGCTCCGGGTTCTCTGGCTCTAAAGCAGCTCTGCTGACCTGGTTCTCTGGGTCTTAAGTGGCTCTGCTGACATGGTTCTCTGGCTCTAAAGCAGCTCTGCTGACCTGGTTCTAAAGCGACTCTGCTGACATGGTTCTCTCCCTCTAAAGCAGCTCTGATGACCTGGTTCCCTGGCTCTAAAGCAGCTCTGTTGTCCTGGTTCTCTGGCTCTAGAACAGCTCTGCTGACCTGGTTCTAAGGCTCTAGAGCAGCTCTGCTGCCCTGGTTCTCTGGCTCAAAAGCAGCTCTGCTGACCTGGTTCAATGGCTCTAAAGCAGCTTTGATGACCTTGTTCTATGGCTCTACAGAAGCTCCACTGAACTGGTTCTCTGCCTCTACAGCAGGTCTGCTGGCCTGGTTCTTAGGCTCTACAGCATCTCTGCTGACCTGGTTCTCAGGCTCTAAAGCTGCTCTGCTGGCCTGATTCTCTGGCTCTAGATCTGCTGGCCTGGTTCTCTGGCTCTAGAGAAGCTCTGCTGACCTGGTTCTTAGGCTTTAGAGCAGCTCTGGTGACCTGGTCCTCTGGCTCTAGAGCAGCTCTGCTGACCTGGTTCTCTGGCTCTAAAGCAGCTCTGCTGACCCGGTTCTCTGCCTCTAGAGCAGCTCTGCTGACCTGGTTTCTCTGGCTCTACAGCAGCTCTGCTGACCTGGTTCTCTGGTTCTAGAGCAGCTCTGCTGACCTGGTTCTCTGCCTCTAATGCAGCTCTGTTGACCTGGTTTCTCTGGATCTACAGCAGCTCTGCTGACCTGGTTCTCTGCCTCTAAAGCAGCTCTGCTGACCTGGTTCTTAGGCTCTAGAGCAGCTCTGCTGACCTGGTTCTCTGGATCTAGCGCTGGTATGCTGACCTGGTTCGTAGGCTCTATAGAAGCTCTGCTGACCTGGTTCTTTGGCTCTAAAGCAGCTCTGTTGACCTGGGTCGCTGGCTCTAAAGCAGCTCTGCTGACCTGGTTCTCTCCCTCTGAAGCAGCTCTGCTGACCTGGTTCGCTGGCTCTAAAGCAGCTCTGCTGACGTGGTTCTCTCCCTCTTAAGCAGCTCTGCTGACCTGGTTTCTCTGGCTCCACAGCAGCTCTGCTGACCTGGTTCTCTGCCTCTACATCAGCTCTGCTGACCCGGTTCTCTGCCTCTAGAGCAGCTCTGCTGACCTGGTTTCTCTGGCTGTACAGCAGCTCTGCTGACCTGGTTCTCTGGTTCTAGAGCAGCTCTGCTGACCTGGTTCTCTGGCTCTAATGCAGCTCTGTTGACCTGGTTTGTCTGGATCTACAGCAGCTCTGCTGACCTGGTTCTCTGCCTCTAAAGCAGCTCTGCTGACCTGGTTCTTAGGCTCTAGAGCAGCTCTGCTGACCTGGTTCTCTGGCTCTAAAGGAGTTCTGCTGACCTGGTTCTCTGGCTCTAAAGCAGCTCTGCTGACATTGTTCTCTGGCTCTAAAGCAGCTCTGCTGACCTGGTTCTCTGGCTCTAAAGCGGCTCCGGGTTCTCTGGCTCTAAAGCAGCTCTGCTGACCTGGTTCTCTGGCTCTAAAGTGGCCTGGCTCTGCTGACCTGGTTCTCTGGCTCTAAAGCAGCTTTGCTGACCTGGTACTTAGGCTCTAGAGAAGCTCTGCTGACCTGGTTCTCTGGCTCTAAAGCAGCTCTGCTGACCTGGTTCTCTGGCTCTAAAGCAGCTCTGCTGACCTGGTTCTCTGGCTCTAAAGTGGCTCCGGGTTCTCTGGCTCTAAAGCAGCTCTGCTGACCTGCTTCTCTGGCTCTAAAGGGGCTCTGCTGACCTGCTTCTGTGGCTCTAAAGCAGCTCTGCTAACCTGATTCTAAAGCGGATCTGCTGACCTGGTTCTCTCCCTCTAAAGCAGCTCTGCTGACCTGGTTCCCTGGCTCTAAAGCAGCTCTGTTGTCCTGGTTCTCAAGCTCTAGAGCAGCTCTGCTGCCCTGGTTCTCTGGCTCAAAAGCAGCTCTGCTGACCTGGTTCTATGGCTCTAAAGCAGCTCTGCTGAACTGGTTCTCTGGCTGTACAGAAGCTCTGCTGAACTGGTTCTAAAGCGACTCTGCTGACATGGTTCTCTCCCTCTAAAGTAGCTCTGCTGACCTGGTTCCCTGGCTCTAAAGCAGCTCTGTTGTCCTGGTTCTCTGGCTCTAGAACAGCTCTGCTGACCTGGTTCTAAGGCTCTACAGCAGCTCTGCTGCCCTGGTTCTCTGGCTCAAAAGCAGCTCTGCTGACCTGGTTCAATGGCAATAAAGCAGCTCTGATGACCTTGTTCTCTGGCTCTACAGAAGCTCCACTGAACTGTTTCTCTGCCTCTACAGCAGGTCTGCTGACCTGGTTCTTAGGCTCTAGAGCATCTCTGCTGACCTGGTTCTCAGGCTCTAAAGCTGCTCTGCTGACCTGATTCTCTGGCTCTAGCTTTGCTGGCCTGGTTCTCTGGCTCTAGAGAAGCTCTGCTGACCTGGTTCTTATGCTCTAGAGCAGCTCTGATGACCTGGTCCTCTGGCTCTAGAGCAGCTCTGCTGACCTGGTTCTCTGGCTCTAAAGCAGCTCTGTTGACCTGGTTCGCTGGCTCTAAAGCAGCTCTGCTGACCTGGTTCTCTCCCTCTAAAGTAGCTCTGCTGACCTGGTTCACTGGCTCTAAAACAGCTCTGCTGACGTGGTTCTCTACCTCTTAAACAGCTCTGCTGACCTGGTTTCTCTGGCTCTACAGCAGCTCTGCTGTCCTGGTTCTCTGCCTCTACAGCAGCTCTGCTGACCCGGTTCTCTGCCTCTAGAGCAGCTCTGCTGACCTAGTTTCTCGGGCTCTACAGGAGCTCTGCTGACCTGGTTCTCTGGCTCTAGAGCAGCTCTGCTGACCTGGTTCTCTGGCTCTAATGCAGCTCTGTTGACCTGGTCTCTCTGGCTCTACAGCAGCTCTGCTGACCTGGTTCTCTGCCTCTAAAGCAGCTCTGCTGACCTGGTTCTTAGGCTCTAGAGCAGGTCTGCTGACCTGGTTCTTAAGCTCTAAAGCTGCTCTGCAGACCTGGTTCTCTGGCTCTAGCTCTGCTGACCTGGTTCTCTGGCTCTAGAGAAGCTCAGTTGACCTGGTTCTTAGGCTCTAGAGCAGCTCTGATGACCTGGTTCTAAAGCAGGTCTGCTGACCTGGTTCTCTCCCTCTAAAACAGCTCTGCTGACCTGGTTCTCTGGCTCTAGAGCAGCTCTGCTGACCTGGTTCTCTGGATCTAGAGCAGCTCTGTTGACTTTGTTCCTAGGCTCTAGAGCAGCTCTGCTGACCTGGTTCTCTGGCTCTAAAGCAGCTCTGCTGAACTGGTTCGCTGTGTGGTAAATAATTTAATTACCGGAACTTAATTTAATGCGGAAAATCTATAACAATAGCTCAGTAAAATAAGAGGCAGAATCCGTGGTATTAGAGGTTCGGAACAGGCTTTATTCCATAATCAATTTAAATTGATGAGCTCCAGATTCCATCACCACGAAGGTTCAGGAAGTGAAGACCGTACTTTATTGATAGGTAATCATTTTTATACAATAGGCATTACAGTGAAGCAAATGCAGGAGGCGTAACAATTGATAGTGAAGATAAAACATACATGCGTAGCAAAAGTGGGTGTAACTGGGCGTAACTAAAGAACGTCATCAGGTGTGATGTCATAATAGGGTGGTTCCATGAAAGCATTTCGCAATGTCAGCAGGAATACTTGGCAGAAATGCGCGCGCAGCAGCATGACGTGTGATTGACGTGCAACTAGGGGGTGAAGGGGACTTGACATTTAGCTCTACATGTGGCGACAGAAGTCTGGAGGGTCAAGTCAACCTAATCCCAAATCATATCTAACATCCTATGTTTAGAGAACTATGTTATCCAAAAGAGAGGTCTCTTAGAGTAGAATCTTATTCTATACTGACTATACTAACTATACTGACTGTTAATGCGTGTACAAGCGTCTAAGTGTCTCCACTAGATGCGAGGGCAGGAATCTTCCATAGTAACAGGGCTATGAATTACTTGCATAAAGACAGAGAAGCCGGGCCCTTTGCTCGGTAGCTGGAAGAATGTTTACTTAAACTACTAGACAGGAATGCATTGGGTAGGGAGCGGAGCAGATAATCACAAGGTGAAATACAGTTTTTGGCAGGCAACAGGCTGATGTCAGGCACCGTTAGCTGCGCAGAGAATGAGGACAAAGTTCATGGATACAGATGCGAGCTCGGACTGGAGCTTTCAGAGGCAGAAGGCAGGAAAAGCTTGATGGCAGAATCAGGGCCTACTTGCCTGGACTGTAAAATGGCATAAGTGAACCATATAAAGGCGGTGGCCTTTCATACTTAGGAATGGAATATCCAGCCCATTCATGGCGGATCTGAAAGAGGACATGTTGGCGGTGGACGCACATGTGTTTGCGTCTTCATAACTGGAACTGGAGGGAACATACATGTACTTGTGATTTATACATGAAACCGTTGGGGTCCAAGATAGGGGACATAACTGACCAGAAAAATCCATATTTCCACATTCCCTCCTTGTCCCCTACTTGCCCGTCAAGAGATATCAATCTTCATTAATCCAATGATCTGTTCATATAGCATCATTTGTTCTTCTTTCTTCTTCCGTGATGAATGAAATCTTGGTGGTGGAATACACGATGTGGCACACAGACCACAGATCGCTGGTCCACATTGTAGACATAGACAGCAACTGAATAATATGAGGAAGCCAATACCTAGGAAGGATAGGACCTTCCATCCAAAGGTAGATAATACACTCCAAAACCAACCGGACCAAGTCCAGGTGCCTGGATTCTGGTGTATCTGGCTTACAATCTTATGAAGGCGAGTTATGGCTTTATATACAGATGGCGAATTTTCTGGTATGAAAATGCAACAACTTGATCCGATGACCCTACAAGCTCCGCCCCTATCGGCCAGGATGACGTCAAGGACAAGACGATTTTGTAGCACAACAATCCGCATAGCAGACTGCTCTTCTGTTAAATTGCCTAAGGCGGAAATAGTTTCGTTCACTACTGCTTCAAGGGTTCTGGTTAATCTACGTATCAGCTTACTATTGGTAACTGTACCTATATAGGGAAAGAGACCTTTATTGAAATCTGTGTATTTTTCCCATGCTGTCTCAGTGTAATCGACTATTGGGAGATCTCTCCTTTCTCTATTGTGTACTAAATGAGTATTTCTGTGATAATCAGGAGGAGCTAGGAAAACAGGTGGCAAAAGGAATCCGATGTAGCAGGTACCATCCCAATCTAGTGGCAAACGTATGTATGCCGTCTGACCACATATGAAGTAGGAATGGCGGGAAGCTCTAAATGTAGACTTGCCTTGATCACTAAATTCTATTACAGTGGTGCATCTACTATGGCCCATATGCATGGAACCATTCTTTCTTACACATAATTTACCTTTTACTGGAAATACTGACATGGCGGGCAAAATTGGAGTAGCTTCGGATTCGACATTCAGGATCATGAGATTAAGCGTAAAATTACCTAATCCATACACTTCATTTTCTAGATCAGTTCCTGTTCTTTTGGGAAGTCCCTCCTTGTTGGGGTGACAGACTTTGAGTAAAACTAAGTTCAGATTTCCCCATACCCAGTTATTCTGGTAAACTGCAGAATTCGAATCTAGGGAATTAATTAAACTAAACCATGCTCCACAGGAGCCGTTGTGTGTGAACGGGTATGGAAAGAGAGGTAGAATTCCTTTATAGTTCTGATAGGGAGGGAGTCGGCCACATATCCAACAATTTGTAGCATTGCTAACCTGATGGGAATGATGTAACATACTAATAAAAGTGTTATTGCGCAGCGCAAATCTATAAGACAATTCATGCGGAGGTAATTCACTAAAAGAATGTTCAGCAGTAACATTATAAACATGTCTAGAAATAGGATAATATATGTGCAACAATATACTTGCAGTAATTATTAAAAGACTTAAGGAAAACAAAATTAATAACGTCACTGTGCAATGACTACGCAGTAATTTACAGTACGCATGTCGTTTCAGCTTTATCCTTTTGTTTCTTTCTCTATACAGGTCTAAGGGATACATGTCAGAGACAAATTCGACCGCTTCACCTTGGAGAGGACTTAAACAATCAAATTGCCTGACTGGTTAGACCTGAGTTTTAGTTTATATAGTTCATGGCTATTCAGTTCAACCAAAGGAAGTTTTGAGTCACTCGGGGAAGACACGCAAGGTGTGTCATTTACATCTGACGGTAGTCCATGAAATTTCTTGATATGACTTGAATGTATCCAGCCTTTTCGACCTTCGATCTTTACGGCTGTCCTCGTCGTTAGCAAGACAAGTTGAGGCGACTTCCACCTAGGATCCAGCTGAGACTTCCGATCAAAGTTCCTCACTAGAACTAAATCCCCTGGAATTACGTCATGGGGTTTCACCTCGGTGTTGTCGGGAAAGGCTGCAGCTACCTGTGAACGACAAGATTGTAGTGCAGACATCAAGGAAGCCAAGTAATCTGTCAGCATATTACAGTCAATATCAGTTATTTTTCGTGGTATAGGCGTCCCCCACATATTTGGTGGTCTACCGAAGATCACCTCATAAGGGGATAGCCCTGTTCGAGAGTGTGCTACCATTCTCATATAAAAGAGTGCAACGGGTAAGGCTACTACCCAGTCGACACCTTTCTCTCTGCATATTTTGGACAATCTAATTTTCAGGGTCTGGTTATGTCTTTCCACGAGACCTGCTGCCTCGGGGTGTCGGACACAGTGAAACTTCCACTGATAGCCCAACAAAAGTGAAACGTGTTTCATTAGTTCGGATGAGAACGGCTGGCCGTTATCTGAGTAGACAGCACGTGGTAAACCGTACCGTGGGAAGAATTCTCGAACTAACTGTTTGGCAGTAGTCGGGGCAGTGTAATCTGAAACCGGGTATGCCTCTGTCCAACGGGAAAGAGCACAGACAACTACGAGAACATATTTGAATCCTCGACATCGTTCCATCTGGATATAATCCATCTGGAGGACTTCAAAAGGGTGATCAGGAGGCTGAAATCCACCCTGTTCTACGGGAATGCTTTTACCTGGGTTAAACTGACAACAAATCATACAGGTACGGACTTTTTGTTTAGCTGCTGCTCGTAAATGTTTGTTGAACCAAATGTGTTGGATGCTGTCTAGCATAGCTTTTTCTCCTAGATGTGCTGGACTATGTACAGTGTTAATAACGACTTGGACCATTGAATCAGGAAGGAACCACACAGATTTTTCCTTCGTCATCCATCCTTGATCCGTTTGGATCCCTCCTAATTCAGTCCATTTCTTTATTTCGTCTGGTGTAGCATGTGTCTGTATGTCGATTACGTCAAGAGCGGGATCCTTAACCATCATGCAATGTGTTGGTGTCGGGACTATTGTCTTTGTCATGTCGGATGTTTGAGTTTGAGCAGTCTGTTTAGCTGTTCTGTCAGCTAGATCATTGCCTTGAGAAATGATATCAGTAACTTTCGTATGAGCTTTACATTTCATAATTGATATTGCAGTGGGTAGATGTATTGCATCTAATAAGGCATGAATAAGGGGTCCGTGCTGAATGTGGGCACCGTGAGAAGTTAAATAACCTCTCTCTCGCCACAGCACGCCGAAGTCATGTACAACTCCGAATGCATAACGTGAATCAGTGTATATGTTGACTTTTTTATTTGTGGCTTGAATACAGGCTTGTGTCAGAGCGATGAGCTCTGCTGCTTGAGCGGACAAGGTATTTATGCAATTTGTTTCAATGATTTCAGTGTCTGTTGTGACTGCGTAAGCGGCCACTAGCTCTCCTGTACTTGTTCTCATACATGAACCATCTACATACAACGTCAGGTCTGGGTCTGACAATGGGACGTCTGTCAAATCTTGTCTGGGTTTCGTCGTGATAGTGATAACTTCAATACAATCATGTGCAAGTGGGTCTGTTCCATTTATAGGTAACAGTGTGGCAGGATTCAATGTACTACAACGTCTGATTTCTATATGTGGCTGAAACAATGTTAATTCGTAACCAGTGAGTCGTGCTATAGTCAAATGTTGTGTTTGTGTGCGGTTCAAGAGAACCTCTACTGCATGTGGTACTTGTACTGTCAATGGATGTCCTAATACTATGGCATCGCTTTGTCTGATTGCTAAAGCTGTTGCTGCCACTGATTTCAGGCACGCAGGCAAAGCCTGAGCTACGGGATCTAACGTACTAGAAAAATAAGCACATGGTTTGTGTGATCCTGCTTGTTCCTGTGTGAGTACTGACAAGGCAGTACCTTCGCGTTCTGTAACGAAGAGTGTAAACTGTTTATTGTAACATGGTGTTGCTAAAACAGGTGCTTGGCATAAGGCTTTCTTTAGGCTTTCAAAAGCTTGTGTATGTTCCTGAGTCCAAGGGAGAACAGTCGATGTGGCTGCCTCCTGTGTTGTCAATTGAATGAGTGGTTTTGCTAGAAATGCATACTGAGGGATCCACTGCCTACAATATGAAGTGAGGCCTATGAAAGCCCGCACCTCCTTTTGTGTCTTGGGTATCGGCATATTTGCAATTAGCTGGATGCGATCTGGTGTAAGCTGCCTTCCCTCCTTGGACAGCGAGTGACCAAGGTAAACAACTCGCTGGACACAGAATTGCAGCTTAGAAGGGGACACCTTGTGCCCTTTTTCGGCCAAAAATTGTAATACCGTCAGTGAGGCTTTCTCACATTCAGGTTCGCTCCTAGCGGTGATCAGCAGATCATCGACATATTGAAGCAGGGCAGTGTTGACTGGCATGTGGATACTGTCGAGTTCTCGTTTCAGTGCTTGGCTATAAATGCTGGGGCTTTCTGTAAATCCTTGAGGTGCGCGTGTGAATTTAAAGCTTCGTCCATTTAAACTAAATCCGAACAAGTGTTGGCTTTCCGGATCTATTGGGACGCTGAAAAAGGCATTCTTGAGATCAATTACAGTAAAGAATGTTGCTTCGGAATCAATGGCTGTCAGTAATGAAGAAATGTCTGGGACTACGGGGTATTGTGGTACTATGCATTTATTTAATTCGCGCAGATCAATAACCAATCGATATACCGGCGGGGCTGTTGGATCGGTTCGTTTAAGAATCGGAATTATCGGTGAATTACATACATTGGAGTCAGTTTCCACAACCACTCCCTGGGTAATAAGCTCGTCAATGATTTGTAGTAAAGCCACTACAGCATCTGGGGGTAACTTGTATTGTCGCATTCGTGGTAGTACCACTCCTGCCTTTAGTGTGACTCGATATGGTGTAATGTTCATGCAACCAACATCTGTAGGGCCTTGTGCCCATAAATGTGTCGGTAAAGTCTGTAGTTGGTGATCCATGTCTCGGGACACGTAGTGCCCTTTGAAATCACGTAAAAATAATCTTACTCCTTCTGGAGAACAACATATTATAGCTCCTAGAGCTTTCAAAGTTTTTATGCCTAACAAGTTTTCTGGACATGATTTAGTAAGTAATAAATCTGTAGTTCGTGTCAAGGGACCAATCGTAAGTGGAAGAGGCTGTGTTACTTCGTTAATGATAGGTTTTCCTGAAAAACCAAGGGAAACATTCTGTGCGCCTGAGAGGGGTGCCCCTGGAACTTCACTACGTTTTATTGTTGTTCGACTTGCCCCTGTATCGAGTAAGAATTTTCTATCTTGACCTAACAGTTCACTGTGTACATAAGGTCCTTCTTGATCTACAGGGATCTCAATAAGGGGTAAGCCAACTTCCCTCTCTAGGCTGTTTCATGAGTATCGTTGGTAATCAGGATAGTCATACTGTGCAGTCTGATACATCTGTCGGGTCGTTGTTTGTGTGGCAGCAATAGGCTGCGGTGGTGGAGCTGGCATAGACTGTTGCGGAGCTGGCATGGACTGTGCATGCTGCGGCGCTCCTTGTTGATTCTGATCCTGTCTAGGTGGCCGTGGTCTTTCTTTTGCGTTACCTATGGCAATATTATGTTTTAAAACTGGACAATCGTGTACATAATGACCTGGCTGTTTACAATAATTGCACGTCCCTTTAACAGGACCTGTTGAAACACTGGACTGTGTTATACCCTTCTTATGACCGTCAACTGGTACTGTCTGGGAAACTAGCATTTTCATTTTCGTGTCTTTCATGCGTCTATGTTCATGTTCTTGTTCTTCTCTAATTCTATTGTGATGATACTGTAGCATTTGTAACATTTGTGACGGAGTGTTACCTTGCCAGGTACTCTCGAACTTCAATACTCTATTCTTAACTTGGGGCAAGGCATTTTCAACTAACTTTGTCACAAACAGATGTGGATACGACTCGCTACTTGCTTTTATTCCACTATTTATACCAAAACATTTCTCAAATCGGGAATAGAAATCACTCGTGTCTTCATCTGATTTTTGTTTACAGGCTGATATTGCACCCCAGTCTTCCTTTTTCGTAGTTAATAAATGTGGCAGTACCTGTACTAGTAAACCTGGTAGTGCTTTGATCTTGTCCCCGAGCCCTGAACCTGGACCTCGAGCTTTTTCTTCGTTTTCTAATGCTGTCCAATCTATCTTCTGGTCTCCCACCTCCCAATCCTTTTCCTTGAGTTTTTCGTAAATGCCCGCAGGCATTAATACCTTCAATATTGTCATAATGTCGGGGTAGGTATATTCTCCCATGAGTAACATATCTTTAATTTCACGATGGAAACCTGCTGGGTCTTTGTCATGACTGGGTACCACCTTCTTCATTTCCAATAGTTCTATTTTAGATATGGGTGTGTATACAAACACACGTTTAAACTCATTGTCATCACCCTTTATCGGGTGCACTTCACGTAAGGGATTCTGTCTATCCATGTAATACGTCGTTCTTTCCTTGATGGGCAGTGAGACATGTTCAGGACATACAAAAAGGATGTACTGCTTTCTGAATTCTAGTATTTCTCTAATTAACTTAGTACCGGAACCTCTCCATTTATTCGTGAGTAATTCAGTCAATATATCAGGTAAGGGACCAGGATCGGAGTGTTGGCTTTTATATAATATAAGGAGTTGTTGAATCATGTAGATACCAGCTAAACGCTGTTCATCTGGGGCGAGGTTTAAAAACGTATGTACTAGTGTATCATCACCATATTTTCCAGGACTATCAACCCAGTGAACGGCTGACCTGGCTAATTCTTGTTCGTCCATAGAATCGAGTATATGATAACCCCTTCGTTCTCGGAGTAATTTGTCAGCGGCTTGGAATGAATGTTCGGGGGACCTTATATTTATTATAGGAGTTTGGAATTTTCTGTTATTATCTGGACGTATCGGACATATCGGATCAGTAAAGCATCTAGTATTATTGCAAGATCTTCCTCTACCTACATAGGCCATGGTTTCTAACTGTCCTGTGGGCAGTTCTAATTCTTCCTCATCCTCGGTTTGTTCTGGTTCGTCTACTGCTAATCTTTCCTCGTGTATTCGTTCTATTTCTTTGCGGATCTTTCGGCTCATAGCTACTATACATGATCGCTTATCATGTCTCCCCTCTGATATATTCTGACTCCATGTGGTAAGAATTTGCATTTCTTCCGTATTTACCCCTGGTTGATCTTGATTTCTGATCACACAGTTTATGAGGAAACGTAACAGTTCCCCCTGTATTTCCACCTTTTGATACTCCATGGCTCTGTTAATACTCTCAGGGTCTCGCCCTGATTGAACAAAATGATATATATTTTCTAAATGTGCAGTCATTCCTGGTAGCTTCCCTAAATATATTGCAGCTCGTCGGATACGTAATGATGCCAGCATCATTTCGTCCCCTTTTCCGGGCACAGGGTCATATCTACAGTCTATTAGAAGTTCCTTGAGCGTGCTGGGAGTTACTAGTTTGGGCGTACGTTGGTGGGCTAATTCTTGAAAGGAAAGTTTATTTGTTCTGGGTGGCGTAGAAAAAATGCTTGATGTACCTCCGGTAGCACCACCTGGGGTGCTGGATGCGAAAGGATTCGTTGAACGGGATATAGCAACCATAGGTGTGGATGCGGATGTAGAAACAGATGTGCTTGCCGGAACTTGTGTCGGAGTTTGCTGTTGCAGAGGAGGAGGGTCTTGGCGTTGAACCCCCTCGGCAGGCGGTCTATGTGGCGCAGCATTAGCATACTCGGGAGCTGCGTCGTCTAAATAAGAGGAAAGAAAAACGTCTTCTGCGGTTCTGGGATGCCCTTTGGGATGTGCTTTTATCGGAAACAATGGGGGTGGCAAGTCTCTTGGTATCTCCGGAGTAGCCTTAGGTAGTCCTTCGGCCAGAAGAGGATACATACCATTCACAAGGGCATTTCTTTGTCTGTCTGTTTGTTCTGACTTTACTCGAGTACCTTCTTCAATTAATACACTTTCTCGAACTTTATTTGAATTCTCCTTACTCTTCTCTTCCTGTCAACGTGCTTTTTCTGTACGTCTATATGATTCTTTACGCCATAATTCAATGGCATCTTTCTGTGATTGTCTAGCTTTCCTTTTCCACAATTCTTCTTCTACTTTCACAATGCAATCTGCATCCCAGGTCCCAGCTGCGGGCCACCTCTGACTTTCTGGTAATTCCTTGGTGTAGTCTACCCATAGATCAAGAAATAATATGGCGTCTAGGCCATGTTTATGATACATGAAGTACCCTGGAGTGTCCCTAGGAGGAATGGGAACAGCTTCTTCGAGTACCCCTTTTCTGGTTGTGATCTGTCTTAATTTCGAAAAGAGCGGCATATTTGAGAACTGATCTGATACCTAATTTTGAACACGTTTAATACCATAAAACACAATAACGAACAGTCATTCACACCACAATATACAGAACGTATTTAAAACATTTTAACATTTAACATTTAATGAATAAACAATGATGGTCATTTAGGGAACTAGTCACTAAGCATAATACTCGATACTAACTTAGATAAATTCTGAATTATATACTAGACATACTTGATATACTGCTAAACAGTACAGATACACTGCTGAAACAGTGCAGACCGGATTTGTGTACCCAAACCCGTCTTGACCGGCACAACCTATGTGCACGTCAGAACGCCTCCCCGATAATGGTACTCACCGGGTAGCTCGGAACGGAAGGCCTCGGAACTGAACTGAACTTGAACCGGACTGGACTCGACTCGGAACTTCGGAAACTTCGGAAACTGGTGGGCCTCTGTATACCTCGGATCTTGCTCTCTCAGCTAGGCTCTGGTCGGGATACTTCGCACTTCTCACCGCCTCGTCTGGGTGTTGATCGCAGCCTCAGTTACCCCCGCTCGGCAGGAAGGAGATACAGGAAATCCTGTGGGTACGCGTTGTTGTCCGTCCAGCTGTGACAGGAGACCGGGCCTGCAACGCACCGCCGGCGCGTGAGATGAGAAAGTGTCCCTATTCGGGCGCCATTCATGTGGTAAATAATTTAATTACCGGAACTTAATTTAATGCGGAAAATCTATAACAATAGCTCAGTAAAATAAGAGGCAGAATCCGTGGTATTAGAGGTTCGGAACGGGCTTTATTCCATAATCAATTTAAATTGATGAGCTCCAGATTCCATCACCACGAAGGTTCAGGAAGTGAAGACCGTACTTTATTGATAGGTAATCATTTTTATACAATAGGCATTACAGTGAAGCAAATGCAGGAGGCGTAACAATTGATAGTGAAGATAAAACATACATGCGTAGCAAAAGTGGGTGTAACTGGGCGTAACTAAAGAACGTCATCAGGTGTGATGTCATAATAGGGTGGTTCCATGAAAGCATTTCGCAATGTCAGCAGGAATACTTGGCAGAAATGCGCGCGCAGCAGCATGACGTGTGATTGACGTGCAACTAGGGGGTGAAGGGGACTTGACATTTAGCTCTACATGTGGCGACAGAAGTCTGGAGGGTCAAGTCAACCTAATCCCAAATCATATCTAACATCCTATGTTTAGAGAACTATGTTATCCAAAAGAGAGGTCTCTTAGAGTAGAATCTTATTCTATACTGACTATACTAACTATACTGACTGTTAATGCGTGTACAAGCGTCTAAGTGTCTCCACTAGATGCGAGGGCAGGAATCTTCCATAGTAACAGGGCTATGAATTACTTGCATAAAGACAGAGAAGCCGGGCCCTTTGCTCGGTAGCTGGAAGAATGTTTACTTAAACTACTAGACAGGAATGCATTGGGTAGGGAGCGGAGCAGATAATCACAAGGTGAAATACAGTTTTTGGCAGGCAACAGGCTGATGTCAGGCACCGTTAGCTGCGCAGAGAATGAGGACAAAGTTCATGGATACAGATGCGAGCTCGGACTGGAGCTTTCAGAGGCAGAAGGCAGGAAAAGCTTGATGGCAGAATCAGGGCCTACTTGCCTGGACTGTAAAATGGCATAAGTGAACCATATAAAGGCGGTGGCCTTTCATACTTAGGAATGGAATATCAAGCCCATTCATGGCGGATCTGAAAGAGGACATGTTGGCGGTGGACGCACATGTGTTTGCGTCTTCATAACTGGAACTGGAGGGAACATACATGTACTTGTGATTTATACATGAAACCGTTGGGGTCCAAGATAGGGGACATAACTGACCAGAAAAATCCATATTTCCACAGCTGGCTCTAAAGCAGCTCTGCTGACCTGGTTCTCTCCCTCTAAAGCAGCTCTGCTGACCTGGTTCGCTGGCTCTAAAGCAGCTCTGCTGACGTGGTTCTCTCCCTCTTAAGCAGCTCTGCTGACCTGATTTCTCTGGCTCTACAGCAGCTCTGTTGACCTGCTTCTCTGCCTCTACAGCAGCTCTGCTGACCCGGTTCTCTGCCTCTAGAGCAGCTCTGCTGACCTGGTTTCTCTGGCTCTACAGCAGCTCTGCTGACCTGGTTTTCTGGCTCTAGAGCAGCTCTGCTGACCTGGTTCTCTGGCTCTAATGCAGCTCTGTTGACCTGGTTTCTCTGACTCTACAGCAGCTCTGCTGAACTCGTTCTCTGCCTCTAGAGCAGCTCTGCTGACTTGGTTCTTAGGCTCTAGAGCAGCTCTGCTGACCCGGTTCTCTGGCTCTAAAGCAGCTCTGCTGACCTGCTTCTCTGGCTCTAAAGCAGCTCTGCTTACCTGGTTCTCTGGTTCTAAAGCGGCTCCGGGTTCTCTGGCTCTAAAGCAGCTCTGCTGACCTGGTTCTCTGGGTCTTAAGTGGCTCTGCTGACATGGTTCTCTGGCTCTAAAGCAGCTCTGCTGACCTGGTTCTAAAGCGACTCTGCTGACATGGTTCTCTCCCTCCAAAGCAGCTCTGATGACCTGGTTCCCTGGCTCTAAAGCAGCTCTGTTGTCCTGGTTCTCTGGCTCTAGAACAGCTCTGCTGACCTGGTTCTAAGGCTCTAGAGCAGCTCTGCTGCCCTGGTTCTCTGGCTCAAAAGCAGCTCTGCTGACCTGGTTCAATGGCTCTAAAGCAGCTTTGATGACCTTGTTCTATGGCTCTACAGAAGCTCCACTGAACTGGTTCTCTGCCTCTACAGCAGGTCTGCTGACCTGGTTCTTAGGCTCTAGAGCATCTCTGCTGACCTGGTTCTCAGGCTCTAAAGCTGCTCTGCTGACCTGATTCTCTGGCTCTAGATCTGCTGGCCTGGTTCTCTGGCTCTAGAGAAGCTCTGCTGACCTGGTTCTTAGGCTTTAGAGCAGCTCTGATGACCTGGTCCTCTGGCTCTAGAGCAGCTCTGCTGACCTGGTTCTCTGGCTCTAAAGCAGCTCTGCTGACCCGGTTCTCTGCCTCTAGAGCAGCTCTGCTGACCTGGTTTCTCTGGCTCTACAGCAGCTCTGCTGACCTGGTTCTCTGGTTCTAGAGCAGCTCTGCTGACCTGGTTCTCTGGCTCTAAAGCAGCTCTGCTGACCTGCTTCTCTGGCTCTAAAGCAGCTCTGCTGACCTGCTTCTCTGGCTCTAAAGCAGCTCTGCTGACCTGGTTCTCTGGGTCTTAAGTGGCTCTGCTGACATGGTTCTCTGGCTCTAAAGCAGCTCTGCTGACCTGGTTCCCTGGTTCTAAAGCAGCTCTGTTGTCCTGGTTCTCTGGCTCTAGAACAGCTCTGCTGACCTGGTTCTAAGGCTCAAAAGCAGCTCTGCTGACCTGGTTCAATGGCAATAAAGCAGCTCTGATGACCTTGTTCTCTGGCTCTACAGAAGCTCCACTGAACTGGTTCTCTGCCTCTACAGCAGGTCTGCTGACCTGATTCTTAGGCTCTAGAGCATCTCTGCTGAACTGGTTCTCAGGCTCTAAAGCTGCTCTGCTGACCTGATTCTCTGGCTCTAGCTCTGCTGGCCTGGTTCTCTGGCTCTAGAGAAGCTCTGCTGACCTGGTTCTTAGGCTGTAGAGCAGCTCTGATGACCTGGTCCTCTGGCTCTAGAGCAGCTCTGCTGACCTGGTTCTCTGGCTCTAAAGCAGCTCTGTTGAACTGGTTCGCTGGCTCTAAAGCAGCTCTGCTGACGTGGTTCTCTACCTCTTAAACAGCTCTGCTGACCTGGTTTCTCTGGCTCTACAGCAGCTCTGCTGTCCTGGTTCTCTGCCTCTACAGCAGCTCTGCTGACCCGGTTCTCTGCCTCTAGAGCAGCTCTGCTGACCTGGTTCTTAGGCTCTAGAGCAGGTCTGCTGACCTGGTTCTTAGGCTCTAGAGCAGCTCTGCTGACCTGGTTCTCAGGCTCTAAAGCTGCTCTGCAGACCTGGTTCTCTGGCTCTATCTCTGCTGACCTGGTTCTCTGGCTCTAGAGAAGCTCAGTTGACCTGGTTCTTAGGCTCTAGAGCAGCTCTGATGACCTGGTTCTAAAGCAGGTCTGCTGACCTGGTTCTCTCCTTCTAAAGCAGCTCTGCTGACCTGGTTCTCTGGCTCTAGAGCAGCTCTGCTGACCTGGTTCTCTGGATCTAAAGCAGCTCTGCTGACGTGGTTCTCTCCCTCTTAAGCAGCTCTGCTGACCTGGTTTCTCTGGCTCTACAGCAGCTCTGTTGACTTAGTTCTTAGGCTCTAGAGCAGCTCTGCTGGCCTGGTTCTCTGGCTCTAAAGCAGCTCTGCTGAACTGGTTCGCTGGCTCTAAAGCAGCTCTGCTGACCTGGTTCTCTCCCTCTAAAGCAGCTCTGCTGACCTGGTTCGCTGGCTCTAAAGCAGCTCTGCTGACGTGGTTCTCTACCTCTTAAGCAGCTCTGCTGACCTGGTTTCTCTGGCTCTACAGCAGCTCTGCTGACCTGCTTTTCTGCCTCTACAGCAGCTCTGCTGACCCGGTTCTCTGCCTCTAGAGCAGCTCTGCTGACCTGGTTTCTCTGGCTCTACAGCAGCTCTGCTGACCTGGTTTTATGGCTCTAGAGCAGCTCTGCTGACCTGGTTCTCTGGCTCTAATGCAGCTCTGTTGACCTGGTTTCTCTGGCTCTACAGCAGCTCTGCTGAACTCGTTCTCTGCCTCTAGAGCAGCTCTGCTGACCTGGTTCTTAGGCTCTAGACCAACTCAGCTGACCCGGTTCTTTGGCTCTAAAGCAGCTCTGCTGACCTGCTTCTCTGCCTCTAAAGCAGCTCTGCTGACCTGGTTCTCTGGTTCTAAAGCGGCTCTGGGTTCTCTGGCTCTAAAGCAGCTCTGCTGACCTGATTCTCTGGGTCTTAAGTGGCTCTGCTGACATGGTTCTCTGGCTCTAAAGCAGCTCTGCTGACCTGGTTCTAAAGCGACTCTGCTGACATGGTTCTCTCCCTCTAAAGCAGCTCTGCTGACCTGGTTCCCTGGCTCTAAAGCAGCTCTGTTGTCCTGATTCTCTGGCTCTAGAACAGCTCTGCTGACCTGGTTCTAAGGCTCTAGAGCAGCTCTGCTGCCCTGGTTCTCTGGCTCAAAAGCAGCTCTGCTGACCTGGTTCAATGGCTCTAAAGCAGCTTTGATGACCTTGTTCTATGGCTCTACAGAAGCTCCACTGAACTGGTTCTCTGCCTCTACAGCAGGTCTGCTGACCTGGTTCTCTCCCTCTAAAGCAGCTCTGCTGACCTGGTTCTCTGGCTCTAGAGCAGCTCTGCTGACCTGGTTCTCTGGATCTAGAGCAGCTCTGTTGACTTTGTTCTTAGGCTCTAGAGCAGCTCTGCTGACCTGGTTCTCTGGCTCTAAAGCAGTTCTGCTGAACTGGTTCGCTGCCTCTAAAGCAGCTCTGCTGACCTGGTTCTCTCCCTCTAACGCAGCTCTGCTGACCTGGTTCGCTGGCTCTAAAGCAGCTCTGCTGACATGGTTCTCTCCCTCTTAAGCAGCTCTGCTGACCTGGTTTCTCTGGCTCTACAGCAGCTCTGCTGACCTGCTTCTCTGCCTCTACAGCAGCTCTGCTGACCCGGTTCTCTGCCTCTAGAGCAGCTCTGCTGACCTGGTTTCTCTGGCTCTACAGCAGCTCTGCTGACCTGGTTTTCTGGCTCTAGAGCAGCTCTGCTGACCTGGTTCTCTGGATCTAATGCAGCTCTGTTGACCTAGTTTCTCTGGCTCTACAGCAGCTCTGCTGAACTCGTTCTCTGCCTCTAGAGCAGCTCTGCTGACCTGGTTCTTAGGCTCTAGAGCAGCTCTGCTGACCCGGTTCTCTGGCTCTAAAGCAGCTCTGCTGACCTGCTTCTCTGCCTCTAAAGCACCTCTGCTGACCTGGTTCTCTGGTTCTAAAGCGGCTCCGGGTTCTCTGGCTCTAAAGCAGCTCTGCTGATCTGGTTCTCTGGGTCTTAAGTGGCTCTGCTGACATGGTTCTCTGGCTCTAATGCAGCTCTGCTGACCTGGTTCTAAAGCGACTCTGCTGACATGGTTCTCTCCCTCTAAAGCAGCTCTGCTGACCTGGTTCCCTGGCTCTAAAGCAGCTCTGTTGTCCTGGTTCTCTGGCTCTAGAACAGCTCTGCTGACCTGGTTCTAAGGCTCTAGAGCAGCTCTGCTGCCCTGGTACTCTGGCTCAAAAGCAGCTCTGCTGACCTAGTTCAATGGCTCTAAAGCAGCTTTGATGACCTTGTTCTATGGCTCTACAGAAGCTCCACTGAACTGGTTCTCTGCCTCTACAGCAGGTCTGCTGACCTGGTTCTTAGGCACTAGAGCATCTCTGCTGACCTGGTTCTCAGGCTCTAAAGCTGCTCTGCTGACCTGATTCTCTGGCTCTAGATCTGCTGGCCTGGTTCTCTGGCTCTAGAGAAGCTCTGCTGACCTGTTTCTTAGGCTCTAGAGCAGCTCTGATGACCTGGTCCTCTGGCTCTAGAGCAGCTCTGCTGACCTGGTTCTCTGGCTCTAAAGCAGCTCTGCTGACCCGGTTCTCTGCCTCTAGAGCAGCTCTGCTGACCTGGTTTCTCTGGCTCTACAGCAGCTCTGCTGACCTGGTTCTCTGCTTCTAGAGCAGCTCTGCTGACCTGGTTCTCTTCCTCTAATGCAGCTCTGTTGACCTGGTTTCTCTGGATCTACAGCAGCTCTGCTGACCTGGTTCTCTGCCTCTAAAGCAGCTCTGCTGACCTGGTTCTTAGGCTCTAGAGCAGCTCTGCTGACCTGGTTCTCTGGATCTAGTGCTGGTATGCTGACCTGGTTCGTAGGCTCTATAGAAGCTCTGCTGACCTGGTTCTTTGGCTCTAAAGCAGCTCTGTTGACCTGGGTCGCTGGCTCTAAAGCAGCTCTGCTGACCTGGTTCTCTCCCTCTAAAGCAGCTCTGCTGACCTGGTTCGCTGGCTCTAAAGCAGCTCTGCTGACGTGGTTCTCTCCCTCTTAAGCAGCTCTGCTGACCTGGTTTCTCTGGCTCCACAGCAGCTCTGCTGACCTGGTTCTCTGGCTCTAAAGCAGTTCTGCTGACCTGGTTCTCTGGCTCAAAAGCAGTTCTGCTGACCTGGTTCTCTGGCTCTAAAGCAGCTCTGCTGACCTGGTTCTCTGGCTCTAGAGCAGCTCTGCTGACCTGGTTCTCTGGCTCTACTGCAGCTCTGTTGACCTGGTTTCTCTGGATCTACAGCAGCTCTGCTGACCTGGTTCTCTGCCTCTAAAGCAGCTCTGCTGACCTGGTTCTTAGGCTCTAGAGCAGCTCTGCTGACCTGGTTCTCTGGCTCTAAAGCAGTTCTGCTGACCTGGTTCTCTGGCTCTAAAGCAGCTCTGCTGACCTGGTTCTCTGCCTCTACAGCAGCTCTGCTGACCCGGTTCTCTGCCTCTAGAGCAGCTCTGCTGACCTGGTTTCTCTGGCTCTACAGCAGCTCTGCTGACCTGGTTCTCTGGCTCTAGAGCAGCTCTGCTGACCTGGTTCTCTGGCTCTAATGCAGCTCTACTGACCTGGTTCTATGGCTCTAGAGCAGCTCTGCTGACCTGGTTCTCTGGATCTAGTGCTGGTATGCTGACCTGGTTCTTAGGCTCTAGAGAAGCTCTGCTGACCGGGTTCTTTGGCTCTAAAGCAGCTCTGTTGACCTGGGTAGCTGGCTCTAAAGCAGGTCTGCTGACCTGGTTCTCTCCCTCTAAAGCAGCTCTGCTGACCTGGTTCGCTGTCTCTAAAGCAGCTCTGCTGACGTGGTTCTCTCCCTCTTAAGCAGCTATGCTGACCTGGTTTCTCTGGCTCTATAGCAGCTCTGCTGACCTGGTTCTCTGCCTCTACTGCAGCTCTGCTGACCCGGTTCTCTGCCTCTAGAGCAGCTCTGCTGACCTGGTTCCCTGGCTCTAAAGCAGCTCTGTTGTCCTGGTTCTCTGGCTCTAGAACAGCTCTGCTGACCTGGTTCTAAGGCTCTAGAGCAGCTCTGCTGCCCTGGTTCTCTGGCTCAAAATCAGCTCTGCTGACCTAGTTCAATGGCTCTAAAGCAGCTTTGATGACATTGTTCTATGGCTCTACAGAAGCTCCACTGAACTGGTTCTCTGCCTCTACAGCAGGTCTGCTGACCTGGTTCTTAGGCTCTAGAGCATCTCTGCTGACCTGGTTCTCAGGCTCTAAAGCTGCTCTGCTGACCTGATTCTCTGGCTCTAGATCTGCTGGCCTGGTTCTCTGGCTCTAGAGAAGCTCTGCTGACCTGTTTCTTAGGCTCTAGAGCAGCTCTGATGACCTGGTCCTCTGGCTCTAGAGCAGCTCTGCTGACCTGGTTCTCTGGCTCTAAAGCAGCTCTGCTGACCCGGTTCTCTGCCTCTAGAGCAGCTCTGCTGACCTGGTTTCTCTGGCTCTACAGCAGCTCTGCTGACCTGGTTCTCTGCTTCTAGAGCAGCTCTGCTGACCTGGTTCTCTTCCTCTAATGCAGCTCTGTTGACCTGGTTTCTCTGGATCTACAGCAGCTCTGCTGACCTGGTTCTCTGCCTCTAAAGCAGCTCTGCTGACCTGGTTCTCTGGATCTAGTGCTGGTATGCTGACCTGGTTCGTAGGCTCTATAGAAGCTCTGCTGACCTGGTTCTTTGGCTCTAAAGCAGCTCTGTTGACCTGGGTTGCTGGCTCTAAAGCAGCTCTGCTGACCTGGTTCTCTCCCTCTAAAGCAGCTCTGCTGACCTGGTTCGCTGGCTCTAAAGCAGCTCTGCTGACATGGTTCTCTCCCTCTTAAGCAGCTCTGCTGACCTGGTTTCTCTGGCTCCACAGCAGCTCTGCTGACCTGGTTCTCTGCCTCTACATCAGCTTTGCTGACCCGGTTCTCTGCCTCTAGAGCAGCTCTGCTGACCTGTTTTCTCTGGCTCTACAGCAGCTCTGCTAACCTAGTTCTCTGGCTCTAGAGCAGATCTGCTGACCTGGTTCTCTGGCTCTAATGCAGCTCTGTTGACCTGGTTTCTCTGGATCTACAGCAGCTCTGCTGATCTGGTTCTCTGCCTCTAAAGCTGCTCTGCTGACCTGGTTCTTAGGCTCAAGAGCAGCTCTGCTGACCTGGTTCTCTGGCTCTAAAGCAGTTCTGCTGACCTGGTTCTCTGGCTCTAAAGCAGTTCTGCTGACCTGGTTCTCTGGCTCTAAAGCAGCTCTGCTGACCTGGTTCTCTGGCTCTAGAGCAGCTCTGCTGACCTGGTTCTCTGGCTCTACTGCAGCTCTGTTGACCTGGTTTCTCTAGATCTACAGCAGCTCTGCTGACCTGGTTCTCTGCCTCTAAAGCAGCTCTGCTGACCTGGTTCTTAGGCTTTAGAGCAGCTCTGCTGACCTGGTTCTCTGGCTCTAAAGCAGTTCTGCTGACCTGGTTCTCTGGCTCTAAAGCAGCTCTGCTCACCTGGTTCTCTGCCTCTACAGCAGCTCTGCTGACCCGGTTCTCTGCCTCTAGAGCAGCTCTGCTGACCTGGTTTCTCTGGCTCTACAGCAGCTCTGCTGACCTGGTTCTCTGGCTCTAGAGCAGCTCTGCTGACCTGGTTCTCTGGCTCTAATGCAGCTCTACTGACCTGGTTCTATGGCTCTAGAGCAGCTCTGCTGACCTGGTTCTCTGGATCTAGTGCTGGTATGCTGACCTGGTTCTTAGGCTCTAGAGAAGCTCTGCTGACCGGGTTCTTTGGCTCTAAAACAGCTCTGTTGACCTGGGTCACTGGCTCTAAAGCAGGTCTGCTGACCTGGTTCTCTCCCTCTAAAGCAGCTCTGCTGACCTGGTTCGCTGTCTCTAAAGCAGCTCTGCTGACGTGGTTCTCTCCCTCTTAAGCAGCTATGCTGACCTGGTTTCTCTGGCTCTACAGCAGCTCTGCTGACCTGGTTCTCTGCCTCTACAGCAGCTCTGCTGACCCGGTTCTCTGCCTCTAGAGCAGCTCTGCTGACCTGGTTTCTCTGGCTGTACAGCAGCTCTGCTGACCTGGTTCTCTGGTTCTAGAGCAGCTCTGCTGACCTGGTTCTCTGGCTCTAATGCAGCTCTGTTGACCTGGTTTGTCTGGATCTACAGCAGCTCTGCTGACCTGGTTCTCTGCCTCTAAAGCAGCTCTGCTTACCTGATTCTTAGGCTCTAGAGCAGCTCTGCTGACCTGGTTCTCTGGCTCTAAAGGAGTTCTGCTGACCTGGTTCTCTGGCTCTAAAGCAGCTCTGCTGACCTTGTTCTCTGGCTCTAAAGCAGCTCTGCTGACCTGGTTCTCTGGCTCTAAAGCGGCTCCGGGTTCTCTGGCTCTAAAGCAGCTCTGCTGACCTGGTTCTCTGGCTCTAAAGTGGCGTGGCTCAGCTGACCTGGTTCTCTGGCTCTAAAGCAGCTTTGCTGACCTGGTACTTAGGCTCTAGAGAAGCTCTGCTGACCTGGTTCTCTGGCTCTAAAGCAGCTCTGCTGACCTGGTTCTCTGGCTCTAAAGCAGCTCTGCTGACCTGGTTCCCTGGCTCTAAAGCGGCTCCGGGTTCTCTGGCTCTAAAGCAGCTCTGCTGACTTGCTTCTCTGGCTCTAAAGGGGCTCTGCTGACCTGGTTCTGTGGCTCTAAAGCAGCTCTGCTGACCTGATTCTAAAGCGGATCTGCTGACCTGGTTCTCTCCCTCTAAAGCAGCTCTGCTGACCTGGTTCCCTGGCTCTAAAGCATCTCTGTTGTCCTGGTTCTCAGGCTCTAGAGCAGCTCTGCTGCCCTGGTTCTCTGGCTCAAAAGCAGCTCTGCTGACCTGGTTCTATGGCTCTAAAGCAGCTCTGCTGAACTGGTTCTCTGGCTGTACAGAAGCTCTGCTGAACTGGTTCTAAAGCGACTCTGCTGACATGGTTCTCTCCCTCTAAAGCAGCTCTGCTGACCTGGTTCCCTGGCTCTAAAGCAGCTCTGTTGTCCTGGTTCTCTGGCTCTAGAACAGCTCTGCTGACCTGGTTCTAAGGCTCTACAGCAACTCTGCTGCCCTGGTTCTCTGGCTCAAAAGCAGCTCTGCTGACCTGGTTCAATGGCAATAAAGCAGCTCTGATGACCTTGCTCTCTGGCTCTACAGAAGCTCCACTGAACTGGTTCTCTGCCTCTACAGCAGGTCTGCTGACCTGGTTCTTAGGCTCTAGAGCATCTCTGCTGATGTGGTTCTCTCCCTCTAAAGCTGCTCTGCTGACCTGATTCTCTGGCTCTAGCTCTGCTGGCCTGGTTCTCTGGCTCTAGAGAAGCTCTGCTGACCTGGTTCTTATGCTCTAGAGCAGCTCTGATGACCTGGTCCTCTGGCTCTAGAGCAGCTCTGCTGACCTGGTTCTCTGGCTCTAAAGTAGCTCTGTTGACCTGGTTCGCTGGCTCTAAAGCAGCTCTGCTGACCTGGTTCTCTCCCTCTAAAGTAGCTCTGCTGACCTGGTTCTCTGGCTCTAGAACAGCTCTGCTGACCTGGTTCTCTGGATCTAGAGCAGCTCTGTTGACTTTGTTCTTAGGCTCTAGAGCAGCTCTGCTGACCTGGTTCTCTGGCTCTGCTGAACTGGTTCGCTGGCTCTAAAGCAGCTTTGCTGACATGGTTCTCTCCCTCTAAAGCAGCTCTGCTGACCTGGTTCGCTGGCTCTAAAGCAGCTCTGCTGACGTGGTTCTCTCCCTCTTAAGCAGCTCTGCTGACCTGATTTCGCTGGCTCTACAGCAGCTCTGCTGACCTGCTTCTCTGCCTCTACAGCAGCTCTGCTGACCCGGTTCTCTGCCTCCAGAGCAGCTCTGCTGACCTGGTTTCTCTGGCTCTACAGCAGCTCTGCTGACCTGGTTTTCTGGCTCTGGAGCAGCTCTGCTGACCTGGTTCTCTGGCTCTAATGCAGCTCTGTTGACCTGGTTTCTCTGGCTCTACAGCAGCTCTGCTGAACTCGTTCTCTGCCTCTAGAGCAGCTCTGCTGACCTGGTTCAATGGCTCTAAAGCAGCTTTGATGACCTTGTTCTATGGCTCTACAGAAGCTCCACTGAACTGGTTCTCTGCCTCTACAGCAGGTCTGCTGACCTGGTTCTCTCCCTCTAAAGCAGCTCTGCTGACCTGGTTCTCTGGCTCTAGAGCAGCTCTGTTGACCTGGTTCTCTGGATCTAGAGCAGCTCTGTTGACTTTGTTCTTAGGCTCTAGAGCAGCTCTGCTGACTTGGTTCTCTGGCTCTAAAGCAGTTCTGCTGAACTGGTTCGCTGGCTCTAAAGCAGCTCTGCTGACCTGGTTCTCTCCCTCTAAAGCAGCTCTGCTGATCTGGTTCGCTGGCTCTAAAGCAGCTCTGCTGACATGGTTCTCTCACTCTTAAGCAGCTCTGCTGACCTGGTTTCTCTGGCTCTACAGCAGCTCTGCTGACCTGCTTCTCTGCCTCTACAGCAGCTCTGCTGACCCGGTTCTCTGCCTCTAGAGCAGCTCTGCTGACCTGGTTTCTCTGGCTCTACAGCAGCTCTGCTGACCCGGTTTTCTGGCTCTAGAGCAGCTCTGCTGACCTGGTTCTCTGGCTCTAATGCAGCTCTGTTGACCTGGTTTCTCTGGCTCTACAGCAGCTCTGCTGAACTCGTTCTCTGCCTCTAGAGCAGCTCTGCTGACCTGGTTCTTAGGCTCTAGAACAGCTCTGTTGACCCGGTTCTCTGGCTCTAAAGCAGCTCTGCTGACCTGCTTCTCTGCCTCTAAAGCAGCTCTGCTGACCTGGTTCTCTGGCTCTAGAACAGCTCTGCTGACCTGGTTCTAAGGCTCTACAGCAGCTCTGCTGCCCTGGTTCTCTGGCTCAAAAGCAGCTCTGCTGACCTGGTTCAATGGCAATAAAGCAGCTCTGATGACCTTGTTCTCTGGCTCTACAGAAGCTCCACTGAACTGGTTCTCTGCCTCTACAGCAGGTCTGCTGACCTGGTTCTTAGGCTCTAGAGCATGTCTGCTGAACTGGTTCTCAGGCTCTAAAGCTGCTCTGCTGACCTGATTCTCTGGCTCTAGCTCTGCTGGCCTGGTTCTCTGGCTCTAGAGAAGCTCTGCTGACCTGGTTCTTAGGCTGTAGAGCAGCTCTGATGACCTGGTCCTCTGGCTCTAGAGCAGCTCTGCTGACCTGGTTCTCTGGCTCTAAAGCAGCTCTGTTGACCTGGTTCGCTGGCTCTAAAGCAGCTCTGCTGACCTGGTTCTCTCCCTCTAAAGCAGCTCTGCTGACCTGGTTCACTGGCTCTAAAACAGCTTTGCTGACGTGGTTCTCTACCTCTTAAACAGCTCTGCTGACCTGGTTTCTCTGGCTCTACAGCAGCTCTGCTGTCCTGGTTCTCTGCCTCTACAGCAGCTCTGCTGACCCGGTTCTCTGCCTCTAGAGCAGCTCTGCTGACCTGGTTTCTCGGGCTCTACAGGAGCTCTGCTGACCTGGTTCTCTGGCTCTAGAGCAGCTCTGCTGACCTGGTTCTCTGGCTCTAATGCAGCTCTGTTGACCTGGTTTCTCTGGCTCTACAGCAGCTCTGCTGACCTGGTTCTCTGCCTCTAAAGCAGCTCTGCTGACCTGGTTCTTAGGCTCTAGAGCAGGTCTGCTGACCTGGTTCTTAGGCTCTAGAGCAGCTCTGCTGACCTGGTTCTCAGGCTCTAAAGCTGCTCTGCAGACCTGGTTCTCTGGCTCTATCTCTGCTGACCTGGTTCTCTGGCTCTAGAGAAGCTCAGTTGACCTGGTTCTTAGGCTCTAGAGCAGCTCTGAAGACCTGGTTCTAAAGCAGGTCTGCTGACCTGGTTCTCTCCTTCTAAAGCAGCTTTGCTGACCTGGTTCTCTGGCTCTAGAGCAGCTCTGCTGACCTGGTTCTCTGGATCTAAAGCAGCTCTGCTGATGTGGTTCTCTCCCTCTTAATCAGCTCTGCTGACCTGGTTTCTCTGGCTCTACAGCAGCTCTGTTGACTTAGTTCTTAGGCTCTAGAGCAGCTCTGCTGGCCTGGTTCTCTGGCTCTAAAGCAGCTCTGCTGAACTGGTTCGCTGGCTCTAAAGCCGCTCTGCTGACCTGGTTCTCTCCCTCTAAAGCAGCTCTGCTGACCTGGTTCGCTGGCTCTAAAGCAGCTCTGCTGATGTGGTTCTCTCCCTCTTAAGCAGCTCTGCTGACCTGGTTTCTCTGGCTCTACAGCAGCTCTGCTGTCCTGGTTCTCTGCCTCTACAGCAGCTCTGCTGACCCGGTTCTCTGCCTCTAGAGCAGCTCTGCTGACCTGGTTTCTAGGGCTCTACAGGAGCGCTGCTGACCTGGTTCTCTGGCTCTAGAGCAGCTCTGCTGACCTGGTTCTCTGGCTCTAATGCAGCTCTGTTGACCTGGTTTCTCTGGCTCTACAGCAGCTCTGCTGACCTGGTTCTCTGCCTCTAAAGCAGCTCTGCTGACCTGTTTCTTAGGCTCTAGAGCAGGTCTGCTGACCTCGTTCTTAAGCTCTAAAGCTGCTCTGCAGACCTGGTTCTCTGGCTCTAGCTCTGCTGACCTGGTTCTCTGGCTCTAGAGAAGCTCAGTTGACCTGGTTCTTAGGCTCTAGAGCAGCTCTGATGACCTGGTTCTAAAGCAGGTCTGCTGACCTGGTTCTCTCCCTCTAAAGCAGCTCTGCTGACCTGGTTCTCTGGCTCTAGAACAGCTCTGCTGACCTGGTTCTCTGGATCTAGAGCAGCTCTGTTGACTTTGTTCTTAGGCTCTAGAGCAGCTCTGCTGACCTGGTTCTCTGGCTCTGCTGAACTGGTTCGCTGGCTCTAAAGCAGCTTTGCTGACATGGTTCTCTCCCTCTAAAGCAGCTCTGCTGACCTGGTTCGCTGGCTCTAAAGCAGCTCTGCTGACGTGGTTCTCTCCCTCTTAAGCAGCTCTGCTGACCTGATTTCTCTGGCTCTACAGCAGCTCTGCTGACCTGCTTCTCTGCCTCTACAGCAGCTCTGCTGACCCGGTTCTCTGCCTCCAGAGCAGCTCTGCTGACCTGGTTTCTCTGGCTCTACAGCAGCTCTGCTGACCTGGTTTTCTGGCTCTGGAGCAGCTCTGCTGACCTGGTTCTCTGGCTCTAATGCAGCTCTGTTGACCTGGTTTCTCTGGCTCTACAGCAGCTCTGCTGAACTCGTTCTCTGCCTCTAGAGCAGCTCTGCTGACCTGGTTCAATGGCTCTAAAGCAGCTTTGATGACCTTGTTCTATGGCTCTACAGAAGCTCCACTGAACTGGTTCTCTGCCTCTACAGCAGGTCTGCTGACCTGGTTCTCTCCCTCTAAAGCAGCTCTGCTGACCTGGTTCTCTGGCTCTAGAGCAGCTCTGTTGACCTGGTTCTCTGGATCTAGAGCAGCTCTGTTGACTTTGTTCTTAGGCTCTAGAGCAGCTCTGCTGACTTGGTTCTCTGGCTCTAAAGCAGTTCTGCTGAACTGGTTCGCTGGCTCTAAAGCAGCTCTGCTGACCTGGTTCTCTCCCTCTAAAGCAGCTCTGCTGATCTGGTTCGCTGGCTCTAAAGCAGCTCTGCTGACATGGTTCTCTCACTCTTAAGCAGCTCTGCTGACCTGGTTTCTCTGGCTCTACAGCAGCTCTGCTGACCTGCTTCTCTGCCTCTACAGCAGCTCTGCTGACCCGGTTCTCTGCCTCTAGAGCAGCTCTGCTGACCTGGTTTCTCTGGCTCTACAGCAGCTCTGCTGACCCGGTTTTCTGGCTCTAGAGCAGCTCTGCTGACCTGGTTCTCTGGCTCTAGAGCAGCTCTGCTGACCTGGTTCTCTGGATCTAAAGCAGCTCTGCTGATGTGGTTCTCTCCCTCTTAATCAGCTCTGCTGACCTGGTTTCTCTGGCTCTACAGCAGCTCTGTTGACTTAGTTCTTAGGCTCTAGAGCAGCTCTGCTGGCCTGGTTCTCTGGCTCTAAAGCAGCTCTGCTGAACTGGTTCGCTGGCTCTAAAGCCGCTCTGCTGACCTGGTTCTCTCCCTCTAAAGCAGCTCTGCTGACCTGGTTCGCTGGCTCTAAAGCAGCTCTGCTGATGTGGTTCTCTCCCTCTTAAGCAGCTCTGCTGACCTGGTTTCTCTGGCTCTACAGCAGCTCTGCTGACCTGGTTCTCTGCCTCTAAAGCAGCTCTGCTGACCTGTTTCTTAGGCTCTAGAGCAGGTCTGCTGACCTCGTTCTTAAGCTCTAAAGCTGCTCTGCAGACCTGGTTCTCTGGCTCTAGCTCTGCTGACCTGGTTCTCTGGCTCTAGAGAAGCTCAGTTGACCTGGTTCTTAGGCTCTAGAGCAGCTCTGATGACCTGGTTCTAAAGCAGGTCTGCTGACCTGGTTCTCTCCCTCTAAAGCAGCTCTGCTGACCTGGTTCTCTGGCTCTAGAACAGCTCTGCTGACCTGGTTCTCTGGATCTAGAGCAGCTCTGTTGACTTTGTTCTTAGGCTCTAGAGCAGCTCTGCTGACCTGGTTCTCTGGCTCTGCTGAACTGGTTCGCTGGCTCTAAAGCAGCTTTGCTGACATGGTTCTCTCCCTCTAAAGCAGCTCTGCTGACCTGGTTCGCTGGCTCTAAAGCAGCTCTGCTGACGTGGTTCTCTCCCTCTTAAGCAGCTCTGCTGACCTGATTTCTCTGGCTCTACAGCAGCTCTGCTGACCTGCTTCTCTGCCTCTACAGCAGCTCTGCTGACCCGGTTCTCTGCCTCCAGAGCAGCTCTGCTGACCTGGTTTCTCTGGCTCTACAGCAGCTCTGCTGACCTGGTTTTCTGGCTCTGGAGCAGCTCTGCTGACCTGGTTCTCTGGCTCTAATGCAGCTCTGTTGACCTGGTTTCTCTGGCTCTACAGCAGCTCTGCTGAACTCGTTCTCTGCCTCTAGAGCAGCTCTGCTGACCTGGTTCAATGGCTCTAAAGCAGCTTTGATGACCTTGTTCTATGGCTCTACAGAAGCTCCACTGAACTGGTTCTCTGCCTCTACAGCAGGTCTGCTGACCTGGTTCTCTCCCTCTAAAGCAGCTCTGCTGACCTGGTTCTCTGGCTCTAGAGCAGCTCTGTTGACCTGGTTCTCTGGATCTAGAGCAGCTCTGTTGACTTTGTTCTTAGGCTCTAGAGCAGCTCTGCTGACTTGGTTCTCTGGCTCTAAAGCAGTTCTGCTGAACTGGTTCGCTGGCTCTAAAGCAGCTCTGCTGACCTGGTTCTCTCCCTCTAAAGCAGCTCTGCTGATCTGGTTCGCTGGCTCTAAAGCAGCTCTGCTGACATGGTTCTCTCACTCTTAAGCAGCTCTGCTGACCTGGTTTCTCTGGCTCTACAGCAGCTCTGCTGACCTGCTTCTCTGCCTCTACAGCAGCTCTGCTGACCCGGTTCTCTGCCTCTAGAGCAGCTCTGCTGACCTGGTTTCTCTGGCTCTACAGCAGCTCTGCTGACCCGGTTTTCTGGCTCTAGAGCAGCTCTGCTGACCTGGTTCTCTGGCTCTAATGCAGCTCTGTTGACCTGGTTTCTCTGGCTCTACAGCAGCTCTGCTGAACTCGTTCTCTGCCTCTAGAGCAGCTCTGCTGACCTGGTTCTTAGGCTCTAGAGCAGCTCTGTTGACCCGGTTCTCTGGCTCTAAAGCAGCTCTGCTGACCTGCTTCTCTGCCTCTAAAGCAGCTCTGCTGACCTGGTTCTCTGGCTCTAGAACAGCTCTGCTGACCTGGTTCTAAGGCTCTACAGCAGCTCTGCTGCCCTGGTTCTCTGGCTCAAAAGCAGCTCTGCTGACCTGGTTCAATGGCAATAAAGCAGCTCTGATGACCTTGTTCTCTGGCTCTACAGAAGCTCCACTGAACTGGTTCTCTGCCTCTACAGCAGGTCTGCTGACCTGGTTCTTAGGCTCTAGAGCATGTCTGCTGAACTGGTTCTCAGGCTCTAAAGCTGCTCTGCTGACCTGATTCTCTGGCTCTAGCTCTGCTGGCCTGGTTCTCTGGCTCTAGAGAAGCTCTGCTGACCTGGTTCTTAGGCTGTAGAGCAGCTCTGATGACCTGGTCCTCTGGCTCTAGAGCAGCTCTGCTGACCTGGTTCTCTGGCTCTAAAGCAGCTCTGTTGACCTGGTTCGCTGGCTCTAAAGCAGCTCTGCTGACCTGGTTCTCTCCCTCTAAAGCAGCTCTGCTGACCTGGTTCACTGGCTCTAAAACAGCTTTGCTGACGTGGTTCTCTACCTCTTAAACAGCTCTGCTGACCTGGTTTCTCTGGCTCTACAGCAGCTCTGCTGTCCTGGTTCTCTGCCTCTACAGCAGCTCTGCTGACCCGGTTCTCTGCCTCTAGAGCAGCTCTGCTGACCTGGTTTCTTGGGCTCTACAGGACCTCTGCTGACCTGGTTCTCTGGCTCTAGAGCAGCTCTGCTGACCTGGTTCTCTGGCTCTAATGCAGCTCTGTTGACCTGGTTTCTCTGGCTCTACAGCAGCTCTGCTGACCTGGTTCTCTGCCTCTAAAGCAGCTCTGCTGACCTGGTTCTTAGGCTCTAGAGCAGGTCTGCTGACCTGGTTCTTAGGCTCTAGAGCAGCTCTGCTGACCTGGTTCTCAGGCTCTAAAGCTGCTCTGCAGACCTGGTTCTCTGGCTCTATCTCTGCTGACCTGGTTCTCTGGCTCTAGAGAAGCTCAGTTGACCTGGTTCTTAGGCTCTAGAGCAGCTCTGAAGACCTGGTTCTAAAGCAGGTCTGC
The DNA here is from genome assembly GCF_964204655.1 of Triturus cristatus. Classification (NCBI taxonomy): domain Eukaryota; kingdom Metazoa; phylum Chordata; class Amphibia; order Caudata; family Salamandridae; genus Triturus; species Triturus cristatus. Next base: position 980,318 of record NW_028188130.1, on the reverse strand, counting down.
TGACCTGGTTCTCTCCTTCTAAAGCAGCTCTGCTGACCTGGTTCTCTGGCTCTAGAGCAGCTCTGCTGACCTGGTTCTCTGGAACTAAAGCAGCTCTGCTGATGTGGTTCTCTCCCTCTTAATCAGCTCTGCTGACCTGGTTTCTCTGGCTCTACAGCAGCTCTGTTGACTTAGTTCTTAGGCTCTAGAGCAGCTCTGCTGGCCTGGTTCTCTGGCTCTAAAGCAGCTCTGCTGAACTGGTTCGCTGGCTCTAAAGCCGCTCTGCTGACCTGGTTCTCTCCCTCTAAAGCAGCTCTGCTGACCTGGTTCGCTGGCTCTAAAGCAGCTCTGCTGATGTGGTTCTCTCCCTCTTAAGCAGCTCTGCTGACCTGGTTTCTCTGGCTCTACAGCAGCTCTGCTGACCTGCTTTTCTGCCTCTACAGCAGCTCTGCTGACCCGGTTCTCTGGCTCTACAGCAGCTCTGCTGACCTGCTTCTCTGCCTCTACAGCAACTCTGCTGACCCGGTTCTCTGCCTCTAGAGCAGCTCTGCTGACCTGGTTTCTCTGGCTCTACAGCAGCTCTGCTGACCTGGTTTTCTGGCTCTAGAGCAGCTCTGCTGACCTGGTTCTCTGGCTCTATTGCAGCTCTGTTGACCTGGTTTCTCTGGCTCTACAGCAGCTCTGCTGAACTCGTTCTCTGCCTCTAGAGCAGCTCTGCTGACCTGGTTCTTAGGCTCTAGAGCAGCTCTGCTGACCCGGTTCTCTGGCTCTAAAGCAGCTCTGCTGACCTGCTTCTCTGCCTCTAAAGCAGCTCTGCTGACCTGGTTCTCTGGTTCTAAAGCGGCTCAGGGTTCTCTGGCTCTAAAGCAGCTCTGCTGATCTGGTTCTCTGGGTCTTAAGTGGCTCTGCTGACATGGTTCTCTGGCTCTAATGCAGCTCTGCTGACCTGGTTCTAAAGCGACTCTGCTGACATGGTTCTCTCCCTCTAAAGCAGCTCTGCTGACCTGGTTCCCTGGCTCTAAAGCAGCTCTGTTGTCCTGGTTCTCTGGCTCTAGAACAGCTCTGCTGACCTGGTTCTAAGGCTCTAGAGCAGCTCTGCTGCCCTGGTTCTCTGGCTCAAAAGCAGCTCTGCTGACCTGGTTCAATGGCTCTAAAGCAGCTTTGATGACCTTGTTCTATGGCTCTACAGAAGCTCCACTGAACTGGTTCTCTGCCTCTACAGCAGGTCTGCTGACCTGGTTCTTAGGCTCTAGAGCATCTCTGCTGACCTGGTTCTCAGGCTCTAAAGCTGCTCTGCTGACCTGATTCTCTGGCTCTAGATCTGCTGGCCTGGTTCTCTGGCTCTAGAGAAGCTCTGCTGACCTGGTTCTTAGGCTCCAGAGCAGCTCTGATGACCTGGTCCTCTGGCTCTAGAGCAGCTCTGCTGACCTGGTTCTCTGGCTCTAAAGCAGCTCTGCTGACCCGGTTCTCTGCCTCTAGAGCAGCTCTGCTGACCTGGTTTCTCTGGCTCTACAGCAGCTCTGCTGACCTGGTTCTCTGGTTCTAGAGCAGCTCTGCTGACCTGGTTCTCTGCCTCTAATGCAGCTCTGTTGACCTGGTTTCTCTGGATCTACAGCAGCTCTGCTGACCTGGTTCTCTGCCTCTAAAGCAGCTCTGCTGACCTGGTTCTTAGGCTCTAGAGCAGCTCTGCTGACCTGGTTCTCTGGATCTAGTGCTGGTATGCTGACCTGGTTCGTAGGCTCTATAGAAGCTCTGCTGACCTGGTTCTTTGGCTCTAAAGCAGCTCTGTTGACCTGGGTCGCTGGCTCTAAAGCAGCTCTGCTGACCTGGTTCTCTCCCTCTGAAGCAGCTCTGCTGACCTGGTTCGCTGGCTCTAAAGCAGCTCTGCTGACGTGGTTCTCTCCCTCTTAAGCAGCTCTGCTGACCTGGTTTCTCTGGCTCCACAGCAGCTCTGCTGACCTGGTTCTCTGCCTCTACATCAGCTCTGCTGACCCGGTTCTCTGCCTCTAGAGCAGCTCTGCTGACCTGGTTTCTCTGGCTGTACAGCAGCTCTGCTGACCTGGTTCTCTGGTTCTAGAGCAGCTCTGCTGACCTGGTTCTCTGGCTCTAATGCAGCTCTGTTGACCTGGTTTGTCTGGATCTACAGCAGCTCTGCTGACCTGGTTCTCTGCCTCTAAAGCAGCTCTGCTGACCTGGTTCTTAGGCTCTAGAGCAGCTCTGCTGACCTGGTTCTCTGGCTCTAAAGGAGTTCTGCTGACCTGGTTCTCTGGCTCTAAAGCAGCTCTGCTGACATTGTTCTCTGGCTCTAAAGCAGCTCTGCTGACCTGGTTCTCTGGCTCTAAAGCGGCTCCGGGTTCTCTGGCTCTAAAGCAGCTCTGCTGACCTGGTTCTCTGGCTCTAAAGTGGCCTGGCTCTGCTGACCTGGTTCTCTGGCTCTAAAGCAGCTTTGCTGACCTGGTACTTAGGCTCTAGAGAAGCTCTGCTGACCTGGTTCTCTGGCTCTAAAGCAGCTCTGCTGACCTGGTTCTCTGGCTCTAAAGCAGCTCTGCTGACCTGGTTCTCTGGCTCTAAAGTGGCTCTGTTGTCCTGGTTCTCAGGCTCTAGAGCAGCTCTGCTGCCCTGGTTCTCTGGCTCAAAAGCAGCTCTGCTGACCTGGTTCTATGGCTCTAAAGCAGCTCTGCTGAACTGGTTCTCTGGCTGTACAGAAGCTCTGCTGAACTGGTTCTAAAGCGACTCTGCTGACATGGTTCTCTCCCTCTAAAGCAGCTCTGCTGACCTGGTTCCCTGGCTCTAAAGCAGCTCTGTTGTCCTGGTTCTCTGGCTCTAGAACAGCTCTGCTGACCTGGTTCTAAGGCTCTACAGCAGCTCTGCTGCCCTGGTTCTCTGGCTCAAAAGCAGCTCTGCTGACCTGGTTCAATGGCAATAAAGCAGCTCTGCTGACCTGATTCTAAAGCGGATCTGCTGACCTGGTTCTCTCCCTCTAAAGCAGCTCTGCTGACCTGGTTCCCTGGCTCTAAAGCAGCTCTGTTGTCCTGGTTCTCAGGCTCTAGAGCAGCTCTGCTGCCCTGGTTCTCTGGCTCAAAAGCAGCTCTGCTGACCTGGTTCTATGGCTCTAAAGCAGCTCTGCTGAACTGGTTCTCTGGCTGTACAGAAGCTCTGCTGAACTGGTTCTAAAGCGACTCTGCTGACATGGTTCTCTCCCTCTAATGTAGCTCTGCTGACCTGGTTCCCTGGCTCTAAAGCAGCTCTGTTGTCCTGGTTCTCTGGCTCTAGAACAGCTCTGCTGACCTGGTTCTAAGGCTCTACAGCAGCTCTGCTGCCCTGGTTCTCTGGCTCAAAAGCAGCTCTGCTGACCTGGTTCAATGGCAATAAAGCAGCTCTGATGACCTTGTTCTCTGGCTCTACAGAAGCTCCACTGAACTGGTTCTCTGCCTCTACAGCAGGTCTGCTGACCTGGTTCTTAGGCTCTAGAGCATCTCTGCTGACCTGGTTCTCAGGCTCTAAAGCTGCTCTGCTGACCTGATTCTCTGGCTCTAGCTTTGCTGGCCTGGTTCTCTGGCTCTAGAGAAGCTCTGCTGACCTGGTTCTTATGCTCTAGAGCAGCTCTGATGACCTGGTCCTCTGGCTCTAGAGCAGCTCTGCTGACCTGGTTCTCTGGCTCTAAAGCAGCTCTGTTGACCTGGTTCGCTGGCTCTAAAGCAGCTCTGCTGACCTGGTTCTCTCCCTCTAAAGTAACTCTGCTGACCTGGTTCACTGGCTCTAAAACAGCTCTGCTGACGTGGTTCTCTACCTCTTAAACAGCTCTGCTGACCTGGTTTCTCTGGCTCTACAGCAGCTCTGCTGTCCTGGTTCTCTGCCTCTACAGCAGCTCTGCTGACCCGGTTCTCTGCCTCTAGAGCAGCTCTGCTGACCTAGTTTCTCGGGCTCTACAGGAGCTCTGCTGACCTGGTTCTCTGGCTCTAGAGCAGCTCTGCTGACCTGGTTCTCTGGCTCTAATGCAGCTCTGTTGAACTGGTCTCTCTGGCTCTACAGCAGCTCGGCTGACCTGGTTCTCTGCCTCTAAAGCAGCTCTGCTGACCTGGTTCTTAGGCTCTAGAGCAGGTCTGCTGACCTGGTTCTTAAGCTCTAAAGCTGCTCTGCAGACCTGGTTCTCTGGCTCTAGCTCTGCTGACCTGGTTCTCTGGCTCTAGAGAAGCTCAGTTGACCTGGTTCTTAGGCTCTAGAGCAGCTCTGATGACCTGGTTCTAAAGCAGGTCTGCTGACCTGGTTCTCTCCCTCTAAAGCAGCTCTGCTGACCTGGTTCTCTGGCTCTAGAGCAGCTCTGCTGACCTGGTTCTCTGGATCTAGAGCAGCTCTGTTGACTTTGTTCCTAGGCTCTAGAGCAGCTCTGCTGACCTGGTTCTCTGGCTCTAAAGCAGCTCTGCTGAACTGGTTCGCTGGCTCTAAAGCAGCTCTGCTGACCTGGTTCTCTCCCTCTAAAGCAGCTCTGCTGACCTGGTTCGCTGGCTCTAAACCAGCTCTGCTGACGTGGTTCTCTCCCTCTTAAGCAGCTCTGCTGACCTGATTTCTCTGGCTCTACAGCAGCTCTGTTGACCTGCTTCTCTGCCTCTACAGCAGCTCTGCTGACCCGGTTCTCTGCCTCTAGAGCAGCTCTGCTGACCTGGTTTCTCTGGCTCTACAGCAGCTCTGCTGACCTGGTTTTCTGGCTCTAGAGCAGCTCTGCTGACCTGGTTCTCTGGCTCTAATGCAGCTCTGTTGACCTGGTTTCTCTGACTCTACAGCAGCTCTGCTGAACTCGTTCTCTGCCTCTAGAGCAGCTCTGCTGACTTGGTTCTTAGGCTCTAGAGCAGCTCTGCTGACCCGGTTCTCTGGCTCTAAAGCAGCTCTGCTGACCTGCTTCTCTGGCTCTAAAGCAGCTCTGCTTACCTGGTTCTCTGGTTCTAAAGCGGCTCCGGGTTCTCTGGCTCTAAAGCAGCTCTGCTGACCTGGTTCTCTGGGTCTTAAGTGGCTCTGCTGACATGGTTCTCTGGCTCTAAAGCAGCTCTGCTGACCTGGTTCTAAAGCGACTCTGCTGACATGGTTCTCTCCCTCTAAAGCAGCTCTGATGACCTGGTTCCCTGGCTCTAAAGCAGCTCTGTTGTCCTGGTTCTCTGGCTCTAGAACAGCTCTGCTGACCTGGTTCTAAGGCTCTAGAGCAGCTCTGCTGCCCTGGTTCTCTGGCTCAAAAGCAGCTCTGCTGACCTGGTTCAATGGCTCTAAAGCAGCTTTGATGACCTTGTTCTATGGCTCTACAGAAGCTCCACTGAACTGGTTCTCTGCCTCTACAGCAGGTCTGCTGACCTGGTTCTTAGGCTCTAGAGCATCTCTGCTGACCTGGTCCTCTGGCTCTAGAGCAGCTCTGCTGACCTGGTTCTCTGGCTCTAAAGCAGCTCTGCTGACCCGGTTCTCTGCCTCTAGAGCAGCTCTGCTTACCTGGTTTCTCTGGCTCTACAGCAGCTCTGCTGACCTGGTTCTCTGGTTCTAGAGCAGCTCTGCTGACCTGGTTCTCTGGCTCTAAAGCAGCTCTGCTGACCTGCTTCTCTGGCTCTAAAGCAGCTCTGCTGACCTGCTTCTCTGGCTCTAAAGCAGCTCTGCTGACCTGGTTCTCTGGGTCTTAAGTGGCTCTGCTGACATGGTTCTCTGGCTCTAAAGCAGCTCTGCTGACCTGGTTCCCTGGCTCTAAAGCAGCTCTGTTGTCCTGGTTCTCTGGCTCTAGAACAGCTCTGCTGACCTGGTTGTAAGGCTCAAAAGCAGCTCTGCTGACCTGGTTCAATGGCAATAAAGCAGCTCTGATGACCTTGTTCTCTGGCTCTACAGAAGCTCCACTGAACTGGTTCTCTGCCTCTACAGCAGGTCTGCTGACCTGATTCTTAGGCTCTAGAGCATCTCTGCTGAACTGGTTCTCAGGCTCTAAAGCTGCTCTGCTGACCTGATTCTCTGGCTCTAGCTCTGCTGGCCTGGTTCTCTGGCTCTAGAGAAGCTCTGCTGACCTGGTTCTTAGGCTGTAGAGCAGCTCTGATGACCTGGTCCTCTGGCTCTAGAGCAGCTCTGCTGACCTGGTTCTCTGGCTCTAAAGCAGCTCTGTTGAACTGGTTCGCTGGCTCTAAAGCAGCTCTGCTGACGTGGTTCTCTACCTCTTAAACAGCTCTGCTGACCTGGTTTCTCTGGCTCTACAGCAGCTCTGCTGTCCTGGTTCTCTGCCTCTACAGCAGCTCTGCTGACCCGGTTCTCTGCCTCTAGAGCAGCTCTGCTGACCTGGTTCTTAGGCTCTAGAGCAGGTCTGCTGACCTGGTTCTTAGGCTCTAGAGCAGCTCTCCTGACCTGGTTCTCAGGCTCTAAAGCTGCTCTGCAGACCTGGTTCTCTGGCTCTATCTCTGCTGACCTGGTTCTCTGGCTCTAGAGAAGCTCAGTTGACCTGGTTCTTAGGCTCTAGAGCAGCTCTGATGACCTGGTTCTAAAGCAGGTCTGCTGACCTGGTTCTCTCCTTCTAAAGCAGCTCTGCTGACCTGGTTCTCTGGCTCTAGAGCAGCTCTGCTGACCTGGTTCTCTGGATCTAAAGCAGCTCTGCTGACGTGGTTCTCTCCCTCTTAAGCAGCTCTGCTGACCTGGTTTCTCTGGCTCTACAGCAGCTCTGTTGACTTAGTTCTTAGGCTCTAGAGCAGCTCTGCTGGCCTGGTTCTCTGGCTCTAAAGCAGCTCTGCTGAACTGGTTCGCTGGCTCTAAAGCAGCTCTGCTGACCTGGTTCTCTCCCTCTAAAGCAGCTCTGCTGACCTGGTTCGCTGGCTCTAAGGCAGCTCTGCTGACGTGGTTCTCTCCCTCTTAAGCAGCTCTGCTGACCTGGTTTCTCTGGCTCTACAGCAGCTCTGCTGACCTGCTTTTCTGCCTCTACAGCAGCTCTGCTGACCCGGTTCTCTGCCTCTAGAGCAGCTCTGCTGACCTGGTTTCTCTGGCTCTACTGCAGCTCTGCTGACCTGGTTTTATGGCTCTAGAGCAGCTCTGCTGACCTGGTTCTCTGGCTCTAATGCAGCTCTGTTGACCTGGTTTCTCTGGCTCTACAGCAGCTCTGCTGAACTCGTTCTCTGCCTCTAGAGCAGCTCTGCTGACCTGGTTCTTAGGCTCTAGACCAGCTCAGCTGACCCGGTTCTTTGGCTCTAAAGCAGCTCTGCTGACCTGCTTCTCTGCCTCTAAAGCAGCTCTGCTGACCTGGTTCTCTGGTTCTAAAGCGGCTCTGGGTTCTCTGGCTCTAAAGCAGCTCTGCTGACCTGATTCTCTGGGTCTTAAGTGGCTCTGCTGACATGGTTCTCTGGCTCTAAAGCAGCTCTGCTGACCTGGTTCTAAAGCGACTCTGCTGACATGGTTCTCTCCCTCTAAAGCAGCTCTGCTGACCTGGTTCCCTGGCTCTAAAGCAGCTCTGTTGTCCTGATTCTCTGGCTCTAGAACAGCTCTGCTGACCTGGTTCTAAGGCTCTAGAGCAGCTCTGCTGCCCTGGTTCTCTGGCTCAAAAGCAGCTCTGCTGACCTGGTTCAATGGCTCTAAAGCAGCTTTGATGACCTTGTTCTATGGCTCTACAGAAGCTCCACTGAACTGGTTCTCTGCCTCTACAGCAGGTCTGCTGACCTGGTTCTCTCCCTCTAAAGCAGCTCTGCTGACCTGGTTCTCTGGCTCTAGAGCAGCTCTGCTGACCTGGTTCTCTGGATCTAGAGCAGCTCTGTTGACTTTGTTCTTAGGCTCTAGAGAAGCTCTGCTGACCTGGTTCTCTGGCTCTAAAGCAGTTCTGCTGAACTGGTTCGCTGCCTCTAAAGCAGCTCTGCTGACCTGGTTCTCTCCCTCTAACGCAGCTCTGCTGACCTGGTTCGCTGGCTCTAAAGCAGCTCTGCTGACATGGTTCTCTCCCTCTTAAGCAGCTCTGCTGACCTGGTTTCTCTGGCTCTACAGCAGCTCTGCTGACCTGCTTCTCTGCCTCTACAGCAGCTCTGCTGACCCGGTTCTCTGCCTCTAGAGCAGCTCTGCTGACCTGGTTTCTCTGGCTCTACAGCAGCTCTGCTGACCTGGTTTTCTGGCTCTAGAGCAGCTCTGCTGACCTGGTTCTCTGGATCTAATGCAGCTCTGTTGACCTAGTTTCTCTGGCTCTACAGCAGCTCTGCTGAACTCGTTCTCTGCCTCTAGAGCAGCTCTGCTGACCTGGTTCTTAGGCTCTAGAGCAGCACTGCTGACCCGGTTCTCTGGCTCTAAAGCAGCTCTGCTGACCTGCTTCTCTGCCTCTAAAGCAGCTCTGCTGACCTGGTTCTCTGGTTCTAAAGCGGCTCCGGGTTCTCTGGCTCTAAAGCAGCTCTGCTGATCTGGTTCTCTGGGTCTTAAGTGGCTCTGCTGACATGGTTCTCTGGCTCTAATGCAGCTCTGCTGACCTGGTTCTAAAGCGACTCTGCTGACATGGTTCTCTCCCTCTAAAGCAGCTCTGCTGACCTGGTTCCCTGGCTCTAAAGCAGCTCTGTTGTCCTGGTTCTCTGGCTCTAGAACAGCTCTGCTGACCTGGTTCTAAGGCTCTAGAGCAGCTCTGCTGCCCTGGTACTCTGGCTCAAAATCAGCTCTGCTGACCTAGTTCAATGGCTCTAAAGCAGCTTTGATGACCTTGTTCTATGGCTCTACAGAAGCTCCACTGAACTGGTTCTCTGCCTCTACAGCAGGTCTGCTGACCTGGTTCTTAGGCTCTAGAGCATCTCTGCTGACCTGGTTCTCAGGCTCTAAAGCTGCTCTGCTGACCTGATTCTCTGGCTCTAGATCTGCTGGCCTGGTTCTCTGGCTCTAGAGAAGCTCTGCTGACCTGTTTCTTAGGCTCTAGAGCAGCTCTGATGACCTGGTCCTCTGGCTCTAGAGCAGCTCTGCTGACCTGGTTCTCTGGCTCTAAAGCAGCTCTGCTGACCCGGTTCTCTGCCTCTAGAGCAGCTCTGCTGACCTGGTTTCTCTGGCTCTACAGCAGCTCTGCTGACCTGGTTCTCTGCTTCTAGAGCAGCTCTGCTGACCTGGTTCTCTTCCTCTAATGCAGCTCTGTTGACCTGGTTTCTCTGGATCTACAGCAGCTCTGCTGACCTGGTTCTCTGCCTCTAAAGCAGCTCTGCTGACCTGGTTCTTAGGCTCTAGAGCAGCTCTGCTGACCTGGTTCTCTGGATCTAGTGCTGGTATGCTGACCTGGTTCGTAGGCTCTATAGAAGCTCTGCTGACCTGGTTCTTTGGCTCTAAAGCAGCTCTGTTGACCTGGGTCGCTGGCTCTAAAGCAGCTCTGCTGACCTGGTTCTCTCCCTCTAAAGCAGCTCTGCTGACCTGGTTCGCTGGCTCTAAAGCAGCTCTGCTGACATGGTTCTCTCCCTCTTAAGCAGCTCTGCTGACCTGGTTTCTCTGGCTCCACAGCAGCTCTGCTGACCTGGTTCTCTGCCTCTACATCAGCTCTGCTGACCCGGTTCTCTGCCTCTAGAGCAGCTCTGCTGACCTGGTTTCTCTGGCTCTACAGCAGCTCTGCTAACCTGGTTCTCTGGCTCTAGAGCAGATCTGCTGACCTGGTTCTCTGGCTCTAATGCAGCTCTGTTGACCTCGTTTCTCTGGATCTACAGCAGCTCTGCTGATCTGGTTCTCTGCCTCTAAAGCTGCTCTGCTGACCTGGTTCTTAGGCTCAAGAGCAGCTCTGCTGACCTGGTTCTCTGGCTCTAAAGCAGTTCTGCTGACCTGGTTCTCTGGCTCTAAAGCAGTTCTGCTGACCTGGTTCTCTGGCTCTAAAGCAGCTCTGCTGACCTGGTTCTCTGGCTCTAGAGCAGCTCTGCTGACCTGGTTCTCTGGCTCTACTGCAGCTCTGTTGACCTGGTTTCTCTGGATCTACAGCAGCTCTGCTGACCTGGTTCTCTGCCTCTAAAGCAGCTCTGCTGACCTGGTTCTTAGGCTTTAGAGCAGCTCTGCTGACCTGGTTCTCTGGCTCTAAAGCAGTTCTGCTGACCTGGTTCTCTGGCTCTAAAGCAGCTCTGCTCACCTGGTTCTCTGCCTCTACAGCAGCTCTGCTGACCCGGTTCTCTGCCTCTAGAGCAGCTCTGCTGACCTGGTTTCTCTGGCTCTACAGCAGCTCTGCTGACCTGGTTCTCTGGCTCTAGAGCAGCTCTGCTGACCTGGTTCTCTGGCTCTAATGCAGCTCTACTGACCTGGTTCTATGGCTCTAGAGCAGCTCTGCTGACCTGGTTCTCTGGATCTAGTGCTGGTATGCTGACCTGGTTCTTAGGCTCTAGAGAAGCTCTGCTGACCGGGTTCTTTGGCTCTAAAACAGCTCTGTTGACCTGGGTCGCTGGCTCTAAAGCAGGTCTGCTGACCTGGTTCTCTCCCTCTAAAGCAGCTCTGCTGACCTGGTTCGCTGTCTCTAAAGCAGCTCTGCTGACGTGGTTCTCTCCCTCTTAAGCAGCTATGCTGACCTGGTTTCTCTGGCTCTACAGCAGCTCTGCTGACCTGGTTCTCTGCCTCTACAGCAGCTCTGCTGACCCGGTTCTCTGCCTCTAGAGCAGCTCTGCTGACCTGGTTTCTCTGGCTGTACAGCAGCTCTGCTGACCTGGTTCTCTGGTTCTAGAGCAGCTCTGCTGACCTGGTTCTCTGGCTCTAATGCAGCTCTGTTGACCTGGTTTGTCTGGATCTACAGCAGCTCTGCTGACCTGGTTCTCTGCCTCTAAAGCAGCTCTGCTTACCTGGTTCTTAGGCTCTAGAGCAGCTCTGCTGACCTGGTTCTCTGGCTCTAAAGGAGTTCTGCTGACCTGGTTCTCTGGCTCTAAAGCAGCTCTGCTGACCTTGTTCTCTGGCTCTAAAGCAGCTCTGCTGACCTGGTTCTCTGGCTCTAAAGCGGCTCCGGGTTCTCTGGCTCTAAAGCAGCTCTGCTGACCTGGTTCTCTGGCTCTAAAGTGGCGTGGCTCAGCTGACCTGGTTCTCTGGCTCTAAAGCAGCTTTGCTGACCTGGTACTTAGGCTCTAGAGAAGCTCTGCTGACCTGGTTCTCTGGCTCTAAAGCAGCTCTGCTGACCTGGTTCTCTGGCTCTAAAGCAGCTCTGCTGACCTGGTTCCCTGGCTCTAAAGCGGCTCCGGGTTCTCTGGCTCTAAAGCAGCTCTGCTGACTTGCTTCTCTGGCTCTAAAGGGGCTCTGCTGACCTGGTTCTGTGGCTCTAAAGCAGCTCTGCTGACCTGATTCTAAAGCGGATCTGCTGACCTGGTTCTCTCCCTCTAAAGCAGCTCTGCTGACCTGGTTCCCTGGCTCTAAAGCATCTCTGTTGTCCTGGTTCTCAGGCTCTAGAGCAGCTCTGCTGCCCTGGTTCTCTGGCTCAAAAGCAGCTCTGCTGACCTGGTTCTATGGCTCTAAAGCAGCTCTGCTGAACTGGTTCTCTGGCTGTACAGAAGCTCTGCTGAACTGGTTCTAAAGCGACTCTGCTGACATGGTTCTCTCCCTCTAAAGCAGCTCTGCTGACCTGGTTCCCTGGCTCTAAAGCAGCTCTGTTGTCCTGGTTCTCTGGCTCTAGAACAGCTCTGCTGACCTGGTTCTAAGGCTCTACAGCAACTCTGCTGCCCTGGTTCTCTGGCTCAAAAGCAGCTCTGCTGACCTGGTTCAATGGCAATAAAGCAGCTCTGATGACCTTGCTCTCTGGCTCTACAGAAGCTCCACTGAACTGGTTCTCTGCCTCTACAGCAGGTCTGCTGACCTGGTTCTTAGGCTCTAGAGCATCTCTGCTGACCTGGTTCTCGGGCTCTAAAGCTGCTCTGCTGACCTGATTCTCTGGCTCTAGCTCTGCTGGCCTGGTTCTCTGGCTCTAGAGAAGCTCTGCTGACCTGGTTCTTATGCTCTAGAGCAGCTCTGATGACCTGGTCCTCTGGCTCTAGAGTAGCTCTGCTGACCTGGTTCTCTGGCTCTAAAGTAGCTCTGTTGACCTGGTTCGCTGGCTCTAAAGCAGCTCTGCTGACCTGGTTCTCTCCCTCTAAAGTAGCTCTGCTGACCTGGTTCACTGGCTCTAAAACAGCTCTGCTGACGTGGTTCTCTACCTCTTAAACAGCTCTGCTGACCTGGTTTCTCTGGCTCTACAGCAGCTCTGCTGTCCTGGTTCTCTGCCTCTACAGCAGCTCTGCTGACCCGGTTCTCTGCCTCTAGAGCAGCTCTGCTGACCTGGTTTCTAGGGCTCTACAGGAGCGCTGCTGACCTGGTTCTCTGGCTCTAGAGCAGCTCTGCTGACCTGGTTCTCTGGCTCTAATGCAGCTCTGTTGACCTGGTTTCTCTGGCTCTACAGCAGCTCTGCTGACCTGGTTCTCTGCCTCTAAAGCAGCTCTGCTGACCTGTTTCTTAGGCTCTAGAGCAGGTCTGCTGACCTCGTTCTTAAGCTCTAAAGCTGCTCTGCAGACCTGGTTCTCTGGCTCTCGCTCTGCTGACCTGGTTCTCTGGCTCTAGAGAAGCTCAGTTGACCTGGTTCTTAGGCTCTAGAGCAGCTCTGATGACCTGGTTCTAAAGCAGGTCTGCTGACCTGGTTCTCTCCCTCTAAAGCAGCTCTGCTGACCTGGTTCTCTGGCTCTAGAACAGCTCTGCTGACCTGGTTCTCTGGATCTAGAGCAGCTCTGTTGACTTTGTTCTTAGGCTCTAGAGCAGCTCTGCTGACCTGGTTCTCTGGCTCTGCTGAACTGGCTCGCTGGCTCTAAAGCAGCTTTGCTGACATGGTTCTCTCCCTCTAAAGCAGCTCTGCTGACCTGGTTCGCTGGCTCTAAAGCAGCTCTGCTGACGTGGTTCTCTCCCTCTTAAGCAGCTCTGCTGACCTGATTTCTCTGGCTCTACAGCAGCTCTGCTGACCTGCTTCTCTGCCTCTACAGCAGCTCTGCTGACCCGGTTCTCTGCCTCCAGAGCAGCTCTGCTGACCTGGTTTCTCTGGCTCTACAGCAGCTCTGCTGACCTGGTTTTCTGGCTCTGGAGCAGCTCTGCTGACCTGGTTCTCTGGCTCTAATGCAGCTCTGTTGACCTGGTTTCTCTGGCTCTACAGCAGCTCTGCTGAACTCGTTCTCTGCCTCTAGAGCAGCTCTGCTGACCTGGTTCAATGGCTCTAAAGCAGCTTTGATGACCTTGTTCTATGGCTCTACAGAAGCTCCACTGAACTGGTTCTCTGCCTCTACAGCAGGTCTGCTGACCTGGTTCTCTCCCTCTAAAGCAGCTCTGCTGACCTGGTTCTCTGGCTCTAGAGCAGCTCTGTTGACCTGGTTCTCTGGATCTAGAGCAGCTCTGTTGACTTTGTTCTTAGGCTCTAGAGCAGCTCTGCTGACTTGGTTCTCTGGCTCTAAAGCAGTTCTGCTGAACTGGTTCGCTGGCTCTAAAGCAGCTCTGCTGACCTGGTTCTCTCCCTCTAAAGCAGCTCTGCTGATCTGGTTCGCTGGCTCTAAAGCAGCTCTGCTGACATGGTTCTCTCACTCTTAAGCAGCTCTGCTGACCTGGTTTCTCTGGCTCTACAGCAGCTCTGCTGACCTGCTTCTCTGCCTCTACAGCAGCTCTGCTGACCCGGTTCTCTGCCTCTAGAGCAGCTCTGCTGACCTGGTTTCTCTGGCTCTACAGCAGCTCTGCTGACCCGGTTTTCTGGCTCTAGAGCAGCTCTGCTGACCTGGTTCTCTGGCTCTAATGCAGCTCTGTTGACCTGGTTTCTCTGGCTCTACAGCAGCTCTGCTGAACTCGTTCTCTGCCTCTAGAGCAGCTCTGCTGACCTGGTTCTTAGGCTCTAGAGCAGCTCTGTTGACCCGGTTCTCTGGCTCTAAAGCAGCTCTGCTGACCTGCTTCTCTGCCTCTAAAGCAGCTCTGCTGACCTGGTTCTCTGGTTCTAAAGCGGCTCCGGGTTCTCTGGCTCCAAAGCAGCTCTGCTGATCTGGTTCTCTGGGTCTTAAGTGGCTCTGCTGACATGGTTCTCTGGCTCTAATGCAGCTCTGCTGACCTGGTTCTAAAGCGACTCTGCTGACATGGTTCTCTCCCTCTAAAGCAGCTCTGCTGACCTGGTTCCCTGGCTCTAAAGCAGCTCTGTTGTCCTGGTTCTCTGGCTCTAGAACAGCTCTGCTGACCTGGTTCTAAGGCTCTAGAGCAGCTCTGCTGCCCTGGTTCTCTGGCTCAAAAGCAGCTCTGCTGACCTAGTTCAATGGCTCTAAAGCAGCTTTGATGACCTTGTTCTATGGCTCTACAGAAGCTCCACTGAACTGGTTCTCTGCCTCTACAGCAGGTCTGCTGATCTGGTTCTTAGGCTCTAGAGCATCTCTGCTGACCTGGTTCTCAGGCTCTAAAGCTGCTCTGCTGACCTGATTCTCTGGCTCTAGATCTGCTGGCCTGGTTCTCTGGCTCTAGAGAAGCTCTGCTGACCTGTTTCTTAGGCTCTAGAGCAGCTCTGATGACCTGGTCCTCTGGCTCTAGAGCAGCTCTGCTGACCTGGTTCTCTGGCTCTAAAGCAGCTCTGCTGACCCGGTTCTCTGCCTCTAGAGCAGCTCTGCTGACCTGGTTTCTCTGGCTCTACAGCAGCTCTGCTGACCTGGTTCCCTGCTTCTAGAGCAGCTCTGCTGACCTGGTTCTCTTCCTCTAATGCAGCTCTGTTGACCTGGTTTCTCTGGATCTACAGCAGCTCTGCTGACCTGGTTCTCTGCCTCTAAAGCAGCTCTGCTGACTTGGTTCTTAGGCTCTAGAGCAGCTCTGCTGACCTGGTTCTCTGGCTCTAAAGCAGTTCTGCTGACCTGGTTCTCTGGCTCTAAAGCAGCTCTGCTGACCTGGTTCTCTGCCTCTACAGCAGCTCTGCTGACCCGGTTCTCTGCCTCTAGAGCAGCTCTGCTGACCTGGTTTCTCTGGCTCTACAGCAGCTCTGCTGACCTGGTTCTCTGGCTCTAGAGCAGCTCTGCTGACCTGGTTCTCTGGCTCTAATGCAGCTCTACTGACCTGGTTCTATGGCTCTAGAGCACCTCTGCTGACCTGGTTCTCTGGATCTAGTGCTGGTATGCTGACCTGGTTCTTAGGCTCTAGAGAAGCTCTGCTGACCGGGTTCTTTGGCTCTAAAGCAGCTCTGTTGACCTGGGTCGCTGGCTCTAAAGCAGGTCGGCTGACCTGGTTCTCTCCCTCTAAAGCAGCTCTGCTGACCTGGTTCGCTGTCTCTAAAGCAGCTCTGCTGACGTGGTTCTCTCCCTCTTAAGCAGCTATGCTGACCTGGTTTCTCTGGCTCTACAGCAGCTCTGCTGACCTGGTTCTCTGCCTCTACAGCAGCTCTGCTGACCCGGTTCTCTGCCTCTAGAGCAGCTCTGCTGACCTGGTTTCTCTGGCTGTACAGCAGCTCTGCTGACCTGGTTCTCTGGTTCTAGAGCAGCTCTGCTGACCTGGTTCTCTGGCTCTAATGCAGCTCTGTTGACCTGGTTTGTCTGGATCTACAGCAGCTCTGCTGACCTGTTCTCTGCCTCTAAAGCAGCTCTGCTCACCTGGTTCTTAGGCTCTAGAGCAGCTCTGCTGACCTGGTTCTCTGGCTCTAAAGGAGTTCTGCTGACCTGGTTCTCTGGCTCTAAAGCAGCTCTGCTGACCTTGTTCTCTGGCTCTAAAGCAGCTCTGCTGACCTGGTTCTCTGGCTCTAAAGCGGCTCCGGGTTTTCTGGCTCTAAAGCAGCTCTGCTGACCTGGTTCTCTGGCTCTAAAGTGGCGTGGCTCAGCTGACCTGGTTCTCTGGCTCTAAAGCAGCTTTGCTGACCTGGTACTTAGGCTCTAGAGAAGCTCTGCTGACCTGGTTCTCTGGCTCTAAAGCAGCTCTGCTGACCTGGTTCTCTGGCTCTAAAGCAGCTCTGCTGACCTGGTTCTCTGGCTCTAAAGCGGCTCCGGGTTCTCTGGCTCTAAAGCAGCTCTGCTGACCTGCTTCTCTGGCTCTAAAGGGGCTCTGCTGACCTGGTTCTGTGGCTCTAAAGCAGCTCTGCTGACCTGATGCTAAAGCGGATCTGCTGACCTGGTTCTCTCCCTCTAAAGCAGCTCTGCTGACCTGGTTCCCTGGATCTAAAGCAGCTCTGTTGTCCTGGTTCTCAGGCTCTAGAGCAGCTCTGCTGCCCTGGTTCTCTGGCTCAAAAGCAGCTCTGCTGACCTGGTTCTATGGCTCTAAAGCAGCTCTGCTGAACTGGTTCTCTGGCTGTACAGAAGCTCTGCTGAACTGGTTCTAAAGCGACTCTGCTGACATGGTTCTCTCCCTCTAAAGCAGCTCTGCTGACCTGGTTCCCTGGCTCTAAAGCAGCTCTGTTGTCCTGCTTCTCTGGCTCTAGAACAGCTCTGCTGACCTGGTTCTAAGGCTCTACAGCAGCTCTGCTGCCCTGGTTCTCTGGCTCAAAAGCAGCTCTGCTGACCTGGTTCAATGGCAATAAAGCAGCTCTGATGACCTTGTTCTCTGGCTCTACAGAAGCTCCACTGAACTGGTTCTCTGCCTCTACAGCAGGTCTGCTGACCTGGTTCTTAGGCTCTAGAGCATCTCTGCTGACCTGGTTCTCAGGCTCTAAAGCTGCTCTGCTGACCTGATTCTCTGGCTCTAGCTCTGCTGGCCTGGTTCTCTGGCTCTGGAGAAGCTCTGCTGACCTGGTTCTTATGCTCTAGAGCAGCTCTGATGACCTGGTCCTCTGGCTCTAGAGCAGCTCTGCTGACCTGGTTCTCTGGCTCTAAAGTAGCTCTGTTGACCTGGTTCGCTGGCTCTAAAGCAGCTCTGCTGACCTGGTTCTCTCCCTCTAAAGTAGCTCTGCTGACCTGGTTCACTGGCTCTAAAACAGCTCTGCTGACGTGGTTCTCTACCTCTTAAACAGCTCTGCTGACCTGGTTTCTCTGGCTCTACAGCAGCTCTGCTGTCCTGGTTCTCTGCCTCTACAGCAGCTCTGCTGACCCGGTTCTCTGCCTCTAGAGCAGCTCTGCTGACCTGGTTTCTCGGGCTCTACAGGAGCTCTGCTGACCTGGTTCTCTGGCTCTAGAGCAGCTCTGCTGACCTGGTTCTCTGGCTCTAATGCAGCTCTGTTGACCTGGTTTCTCTGGCTCTACAGCAGCTCTGCTGACCTGGTTCTCTGCCTCTAAAGCAGCTCTGCTGACCTGTTTCTTAGGCTCTAGAGCAGGTCTGCTGACCTGGTTCTTAAGCTCTAAAGCTGCTCTGCAGACCTGGTTCTCTGGCTCTAGCTCTGCTGACCTGGTTCTCTGGCTCTAGAGAAGCTCAGTTGACCAGGTTCTTAGGCTCTAGAGCAGCTCTGATGACCTGGTTCTAAAGCAGGTCTGCTGACCTGGTTCTCTCCCTCTAAAGCAGCTCTGCTGACCTGGTTCTCTGGCTCTAGAGCAGCTCTGCTGACCTGGTTCTCTGGATCTAGAGCAGCTCTGTTGACTTTGTTCTTAGGCTCTAGAGCAGCTCTGCTGACCTGGTTCTCTGGCTCTGCTGAACTGGTTCGCTGGCTCTAAAGCAGCTTTGCTGACCTGGTTCTCTCCCTCTAAAGCAGCTCTGCTGACCTGGTTCGCTGGCTCTAAAGCAGCTCTGCTGACGTGGTTCTCTCCCTCTTAAGCAGCTCTGCTGACCTGATTTCTCTGGCTCTACAGCAGCTCTGCTGACCTGCTTCTCTGCCTCTACAGCAGCTCTGCTGACCCGGTTCTCTGCCTCCAGAGCAGCTCTGCTGACCTGGTTTCTCTGGCTCTACAGCAGCTCTGCTGACCTGGTTTTCTGGCTCTGGAGCAGCTCTGCTGACCTGGTTCTCTGGCTCTAATGCAGCTCTGTTGACCTGGTTTCTCTGGCTCTACAGCAGCTCTGCTGAACTCGTTCTCTGCCTCTAGAGCAGCTCTGCTGACCTGGTTCAATGGCTCTAAAGCAGCTTTGATGACCTTGTTCTATGGCTCTACAGAAGCTCCACTGAACTGGTTCTCTGCCTCTACAGCAGGTCTGCTGACCTGGTTCTCTCCCCCTAAAGCAGCTCTGCTGACCTGGTTCTCTGGCTCTAGAGCAGCTCTGCTGACCTGGTTCTCTGGATCTAGAGCAGCTCTGTTGACTTTGTTCTTAGGCTCTAGAGCAGCTCTGCTGACCTGGTTCTCTGGCTCTAAAGCAGTTCTGCTGAACTGGTTCGCTGGCTCTAAAGCAGCTCTGCTGACCTGGTTCTCTCCCTCTAAAGTAGCTCTGCTGACCTGGTTCGCTGGCTCTAAAGCAGCTCTGCTGACGTGGTTCTCTCCCTCTTAAGCAGCTCTGCTGACCTGGTTTCTCTGGCTCTACAGCAGCTCTGCTGACCTGCTTCTCTGCCTCTACAGCAGCTCTGCTGACCCGGTTCTCTGCCCCTAGAGCAGCTCTGCTGACCTGGTTTCTCTGGCTCTACAGCAGCTCTGCTGACCTGGTTTTCTGGCTCTAGAGCAGCTCTGCTGACCTGGTTCTCTGGCTCTAATGCAGCTCTGTTGACCTGGTTTCTCTGGCTCTACAGCAGCTCTGCTGAACTCGTTCTCTGCCTCTAGAGCAGCTCTGCTGACCTGGTTCTTAGGCTCTAGAGCAGCTCTGCTGACCCGGTTCTCTGGCTCTAAAGCAGCTCTGCTGACCTGCTTCTCTGCCTCTAAAGCAGCTCTGCTGACCTGGTTCTATGGCTCTACAGCAGCTCTGCTGACCTGGTTCTCTGGCTCTAAAGCGGCTCCGGGTTCTCTGGCTCTAAAGCAGCTCTGCTGACCTGGTTCTCTGGCTCTAAAGTGGCGTGGCTCAGCTGACCTGGTTCTCTGGCTCTAAAGCAGCTTTGCTGACCTGGTACTTAGGCTCTAGAGAAGCTCTGCTGACCTGGTTCTCTGGCTCTAAAGCAGCTCTGCTGACCTGGTTCTCTGGCTCTAAAGCAGCTCTGCTGACCTGGTTCTCTGGCTCTAAAGCGGC
Source organism: Triturus cristatus (assembly GCF_964204655.1). Taxonomy (NCBI): domain Eukaryota; kingdom Metazoa; phylum Chordata; class Amphibia; order Caudata; family Salamandridae; genus Triturus; species Triturus cristatus. Next base: position 961,421 of record NW_028188130.1, on the reverse strand, counting down.
TCCGGGTTCTCTGGCTCTAAAGCAGCTCTGCTGACCTGCTTCTCTGGCTCTAAAGGGGCTCTGCTGACCTGGTTCTGTGGCTCTAAAGCAGCTCTGCTGACCTGATGCTAAAGCGGATCTGCTGACCTGGTTCTCTCCCTCTAAAGCAGCTCTGCTGACCTGGTTCCCTGGATCTAAAGCAGCTCTGTTGTCCTGGTTCTCAGGCTCTAGAGCAGCTCTGCTGCCCTGGTTCTCTGGCTCAAAAGCAGCTCTGCTGACCTGGTTCTATGGCTCTAAAGCAGCTCTGCTGAACTGGTTCTCTGGCTGTACAGAAGCTCTGCTGAACTGGTTCTAAAGCGACTCTGCTGACATGGTTCTCTCCCTCTAAAGCAGCTCTGCTGACCTGGTTCCCTGGCTCTAAAGCAGCTCTGTTGTCCTGGTTCTCTGGCTCTAGAACAGCTCTGCTGACCTGGTTCTAAGGCTCTACAGCAGCTCTGCTGCCCTGGTTCTCTGGCTCAAAAGCAGCTCTGCTGACCTGGTTCAATGGCAATAAAGCAGCTCTGATGACCTTGTTCTCTGGCTCTACAGAAGCTCCACTGAACTGGTTCTCTGCCTCTACAGCAGGTCTGCTGACCTGGTTCTTAGGCTCTAGAGCATCTCTGCTGACCTGGTTCTCAGGCTCTAAAGCTGCTCTGCTGACCTGATTCTCTGGCTCTAGCTCTGCTGGCCTGGTTCTCTGGCTCTGGAGAAGCTCTGCTGACCTGGTTCTTATGCTCTAGAGCAGCTCTGATGACCTGGTCCTCTGGCTCTAGAGCAGCTCTGCTGACCTGGTTCTCTGGCTCTAAAGTAGCTCTGTTGACCTGGTTCACTGGCTCTAAAGCAGCTCTGCTGACCTGGTTCTCTCCCTCTAAAGTAGCTCTGCTGACCTGGTTCACTGGCTCTAAAACAGCTCTGCTGACGTGGTAATCTACCTCTTAAACAGCTCTGCTGACCTGGTTTCTCTGGCTCTACAGCAGCTCTGCTGTCCTGGTTCTCTGCCTCTACAGCAGCTCTGCTGACCCGGTTCTCTGCCTCTAGAGCAGCTCTGCTGACCTGGTTTCTCGGGCTCTACAGGAGCTCTGCTGACCTGGTTCTCTGGCTCTAGAGCAGCTCTGCTGACTTGGTTCTCTGGCTCTAATGCAGCTCTGTTGACCTGGTTTCTCTGGCTCTACAGCAGCTCTGCTGACCTGGTTCTCTGCCTCTAAAGCAGCTCTGCTGACCTGTTTCTTAGGCTCTAGAGCAGGTCTGCTGACCTGGTTCTTAAGCTCTAAAGCTGCTCTGCAGACCTGGTTCTCTGGCTCTAGCTCTGCTGACCTGGTTCTCTGGCTCTAGAGAAGCTCAGTTGACCTGGTTCTTAGGCTCTAGAGCAGCTCTGCTGACCTGGTTCTCTCCCTCTAAAGCAGCTCTGCTGACCTGGTTCTCTGGCTCTAGAGCAGCTCTGCTGACCTGGTTCTCTGGATCTAGAGCAGCTCTGTTGACTTTGTTCTTAGGCTCTAGAGCAGCTCTGCTGACCTGGTTCTCTGGCTCTGCTGAACTGGTTCGCTGGCTCTAAAGCAGCTTTGCTGACCTGGTTCTCTCCCTCTAAAGCAGCTCTGCTGACCTGGTTCGCTGGCTCTAAAGCAGCTCTGCTGACGTGGTTCTCTCCCTCTTAAGCAGCTCTGCTGACCTGATTTCTCTGGCTCTACAGCAGCTCTGCTGACCTGCTTCTCTGCCTCTACAGCAGCTCTGCTGACCCGGTTCTCTGCCTCCAGAGCAGCTCTGCTGACCTGGTTTCTCTGGCTCTACAGCAGCTCTGCTGACCTGGTTTTCTGGCTCTGGAGCAGCTCTGCTGACCTGGTTCTCTGGCTCTAATGCAGCTCTGTTGACCTGGTTTCTCTGGCTCTACAGCAGCTCTGCTGAACTCGTTCTCTGCCTCTAGAGCAGCTCTGCTGACCTGGTTCAATGGCTCTAAAGCAGCTTTGATGACCTTGTTCTATGGCTCTACAGAAGCTCCACTGAACTGGTTCTCTGCCTCTACAGCAGGTCTGCTGACCTGGTTCTCTCCCCCTAAAGCAGCTCTGCTGACCTGGTTCTCTAGCTCTAGAGCAGCTCTGCTGACCTGGTTCTCTGGATCTAGAGCAGCTCTGTTGACTTTGTTCTTAGGCTCTAGAGCAGCTCTGCTGACCTGGTTCTCTGGCTCTAAAGCAGTTCTGCTGAACTGGTTCGCTGGCTCTAAAGCAGCTCTGCTGACCTGGTTCTCTCCCTCTAAAGCAGCTCTGCTGACCTGGTTCGCTGGCTCTAAAGCAGCTCTGCTGACGTGGTTCTCTCCCTCTTAAGCAGCTCTGCTGACCTGGTTTTTCTGGCTCTACAGCAGCTCTGCTGACCTGCTTCTCTGCCTCTACAGCAGCTCTGCTGACCCGGTTCTCTGCCCCTAGAGCAGCTCTGCTGACCTGGTTTCTCTGGCTCTACAGCAGCTCTGCTGACCTGGTTTTCTGGCTCTAGAGCAGCTCTGCTGACCTGGTTCTCTGGCTCTAATGCAGCTCTGTTGACCTGGTTTCTCTGGCTCTACAGCAGCTCTGCTGAACTCGTTCTCTGCCTCTAGAGCAGCTCTGCTGACCTGGTTCTTAGGCTCTAGAGCAGCTCTGCTGACCCGGTTCTCTGGCTCTAAAGCAGCTCTGCTGACCTGCTTCTCTGCCTCTAAAGCAGCTCTGCTGACCTGGTTCTATGGCTCTACAGCAGCTCTGCTGCCCTGGTTCTCTGGCTCAAAAGCAGCTCTGCTGGCCTGGTTCAATGGCAATAAAGCAGCTCTGATGACCTTGTTCTCTGGCTCTACAGAAGCTCCACTGAACTGGTTCTCTGCCTCTACAGCAGGTCTGCTGACCTGGTTCTTAGGCTCTAGAGCATCTCTGCTGACCTGGTTCTCAGGCTCTAAAGCTGCTCTGCTGACCTGATTCTCTGGCTCTAGCTCTGCTGGCCTGGTTCTCTGGCTCTAGAGAAGCTCTGCTGACCTGGTTCTTATGCTCTAGAGCGGCTCTGATGACCTGGTCCTCTGGCTCTAGAGCAGCTCTGCTGACCTGGTCCTCTGGCTCTAGAGCAGCTCTGCTGACCTGGTTCTCTGGCTCTATAGTAGCTCTGTTGACCTGGTTCGCTGGCTCTAAAGCAGCTCTGCTGACCTGGTTCTCTCCCTCTAAAGTAGCTCTGCTGACCTGGTTCACTGGCTCTAAAACAGCTCTGCTGACGTGGTTCTCTCCCTCTTAAACAGCTCTGCTGACCTGGTTTCTCTGGCTCTACAGCAGCTCTGCTGACCCGGTTCTCTGCCTCTAGAGCAGCTCTGCTGACCTGGTTTCTCGGGCTCTACAGGAGCTCTGCTGACCTGGTTCTCTGGCTCTAGAGCAGCTCTGCTGACCTGGTTCTCTGGCTCTAATGCAGCTCTGTTGACCTGGTTTCTCTGGCTCTACAGCAGCTCTGCTGACCTGGTTCTCTGTCTCTAAAGCAGCTCTGCTGACCTGTTTCTTAGGCTCTAGAGCAGGTCTGCTGACCTGGTTCTTAAGCTCTAAAGCGGCTCTGCAGACCTGGTTCTCTGGCTCTAGCTCTGCTGACCTGGTTCTCTGGCTCTAGAGAAGCTCAGTTGACCTGGTTCTTAGGCTCTAGAGCAGCTCTGATGACCTGGTTCTAAAGCAGGTCTGCTGACCTGGTTCTCTCCCTCTAAAGCAGCTCTGCTGACCTGGTTCTCTGGCTCTAGAGCAGCTCTGCTGACCTGGTTCTCTGGATCTAGAGCAGCTCTGTTGACTTTGTTCTTAGGCTCTAGAGCAGCTCTGCTGACCTGGTTCTCTGGCTCTGCTGAACTGGTTCGCTGGCTCTAAAGCAGCTTTGCTGACCTGGTTCTCTGCCTCTAGAGCAGCTCTGCTGACCTGGTTTCTCTGGCTCTACAGCAGCTCTGCTGACCTGGTTCTCTGGCTCTAGAGCAGCTCTGCTGACCTGGTTTCTCGGGCTCTACAGGAGCTCTGCTGACCTGGTTCTCTGGCTCTAGAGCAGCTCTGCTGACCTGGTTCTCTGGCTCTAATGCAGCTCTGTTGACCTGGTTTCTCTGGCTCTACAGCAGCTCTGCTGACCTGGTTCACTGCCTCTAAAGCAGCTCTGCTGACCTGTTTCTTAGGCTCTAGAGCAGGTCTGCTGACCTGGTTCTTAAGCTCTAAAGCTGCTCTGCAGACCTGGTTCTCTGGCTCTAGCTCTGCTGACCTGGTTCTCTGGCTCTAGAGAAGCTCAGTTGACCTGGTTCTTAGGCTCTAGAGCAGCTCTGATGACCTGGTTCTAAAGCAGGTCTGCTGACCTGGTTCTCTCCCTCTAAAGCAGCTCTGCTGACCTGGTTCTCTGGCTCTAGAGCAGCTCTGCTGACCTGGTTCTCTGGATCTAGAGCAGCTCTGTTGACTTTGTTCTTAGGCTCTAGAGCAGCTCTGCTGACCTGGTTCTCTGGCTCTGCTGAACTGGTTCGCTGGCTCTAAAGCAGCTTTGCTGACCTGGTTCTCTCCCTCTAAAGCAGCTCTGCTGACCTGGTTCGCTGGCTCTAAAGCAGCTCTGCTGACGTGGTTCTCTCCCTCTTAAGCAGCTCTGCTGACCTGATTTCTCTGGCTCTACAGCAGCTCTGCTGACCTGCTTCTCTGCCTCTACAGCAGCTCTGCTGACCCGGTTCTCTGCCTCCAGAGCAGCTCTGCTGACCTGGTTTCTCTGGCTCTACAGCAGCTCTGCTGACCTGGTTTTCTGGCTCTGGAGCAGCTCTGCTGACCTGGTTCTCTGGCTCTAATGCAGCTCTGTTGACCTGGTTTCTCTGGCTCTACAGCAGCTCTGCTGAACTCGTTCTCTGCCTCTAGAGCAGCTCTGCTGACTTGGTTCTTAGGCTCTAGAGCAGCTCTGCTGACCCGGTTCTCTGGCTCTAATGCAGCTCTGCTGACCTGCTTCTCTGCCTCTAAAGCAGCTCTGCTTACCTGGTTCTCTGGTTCTAAAGCGGCTACGGGATCTCTGGCTCTAAAGCAGCTCTGCTGACCTGGTTCTCTGGGTCTTAAGTGGCTCTGCTGACATGGTTCTCTGGCTCTAAAGCAGCTCCGCTGACCTGGTTCTAAAGCGACTCTGCTGACATGGTTCTCTCCCTCTAAAGCAGCTCTGCTGACCTGGTTCCCTGGCTCTAAAACAGCTCTGCTGACCTGGTTCTAAGGCTCTAGAGCAGCTCTGCTGCCCTGGTTCTCTGGCTCAAAAGCAGCTCTGCTGACCTGGTTCAATGGCAATAAAGCAGCTCTGATGACCTTGTTCTCTGGCTCTACAGAAGCTCCACTGAACTGGTTCTCTGCCTCTACAGCAGGTCTGCTGACCTGGTTCTTAGGCTCTAGAGCATCTCTGCTGAACTGGTTCTCAGGCTCTAAAGCTGCTCTGCTGGCCTGGTTCTCTGGCTCTAGAACAGCTCTGCTGACCTGGTTCTAAGGCTCTAGAGCAGCTCTGCTGCCCTGGTTCTCTGGCTCAAAAGCAGCTCTGCTGACCTGGTTCAATGGCTCTAAAGCAGCTTTGATGACCTGATTCTCTGGCTCTAGATCTGCTGGCCTGGTTCTCTGGCTCTAGAGCAGCTCTGCTGACCTGGTTCTCTGGCTCTAAAGCAGCTCTGCTGACCCGGTTCTCTGCCTCTAGAGCAGCTCTGCTGACCTGGTTTCTCTGGCTCTACAGAAGCTCTGCTGACCTGGTTCTCTGGCTCTAGAGCAGCTCTGCTGACCTGGTTCTCTGCCTCTAATGCAGCTCTGTTGACCTGGTTTCTCTGGATCTACAGCAGCTCTGCTGACCTGGTTCTAAGGCTCTAGAGCAGCTCTGCTGCCCTGGTTCTCTGGCTCAAAAGCAGCTCTGCTGACCTGGTTCAATGGCAATAAAGCAGCTCTGATGACCTTGTTCTCTGGCTCTACAGAAGCTCCACTGAACTGGTTCTCTGCCTCTACAGCAGGTCTGCTGACCTGGTTCTTAGGCTCTAGAGCATCTCTGCTGAACTGGTTCTCAGGCTCTAAAGCTGCTCTGCTGGCCTGGTTCTCTGTCTCTAGAACAGCTCTGCTGACCTGGTTCTAAGGCTCTAGAGCAGCTCTGCTGCCCTGGTTCTCTGGCTCAAAAGCAGCTCTGCTGACCTGGTTCAATGGCTCTAAAGCAGCTTTGATGACCTGATTCTCTGGCTCTAGATCTGCTGGCCTGGTTCTCTGGCTCTAGAGCAGCTCTGCTGACCTGGTTCTCTGGCTCTAAAGCAGCTCTGCTGACCCGGTTCTCTGCCTCTAGAGCAGCTCTGCTGACCTGGTTTCTCTGGCTCTACAGCAGCTCTGCTGACCTGGTTCTCTGGCTCTAGAGCAGCTCTGCTGACCTGGTTCTCTGCCTCTAATGCAGCTCTGTTGACCTGGTTTCTCTGGATCTACAGCAGCTCTGCTGACCTGGTTCTCTGCCTCTAAAGCAGCTCTGCTGACCTGGTTCTTAGGCTCTAGAGCAGCTCTGCTGACCTGGTTCTCTGGATCTAGTGCTGGTATGCTGACCTGGTTCGTAGGCTCTATAGAAGCTCTGCTGACCTGGTTCTCTCCCTCTAAAGCAGCTCTGCTGACCTGGTTCGCTGGCTCTAAAGCAGCTCTGCTGACCTGTTTCTCTCCCTCTAAAGCAGCTCTGCTGACCTGGTTTCTCTGGCTCCACAGCAGCTCTGCTGACCTGCTTCTCTGCCTCTACAGCAGCTCTGCTGACACGGTTCTCTGCCTCTAGAGCAGCTCTGCTGACCTGGTTTCTCTGGCTCTACAGCAGCTCTGCTGACCTGGTTTTCAGGCTCTAGAGCAGCTCTGCTGACCTGGTTCTCTGGCTCTAATGCAGCTCTGTTGACCTGGTTTCTCTGGCTCTACAGCAGCTCTGCTGACCTGGTTCTCTGCCTCTAGAGCAGCTCTGCTGACCTGGTTCTTAGGCTCTAGAGCAGCTCTGCTGACCCGGTTCTCTGGCTCTAAAGCAGCTCTGCTGACCTGCTTCTCTGCCTCTAAAGCAGCTGTGCTGACCTGGTTCTATGGCTCTACAGCAGCTCTGCTGCCCTGGTTCTCTGGCTCAAAAGAAGCTCTGCTGACCTGGTTCAATGGCAATAAAGCAGCTCTGATGACCTTGTTCTCTGGCTCTACAGAAGCTCCACTGAACTGGTTCTCTGCCTCTACAGCAGGTCTGCTGACCTGGTTCTTAGGCTCTAGAGCATCTCTGCTGACCTGGTTCTCAGGCTCTAAAGCTGCTCTGCTGACCTGATTCTCTGGCTCTAGCTCTGCTGGCCTGGTTCTCTGGCTCTAGAGAAGCTCTGCTGACCTGGTTCTTATGCTCTAGAGCAGCTCTGATGACCTGGTCCTCTGGCTCTAGAGCAGCTCTGCTGACCTGGTTCTCTGGCTCTAAAGTAGCTCTGTTGACCTGGTTCGCTGGCTCTAAAGCAGCTCTGCTGACCTGGTTCTCTCCCTCTAAAGTAGCTCTGCTGACCTGGTTCACTGGCTCTAAAACAGCTCTGCTGACGTGGTTCTCTACCTCTTAAACAGCTCTGCTGACCTGGTTTCTCTGGCTCTACAGCAGCTCTGCTGACCCGGTTCTCTGCCTCTAGAGCAGCTCTGCTGACCTGGTTTCTCGGGCTCTACAGGAGCTCTGCTGACCTGGTTCTCTGGCTCTAGAGCAGCTCTGCTGACCTGGTTCTCTGGCTCTAATGCAGCTCTGTTGACCTGGTTTCACTGGCTCTACAGCAGCTCTGCTGACCTGGTTCACTGCCTCTAAAGCAGCTCTGCTGACCTGTTTCTTAGGCTCTAGAGCAGGTCTGCTGACCTGGTTCTTAAGCTCTAAAGCTGCTCTGCAGACCTGGTTCTCTGGCTCTAGCTCTGCTGACCTGGTTCTCTGGCTCTAGAGAAGCTCAGTTGACCTGGTTCTTAGGCTCTAGAGCAGCTCTGATGACCTGGTTCTAAAGCAGGTCTGCTGACCTGGTTCTCTCCCTCTGAAGCAGCTCTGCTGACCTGGTTCTCTGGCTCTAGAGCAGCTCTGCTGACCTGGTTCTCTGGATCTAGAGCAGCTCTGTTGACTTTGTTCTTAGGCTCTAGAGCAGCTCTGCTGACCTGGTTCTCTGGCTCTGCTGAACTGGTTCGCTGGCTCTAAAGAAGCTTTGCTGACCTGGTTCTCTCCCTCTAAAGCAGCTCTGCTGACCTGGTTCGCTGGCTCTAAAGCAGCTCTGCTGACGTGGTTCTCTCCCTCTTAAGCAGCTCTGCTGACCTGATTTCTCTGGCTCTACAGCAGCTCTGCTGACCTGCTTCTCTGCCTCTACAGCAGCTCTGCTGACCCGGTTCTCTGCCTCCAGAGCAGCTCTGCTGACCTGGTTTCTCTGGCTCTACAGCAGCTCTGCTGACCTGGTTTTCTGGCTCTGGAGCAGCTCTGCTGACCTGGTTCTCTGGCTCTAATGCAGCTCTGTTGACCTGGTTTCTCTGGCTCTACAGCAGCTCTGCTGAACTCGTTCTCTGCCTCTAGAGCAGCTCTGCTGACTTGGTTCTTAGGCTCTAGAGCAGCTCTGCTGACCCGGTTCTCTGGCTCTAATGCAGCTCTGCTGACCTGCTTCTCTGCCTCTAAAGCAGCTCTGCTTACCTGGTTCTCTGGTTCTAAAGCGGCTCCGGGATCTCTGGCTCTAAAGCAGCTCTGCTGACCTGGTACTCTGGGTCTTAAGTGGCTCTGCTGACATGGTTCTCTGGCTCTAAAGCAGCTCCGCTGACCTGGTTCTAAAGCGACTCTGCTGACATGGTTCTCTCCCTCTAAAGCAGCTCTGCTGACCTGGTTCCCTGGCCCTAAAGCAGCTCTGTTGTCCTGGTTCTCTGGCTCTAGAACAGCGCTGCTGACCTGGTTCTAAGGCTCTAGAGCAGCTCTGCTGCCCTGGTTCTCTGGCTCAAAAGCAGCTCTGCTGACCTGGTTCAATGGCAATAAAGCAGCTCTGATGACCTGGTTCTCTGGCTCTACAGAAGCTCCACTGAACTGGTTCTCTGCCTCTACAGCAGGTCTGCTGACCTGGTTCTTAGGCTCTAGAGCATCTCTGCTGAACTGGTTCTCAGGCTCTAAAGCTGCTCTGCTGGCCTGGTTCTCTGGCTCTAGAGAAGCTCTGCTGACCTGGTTCTTAGGCTGTAGAGCAGCTCTGATGACCTGGTCCTCTGGCTCTAGAGCAGCTCTGCTGACCTGGTTCTCTGGCTCTAAAGCAGCTCTGTTGACCTGGTTCGCTGGCTCTAAAGCAGCTCTGCTGACCTGGTTCTCTCCCTCTAAAGCAGCTCTGCTGACCTGGTTCACTGGCTCTAAAACAGCTCTGCTGACGTGGTTCTCTACCTCTTAAACAGCTCTGCTGACCTGGTTTCTCTGGCTCTACAGCAGCTCTGCTGTCCTGGTTCTCTGCCTCTACAGCAGCTCTGCTGACCCGGTTCTCTGCCTCTAGATCAGCTCTGCTGAGCTGGTTTCTCGGGCTCTACAGGAGCTTTGCTGACCTGGTTCTCTGGCTCTAGAGCAGCTCTGCTGACCTGGTTCTCTGGCTCTAATGCAGCTCTGTTGACCTGGTTTCTCTGGCTCTACAGCAGCTCTGCTGACCTGGTTCTCTGCCTCTAAAGCAGCTCTGCTGACCTGGTTCTTAGGCTCTAGAGCAGGTCTGCTGACCTGGTTCTTAGGCTCAAGAGCAGCTCTGCTGACCTGGTTCTCAGGCTCTAAAGCTGCTCTGCAGACCTGGTTCTCTGGCTCTAGCTCTGCTGACCTGGTTCTCTGGCTCTAGAGAAGCTCAGTTGACCTGGTTCTTAGGCTCTAGAGCAGCTCTGATGACCTGGTTCTAAAGCAGGTCTGCTGACCTGGTTCTCTCCTTCTAAAGCAGCTCTGCTGACCTGGTTCTCTGGCTCTAGAGCAGTTCTGCTGACCTGGTTCTCTGGATCTAGAGCAGCTCTGTTGACTTTGTTCTTAGGCTCTAAAGCAGCTCTGCTGAACTGGTTCGCTGGCTCTAAAGCAGCTCTGCTGACCTGGTTCTCTCCCTCTAAAGCAGCTCTGCTGACCTGGTTCTCTGGCTCTAGAGCAGCTCTGCTGACCTGGTTCTCTGGATCTAGAGCAGCTCTGTTGACTTTGTTCTTAGGCTCTAGAGCAGCTCTGCTGATCTGGTTCTCTGGCTCTAAAGCAGCTCTGCTGAACTGGTTCGCTGGCTCTAAAGCAGCTCTGCTGACCTGGTTCTCTCCCTCTAAAGCAGCTCTGCTGACCTGGTTCGCTGGCTCTAAAGCAGCTCTGCTGACGTGGTTCTCTCCCTCTTAAGCAGCTCTGCTGACCTGGTTTCTCTGGCTCTACAGCAGCTCTGCTGACCTGCTTCTCTGCCTCTACAGCAGCTCTGCTGACCTGGTTCTCTGCCTCTAGAGCAGCTCTGCTGACCTGGTTTCTCTGGCTCTACAGCAGCTCTGCTGACCTGGTTCTCTGGCTCTAGAGCAGCTCTGCTGACCTGGTTTCTCGGGCTCTACAGGAGCTCTGCTGACCTGGTTCTCTGGCTCTAGAGCAGCTCTGCTGACCTGGTTCTCTGGCTCTAATGCAGCTCTGTTGACCTGGTTTCTCTGGCTCTACAGCAGCTCTGCTGACCTGGTTCACTGCCTCTAAAGCAGCTCTGCTGACCTGTTTCTTAGGCTCTAGAGCAGGTCTGCTGACCTGGTTCTTAAGCTCTAAAGCTGCTCTGCAGACCTGGTTCTCTGGCTCTAGCTCTGCTGACCTGGTTCTCTGGCTCTAGAGAAGCTCAGTTGACCTGGTTCTTAGGCTCTAGAGCAGCTCTGATGACCTGGTTCTAAAGCAGGTCTGCTGACCTGGTTCTCTCCCTCTAAAGCAGCTCTGCTGACCTGGTTCTCTGGCTCTAGAGCAGCTCTGCTGACCTGGTTCTCTGGATCTAGAGCAGCTCTGTTGACTTTGTTCTTAGGCTCTAGAGCAGCTCTGCTGACCTGGTTCTCTGGCTCTGCTGAACTGGTTCGCTGGCTCTAAAGCAGCTTTGCTGACCTGGTTCTCTCCCTCTAAAGCAGCTCTGCTGACCTGGTTCGCTGGCTCTAAAGCAGCTCTGCTGACGTGGTTCTCTCCCTCTTAAGCAGCTCTGCTGACCTGATTTCTCTGGCTCTACAGCAGCTCTGCTGACCTGCTTCTCTTTCTCTACAGCAGCTCTGCTGACCCGGTTCTCTGCCTCCAGAGCAGCTCTGCTGACCTGGTTTCTCTGGCTCTACAGCAGCTCTGCTGACCTGGTTTTCTGGCTCTGGAGCAGCTCTGCTGACCTGGTTCTCTGGCTCTAATGCAGCTCTGTTGACCTGGTTTCTCTGGCTCTACAGCAGCTCTGCTGAACTCGTTCTCTGCCTCTAGAGCAGCTCTGCTGACTTGGTTCTTAGGCTCTAGAGCAGCTCTGCTGACCCGGTTCTCTGGCTCTAATGCAGCTCTGCTGACCTGCTTCTCTGCCTCTAAAGCAGCTCTGCTTACCTGGTTCTGTGGTTCTAAAGCGGCTCCGGGATCTCTGGCTCTAAAGCAGCTCTGCTGACTTGGTTCTCTGGGTCTTAAGTGGCTCTGCTGACATGGTTCTCTGGCTCTAAAGCAGCTCCGCTGACCTGGTTCTAAAGCGACTCTGCTGACATGGTTCTCTCCCTCTAAAGCAGCTCTGCTGACCTGGTTCCCTGGCTCTAAAACAGCTCTGCTGACCTGGTTCTAAGGCTCTAGAGCAGCTCTGCTGCCCTGGTTCTCTGGCTCAAAAGCAGCTCTGCTGACCTGGTTCAATGGCAATAAAGCAGCTCTGATGACCTTGTTCTCTGGCTCTACAGAAGCTCCACTGAACTGGTTCTCTGCCTCTACAGCAGGTCTGCTGACCTGGTTCTTAGGCTCTAGAGCATCTCTGCTGAACTGGTTCTCAGGCTCTAAAGCTGCTCTGCTGGCCTGGTTCTCTGGCTCTAGAACAGCTCTGCTGACCTGGTTCTAAGGCTCTAGAGCAGCTCTGCTGCCCTGGTTCTCTGGCTCAAAAGCAGCTCTGCTGACCTGGTTCAATGGCTCTAAAGCAGCTTTGATGACCTGATTCTCTGGCTCTAGATCTGCTGGCCTGGCTCTAGAGCAGCTCTGCTGACCTGGTTCTCTGGCTCTAAAGCAGCTCTGCTGACCCGGTTCTCTGCCTCTAGAGCAGCTCTGCTGACCTGGTTTCTCTGGCTCTACAGCAGCTCTGCTGACCTGGTTCTCTGGCTCTAGAGCAGCTCTGCTGACCTGGTTCTCTGCCTCTAATGCAGCTCTGTTGACCTGGTTTCTCTGGATCTACAGCAGCTCTGCTGACCTGGTTCTCTGCCTCTAAAGCAGCTCTGCTGACCTGGTTCTTAGGCTCTAGAGCAGCTCTGCTGACCTGGTTCTCTGGATCTAGTGCTGGTATGCTGACCTGGTTCGTAGGCTCTATAGAAGATCTGCTGACCTGGTTCTCTCCCTCTAAAGCAGCTCTGCTGACCTGGTTCGCTGGCTCTAAAGCAGCTCTGCTGACCTGTTTCTCTCCCTCTAAAGCAGCTCTGCTGACCTGGTTTCTCTGGCTCCACAGCAGCTCTGCTGACCTGCTTCTCTGCCTCTACAGCAGCTCTGCTGACACGGTTCTCTGCCTCTAGAGCAGCTCTGCTGACCTGGTTTCTCTGGCTCTACAGCAGCTCTGCTGACCTGGTTTTCAGGCTCTAGAGCAGCTCTGCTGACCTGGTTCTCTGGCTCTAATGCAGCTCTGTTGACCTGGTTTCTCTGGCTCTACAGCAGCTCTGCTGACCTGGTTCTCTGCCTCTAGAGCAGCTCTGCTGACCTGGTTCTTAGGCTCTAGAGCAGCTCTGCTGACCCGGTTCTCTGGCTCTAAAGCAGCTCTGCTGACCTGCTTCTCTGCCTCTAAAGCAGCTCTGCTGACCTGGTTCTATGGCTCTACAGCAGCTCTGCTGCCCTGGTTCTCTGGCTCAAAAGAAGCTCTGCTGACCTGGTTCAATGGCAATAAAGCAGCTCTGATAACCTTGTTCTCTGGCTCTACAGAAGCTCCACTGAACTGGTTCTCTGCCTCTACAGCAGGTCTGCTGACCTGGTTCTTAGGCTCTAGAGCATCTCTGCTGACCTGGTTCTCAGGCTCTAAAGCTGCTCTGCTGACCTGATTCTCTGGCTCTAGCTCTGCTGGCCTGGTTCTCTGGCTCTAGAGAAGCTCTGCTGACCTGGTTCTTATGCTCTAGAGCAGCTCTGATGACCTGGTCCTCTGGCTCTAGAGCAGCTCTGCTGACCTGGTTCTCTGGCTCTAAAGTAGCTCTGTTGACCTGGTTCGCTGGCTCTAAAGCAGCTCTGCTGACCTGGTTCTCTCCCTCTAAAGTAGCTCTGCTGACCTGGTTCACTGGCTCTAAAACAGCTCTGCTGACGTGGTTCTCTACCTCTTAAACAGCTCTGCTGACCTGGTTTCTCTGGCTCTACAGCAGCTCTGCTGACCCGGTTCTCTGCCTCTAGAGCAGCTCTGCTGACCTGGTTTCTCGGGCTCTACAGGAGCTCTGCTGACCTGGTTCTCTGGCTCTAGAGCAGCTCTGCTGACCTGGTTCTCTGGCTCTAATGCAGCTCTGTTGACCTGGTTTCTCTGGCTCTACAGCAGCTCTGCTGACCTGGTTCACTGCCTCTAAAGCAGCTCTGCTGACCTGTTTCTTAGGCTCTAGAGCAGGTCTGCTGACCTGGTTCTTAAGCTCTAAAGCTGCTCTGCAGACCTGGTTCTCTGGCTCTAGCTCTGCTGACCTGGTTCTCTGGCTCTAGAGAAGCTCAGTTGACCTGGTTCTTAGGCTCTAGAGCAGCTCTGATGACCTGTTTCTAAAGCAGGTCTGCTGACCTGGTTCTCTCCCTCTAAAGCAGCTCTGCTGACCTGGTTCTCTGGCTCTAGAGCAGCTCTGCTGACCTGGTTCTCTGGATCTAGAGCAGCTCTGTTGACTTTGTTCTTAGGCTCTAGAGCAGCTCTGCTGACCTGGTTCTCTGGCTCTGCTGAACTGGTTCGCTGGCTCTAAAGCAGCTTTGCTGACCTGGTTCTCTCCCTCTAAAGCAGCTCTGCTGACCTGGTTCGCTGGCTCTAAAGCAGCTCTGCTGACGTGGTTCTCTCCCTCTTAAGCAGCTCTGCTGACCTGATTTCTCTGGCTCTACAGCAGCTCTGCTGACCTGCTTCTCTGCCTCTACAGCAGCTCTGCTGACCCGGTTCTCTGCCTCCAGAGCAGCTCTGCTGACCTGGTTTCTCTGGCTCTACAGCAGCTCTGCTGACCTGGTTTTCTGGCTCTGGAGCAGCTCTGCTGACCTGGTTCTCTGGCTCTAATGCAGCTCTGTTGACCTGGTTTCTCTGGCTCTACAGCAGCTCTGCTGAACTCGTTCTCTGCCTCTAGAGCAGCTCTGCTGACTTGGTTCTTAGGCTCTAGAGCAGCTCTGCTGACCCGGTTCTCTGGCTCTAATGCAGCTCTGCTGACCTGCTTCTCTGTCTCTAAAGCAGCTCTGCTTACCTGGTTCTCTGGTTCTAAAGCGGCTCCGGGATCTCTGGCTCTAAAGCAGCTCTGCTGACCTGGTTCTCTGGGTCTTAAGTGGCTCTGCTGACATGGTTCTCTGGCTCTAAAGCAGCTCCGCTGACCTGGTTCTAAAGCGACTCTGCTGACATGGTTCTCTCCCTCTAAAGCAGCTCTGCTGACCTGGTTCCCTGGCTCTAAAGCAGCTCTGTTGTCCTGGTTCTCTGGCTCTAGAACAGCGCTGCTGACCTGGTTCTAAGGCTCTAGAGCAGCTCTGCTGCCCTGGTTCTCTGGCTCAAAAGCAGCTCTGCTGACCTGGTTCAATGGCAATAAAGCAGCTCTGATGACCTTGTTCTCTGGCTCTACAGAAGCTCCACTGAACTGGTTCTCTGCCTCTACAGCAGGTCTGCTGACCTGGTTCTTAGGCTCTAGAGCATCTCTGCTGAACTGGTTCTCAGGCTCTAAAGCTGCTCTGCTGGCCTGGTTCACTGGCTCTAGAGAAGCTCTGCTGACCTGGTTCTTAGGCTGTAGAGCAGCTCTGATGACCTGGTCCTCTGGCTCTAGAGCAGCTCTGCTGACCTGGTTCTCTGGCTCTAAAGCAGCTCTGTTGACCTGGTTCGCTGGCTCTAAAGCAGCTCTGCTGACCTGGTTCTCTCCCTCTAAAGCAGCTCTGCTGACCTGGTTCACTGGCTCTAAAACAGCTCTGCTGACGTGGTTCTCTACCTCTTAAACAGCTCTGCTGACCTGGTTTCTCTGGCTCTACAGCAGCTCTGCTGTCCTGGTTCTCTGCCTCTACAGCAGCTCTGCTGACCCGGTTCTCTGCCTCTAGAGCAGCTCTGCTGACCTGGTTTCTCGGGCTCTACAGGAGCTTTGCTGACCTGGTTCTCTGGCTCTAGAGCAGCTCTGCTGACCTGGTTCTCTGGCTCTAATGCAGCTCTGTTGACCTGGTTTCTCTTGCTCTACAGCAGCTCTGCTGACCTGGTTCTCTGCCTCTAAAGCAGCTCTGCTGACCTGGTTCTTAGGCTCTAGAGCAGGTCTGCTGACCTGGTTCTTAGGCTCAAGAGCAGCTCTGCTGACCTGGTTCTCAGGCTCTAAAGCTGCTCTGCAGACCTGGTTCTCTGGCTCTAGCTCTGCGGACCTGGTTCTCTGGCTCTAGAGAAGCTCAGTTGACCTGGTTCTTAGGCTCTAGAGCAGCTCTGATGACCTGGTTCTAAAGCAGGTCTGCTGACCTGGTTCTCTCCTTCTAAAGCAGCTCTGCTGACCTGGTTCTCTGGCTCTAGAGCAGCTCTGCTGACCTGGTTCTCTGGATCTAGAGCAGCTCTGTTGACTTTGTTCTTAGGCTCTAAAGCAGCTCTGCTGAACTGGTTCGCTGGCTCTAAAGCAGCTCTGCTGACCTGGTTCTCTCCCTCTAAAGCAGCTCTGCTGACCTGGTTCTCTGGCTCTAGAGCAGCTCTGCTGACCTGGTTCTCTGGATCTAGAGCAGCTCTGTTGACTTTGTTCTTAGGCTCTAGAGCAGCTCTGCTGATCTGGTTCTCTGGCTCTAAAGCAGCTCTGCTGAACTGGTTCGCTGGCTCTAAAGCAGCTCTGCTGACCTGGTTCTCTCCCTCTAAAGCAGCTCTGCTGACCTGGTTCGCTGGCTCTAAAGCAGCTCTGCTGACGTGGTTCTCTCCCTCTTAAGCAGCTCTGCTGACCTGGTTTCTCTGGCTCTACAGCAGCTCTGCTGACCTGCTTCTCTGCCTCTACAGCAGCTCTGCTGACCCGGTTCTCTGCCTCTAGAGCAGCTCTGCTGACCTGGTTTCTCTGGCTCTACAGCAGCTCTGCTGACCTGGTTCTCTGGCTCTAGAGCAGCTCTGCTGACCTGGTTTCTCGGGCTCTACAGGAGCTCTGCTGACCTGGTTCTCTGGCTCTAGAGCAGCTCTGCTGACCTGGTTCTTTGGCTCTAATGCAGCTCTGTTGACCTGGTTTCTCTGGCTCTACAGCAGCTCTGCTGACCTGGTTCACTGCCTCTAAAGCAGCTCTGCTGACCTGTTTCTTAGGCTCTAGAGCAGGTCTGCTGACCTGGTTCTTAAGCTCTAAAGCTGCTCTGCAGACCTGGTTCTCTGGCTCTAGCTCTGCTGACCTGGTTCTCTGGCTCTAGAGAAGCTCAGTTGACCTGGTGCTTAGGCTCTAGAGCAGCTCTGATGACCTGGTTCTAAAGCAGGTCTGCTGACCTGGTTCTCTCCCTCTAAAGCAGCTCTGCTGACCTGGTTCTCTGGCTCTAGAGCAGCTCTGCTGACCTGGTTCTCTGGATCTAGAGCAGCTCTGTTGACTTTGTTCTTAGGCTCTAGAGCAGCTCTGCTGACCTGGTTCTCTGGCTCTGCTGAACTGGTTCGCTGGCTCTAAAGCAGCTTTGCTGACCTGGTTCTCACCCTCTAAAGCAGCTCTGCTGACCTGGTTCGCTGGCTCTAAAGCAGCTCTGCTGACGTGGTTCTCTCCCTCTTAAGCAGCTCTGCTGACCTGATTTCTCTGGCTCTACAGCAGCTCTGCTGACCTGCTTCTCTGCCTCTACAGCAGCTCTGCTGACCCGGTTCTCTGCCTCCAGAGCAGCTCTGCTGACCTGGTTTCTCTGGCTCTACAGCAGCTCTGCTGACCTGGTTTTCTGGCTCTGGAGCAGCTCTGCTGACCTGGTTCTCTGGCTCTAATGCAGCTCTGTTGACCTGGTTTCTCTGGCTCTACAGCAGCTCTGCTGAACTCGTTCTCTGCCTCTAGAGCAGCTCTGCTGACTTGGTTCTTAGGCTCTAGAGCAGCTCTGCTGACCCGGTTCTCTGGCTCTAATGCAGCTCTGCTGACCTGCTTCTCTGCCTCTAAAGCAGCTCTGCTTACCTGGTTCTCTGGTTCTAAAGCGGCTCCGGGATCTCTGGCTCTAAAGCAGCTCTGCTGACCTGGTTCTCTGGGTCTTAAGTGGCTCTGCTGACATGGTTCTCTGGCTCTAAAGCAGCTCCGCTGACCTGGTTCTAAAGCGACTCTGCTGACATGGTTCTCTCCCTCTAAAGCAGCTCTGCTGACCTGGTTCCCTGGCTCTAAAGCAGCTCTGTTGTCCTGGTTCTCTGGCTCTAGAACAGCGCTGCTGACCTGGTTCTAAGGCTCTAGAGCAGCTCTGCTGCCCTGGTTCTCTGGCTCAAAAGCAGCTCTGCTGACCTGGTTCAATGGCAATAAAGCAGCTCTGATGACCTTGTTCTCTGGCTCTACAGAAGCTCCACTGAACTGGTTCTCTGCCTCTACAGCAGGTCTGCTGACCTGGTTCTTAGGCTCTAGAGCATCCATGCTGAACTGGTTCTCAGGCTCTAAAGCTGCTCTGCTGGCCTGGTTCTCTGGCTCTAGAGAAGCTCTGCTGACCTGGTTCTTAGGCTGTAGAGCAGCTCTGATGACCTGGTCCTCTGGCTCTAGAGCAGCTCTGCTGACCTGGTTCTCTGGCTCTAAAGCAGCTCTGTTGACCTGGTTCGCTGGCTCTAAAGCAGCTCTGCTGACCTGGTTCTCTCCCTCTAAAGCAGCTCTGCTGACCTGGTTCACTGGCTCTAAAACAGCTCTGCTGACGTGGTTCTCTACCTCTTAAACAGCTCTGCTGACCTGGTTTCTCTGGCTCTACAGCAGCTCTGCTGTCCTGGTTCTCTGCCTCTACAGCAGCTCTGCTGACCCGGTTCTCTGCCTCTAGAGCAGCTCTGCTGACCTGGTTTCTCGGGCTCTACAGGAGCTTTGCTGACCTGGTTCTCTGGCTCTAGAGCAGCTCTGCTGACCTGGTTCTCTGGCTCTAATGCAGCTCTGTTGACCTGGTTTCTCTGGCTCTACAGCAGCTCTGCTGACCTGGTTCTCTGCCTCTAAAGCAGATCTGCTGACCTGGTTCTTAGGCTCTAGAGCAGGTCTGCTGACCTGGTTCTTAGGCTCAAGAGCAGCTCTGCTGACCTGGTTCTCAGGCTCTAAAGCTGCTCTGCAGACCTGGTTCTCTGGCTCTAGCTCTGCGGACCTGGTTCTCTGGCTCTAGAGAAGCTCAGTTGACCTGGTTCTTAGGCTCTAGAGCAGCTCTGATGACCTGGTTCTAAAGCAGGTCTGCTGACCTGGTTCTCTCCTTCTAAAGCAGCTCTGCTGACCTGGTTCTCTGGCTCTAGAGCAGCTCTGCTGACCTGGTTCTCTGGATCTAGAGCAGATCTGTTGACTTTGTTCTTAGGCTCTAAAGCAGCTCTGCTGAACTGGTTCGCTGGCTCTAAAGCAGCTCTGCTGACCTGGTTCTCTCCCTCTAAAGCAGCTCTGCTGACCTGGTTCTCTGGCTCTAGAGCAGCTCTGCTGACCTGGTTCTCTGGATCTAGAGCAGCTCTGTTGACTTTGTTCTTAGGCTCTAGAGCAGCTCTGCTGATCTGGTTCTCTGGCTCTAAAGCAGCTCTGCTGAACTGGTTCGCTGGCTCTAAAGCAGCTCTGCTGACCTGGTTCTCTCCCTCTAAAGCAGCTCTGCTGACCTGGTTCGCTGGCTCTAAAGCAGCTCTGCTGACGTGGTTCTCTCCCTCTTAAGCAGCTCTGCTGACCTGGTTTCTCTGGCTCTACAGCAGCTCTGCTGACCTGCTTCTCTGCCTCTACAGCAGCTCTGCTGACCCGGTTCTCTGCCTCTAGAGCAGCTCTGCTGACCTGGTTTCTCTGGCTCTACAGCAGCTCTGCTGACCTGGTTCTCTGGCTCTAGAGCAGCTCTGCTGACCTGGTTTCTCGGGCTCTACAGGAGCTCTGCTGACCTGGTTCTCTGGCTCTAGAGCAGCTCTGCTGACCTGGTTCTCTGCCTCTAATGCAGCTCTGTTGACCTGGTTTCTCTGGCTCTACAGCAGCTCTGCTGACCTGGTTCACTGCCTCTAAAGCAGCTCTGCTGACCTGTTTCTTAGGCTCTAGAGCAGGTCTGCTGACCTGGTTCTTAAGCTCTAAAGCTGCTCTTCAGACCTGGTTCTCTGGCTCTAGCTCTGCTGACCTGGTTCTCTGGCTCTAGAGAAGCTCAGTTGACCTGGTTCTTAGGCTCTAGAGCAGCTCTGATGACCTGGTTCTAAAGCAGGTCTGCTGACCTGGTTCTCTCCCTCTAAAGCAGCTCTGCTGACCTGGTTCTCTGGCTCTAGAGCAGCTCTGCTGACCTGGTTCTCTGGATCTAGAGCAGCTCTGTTGACTTTGTTCTTAGGCTCTAGAGCAGCTCTGCTGACCTGGTTCTCTGGCTCTGCTGAACTGGTTCGCTGGCTCTAAAGCAGCTTTGCTGACCTGGTTCTCTCCCTCTAAAGCAGCTCTGCTGCCCTGGTTCTCTGGCTCAAAAGCAGCTCTGCTGACCTGGTTCAATGGCTCTAAAGCAGCTTTGATGACCTTGTTCTATGGCTCTACAGAAGCTCCACTGAACTGGTTCTCTGCCTCTACAGCAGGTCTGCTGACCTGGTTCTTAGGCTCTAGAGCATCTCTGCTGACCTGGTCCTCTGGCTCTAGAGCAGCTCTGCTGACCTGGTTCTCTGGCTCTAAAGCAGCTCTGCTGACCCGGTTCTCTGCCTCTAGAGCAGCTCTGCTTACCTGGTTTCTCTGGCTCTACAGCAGCTCTGCTGACCTGGTTCTCTGGTTCTAGAGCAGCTCTGCTGACCTGGTTCTCTGGCTCTAAAGCAGCTCTGCTGACCTGCTTCTCTGGCTCTAAAGCAGCTCTGCTGACCTGCTTCTCTGGCTCTAAAGCAGCTCTGCTGACCTGGTTCTCTGGGTCTTAAGTGGCTCTGCTGACATGGTTCTCTGGCTCTAAAGCAGCTCTGCTGACCTGGTTCCCTGGCTCTAAAGCAGCTCTGTTGTCCTGGTTCTCTGGCTCTAGAACAGCTCTGCTGACCTGGTTGTAAGGCTCAAAAGCAGCTCTGCTGACCTGGTTCAATGGCAATAAAGCAGCTCTGATGACCTTGTTCTCTGGCTCTACAGAAGCTCCACTGAACTGGTTCTCTGCCTCTACAGCAGGTCTGCTGACCTGATTCTTAGGCTCTAGAGCATCTCTGCTGAACTGGTTCTCAGGCTCTAAAGCTGCTCTGCTGACCTGATTCTCTGGCTCTAGCTCTGCTGGCCTGGTTCTCTGGCTCTAGAGAAGCTCTGCTGACCTGGTTCTTAGGCTGTAGAGCAGCTCTGATGACCTGGTCCTCTGGCTCTAGAGCAGCTCTGCTGACCTGGTTCTCTGGCTCTAAAGCAGCTCTGTTGAACTGGTTCGCTGGCTCTAAAGCAGCTCTGCTGACGTGGTTCTCTACCTCTTAAACAGCTCTGCTGACCTGGTTTCTCTGGCTCTACAGCAGCTCTGCTGTCCTGGTTCTCTGCCTCTACAGCAGCTCTGCTGACCCGGTTCTCTGCCTCTAGAGCAGCTCTGCTGACCTGGTTCTTAGGCTCTAGAGCAGGTCTGCTGACCTGGTTCTTAGGCTCTAGAGCAGCTCTCCTGACCTGGTTCTCAGGCTCTAAAGCTGCTCTGCAGACCTGGTTCTCTGGCTCTATCTCTGCTGACCTGGTTCTCTGGCTCTAGAGAAGCTCAGTTGACCTGGTTCTTAGGCTCTAGAGCAGCTCTGATGACCTGGTTCTAAAGCAGGTCTGCTGACCTGGTTCTCTCCTTCTAAAGCAGCTCTGCTGACCTGGTTCTCTGGCTCTAGAGCAGCTCTGCTGACCTGGTTCTCTGGATCTAAAGCAGCTCTGCTGACGTGGTTCTCTCCCTCTTAAGCAGCTCTGCTGACCTGGTTTCTCTGGCTCTACAGCAGCTCTGTTGACTTAGTTCTTAGGCTCTAGAGCAGCTCTGCTGGCCTGGTTCTCTGGCTCTAAAGCAGCTCTGCTGAACTGGTTCGCTGGCTCTAAAGCAGCTCTGCTGACCTGGTTCTCTCCCTCTAAAGCAGCTCTGCTGACCTGGTTCGCTGGCTCTAAGGCAGCTCTGCTGACGTGGTTCTCTCCCTCTTAAGCAGCTCTGCTGACCTGGTTTCTCTGGCTCTACAGCAGCTCTGCTGACCTGCTTTTCTGCCTCTACAGCAGCTCTGCTGACCCGGTTCTCTGCCTCTAGAGCAGCTCTGCTGACCTGGTTTCTCTGGCTCTACAGCAGCTCTGCTGACCTGGTTTTATGGCTCTAGAGCAGCTCTGCTGACCTGGTTCTCTGGCTCTAATGCAGCTCTGTTGACCTGGTTTCTCTGGCTCTACAGCAGCTCTGCTGAACTCGTTCTCTGCCTCTAGAGCAGCTCTGCTGACCTGGTTCTTAGGCTCTAGACCAGCTCAGCTGACCCGGTTCTTTGGCTCTAAAGCAGCTCTGCTGACCTGCTTCTCTGCCTCTAAAGCAGCTCTGCTGACCTGGTTCTCTGGTTCTAAAGCGGCTCTGGGTTCTCTGGCTCTAAAGCAGCTCTGCTGACCTGATTCTCTGGGTCTTAAGTGGCTCTGCTGACATGGTTCTCTGGCTCTAAAGCAGCTCTGCTGACCTGGTTCTAAAGCGACTCTGCTGACATGGTTCTCTCCCTCTAAAGCAGCTCTGCTGACCTGGTTCCCTGGCTCTAAAGCAGCTCTGTTGTCCTGATTCTCTGGCTCTAGAACAGCTCTGCTGACCTGGTTCTAAGGCTCTAGAGCAGCTCTGCTGCCCTGGTTCTCTGGCTCAAAAGCAGCTCTGCTGACCTGGTTCAATGGCTCTAAAGCAGCTTTGATGACCTTGTTCTATGGCTCTACAGAAGCTCCACTGAACTGGTTCTCTGCCTCTACAGCAGGTCTGCTGACCTGGTTCTCTCCCTCTAAAGCAGCTCTGCTGACCTGGTTCTCTGGCTCTAGAGCAGCTCTGCTGACCTGGTTCTCTGGATCTAGAGCAGCTCTGTTGACTTTGTTCTTAGGCTCTAGAGAAGCTCTGCTGACCTGGTTCTCTGGCTCTAAAGCAGTTCTGCTGAACTGGTTCGCTGCCTCTAAAGCAGCTCTGCTGACCTGGTTCTCTCCCTCTAACGCAGCTCTGCTGACCTGGTTCGCTGGCTCTAAAGCAGCTCTGCTGACATGGTTCTCTCCCTCTTAAGCAGCTCTGCTGACCTGGTTTCTCTGGCTCTACAGCAGCTCTGCTGACCTGCTTCTCTGCCTCTACAGCAGCTCTGCTGACCCGGTTCTCTGCCTCTAGAGCAGCTCTGCTGACCTGGTTTCTCTGGCTCTACAGCAGCTCTGCTGACCTGGTTTTCTGGCTCTAGAGCAGCTCTGCTGACCTGGTTCTCTGGATCTAATGCAGCTCTGTTGACCTAGTTTCTCTGGCTCTACAGCAGCTCTGCTGAACTCGTTCTCTGCCTCTAGAGCAGCTCTGCTGACCTGGTTCTTAGGCTCTAGAGCAGCACTGCTGACCCGGTTCTCTGGCTCTAAAGCAGCTCTGCTGACCTGCTTCTCTGCCTCTAAAGCAGCTCTGCTGACCTGGTTCTCTGGTTCTAAAGCGGCTCCGGGTTCTCTGGCTCTAAAGCAGCTCTGCTGATCTGGTTCTCTGGGTCTTAAGTGGCTCTGCTGACATGGTTCTCTGGCTCTAATGCAGCTCTGCTGACCTGGTTCTAAAGCGACTCTGCTGACATGGTTCTCTCCCTCTAAAGCAGCTCTGCTGACCTGGTTCCCTGGCTCTAAAGCAGCTCTGTTGTCCTGGTTCTCTGGCTCTAGAACAGCTCTGCTGACCTGGTTCTAAGGCTCTAGAGCAGCTCTGCTGCCCTGGTACTCTGGCTCAAAATCAGCTCTGCTGACCTAGTTCAATGGCTCTAAAGCAGCTTTGATGACCTTGTTCTATGGCTCTACAGAAGCTCCACTGAACTGGTTCTCTGCCTCTACAGCAGGTCTGCTGACCTGGTTCTTAGGCTCTAGAGCATCTCTGCTGACCTGGTTCTCAGGCTCTAAAGCTGCTCTGCTGACCTGATTCTCTGGCTCTAGATCTGCTGGCCTGGTTCTCTGGCTCTAGAGAAGCTCTGCTGACCTGTTTCTTAGGCTCTAGAGCAGCTCTGATGACCTGGTCCTCTGGCTCTAGAGCAGCTCTGCTGACCTGGTTCTCTGGCTCTAAAGCAGCTCTGCTGACCCGGTTCTCTGCCTCTAGAGCAGCTCTGCTGACCTGGTTTCTCTGGCTCTACAGCAGCTCTGCTGACCTGGTTCTCTGCTTCTAGAGCAGCTCTGCTGACCTGGTTCTCTTCCTCTAATGCAGCTCTGTTGACCTGGTTTCTCTGGATCTACAGCAGCTCTGCTGACCTGGTTCTCTGCCTCTAAAGCAGCTCTGCTGACCTGGTTCTTAGGCTCTAGAGCAGCTCTGATGACCTGGTTCTCTGGATCTAGTGCTGGTATGCTGACCTGGTTCGTAGGCTCTATAGAAGCTCTGCTGACCTGGTTCTTTGGCTCTAAAGCAGCTCTGTTGACCTGGGTCGCTGGCTCTAAAGCAGCTCTGCTGACCTGGTTCTCTCCCTCTAAAGCAGCTCTGCTGACCTGGTTCGCTGGCTCTAAAGCAGCTCTGCTGACATGGTTCTCTCCCTCTTAAGCAGCTCTGCTGACCTGGTTTCTCTGGCTCCACAGCAGCTCTGCTGACCTGGTTCTCTGCCTCTACATCAGCTCTGCTGACCCGGTTCTCTGCCTCTAGAGCAGCTCTGCTGACCTGGTTTCTCTGGCTCTACAGCAGCTCTGCTAACCTGGTTCTCTGGCTCTAGAGCAGATCTGCTGACCTGGTTCTCTGGCTCTAATGCAGCTCTGTTGACCTCGTTTCTCTGGATCTACAGCAGCTCTGCTGATCTGGTTCTCTGCCTCTAAAGCTGCTCTGCTGACCTGGTTCTTAGGCTCAAGAGCAGCTCTGCTGACCTGGTTCTCTGGCTCTAAAGCAGTTCTGCTGACCTGGTTCTCTGGCTCTAAAGCAGTTCTGCTGACCTGGTTCTCTGGCTCTAAAGCAGCTCTGCTGACCTGGTTCTCTGGCTCTAGAGCAGCTCTGCTGACCTGGTTCTCTGGCTCTACTGCAGCTCTGTTGACCTGGTTTCTCTGGATCTACAGCAGCTCTGCTGACCTGGTTCTCTGCCTCTAAAGCAGCTCTGCTGACCTGGTTCTTAGGCTTTAGAGCAGCTCTGCTGACCTGGTTCTCTGGCTCTAAAGCAGTTCTGCTGACCTGGTTCTCTGGCTCTAAAGCAGCTCTGCTCACCTGGTTCTCTGCCTCTACAGCAGCTCTGCTGACCCGGTTCTCTGCCTCTAGAGCAGCTCTGCTGACCTGGTTTCTCTGGCTCTACAGCAGCTCTGCTGACCTGGTTCTCTGGCTCTAGAGCAGCTCTGCTGACCTGGTTCTCTGGCTCTAATGCAGCTCTACTGACCTGGTTCTATGGCTCTAGAGCAGCTCTGCTGACCTGGTTCTCTGGATCTAGTGCTGGTATGCTGACCTGGTTCTTAGGCTCTAGAGAAGCTCTGCTGACCGGGTTCTTTGGCTCTAAAACAGCTCTGTTGACCTGGGTCGCTGGCTCTAAAGCAGGTCTGCTGACCTGGTTCTCTCCCTCTAAAGCAGCTCTGCTGACCTGGTTCGCTGTCTCTAAAGCAGCTCTGCTGACGTGGTTCTCTCCCTCTTAAGCAGCTATGCTGACCTGGTTTCTCTGGCTCTACAGCAGCTCTGCTGACCTGGTTCTCTGCCTCTACAGCAGCTCTGCTGACCCGGTTCTCTGCCTCTAGAGCAGCTCTGCTGACCTGGTTTCTCTGGCTGTACAGCAGCTCTGCTGACCTGGTTCTCTGGTTCTAGAGCAGCTCTGCTGACCTGGTTCTCTGGCTCTAATGCAGCTCTGTTGACCTGGTTTGTCTGGATCTACAGCAGCTCTTCTGACCTGGTTCTCTGCCTCTAAAGCAGCTCTGCTTACCTGGTTCTTAGGCTCTAGAGCAGCTCTGCTGACCTGGTTCTCTGGCTCTAAAGGAGTTCTGCTGACCTGGTTCTCTGGCTCTAAAGCAGCTCTGCTGACCTTGTTCTCTGGCTCTAAAGCAGCTCTGCTGACCTGGTTCTCTGGCTCTAAAGCGGCTCCGGGTTCTCTGGCTCTAAAGCAGCTCTGCTGACCTGGTTCTCTGGCTCTAAAGTGGCGTGGCTCAGCTGACCTGGTTCTCTGGCTCTAAAGCAGCTTTGCTGACCTGGTACTTAGGCTCTAGAGAAGCTCTGCTGACCTGGTTCTCTGGCTCTAAAGCAGCTCTGCTGACCTGGTTCTCTGGCTCTAAAGCAGCTCTGCTGACCTGGTTCCCTGGCTCTAAAGCGGCTCCGGGTTCTCTGGCTCTAAAGCAGCTCTGCTGACTTGCTTCTCTGGCTCTAAAGGGGCTCTGCTGACCTGGTTCTGTGGCTCTAAAGCAGCTCTGCTGACCTGATTCTAAAGCGGATCTGCTGACCTGGTTCTCTCCCTCTAAAGCAGCTCTGCTGACCTGGTTCCCTGGCTCTAAAGCATCTCTGTTGTCCTGGTTCTCAGGCTCTAGAGCAGCTCTGCTGCCCTGGTTCTCTGGCTCAAAAGCAGCTCTGCTGACCTGGTTCTATGGCTCTAAAGCAGCTCTGCTGAACTGGTTCTCTGGCTGTACAGAAGCTCTGCTGAACTGGTTCTAAAGCGACTCTGCTGACATGGTTCTCTCCCTCTAAAGCAGCTCTGCTGACCTGGTTCCCTGGCTCTAAAGCAGCTCTGT
The DNA here is from genome assembly GCF_964204655.1 of Triturus cristatus. NCBI lineage: Eukaryota > Metazoa > Chordata > Amphibia > Caudata > Salamandridae > Triturus > Triturus cristatus. The sequence goes on along the minus strand of NW_028188130.1, from coordinate 935,271 downwards.
TGTCCTGGTTCTCTGGCTCTAGAACAGCTCTGCTGACCTGGTTCTAAGGCTCTACAGCAACTCTGCTGCCCTGGTTCTCTGGCTCAAAAGCAGCTCTGCTGACCTGGTTCAATGGCAATAAAGCAGCTCTGATGACCTTGCTCTCTGGCTCTACAGAAGCTCCACTGAACTGGTTCTCTGCCTCTACAGCAGGTCTGCTGACCTGGTTCTTAGGCTCTAGAGCATCTCTGCTGACCTGGTTCTCGGGCTCTAAAGCTGCTCTGCTGACCTGATTCTCTGGCTCTAGCTCTGCTGGCCTGGTTCTCTGGCTCTAGAGAAGCTCTGCTGACCTGGTTCTTATGCTCTAGAGCAGCTCTGATGACCTGGTCCTCTGGCTCTAGAGTAGCTCTGCTGACCTGGTTCTCTGGCTCTAAAGTAGCTCTGTTGACCTGGTTCGCTGGCTCTAAAGCAGCTCTGCTGACCTGGTTCTCTCCCTCTAAAGTAGCTCTGCTGACCTGGTTCACTGGCTCTAAAACAGCTCTGCTGACGTGGTTCTCTACCTCTTAAACAGCTCTGCTGACCTGGTTTCTCTGGCTCTACAGCAGCTCTGCTGTCCTGGTTCTCTGCCTCTACAGCAGCTCTGCTGACCCGGTTCTCTGCCTCTAGAGCAGCTCTGCTGACCTGGTTTCTAGGGCTCTACAGGAGCGCTGCTGACCTGGTTCTCTGGCTCTAGAGCAGCTCTGCTGACCTGGTTCTCTGGCTCTAATGCAGCTCTGTTGACCTGGTTTCTCTGGCTCTACAGCAGCTCTGCTGACCTGGTTCTCTGCCTCTAAAGCAGCTCTGCTGACCTGTTTCTTAGGCTCTAGAGCAGGTCTGCTGACCTCGTTCTTAAGCTCTAAAGCTGCTCTGCAGACCTGGTTCTCTGGCTCTCGCTCTGCTGACCTGGTTCTCTGGCTCTAGAGAAGCTCAGTTGACCTGGTTCTTAGGCTCTAGAGCAGCTCTGATGACCTGGTTCTAAAGCAGGTCTGCTGACCTGGTTCTCTCCCTCTAAAGCAGCTCTGCTGACCTGGTTCTCTGGCTCTAGAACAGCTCTGCTGACCTGGTTCTCTGGATCTAGAGCAGCTCTGTTGACTTTGTTCTTAGGCTCTAGAGCAGCTCTGCTGACCTGGTTCTCTGGCTCTGCTGAACTGGCTCGCTGGCTCTAAAGCAGCTTTGCTGACATGGTTCTCTCCCTCTAAAGCAGCTCTGCTGACCTGGTTCGCTGGCTCTAAAGCAGCTCTGCTGACGTGGTTCTCTCCCTCTTAAGCAGCTCTGCTGACCTGATTTCTCTGGCTCTACAGCAGCTCTGCTGACCTGCTTCTCTGCCTCTACAGCAGCTCTGCTGACCCGGTTCTCTGCCTCCAGAGCAGCTCTGCTGACCTGGTTTCTCTGGCTCTACAGCAGCTCTGCTGACCTGGTTTTCTGGCTCTGGAGCAGCTCTGCTGACCTGGTTCTCTGGCTCTAATGCAGCTCTGTTGACCTGGTTTCTCTGGCTCTACAGCAGCTCTGCTGAACTCGTTCTCTGCCTCTAGAGCAGCTCTGCTGACCTGGTTCAATGGCTCTAAAGCAGCTTTGATGACCTTGTTCTATGGCTCTACAGAAGCTCCACTGAACTGGTTCTCTGCCTCTACAGCAGGTCTGCTGACCTGGTTCTCTCCCTCTAAAGCAGCTCTGCTGACCTGGTTCTCTGGCTCTAGAGCAGCTCTGTTGACCTGGTTCTCTGGATCTAGAGCAGCTCTGTTGACTTTGTTCTTAGGCTCTAGAGCAGCTCTGCTGACTTGGTTCTCTGGCTCTAAAGCAGTTCTGCTGAACTGGTTCGCTGGCTCTAAAGCAGCTCTGCTGACCTGGTTCTCTCCCTCTAAAGCAGCTCTGCTGATCTGGTTCGCTGGCTCTAAAGCAGCTCTGCTGACATGGTTCTCTCACTCTTAAGCAGCTCTGCTGACCTGGTTTCTCTGGCTCTACAGCAGCTCTGCTGACCTGCTTCTCTGCCTCTACAGCAGCTCTGCTGACCCGGTTCTCTGCCTCTAGAGCAGCTCTGCTGACCTGGTTTCTCTGGCTCTACAGCAGCTCTGCTGACCCGGTTTTCTGGCTCTAGAGCAGCTCTGCTGACCTGGTTCTCTGGCTCTAATGCAGCTCTGTTGACCTGGTTTCTCTGGCTCTACAGCAGCTCTGCTGAACTCGTTCTCTGCCTCTAGAGCAGCTCTGCTGACCTGGTTCTTAGGCTCTAGAGCAGCTCTGTTGACCCGGTTCTCTGGCTCTAAAGCAGCTCTGCTGACCTGCTTCTCTGCCTCTAAAGCAGCTCTGCTGACCTGGTTCTCTGGTTCTAAAGCGGCTCCGGGTTCTCTGGCTCCAAAGCAGCTCTGCTGATCTGGTTCTCTGGGTCTTAAGTGGCTCTGCTGACATGGTTCTCTGGCTCTAATGCAGCTCTGCTGACCTGGTTCTAAAGCGACTCTGCTGACATGGTTCTCTCCCTCTAAAGCAGCTCTGCTGACCTGGTTCCCTGGCTCTAAAGCAGCTCTGTTGTCCTGGTTCTCTGGCTCTAGAACAGCTCTGCTGACCTGGTTCTAAGGCTCTAGAGCAGCTCTGCTGCCCTGGTTCTCTGGCTCAAAAGCAGCTCTGCTGACCTAGTTCAATGGCTCTAAAGCAGCTTTGATGACCTTGTTCTATGGCTCTACAGAAGCTCCACTGAACTGGTTCTCTGCCTCTACAGCAGGTCTGCTGATCTGGTTCTTAGGCTCTAGAGCATCTCTGCTGACCTGGTTCTCAGGCTCTAAAGCTGCTCTGCTGACCTGATTCTCTGGCTCTAGATCTGCTGGCCTGGTTCTCTGGCTCTAGAGAAGCTCTGCTGACCTGTTTCTTAGGCTCTAGAGCAGCTCTGATGACCTGGTCCTCTGGCTCTAGAGCAGCTCTGCTGACCTGGTTCTCTGGCTCTAAAGCAGCTCTGCTGACCCGGTTCTCTGCCTCTAGAGCAGCTCTGCTGACCTGGTTTCTCTGGCTCTACAGCAGCTCTGCTGACCTGGTTCCCTGCTTCTAGAGCAGCTCTGCTGACCTGGTTCTCTTCCTCTAATGCAGCTCTGTTGACCTGGTTTCTCTGGATCTACAGCAGCTCTGCTGACCTGGTTCTCTGCCTCTAAAGCAGCTCTGCTGACTTGGTTCTTAGGCTCTAGAGCAGCTCTGCTGACCTGGTTCTCTGGCTCTAAAGCAGTTCTGCTGACCTGGTTCTCTGGCTCTAAAGCAGCTCTGCTGACCTGGTTCTCTGCCTCTACAGCAGCTCTGCTGACCCGGTTCTCTGCCTCTAGAGCAGCTCTGCTGACCTGGTTTCTCTGGCTCTACAGCAGCTCTGCTGACCTGGTTCTCTGGCTCTAGAGCAGCTCTGCTGACCTGGTTCTCTGGCTCTAATGCAGCTCTACTGACCTGGTTCTATGGCTCTAGAGCACCTCTGCTGACCTGGTTCTCTGGATCTAGTGCTGGTATGCTGACCTGGTTCTTAGGCTCTAGAGAAGCTCTGCTGACCGGGTTCTTTGGCTCTAAAGCAGCTCTGTTGACCTGGGTCGCTGGCTCTAAAGCAGGTCGGCTGACCTGGTTCTCTCCCTCTAAAGCAGCTCTGCTGACCTGGTTCGCTGTCTCTAAAGCAGCTCTGCTGACGTGGTTCTCTCCCTCTTAAGCAGCTATGCTGACCTGGTTTCTCTGGCTCTACAGCAGCTCTGCTGACCTGGTTCTCTGCCTCTACAGCAGCTCTGCTGACCCGGTTCTCTGCCTCTAGAGCAGCTCTGCTGACCTGGTTTCTCTGGCTGTACAGCAGCTCTGCTGACCTGGTTCTCTGGTTCTAGAGCAGCTCTGCTGACCTGGTTCTCTGGCTCTAATGCAGCTCTGTTGACCTGGTTTGTCTGGATCTACAGCAGCTCTGCTGACCTGTTCTCTGCCTCTAAAGCAGCTCTGCTCACCTGGTTCTTAGGCTCTAGAGCAGCTCTGCTGACCTGGTTCTCTGGCTCTAAAGGAGTTCTGCTGACCTGGTTCTCTGGCTCTAAAGCAGCTCTGCTGACCTTGTTCTCTGGCTCTAAAGCAGCTCTGCTGACCTGGTTCTCTGGCTCTAAAGCGGCTCCGGGTTTTCTGGCTCTAAAGCAGCTCTGCTGACCTGGTTCTCTGGCTCTAAAGTGGCGTGGCTCAGCTGACCTGGTTCTCTGGCTCTAAAGCAGCTTTGCTGACCTGGTACTTAGGCTCTAGAGAAGCTCTGCTGACCTGGTTCTCTGGCTCTAAAGCAGCTCTGCTGACCTGGTTCTCTGGCTCTAAAGCAGCTCTGCTGACCTGGTTCTCTGGCTCTAAAGCGGCTCCGGGTTCTCTGGCTCTAAAGCAGCTCTGCTGACCTGCTTCTCTGGCTCTAAAGGGGCTCTGCTGACCTGGTTCTGTGGCTCTAAAGCAGCTCTGCTGACCTGATGCTAAAGCGGATCTGCTGACCTGGTTCTCTCCCTCTAAAGCAGCTCTGCTGACCTGGTTCCCTGGATCTAAAGCAGCTCTGTTGTCCTGGTTCTCAGGCTCTAGAGCAGCTCTGCTGCCCTGGTTCTCTGGCTCAAAAGCAGCTCTGCTGACCTGGTTCTATGGCTCTAAAGCAGCTCTGCTGAACTGGTTCTCTGGCTGTACAGAAGCTCTGCTGAACTGGTTCTAAAGCGACTCTGCTGACATGGTTCTCTCCCTCTAAAGCAGCTCTGCTGACCTGGTTCCCTGGCTCTAAAGCAGCTCTGTTGTCCTGCTTCTCTGGCTCTAGAACAGCTCTGCTGACCTGGTTCTAAGGCTCTACAGCAGCTCTGCTGCCCTGGTTCTCTGGCTCAAAAGCAGCTCTGCTGACCTGGTTCAATGGCAATAAAGCAGCTCTGATGACCTTGTTCTCTGGCTCTACAGAAGCTCCACTGAACTGGTTCTCTGCCTCTACAGCAGGTCTGCTGACCTGGTTCTTAGGCTCTAGAGCATCTCTGCTGACCTGGTTCTCAGGCTCTAAAGCTGCTCTGCTGACCTGATTCTCTGGCTCTAGCTCTGCTGGCCTGGTTCTCTGGCTCTGGAGAAGCTCTGCTGACCTGGTTCTTATGCTCTAGAGCAGCTCTGATGACCTGGTCCTCTGGCTCTAGAGCAGCTCTGCTGACCTGGTTCTCTGGCTCTAAAGTAGCTCTGTTGACCTGGTTCGCTGGCTCTAAAGCAGCTCTGCTGACCTGGTTCTCTCCCTCTAAAGTAGCTCTGCTGACCTGGTTCACTGGCTCTAAAACAGCTCTGCTGACGTGGTTCTCTACCTCTTAAACAGCTCTGCTGACCTGGTTTCTCTGGCTCTACAGCAGCTCTGCTGTCCTGGTTCTCTGCCTCTACAGCAGCTCTGCTGACCCGGTTCTCTGCCTCTAGAGCAGCTCTGCTGACCTGGTTTCTCGGGCTCTACAGGAGCTCTGCTGACCTGGTTCTCTGGCTCTAGAGCAGCTCTGCTGACCTGGTTCTCTGGCTCTAATGCAGCTCTGTTGACCTGGTTTCTCTGGCTCTACAGCAGCTCTGCTGACCTGGTTCTCTGCCTCTAAAGCAGCTCTGCTGACCTGTTTCTTAGGCTCTAGAGCAGGTCTGCTGACCTGGTTCTTAAGCTCTAAAGCTGCTCTGCAGACCTGGTTCTCTGGCTCTAGCTCTGCTGACCTGGTTCTCTGGCTCTAGAGAAGCTCAGTTGACCAGGTTCTTAGGCTCTAGAGCAGCTCTGATGACCTGGTTCTAAAGCAGGTCTGCTGACCTGGTTCTCTCCCTCTAAAGCAGCTCTGCTGACCTGGTTCTCTGGCTCTAGAGCAGCTCTGCTGACCTGGTTCTCTGGATCTAGAGCAGCTCTGTTGACTTTGTTCTTAGGCTCTAGAGCAGCTCTGCTGACCTGGTTCTCTGGCTCTGCTGAACTGGTTCGCTGGCTCTAAAGCAGCTTTGCTGACCTGGTTCTCTCCCTCTAAAGCAGCTCTGCTGACCTGGTTCGCTGGCTCTAAAGCAGCTCTGCTGACGTGGTTCTCTCCCTCTTAAGCAGCTCTGCTGACCTGATTTCTCTGGCTCTACAGCAGCTCTGCTGACCTGCTTCTCTGCCTCTACAGCAGCTCTGCTGACCCGGTTCTCTGCCTCCAGAGCAGCTCTGCTGACCTGGTTTCTCTGGCTCTACAGCAGCTCTGCTGACCTGGTTTTCTGGCTCTGGAGCAGCTCTGCTGACCTGGTTCTCTGGCTCTAATGCAGCTCTGTTGACCTGGTTTCTCTGGCTCTACAGCAGCTCTGCTGAACTCGTTCTCTGCCTCTAGAGCAGCTCTGCTGACCTGGTTCAATGGCTCTAAAGCAGCTTTGATGACCTTGTTCTATGGCTCTACAGAAGCTCCACTGAACTGGTTCTCTGCCTCTACAGCAGGTCTGCTGACCTGGTTCTCTCCCCCTAAAGCAGCTCTGCTGACCTGGTTCTCTGGCTCTAGAGCAGCTCTGCTGACCTGGTTCTCTGGATCTAGAGCAGCTCTGTTGACTTTGTTCTTAGGCTCTAGAGCAGCTCTGCTGACCTGGTTCTCTGGCTCTAAAGCAGTTCTGCTGAACTGGTTCGCTGGCTCTAAAGCAGCTCTGCTGACCTGGTTCTCTCCCTCTAAAGTAGCTCTGCTGACCTGGTTCGCTGGCTCTAAAGCAGCTCTGCTGACGTGGTTCTCTCCCTCTTAAGCAGCTCTGCTGACCTGGTTTCTCTGGCTCTACAGCAGCTCTGCTGACCTGCTTCTCTGCCTCTACAGCAGCTCTGCTGACCCGGTTCTCTGCCCCTAGAGCAGCTCTGCTGACCTGGTTTCTCTGGCTCTACAGCAGCTCTGCTGACCTGGTTTTCTGGCTCTAGAGCAGCTCTGCTGACCTGGTTCTCTGGCTCTAATGCAGCTCTGTTGACCTGGTTTCTCTGGCTCTACAGCAGCTCTGCTGAACTCGTTCTCTGCCTCTAGAGCAGCTCTGCTGACCTGGTTCTTAGGCTCTAGAGCAGCTCTGCTGACCCGGTTCTCTGGCTCTAAAGCAGCTCTGCTGACCTGCTTCTCTGCCTCTAAAGCAGCTCTGCTGACCTGGTTCTATGGCTCTACAGCAGCTCTGCTGACCTGGTTCTCTGGCTCTAAAGCGGCTCCGGGTTCTCTGGCTCTAAAGCAGCTCTGCTGACCTGGTTCTCTGGCTCTAAAGTGGCGTGGCTCAGCTGACCTGGTTCTCTGGCTCTAAAGCAGCTTTGCTGACCTGGTACTTAGGCTCTAGAGAAGCTCTGCTGACCTGGTTCTCTGGCTCTAAAGCAGCTCTGCTGACCTGGTTCTCTGGCTCTAAAGCAGCTCTGCTGACCTGGTTCTCTGGCTCTAAAGCGGCTCCGGGTTCTCTGGCTCTAAAGCAGCTCTGCTGACCTGCTTCTCTGGCTCTAAAGGGGCTCTGCTGACCTGGTTCTGTGGCTCTAAAGCAGCTCTGCTGACCTGATGCTAAAGCGGATCTGCTGACCTGGTTCTCTCCCTCTAAAGCAGCTCTGCTGACCTGGTTCCCTGGATCTAAAGCAGCTCTGTTGTCCTGGTTCTCAGGCTCTAGAGCAGCTCTGCTGCCCTGGTTCTCTGGCTCAAAAGCAGCTCTGCTGACCTGGTTCTATGGCTCTAAAGCAGCTCTGCTGAACTGGTTCTCTGGCTGTACAGAAGCTCTGCTGAACTGGTTCTAAAGCGACTCTGCTGACATGGTTCTCTCCCTCTAAAGCAGCTCTGCTGACCTGGTTCCCTGGCTCTAAAGCAGCTCTGTTGTCCTGGTTCTCTGGCTCTAGAACAGCTCTGCTGACCTGGTTCTAAGGCTCTACAGCAGCTCTGCTGCCCTGGTTCTCTGGCTCAAAAGCAGCTCTGCTGACCTGGTTCAATGGCAATAAAGCAGCTCTGATGACCTTGTTCTCTGGCTCTACAGAAGCTCCACTGAACTGGTTCTCTGCCTCTACAGCAGGTCTGCTGACCTGGTTCTTAGGCTCTAGAGCATCTCTGCTGACCTGGTTCTCAGGCTCTAAAGCTGCTCTGCTGACCTGATTCTCTGGCTCTAGCTCTGCTGGCCTGGTTCTCTGGCTCTGGAGAAGCTCTGCTGACCTGGTTCTTATGCTCTAGAGCAGCTCTGATGACCTGGTCCTCTGGCTCTAGAGCAGCTCTGCTGACCTGGTTCTCTGGCTCTAAAGTAGCTCTGTTGACCTGGTTCACTGGCTCTAAAGCAGCTCTGCTGACCTGGTTCTCTCCCTCTAAAGTAGCTCTGCTGACCTGGTTCACTGGCTCTAAAACAGCTCTGCTGACGTGGTAATCTACCTCTTAAACAGCTCTGCTGACCTGGTTTCTCTGGCTCTACAGCAGCTCTGCTGTCCTGGTTCTCTGCCTCTACAGCAGCTCTGCTGACCCGGTTCTCTGCCTCTAGAGCAGCTCTGCTGACCTGGTTTCTCGGGCTCTACAGGAGCTCTGCTGACCTGGTTCTCTGGCTCTAGAGCAGCTCTGCTGACTTGGTTCTCTGGCTCTAATGCAGCTCTGTTGACCTGGTTTCTCTGGCTCTACAGCAGCTCTGCTGACCTGGTTCTCTGCCTCTAAAGCAGCTCTGCTGACCTGTTTCTTAGGCTCTAGAGCAGGTCTGCTGACCTGGTTCTTAAGCTCTAAAGCTGCTCTGCAGACCTGGTTCTCTGGCTCTAGCTCTGCTGACCTGGTTCTCTGGCTCTAGAGAAGCTCAGTTGACCTGGTTCTTAGGCTCTAGAGCAGCTCTGCTGACCTGGTTCTCTCCCTCTAAAGCAGCTCTGCTGACCTGGTTCTCTGGCTCTAGAGCAGCTCTGCTGACCTGGTTCTCTGGATCTAGAGCAGCTCTGTTGACTTTGTTCTTAGGCTCTAGAGCAGCTCTGCTGACCTGGTTCTCTGGCTCTGCTGAACTGGTTCGCTGGCTCTAAAGCAGCTTTGCTGACCTGGTTCTCTCCCTCTAAAGCAGCTCTGCTGACCTGGTTCGCTGGCTCTAAAGCAGCTCTGCTGACGTGGTTCTCTCCCTCTTAAGCAGCTCTGCTGACCTGATTTCTCTGGCTCTACAGCAGCTCTGCTGACCTGCTTCTCTGCCTCTACAGCAGCTCTGCTGACCCGGTTCTCTGCCTCCAGAGCAGCTCTGCTGACCTGGTTTCTCTGGCTCTACAGCAGCTCTGCTGACCTGGTTTTCTGGCTCTGGAGCAGCTCTGCTGACCTGGTTCTCTGGCTCTAATGCAGCTCTGTTGACCTGGTTTCTCTGGCTCTACAGCAGCTCTGCTGAACTCGTTCTCTGCCTCTAGAGCAGCTCTGCTGACCTGGTTCAATGGCTCTAAAGCAGCTTTGATGACCTTGTTCTATGGCTCTACAGAAGCTCCACTGAACTGGTTCTCTGCCTCTACAGCAGGTCTGCTGACCTGGTTCTCTCCCCCTAAAGCAGCTCTGCTGACCTGGTTCTCTAGCTCTAGAGCAGCTCTGCTGACCTGGTTCTCTGGATCTAGAGCAGCTCTGTTGACTTTGTTCTTAGGCTCTAGAGCAGCTCTGCTGACCTGGTTCTCTGGCTCTAAAGCAGTTCTGCTGAACTGGTTCGCTGGCTCTAAAGCAGCTCTGCTGACCTGGTTCTCTCCCTCTAAAGCAGCTCTGCTGACCTGGTTCGCTGGCTCTAAAGCAGCTCTGCTGACGTGGTTCTCTCCCTCTTAAGCAGCTCTGCTGACCTGGTTTTTCTGGCTCTACAGCAGCTCTGCTGACCTGCTTCTCTGCCTCTACAGCAGCTCTGCTGACCCGGTTCTCTGCCCCTAGAGCAGCTCTGCTGACCTGGTTTCTCTGGCTCTACAGCAGCTCTGCTGACCTGGTTTTCTGGCTCTAGAGCAGCTCTGCTGACCTGGTTCTCTGGCTCTAATGCAGCTCTGTTGACCTGGTTTCTCTGGCTCTACAGCAGCTCTGCTGAACTCGTTCTCTGCCTCTAGAGCAGCTCTGCTGACCTGGTTCTTAGGCTCTAGAGCAGCTCTGCTGACCCGGTTCTCTGGCTCTAAAGCAGCTCTGCTGACCTGCTTCTCTGCCTCTAAAGCAGCTCTGCTGACCTGGTTCTATGGCTCTACAGCAGCTCTGCTGCCCTGGTTCTCTGGCTCAAAAGCAGCTCTGCTGGCCTGGTTCAATGGCAATAAAGCAGCTCTGATGACCTTGTTCTCTGGCTCTACAGAAGCTCCACTGAACTGGTTCTCTGCCTCTACAGCAGGTCTGCTGACCTGGTTCTTAGGCTCTAGAGCATCTCTGCTGACCTGGTTCTCAGGCTCTAAAGCTGCTCTGCTGACCTGATTCTCTGGCTCTAGCTCTGCTGGCCTGGTTCTCTGGCTCTAGAGAAGCTCTGCTGACCTGGTTCTTATGCTCTAGAGCGGCTCTGATGACCTGGTCCTCTGGCTCTAGAGCAGCTCTGCTGACCTGGTTCTCTGGCTCTATAGTAGCTCTGTTGACCTGGTTCGCTGGCTCTAAAGCAGCTCTGCTGACCTGGTTCTCTCCCTCTAAAGTAGCTCTGCTGACCTGGTTCACTGGCTCTAAAACAGCTCTGCTGACGTGGTTCTCTCCCTCTTAAACAGCTCTGCTGACCTGGTTTCTCTGGCTCTACAGCAGCTCTGCTGACCCGGTTCTCTGCCTCTAGAGCAGCTCTGCTGACCTGGTTTCTCGGGCTCTACAGGAGCTCTGCTGACCTGGTTCTCTGGCTCTAGAGCAGCTCTGCTGACCTGGTTCTCTGGCTCTAATGCAGCTCTGTTGACCTGGTTTCTCTGGCTCTACAGCAGCTCTGCTGACCTGGTTCTCTGTCTCTAAAGCAGCTCTGCTGACCTGTTTCTTAGGCTCTAGAGCAGGTCTGCTGACCTGGTTCTTAAGCTCTAAAGCGGCTCTGCAGACCTGGTTCTCTGGCTCTAGCTCTGCTGACCTGGTTCTCTGGCTCTAGAGAAGCTCAGTTGACCTGGTTCTTAGGCTCTAGAGCAGCTCTGATGACCTGGTTCTAAAGCAGGTCTGCTGACCTGGTTCTCTCCCTCTAAAGCAGCTCTGCTGACCTGGTTCTCTGGCTCTAGAGCAGCTCTGCTGACCTGGTTCTCTGGATCTAGAGCAGCTCTGTTGACTTTGTTCTTAGGCTCTAGAGCAGCTCTGCTGACCTGGTTCTCTGGCTCTGCTGAACTGGTTCGCTGGCTCTAAAGCAGCTTTGCTGACCTGGTTCTCTGCCTCTAGAGCAGCTCTGCTGACCTGGTTTCTCTGGCTCTACAGCAGCTCTGCTGACCTGGTTCTCTGGCTCTAGAGCAGCTCTGCTGACCTGGTTTCTCGGGCTCTACAGGAGCTCTGCTGACCTGGTTCTCTGGCTCTAGAGCAGCTCTGCTGACCTGGTTCTCTGGCTCTAATGCAGCTCTGTTGACCTGGTTTCTCTGGCTCTACAGCAGCTCTGCTGACCTGGTTCACTGCCTCTAAAGCAGCTCTGCTGACCTGTTTCTTAGGCTCTAGAGCAGGTCTGCTGACCTGGTTCTTAAGCTCTAAAGCTGCTCTGCAGACCTGGTTCTCTGGCTCTAGCTCTGCTGACCTGGTTCTCTGGCTCTAGAGAAGCTCAGTTGACCTGGTTCTTAGGCTCTAGAGCAGCTCTGATGACCTGGTTCTAAAGCAGGTCTGCTGACCTGGTTCTCTCCCTCTAAAGCAGCTCTGCTGACCTGGTTCTCTGGCTCTAGAGCAGCTCTGCTGACCTGGTTCTCTGGATCTAGAGCAGCTCTGTTGACTTTGTTCTTAGGCTCTAGAGCAGCTCTGCTGACCTGGTTCTCTGGCTCTGCTGAACTGGTTCGCTGGCTCTAAAGCAGCTTTGCTGACCTGGTTCTCTCCCTCTAAAGCAGCTCTGCTGACCTGGTTCGCTGGCTCTAAAGCAGCTCTGCTGACGTGGTTCTCTCCCTCTTAAGCAGCTCTGCTGACCTGATTTCTCTGGCTCTACAGCAGCTCTGCTGACCTGCTTCTCTGCCTCTACAGCAGCTCTGCTGACCCGGTTCTCTGCCTCCAGAGCAGCTCTGCTGACCTGGTTTCTCTGGCTCTACAGCAGCTCTGCTGACCTGGTTTTCTGGCTCTGGAGCAGCTCTGCTGACCTGGTTCTCTGGCTCTAATGCAGCTCTGTTGACCTGGTTTCTCTGGCTCTACAGCAGCTCTGCTGAACTCGTTCTCTGCCTCTAGAGCAGCTCTGCTGACTTGGTTCTTAGGCTCTAGAGCAGCTCTGCTGACCCGGTTCTCTGGCTCTAATGCAGCTCTGCTGACCTGCTTCTCTGCCTCTAAAGCAGCTCTGCTTACCTGGTTCTCTGGTTCTAAAGCGGCTACGGGATCTCTGGCTCTAAAGCAGCTCTGCTGACCTGGTTCTCTGGGTCTTAAGTGGCTCTGCTGACATGGTTCTCTGGCTCTAAAGCAGCTCCGCTGACCTGGTTCTAAAGCGACTCTGCTGACATGGTTCTCTCCCTCTAAAGCAGCTCTGCTGACCTGGTTCCCTGGCTCTAAAACAGCTCTGCTGACCTGGTTCTAAGGCTCTAGAGCAGCTCTGCTGCCCTGGTTCTCTGGCTCAAAAGCAGCTCTGCTGACCTGGTTCAATGGCAATAAAGCAGCTCTGATGACCTTGTTCTCTGGCTCTACAGAAGCTCCACTGAACTGGTTCTCTGCCTCTACAGCAGGTCTGCTGACCTGGTTCTTAGGCTCTAGAGCATCTCTGCTGAACTGGTTCTCAGGCTCTAAAGCTGCTCTGCTGGCCTGGTTCTCTGGCTCTAGAACAGCTCTGCTGACCTGGTTCTAAGGCTCTAGAGCAGCTCTGCTGCCCTGGTTCTCTGGCTCAAAAGCAGCTCTGCTGACCTGGTTCAATGGCTCTAAAGCAGCTTTGATGACCTGATTCTCTGGCTCTAGATCTGCTGGCCTGGTTCTCTGGCTCTAGAGCAGCTCTGCTGACCTGGTTCTCTGGCTCTAAAGCAGCTCTGCTGACCCGGTTCTCTGCCTCTAGAGCAGCTCTGCTGACCTGGTTTCTCTGGCTCTACAGAAGCTCTGCTGACCTGGTTCTCTGGCTCTAGAGCAGCTCTGCTGACCTGGTTCTCTGCCTCTAATGCAGCTCTGTTGACCTGGTTTCTCTGGATCTACAGCAGCTCTGCTGACCTGGTTCTAAGGCTCTAGAGCAGCTCTGCTGCCCTGGTTCTCTGGCTCAAAAGCAGCTCTGCTGACCTGGTTCAATGGCAATAAAGCAGCTCTGATGACCTTGTTCTCTGGCTCTACAGAAGCTCCACTGAACTGGTTCTCTGCCTCTACAGCAGGTCTGCTGACCTGGTTCTTAGGCTCTAGAGCATCTCTGCTGAACTGGTTCTCAGGCTCTAAAGCTGCTCTGCTGGCCTGGTTCTCTGTCTCTAGAACAGCTCTGCTGACCTGGTTCTAAGGCTCTAGAGCAGCTCTGCTGCCCTGGTTCTCTGGCTCAAAAGCAGCTCTGCTGACCTGGTTCAATGGCTCTAAAGCAGCTTTGATGACCTGATTCTCTGGCTCTAGATCTGCTGGCCTGGTTCTCTGGCTCTAGAGCAGCTCTGCTGACCTGGTTCTCTGGCTCTAAAGCAGCTCTGCTGACCCGGTTCTCTGCCTCTAGAGCAGCTCTGCTGACCTGGTTTCTCTGGCTCTACAGCAGCTCTGCTGACCTGGTTCTCTGGCTCTAGAGCAGCTCTGCTGACCTGGTTCTCTGCCTCTAATGCAGCTCTGTTGACCTGGTTTCTCTGGATCTACAGCAGCTCTGCTGACCTGGTTCTCTGCCTCTAAAGCAGCTCTGCTGACCTGGTTCTTAGGCTCTAGAGCAGCTCTGCTGACCTGGTTCTCTGGATCTAGTGCTGGTATGCTGACCTGGTTCGTAGGCTCTATAGAAGCTCTGCTGACCTGGTTCTCTCCCTCTAAAGCAGCTCTGCTGACCTGGTTCGCTGGCTCTAAAGCAGCTCTGCTGACCTGTTTCTCTCCCTCTAAAGCAGCTCTGCTGACCTGGTTTCTCTGGCTCCACAGCAGCTCTGCTGACCTGCTTCTCTGCCTCTACAGCAGCTCTGCTGACACGGTTCTCTGCCTCTAGAGCAGCTCTGCTGACCTGGTTTCTCTGGCTCTACAGCAGCTCTGCTGACCTGGTTTTCAGGCTCTAGAGCAGCTCTGCTGACCTGGTTCTCTGGCTCTAATGCAGCTCTGTTGACCTGGTTTCTCTGGCTCTACAGCAGCTCTGCTGACCTGGTTCTCTGCCTCTAGAGCAGCTCTGCTGACCTGGTTCTTAGGCTCTAGAGCAGCTCTGCTGACCCGGTTCTCTGGCTCTAAAGCAGCTCTGCTGACCTGCTTCTCTGCCTCTAAAGCAGCTGTGCTGACCTGGTTCTATGGCTCTACAGCAGCTCTGCTGCCCTGGTTCTCTGGCTCAAAAGAAGCTCTGCTGACCTGGTTCAATGGCAATAAAGCAGCTCTGATGACCTTGTTCTCTGGCTCTACAGAAGCTCCACTGAACTGGTTCTCTGCCTCTACAGCAGGTCTGCTGACCTGGTTCTTAGGCTCTAGAGCATCTCTGCTGACCTGGTTCTCAGGCTCTAAAGCTGCTCTGCTGACCTGATTCTCTGGCTCTAGCTCTGCTGGCCTGGTTCTCTGGCTCTAGAGAAGCTCTGCTGACCTGGTTCTTATGCTCTAGAGCAGCTCTGATGACCTGGTCCTCTGGCTCTAGAGCAGCTCTGCTGACCTGGTTCTCTGGCTCTAAAGTAGCTCTGTTGACCTGGTTCGCTGGCTCTAAAGCAGCTCTGCTGACCTGGTTCTCTCCCTCTAAAGTAGCTCTGCTGACCTGGTTCACTGGCTCTAAAACAGCTCTGCTGACGTGGTTCTCTACCTCTTAAACAGCTCTGCTGACCTGGTTTCTCTGGCTCTACAGCAGCTCTGCTGACCCGGTTCTCTGCCTCTAGAGCAGCTCTGCTGACCTGGTTTCTCGGGCTCTACAGGAGCTCTGCTGACCTGGTTCTCTGGCTCTAGAGCAGCTCTGCTGACCTGGTTCTCTGGCTCTAATGCAGCTCTGTTGACCTGGTTTCACTGGCTCTACAGCAGCTCTGCTGACCTGGTTCACTGCCTCTAAAGCAGCTCTGCTGACCTGTTTCTTAGGCTCTAGAGCAGGTCTGCTGACCTGGTTCTTAAGCTCTAAAGCTGCTCTGCAGACCTGGTTCTCTGGCTCTAGCTCTGCTGACCTGGTTCTCTGGCTCTAGAGAAGCTCAGTTGACCTGGTTCTTAGGCTCTAGAGCAGCTCTGATGACCTGGTTCTAAAGCAGGTCTGCTGACCTGGTTCTCTCCCTCTGAAGCAGCTCTGCTGACCTGGTTCTCTGGCTCTAGAGCAGCTCTGCTGACCTGGTTCTCTGGATCTAGAGCAGCTCTGTTGACTTTGTTCTTAGGCTCTAGAGCAGCTCTGCTGACCTGGTTCTCTGGCTCTGCTGAACTGGTTCGCTGGCTCTAAAGAAGCTTTGCTGACCTGGTTCTCTCCCTCTAAAGCAGCTCTGCTGACCTGGTTCGCTGGCTCTAAAGCAGCTCTGCTGACGTGGTTCTCTCCCTCTTAAGCAGCTCTGCTGACCTGATTTCTCTGGCTCTACAGCAGCTCTGCTGACCTGCTTCTCTGCCTCTACAGCAGCTCTGCTGACCCGGTTCTCTGCCTCCAGAGCAGCTCTGCTGACCTGGTTTCTCTGGCTCTACAGCAGCTCTGCTGACCTGGTTTTCTGGCTCTGGAGCAGCTCTGCTGACCTGGTTCTCTGGCTCTAATGCAGCTCTGTTGACCTGGTTTCTCTGGCTCTACAGCAGCTCTGCTGAACTCGTTCTCTGCCTCTAGAGCAGCTCTGCTGACTTGGTTCTTAGGCTCTAGAGCAGCTCTGCTGACCCGGTTCTCTGGCTCTAATGCAGCTCTGCTGACCTGCTTCTCTGCCTCTAAAGCAGCTCTGCTTACCTGGTTCTCTGGTTCTAAAGCGGCTCCGGGATCTCTGGCTCTAAAGCAGCTCTGCTGACCTGGTTCTCTGGGTCTTAAGTGGCTCTGCTGACATGGTTCTCTGGCTCTAAAGCAGCTCCGCTGACCTGGTTCTAAAGCGACTCTGCTGACATGGTTCTCTCCCTCTAAAGCAGCTCTGCTGACCTGGTTCCCTGGCCCTAAAGCAGCTCTGTTGTCCTGGTTCTCTGGCTCTAGAACAGCGCTGCTGACCTGGTTCTAAGGCTCTAGAGCAGCTCTGCTGCCCTGGTTCTCTGGCTCAAAAGCAGCTCTGCTGACCTGGTTCAATGGCAATAAAGCAGCTCTGATGACCTGGTTCTCTGGCTCTACAGAAGCTCCACTGAACTGGTTCTCTGCCTCTACAGCAGGTCTGCTGACCTGGTTCTTAGGCTCTAGAGCATCTCTGCTGAACTGGTTCTCAGGCTCTAAAGCTGCTCTGCTGGCCTGGTTCTCTGGCTCTAGAGAAGCTCTGCTGACCTGGTTCTTAGGCTGTAGAGCAGCTCTGATGACCTGGTCCTCTGGCTCTAGAGCAGCTCTGCTGACCTGGTTCTCTGGCTCTAAAGCAGCTCTGTTGACCTGGTTCGCTGGCTCTAAAGCAGCTCTGCTGACCTGGTTCTCTCCCTCTAAAGCAGCTCTGCTGACCTGGTTCACTGGCTCTAAAACAGCTCTGCTGACGTGGTTCTCTACCTCTTAAACAGCTCTGCTGACCTGGTTTCTCTGGCTCTACAGCAGCTCTGCTGTCCTGGTTCTCTGCCTCTACAGCAGCTCTGCTGACCCGGTTCTCTGCCTCTAGATCAGCTCTGCTGAGCTGGTTTCTCGGGCTCTACAGGAGCTTTGCTGACCTGGTTCTCTGGCTCTAGAGCAGCTCTGCTGACCTGGTTCTCTGGCTCTAATGCAGCTCTGTTGACCTGGTTTCTCTGGCTCTACAGCAGCTCTGCTGACCTGGTTCTCTGCCTCTAAAGCAGCTCTGCTGACCTGGTTCTTAGGCTCTAGAGCAGGTCTGCTGACCTGGTTCTTAGGCTCAAGAGCAGCTCTGCTGACCTGGTTCTCAGGCTCTAAAGCTGCTCTGCAGACCTGGTTCTCTGGCTCTAGCTCTGCTGACCTGGTTCTCTGGCTCTAGAGAAGCTCAGTTGACCTGGTTCTTAGGCTCTAGAGCAGCTCTGATGACCTGGTTCTAAAGCAGGTCTGCTGACCTGGTTCTCTCCTTCTAAAGCAGCTCTGCTGACCTGGTTCTCTGGCTCTAGAGCAGTTCTGCTGACCTGGTTCTCTGGATCTAGAGCAGCTCTGTTGACTTTGTTCTTAGGCTCTAAAGCAGCTCTGCTGAACTGGTTCGCTGGCTCTAAAGCAGCTCTGCTGACCTGGTTCTCTCCCTCTAAAGCAGCTCTGCTGACCTGGTTCTCTGGCTCTAGAGCAGCTCTGCTGACCTGGTTCTCTGGATCTAGAGCAGCTCTGTTGACTTTGTTCTTAGGCTCTAGAGCAGCTCTGCTGATCTGGTTCTCTGGCTCTAAAGCAGCTCTGCTGAACTGGTTCGCTGGCTCTAAAGCAGCTCTGCTGACCTGGTTCTCTCCCTCTAAAGCAGCTCTGCTGACCTGGTTCGCTGGCTCTAAAGCAGCTCTGCTGACGTGGTTCTCTCCCTCTTAAGCAGCTCTGCTGACCTGGTTTCTCTGGCTCTACAGCAGCTCTGCTGACCTGCTTCTCTGCCTCTACAGCAGCTCTGCTGACCTGGTTCTCTGCCTCTAGAGCAGCTCTGCTGACCTGGTTTCTCTGGCTCTACAGCAGCTCTGCTGACCTGGTTCTCTGGCTCTAGAGCAGCTCTGCTGACCTGGTTTCTCGGGCTCTACAGGAGCTCTGCTGACCTGGTTCTCTGGCTCTAGAGCAGCTCTGCTGACCTGGTTCTCTGGCTCTAATGCAGCTCTGTTGACCTGGTTTCTCTGGCTCTACAGCAGCTCTGCTGACCTGGTTCACTGCCTCTAAAGCAGCTCTGCTGACCTGTTTCTTAGGCTCTAGAGCAGGTCTGCTGACCTGGTTCTTAAGCTCTAAAGCTGCTCTGCAGACCTGGTTCTCTGGCTCTAGCTCTGCTGACCTGGTTCTCTGGCTCTAGAGAAGCTCAGTTGACCTGGTTCTTAGGCTCTAGAGCAGCTCTGATGACCTGGTTCTAAAGCAGGTCTGCTGACCTGGTTCTCTCCCTCTAAAGCAGCTCTGCTGACCTGGTTCTCTGGCTCTAGAGCAGCTCTGCTGACCTGGTTCTCTGGATCTAGAGCAGCTCTGTTGACTTTGTTCTTAGGCTCTAGAGCAGCTCTGCTGACCTGGTTCTCTGGCTCTGCTGAACTGGTTCGCTGGCTCTAAAGCAGCTTTGCTGACCTGGTTCTCTCCCTCTAAAGCAGCTCTGCTGACCTGGTTCGCTGGCTCTAAAGCAGCTCTGCTGACGTGGTTCTCTCCCTCTTAAGCAGCTCTGCTGACCTGATTTCTCTGGCTCTACAGCAGCTCTGCTGACCTGCTTCTCTTTCTCTACAGCAGCTCTGCTGACCCGGTTCTCTGCCTCCAGAGCAGCTCTGCTGACCTGGTTTCTCTGGCTCTACAGCAGCTCTGCTGACCTGGTTTTCTGGCTCTGGAGCAGCTCTGCTGACCTGGTTCTCTGGCTCTAATGCAGCTCTGTTGACCTGGTTTCTCTGGCTCTACAGCAGCTCTGCTGAACTCGTTCTCTGCCTCTAGAGCAGCTCTGCTGACTTGGTTCTTAGGCTCTAGAGCAGCTCTGCTGACCCGGTTCTCTGGCTCTAATGCAGCTCTGCTGACCTGCTTCTCTGCCTCTAAAGCAGCTCTGCTTACCTGGTTCTGTGGTTCTAAAGCGGCTCCGGGATCTCTGGCTCTAAAGCAGCTCTGCTGACTTGGTTCTCTGGGTCTTAAGTGGCTCTGCTGACATGGTTCTCTGGCTCTAAAGCAGCTCCGCTGACCTGGTTCTAAAGCGACTCTGCTGACATGGTTCTCTCCCTCTAAAGCAGCTCTGCTGACCTGGTTCCCTGGCTCTAAAACAGCTCTGCTGACCTGGTTCTAAGGCTCTAGAGCAGCTCTGCTGCCCTGGTTCTCTGGCTCAAAAGCAGCTCTGCTGACCTGGTTCAATGGCAATAAAGCAGCTCTGATGACCTTGTTCTCTGGCTCTACAGAAGCTCCACTGAACTGGTTCTCTGCCTCTACAGCAGGTCTGCTGACCTGGTTCTTAGGCTCTAGAGCATCTCTGCTGAACTGGTTCTCAGGCTCTAAAGCTGCTCTGCTGGCCTGGTTCTCTGGCTCTAGAACAGCTCTGCTGACCTGGTTCTAAGGCTCTAGAGCAGCTCTGCTGCCCTGGTTCTCTGGCTCAAAAGCAGCTCTGCTGACCTGGTTCAATGGCTCTAAAGCAGCTTTGATGACCTGATTCTCTGGCTCTAGATCTGCTGGCCTGGCTCTAGAGCAGCTCTGCTGACCTGGTTCTCTGGCTCTAAAGCAGCTCTGCTGACCCGGTTCTCTGCCTCTAGAGCAGCTCTGCTGACCTGGTTTCTCTGGCTCTACAGCAGCTCTGCTGACCTGGTTCTCTGGCTCTAGAGCAGCTCTGCTGACCTGGTTCTCTGCCTCTAATGCAGCTCTGTTGACCTGGTTTCTCTGGATCTACAGCAGCTCTGCTGACCTGGTTCTCTGCCTCTAAAGCAGCTCTGCTGACCTGGTTCTTAGGCTCTAGAGCAGCTCTGCTGACCTGGTTCTCTGGATCTAGTGCTGGTATGCTGACCTGGTTCGTAGGCTCTATAGAAGCTCTGCTGACCTGGTTCTCTCCCTCTAAAGCAGCTCTGCTGACCTGGTTCGCTGGCTCTAAAGCAGCTCTGCTGACCTGTTTCTCTCCCTCTAAAGCAGCTCTGCTGACCTGGTTTCTCTGGCTCCACAGCAGCTCTGCTGACCTGCTTCTCTGCCTCTACAGCAGCTCTGCTGACACGGTTCTCTGCCTCTAGAGCAGCTCTGCTGACCTGGTTTCTCTGGCTCTACAGCAGCTCTGCTGACCTGGTTTTCAGGCTCTAGAGCAGCTCTGCTGACCTGGTTCTCTGGCTCTAATGCAGCTCTGTTGACCTGGTTTCTCTGGCTCTACAGCAGCTCTGCTGACCTGGTTCTCTGCCTCTAGAGCAGCTCTGCTGACCTGGTTCTTAGGCTCTAGAGCAGCTCTGCTGACCCGGTTCTCTGGCTCTAAAGCAGCTCTGCTGACCTGCTTCTCTGCCTCTAAAGCAGCTCTGCTGACCTGGTTCTATGGCTCTACAGCAGCTCTGCTGCCCTGGTTCTCTGGCTCAAAAGAAGCTCTGCTGACCTGGTTCAATGGCAATAAAGCAGCTCTGATAACCTTGTTCTCTGGCTCTACAGAAGCTCCACTGAACTGGTTCTCTGCCTCTACAGCAGGTCTGCTGACCTGGTTCTTAGGCTCTAGAGCATCTCTGCTGACCTGGTTCTCAGGCTCTAAAGCTGCTCTGCTGACCTGATTCTCTGGCTCTAGCTCTGCTGGCCTGGTTCTCTGGCTCTAAAGCAGCTCTGCTGACCTGGTTCGCTGGCTCTAAAGCAGCTCTGCTGACGTGGTTCTCTCCCTCTTAAGCAGCTCTGCTGACCTGATTTCTCTGGCTCTACAGCAGCTCTGCTGACCTGCTTCTCTTTCTCTACAGCAGCTCTGCTGACCCGGTTCTCTGCCTCCAGAGCAGCTCTGCTGACCTGGTTTCTCTGGCTCTACAGCAGCTCTGCTGACCTGGTTTTCTGGCTCTGGAGCAGCTCTGCTGACCTGGTTCTCTGGCTCTAATGCAGCTCTGTTGACCTGGTTTCTCTGGCTCTACAGCAGCTCTGCTGAACTCGTTCTCTGCCTCTAGAGCAGCTCTGCTGACTTGGTTCTTAGGCTCTAGAGCAGCTCTGCTGACCCGGTTCTCTGGCTCTAATGCAGCTCTGCTGACCTGCTTCTCTGCCTCTAAAGCAGCTCTGCTTACCTGGTTCTGTGGTTCTAAAGCGGCTCCGGGATCTCTGGCTCTAAAGCAGCTCTGCTGACTTGGTTCTCTGGGTCTTAAGTGGCTCTGCTGACATGGTTCTCTGGCTCTAAAGCAGCTCCGCTGACCTGGTTCTAAAGCGACTCTGCTGACATGGTTCTCTCCCTCTAAAGCAGCTCTGCTGACCTGGTTCCCTGGCTCTAAAACAGCTCTGCTGACCTGGTTCTAAGGCTCTAGAGCAGCTCTGCTGCCCTGGTTCTCTGGCTCAAAAGCAGCTCTGCTGACCTGGTTCAATGGCAATAAAGCAGCTCTGATGACCTTGTTCTCTGGCTCTACAGAAGCTCCACTGAACTGGTTCTCTGCCTCTACAGCAGGTCTGCTGACCTGGTTCTTAGGCTCTAGAGCATCTCTGCTGAACTGGTTCTCAGGCTCTAAAGCTGCTCTGCTGGCCTGGTTCTCTGGCTCTAGAACAGCTCTGCTGACCTGGTTCTAAGGCTCTAGAGCAGCTCTGCTGCCCTGGTTCTCTGGCTCAAAAGCAGCTCTGCTGACCTGGTTCAATGGCTCTAAAGCAGCTTTGATGACCTGATTCTCTGGCTCTAGATCTGCTGGCCTGGCTCTAGAGCAGCTCTGCTGACCTGGTTCTCTGGCTCTAAAGCAGCTCTGCTGACCCGGTTCTCTGCCTCTAGAGCAGCTCTGCTGACCTGGTTTCTCTGGCTCTACAGCAGCTCTGCTGACCTGGTTCTCTGGCTCTAGAGCAGCTCTGCTGACCTGGTTCTCTGCCTCTAATGCAGCTCTGTTGACCTGGTTTCTCTGGATCTACAGCAGCTCTGCTGACCTGGTTCTCTGCCTCTAAAGCAGCTCTGCTGACCTGGTTCTTAGGCTCTAGAGCAGCTCTGCTGACCTGGTTCTCTGGATCTAGTGCTGGTATGCTGACCTGGTTCGTAGGCTCTATAGAAGCTCTGCTGACCTGGTTCTCTCCCTCTAAAGCAGCTCTGCTGACCTGGTTCGCTGGCTCTAAAGCAGCTCTGCTGACCTGTTTCTCTCCCTCTAAAGCAGCTCTGCTGACCTGGTTTCTCTGGCTCCACAGCAGCTCTGCTGACCTGCTTCTCTGCCTCTACAGCAGCTCTGCTGACACGGTTCTCTGCCTCTAGAGCAGCTCTGCTGACCTGGTTTCTCTGGCTCTACAGCAGCTCTGCTGACCTGGTTTTCAGGCTCTAGAGCAGCTCTGCTGACCTGGTTCTCTGGCTCTAATGCAGCTCTGTTGACCTGGTTTCTCTGGCTCTACAGCAGCTCTGCTGACCTGGTTCTCTGCCTCTAGAGCAGCTCTGCTGACCTGGTTCTTAGGCTCTAGAGCAGCTCTGCTGACCCGGTTCTCTGGCTCTAAAGCAGCTCTGCTGACCTGCTTCTCTGCCTCTAAAGCAGCTCTGCTGACCTGGTTCTATGGCTCTACAGCAGCTCTGCTGCCCTGGTTCTCTGGCTCAAAAGAAGCTCTGCTGACCTGGTTCAATGGCAATAAAGCAGCTCTGATAACCTTGTTCTCTGGCTCTACAGAAGCTCCACTGAACTGGTTCTCTGCCTCTACAGCAGGTCTGCTGACCTGGTTCTTAGGCTCTAGAGCATCTCTGCTGACCTGGTTCTCAGGCTCTAAAGCTGCTCTGCTGACCTGATTCTCTGGCTCTAGCTCTGCTGGCCTGGTTCTCTGGCTCTAGAGAAGCTCTGCTGACCTGGTTCTTATGCTCTAGAGCAGCTCTGATGACCTGGTCCTCTGGCTCCAGAGCAGCTCTGCTGACCTGGTTCTCTGGCTCTAAAGTAGCTCTGTTGACCTGGTTCGCTGGCTCTAAAGCAGCTCTGCTGACCTGGTTCTCTCCCTCTAAAGTAGCTCTGCTGACCTGGTTCACTGGCTCTAAAACAGCTCTGCTGACGTGGTTCTCTACCTCTTAAACAGCTCTGCTGACCTGGTTTCTCTGGCTCTACAGCAGCTCTGCTGACCCGGTTCTCTGCCTCTAGAGCAGCTCTGCTGACCTGGTTTCTCGGGCTCTACAGGAGCTCTGCTGACCTGGTTCTCTGGCTCTAGAGCAGCTCTGCTGACCTGGTTCTCTGGCTCTAATGCAGCTCTGTTGACCTGGTTTCTCTGGCTCTACAGCAGCTCTGCTGACCTGGTTCACTGCCTCTAAAGCAGCTCTGCTGACCTGTTTCTTAGGCTCTAGAGCAGGTCTGCTGACCTGGTTCTTAAGCTCTAAAGCTGCTCTGCAGACCTGGTTCTCTGGCTCTAGCTCTGCTGACCTGGTTCTCTGGCTCTAGAGAAGCTCAGTTGACCTGGTTCTTAGGCTCTAGAGCAGCTCTGATGACCTGTTTCTAAAGCAGGTCTGCTGACCTGGTTCTCTCCCTCTAAAGCAGCTCTGCTGACCTGGTTCTCTGGCTCTAGAGCAGCTCTGCTGACCTGGTTCTCTGGATCTAGAGCAGCTCTGTTGACTTTGTTCTTAGGCTCTAGAGCAGCTCTGCTGACCTGGTTCTCTGGCTCTGCTGAACTGGTTCGCTGGCTCTAAAGCAGCTTTGCTGACCTGGTTCTCTCCCTCTAAAGCAGCTCTGCTGACCTGGTTCGCTGGCTCTAAAGCAGCTCTGCTGACGTGGTTCTCTCCCTCTTAAGCAGCTCTGCTGACCTGATTTCTCTGGCTCTACAGCAGCTCTGCTGACCTGCTTCTCTGCCTCTACAGCAGCTCTGCTGACCCGGTTCTCTGCCTCCAGAGCAGCTCTGCTGACCTGGTTTCTCTGGCTCTACAGCAGCTCTGCTGACCTGGTTTTCTGGCTCTGGAGCAGCTCTGCTGACCTGGTTCTCTGGCTCTAATGCAGCTCTGTTGACCTGGTTTCTCTGGCTCTACAGCAGCTCTGCTGAACTCGTTCTCTGCCTCTAGAGCAGCTCTGCTGACTTGGTTCTTAGGCTCTAGAGCAGCTCTGCTGACCCGGTTCTCTGGCTCTAATGCAGCCCTGCTGACCTGCTTCTCTGTCTCTAAAGCAGCTCTGCTTACCTGGTTCTCTGGTTCTAAAGCGGCTCCGGAATCTCTGGCTCTAAAGCAGCTCTGCTGACCTGGTTCTCTGGGTCTTAAGTGGCTCTGCTGACATGGTTCTCTGGCTCTAAAGCAGCTCCGCTGACCTGGTTCTAAAGCGACTCTGCTGACATGGTTCTCTCCCTCTAAAGCAGCTCTGCTGACCTGGTTCCCTGGCTCTAAAGCAGCTCTGTTGTCCTGGTTCTCTGGCTCTAGAACAGCGCTGCTGACCTGGTTCTAAGGCTCTAGAGCAGCTCTGCTGCCCTGGTTCTCTGGCTCAAAAGCAGCTCTGCTGACCTGGTTCAATGGCAATAAAGCAGCTCTGATGACCTTGTTCTCTGGCTCTACAGAAGCTCCACTGAACTGGTTCTCTGCCTCTACAGCAGGTCTGCTGACCTGGTTCTTAGGCTCTAGAGCATCTCTGCTGAACTGGTTCTCAGGCTCTAAAGCTGCTCTGCTGGCCTGGTTCACTGGCTCTAGAGAAGCTCTGCTGACCTGGTTCTTAGGCTGTAGAGCAGCTCTGATGACCTGGTCCTCTGGCTCTAGAGCAGCTCTGCTGACCTGGTTCTCTGGCTCTAAAGCAGCTCTGTTGACCTGGTTCGCTGGCTCTAAAGCAGCTCTGCTGACCTGGTTCTCTCCCTCTAAAGCAGCTCTGCTGACCTGGTTCACTGGCTCTAAAACAGCTCTGCTGACGTGGTTCTCTACCTCTTAAACAGCTCTGCTGACCTGGTTTCTCTGGCTCTACAGCAGCTCTGCTGTCCTGGTTCTCTGCCTCTACAGCAGCTCTGCTGACCCGGTTCTCTGCCTCTAGAGCAGCTCTGCTGACCTGGTTTCTCGGGCTCTACAGGAGCTTTGCTGACCTGGTTCTCTGGCTCTAGAGCAGCTCTGCTGACCTGGTTCTCTGGCTCTAATGCAGCTCTGTTGACCTGGTTTCTCTGGCTCTACAGCAGCTCTGCTGACCTGGTTCTCTGCCTCTAAAGCAGCTCTGCTGACCTGGTTCTTAGGCTCTAGAGCAGGTCTGCTGACCTGGTTCTTAGGCTCAAGAGCAGCTCTGCTGACCTGGTTCTCAGGCTCTAAAGCTGCTCTGCAGACCTGGTTCTCTGGCTCTAGCTCTGCGGACCTGGTTCTCTGGCTCTAGAGAAGCTCAGTTGACCTGGTTCTTAGGCTCTAGAGCAGCTCTGATGACCTGGTTCTAAAGCAGGTCTGCTGACCTGGTTCTCTCCTTCTAAAGCAGCTCTGCTGACCTGGTTCTCTGGCTCTAGAGCAGCTCTGCTGACCTGGTTCTCTGGATCTAGAGCAGCTCTGTTGACTTTGTTCTTAGGCTCTAAAGCAGCTCTGCTGAACTGGTTCGCTGGCTCTAAAGCAGCTCTGCTGACCTGGTTCTCTCCCTCTAAAGCAGCTCTGCTGACCTGGTTCTCTGGCTCTAGAGCAGCTCTGCTGACCTGGTTCTCTGGATCTAGAGCAGCTCTGTTGACTTTGTTCTTAGGCTCTAGAGCAGCTCTGCTGATCTGGTTCTCTGGCTCTAAAGCAGCTCTGCTGAACTGGTTCGCTGGCTCTAAAGCAGCTCTGCTGACCTGGTTCTCTCCCTCTAAAGCAGCTCTGCTGACCTGGTTCGCTGGCTCTAAAGCAGCTCTGCTGACGTGGTTCTCTCCCTCTTAAGCAGCTCTGCTGACCTGGTTTCTCTGGCTCTACAGCAGCTCTGCTGACCTGCTTCTCTGCCTCTACAGCAGCTCTGCTGACCCGGTTCTCTGCCTCTAGAGCAGCTCTGCTGACCTGGTTTCTCTGGCTCTACAGCAGCTCTGCTGACCTGGTTCTCTGGCTCTAGAGCAGCTCTGCTGACCTGGTTTCTCGGGCTCTACAGGAGCTCTGCTGACCTGGTTCTCTGGCTCTAGAGCAGCTCTGCTGACCTGGTTCTTTGGCTCTAATGCAGCTCTGTTGACCTGGTTTCTCTGGCTCTACAGCAGCTCTGCTGACCTGGTTCACTGCCTCTAAAGCAGCTCTGCTGACCTGTTTCTTAGGCTCTAGAGCAGGTCTGCTGACCTGGTTCTTAAGCTCTAAAGCTGCTCTGCAGACCTGGTTCTCTGGCTCTAGCTCTGCTGACCTGGTTCTCTGGCTCTAGAGAAGCTCAGTTGACCTGGTGCTTAGGCTCTAGAGCAGCTCTGATGACCTGGTTCTAAAGCAGGTCTGCTGACCTGGTTCTCTCCCTCTAAAGCAGCTCTGCTGACCTGGTTCTCTGGCTCTAGAGCAGCTCTGCTGACCTGGTTCTCTGGATCTAGAGCAGCTCTGTTGACTTTGTTCTTAGGCTCTAGAGCAGCTCTGCTGACCTGGTTCTCTGGCTCTGCTGAACTGGTTCGCTGGCTCTAAAGCAGCTTTGCTGACCTGGTTCTCACCCTCTAAAGCAGCTCTGCTGACCTGGTTCGCTGGCTCTAAAGCAGCTCTGCTGACGTGGTTCTCTCCCTCTTAAGCAGCTCTGCTGACCTGATTTCTCTGGCTCTACAGCAGCTCTGCTGACCTGCTTCTCTGCCTCTACAGCAGCTCTGCTGACCCGGTTCTCTGCCTCCAGAGCAGCTCTGCTGACCTGGTTTCTCTGGCTCTACAGCAGCTCTGCTGACCTGGTTTTCTGGCTCTGGAGCAGCTCTGCTGACCTGGTTCTCTGGCTCTAATGCAGCTCTGTTGACCTGGTTTCTCTGGCTCTACAGCAGCTCTGCTGAACTCGTTCTCTGCCTCTAGAGCAGCTCTGCTGACTTGGTTCTTAGGCTCTAGAGCAGCTCTGCTGACCCGGTTCTCTGGCTCTAATGCAGCTCTGCTGACCTGCTTCTCTGCCTCTAAAGCAGCTCTGCTTACCTGGTTCTCTGGTTCTAAAGCGGCTCCGGGATCTCTGGCTCTAAAGCAGCTCTGCTGACCTGGTTCTCTGGGTCTTAAGTGGCTCTGCTGACATGGTTCTCTGGCTCTAAAGCAGCTCCGCTGACCTGGTTCTAAAGCGACTCTGCTGACATGGTTCTCTCCCTCTAAAGCAGCTCTGCTGACCTGGTTCCCTGGCTCTAAAGCAGCTCTGTTGTCCTGGTTCTCTGGCTCTAGAACAGCGCTGCTGACCTGGTTCTAAGGCTCTAGAGCAGCTCTGCTGCCCTGGTTCTCTGGCTCAAAAGCAGCTCTGCTGACCTGGTTCAATGGCAATAAAGCAGCTCTGATGACCTTGTTCTCTGGCTCTACAGAAGCTCCACTGAACTGGTTCTCTGCCTCTACAGCAGGTCTGCTGACCTGGTTCTTAGGCTCTAGAGCATCCATGCTGAACTGGTTCTCAGGCTCTAAAGCTGCTCTGCTGGCCTGGTTCTCTGGCTCTAGAGAAGCTCTGCTGACCTGGTTCTTAGGCTGTAGAGCAGCTTTGATGACCTGGTCCTCTGGCTCTAGAGCAGCTCTGCTGACCTGGTTCTCTGGCTCTAAAGCAGCTCTGTTGACCTGGTTCGCTGGCTCTAAAGCAGCTCTGCTGACCTGGTTCTCTCCCTCTAAAGCAGCTCTGCTGACCTGGTTCACTGGCTCTAAAACAGCTCTGCTGACGTGGTTCTCTACCTCTTAAACAGCTCTGCTGACCTGGTTTCTCTGGCTCTACAGCAGCTCTGCTGTCCTGGTTCTCTGCCTCTACAGCAGCTCTGCTGACCCGGTTCTCTGCCTCTAGAGCAGCTCTGCTGACCTGGTTTCTCGGGCTCTACAGGAGCTTTGCTGACCTGGTTCTCTGGCTCTAGAGCAGCTCTGCTGACCTGGTTCTCTGGCTCTAATGCAGCTCTGTTGACCTGGTTTCTCTGGCTCTACAGCAGCTCTGCTGACCTGGTTCTCTGCCTCTAAAGCAGATCTGCTGACCTGGTTCTTAGGCTCTAGAGCAGGTCTGCTGACCTGGTTCTTAGGCTCAAGAGCAGCTCTGCTGACCTGGTTCTCAGGCTCTAAAGCTGCTCTGCAGACCTGGTTCTCTGGCTCTAGCTCTGCGGACCTGGTTCTCTGGCTCTAGAGAAGCTCAGTTGACCTGGTTCTTAGGCTCTAGAGCAGCTCTGATGACCTGGTTCTAAAGCAGGTCTGCTGACCTGGTTCTCTCCTTCTAAAGCAGCTCTGCTGACCTGGTTCTCTGGCTCTAGAGCAGCTCTGCTGACCTGGTTCTCTGGATCTAGAGCAGATCTGTTGACTTTGTTCTTAGGCTCTAAAGCAGCTCTGCTGAACTGGTTCGCTGGCTCTAAAGCAGCTCTGCTGACCTGGTTCTCTCCCTCTAAAGCAGCTCTGCTGACCTGGTTCTCTGGCTCTAGAGCAGCTCTGCTGACCTGGTTCTCTGGATCTAGAGCAGCTCTGTTGACTTTGTTCTTAGGCTCTAGAGCAGCTCTGCTGATCTGGTTCTCTGGCTCTAAAGCAGCTCTGCTGAACTGGTTCGCTGGCTCTAAATCAGCTCTGCTGACCTGGTTCTCTCCCTCTAAAGCAGCTCTGCTGACCTGGTTCGCTGGCTCTAAAGCAGCTCTGCTGACGTGGTTCTCTCCCTCTTAAGCAGCTCTGCTGACCTGGTTTCTCTGGCTCTACAGCAGCTCTGCTGACCTGCTTCTCTGCCTCTACAGCAGCTCTGCTGACCCGGTTCTCTGCCTCTAGAGCAGCTCTGCTGACCTGGTTTCTCTGGCTCTACAGCAGCTCTGCTGACCTGGTTCTCTGGCTCTAGAGCAGCTCTGCTGACCTGGTTTCTCGGGCTCTACAGGAGCTCTGCTGACCTGGTTCTCTGGCTCTAGAGCAGCTCTGCTGACCTGGTTCTCTGCCTCTAATGCAGCTCTGTTGACCTGGTTTCTCTGGCTCTACAGCAGCTCTGCTGACCTGGTTCACTGCCTCTAAAGCAGCTCTGCTGACCTGTTTCTTAGGCTCTAGAGCAGGTCTGCTGACCTGGTTCTTAAGCTCTAAAGCTGCTCTTCAGACCTGGTTCTCTGGCTCTAGCTCTGCTGACCTGGTTCTCTGGCTCTAGAGAAGCTCAGTTGACCTGGTTCTTAGGCTCTAGAGCAGCTCTGATGACCTGGTTCTAAAGCAGGTCTGCTGACCTGGTTCTCTCCCTCTAAAGCAGCTCTGCTGACCTGGTTCTCTGGCTCTAGAGCAGCTCTGCTGACCTGGTTCTCTGGATCTAGAGCAGCTCTGTTGACTTTGTTCTTAGGCTCTAGAGCAGCTCTGCTGACCTGGTTCTCTGGCTCTGCTGAACTGGTTCGCTGGCTCTAAAGCAGCTTTGCTGACCTGGTTCTCTCCCTCTAAAGCAGCTCTGCTGACCTGGTTCGCTGGCTCTAAAGCAGCTCTGCTGACGTGGTTCTCTCCCTCTTAAGCAGCTCTGCTGACCTGATTTCTCTGGCTCTACAGCAGCTCTGCTGACCTGCTTCTCTGCCTCTACAGCAGCTCTGCTGACCCGGTTCTCTGCCTCCAGAGCAGCTCTGCTGACCTGGTTTCTCTGGCTCTACAGCAGCTCTGCTGACCTGGTTTTCTGGCTCTGGAGCAGCTCTGCTGACCTGGTTCTCTGGCTCTAATGCAGCTCTGTTGACCTGGTTTCTCTGGCTCTACAGCAGCTCTGCTGAACTCGTTCTCTGCCTCTAGAGCAGCTCTGCTGACTTGGTTCTTAGGCTCTAGAGCAGCTCTGCTGACCCGGTTCTCTGGCTCTAATGCAGCTCTGCTGACCTGCTTCTCTGCCTCTAAAGCAGCTCTGCTTACCTGGTTCTCTGGTTCTAAAGCGGCTCCGGGATCTCTGGCTCTAAAGCAGCTCTGCTGACCTGGTTCTCTGGGTCTTAAGTGGCTCTGCTGACATGGTTCTCTGGCTCTAAAGCAGCTCCGCTGACCTGGTTCTAAAGCGACTCTGCTGACATGGTTCTCTCCCTCTAAAGCAGCTCTGCTGACCTGGTTCCCTGGCTCTAAAGCAGCTCTGTTGTCCTGGTTCTCTGGCTCTAGAACAGCGCTGCTGACCTGGTTCTAAGGCTCTAGAGCAGCTCTGCTGCCCTGGTTCTCTGGCTCTAGAGCAGCTCTGCTGACCTGGTTCTCTGGATCTAGAGCAGCTCTGTTGACTTTGTTCTTAGGCTCTAGAGCAGCTCTGCTGACCTGGTTCTCTGGCTCTGCTGAACTGGTTCGCTGGCTCTAAAGCAGCTTTGCTGACCTGGTTCTCTCCCTCTAAAGCAGCTCTGCTGACCTGGTTCGCTGGCTCTAAAGCAGCTCTGCTGACGTGGTTCTCTCCCTCTTAAGCAGCTCTGCTGACCTGATTTCTCTGGCTCTACAGCAGCTCTGCTGACCTGCTTCTCTGCCTCTACAGCAGCTCTGCTGACCCGGTTCTCTGCCTCCAGAGCAGCTCTGCTGACCTGGTTTCTCTGGCTCTACAGCAGCTCTGCTGACCTGGTTTTCTGGCTCTGGAGCAGCTCTGCTGACCTGGTTCTCTGGCTCTAATGCAGCTCTGTTGACCTGGTTTCTCTGGCTCTACAGCAGCTCTGCTGAACTCGTTCTCTGCCTCTAGAGCAGCTCTGCTGACTTGGTTCTTAGGCTCTAGAGCAGCTCTGCTGACCCGGTTCTCTGGCTCTAATGCAGCTCTGCTGACCTGCTTCTCTGCCTCTAAAGCAGCTCTGCTTACCTGGTTCTCTGGTTCTAAAGCGGCTCCGGGATCTCTGGCTCTAAAGCAGCTCTGCTGACCTGGTTCTCTGGGTCTTAAGTGGCTCTGCTGACATGGTTCTCTGGCTCTAAAGCAGCTCCGCTGACCTGGTTCTAAAGCGACTCTGCTGACATGGTTCTCTCCCTCTAAAGCAGCTCTGCTGACCTGGTTCCCTGGCTCTAAAGCAGCTCTGTTGTCCTGGTTCTCTGGCTCTAGAACAGCGCTGCTGACCTGGTTCTAAGGCTCTAGAGCAGCTCTGCTGCCCTGGTTCTCTGGCTCAAAAGCAGCTCTGCTGACCTGGTTCAATGGCAATAAAGCAGCTCTGATGACCTTGTTCTCTGGCTCTACAGAAGCTCCACTGAACTGGTTCTCTGCCTCTACAGCAGGTCTGCTGACCTGGTTCTTAGGCTCTAGAGCATCTCTGCTGAACTGGTTCTCAGGCTCTAAAGCTGCTCTGCTGGCCTGGTTCTCTGGCTCTAGAGAAGCTCTGCTGACCTGGTTCTTAGGCTGTAGAGCAGCTCTGATGACCTGGTCCTCTGGCTCTAGAGCAGCTCTGCTGACCTGGTTCTCTGGCTCTAAAGCAGCTCTGTTGACCTGGTTCGCTGGCTCTAAAGCAGCTCTGCTGACCTGGTTCTCTCCCTCTAAAGCAGCTCTGCTGACCTGGTTCACTGGCTCTAAAACAGCTCTGCTGACGTGGTTCTCTACCTCTTAAACAGCTCTGCTGACCTGGTTTCTCTGGCTCTACAGCAGCTCTGCTGTCCTGGTTCTCTGCCTCTACAGCAGCTCTGCTGACCCGGTTCTCTGCCTCTAGAGCAGCTCTGCTGACCTGGTTTCTCGGGCTCTACAGGAGCTTTGCTGACCTGGTTCTCTGGCTCTAGAGCAGCTCTGCTGACCTGGTTCTCTGGCTCTAATGCAGCTCTGTTGACCTGGTTTCTCTGGCTCTACAGCAGCTCTGCTGACCTGGTTCTCTGCCTCTAAAGCAGCTCTGCTGACCTGGTTCTTAGGCTCTAGAGCAGGTCTGCTGACCTGGTTCTTAGGCTCAAGAGCAGCTCTGCTGACCTGGTTCTCAGGCTCTAAAGCTGCTCTGCAGACCTGGTTCTCTGGATCTAGCTCTGCTGACCTGGTTCTCTGGCTCTAGAGAAGCTCAGTTGACCTGGTTCTTAGGCTCTAGAGCAGCTCTGATGACCTGGTTCTAAAGCAGGTCTGCTGACCTGGTTCTCTCCTTCTAAAGCAGCTCTGCTGACCTGGTTCTCTGGCTCTAGAGCAGCTCTGCTGACCTGGTTCTCTGGATCTAGAGCAGCTCTGTTGACTTTGTTCTTAGGCTCTAAAGCAGCTCTGCTGAACTGGTTCGCTGGCTCTAAAGCAGCTCTGCTGACCTGGTTCTCTCCCTCTAAAGCAGCTCTGCTGACCTGGTTCTCTGGCTCTAGAGCAGCTCTGCTGACCTGGTTCTCTGGATCTAGAGCAGCTCTGTTGACTTTGTTCTTAGGCTCTAGAGCAGCTCTGCTGATCTGGTTCTCTGGCTCTAAAGCAGCTCTGCTGAACTGGTTCGCTGGCTCTAAAGCAGCTCTGCTGACCTGGTTCTCTCCCTCTAAAGCAGCTCTGCTGACCTGGTTCGCTGGCTCTAAAGCAGCTCTGCTGACGTGGTTCTCTCCCTCTTAAGCAGCTCTGCTGACCTGGTTTCTCTGGCTCTACAGCAGCTCTGCTGACCTGCTTCTCTGCCTCTACAGCAGCTCTGCTGACCCGGTTCTCTGCCTCTAGAGCAGCTCTGCTGACCTGGTTTCTCTGGCTCTACAGCAGCTCTGCTGACCTGGTTTTCTGGCTCTAGAGCAGCTCTGCTGACCTGGTTCTCTGGCTCTAATGCAGCTCTGTTGACCTGGTTTCTCTGGCTCTACAGCAGCTCTGTTGAACTTGTTCTCTGCCTCTAGAGCAGCTCTGCTGACCTGGTTCTTAGGCTCTAGAGCAGCTCTGCTGACCCGGTTCTCTGGCTCTAAAGCAGCTCTGCTGACCTGCTTCTCTGCCTCTAAAGCAGCTCTGCTGACCTGGTTCTCTAGTTCTAAAGCGGCTCCGGGTTCTATGGCTCTAAAGCAGCTCTGCTGATCTGGTTCTCTGGGTCTTAAGTGGCTCTGCTGACATGGTTCTCTGGCTCTAAAGCAGCTCTGCTGACCTAGTTCTAAAGAGACTCTGCTGACATGGTTCTCTCCCTCTAAAGCAGCTCTGCTGACCTGGTTCCCTCGCTCTAAAGCAGCTCTGTTGTCCTGGTTCTCTGGCTCTAGAACAGCTCTGCTGACCTGGTTCTAAGGCTCTAGAGCAGCTCTGCTGCCCTGGTTCTCTGGCTCAAAAGCAGCTCTGCTGACCTGGTTCAATGGCTCTAAAGCAGCTTTGATGACCTTGTTCTATGGCTCTACAGAAGCTCCACTGAACTGGTTCTCTGCCTCTACAGCAGGTCTGCTGACCTGGTTCTTAGGCTCTAGAGCATCTCTGCTGACCTGGTTCTCAGGCTCTAAAGCTGCTCTGCTGACCTGATTCTCTGGCTCTAGATCTGCTGGCCTGGTTCTCTGGCTCTAGAGAAGCTCTGCTGACCTGGTTCTTAGGCTCTAGAGCAGCCCTGATGACCTGGTCCTCTGGCTCTAGAGCAGCTCTGCTGACTTGGTTCTCTGGCTCTAAAGCAGCTCTGCTGACCCGGTTCTCTGCCTCTAGAGCAGCTCTGCTGACCTGGTTTCTCTGGCTCTACAGCAGCTCTGCTGACCTGGTTCTCTGGCTCTAAAGCAGCTCTGCTGACCTTGTTCTCTGCCTCTAATGCAGCTCTGTTGACCTGGTTTCTCTGGATCTACAGCAGCTCTGCTGACCTGGTTCTCTGCCTCTAAAGCAGCTCTGCTGACCTGGTTCTTAGGCTCTAGAGCAGCTCTGCTGACCTGGTTCTCTGGATCTAGTGCTGGTATGCTGACCTGGTTCGTAGGCTCTATAGAAGCTCTGCTGACCTGGTTCTTTGGCTCTAAAGCAGCTCTGTTGACCTGGGTTGCTGGCTCTAAAGCAGCTCTGCTGACCTGGTTCTCTCCCTCTAAAGCAGCTCTGCTGACCTGGTTCGCTGGCTCTAAAGCAGCTCTGCTGACGTGGTTCTCTCCCTCTTAAGCAGCTCTGCTGACCTGGTTTCTCTGGCTCCACAGCAGCTCTGCTGACCTGGTTCTCTGCCTCTACATCAGCTCTGGTGACCCGGTTCTCTGCCTCTAGAGCAGCTCTGCTGACCTGGTTTCTCTGGCTCTACAGCAGCTCTGCTGACCTGGTTCTCTGGCTCTAGAGCAGATCTGCTGACCTGGTTCTCTGGCTCTAATGCAGCTCTGTTGACCTGGTTTCTCTGGATCTACAGCAGCTCTGCTGATCTGGTTCTCTGCCTCTAAAGCTGCTCTGCTGACCTGATTCTTAGGCTCAAGAGCAGCTCTGCTGACCTGGTTCTCTGGCTCTAAAGCAGTTCTGCTGACCTGGTTCTCTGGCTCAAAAGCAGTTCTGCTGACCTGGTTCTCTGGCTCTAAAGCAGCTCTGCTGACCTGGTTCTCTGGCTCTAGAGCAGCTCTGCTGACCTGGTTCTCTGGCTCTACTGCAGCTCTGTTGACCTGGTTTCTCTGGATCTACAGCAGCTCTGCTGACCTGGTTCTCTGCCTCTAAAGCAGCTCTGCTGACCTGGTTCTTAGGCTCTAGAGCAGCTCTGCTGACCTGGTTCTCTGGCTCTAAAGCAGTTCTGCTGACCTGGTTCTCTGCCTCTACAGCAGCTCTGCTGACCCGGTTCTCTGCCTCTAGAGCAGCTCTGCTGACCTGGTTTCTCTGGCTCTACAGCAGCTCTGCTGACCGGGTTCTCTGGCTCTAGAGCAGCTCTGCTGACCTGGTTCTCTGGCTCTAATGCAGCTCTACTGACCTGGTTCTATGGCTCTAGAGCAGCTCTGCTGACCTGGTTCTCTGGATCTAGTGCTGGTATGCTGACCTGGTTCTTAGGCTCTAGAGAAGCTCTGCTGGCCGGGTTCTTTGGCTCTAAAGCAGCTCTGTTGACCTGGGTCGCTGGCTCTAAAGCAGGTCTGCTGACCTGGTTCTCTCCCTCTAAAGCAGCTCTGCTGACCTGGTTCGCTGTCTCTAAAGCAGCTCTGCTGACGTGGTTCTCTCCCTCTTAAGCAGCTATGCTGACCCGGTTTCTCTGGCTCTACAGCAGCTCTGCTGACCTGGTTCTCTGCCTCTACAGCAGCTCTGCTGACCCGGTTCTCTGCCTCTAGAGCAGCTCTGCTGACCTGGTTTCTCTGGCTGTACAGCAGCTCTGCTGACCTGGTTCACTGGTTCTAGTGCTGGTATGCTGACCTGGTTCTTAGGCTCTAGAGAAGCTCTGCTGGCCGGGTTCTTTGGCTCTAAAGCAGCTCTGTTGACCTGGGTCGCTGGCTCTAAAGCAGGTCTGCTGACCTGGTTCTCTCCCTCTAAAGCAGCTCTGCTGACCTGGTTCGCTGTCTCTAAAGCAGCTCTGCTGACGTGGTTCTCTCCCTCTTAAGCAGCTATGCTGACCCGGTTTCTCTGGCTCTACAGCAGCTCTGCTGACCTGGTTCTCTGCCTCTACAGCAGCTCTGCTGACCCGGTTCTCTGCCTCTAGAGCAGCTCTGCTGACCTGGTTTCTCTGGCTGTACAGCAGCTCTGCTGACCTGGTTCACTGGTTCTAGAGCAGCTCTGCTGACCTGGTTCTCAGGCTCTAATACAGCTCTGTTGACCTGGTTTGTCTGGATCTACAGCAGCTCTGCTGACCTGGTTCTCTGCCTCTAAAGCAGCTCTGCTGACCTGGTTCTCTGGCTCTAAAGGAGTTCTGCTGACCTGGTTCTCTGGCTCTAAAGCAGCTCTGCTGACCTTGTTCTCTGGCTCTAAAGCAGCTCTGCTGACCTGGTTCTCTGGCTCTAAAGCGGCTCCGGGTTCTCTGGCTCTAAAGCAGCTCTGCTGACCTGGTTCTCTGGCTCTAAAGTGGCGTGGCTCTGCTGACCTGGTTCTCTGGCTCTAAAGCAGCTTTGCTGACCTGGTACTTAGGCTCTAGAGAAGCTCTGCTGACCTGGTTCTCTGGCTCTAAAGCAGCTCTGCTGACCAGGTTCCCTGGCTCTAAAGCAGCTCTGCTGACCTGGTTCTCTGGCTCTAAAGCGGCTCCGGGTTCTCTGGCTCTAAAGCAGCTCTGCTGACCTGCTTCTCTGGCTCTAAAGGGGCTCTGCTGACCTGGTTCTGTGGCTCTAAAGCAGCTCTGCTGACCTGGTTCGCTGTCTCTAAAGCAGCTCTGCTGACGTGGTTCTCTCCCTCTTAAGCAGCTATGCTGACCCGGTTTCTCTGGCTCTACAGCAGCTCTGCTGACCTGGTTCTCTGCCTCTACAGCAGCTCTGCTGACCCGGTTCTCTGCCTCTAGAGCAGCTCTGCTGACCTGGTTTCTCTGGCTGTACAGCAGCTCTGCTGACCTGGTTCACTGGTTCTAGAGCAGCTCTGCTGACCTGGTTCTCTGGCTCTAAAGCAGTTCTGCTGACCTGGTTCTCTGGCTCTAAAGCAGTTCTGCTGACCTGGTTCTCTGGCTCTAAAGCAGCTCTGCTGACCTGGTTCTCTGGCTCTAGAGCAGCTCTGCTGACCTGGTTCTCTGGCTCTACTGCAGCTCTGTTGACCTGGTTTCTCTGGATCTACAGCAGCTCTGCTGACCTGGTTCTCTGCCTCTAAAGCAGCTCTGCTGACCTGGTTCTTAGGCTTTAGAGCAGCTCTGCTGACCTGGTTCTCTGGCTCTAAAGCAGTTCTGCTGACCTGGTTCTCTGGCTCTAAAGCAGCTCTGCTCACCTGGTTCTCTGCCTCTACAGCAGCTCTGCTGACCCGGTTCTCTGCCTCTAGAGCAGCTCTGCTGACCTGGTTTCTCTGGCTCTACAGCAGCTCTGCTGACCTGGTTCTCTGGCTCTAGAGCAGCTCTGCTGACCTGGTTCTCTGGCTCTAATGCAGCTCTACTGACCTGGTTCTATGGCTCTAGAGCAGCTCTGCTGACCTGGTTCTCTGGATCTAGTGCTGGTATGCTGACCTGGTTCTTAGGCTCTAGAGAAGCTCTGCTGACCGGGTTCTTTGGCTCTAAAACAGCTCTGTTGACCTGGGTCGCTGGCTCTAAAGCAGGTCTGCTGACCTGGTTCTCTCCCTCTAAAGCAGCTCTGCTGACCTGGTTCGCTGTCTCTAAAGCAGCTCTGCTGACGTGGTTCTCTCCCTCTTAAGCAGCTATGCTGACCTGGTTTCTCTGGCTCTACAGCAGCTCTGCTGACCTGGTTCTCTGCCTCTACAGCAGCTCTGCTGACCCGGTTCTCTGCCTCTAGAGCAGCTCTGCTGACCTGGTTTCTCTGGCTGTACAGCAGCTCTGCTGACCTGGTTCTCTGGTTCTAGAGCAGCTCTGCTGACCTGGTTCTCTGGCTCTAATGCAGCTCTGTTGACCTGGTTTGTCTGGATCTACAGCAGCTCTGCTGACCTGGTTCTCTGCCTCTAAAGCAGCTCTGCTTACCTGGTTCTTAGGCTCTAGAGCAGCTCTGCTGACCTGGTTCTCTGGCTCTAAAGGAGTTCTGCTGACCTGGTTCTCTGGCTCTAAAGCAGCTCTGCTGACCTTGTTCTCTGGCTCTAAAGCAGCTCTGCTGACCTGGTTCTCTGGCTCTAAAGCGGCTCCGGGTTCTCTGGCTCTAAAGCAGCTCTGCTGACCTGGTTCTCTGGCTCTAAAGTGGCGTGGCTCAGCTGACCTGGTTCTCTGGCTCTAAAGCAGCTTTGCTGACCTGGTACTTAGGCTCTAGAGAAGCTCTGCTGACCTGGTTCTCTGGCTCTAAAGCAGCTCTGCTGACCTGGTTCTCTGGCTCTAAAGCAGCTCTGCTGACCTGGTTCCCTGGCTCTAAAGCGGCTCCGGGTTCTCTGGCTCTAAAGCAGCTCTGCTGACTTGCTTCTCTGGCTCTAAAGGGGCTCTGCTGACCTGGTTCTGTGGCTCTAAAGCAGCTCTGCTGACCTGATTCTAAAGCGGATCTGCTGACCTGGTTCTCTCCCTCTAAAGCAGCTCTGCTGACCTGGTTCCCTGGCTCTAAAGCATCTCTGTTGTCCTGGTTCTCAGGCTCTAGAGCAGCTCTGCTGCCCTGGTTCTCTGGCTCAAAAGCAGCTCTGCTGACCTGGTTCTATGGCTCTAAAGCAGCTCTGCTGAACTGGTTCTCTGGCTGTACAGAAGCTCTGCTGAACTGGTTCTAAAGCGACTCTGCTGACATGGTTCTCTCCCTCTAAAGCAGCTCTGCTGACCTGGTTCCCTGGCTCTAAAGCAGCTCTGTTGTCCTGGTTCTCTGGCTCTAGAACAGCTCTGCTGACCTGGTTCTAAGGCTCTACAGCAACTCTGCTGCCCTGGTTCTCTGGCTCAAAAGCAGCTCTGCTGACCTGGTTCAATGGCAATAAAGCAGCTCTGATGACCTTGCTCTCTGGCTCTACAGAAGCTCCACTGAACTGGTTCTCTGCCTCTACAGCAGGTCTGCTGACCTGGTTCTTAGGCTCTAGAGCATCTCTGCTGACCTGGTTCTCGGGCTCTAAAGCTGCTCTGCTGACCTGATTCTCTGGCTCTAGCTCTGCTGGCCTGGTTCTCTGGCTCTAGAGAAGCTCTGCTGACCTGGTTCTTATGCTCTAGAGCAGCTCTGATGACCTGGTCCTCTGGCTCTAGAGTAGCTCTGCTGACCTGGTTCTCTGGCTCTAAAGTAGCTCTGTTGACCTGGTTCGCTGGCTCTAAAGCAGCTCTGCTGACCTGGTTCTCTCCCTCTAAAGTAGCTCTGCTGACCTGGTTCACTGGCTCTAAAACAGCTCTGCTGACGTGGTTCTCTACCTCTTAAACAGCTCTGCTGACCTGGTTTCTCTGGCTCTACAGCAGCTCTGCTGTCCTGGTTCTCTGCCTCTACAGCAGCTCTGCTGACCCGGTTCTCTGCCTCTAGAGCAGCTCTGCTGACCTGGTTTCTAGGGCTCTACAGGAGCGCTGCTGACCTGGTTCTCTGGCTCTAGAGCAGCTCTGCTGACCTGGTTCTCTGGCTCTAATGCAGCTCTGTTGACCTGGTTTCTCTGGCTCTACAGCAGCTCTGCTGACCTGGTTCTCTGCCTCTAAAGCAGCTCTGCTGACCTGTTTCTTAGGCTCTAGAGCAGGTCTGCTGATCTCGTTCTTAAGCTCTAAAGCTGCTCTGCAGACCTGGTTCTCTGGCTCTCGCTCTGCTGACCTGGTTCTCTGGCTCTAGAGAAGCTCAGTTGACCTGGTTCTTAGGCTCTAGAGCAGCTCTGATGACCTGGTTCTAAAGCAGGTCTGCTGACCTGGTTCTCTCCCTCTAAAGCAGCTCTGCTGACCTGGTTCTCTGGCTCTAGAACAGCTCTGCTGACCTGGTTCTCTGGATCTAGAGCAGCTCTGTTGACTTTGTTCTTAGGCTCTAGAGCAGCTCTGCTGACCTGGTTCTCTGGCTCTGCTGAACTGGCTCGCTGGCTCTAAAGCAGCTTTGCTGACATGGTTCTCTCCCTCTAAAGCAGCTCTGCTGACCTGGTTCGCTGGCTCTAAAGCAGCTCTGCTGACGTGGTTCTCTCCCTCTTAAGCAGCTCTGCTGACCTGATTTCTCTGGCTCTACAGCAGCTCTGCTGACCTGCTTCTCTGCCTCTACAGCAGCTCTGCTGACCCGGTTCTCTGCCTCCAGAGCAGCTCTGCTGACCTGGTTTCTCTGGCTCTACAGCAGCTCTGCTGACCTGGTTTTCTGGCTCTGGAGCAGCTCTGCTGACCTGGTTCTCTGGCTCTAATGCAGCTCTGTTGACCAGGTTTCTCTGGCTCTACAGCAGCTCTGCTGAACTCGTTCTCTGCCTCTAGAGCAGCTCTGCTGACCTGGTTCAATGGCTCTAAAGCAGCTTTGATGACCTTGTTCTATGGCTCTACAGAAGCTCCACTGAACTGGTTCTCTGCCTCTACAGCAGGTCTGCTGACCTGGTTCTCTCCCTCTAAAGCAGCTCTGCTGACCTGGTTCTCTGGCTCTAGAGCAGCTCTGTTGACCTGGTTCTCTGGATCTAGAGCAGCTCTGTTGACTTTGTTCTTAGGCTCTAGAGCAGCTCTGCTGACTTGGTTCTCTGGCTCTAAAGCAGTTCTGCTGAACTGGTTCGCTGGCTCTAAAGCAGCTCTGCTGACCTGGTTCTCTCCCTCTAAAGCAGCTCTGCTGATCTGGTTCGCTGGCTCTAAAGCAGCTCTGCTGACATGGTTCTCTCACTCTTAAGCAGCTCTGCTGACCTGGTTTCTCTGGCTCTACAGCAGCTCTGCTGACCTGCTTCTCTGCCTCTACAGCAGCTCTGCTGACCCGGTTCTCTGCCTCTAGAGCAGCTCTGCTGACCTGGTTTCTCTGGCTCTACAGCAGCTCTGCTGACCCGGTTTTCTGGCTCTAGAGCAGCTCTGCTGACCTGGTTCTCTGGCTCTAATGCAGCTCTGTTGACCTGGTTTCTCTGGCTCTACAGCAGCTCTGCTGAACTCGTTCTCTGCCTCTAGAGCAGCTCTGCTGACCTGGTTCTTAGGCTCTAGAGCAGCTCTGTTGACCCGGTTCTCTGGCTCTAAAGCAGCTCTGCTGACCTGCTTCTCTGCCTCTAAAGCAGCTCTGCTGACCTGGTTCTCTGGTTCTAAAGCGGCTCCGGGTTCTCTGGCTCCAAAGCAGCTCTGCTGATCTGGTTCTCTGGGTCTTAAGTGGCTCTGCTGACATGGTTCTCTGGCTCTAATGCAGCTCTGCTGACCTGGTTCTAAAGCGACTCTGCTGACATGGTTCTCTCCCTCTAAAGCAGCTCTGCTGACCTGGTTCCCTGGCTCTAAAGCAGCTCTGTTGTCCTGGTTCTCTGGCTCTAGAACAGCTCTGCTG
The DNA here is from genome assembly GCF_964204655.1 of Triturus cristatus. Taxonomy (NCBI): domain Eukaryota; kingdom Metazoa; phylum Chordata; class Amphibia; order Caudata; family Salamandridae; genus Triturus; species Triturus cristatus. Next base: position 894,731 of record NW_028188130.1, on the reverse strand, counting down.
ACCTGGTTCTAAGGCTCTAGAGCAGCTCTGCTGCCCTGGTTCTCTGGCTCAAAAGCAGCTCTGCTGACCTAGTTCAATGGCTCTAAAGCAGCTTTGATGACCTTGTTCTATGGCTCTACAGAAGCTCCACTGAACTGGTTCTCTGCCTCTACAGCAGGTCTGCTGATCTGGTTCTTAGGCTCTAGAGCATCTCTGCTGACCTGGTTCTCAGGCTCTAAAGCTGCTCTGCTGACCTGATTCTCTGGCTCTAGATCTGCTGGCCTGGTTCTCTGGCTCTAGAGAAGCTCTGCTGACCTGTTTCTTAGGCTCTAGAGCAGCTCTGATGACCTGGTCCTCTGGCTCTAGAGCAGCTCTGCTGACCTGGTTCTCTGGCTCTAAAGCAGCTCTGCTGACCCGGTTCTCTGCCTCTAGAGCAGCTCTGCTGACCTGGTTTCTCTGGCTCTACAGCAGCTCTGCTGACCTGGTTCCCTGCTTCTAGAGCAGCTCTGCTGACCTGGTTCTCTTCCTCTAATGCAGCTCTGTTGACCTGGTTTCTCTGGATCTACAGCAGCTCTGCTGACCTGGTTCTCTGCCTCTAAAGCAGCTCTGCTGACTTGGTTCTTAGGCTCTAGAGCAGCTCTGCTGACCTGGTTCTCTGGCTCTAAAGCAGTTCTGCTGACCTGGTTCTCTGGCTCTAAAGCAGCTCTGCTGACCTGGTTCTCTGCCTCTACAGCAGCTCTGCTGACCCGGTTCTCTGCCTCTAGAGCAGCTCTGCTGACCTGGTTTCTCTGGCTCTACAGCAGCTCTGCTGACCTGGTTCTCTGGCTCTAGAGCAGCTCTGCTGACCTGGTTCTCTGGCTCTAATGCAGCTCTACTGACCTGGTTCTATGGCTCTAGAGCACCTCTGCTGACCTGGTTCTCTGGATCTAGTGCTGGTATGCTGACCTGGTTCTTAGGCTCTAGAGAAGCTCTGCTGACCGGGTTCTTTGGCTCTAAAGCAGCTCTGTTGACCTGGGTCGCTGGCTCTAAAGCAGGTCGGCTGACCTGGTTCTCTCCCTCTAAAGCAGCTCTGCTGACCTGGTTCGCTGTCTCTAAAGCAGCTCTGCTGACGTGGTTCTCTCCCTCTTAAGCAGCTATGCTGACCTGGTTTCTCTGGCTCTACAGCAGCTCTGCTGACCTGGTTCTCTGCCTCTACAGCAGCTCTGCTGACCCGGTTCTCTGCCTCTAGAGCAGCTCTGCTGACCTGGTTTCTCTGGCTGTACAGCAGCTCTGCTGACCTGGTTCTCTGGTTCTAGAGCAGCTCTGCTGACCTGGTTCTCTGGCTCTAATGCAGCTCTGTTGACCTGGTTTGTCTGGATCTACAGCAGCTCTGCTGACCTGTTCTCTGCCTCTAAAGCAGCTCTGCTCACCTGGTTCTTAGGCTCTAGAGCAGCTCTGCTGACCTGGTTCTCTGGCTCTAAAGGAGTTCTGCTGACCTGGTTCTCTGGCTCTAAAGCAGCTCTGCTGACCTTGTTCTCTGGCTCTAAAGCAGCTCTGCTGACCTGGTTCTCTGGCTCTAAAGCGGCTCCGGGTTTTCTGGCTCTAAAGCAGCTCTGCTGACCTGGTTCTCTGGCTCTAAAGTGGCGTGGCTCAGCTGACCTGGTTCTCTGGCTCTAAAGCAGCTTTGCTGACCTGGTACTTAGGCTCTAGAGAAGCTCTGCTGACCTGGTTCTCTGGCTCTAAAGCAGCTCTGCTGACCTGGTTCTCTGGCTCTAAAGCAGCTCTGCTGACCTGGTTCTCTGGCTCTAAAGCGGCTCCGGGTTCTCTGGCTCTAAAGCAGCTCTGCTGACCTGCTTCTCTGGCTCTAAAGGGGCTCTGCTGACCTGGTTCTGTGGCTCTAAAGCAGCTCTGCTGACCTGATGCTAAAGCGGATCTGCTGACCTGGTTCTCTCCCTCTAAAGCAGCTCTGCTGACCTGGTTCCCTGGATCTAAAGCAGCTCTGTTGTCCTGGTTCTCAGGCTCTAGAGCAGCTCTGCTGCCCTGGTTCTCTGGCTCAAAAGCAGCTCTGCTGACCTGGTTCTATGGCTCTAAAGCAGCTCTGCTGAACTGGTTCTCTGGCTGTACAGAAGCTCTGCTGAACTGGTTCTAAAGCGACTCTGCTGACATGGTTCTCTCCCTCTAAAGCAGCTCTGCTGACCTGGTTCCCTGGCTCTAAAGCAGCTCTGTTGTCCTGCTTCTCTGGCTCTAGAACAGCTCTGCTGACCTGGTTCTAAGGCTCTACAGCAGCTCTGCTGCCCTGGTTCTCTGGCTCAAAAGCAGCTCTGCTGACCTGGTTCAATGGCAATAAAGCAGCTCTGATGACCTTGTTCTCTGGCTCTACAGAAGCTCCACTGAACTGGTTCTCTGCCTCTACAGCAGGTCTGCTGACCTGGTTCTTAGGCTCTAGAGCATCTCTGCTGACCTGGTTCTCAGGCTCTAAAGCTGCTCTGCTGACCTGATTCTCTGGCTCTAGCTCTGCTGGCCTGGTTCTCTGGCTCTGGAGAAGCTCTGCTGACCTGGTTCTTATGCTCTAGAGCAGCTCTGATGACCTGGTCCTCTGGCTCTAGAGCAGCTCTGCTGACCTGGTTCTCTGGCTCTAAAGTAGCTCTGTTGACCTGGTTCGCTGGCTCTAAAGCAGCTCTGCTGACCTGGTTCTCTCCCTCTAAAGTAGCTCTGCTGACCTGGTTCACTGGCTCTAAAACAGCTCTGCTGACGTGGTTCTCTACCTCTTAAACAGCTCTGCTGACCTGGTTTCTCTGGCTCTACAGCAGCTCTGCTGTCCTGGTTCTCTGCCTCTACAGCAGCTCTGCTGACCCGGTTCTCTGCCTCTAGAGCAGCTCTGCTGACCTGGTTTCTCGGGCTCTACAGGAGCTCTGCTGACCTGGTTCTCTGGCTCTAGAGCAGCTCTGCTGACCTGGTTCTCTGGCTCTAATGCAGCTCTGTTGACCTGGTTTCTCTGGCTCTACAGCAGCTCTGCTGACCTGGTTCTCTGCCTCTAAAGCAGCTCTGCTGACCTGTTTCTTAGGCTCTAGAGCAGGTCTGCTGACCTGGTTCTTAAGCTCTAAAGCTGCTCTGCAGACCTGGTTCTCTGGCTCTAGCTCTGCTGACCTGGTTCTCTGGCTCTAGAGAAGCTCAGTTGACCAGGTTCTTAGGCTCTAGAGCAGCTCTGATGACCTGGTTCTAAAGCAGGTCTGCTGACCTGGTTCTCTCCCTCTAAAGCAGCTCTGCTGACCTGGTTCTCTGGCTCTAGAGCAGCTCTGCTGACCTGGTTCTCTGGATCTAGAGCAGCTCTGTTGACTTTGTTCTTAGGCTCTAGAGCAGCTCTGCTGACCTGGTTCTCTGGCTCTGCTGAACTGGTTCGCTGGCTCTAAAGCAGCTTTGCTGACCTGGTTCTCTCCCTCTAAAGCAGCTCTGCTGACCTGGTTCGCTGGCTCTAAAGCAGCTCTGCTGACGTGGTTCTCTCCCTCTTAAGCAGCTCTGCTGACCTGATTTCTCTGGCTCTACAGCAGCTCTGCTGACCTGCTTCTCTGCCTCTACAGCAGCTCTGCTGACCCGGTTCTCTGCCTCCAGAGCAGCTCTGCTGACCTGGTTTCTCTGGCTCTACAGCAGCTCTGCTGACCTGGTTTTCTGGCTCTGGAGCAGCTCTGCTGACCTGGTTCTCTGGCTCTAATGCAGCTCTGTTGACCTGGTTTCTCTGGCTCTACAGCAGCTCTGCTGAACTCGTTCTCTGCCTCTAGAGCAGCTCTGCTGACCTGGTTCAATGGCTCTAAAGCAGCTTTGATGACCTTGTTCTATGGCTCTACAGAAGCTCCACTGAACTGGTTCTCTGCCTCTACAGCAGGTCTGCTGACCTGGTTCTCTCCCCCTAAAGCAGCTCTGCTGACCTGGTTCTCTGGCTCTAGAGCAGCTCTGCTGACCTGGTTCTCTGGATCTAGAGCAGCTCTGTTGACTTTGTTCTTAGGCTCTAGAGCAGCTCTGCTGACCTGGTTCTCTGGCTCTAAAGCAGTTCTGCTGAACTGGTTCGCTGGCTCTAAAGCAGCTCTGCTGACCTGGTTCTCTCCCTCTAAAGTAGCTCTGCTGACCTGGTTCGCTGGCTCTAAAGCAGCTCTGCTGACGTGGTTCTCTCCCTCTTAAGCAGCTCTGCTGACCTGGTTTCTCTGGCTCTACAGCAGCTCTGCTGACCTGCTTCTCTGCCTCTACAGCAGCTCTGCTGACCCGGTTCTCTGCCCCTAGAGCAGCTCTGCTGACCTGGTTTCTCTGGCTCTACAGCAGCTCTGCTGACCTGGTTTTCTGGCTCTAGAGCAGCTCTGCTGACCTGGTTCTCTGGCTCTAATGCAGCTCTGTTGACCTGGTTTCTCTGGCTCTACAGCAGCTCTGCTGAACTCGTTCTCTGCCTCTAGAGCAGCTCTGCTGACCTGGTTCTTAGGCTCTAGAGCAGCTCTGCTGACCCGGTTCTCTGGCTCTAAAGCAGCTCTGCTGACCTGCTTCTCTGCCTCTAAAGCAGCTCTGCTGACCTGGTTCTATGGCTCTACAGCAGCTCTGCTGACCTGGTTCTCTGGCTCTAAAGCGGCTCCGGGTTCTCTGGCTCTAAAGCAGCTCTGCTGACCTGGTTCTCTGGCTCTAAAGTGGCGTGGCTCAGCTGACCTGGTTCTCTGGCTCTAAAGCAGCTTTGCTGACCTGGTACTTAGGCTCTAGAGAAGCTCTGCTGACCTGGTTCTCTGGCTCTAAAGCAGCTCTGCTGACCTGGTTCTCTGGCTCTAAAGCAGCTCTGCTGACCTGGTTCTCTGGCTCTAAAGCGGCTCCGGGTTCTCTGGCTCTAAAGCAGCTCTGCTGACCTGCTTCTCTGGCTCTAAAGGGGCTCTGCTGACCTGGTTCTGTGGCTCTAAAGCAGCTCTGCTGACCTGATGCTAAAGCGGATCTGCTGACCTGGTTCTCTCCCTCTAAAGCAGCTCTGCTGACCTGGTTCCCTGGATCTAAAGCAGCTCTGTTGTCCTGGTTCTCAGGCTCTAGAGCAGCTCTGCTGCCCTGGTTCTCTGGCTCAAAAGCAGCTCTGCTGACCTGGTTCTATGGCTCTAAAGCAGCTCTGCTGAACTGGTTCTCTGGCTGTACAGAAGCTCTGCTGAACTGGTTCTAAAGCGACTCTGCTGACATGGTTCTCTCCCTCTAAAGCAGCTCTGCTGACCTGGTTCCCTGGCTCTAAAGCAGCTCTGTTGTCCTGGTTCTCTGGCTCTAGAACAGCTCTGCTGACCTGGTTCTAAGGCTCTACAGCAGCTCTGCTGCCCTGGTTCTCTGGCTCAAAAGCAGCTCTGCTGACCTGGTTCAATGGCAATAAAGCAGCTCTGATGACCTTGTTCTCTGGCTCTACAGAAGCTCCACTGAACTGGTTCTCTGCCTCTACAGCAGGTCTGCTGACCTGGTTCTTAGGCTCTAGAGCATCTCTGCTGACCTGGTTCTCAGGCTCTAAAGCTGCTCTGCTGACCTGATTCTCTGGCTCTAGCTCTGCTGGCCTGGTTCTCTGGCTCTGGAGAAGCTCTGCTGACCTGGTTCTTATGCTCTAGAGCAGCTCTGATGACCTGGTCCTCTGGCTCTAGAGCAGCTCTGCTGACCTGGTTCTCTGGCTCTAAAGTAGCTCTGTTGACCTGGTTCACTGGCTCTAAAGCAGCTCTGCTGACCTGGTTCTCTCCCTCTAAAGTAGCTCTGCTGACCTGGTTCACTGGCTCTAAAACAGCTCTGCTGACGTGGTAATCTACCTCTTAAACAGCTCTGCTGACCTGGTTTCTCTGGCTCTACAGCAGCTCTGCTGTCCTGGTTCTCTGCCTCTACAGCAGCTCTGCTGACCCGGTTCTCTGCCTCTAGAGCAGCTCTGCTGACCTGGTTTCTCGGGCTCTACAGGAGCTCTGCTGACCTGGTTCTCTGGCTCTAGAGCAGCTCTGCTGACTTGGTTCTCTGGCTCTAATGCAGCTCTGTTGACCTGGTTTCTCTGGCTCTACAGCAGCTCTGCTGACCTGGTTCTCTGCCTCTAAAGCAGCTCTGCTGACCTGTTTCTTAGGCTCTAGAGCAGGTCTGCTGACCTGGTTCTTAAGCTCTAAAGCTGCTCTGCAGACCTGGTTCTCTGGCTCTAGCTCTGCTGACCTGGTTCTCTGGCTCTAGAGAAGCTCAGTTGACCTGGTTCTTAGGCTCTAGAGCAGCTCTGCTGACCTGGTTCTCTCCCTCTAAAGCAGCTCTGCTGACCTGGTTATCTGGCTCTAGAGCAGCTCTGCTGACCTGGTTCTCTGGATCTAGAGCAGCTCTGTTGACTTTGTTCTTAGGCTCTAGAGCAGCTCTGCTGACCTGGTTCTCTGGCTCTGCTGAACTGGTTCGCTGGCTCTAAAGCAGCTTTGCTGACCTGGTTCTCTCCCTCTAAAGCAGCTCTGCTGACCTGGTTCGCTGGCTCTAAAGCAGCTCTGCTGACGTGGTTCTCTCCCTCTTAAGCAGCTCTGCTGACCTGATTTCTCTGGCTCTACAGCAGCTCTGCTGACCTGCTTCTCTGCCTCTACAGCAGCTCTGCTGACCCGGTTCTCTGCCTCCAGAGCAGCTCTGCTGACCTGGTTTCTCTGGCTCTACAGCAGCTCTGCTGACCTGGTTTTCTGGCTCTGGAGCAGCTCTGCTGACCTGGTTCTCTGGCTCTAATGCAGCTCTGTTGACCTGGTTTCTCTGGCTCTACAGCAGCTCTGCTGAACTCGTTCTCTGCCTCTAGAGCAGCTCTGCTGACCTGGTTCAATGGCTCTAAAGCAGCTTTGATGACCTTGTTCTATGGCTCTACAGAAGCTCCACTGAACTGGTTCTCTGCCTCTACAGCAGGTCTGCTGACCTGGTTCTCTCCCCCTAAAGCAGCTCTGCTGACCTGGTTCTCTAGCTCTAGAGCAGCTCTGCTGACCTGGTTCTCTGGATCTAGAGCAGCTCTGTTGACTTTGTTCTTAGGCTCTAGAGCAGCTCTGCTGACCTGGTTCTCTGGCTCTAAAGCAGTTCTGCTGAACTGGTTCGCTGGCTCTAAAGCAGCTCTGCTGACCTGGTTCTCTCCCTCTAAAGCAGCTCTGCTGACCTGGTTCGCTGGCTCTAAAGCAGCTCTGCTGACGTGGTTCTCTCCCTCTTAAGCAGCTCTGCTGACCTGGTTTTTCTGGCTCTACAGCAGCTCTGCTGACCTGCTTCTCTGCCTCTACAGCAGCTCTGCTGACCCGGTTCTCTGCCCCTAGAGCAGCTCTGCTGACCTGGTTTCTCTGGCTCTACAGCAGCTCTGCTGACCTGGTTTTCTGGCTCTAGAGCAGCTCTGCTGACCTGGTTCTCTGGCTCTAATGCAGCTCTGTTGACCTGGTTTCTCTGGCTCTACAGCAGCTCTGCTGAACTCGTTCTCTGCCTCTAGAGCAGCTCTGCTGACCTGGTTCTTAGGCTCTAGAGCAGCTCTGCTGACCCGGTTCTCTGGCTCTAAAGCAGCTCTGCTGACCTGCTTCTCTGCCTCTAAAGCAGCTCTGCTGACCTGGTTCTATGGCTCTACAGCAGCTCTGCTGCCCTGGTTCTCTGGCTCAAAAGCAGCTCTGCTGGCCTGGTTCAATGGCAATAAAGCAGCTCTGATGACCTTGTTCTCTGGCTCTACAGAAGCTCCACTGAACTGGTTCTCTGCCTCTACAGCAGGTCTGCTGACCTGGTTCTTAGGCTCTAGAGCATCTCTGCTGACCTGGTTCTCAGGCTCTAAAGCTGCTCTGCTGACCTGATTCTCTGGCTCTAGCTCTGCTGGCCTGGTTCTCTGGCTCTAGAGAAGCTCTGCTGACCTGGTTCTTATGCTCTAGAGCGGCTCTGATGACCTGGTCCTCTGGCTCTAGAGCAGCTCTGCTGACCTGGTTCTCTGGCTCTAAAGCAGCTCTGCTGACCTGGTTCGCTGGCTCTAAAGCAGCTCTGCTGACCTGGTTCTCTCCCTCTAAAGTAGCTCTGCTGACCTGGTTCACTGGCTCTAAAACAGCTCTGCTGACGTGGTTCTCTCCCTCTTAAACAGCTCTGCTGACCTGGTTTCTCTGGCTCTACAGCAGCTCTGCTGACCCGGTTCTCTGCCTCTAGAGCAGCTCTGCTGACCTGGTTTCTCGGGCTCTACAGGAGCTCTGCTGACCTGGTTCTCTGGCTCTAGAGCAGCTCTGCTGACCTGGTTCTCTGGCTCTAATGCAGCTCTGTTGACCTGGTTTCTCTGGCTCTACAGCAGCTCTGCTGACCTGGTTCTCTGTCTCTAAAGCAGCTCTGCTGACCTGTTTCTTAGGCTCTAGAGCAGGTCTGCTGACCTGGTTCTTAAGCTCTAAAGCGGCTCTGCAGACCTGGTTCTCTGGCTCTAGCTCTGCTGACCTGGTTCTCTGGCTCTAGAGAAGCTCAGTTGACCTGGTTCTTAGGCTCTAGAGCAGCTCTGATGACCTGGTTCTAAAGCAGGTCTGCTGACCTGGTTCTCTCCCTCTAAAGCAGCTCTGCTGACCTGGTTCTCTGGCTCTAGAGCAGCTCTGCTGACCTGGTTCTCTGGATCTAGAGCAGCTCTGTTGACTTTGTTCTTAGGCTCTAGAGCAGCTCTGCTGACCTGGTTCTCTGGCTCTGCTGAACTGGTTCGCTGGCTCTAAAGCAGCTTTGCTGACCTGGTTCTCTGCCTCTAGAGCAGCTCTGCTGACCTGGTTTCTCTGGCTCTACAGCAGCTCTGCTGACCTGGTTCTCTGGCTCTAGAGCAGCTCTGCTGACCTGGTTTCTCGGGCTCTACAGGAGCTCTGCTGACCTGGTTCTCTGGCTCTAGAGCAGCTCTGCTGACCTGGTTCTCTGGCTCTAATGCAGCTCTGTTGACCTGGTTTCTCTGGCTCTACAGCAGCTCTGCTGACCTGGTTCACTGCCTCTAAAGCAGCTCTGCTGACCTGTTTCTTAGGCTCTAGAGCAGGTCTGCTGACCTGGTTCTTAAGCTCTAAAGCTGCTCTGCAGACCTGGTTCTCTGGCTCTAGCTCTGCTGACCTGGTTCTCTGGCTCTAGAGAAGCTCAGTTGACCTGGTTCTTAGGCTCTAGAGCAGCTCTGATGACCTGGTTCTAAAGCAGGTCTGCTGACCTGGTTCTCTCCCTCTAAAGCAGCTCTGCTGACCTGGTTCTCTGGCTCTAGAGCAGCTCTGCTGACCTGGTTCTCTGGATCTAGAGCAGCTCTGTTGACTTTGTTCTTAGGCTCTAGAGCAGCTCTGCTGACCTGGTTCTCTGGCTCTGCTGAACTGGTTCGCTGGCTCTAAAGCAGCTTTGCTGACCTGGTTCTCTCCCTCTAAAGCAGCTCTGCTGACCTGGTTCGCTGGCTCTAAAGCAGCTCTGCTGACGTGGTTCTCTCCCTCTTAAGCAGCTCTGCTGACCTGATTTCTCTGGCTCTACAGCAGCTCTGCTGACCTGCTTCTCTGCCTCTACAGCAGCTCTGCTGACCCGGTTCTCTGCCTCCAGAGCAGCTCTGCTGACCTGGTTTCTCTGGCTCTACAGCAGCTCTGCTGACCTGGTTTTCTGGCTCTGGAGCAGCTCTGCTGACCTGGTTCTCTGGCTCTAATGCAGCTCTGTTGACCTGGTTTCTCTGGCTCTACAGCAGCTCTGCTGAACTCGTTCTCTGCCTCTAGAGCAGCTCTGCTGACTTGGTTCTTAGGCTCTAGAGCAGCTCTGCTGACCCGGTTCTCTGGCTCTAATGCAGCTCTGCTGACCTGCTTCTCTGCCTCTAAAGCAGCTCTGCTTACCTGGTTCTCTGGTTCTAAAGCGGCTACGGGATCTCTGGCTCTAAAGCAGCTCTGCTGACCTGGTTCTCTGGGTCTTAAGTGGCTCTGCTGACATGGTTCTCTGGCTCTAAAGCAGCTCCGCTGACCTGGTTCTAAAGCGACTCTGCTGACATGGTTCTCTCCCTCTAAAGCAGCTCTGCTGACCTGGTTCCCTGGCTCTAAAACAGCTCTGCTGACCTGGTTCTAAGGCTCTAGAGCAGCTCTGCTGCCCTGGTTCTCTGGCTCAAAAGCAGCTCTGCTGACCTGGTTCAATGGCAATAAAACAGCTCTGATGACCTTGTTCTCTGGCTCTACAGAAGCTCCACTGAACTGGTTCTCTGCCTCTACAGCAGGTCTGCTGACCTGGTTCTTAGGCTCTAGAGCATCTCTGCTGAACTGGTTCTCAGGCTCTAAAGCTGCTCTGCTGGCCTGGTTCTCTGGCTCTAGAACAGCTCTGCTGACCTGGTTCTAAGGCTCTAGAGCAGCTCTGCTGCCCTGGTTCTCTGGCTCAAAAGCAGCTCTGCTGACCTGGTTCAATGGCTCTAAAGCAGCTTTGATGACCTGATTCTCTGGCTCTAGATCTGCTGGCCTGGTTCTCTGGCTCTAGAGCAGCTCTGCTGACCTGGTTCTCTGGCTCTAAAGCAGCTCTGCTGACCCGGTTCTCTGCCTCTAGAGCAGCTCTGCTGACCTGGTTTCTCTGGCTCTACAGAAGCTCTGCTGACCTGGTTCTCTGGCTCTAGAGCAGCTCTGCTGACCTGGTTCTCTGCCTCTAATGCAGCTCTGTTGACCTGGTTTCTCTGGATCTACAGCAGCTCTGCTGACCTGGTTCTAAGGCTCTAGAGCAGCTCTGCTGCCCTGGTTCTCTGGCTCAAAAGCAGCTCTGCTGACCTGGTTCAATGGCAATAAAGCAGCTCTGATGACCTTGTTCTCTGGCTCTACAGAAGCTCCACTGAACTGGTTCTCTGCCTCTACAGCAGGTCTGCTGACCTGGTTCTTAGGCTCTAGAGCATCTCTGCTGAACTGGTTCTCAGGCTCTAAAGCTGCTCTGCTGGCCTGGTTCTCTGTCTCTAGAACAGCTCTGCTGACCTGGTTCTAAGGCTCTAGAGCAGCTCTGCTGCCCTGGTTCTCTGGCTCAAAAGCAGCTCTGCTGACCTGGTTCAATGGCTCTAAAGCAGCTTTGATGACCTGATTCTCTGGCTCTAGATCTGCTGGCCTGGTTCTCTGGCTCTAGAGCAGCTCTGCTGACCTGGTTCTCTGGCTCTAAAGCAGCTCTGCTGACCCGGTTCTCTGCCTCTAGAGCAGCTCTGCTGACCTGGTTTCTCTGGCTCTACAGCAGCTCTGCTGACCTGGTTCTCTGGCTCTAGAGCAGCTCTGCTGACCTGGTTCTCTGCCTCTAATGCAGCTCTGTTGACCTGGTTTCTCTGGATCTACAGCAGCTCTGCTGACCTGGTTCTCTGCCTCTAAAGCAGCTCTGCTGACCTGGTTCTTAGGCTCTAGAGCAGCTCTGCTGACCTGGTTCTCTGGATCTAGTGCTGGTATGCTGACCTGGTTCGTAGGCTCTATAGAAGCTCTGCTGACCTGGTTCTCTCCCTCTAAAGCAGCTCTGCTGACCTGGTTCGCTGGCTCTAAAGCAGCTCTGCTGACCTGTTTCTCTCCCTCTAAAGCAGCTCTGCTGACCTGGTTTCTCTGGCTCCACAGCAGCTCTGCTGACCTGCTTCTCTGCCTCTACAGCAGCTCTGCTGACACGGTTCTCTGCCTCTAGAGCAGCTCTGCTGACCTGGTTTCTCTGGCTCTACAGCAGCTCTGCTGACCTGGTTTTCAGGCTCTAGAGCAGCTCTGCTGACCTGGTTCTCTGGCTCTAATGCAGCTCTGTTGACCTGGTTTCTCTGGCTCTACAGCAGCTCTGCTGACCTGGTTCTCTGCCTCTAGAGCAGCTCTGCTGACCTGGTTCTTAGGCTCTAGAGCAGCTCTGCTGACCCGGTTCTCTGGCTCTAAAGCAGCTCTGCTGACCTGCTTCTCTGCCTCTAAAGCAGCTGTGCTGACCTGGTTCTATGGCTCTACAGCAGCTCTGCTGCCCTGGTTCTCTGGCTCAAAAGAAGCTCTGCTGACCTGGTTCAATGGCAATAAAGCAGCTCTGATGACCTTGTTCTCTGGCTCTACAGAAGCTCCACTGAACTGGTTCTCTGCCTCTACAGCAGGTCTGCTGACCTGGTTCTTAGGCTCTAGAGCATCTCTGCTGACCTGGTTCTCAGGCTCTAAAGCTGCTCTGCTGACCTGATTCTCTGGCTCTAGCTCTGCTGGCCTGGTTCTCTGGCTCTAGAGAAGCTCTGCTGACCTGGTTCTTATGCTCTAGAGCAGCTCTGATGACCTGGTCCTCTGGCTCTAGAGCAGCTCTGCTGACCTGGTTCTCTGGCTCTAAAGTAGCTCTGTTGACCTGGTTCGCTGGCTCTAAAGCAGCTCTGCTGACCTGGTTCTCTCCCTCTAAAGTAGCTCTGCTGACCTGGTTCACTGGCTCTAAAACAGCTCTGCTGACGTGGTTCTCTACCTCTTAAACAGCTCTGCTGACCTGGTTTCTCTGGCTCTACAGCAGCTCTGCTGACCCGGTTCTCTGCCTCTAGAGCAGCTCTGCTGACCTGGTTTCTCGGGCTCTACAGGAGCTCTGCTGACCTGGTTCTCTGGCTCTAGAGCAGCTCTGCTGACCTGGTTCTCTGGCTCTAATGCAGCTCTGTTGACCTGGTTTCACTGGCTCTACAGCAGCTCTGCTGACCTGGTTCACTGCCTCTAAAGCAGCTCTGCTGACCTGTTTCTTAGGCTCTAGAGCAGGTCTGCTGACCTGGTTCTTAAGCTCTAAAGCTGCTCTGCAGACCTGGTTCTCTGGCTCTAGCTCTGCTGACCTGGTTCTCTGGCTCTAGAGAAGCTCAGTTGACCTGGTTCTTAGGCTCTAGAGCAGCTCTGATGACCTGGTTCTAAAGCAGGTCTGCTGACCTGGTTCTCTCCCTCTGAAGCAGCTCTGCTGACCTGGTTCTCTGGCTCTAGAGCAGCTCTGCTGACCTGGTTCTCTGGATCTAGAGCAGCTCTGTTGACTTTGTTCTTAGGCTCTAGAGCAGCTCTGCTGACCTGGTTCTCTGGCTCTGCTGAACTGGTTCGCTGGCTCTAAAGAAGCTTTGCTGACCTGGTTCTCTCCCTCTAAAGCAGCTCTGCTGACCTGGTTCGCTGGCTCTAAAGCAGCTCTGCTGACGTGGTTCTCTCCCTCTTAAGCAGCTCTGCTGACCTGATTTCTCTGGCTCTACAGCAGCTCTGCTGACCTGCTTCTCTGCCTCTACAGCAGCTCTGCTGACCCGGTTCTCTGCCTCCAGAGCAGCTCTGCTGACCTGGTTTCTCTGGCTCTACAGCAGCTCTGCTGACCTGGTTTTCTGGCTCTGGAGCAGCTCTGCTGACCTGGTTCTCTGGCTCTAATGCAGCTCTGTTGACCTGGTTTCTCTGGCTCTACAGCAGCTCTGCTGAACTCGTTCTCTGCCTCTAGAGCAGCTCTGCTGACTTGGTTCTTAGGCTCTAGAGCAGCTCTGCTGACCCGGTTCTCTGGCTCTAATGCAGCTCTGCTGACCTGCTTCTCTGCCTCTAAAGCAGCTCTGCTTACCTGGTTCTCTGGTTCTAAAGCGGCTCCGGGATCTCTGGCTCTAAAGCAGCTCTGCTGACCTGGTTCTCTGGGTCTTAAGTGGCTCTGCTGACATGGTTCTCTGGCTCTAAAGCAGCTCCGCTGACCTGGTTCTAAAGCGACTCTGCTGACATGGTTCTCTCCCTCTAAAGCAGCTCTGCTGACCTGGTTCCCTGGCCCTAAAGCAGCTCTGTTGTCCTGGTTCTCTGGCTCTAGAACAGCGCTGCTGACCTGGTTCTAAGGCTCTAGAGCAGCTCTGCTGCCCTGGTTCTCTGGCTCAAAAGCAGCTCTGCTGACCTGGTTCAATGGCAATAAAGCAGCTCTGATGACCTGGTTCTCTGGCTCTACAGAAGCTCCACTGAACTGGTTCTCTGCCTCTACAGCAGGTCTGCTGACCTGGTTCTTAGGCTCTAGAGCATCTCTGCTGAACTGGTTCTCAGGCTCTAAAGCTGCTCTGCTGGCCTGGTTCTCTGGCTCTAGAGAAGCTCTGCTGACCTGGTTCTTAGGCTGTAGAGCAGCTCTGATGACCTGGTCCTCTGGCTCTAGAGCAGCTCTGCTGACCTGGTTCTCTGGCTCTAAAGCAGCTCTGTTGACCTGGTTCGCTGGCTCTAAAGCAGCTCTGCTGACCTGGTTCTCTCCCTCTAAAGCAGCTCTGCTGACCTGGTTCACTGGCTCTAAAACAGCTCTGCTGACGTGGTTCTCTACCTCTTAAACAGCTCTGCTGACCTGGTTTCTCTGGCTCTACAGCAGCTCTGCTGTCCTGGTTCTCTGCCTCTACAGCAGCTCTGCTGACCCGGTTCTCTGCCTCTAGATCAGCTCTGCTGAGCTGGTTTCTCGGGCTCTACAGGAGCTTTGCTGACCTGGTTCTCTGGCTCTAGAGCAGCTCTGCTGACCTGGTTCTCTGGCTCTAATGCAGCTCTGTTGACCTGGTTTCTCTGGCTCTACAGCAGCTCTGCTGACCTGGTTCTCTGCCTCTAAAGCAGCTCTGCTGACCTGGTTCTTAGGCTCTAGAGCAGGTCTGCTGACCTGGTTCTTAGGCTCAAGAGCAGCTCTGCTGACCTGGTTCTCAGGCTCTAAAGCTGCTCTGCAGACCTGGTTCTCTGGCTCTAGCTCTGCTGACCTGGTTCTCTGGCTCTAGAGAAGCTCAGTTGACCTGGTTCTTAGGCTCTAGAGCAGCTCTGATGACCTGGTTCTAAAGCAGGTCTGCTGACCTGGTTCTCTCCTTCTAAAGCAGCTCTGCTGACCTGGTTCTCTGGCTCTAGAGCAGTTCTGCTGACCTGGTTCTCTGGATCTAGAGCAGCTCTGTTGACTTTGTTCTTAGGCTCTAAAGCAGCTCTGCTGAACTGGTTCGCTGGCTCTAAAGCAGCTCTGCTGACCTGGTTCTCTCCCTCTAAAGCAGCTCTGCTGACCTGGTTCTCTGGCTCTAGAGCAGCTCTGCTGACCTGGTTCTCTGGATCTAGAGCAGCTCTGTTGACTTTGTTCTTAGGCTCTAGAGCAGCTCTGCTGATCTGGTTCTCTGGCTCTAAAGCAGCTCTGCTGAACTGGTTCGCTGGCTCTAAAGCAGCTCTGCTGACCTGGTTCTCTCCCTCTAAAGCAGCTCTGCTGACCTGGTTCGCTGGCTCTAAAGCAGCTCTGCTGACGTGGTTCTCTCCCTCTTAAGCAGCTCTGCTGACCTGGTTTCTCTGGCTCTACAGCAGCTCTGCTGACCTGCTTCTCTGCCTCTACAGCAGCTCTGCTGACCTGGTTCTCTGCCTCTAGAGCAGCTCTGCTGACCTGGTTTCTCTGGCTCTACAGCAGCTCTGCTGACCTGGTTCTCTGGCTCTAGAGCAGCTCTGCTGACCTGGTTTCTCGGGCTCTACAGGAGCTCTGCTGACCTGGTTCTCTGGCTCTAGAGCAGCTCTGCTGACCTGGTTCTCTGGCTCTAATGCAGCTCTGTTGACCTGGTTTCTCTGGCTCTACAGCAGCTCTGCTGACCTGGTTCACTGCCTCTAAAGCAGCTCTGCTGACCTGTTTCTTAGGCTCTAGAGCAGGTCTGCTGACCTGGTTCTTAAGCTCTAAAGCTGCTCTGCAGACCTGGTTCTCTGGCTCTAGCTCTGCTGACCTGGTTCTCTGGCTCTAGAGAAGCTCAGTTGACCTGGTTCTTAGGCTCTAGAGCAGCTCTGATGACCTGGTTCTAAAGCAGGTCTGCTGACCTGGTTCTCTCCCTCTAAAGCAGCTCTGCTGACCTGGTTCTCTGGCTCTAGAGCAGCTCTGCTGACCTGGTTCTCTGGATCTAGAGCAGCTCTGTTGACTTTGTTCTTAGGCTCTAGAGCAGCTCTGCTGACCTGGTTCTGTGGCTCTGCTGAACTGGTTCGCTGGCTCTAAAGCAGCTTTGCTGACCTGGTTCTCTCCCTCTAAAGCAGCTCTGCTGACCTGGTTCGCTGGCTCTAAAGCAGCTCTGCTGACGTGGTTCTCTCCCTCTTAAGCAGCTCTGCTGACCTGATTTCTCTGGCTCTACAGCAGCTCTGCTGACCTGCTTCTCTTTCTCTACAGCAGCTCTGCTGACCCGGTTCTCTGCCTCCAGAGCAGCTCTGCTGACCTGGTTTCTCTGGCTCTACAGCAGCTCTGCTGACCTGGTTTTCTGGCTCTGGAGCAGCTCTGCTGACCTGGTTCTCTGGCTCTAATGCAGCTCTGTTGACCTGGTTTCTCTGGCTCTACAGCAGCTCTGCTGAACTCGTTCTCTGCCTCTAGAGCAGCTCTGCTGACTTGGTTCTTAGGCTCTAGAGCAGCTCTGCTGACCCGGTTCTCTGGCTCTAATGCAGCTCTGCTGACCTGCTTCTCTGCCTCTAAAGCAGCTCTGCTTACCTGGTTCTGTGGTTCTAAAGCGGCTCCGGGATCTCTGGCTCTAAAGCAGCTCTGCTGACTTGGTTCTCTGGGTCTTAAGTGGCTCTGCTGACATGGTTCTCTGGCTCTAAAGCAGCTCCGCTGACCTGGTTCTAAAGCGACTCTGCTGACATGGTTCTCTCCCTCTAAAGCAGCTCTGCTGACCTGGTTCCCTGGCTCTAAAACAGCTCTGCTGACCTGGTTCTAAGGCTCTAGAGCAGCTCTGCTGCCCTGGTTCTCTGGCTCAAAAGCAGCTCTGCTGACCTGGTTCAATGGCAATAAAGCAGCTCTGATGACCTTGTTCTCTGGCTCTACAGAAGCTCCACTGAACTGGTTCTCTGCCTCTACAGCAGGTCTGCTGACCTGGTTCTTAGGCTCTAGAGCATCTCTGCTGAACTGGTTCTCAGGCTCTAAAGCTGCTCTGCTGGCCTGGTTCTCTGGCTCTAGAACAGCTCTGCTGACCTGGTTCTAAGGCTCTAGAGCAGCTCTGCTGCCCTGGTTCTCTGGCTCAAAAGCAGCTCTGCTGACCTGGTTCAATGGCTCTAAAGCAGCTTTGATGACCTGATTCTCTGGCTCTAGATCTGCTGGCCTGGCTCTAGAGCAGCTCTGCTGACCTGGTTCTCTGGCTCTAAAGCAGCTCTGCTGACCCGGTTCTCTGCCTCTAGAGCAGCTCTGCTGACCTGGTTTCTCTGGCTCTACAGCAGCTCTGCTGACCTGGTTCTCTGGCTCTAGAGCAGCTCTGCTGACCTGGTTCTCTGCCTCTAATGCAGCTCTGTTGACCTGGTTTCTCTGGATCTACAGCAGCTCTGCTGACCTGGTTCTCTGCCTCTAAAGCAGCTCTGCTGACCTGGTTCTTAGGCTCTAGAGCAGCTCTGCTGACCTGGTTCTCTGGATCTAGTGCTGGTATGCTGACCTGGTTCGTAGGCTCTATAGAAGCTCTGCTGACCTGGTTCTCTCCCTCTAAAGCAGCTCTGCTGACCTGGTTCGCTGGCTCTAAAGCAGCTCTGCTGACCTGTTTCTCTCCCTCTAAAGCAGCTCTGCTGACCTGGTTTCTCTGGCTCCACAGCAGCTCTGCTGACCTGCTTCTCTGCCTCTACAGCAGCTCTGCTGACACGGTTCTCTGCCTCTAGAGCAGCTCTGCTGACCTGGTTTCTCTGGCTCTACAGCAGCTCTGCTGACCTGGTTTTCAGGCTCTAGAGCAGCTCTGCTGACCTGGTTCTCTGGCTCTAATGCAGCTCTGTTGACCTGGTTTCTCTGGCTCTACAGCAGCTCTGCTGACCTGGTTCTCTGCCTCTAGAGCAGCTCTGCTGACCTGGTTCTTAGGCTCTAGAGCAGCTCTGCTGACCCGGTTCTCTGGCTCTAAAGCAGCTCTGCTGACCTGCTTCTCTGCCTCTAAAGCAGCTCTGCTGACCTGGTTCTATGGCTCTACAGCAGCTCTGCTGCCCTGGTTCTCTGGCTCAAAAGAAGCTCTGCTGACCTGGTTCAATGGCAATAAAGCAGCTCTGATAACCTTGTTCTCTGGCTCTACAGAAGCTCCACTGAACTGGTTCTCTGCCTCTACAGCAGGTCTGCTGACCTGGTTCTTAGGCTCTAGAGCATCTCTGCTGACCTGGTTCTCAGGCTCTAAAGCTGCTCTGCTGACCTGATTCTCTGGCTCTAGCTCTGCTGGCCTGGTTCTCTGGCTCTAGAGAAGCTCTGCTGACCTGGTTCTTATGCTCTAGAGCAGCTCTGATGACCTGGTCCTCTGGCTCTAGAGCAGCTCTGCTGACCTGGTTCTCTGGCTCTAAAGTAGCTCTGTTGACCTGGTTCGCTGGCTCTAAAGCAGCTCTGCTGACCTGGTTCTCTCCCTCTAAAGTAGCTCTGCTGACCTGGTTCACTGGCTCTAAAACAGCTCTGCTGACGTGGTTCTCTACCTCTTAAACAGCTCTGCTGACCTGGTTTCTCTGGCTCTACAGCAGCTCTGCTGACCCGGTTCTCTGCCTCTAGAGCAGCTCTGCTGACCTGGTTTCTCGGGCTCTACAGGAGCTCTGCTGACCTGGTTCTCTGGCTCTAGAGCAGCTCTGCTGACCTGGTTCTCTGGCTCTAATGCAGCTCTGTTGACCTGGTTTCTCTGGCTCTACAGCAGCTCTGCTGACCTGGTTCACTGCCTCTAAAGCAGCTCTGCTGACCTGTTTCTTAGGCTCTAGAGCAGGTCTGCTGACCTGGTTCTTAAGCTCTAAAGCTGCTCTGCAGACCTGGTTCTCTGGCTCTAGCTCTGCTGACCTGGTTCTCTGGCTCTAGAGAAGCTCAGTTGACCTGGTTCTTAGGCTCTAGAGCAGCTCTGATGACCTGTTTCTAAAGCAGGTCTGCTGACCTGGTTCTCTCCCTCTAAAGCAGCTCTGCTGACCTGGTTCTCTGGCTCTAGAGCAGCTCTGCTGACCTGGTTCTCTGGATCTAGAGCAGCTCTGTTGACTTTGTTCTTAGGCTCTAGAGCAGCTCTGCTGACCTGGTTCTCTGGCTCTGCTGAACTGGTTCGCTGGCTCTAAAGCAGCTTTGCTGACCTGGTTCTCTCCCTCTAAAGCAGCTCTGCTGACCTGGTTCGCTGGCTCTAAAGCAGCTCTGCTGACGTGGTTCTCTCCCTCTTAAGCAGCTCTGCTGACCTGATTTCTCTGGCTCTACAGCAGCTCTGCTGACCTGCTTCTCTGCCTCTACAGCAGCTCTGCTGACCCGGTTCTCTGCCTCCAGAGCAGCTCTGCTGACCTGGTTTCTCTGGCTCTACAGCAGCTCTGCTGACCTGGTTTTCTGGCTCTGGAGCAGCTCTGCTGACCTGGTTCTCTGGCTCTAATGCAGCTCTGTTGACCTGGTTTCTCTGGCTCTACAGCAGCTCTGCTGAACTCGTTCTCTGCCTCTAGAGCAGCTCTGCTGACTTGGTTCTTAGGCTCTAGAGCAGCTCTGCTGACCCGGTTCTCTGGCTCTAATGCAGCTCTGCTGACCTGCTTCTCTGTCTCTAAAGCAGCTCTGCTTACCTGGTTCTCTGGTTCTAAAGCGGCTCCGGGATCTCTGGCTCTAAAGCAGCTCTGCTGACCTGGTTCTCTGGGTCTTAAGTGGCTCTGCTGACATGGTTCTCTGGCTCTAAAGCAGCTCCGCTGACCTGGTTCTAAAGCGACTCTGCTGACATGGTTCTCTCCCTCTAAAGCAGCTCTGCTGACCTGGTTCCCTGGCTCTAAAGCAGCTCTGTTGTCCTGGTTCTCTGGCTCTAGAACAGCGCTGCTGACCTGGTTCTAAGGCTCTAGAGCAGCTCTGCTGCCCTGGTTCTCTGGCTCAAAAGCAGCTCTGCTGACCTGGTTCAATGGCAATAAAGCAGCTCTGATGACCTTGTTCTCTGGCTCTACAGAAGCTCCACTGAACTGGTTCTCTGCCTCTACAGCAGGTCTGCTGACCTGGTTCTTAGGCTCTAGAGCATCTCTGCTGAACTGGTTCTCAGGCTCTAAAGCTGCTCTGCTGGCCTGGTTCACTGGCTCTAGAGAAGCTCTGCTGACCTGGTTCTTAGGCTGTAGAGCAGCTCTGATGACCTGGTCCTCTGGCTCTAGAGCAGCTCTGCTGACCTGGTTCTCTGGCTCTAAAGCAGCTCTGTTGACCTGGTTCGCTGGCTCTAAAGCAGCTCTGCTGACCTGGTTCTCTCCCTCTAAAGCAGCTCTGCTGACCTGGTTCACTGGCTCTAAAACAGCTCTGCTGACGTGGTTCTCTACCTCTTAAACAGCTCTGCTGACCTGGTTTCTCTGGCTCTACAGCAGCTCTGCTGTCCTGGTTCTCTGCCTCTACAGCAGCTCTGCTGACCCGGTTCTCTGCCTCTAGAGCAGCTCTGCTGACCTGGTTTCTCGGGCTCTACAGGAGCTTTGCTGACCTGGTTCTCTGGCTCTAGAGCAGCTCTGCTGACCTGGTTCTCTGGCTCTAATGCAGCTCTGTTGACCTGGTTTCTCTGGCTCTACAGCAGCTCTGCTGACCTGGTTCTCTGCCTCTAAAGCAGCTCTGCTGACCTGGTTCTTAGGCTCTAGAGCAGGTCTGCTGACCTGGTTCTTAGGCTCAAGAGCAGCTCTGCTGACCTGGTTCTCAGGCTCTAAAGCTGCTCTGCAGACCTGGTTCTCTGGCTCTAGCTCTGCGGACCTGGTTCTCTGGCTCTAGAGAAGCTCAGTTGACCTGGTTCTTAGGCTCTAGAGCAGCTCTGATGACCTGGTTCTAAAGCAGGTCTGCTGACCTGGTTCTCTCCTTCTAAAGCAGCTCTGCTGACCTGGTTCTCTGGCTCTAGAGCAGCTCTGCTGACCTGGTTCTCTGGATCTAGAGCAGCTCTGTTGACTTTGTTCTTAGGCTCTAAAGCAGCTCTGCTGAACTGGTTCGCTGGCTCTAAAGCAGCTCTGCTGACCTGGTTCTCTCCCTCTAAAGCAGCTCTGCTGACCTGGTTCTCTGGCTCTAGAGCAGCTCTGCTGACCTGGTTCTCTGGATCTAGAGCAGCTCTGTTGACTTTGTTCTTAGGCTCTAGAGCAGCTCTGCTGATCTGGTTCTCTGGCTCTAAAGCAGCTCTGCTGAACTGGTTCGCTGGCTCTAAAGCAGCTCTGCTGACCTGGTTCTCTCCCTCTAAAGCAGCTCTGCTGACCTGGTTCGCTGGCTCTAAAGCAGCTCTGCTGACGTGGTTCTCTCCCTCTTAAGCAGCTCTGCTGACCTGGTTTCTCTGGCTCTACAGCAGCTCTGCTGACCTGCTTCTCTGCCTCTACAGCAGCTCTGCTGACCCGGTTCTCTGCCTCTAGAGCAGCTCTGCTGACCTGGTTTCTCTGGCTCTACAGCAGCTCTGCTGACCTGGTTCTCTGGCTCTAGAGCAGCTCTGCTGACCTGGTTTCTCGGGCTCTACAGGAGCTCTGCTGACCTGGTTCTCTGGCTCTAGAGCAGCTCTGCTGACCTGGTTCTTTGGCTCTAATGCAGCTCTGTTGACCTGGTTTCTCTGGCTCTACAGCAGCTCTGCTGACCTGGTTCACTGCCTCTAAAGCAGCTCTGCTGACCTGTTTCTTAGGCTCTAGAGCAGGTCTGCTGACCTGGTTCTTAAGCTCTAAAGCTGCTCTGCAGACCTGGTTCTCTGGCTCTAGCTCTGCTGACCTGGTTCTCTGGCTCTAGAGAAGCTCAGTTGACCTGGTGCTTAGGCTCTAGAGCAGCTCTGATGACCTGGTTCTAAAGCAGGTCTGCTGACCTGGTTCTCTCCCTCTAAAGCAGCTCTGCTGACCTGGTTCTCTGGCTCTAGAGCAGCTCTGCTGACCTGGTTCTCTGGATCTAGAGCAGCTCTGTTGACTTTGTTCTTAGGCTCTAGAGCAGCTCTGCTGACCTGGTTCTCTGGCTCTGCTGAACTGGTTCGCTGGCTCTAAAGCAGCTTTGCTGACCTGGTTCTCACCCTCTAAAGCAGCTCTGCTGACCTGGTTCGCTGGCTCTAAAGCAGCTCTGCTGACGTGGTTCTCTCCCTCTTAAGCAGCTCTGCTGACCTGATTTCTCTGGCTCTACAGCAGCTCTGCTGACCTGCTTCTCTGCCTCTACAGCAGCTCTGCTGACCCGGTTCTCTGCCTCCAGAGCAGCTCTGCTGACCTGGTTTCTCTGGCTCTACAGCAGCTCTGCTGACCTGGTTTTCTGGCTCTGGAGCAGCTCTGCTGACCTGGTTCTCTGGCTCTAATGCAGCTCTGTTGACCTGGTTTCTCTGGCTCTACAGCAGCTCTGCTGAACTCGTTCTCTGCCTCTAGAGCAGCTCTGCTGACTTGGTTCTTAGGCTCTAGAGCAGCTCTGCTGACCCGGTTCTCTGGCTCTAATGCAGCTCTGCTGACCTGCTTCTCTGCCTCTAAAGCAGCTCTGCTTACCTGGTTCTCTGGTTCTAAAGCGGCTCCGGGATCTCTGGCTCTAAAGCAGCTCTGCTGACCTGGTTCTCTGGGTCTTAAGTGGCTCTGCTGACATGGTTCTCTGGCTCTAAAGCAGCTCCGCTGACCTGGTTCTAAAGCGACTCTGCTGACATGGTTCTCTCCCTCTAAAGCAGCTCTGCTGACCTGGTTCCCTGGCTCTAAAGCAGCTCTGTTGTCCTGGTTCTCTGGCTCTAGAACAGCGCTGCTGACCTGGTTCTAAGGCTCTAGAGCAGCTCTGCTGCCCTGGTTCTCTGGCTCAAAAGCAGCTCTGCTGACCTGGTTCAATGGCAATAAAGCAGCTCTGATGACCTTGTTCTCTGGCTCTACAGAAGCTCCACTGAACTGGTTCTCTGCCTCTACAGCAGGTCTGCTGACCTGGTTCTTAGGCTCTAGAGCATCCATGCTGAACTGGTTCTCAGGCTCTAAAGCTGCTCTGCTGGCCTGGTTCTCTGGCTCTAGAGAAGCTCTGCTGACCTGGTTCTTAGGCTGTAGAGCAGCTCTG
Source organism: Triturus cristatus (assembly GCF_964204655.1). Taxonomy (NCBI): domain Eukaryota; kingdom Metazoa; phylum Chordata; class Amphibia; order Caudata; family Salamandridae; genus Triturus; species Triturus cristatus. The sequence continues at coordinate 872,045 of NW_028188130.1, read as the reverse complement.
ATGACCTGGTCCTCTGGCTCTAGAGCAGCTCTGCTGACCTGGTTCTCTGGCTCTAAAGCAGCTCTGTTGACCTGGTTCGCTGGCTCTAAAGCAGCTCTGCTGACCTGGTTCTCTCCCTCTAAAGCAGCTCTGCTGACCTGGTTCACTGGCTCTAAAACAGCTCTGCTGACGTGGTTCTCTACCTCTTAAACAGCTCTGCTGACCTGGTTTCTCTGGCTCTACAGCAGCTCTGCTGTCCTGGTTCTCTGCCTCTACAGCAGCTCTGCTGACCCGGTTCTCTGCCTCTAGAGCAGCTCTGCTGACCTGGTTTCTCGGGCTCTACAGGAGCTTTGCTGACCTGGTTCTCTGGCTCTAGAGCAGCTCTGCTGACCTGGTTCTCTGGCTCTAATGCAGCTCTGTTGACCTGGTTTCTCTGGCTCTACAGCAGCTCTGCTGACCTGGTTCTCTGCCTCTAAAGCAGATCTGCTGACCTGGTTCTTAGGCTCTAGAGCAGGTCTGCTGACCTGGTTCTTAGGCTCAAGAGCAGCTCTGCTGACCTGGTTCTCAGGCTCTAAAGCTGCTCTGCAGACCTGGTTCTCTGGCTCTAGCTCTGCGGACCTGGTTCTCTGGCTCTAGAGAAGCTCAGTTGACCTGGTTCTTAGGCTCTAGAGCAGCTCTGATGACCTGGTTCTAAAGCAGGTCTGCTGACCTGGTTCTCTCCTTCTAAAGCAGCTCTGCTGACCTGGTTCTCTGGCTCTAGAGCAGCTCTGCTGACCTGGTTCTCTGGATCTAGAGCAGATCTGTTGACTTTGTTCTTAGGCTCTAAAGCAGCTCTGCTGAACTGGTTCGCTGGCTCTAAAGCAGCTCTGCTGACCTGGTTCTCTCCCTCTAAAGCAGCTCTGCTGACCTGGTTCTCTGGCTCTAGAGCAGCTCTGCTGACCTGGTTCTCTGGATCTAGAGCAGCTCTGTTGACTTTGTTCTTAGGCTCTAGAGCAGCTCTGCTGATCTGGTTCTCTGGCTCTAAAGCAGCTCTGCTGAACTGGTTCGCTGGCTCTAAAGCAGCTCTGCTGACCTGGTTCTCTCCCTCTAAAGCAGCTCTGCTGACCTGGTTCGCTGGCTCTAAAGCAGCTCTGCTGACGTGGTTCTCTCCCTCTTAAGCAGCTCTGCTGACCTGGTTTCTCTGGCTCTACAGCAGCTCTGCTGACCTGCTTCTCTGCCTCTACAGCAGCTCTGCTGACCCGGTTCTCTGCCTCTAGAGCAGCTCTGCTGACCTGGTTTCTCTGGCTCTACAGCAGCTCTGCTGACCTGGTTCTCTGGCTCTAGAGCAGCTCTGCTGACCTGGTTTCTCGGGCTCTACAGGAGCTCTGCTGACCTGGTTCTCTGGCTCTAGAGCAGCTCTGCTGACCTGGTTCTCTGCCTCTAATGCAGCTCTGTTGACCTGGTTTCTCTGGCTCTACAGCAGCTCTGCTGACCTGGTTCACTGCCTCTAAAGCAGCTCTGCTGACCTGTTTCTTAGGCTCTAGAGCAGGTCTGCTGACCTGGTTCTTAAGCTCTAAAGCTGCTCTTCAGACCTGGTTCTCTGGCTCTAGCTCTGCTGACCTGGTTCTCTGGCTCTAGAGAAGCTCAGTTGACCTGGTTCTTAGGCTCTAGAGCAGCTCTGATGACCTGGTTCTAAAGCAGGTCTGCTGACCTGGTTCTCTCCCTCTAAAGCAGCTCTGCTGACCTGGTTCTCTGGCTCTAGAGCAGCTCTGCTGACCTGGTTCTCTGGATCTAGAGCAGCTCTGTTGACTTTGTTCTTAGGCTCTAGAGCAGCTCTGCTGACCTGGTTCTCTGGCTCTGCTGAACTGGTTCGCTGGCTCTAAAGCAGCTTTGCTGACCTGGTTCTCTCCCTCTAAAGCAGCTCTGCTGACCTGGTTCGCTGGCTCTAAAGCAGCTCTGCTGACGTGGTTCTCTCCCTCTTAAGCAGCTCTGCTGACCTGATTTCTCTGGCTCTACAGCAGCTCTGCTGACCTGCTTCTCTGCCTCTACAGCAGCTCTGCTGACCCGGTTCTCTGCCTCCAGAGCAGCTCTGCTGACCTGGTTTCTCTGGCTCTACAGCAGCTCTGCTGACCTGGTTTTCTGGCTCTGGAGCAGCTCTGCTGACCTGGTTCTCTGGCTCTAATGCAGCTCTGTTGACCTGGTTTCTCTGGCTCTACAGCAGCTCTGCTGAACTCGTTCTCTGCCTCTAGAGCAGCTCTGCTGACTTGGTTCTTAGGCTCTAGAGCAGCTCTGCTGACCCGGTTCTCTGGCTCTAATGCAGCTCTGCTGACCTGCTTCTCTGCCTCTAAAGCAGCTCTGCTTACCTGGTTCTCTGGTTCTAAAGCGGCTCCGGGATCTCTGGCTCTAAAGCAGCTCTGCTGACCTGGTTCTCTGGGTCTTAAGTGGCTCTGCTGACATGGTTCTCTGGCTCTAAAGCAGCTCCGCTGACCTGGTTCTAAAGCGACTCTGCTGACATGGTTCTCTCCCTCTAAAGCAGCTCTGCTGACCTGGTTCCCTGGCTCTAAAGCAGCTCTGTTGTCCTGGTTCTCTGGCTCTAGAACAGCGCTGCTGACCTGGTTCTAAGGCTCTAGAGCAGCTCTGCTGCCCTGGTTCTCTGGCTCTAGAGCAGCTCTGCTGACCTGGTTCTCTGGATCTAGAGCAGCTCTGTTGACTTTGTTCTTAGGCTCTAGAGCAGCTCTGCTGACCTGGTTCTCTGGCTCTGCTGAACTGGTTCGCTGGCTCTAAAGCAGCTTTGCTGACCTGGTTCTCTCCCTCTAAAGCAGCTCTGCTGACCTGGTTCGCTGGCTCTAAAGCAGCTCTGCTGACGTGGTTCTCTCCCTCTTAAGCAGCTCTGCTGACCTGATTTCTCTGGCTCTACAGCAGCTCTGCTGACCTGCTTCTCTGCCTCTACAGCAGCTCTGCTGACCCGGTTCTCTGCCTCCAGAGCAGCTCTGCTGACCTGGTTTCTCTGGCTCTACAGCAGCTCTGCTGACCTGGTTTTCTGGCTCTGGAGCAGCTCTGCTGACCTGGTTCTCTGGCTCTAATGCAGCTCTGTTGACCTGGTTTCTCTGGCTCTACAGCAGCTCTGCTGAACTCGTTCTCTGCCTCTAGAGCAGCTCTGCTGACTTGGTTCTTAGGCTCTAGAGCAGCTCTGCTGACCCGGTTCTCTGGCTCTAATGCAGCTCTGCTGACCTGCTTCTCTGCCTCTAAAGCAGCTCTGCTTACCTGGTTCTCTGGTTCTAAAGCGGCTCCGGGATCTCTGGCTCTAAAGCAGCTCTGCTGACCTGGTTCTCTGGGTCTTAAGTGGCTCTGCTGACATGGTTCTCTGGCTCTAAAGCAGCTCCGCTGACCTGGTTCTAAAGCGACTCTGCTGACATGGTTCTCTCCCTCTAAAGCAGCTCTGCTGACCTGGTTCCCTGGCTCTAAAGCAGCTCTGTTGTCCTGGTTCTCTGGCTCTAGAACAGCGCTGCTGACCTGGTTCTAAGGCTCTAGAGCAGCTCTGCTGCCCTGGTTCTCTGGCTCAAAAGCAGCTCTGCTGACCTGGTTCAATGGCAATAAAGCAGCTCTGATGACCTTGTTCTCTGGCTCTACAGAAGCTCCACTGAACTGGTTCTCTGCCTCTACAGCAGGTCTGCTGACCTGGTTCTTAGGCTCTAGAGCATCTCTGCTGAACTGGTTCTCAGGCTCTAAAGCTGCTCTGCTGGCCTGGTTCTCTGGCTCTAGAGAAGCTCTGCTGACCTGGTTCTTAGGCTGTAGAGCAGCTCTGATGACCTGGTCCTCTGGCTCTAGAGCAGCTCTGCTGACCTGGTTCTCTGGCTCTAAAGCAGCTCTGTTGACCTGGTTCGCTGGCTCTAAAGCAGCTCTGCTGACCTGGTTCTCTCCCTCTAAAGCAGCTCTGCTGACCTGGTTCACTGGCTCTAAAACAGCTCTGCTGACGTGGTTCTCTACCTCTTAAACAGCTCTGCTGACCTGGTTTCTCTGGCTCTACAGCAGCTCTGCTGTCCTGGTTCTCTGCCTCTACAGCAGCTCTGCTGACCCGGTTCTCTGCCTCTAGAGCAGCTCTGCTGACCTGGTTTCTCGGGCTCTACAGGAGCTTTGCTGACCTGGTTCTCTGGCTCTAGAGCAGCTCTGCTGACCTGGTTCTCTGGCTCTAATGCAGCTCTGTTGACCTGGTTTCTCTGGCTCTACAGCAGCTCTGCTGACCTGGTTCTCTGCCTCTAAAGCAGCTCTGCTGACCTGGTTCTTAGGCTCTAGAGCAGGTCTGCTGACCTGGTTCTTAGGCTCAAGAGCAGCTCTGCTGACCTGGTTCTCAGGCTCTAAAGCTGCTCTGCAGACCTGGTTCTCTGGATCTAGCTCTGCTGACCTGGTTCTCTGGCTCTAGAGAAGCTCAGTTGACCTGGTTCTTAGGCTCTAGAGCAGCTCTGATGACCTGGTTCTAAAGCAGGTCTGCTGACCTGGTTCTCTCCTTCTAAAGCAGCTCTGCTGACCTGGTTCTCTGGCTCTAGAGCAGCTCTGCTGACCTGGTTCTCTGGATCTAGAGCAGCTCTGTTGACTTTGTTCTTAGGCTCTAAAGCAGCTCTGCTGAACTGGTTCGCTGGCTCTAAAGCAGCTCTGCTGACCTGGTTCTCTCCCTCTAAAGCAGCTCTGCTGACCTGGTTCTCTGGCTCTAGAGCAGCTCTGCTGACCTGGTTCTCTGGATCTAGAGCAGCTCTGTTGACTTTGTTCTTAGGCTCTAGAGCAGCTCTGCTGATCTGGTTCTCTGGCTCTAAAGCAGCTCTGCTGAACTGGTTCGCTGGCTCTAAAGCAGCTCTGCTGACCTGGTTCTCTCCCTCTAAAGCAGCTCTGCTGACCTGGTTCGCTGGCTCTAAAGCAGCTCTGCTGACGTGGTTCTCTCCCTCTTAAGCAGCTCTGCTGACCTGGTTTCTCTGGCTCTACAGCAGCTCTGCTGACCTGCTTCTCTGCCTCTACAGCAGCTCTGCTGACCCGGTTCTCTGCCTCTAGAGCAGCTCTGCTGACCTGGTTTCTCTGGCTCTACAGCAGCTCTGCTGACCTGGTTTTCTGGCTCTAGAGCAGCTCTGCTGACCTGGTTCTCTGGCTCTAATGCAGCTCTGTTGACCTGGTTTCTCTGGCTCTACAGCAGCTCTGTTGAACTTGTTCTCTGCCTCTAGAGCAGCTCTGCTGACCTGGTTCTTAGGCTCTAGAGCAGCTCTGCTGACCCGGTTCTCTGGCTCTAAAGCAGCTCTGCTGACCTGCTTCTCTGCCTCTAAAGCAGCTCTGCTGACCTGGTTCTCTAGTTCTAAAGCGGCTCCGGGTTCTATGGCTCTAAAGCAGCTCTGCTGATCTGGTTCTCTGGGTCTTAAGTGGCTCTGCTGACATGGTTCTCTGGCTCTAAAGCAGCTCTGCTGACCTAGTTCTAAAGAGACTCTGCTGACATGGTTCTCTCCCTCTAAAGCAGCTCTGCTGACCTGGTTCCCTCGCTCTAAAGCAGCTCTGTTGTCCTGGTTCTCTGGCTCTAGAACAGCTCTGCTGACCTGGTTCTAAGGCTCTAGAGCAGCTCTGCTGCCCTGGTTCTCTGGCTCAAAAGCAGCTCTGCTGACCTGGTTCAATGGCTCTAAAGCAGCTTTGATGACCTTGTTCTATGGCTCTACAGAAGCTCCACTGAACTGGTTCTCTGCCTCTACAGCAGGTCTGCTGACCTGGTTCTTAGGCTCTAGAGCATCTCTGCTGACCTGGTTCTCAGGCTCTAAAGCTGCTCTGCTGACCTGATTCTCTGGCTCTAGATCTGCTGGCCTGGTTCTCTGGCTCTAGAGAAGCTCTGCTGACCTGGTTCTTAGGCTCTAGAGCAGCCCTGATGACCTGGTCCTCTGGCTCTAGAGCAGCTCTGCTGACTTGGTTCTCTGGCTCTAAAGCAGCTCTGCTGACCCGGTTCTCTGCCTCTAGAGCAGCTCTGCTGACCTGGTTTCTCTGGCTCTACAGCAGCTCTGCTGACCTGGTTCTCTGGCTCTAAAGCAGCTCTGCTGACCTTGTTCTCTGCCTCTAATGCAGCTCTGTTGACCTGGTTTCTCTGGATCTACAGCAGCTCTGCTGACCTGGTTCTCTGCCTCTAAAGCAGCTCTGCTGACCTGGTTCTTAGGCTCTAGAGCAGCTCTGCTGACCTGGTTCTCTGGATCTAGTGCTGGTATGCTGACCTGGTTCGTAGGCTCTATAGAAGCTCTGCTGACCTGGTTCTTTGGCTCTAAAGCAGCTCTGTTGACCTGGGTTGCTGGCTCTAAAGCAGCTCTGCTGACCTGGTTCTCTCCCTCTAAAGCAGCTCTGCTGACCTGGTTCGCTGGCTCTAAAGCAGCTCTGCTGACGTGGTTCTCTCCCTCTTAAGCAGCTCTGCTGACCTGGTTTCTCTGGCTCCACAGCATTTCTGCTGACCTGGTTCTCTGCCTCTACATCAGCTCTGGTGACCCGGTTCTCTGCCTCTAGAGCAGCTCTGCTGACCTGGTTTCTCTGGCTCTACAGCAGCTCTGCTGACCTGGTTCTCTGGCTCTAGAGCAGATCTGCTGACCTGGTTCTCTGGCTCTAATGCAGCTCTGTTGACCTGGTTTCTCTGGATCTACAGCAGCTCTGCTGATCTGGTTCTCTGCCTCTAAAGCTGCTCTGCTGACCTGATTCTTAGGCTCAAGAGCAGCTCTGCTGACCTGGTTCTCTGGCTCTAAAGCAGTTCTGCTGACCTGGTTCTCTGGCTCAAAAGCAGTTCTGCTGACCTGGTTCTCTGGCTCTAAAGCAGCTCTGCTGACCTGGTTCTCTGGCTCTAGAGCAGCTCTGCTGACCTGGTTCTCTGGCTCTACTGCAGCTCTGTTGACCTGGTTTCTCTGGATCTACAGCAGCTCTGCTGACCTGGTTCTCTGCCTCTAAAGCAGCTCTGCTGACCTGGTTCTTAGGCTCTAGAGCAGCTCTGCTGACCTGGTTCTCTGGCTCTAAAGCAGTTCTGCTGACCTGGTTCTCTGCCTCTACAGCAGCTCTGCTGACCCGGTTCTCTGCCTCTAGAGCAGCTCTGCTGACCTGGTTTCTCTGGCTCTACAGCAGCTCTGCTGACCGGGTTCTCTGGCTCTAGAGCAGCTCTGCTGACCTGGTTCTCTGGCTCTAATGCAGCTCTACTGACCTGGTTCTATGGCTCTAGAGCAGCTCTGCTGACCTGGTTCTCTGGATCTAGTGCTGGTATGCTGACCTGGTTCTTAGGCTCTAGAGAAGCTCTGCTGGCCGGGTTCTTTGGCTCTAAAGCAGCTCTGTTGACCTGGGTCGCTGGCTCTAAAGCAGGTCTGCTGACCTGGTTCTCTCCCTCTAAAGCAGCTCTGCTGACCTGGTTCGCTGTCTCTAAAGCAGCTCTGCTGACGTGGTTCTCTCCCTCTTAAGCAGCTATGCTGACCCGGTTTCTCTGGCTCTACAGCAGCTCTGCTGACCTGGTTCTCTGCCTCTACAGCAGCTCTGCTGACCCGGTTCTCTGCCTCTAGAGCAGCTCTGCTGACCTGGTTTCTCTGGCTGTACAGCAGCTCTGCTGACCTGGTTCACTGGTTCTAGTGCTGGTATGCTGACCTGGTTCTTAGGCTCTAGAGAAGCTCTGCTGGCCGGGTTCTTTGGCTCTAAAGCAGCTCTGTTGACCTGGGTCGCTGGCTCTAAAGCAGGTCTGCTGACCTGGTTCTCTCCCTCTAAAGCAGCTCTGCTGACCTGGTTCGCTGTCTCTAAAGCAGCTCTGCTGACGTGGTTCTCTCCCTCTTAAGCAGCTATGCTGACCCGGTTTCTCTGGCTCTACAGCAGCTCTGCTGACCTGGTTCTCTGCCTCTACAGCAGCTCTGCTGACCCGGTTCTCTGCCTCTAGAGCAGCTCTGCTGACCTGGTTTCTCTGGCTGTACAGCAGCTCTGCTGACCTGGTTCACTGGTTCTAGAGCAGCTCTGCTGACCTGGTTCTCAGGCTCTAATACAGCTCTGTTGACCTGGTTTGTCTGGATCTACAGCAGCTCTGCTGACCTGGTTCTCTGCCTCTAAAGCAGCTCTGCTGACCTGGTTCTCTGGCTCTAAAGGAGTTCTGCTGACCTGGTTCTCTGGCTCTAAAGCAGCTCTGCTGACCTTGTTCTCTGGCTCTAAAGCAGCTCTGCTGACCTGGTTCTCTGGCTCTAAAGCGGCTCCGGGTTCTCTGGCTCTAAAGCAGCTCTGCTGACCTGGTTCTCTGGCTCTAAAGTGGCGTGGCTCTGCTGACCTGGTTCTCTGGCTCTAAAGCAGCTTTGCTGACCTGGTACTTAGGCTCTAGAGAAGCTCTGCTGACCTGGTTCTCTGGCTCTAAAGCAGCTCTGCTGACCAGGTTCCCTGGCTCTAAAGCAGCTCTGCTGACCTGGTTCTCTGGCTCTAAAGCGGCTCCGGGTTCTCTGGCTCTAAAGCAGCTCTGCTGACCTGCTTCTCTGGCTCTAAAGGGGCTCTGCTGACCTGGTTCTGTGGCTCTAAAGCAGCTCTGCTGACCTGGTTCGCTGTCTCTAAAGCAGCTCTGCTGACGTGGTTCTCTCCCTCTTAAGCAGCTATGCTGACCCGGTTTCTCTGGCTCTACAGCAGCTCTGCTGACCTGGTTCTCTGCCTCTACAGCAGCTCTGCTGACCCGGTTCTCTGCCTCTAGAGCAGCTCTGCTGACCTGGTTTCTCTGGCTGTACAGCAGCTCTGCTGACCTGGTTCACTGGTTCTAGAGCAGCTCTGCTGACCTGGTTCTCAGGCTCTAATACAGCTCTGTTGACCTGGTTTGTCTGGATCTACAGCAGCTCTGCTGACCTGGTTCTCTGCCTCTAAAGCAGCTCTGCTGACCTGGTTCTCTGGCTCTAAAGGAGTTCTGCTGACCTGGTTCTCTGGCTCTAAAGCAGCTCTGCTGACCTTGTTCTCTGGCTCTAAAGCAGCTCTGCTGACCTGGTTCTCTGGCTCTAAAGCGGCTCCGGGTTCTCTGGCTCTAAAGCAGCTCTGCTGACCTGGTTCTCTGGCTCTAAAGTGGCGTGGCTCTGCTGACCTGGTTCTCTGGCTCTAAAGCAGCTTTGCTGACCTGGTACTTAGGCTCTAGAGAAGCTCTGCTGACCTGGTTCTCTGGCTCTAAAGCAGCTCTGCTGACCAGGTTCCCTGGCTCTAAAGCAGCTCTGCTGACCTGGTTCTCTGGCTCTAAAGCGGCTCCGGGTTCTCTGGCTCTAAAGCAGCTCTGCTGACCTGCTTCTCTGGCTCTAAAGGGGCTCTGCTGACCTGGTTCTGTGGCTCTAAAGCAGCTCTGCTGACCTGATTCTAAAGCGGATCTGCTGACCTGGTTCTCTCCCTCTAAAGCAGCTCTGCTGACCTGGTTCCCTGGCTCTAAAGCAGCTCTGTTGTCCTGGTTCTTAGGCTCTAGAGCAGCTCTGCTGCCCTGGTTCTCTGGCTCAAAAGCAGCTCTGCTGACCTGGTTCTATGGCTCTAAAGCAGCTCTGCTGAACTGGTTCTCTGGCTGTACAGAAGCTCTGCTGAACTGGTTCTAAAGCGACTCTGCTGACATGGTTCTCTCCCTCTAAAGCAGCTCTGCTGACCTGGTTCCCTGGCTCTAAAGCAGCTCTGTTGTCCTGGTTCTCTGGCTCTAGAACAGCTCTGCTGACCTGGTTCTAAGGCTCTACAGCAGCTCTGCTGCCCTGGTTCTCTGGCTCAAAAGCAGCTCTGCTGACCTGGTTCAATGGCAATAAAGCAGCTCTGATGACCTTGTTCTCTGGCTCTACAGAAGCTCCACTGAACTGGTTCTCTGCCTCTACAGCAGGTCTGCTGACCTGGTTCTTAGGCTCTAGAGCATCTCTGCTGACCTGGTTCTCAGGCTCTAAAGCTGCTCTGCTGACCTGATTCTCTGGCTCTAGCTTTGCTGGCCTGGTTCTCTGGCTCTAGAGAATCTCTGCTGACCTGGTTCTTATGCTCTAGAGCAGCTCTGATGACCTGGTCCTCTGGCTCTAGAGCAGCTCTGCTGACCTGGTTCTCTGGCTCTAAAGCAGCTCTGTTGACCTGGTTCGCTGGCTCTAAAGCAGCTCTCCTGACCTGGTTCTCTCCCTCTAAAGTAGCTCTGCTGACCTGGTTCACTGGCTCTACAGCAGCTCTGCTGTCCTGGTTCTCTGCCTCTACAGCAGCTCTGCTGACCCGGTTCTCTGCCTCTAGAGCAGCTCTGCTGACCTGGTTTCTCGGGCTCTACAGGAGCTCTGCTGACCTGGTTCTCTGGCTCTAGAGCAGCTCTGCCTACCTGGTTCTCTGGCTCTAATGCAGCTCTGTTGACCTGGTTTCTCTGGCTCTACGGCAGCTCTGCTGACCTGGTTCTCTGCCTCTAAAGCAGCTCTGCTGACCTGTTTCTTAGGCTCTAGAGCAGGTCTGCTGACCTGGTTCTTAAGCTCTAAAGCTGCTCTGCAGACCTGGTTCTCTGGCTCTAGCTCTGCTGACCTGGTTCTCTGGCTCTAGAGAAGCTCAGTTGACCTGGTTCTTAGGCTCTAGAGCAGCTCTGATGACCTGGTTCTAAAGCAGGTCTGCTGACCTGGTTCTCTCCCTCTAAAGCAACTCTGCTGACCTGGTTCTCTGGCTCTAGAGCAGCTCTGCTGACCTGGTTCTCTGGATCTAGAGCAGCTCTGTTGACTTTGTACTTAGGCTCTAGAGCAGCTCTGCTGACCTGGTTCTCTGGCTCTAAAGCAGCTCTGCTGAACTGGTTCACTGGCTCTAAAGCAGCTCTACTGACCTGGTTCTCTCCCTCTAAAGCAACTCTGCTGACCTGGTTCGCTGGCTCTAAAGCAGCTCTGCTGACGTGGTTCTCTCCCTCTTAAGCAGCTCTGCTGACCTGGTTTCTCTGGCTCTACAGCAGCTCTGCTGACCTGCTTCTCTGCCTCTACAGCAGCTCTGCTGACCCGGTTCTCTGCCTCTAGAGCAGCTCTGCTGACCTGGTTTCTCTGGCTCTACAGCAGCTCTGCTGACCTGGTTTTCTGGCTCTAGAGCAGCTCTGCTGATCTGGTTCTCTGGCTCTAATGCAGCTCTGTTGACCTGGTTTCTCTGGCTCTACAGCAGCTCTGCTGAACTCGTTCTCTGCCTCTAGAGCAGCTCTGCTGACCTGGTTCTTAGGCTCTAGAGCAGCCCTGCTGACCCGGTTCTCTGGCTCTAAAGCAGCTCTGCTGACCTGCTTCTCTGTCTCTAAAGCAGCTCTGCTGACCTGGTTCTCTGGTTCCAAAGCGGCTCCGGGTTCTCTGGCTCTAAAGCAGCTCTGCTGACCTGGTTCTCTGGGTCTTAAGTGGTTCTGCTGACATGGTTCTCTGGCTCTAAAGCAGCTCTGCTGACCTGGTTCTAAAGCAACTCTGCTGACATGGTTCTCTCCCTCTAAAGCAGCTCTGCTGACCTGGTTCCCTGGCTCTAAAGCAGCTCTGTTGTCCTGGTTGTCTGGCTCTAGAACAGCTCTGCTGACCTGGTTCTAAGGCTCTAGAGCAGCTCTGCTGCCCTGGTTCTCTGGCTCAAATGCAGCTCTGCTGATGACCTGGTTTAATTGCTCTAAAGCAGCTTTGATGACCTTGTTCTATGGCTCTACAGAAGCTCCACTGAACTGGTTCTCTGCCTCTACAGCAGGTCTGCTGACCTGGTTCTTAGGCTCTAGAGCATCTCTGCTGACCTGGTTCTCAGGCTCTAAAGCTGCTCTGCTGACCTGATTCTCTGGCTCTAGCTCTGCTGGCCTGGTTCTCTGGCTCTAGAGAAGCTCTGCTGACCTGGTTCTTAGGCTCTAGAGCAGCTCTGATGACCTGGTCCTCTGGCTCTAGAGCAGCTCTGCTGACCTGGTTCTCTGGCTCTAAAGCAGCTCTGCTGACCCGGTTCTCTGCCTCTAGAGCAGCATTGCTGACCTGGTTTCTCTGGCTCTACAGCAGCTCTGCTGACCTGGTTCTCTGGCTCTAAAGCAGCTCTGCTGACCTGGTTCTCTGGCTCTAAAGCAGCTCTTCTGACCTTGTTCTCTGGCTCTAAAGCGGCTCTGGGTTCTCTGGCTCTAAAGCAGCTCTGCTGACCTGGTTTTCTGGCTCTAAAGTGGCTCTGCTGACCTGGTTCTCTGGCTCTAAAGCAGCTTTGCTGACCTGGTTCTTAGGCTCTAGAGAAGCTCTGCTGACCTGGTTCTCTGGCTCTAAAGCAGCTCTGCTGACCTGGTTCTCTGGCTCTAAAGCAGCTCCTCTGACCTGGTTCTCTGGCTCTAAAGCCGCTCCGGGTTCTCTGGCTCTAAAGCAGCTCTGCTGACCTGCTACTCTGGCTCTAAAGTGGCTCTGCTGACCTGGTTCTGTGGCTCTAAAGCAGCTCTGCTGACCTGATTCTAAAGCGGATCTGCTGACCTGGTTCTCTCCCTCTAAAGCAGCTCTGCTGACCTGGTTCCCTGGCTCTCAAGCAGCTCTGTTGTCCTAGTTCTCAGGCTCTAGAGCAGCTCTGCTGACCTGGTACTTAGGCTCTAGAGCAGCTCTGCTGCCCTGGTTCTCTGGCTCAAAAGCAGCTCTGCTGGCCTGGTTCTATGGCTCTAAAGCAGCTCTGCTGAACTGGTTCTCTGGCTCTACAGAAGCTCTGCTGAACTGGTTCTCTGCCTCTAGAGCAGGTCTGCTGACCTGGTTCTTAGGCTCTACAGCAGCTCTGCTGACCTGGTTTTCTGGCTCTAGAGCAGCTCTGCTGACCTGGTTCTCTGGCTCTAGCTCTGCTGACCTGGTTCTCTGGCTCTAGAGAAGCTCAGTTGACCTGGTTCTTAGGCTCTAGAGCAGCTCTGATGACCTGGTTCTAAAGCAGGTCTGCTGACCTGGTTCTCTCCCTCTGAAGCAGCTCTGCTGACCTGGTTCTCTGGCTCTAGAGCAGCTCTGCTGACCTGGTTCTCTGGATCTAGAGCAGCTCTGTTGACTTGGTTCTTAGGCTCTAGAGCAGCTCTGCTGACCTGTTTCTCTGGCTCTAAAGCAGCTCTGCTGAGCTGGTTCGCTGGCTCTAAAGCAGCTCTGCTGACCTGGTTCGCTCGCTCTAAAGCAGGTCTGCTGACGTGGTTCTCTCCCTCATAAGCAGCTCTGCTGACCTGGTTTCTCTGGCTCTACAGCAGCTCTGCTGACCTGGTTCTCTGCCTCTACAGCAGCTCTGCTGACCCGGTTCTCTGCCTCTAGAGCAGCTCTGCTGACCTGGTTTCTCTGGCTCTACAGCAGCTCTGCTGACCTGGTTTTCTGGCTCTAGAGCAGCTCTGCTGACCTGGTTCTCTGGCTCTAATGCAGCTCTGTTGACCTGGTTTCTCTGGCTCTACAGCAGCTCTGCTGAACTCGTTCTCTGCCTCTAGAGCAGCTCTGCTGACCTGGTTCTTAGGCTCTAGAGCAGCTCTGCTGGCCCAGTTCTCTGGCTCTAAAGCAGCTCTGCTGACCTGCTTCTCTGGCTCTAAAGCAGCTCTGCTGACCTGCTTCCCTGGCTCTAAAGCGGCTCCGGGTTCTCTGGCTCTAAAGCAGCTCTGCTGACCTCGTTCTCTGGGTCTTAAGTGGCTCTGCTGACATGGTTCTCTGGCTCTAAAGCAGCTCTGCTGACCTGGTTCTAAAGCGACTCTGCTGACATGGTTCTCTCCCTCTAAAGCAGCTCTGCTGACCTGGTTCCCTGGCTGTAGAGCAGCTCTGTTGACCTGGTTCTCTGGCTCTAGAACAGCTCTGCTGACCTGGTTCTAAGGCTCTAGAGCAGCTCTGCTACCCTGGTTCTCTGGCTCAAAAGCAGCTCTGCTGACCTGTTTCAATGGCTCTAAAGCAGCTCTGATGACCTTGTTCTCTGGCTCTACAGAAGCTCCACTGAACTGGTTCTCTGCCTCTACAGCAGGTCTGCTGACCTGGTTCTTGGGCTCTAAAGCATCTCTGCTGACCTGGTTCTCAGGCTCTAAAGCTGCTCTGCTGACCTGATTCTCTGGCTCTAGCTCTGCTGGCCTGGTTCTCTGGCTCTAGAGAAGCTCTGCTGACCTGGTTCTTAGGCTCTAGAGCAGCTCTGATGACCTGGTCCTCTGGCTCTAGAGCAGCTCTGCTGACGTGGTTCTCTGGCTCTAAAGCAGCTATGTTGACCTGGTTCGCTGGCTCTAAAGCAGCTCTGCTGACCTGCTTCTCTCCCTCTAAAGCAGCTCTGCTGACCTGGTTCACTGGCTCTAAAACAGCTCTGCTGACGTGGTTCTCTACCTCTTAAACAGCTCTGCTGACCTGGTTTCTCTGGCTCTACAGCAGCTCTGCTGACCTGGTTCTCTGCCTCTACAGCAGCTCTGCTGACCCGGTTCTCTGCCTCTAGAGCAGCTCTGCTGATCTGGTTTCTCGGGCTCTACAGCAGCTCTGTTGACCTGGTTCTCTGGCTCTAGAGCAGCAGAGCTGACCTGATTCTCTGGCTCTAATGCAGTTTTGTTGACCTGGTTTCTCGGGATCTACAGCAGCTCTGCTGACCTGGTTCTCTGCCTCTAAAGCAGCTCTGCTGACCTGGTTCTTAGGCTCTAGAGCAGCTCTGCTGACCTGGTTCTCTGGCTCTAAAGCAGTTCTGCTGACCTGGTTCTCTGGCTCTAAAGCAGCTCTGCTGACCTTGTTCTCTGGCTCTAAAGCGGCTCCGGGTTCTCTGGCTCTAAAGCAGCTCTGCTGACCTGGTTCTCTGGCTCTAAAGTGGCTCTGCTGACCTGGTTCTCTGGCTCTAAAGCAGCTTTGCTGACCTCGTTCTTAGGCTCTAGAGAAGCTCTGCTGACCTGGTTCTCTGGCTCTAAAGCAGCTCTGCTGACCTGGTTCTCTGGCTCTAAAGCAGCTCTGCTGACCTGGTTCTCTGGCTCTAAAGCGGCTCTGGGTTCTCTGGCTCTAAAGCAGCTCTGCTGACCTGCTTCTCTGGCTCTAAAGTGGCTCTGCTGACCTGGTTCCCTGGCTCTAAAGCAGCTCTGTTGTCCTGGTTCTCAGGCTCTAGAGCAGCTCTGCTGACCTGGTTCTTAGGGTCTAGAGCAGCTCTGCTGACCTGGTTCTCAGGCTCTAAAGCTGCTCTGCAGACCTGGTTCTCTGGCTCTAGCTCTGCGGACCTGGTTCTCTGGCTCTAGAGAAGCTCAGTTGACCTGGTTCTTAGGCTCTAGAGCAGCTCTGATGACCTGGTTCTAAAGCAGGTCTGCTGACCTGGTTCTCTCCTTCTAAAGCAGCTCTGCTGACCTGGTTCTCTGGCTCTAGAGCAGCTCTGCTGACCTGGTTCTCTGGATCTAGAGCAGCTCTGTTGACTTTGTTCTTAGGCTCTAAAGCAGCTCTGCTGAACTGGTTCGCTGGCTCTAAAGCAGCTCTGCTGACCTGGTTCTCTCCCTCTAAAGCAGCTCTGCTGACCTGGTTCTCTGGCTCTAGAGCAGCTCTGCTGACCTGGTTCTCTGGATCTAGAGCAGCTCTGTTGACTTTGTTCTTAGGCTCTAGAGCAGCTCTGCTGATCTGGTTCTCTGGCTCTAAAGCAGCTCTGCTGAACTGGTTCGCTGGCTCTAAAGCAGCTCTGCTGACCTGGTTCTCTCCCTCTAAAGCAGCTCTGCTGACCTGGTTCGCTGGCTCTAAAGCAGCTCTGCTGACGTGGTTCTCTCCCTCTTAAGCAGCTCTGCTGACCTGGTTTCTCTGGCTCTACAGCAGCTCTGCTGACCTGCTTCTCTGCCTCTACAGCAGCTCTGCTGACCCGGTTCTCTGCCTCTAGAGCAGCTCTGCTGACCTGGTTTCTCTGGCTCTACAGCAGCTCTGCTGACCTGGTTCTCTGGCTCTAGAGCAGCTCTGCTGACCTGGTTTCTCGGGCTCTACAGGAGCTCTGCTGACCTGGTTCTCTGGCTCTAGAGCAGCTCTGCTGACCTGGTTCTCTGCCTCTAATGCAGCTCTGTTGACCTGGTTTCTCTGGCTCTACAGCAGCTCTGCTGACCTGGTTCACTGCCTCTAAAGCAGCTCTGCTGACCTGTTTCTTAGGCTCTAGAGCAGGTCTGCTGACCTGGTTCTTAAGCTCTAAAGCTGCTCTTCAGACCTGGTTCTCTGGCTCTAGCTCTGCTGACCTGGTTCTCTGGCTCTAGAGAAGCTCAGTTGACCTGGTTCTTAGGCTCTAGAGCAGCTCTGATGACCTGGTTCTAAAGCAGGTCTGCTGACCTGGTTCTCTCCCTCTAAAGCAGCTCTGCTGACCTGGTTCTCTGGCTCTAGAGCAGCTCTGCTGACCTGGTTCTCTGGATCTAGAGCAGCTCTGTTGACTTTGTTCTTAGGCTCTAGAGCAGCTCTGCTGACCTGGTTCTCTGGCTCTGCTGAACTGGTTCGCTGGCTCTAAAGCAGCTTTGCTGACCTGGTTCTCTCCCTCTAAAGCAGCTCTGCTGACCTGGTTCGCTGGCTCTAAAGCAGCTCTGCTGACGTGGTTCTCTCCCTCTTAAGCAGCTCTGCTGACCTGATTTCTCTGGCTCTACAGCAGCTCTGCTGACCTGCTTCTCTGCCTCTACAGCAGCTCTGCTGACCCGGTTCTCTGCCTCCAGAGCAGCTCTGCTGACCTGGTTTCTCTGGCTCTACAGCAGCTCTGCTGACCTGGTTTTCTGGCTCTGGAGCAGCTCTGCTGACCTGGTTCTCTGGCTCTAATGCAGCTCTGTTGACCTGGTTTCTCTGGCTCTACAGCAGCTCTGCTGAACTCGTTCTCTGCCTCTAGAGCAGCTCTGCTGACTTGGTTCTTAGGCTCTAGAGCAGCTCTGCTGACCCGGTTCTCTGGCTCTAATGCAGCTCTGCTGACCTGCTTCTCTGCCTCTAAAGCAGCTCTGCTTACCTGGTTCTCTGGTTCTAAAGCGGCTCCGGGATCTCTGGCTCTAAAGCAGCTCTGCTGACCTGGTTCTCTGGGTCTTAAGTGGCTCTGCTGACATGGTTCTCTGGCTCTAAAGCAGCTCCGCTGACCTGGTTCTAAAGCGACTCTGCTGACATGGTTCTCTCCCTCTAAAGCAGCTCTGCTGACCTGGTTCCCTGGCTCTAAAGCAGCTCTGTTGTCCTGGTTCTCTGGCTCTAGAACAGCGCTGCTGACCTGGTTCTAAGGCTCTAGAGCAGCTCTGCTGCCCTGGTTCTCTGGCTCAAAAGCAGCTCTGCTGACCTGGTTCAATGGCAATAAAGCAGCTCTGATGACCTTGTTCTCTGGCTCTACAGAAGCTCCACTGAACTGGTTCTCTGCCTCTACAGCAGGTCTGCTGACCTGGTTCTTAGGCTCTAGAGCATCTCTGCTGAACTGGTTCTCAGGCTCCAAAGCTGCTCTGCTTGCCTGGTTCTCTGGCTCTAGAGAAGCTCTGCTGACCTGGTTCTTAGGCTGTAGAGCAGCTCTGATGACCTGGTCCTCTGGCTCTAGAGCAGCTCTGCTGACCTGGTTCTCTGGCTCTAAAGCAGCTCTGTTGACCTGGTTCGCTGGCTCTAAAGCAGCTCTGCTGACCTGGTTCTCTCCCTCTAAAGCAGCTCTGCTGACCTGGTTCACTGGCTCTAAAACAGCTCTGCTGACGTGGTTCTCTACCTCTTAAACAGCTCTGCTGACCTGGTTTCTCTGGCTCTACAGCAGCTCTGCTGTCCTGGTTCTCTGCCTCTACAGCAGCTCTGCTGACCCGGTTCTCTGCCTCTAGAGCAGCTCTGCTGACCTGGTTTCTCGGGCTCTACAGGAGCTTTGCTGACCTGGTTCTCTGGCTCTAGAGCAGCTCTGCTGACCTGGTTCTCTGGCTCTAATGCAGCTCTGTTGACCTGGTTTCTCTGGCTCTACAGCAGCTCTGCTGACCTGGTTCTCTGCCTCTAAAGCAGCTCTGCTGACCTGGTTCTTAGGCTCTAGAGCAGGTCTGCTGACCTGGTTCTTAGGCTCAAGAGCAGCTCTGCTGACCTGGTTCTCAGGCTCTAAAGCTGCTCTGCAGACCTGGTTCTCTGGCTCTAGCTCTGCTGACCTGGTTCTCTGGCTCTAGAGAAGATCAGTTGACCTGGTTCTTAGGCTCTAGAGCAGCTCTGATGACCTGGTTCTAAAGCAGGTCTGCTGACCTGGTTCTCTCCTTCTAAAGCAGCTCTGCTGACCTGGTTCTCTGGCTCTAGAGCAGCTCTGCTGACCTGGTTCTCTGGATCTAGAGCAGCTCTGTTGACTTTGTTCTTAGGCTCTAAAGCAGCTCTGCTGAACTGGTTCGCTGGCTCTAAAGCAGCTCTGCTGACCTGGTTCTCTCCCTCTAAAGCAGCTCTGCTGACCTGGTTCTCTGGCTCTAGAGCAGCTCTGCTGACCTGGTTCTCTGGATCTAGAGCAGCTCTGTTGACTTTGTTCTTAGGCTCTAGAGCAGCTCTGCTGATCTGGTTCTCTGGCTCTAAAGCAGCTCTGCTGAACTGGTTCGCTGGCTCTAAAGCAGCTCTGCTGACCTGGTTCTCTCCCTCTAAAGCAGCTCTGCTGACCTGGTTCGCTGGCTCTAAAGCAGCTCTGCTGACGTGGTTCTCTCCCTCTTAAGCAGCTCTGCTGACCTGGTTTCTCTGGCTCTACAGCAGCTCTGCTGACCTGCTTCTCTGCCTCTACAGCAGCTCTGCTGACCCGGTTCTCTGCCTCTAGAGCAGCTCTGCTGACCTGGTTTCTCTGGCTCTACAGCAGCTCTGCTGACCTGGTTTTCTGGCTCTAGAGCAGCTCTGCTGACCTGGTTCTCTGGCTCTAATGCAGCTCTGTTGACCTGGTTTCTCTGGCTCTACAGCAGCTCTGTTGAACTTGTTCTCTGCCTCTAGAGCAGCTCTGCTGACCTGGTTCTTAGGCTCTAGAGCAGCTCTGCTGACCCGGTTCTCTGGCTCTAAAGCAGCTCTGCTGACCTGCTTCTCTGCCTCTAAAGCAGCTCTGCTGACCTGGTTCTCTAGTTCTAAAGCGGCTCCGGGTTCTATGGCTCTAAAGCAGCTCTGCTGATCTGGTTCTCTGGGTCTTAAGTGGCTCTGCTGACATGGTTCTCTGGCTCTAAAGCAGCTCTGCTGACCTAGTTCTAAAGAGACTCTGCTGACATGGTTCTCTCCCTCTAAAGCAGCTCTGCTGACCTGGTTCCCTGGCTCTAAAGCAGCTCTGTTGTCCTGGTTCTCTGGCTCTAGAACAGCTCTGCTGACCTGGTTCTAAGGCTCTAGAGCAGCTCTGCTGCCCTGGTTCTCTGGCTCAAAAGCAGCTCTGCTGACCTGGTTCAATGGCTCTAAAGCAGCTTTGATGACCTTGTTCTATGGCTCTACAGAAGCTCCACTGAACTGGTTCTCTGCCTCTACAGCAGGTCTGCTGACCTGGTTCTTAGGCTCTAGAGCATCTCTGCTGACCTGGTTCTCAGGCTCTAAAGCTGCTCTGCTGACCTGATTCTCTGGCTCTAGATCTGCTGGCCTGGTTCTCTGGCTCTAGAGAAGCTCTGCTGACCTGGTTCTTAGGCTCTAGAGCAGCCCTGATGACCTGGTCCACTGGCTCTAGAGCAGCTCTGCTGACTTGGTTCTCTGGCTCTAAAGCAGCTCTGCTGACCCGGTTCTCTGCCTCTAGAGCAGCTCTGCTGACCTGGTTTCTCTGGCTCTACAGCAGCTCTGCTGACCTGGTTCTCTGGTTCTAAAGCAGCTCTGCTGACCTTGTTCTCTGCCTCTAATGCAGCTCTGTTGACCTGGTTTCTCTGGATCTACAGCAGCTCTGCTGACCTGGTTCTCTGCCTCTAAAGCAGCTCTGCTGACCTGGTTCTTAGGCTCTAGAGCAGCTCTGCTGACCTGGTTCTCTGGATCTAGTGCTGGTATGCTGACCTGGTTCGTAGGCTCTATAGAAGCTCTGCTGACCTGGTTCTTTGGCTCTAAAGCAGCTCTGTTGACCTGGGTTGCTGGCTCTAAAGCAGCTCTGCTGACCTGGTTCTCTCCCTCTAAAGCAGCTCTGCTGACCTGGTTCGCTGGCTCTAAAGCAGCTCTGCTGACGTGGTTCTCTCCCTCTTAAGCAGCTCTGCTGACCTGGTTTCTCTGGCTCCACAGCAGCTCTGCTGACCTGGTTCTCTGCCTCTACATCAGCTCTGCTGACCCGGTTCTCTGCCTCTAGAGCAGCTCTGCTGACCTGGTTTCTCTGGCTCTACAGCAGCTCTGCTGACCTGGTTCTCTGGCTCTAGAGCAGATCTGCTGACCTGGTTCTCTGGCTCTAATGCAGCTCTGTTGACCTGGTTTCTCTGGATCTACAGCAGCTCTGCTGATCTGGTTCTCTGCCTCTAAAGCTGCTCTGCTGACCTGGTTCTTAGGCTCAAGAGCAGCTCTGCTGACCTGGTTCTCTGGCTCTAAAGCAGTTCTGCTGACCTGGTTCTCTGGCTCAAAAGCAGTTCTGCTGACCTGGTTCTCTGGCTCTAAAGCAGCTCTGCTGACCTGGTTCTCTGGCTCTAGAGCAGCTCTGCTGACCTGGTTCTCTGGCTCTACTGCAGCTCTGTTGACCTGGTTCTCTGGCTCTAATGCAGCTCTGTTGACCTGGTTTCTCTGGATCTACAGCAGCTCTGCTGATCTGGTTCTCTGCCTCTAAAGCTGCTCTGCTGACCTGGTTCTTAGGCTCAAGAGCAGCTCTGCTGACCTGGTTCTCTGGCTCTAAAGCAGTTCTGCTGACCTGGTTCTCTGGCTCAAAAGCAGTTCTGCTGACCTGGTTCTCTGCCTCTACATCAGCTCTGCTGACCCGGTTCTCTGCCTCTAGAGCAGCTCTGCTGACCTGGTTTCTCTGGCTCTAAAGCAGTTCTGCTGACCTGGTTCTCTGGCTCAAAAGCAGTTCTGCTGACCTGGTTCTCTGCCTCTAAAGCAGCTCTGCTGACCTGGTTCTTAGGCTCTAGAGCAGCTCTGCTGACCTGGTTCTCTGGCTCTAAAGCAGTTCTGCTGACCTGGTTCTCTGCCTCTACAGCAGCTCTGCTGACCCGGTTCTCTGCCTCTAGAGCAGCTCTGCTGACCTGGTTTCTCTGGCTCTACAGCAGCTCTGCTGACCGGGTTCTCTGGCTCTAGAGCAGCTCTGCTGACCTGGTTCTCTGGCTCTAATGCAGCTCTACTGACCTGGTTCTATGGCTCTAGAGCAGCTCTGCTGACCTGGTTCTCTGGATCTAGTGCTGGTATGCTGACCTGGTTCTTAGGCTCTAGAGAAGCTCTGCTGGCCGGGTTCTTTGGCTCTAAAGCAGCTCTGTTGACCTGGGTCGCTGGCTCTAAAGCAGGTCTGCTGACCTGGTTCTCTCCCTCTAAAGCAGCTCTGCTGACCTGGTTCGCTGTCTCTAAAGCAGCTCTGCTGACGTGGTTCTCTCCCTCTTAAGCAGCTATGCTGACCCGGTTTCTCTGGCTCTACAGCAGCTCTGCTGACCTGGTTCTCTGCCTCTACAGCAGCTCTGCTGACCCGGTTCTCTGCCTCTAGAGCAGCTCTGCTGACCTGGTTTCTCTGGCTGTACAGCAGCTCTGCTGACCTGGTTCACTGGTTCTAGTGCTGGTATGCTGACCTGGTTCTTAGGCTCTAGAGAAGCTCTGCTGGCCGGGTTCTTTGGCTCTAAAGCAGCTCTGTTGACCTGGGTCGCTGGCTCTAAAGCAGGTCTGCTGACCTGGTTCTCTCCCTCTAAAGCAGCTCTGCTGACCTGGTTCGCTGTCTCTAAAGCAGCTCTGCTGACGTGGTTCTCTCCCTCTTAAGCAGCTATGCTGACCCGGTTTCTCTGGCTCTACAGCAGCTCTGCTGACCTGGTTCTCTGCCTCTACAGCAGCTCTGCTGACCCGGTTCTCTGCCTCTAGAGCAGCTCTGCTGACCTGGTTTCTCTGGCTGTACAGCAGCTCTGCTGACCTGGTTCACTGGTTCTAGAGCAGCTCTGCTGACCTGGTTCTCAGGCTCTAATACAGCTCTGTTGACCTGGTTTGTCTGGATCTACAGCAGCTCTGCTGACCTGGTTCTCTGCCTCTAAAGCAGCTCTGCTGACCTGGTTCTCTGGCTCTAAAGGAGTTCTGCTGACCTGGTTCTCTGGCTCTAAAGCAGCTCTGCTGACCTTGTTCTCTGGCTCTAAAGCAGCTCTGCTGACCTGGTTCTCTGGCTCTAAAGCGGCTCCGGGTTCTCTGGCTCTAAAGCAGCTCTGCTGACCTGGTTCTCTGGCTCTAAAGTGGCGTGGCTCTGCTGACCTGGTTCTCTGGCTCTAAAGCAGCTTTGCTGACCTGGTACTTAGGCTCTAGAGAAGCTCTGCTGACCTGGTTCTCTGGCTCTAAAGCAGCTCTGCTGACCAGGTTCCCTGGCTCTAAAGCAGCTCTGCTGACCTGGTTCTCTGGCTCTAAAGCGGCTCCGGGTTCTCTGGCTCTAAAGCAGCTCTGCTGACCTGCTTCTCTGGCTCTAAAGGGGCTCTGCTGACCTGGTTCTGTGGCTCTAAAGCAGCTCTGCTGACCTGATTCTAAAGCGGATCTGCTGACCTGGTTCTCTCCCTCTAAAGCAGCTCTGCTGACCTGGTTCCCTGGCTCTAAAGCAGCTCTGTTGTCCTGGTTCTTAGGCTCTAGAGCAGCTCTGCTGCCCTGGTTCTCTGGCTCAAAAGCAGCTCTGCTGACCTGGTTCTATGGCTCTAAAGCAGCTCTGCTGAACTGGTTCTCTGGCTGTACAGAAGCTCTGCTGAACTGGTTCTAAAGCGACTCTGCTGACATGGTTCTCTCCCTCTAAAGCAGCTCTGCTGACCTGGTTCCCTGGCTCTAAAGCAGCTCTGTTGTCCTGGTTCTCTGGCTCTAGAACAGCTCTGCTGACCTGGTTCTAAGGCTCTACAGCAGCTCTGCTGCCCTGGTTCTCTGGCTCAAAAGCAGCTCTGCTGACCTGGTTCAATGGCAATAAAGCAGCTCTGATGACCTTGTTCTCTGGCTCTACAGAAGCTCCACTGAACTGGTTCTCTGCCTCTACAGCAGGTCTGCTGACCTGGTTCTTAGGCTCTAGAGCATCTCTGCTGACCTGGTTCTCAGGCTCTAAAGCTGCTCTGCTGACCTGATTCTCTGGCTCTAGCTTTGCTGGCCTGGTTCTCTGGCTCTAGAGAAGCTCTGCTGACCTGGTTCTTATGCTCTAGAGCAGCTCTGATGACCTGGTCCTCTGGCTCTAGAGCAGCTCTGCTGACCTGGTTCTCTGGCTCTAAAGCAGCTCTGTTGACCTGGTTCGCTGGCTCTAAAGCAGCTCTCCTGACCTGGTTCTCTCCCTCTAAAGTAGCTCTGCTGACCTGGTTCACTGGCTCTACAGCAGCTCTGCTGTCCTGGTTCTCTGCCTCTACAGCAGCTCTGCTGACCCGGTTCTCTGCCTCTAGAGCAGCTCTGCTGACCTGGTTTCTCGGGCTCTACAGGAGCTCTGCTGACCTGGTTCTCTGGCTCTAGAGCAGCTCTGCCTACCTGGTTCTCTGGCTCTAATGCAGCTCTGTTGACCTGGTTTCTCTGGCTCTACGGCAGCTCTGCTGACCTGGTTCTCTGCCTCTAAAGCAGCTCTGCTGACCTGTTTCTTAGGCTCTAGAGCAGGTCTGCTGACCTGGTTCTTAAGCTCTAAAGCTGCTCTGCAGACCTGGTTCTCTGGCTCTAGCTCTGCTGACCTGGTTCTCTGGCTCTAGAGAAGCTCAGTTGACCTGGTTCTTAGGCTCTAGAGCAGCTCTGATGACCTGGTTCTAAAGCAGGTCTGCTGACCTGGTTCTCTCCCTCTAAAGCAACTCTGCTGACCTGGTTCTCTGGCTCTAGAGCAGCTCTGCTGACCTGGTTCTCTGGATCTAGAGCAGCTCTGTTGACTTTGTACTTAGGCTCTAGAGCAGCTCTGCTGACCTGGTTCTCTGGCTCTAAAGCAGCTCTGCTGAACTGGTTCACTGGCTCTAAAGCAGCTCTACTGACCTGGTTCTCTCCCTCTAAAGCAACTCTGCTGACCTGGTTCGCTGTCTCTAAAGCAGCTCTGCTGACGTGGTTCTCTCCCTCTTAAGCAGCTCTGCTGACCTGGTTTCTCTGGCTCTACAGCAGCTCTGCTGACCTGCTTCTCTGCCTCTACAGCAGCTCTGCTGACCCGGTTCTCTGCCTCTAGAGCAGCTCTGCTGACCTGGTTTCTCTGGCTCTACAGCAGCTCTGCTGACCTGGTTTTCTGGCTCTAGAGCAGCTCTGCTGATCTGGTTCTCTGGCTCTAATGCAGCTCTGTTGACCTGGTTTCTCTGGCTCTACAGCAGCTCTGCTGAACTCGTTCTCTGCCTCTAGAGCAGCTCTGCTGACCTGGTTCTTAGGCTCTAGAGCAGCCCTGCTGACCCGGTTCTCTGGCTCTAAAGCAGCTCTGCTGACCTGCTTCTCTGTCTCTAAAGCAGCTCTGCTGACCTGGTTCTCTGGTTCCAAAGCGGCTCCGGGTTCTCTGGCTCTAAAGCAGCTCTGCTGACCTGGTTCTCTGGGTCTTAAGTGGTTCTGCTGACATGGTTCTCTGGCTCTACAGCAGCTCTGCTGACCCGGTTCTCTGCCTCTAGAGCAGCTCTGCTGATCTGGTTTCTCGGGCTCTACAGCAGCTCTGTTGACCTGGTTCTCTGGCTCTAGAGCAGCAGAGCTGACCTGATTCTCTGGCTCTAATGCAGTTTTGTTGACCTGGTTTCTCGGGATCTACAGCAGCTCTGCTGACCTGGTTCTCTGCCTCTAAAGCAGCTCTGCTGACCTGGTTCTTAGGCTCTAGAGCAGCTCTGCTGACCTGGTTCTCTGGCTCTAAAGCAGTTCTGCTGACCTGGTTCTCTGGCTCTAAAGCAGCTCTGCTGACCTTGTTCTCTGGCTCTAAAGCGGCTCCGGGTTCTCTGGCTCTAAAGCAGCTCTGCTGACCTGGTTCTCTGGCTCTAAAGTGGCTCTGCTGACCTGGTTCTCTGGCTCTAAAGCAGCTTTGCTGACCTCGTTCTTAGGCTCTAGAGAAGCTCTGCTGACCTGGTTCTCTGGCTCTAAAGCAGCTCTGCTGACCTGGTTCTCTGGCTCTAAAGCAGCTCTGCTGACCTGGTTCTCTGGCTCTAAAGCGGCTCTGGGTTCTCTGGCTCTAAAGCAGCTCTGCTGACCTGCTTCTCTGGCTCTAAAGTGGCTCTGCTGACCTGGTTCCCTGGCTCTAAAGCAGCTCTGTTGTCCTGGTTCTCAGGCTCTAGAGCAGCTCTGCTGACCTGGTTCTTAGGGTCTAGAGCAGGTCTGCTGACCTGGTTCTTAAGCTCTAAAGCTGCTCTGCAGACCTGGTTCTCTGGCTCTAGCTCTGCTGACCTGGTTCTCTGGCTCTAGAGAAGCTCAGTTGACCTGGTTCTTAGGCTCTAGAGCAGCTCTGATGACCTGGTTCTAAAGCAGGTCTGCTGACCTGGTTCTCTCCCTCTAAAGCAACTCTGCTGACCTGGTTCTCTGGCTCTAGAGCAGCTCTGCTGACCTGGTTCTCTGGATCTAGAGCAGCTCTGTTGACTTTGTACTTAGGCTCTAGAGCAGCTCTGCTGACCTGGTTCTCTGGCTCTAAAGCAGCTCTGCTGAACTGGTTCACTGGCTCTAAAGCAGCTCTACTGACCTGGTTCTCTCCCTCTAAAGCAACTCTGCTGACCTGGTTCGCTGTCTCTAAAGCAGCTCTGCTGACGTGGTTCTCTCCCTCTTAAGCAGCTCTGCTGACCTGGTTTCTCTGGCTCTACAGCAGCTCTGCTGACCTGCTTCTCTGCCTCTACAGCAGCTCTGCTGACCCGGTTCTCTGCCTCTAGAGCAGCTCTGCTGACCTGGTTTCTCTGGCTCTACAGCAGCTCTGCTGACCTGGTTTTCTGGCTCTAGAGCAGCTCTGCTGATCTGGTTCTCTGGCTCTAATGCAGCTCTGTTGACCTGGTTTCTCTGGCTCTACAGCAGCTCTGCTGAACTCGTTCTCTGCCTCTAGAGCAGCTCTGCTGACCTGGTTCTTAGGCTCTAGAGCAGCCCTGCTGACCCGGTTCTCTGGCTCTAAAGCAGCTCTGCTGACCTGCTTCTCTGTCTCTAAAGCAGCTCTGCTGACCTGGTTCTCTGGTTCCAAAGCGGCTCCGGGTTCTCTGGCTCTAAAGCAGCTCTGCTGACCTGGTTCTCTGGGTCTTAAGTGGTTCTGCTGACATGGTTCTCTGGCTCTAAAGCAGCTCTGCTGACCTGGTTCTAAAGCAACTCTGCTGACATGGTTCTCTCCCTCTAAAGCAGCTCTGCTGACCTGGTTCCCTGGCTCTAAAGCAGCTCTGTTGTCCTGGTTGTCTGGCTCTAGAACAGCTCTGCTGACCTGGTTCTAAGGCTCTAGAGCAGCTCTGCTGCCCTGGTTCTCTGGCTCAAATGCAGCTCTGCTGATGACCTGGTTTAATTGCTCTAAAGCAGCTTTGATGACCTTGTTCTATGGCTCTACAGAAGCTCCACTGAACTGGTTCTCTGCCTCTACAGCAGGTCTGCTGACCTGGTTCTTAGGCTCTAGAGCATCTCTGCTGACCTTTTTCTCAGGCTCTAAAGCTGCTCTGCTGACCTGATTCTCTGGCTCTAGCTCTGCTGGCCTGGTTCTCTGGCTCTAGAGAAGCTCTGCTGACCTGGTTCTTAGGCTCTAGAGCAGCTCTGATGACCTGGTCCTCTGGCTCTAGAG
Organism: Triturus cristatus; assembly: GCF_964204655.1. Taxonomy (NCBI): domain Eukaryota; kingdom Metazoa; phylum Chordata; class Amphibia; order Caudata; family Salamandridae; genus Triturus; species Triturus cristatus. Next base: position 845,537 of record NW_028188130.1, on the reverse strand, counting down.
CAGCTCTGCTGACCTGGTTCTCTGGCTCTAAAGCAGCTCTGCTGACCCGGTTCTCTGCCTCTAGAGCAGCATTGCTGACCTGGTTTCTCTGGCTCTACAGCAGCTCTGCTGACCTGGTTCTCTGGCTCTAAAGCAGCTCTGCTGACCTGGTTCTCTGGCTCTAAAGCAGCTCTTCTGACCTTGTTCTCTGGCTCTAAAGCGGCTCCGGGTTCTCTGGCTCTAAAGCAGCTCTGCTGACCTGGTTTTCTGGCTCTAAAGTGGCTCTGCTGACCTGGTTCTCTGGCTCTAAAGCAGCTTTGCTGACCTGGTTCTTAGGCTCTAGAGAAGCTCTGCTGACCTGGTTCTCTGGCTCTAAAGCAGCTCTGCTGACCTGGTTCTCTGGCTCTAAAGCAGCTCCTCTGACCTGGTTCTCTGGCTCTAAAGCCGCTCCGGGTTCTCTGGCTCTAAAGCAGCTCTGCTGACCTGCTACTCTGGCTCTAAAGTGGCTCTGCTGACCTGGTTCTGTGGCTCTAAAGCAGCTCTGCTGACCTGATTCTAAAGCGGATCTGCTGACCTGGTTCTCTCCCTCTAAAGCAGCTCTGCTGACCTGGTTCCCTGGCTCTCAAGCAGCTCTGTTGTCCTAGTTCTCAGGCTCTAGAGCAGCTCTGCTGACCTGGTACTTAGGCTCTAGAGCAGCTCTGCTGCCCTGGTTCTCTGGCTCAAAAGCAGCTCTGCTGGCCTGGTTCTATGGCTCTAAAGCAGCTCTGCTGAACTGGTTCTCTGGCTCTACAGAAGCTCTGCTGAACTGGTTCTCTGCCTCTAGAGCAGGTCTGCTGACCTGGTTCTTAGGCTCTACAGCAGCTCTGCTGACCTGGTTTTCTGGCTCTAGAGCAGCTCTGCTGACCTGGTTCTCTGGCTCTAGCTCTGCTGACCTGGTTCTCTGGCTCTAGAGAAGCTCAGTTGACCTGGTTCTTAGGCTCTAGAGCAGCTCTGATGACCTGGTTCTAAAGCAGGTCTGCTGACCTGGTTCTCTCCCTCTGAAGCAGCTCTGCTGACCTGGTTCTCTGGCTCTAGAGCAGCTCTGCTGACCTGGTTCTCTGGATCTAGAGCAGCTCTGTTGACTTGGTTCTTAGGCTCTAGAGCAGCTCTGCTGACCTGTTTCTCTGGCTCTAAAGCAGCTCTGCTGAGCTGGTTCGCTGGCTCTAAAGCAGCTCTGCTGACCTGGTTCGCTCGCTCTAAAGCAGGTCTGCTGACGTGGTTCTCTCCCTCATAAGCAGCTCTGCTGACCTGGTTTCTCTGGCTCTACAGCAGCTCTGCTGACCTGGTTCTCTGCCTCTACAGCAGCTCTGCTGACCCGGTTCTCTGCCTCTAGAGCAGCTCTGCTGACCTGGTTTCTCTGGCTCTACAGCAGCTCTGCTGACCTGGTTTTCTGGCTCTAGAGCAGCTCTGCTGACCTGGTTCTCTGGCTCTAATGCAGCTCTGTTGACCTGGTTTCTCTGGCTCTACAGCAGCTCTGCTGAACTCGTTCTCTGCCTCTAGAGCAGCTCTGCTGACCTGGTTCTTAGGCTCTAGAGCAGCTCTGCTGGCCCAGTTCTCTGGCTCTAAAGCAGCTCTGCTGACCTGCTTCTCTGGCTCTAAAGCAGCTCTGCTGACCTGCTTCCCTGGCTCTAAAGCGGCTCCGGGTTCTCTGGCTCTAAAGCAGCTCTGCTGACCTCGTTCTCTGGGTCTTAAGTGGCTCTGCTGACATGGTTCTCTGGCTCTAAAGCAGCTCTGCTGACCTGGTTCTAAAGCGACTCTGCTGACATGGTTCTCTCCCTCTAAAGCAGCTCTGCTGACCTGGTTCCCTGGCTGTAAAGCAGCTCTGTTGACCTGGTTCTCTGGCTCTAGAACAGCTCTGCTGACCTGGTTCTAAGGCTCTAGAGCAGCTCTGCTACCCTGGTTCTCTGGCTCAAAAGCAGCTCTGCTGACCTGTTTCAATGGCTCTAAAGCAGCTCTGATGACCTTGTTCTCTGGCTCTACAGAAGCTCCACTGAACTGGTTCTCTGCCTCTACAGCAGGTCTGCTGACCTGGTTCTTGGGCTCTAAAGCATCTCTGCTGACCTGGTTCTCAGGCTCTAAAGCTGCTCTGCTGACCTGATTCTCTGGCTCTAGCTCTGCTGGCCTGGTTCTCTGGCTCTAGAGAAGCTCTGCTGACCTGGTTCTTAGGCTCTAGAGCAGCTCTGATGACCTGGTCCTCTGGCTCTAGAGCAGCTCTGCTGACGTGGTTCTCTGGCTCTAAAGCAGCTATGTTGACCTGGTTCGCTGGCTCTAAAGCAGCTCTGCTGACCTGCTTCTCTCCCTCTAAAGCAGCTCTGCTGACCTGGTTCACTGGCTCTAAAACAGCTCTGCTGACGTGGTTCTCTACCTCTTAAACAGCTCTGCTGACCTGGTTTCTCTGGCTCTACAGCAGCTCTGCTGACCTGGTTCTCTGCCTCTACAGCAGCTCTGCTGACCCGGTTCTCTGCCTCTAGAGCAGCTCTGCTGATCTGGTTTCTCGGGCTCTACAGCAGCTCTGTTGACCTGGTTCTCTGGCTCTAGAGCAGCAGAGCTGACCTGATTCTCTGGCTCTAATGCAGTTTTGTTGACCTGGTTTCTCGGGATCTACAGCAGCTCTGCTGACCTGGTTCTCTGCCTCTAAAGCAGCTCTGCTGACCTGGTTCTTAGGCTCTAGAGCAGCTCTGCTGACCTGGTTCTCTGGCTCTAAAGCAGTTCTGCTGACCTGGTTCTCTGGCTCTAAAGCAGCTCTGCTGACCTTGTTCTCTGGCTCTAAAGCGGCTCCGGGTTCTCTGGCTCTAAAGCAGCTCTGCTGACCTGGTTCTCTGGCTCTAAAGTGGCTCTGCTGACCTGGTTCTCTGGCTCTAAAGCAGCTTTGCTGACCTCGTTCTTAGGCTCTAGAGAAGCTCTGCTGACCTGGTTCTCTGGCTCTAAAGCAGCTCTGCTGACCTGGTTCTCTGGCTCTAAAGCAGCTCTGCTGACCTGGTTCTCTGGCTCTAAAGCGGCTCTGGGTTCTCTGGCTCTAAAGCAGCTCTGCTGACCTGCTTCTCTGGCTCTAAAGTGGCTCTGCTGACCTGGTTCCCTGGCTCTAAAGCAGCTCTGTTGTCCTGGTTCTCAGTCTCTAGAGCAGCTCTGCTGACCTGGTTCTTAGGGTCTAGAGCAGCTCTGCTGCCCTGGTTCTCTGGCTCAAAAGCAGCTCTGCTTACCTGGTTCTATGGCTCCAAAGCAGCTCTGCTGAACTGGTTCTCTGGCTCTACAGAAGCTCTGCTGAACTGGTTCTCTGCCTCTAGAGCAGGTCTGCTGACCTGGTTCTTAGGCTCTAGAGCAGCTCTGCTGACCTGGTTCTCAGGCTCTAAAGCTGCTCTGCAGACCTGGTTCTCTGGCTCTAGCTCTGCTGACCTGGTTCTCTGCCTCTAGAGTAGCTCTGCTGACCTGGTTGTTAGGCTCTAGAGCAGCTCTGCTGACCTGGTTCTCTGGCTCTAAAGCAGCTCTGCTGACCTGCTTCTCTGGCTCTAAAGCAGCTCTGCTGACCTGCTTCTCTGGCTCTAAGGCGGCTCCGGGTTCTCTGGCCCTAAAGCAGCTCTGCTGACCTGGTTCTCTGGGTCTTAAGTGGCTCTGCTGACATGGTTCTCTGGCTCTAAAGCAGCTATGCTGACCTGGTTCTAAAGCGACTCTGCTGACATGGTTCTCTCCCTCTAAAGCAGCTCTGCTGACCTGGTTCCCTGGCTCTAAAGCAGCTCTGTTGTCCTGGTTCTCTGGCTCTAGAACAGCTCTGCTGACCTGGTTCTAAGGCTCTACAGCAGCTCTGCTGCCCTGGTTCTCTGGCTCAAAAGCAGCTCTGCTGACCTGGTTCAATGGCAATAAAGCAGCTCTGAGGACCTTGTTCTCTGGCTCTACAGAAGCTCCACTGAACTGGTTCTCTGCCTCTACAGCAGGTCTGCTGACCTGGTTCTTAGGCTCTAGAGCATCTCTGCTGACCTGGTTCTCAGGCTCTAAAGCTGCTCTGCTGACCTGGTTCTAGCCCTAGAGAAGCTCTGCTGACCTGGTTCTTAGGCTCTAGAGCAGCTATTATGACCTGGTCCTCTGGCTCTAGAGCAGCTCTGCTGACCTGGTTCTCTGGCTCTAAAGCAGCTCTGTTGACCTGGTTCGCTGGCTCTAAAGCAGCTCTGCTGACCTGGTTCTCTCCCTCTAAAGCAGCTCTGCTGACCTGGTTCACTGGCTCTAAAACAGCTCTGCTGACGTGGTTCTCTACCTCTTAAACAGCTCTGCTGACCTGGTTTCTCTGACTCTACAGCACCTCTGCTGACCTGGTTCTCTGCCTCTACAGCAGCTCTGCTGACCCGGTTCTCTGCCTCTAGAGCAGCTCTGCTGACCTGGTTTCTCGGGCTCTACAGCAGCTCTGCTGACCTGGTTCTCTGGCTCTAGAGCAGCTCTGCTGACCTGGTTCTCTGGCTCTAATGCAGCTCTGTTGACCTGGTTTCTCTGGCTCTACAGCAGCTCTGCTGACCTGGTTCTCTGCCTCTAAAGCAGCTCTGCTGACCTGGTTCTTAGGCTCTAGAGCAGGTCTGCTGACCTGGTTCTTAGGCTCTAGAGCAGCTCTGCTGACCTGGTTCTCAGGCTCTAAAGCTGCTCTGCAGACCTGGTTCTCTGGCTCTAGCTCTGCTGACCTGGTTCTCTGGCTCTAGAGAAGCTCAGTTGACCTGGTTCTTAGGCTCTAGAGCAGCTCTGATGACCTGGTTCTAAAGCAGGTCTGCTGACCTGGTTCTCTCCCTCTAAAGCAGCTCTGCTGACCTGGTTCTCTGGCTCTAGAGCAGCTCTGCTGACCTGGTTCTCTGGATCTAGAGCAGCTCTGTTGACTTTGTTCTTAGGCTCTAGAGCAGCTCTGCTGACCTGGTTCTCTGGCTCTAAAGCAGCTCTGCTGAACTGGTTCGCTGGCTCTAAAGCAGCTCTGCTGACCTGGTTCTCTCCCTCTAAAGCAGCTCTGCTGACCTGGTTCGCTGGCTCTAAAGCAGCTCTGCTGACGTGGTTCTCTCCCTCTTAAGCAGCTCTGCTGACCTGGTTTCTCTGGCTCTACAGCAGCTCTGCTGACCTGCTTCTCTGCCTCTACAGCAGCTCTGCTGACCCGGTTCTCTGCCTCTAGAGAAGCTCTGCTTACCTGGTTTCTCTGGCTCTACCGCAGCTCTGCTGACCTGGTTTTCTGGCTCTAGAGCAGCTCTGCTGACCTGGTTCTCTGGCTCTAATGCAGCTCTGTTGACCTGGTTTCTCTGGCTCTACAGCAGCTCTGCTGAACTCGTTCTCTGCCTCTAGAGCAGCTCTGCTGACCTGGTTCTTAGGCTCTAGAGCAGCTCTGCTGACCCGGTTCTCTGGCTCTAAAGCAGGTCTGCTGACCTGCTTATCTGGCTCTAAAGCAGCTCTGCTGACCTGGTTCTCTGGTTCTAAAGCAGCTCCGGGTTCTGTGGCTCTAAAGCAGCTCTGCTGACCTGGTTCTCTGGGTCTTAAGTGGCTCTGCTGACATGGTTCTCTGGCTCTAAAGCAGCTCTGATGAACTGGTTCCCTGGCTCTAAAGCAGCTCTGTTGTCCTGGTTCTCTGGCTCTAGAACAGCTCTGCTGACCTGGTTCTAAGGCTCTAGAGCAGCTCTGCTGCCCTGGTTCTCTGGCTCAAAAGCAGCTCTGCTGACCTGGTTCAATGGCTCTAAAGCAGCTTTGATGACCTTGTTCTATGGCTCTACAGAAGCTCGACTGAACTGGTTCTCTGCCTCTACAGCAGGTCTGCTGACCTGGTTCTTAGGCTCTAGAGCATCTCTGCTGACCTGGTTCTAAGGCTCTAGAGCAGCTCTGATGACCTGGTCCTCTGGCTCTAGAGCAGCTCTGCTGACCTGGTTCATTGGCTCTAAAGCAGCTCTGATGACCTGGTTCGCTGGCTCTAAAGCAGCTCTGATGACCTGGTTCTCTCCCTCTAAAGCAGCTCTGCTGACCTGGTTCACTGGCTCTAAAACAGCTCTGCTGACGTGGTTCTCTACCTCTTAAACAGCTCTGCTGACCTGGTTTCTCTGGCTCTACAGCAGCTCTGCTGTCCTGGTTCTCTGCCTCTACAGCAGCTCTGCTGACCCGGTTCTCTGCCTCTAGAGCAGCTCTGCTGACCTGGTTTCTCGGGCTCTACAGGAGCTCTGCTGACCTGGTTCTCTGGCTCTAGAGCAGCTCTGCTGACCTGGTTCTCTGGCTCTAATGCAGCTCTGTTGACCTGGTTTCTCTGGCTCTACAGCAGCTCTGCTGACCTGGTTCTCTGCCTCTAAAGCAGCTCTGCTGACCTGGTTCTTAGGCTCTAGAGCAGGTCTGCTGACCTGGTTCTTAGGCTCTAGAGCAGCTCTGCTGACCTGGTTCTCAGGCTCTAAAGCTGCTCTGCAGACCTGGTTCTCTGGCTCTAGCTCTGCTGACCTGGTTCTCTGGCTCTAGAGAAGCTCAGTTGACCTGGTTCTTAGGCTCTAGAGCAGCTCTGATGACCTGGTTCTAAAGCAGGTCTGCTGACCTGGTTCTCTCCCTCTAAAGCAGCTCTGCTGACCTGGTTCTCTGGCTCTAGAGCAGCTCTGCTGACCTGGTTCTCTGGATCTAGAGCAGCTCTGTTGACTTTGTTCTTAGGCTCTAGAGCAGCTCTGCTGACCTGGTTCTCTGGCTCTAAAGCAGCTCTGCTGAACTGGTTCACTGGCTCTAAAGCAGCTCTGCTGACCTGGTTCTCTCCCTCTAAAGCAGCTCTGCTGACCTGGTTCGCTGGCTCTAAAGCAGCTCTGCTGACGTGGTTCTCTCCCTCTTAAGCAGCTCTGCTGACCTGGTTTCTCTGGCTCTACAGCAGCTCTGCTGACCTGCTTCTCTGCCTCTACAGCAGCTCTGCTGACCCGGTTCTCTGCCTCTAGAGCAGCTCTGCTGACCTGGTTTCTCTGGCTCTACAGCAGCTCTGCTGACCTGGTTTTCTGGCTCTAGAGCAGCTCTGCTGATCTGGTTCTCTGGCTCTAAAGCAGCTCTGTTGACCTGGTTTCTCTGGCTCTACAGCAGCTCTGCTGAACTCGTTCTCTGCCTCTAGAGCAGCTCTGCTGACCTGGTTCTTAGGCTCTAGAGCAGCCCTGCTGACCCGGTTCTCTGGCTCTAAAGCAGCTCTGCTGACCTGCTTCTCTGTCTCTAAAGCAGCTCTGCTGACCTGGTTCTCTGGTTCTAAAGCGGCTCCGGGTTCTCTGGCTCTAAAGCAGCTCTGCTGACCTGGTTCTCTGGGTCTTAAGTGGTTCTGCTGACATGGTTCTCTGGCTCTAAAGCAGCTCTGCTGACCTGGTTCTAAAGCAACTCTGCTGACATGGTTCTCTCCCTCTAGAGCAGCTCTGCCGACCTGGTTCCCTGGCTCTAAAGCAGCTCTGTTGCCCTGGTTGTCTGGCTCTAGAACAGCTCTGCTGACCTGGTTCTAAGGCTCTAGAGCAGCTCTGCTGCCCTGGTTCTCTGGCTCAAAAGCAGCTCTGCTGACCTGGTTCAATGGCTCTAAAGCAGCTTTGATGACCTTGTTCTATGGCTCTACAGAAGCTCCACTGAACTGGTTCTCTGCCTCTACAGCAGGTCTGCTGACCTGGTTCTTAGGCTCTAGAGCATCTCTGCTGACCTGGTTCTCAGGCTCTAAAGCTGCTCTGCTGACCTGATTCTCTGGCTCTAGCTCTGCTGGCCTGGTTCTCTGGCTCTAGAGAAGCGCTGCTGATCTGGTTCTTAGGCTCTAGAGCAGCTCTGATGACCTGGTCCTCTGGCTCTAGAGCAGCTCTGCTGACCTGGTTCTTTGGCTCTAAAGCAGCTCTGCTGACCCGGTTCTCTGCCTCTAGAGCAGCTCTGCTGACCTGGTTTCTCTGGCTCTACAGCAGCTCTGCTGACCTGGTTCTCTGGTTCTAGAGCAGCTCTGCTGACCTGGTTCTCTGGCTCTAATGCAGCTCTGTTGACCTGGTTTCTCTGGATCTACAGCAGCTCTGCTGACCTGGTTCTCTGCCTCTAAAGCAGCTCTGCTGACCTGGTTCTTAGGCTCTAGAGCATCTCTGCTGACCTGGTTCTCTGGCTCTAAAGCAGTTCTGCTGACCTGGTTCTCTGGCTCTAAAGCAGCTCTTCGACCTTGTTCTCTGGCTCTAAAGCGGCTCCGGGTTCTCTGGCTCTAAAGCACCTCTGCTGACCTGGTTCTCTGGCTCTAAAGTGGCTCTGCTGACCTGGTTCTCTGGCTCTGAAGCAGCTTTGCTGACCTGGTTCTTAGGCTCAGAGAAGCTCTGCTGACCTGGTTCTCTGGCTCTAAAGCAGGTCTGCTGACCTGGTTCTCTGGCTCTAAAGCAGCTCCTCTGACCTGGTTCTCTGGCTCTAAAGCCGCTCCGGGTTCTCTGGCTCTAAAGCAGCTCTGCTGACCTGCTTCTCTGGCTCTAAAGTGGCTCTGCTGACCTGGTTCTGTGGCTCTAAAGCAGCTCTGCTGACCTGATTCTAAAGCGGATCTGCTGACCTGGTTCTCTCCCTCTAAAGCAGCTCTGCTGACCTGGTTCTCTGGATCTAGAGCAGCTCTGTTGACTTGGTTCTTAGGCTCTAGAGCAGCTCTGCTGACCTGGTTCTCTGGCTCTAAAGCAGCTCTGCTGAGCTGGTTCGCTGGCTCTAAAGCAGCTCTGTTGTCCTGGTTCTCTGGCTCTAGAACAGCTCTGCTGACCTGGTTCTAAGGCTCTAGAGCAGCTCTGCTGCCCTGGTTCTCTGGCTCAAAAGCAGCTCTGCTGACCTGGTTCAATGGCTCTAAAGCAGCTTTGATGACCTTGTTCTATGGCTCTACAGAAGCTCCACTGAACTGGTTCTCTGCCTCTACAGCAGGTCTGCTGACCTGGTTCTCAGGCTCTAGAGCATCTCTGCTGACCTGGTTCTCAGGCTCTAAAGCTGCTCTGCTGACCTGATTCTCTGGCTCTAGCTCTGCTGGCCTGGTTCTCTGGCTCTAGAGAAGCTGTGCTGACCTGGTTCTTAGGCTCTAGAGTAGCTCTGATGACCTGGTCCTCTGGCTCTAGAGCAGCTCTGCTGACCTGGTTCTCTGGATCTAAAGCAGCTCTGCTGACCCGGTTCTCTGCCTCTAGAGCAGCTCTGCTGATCTGGTTTCTCTGGCTCTACAGCAGCTCTGCTGACCTGGTTCTCTGGTTCTAGAGCAGCTCTGCTGACCTGGTTCTCTGGCTCTAATGCAGCTCTGTTGACCTGGTTTCTCTGGATCTACAGCAGCTCTGCTGACCTGGTTCTCTGCCTCTAAAGCAGCTCTGCTGACCTGGTTCTTAGGCTCTAGAGCAGCTCTGTTGACCTGGTTCTCTGGCTCTAAAGCAGTTCTGCTGACCTGGTTCTCTGGCTCTAAAGCAGCTCTTCTGACCTTGTTCTCTGGCTCTAAAGCGGCTCCGGGTTCTCTGGCTCTAAAGTAGCTCTGCTGACCTGGTTCTCTGGCTCTAAAGTGGCTCTGCTGACCTGGTTCTCTGGCTCTAAAGCAGCTTTGCTGACCTGGTACTTAGGCTCTAGAGAAGCTCTGCTGACCTGGTTCTCTGGCTCTAAAGCAGCTCTGCTGACCTGGTTCTCTGGCTCTAAAGCAGCTCCTCTGACCTGGTTCTCTGGCTCTAAAGCGGCTCCGGGTTCTCTGGCTCTAAAGCAGCTCTGCTGACCTGCTTCTCTGGCTCTAAAGTGGCTCTGCTGACCTGGTTCTGTGGCTCTAAAGCAGCTCTGCTGACCTGATTCTAAAGTGGATCTGCTGACCTGGTTCTCTCCCTCTAAAGCAGCTCTGCTGACCTGGTTCCCTGGCTCTAAAGTGGCTCTGCTGACCTGGTTCTCTGGCTCTGAAGCAGCTTTGCTGACCTGGTTCTTAGGCTCAGAGAAGCTCTGCTGACCTGGTTCTCTGGCTCTAAAGCAGGTCTGCTGACCTGGTTCTCTGGCTCTAAAGCAGCTCCTCTGACCTGGTTCTCTGGCTCTAAAGCCGCTCCGGGTTCTCTGGCTCTAAAGCAGCTCTGCTGACCTGCTTCTCTGGCTCTAAAGTGGCTCTGCTGACCTGGTTCTGTGGCTCTAAAGCAGCTCTGCTGACCTGATTCTAAAGCGGATCTGCTGACCTGGTTCTCTCCCTCTAAAGCAGCTCTGCTGACCTGGTTCTCTGGATCTAGAGCAGCTCTGTTGACTTGGTTCTTAGGCTCTAGAGCAGCTCTGCTGACCTGGTTCTCTGGCTCTAAAGCAGCTCTGCTGAGCTGGTTCGCTGGCTCTAAAGCAGCTCTGTTGTCCTGGTTCTCTGGCTCTAGAACAGCTCTGCTGACCTGGTTCTAAGGCTCTAGAGCAGCTCTGCTGCCCTGGTTCTCTGGCTCAAAAGCAGCTCTGCTGACCTGGTTCAATGGCTCTAAAGCAGCTTTGATGACCTTGTTCTATGGCTCTACAGAAGCTCCACTGAACTGGTTCTCTGCCTCTACAGCAGGTCTGCTGACCTGGTTCTCAGGCTCTAGAGCATCTCTGCTGACCTGGTTCTCAGGCTCTAAAGCTGCTCTGCTGACCTGATTCTCTGGCTCTAGCTCTGCTGGCCTGGTTCTCTGGCTCTAGAGAAGCTGTGCTGACCTGGTTCTTAGGCTCTAGAGTAGCTCTGATGACCTGGTCCTCTGGCTCTAGAGCAGCTCTGCTGACCTGGTTCTCTGGATCTAAAGCAGCTCTGCTGACCCGGTTCTCTGCCTCTAGAGCAGCTCTGCTGATCTGGTTTCTCTGGCTCTACAGCAGCTCTGCTGACCTGGTTCTCTGGTTCTAGAGCAGCTCTGCTGACCTGGTTCTCTGGCTCTAATGCAGCTCTGTTGACCTGGTTTCTCTGGATCTACAGCAGCTCTGCTGACCTGGTTCTCTGCCTCTAAAGCAGCTCTGCTGACCTGGTTCTTAGGCTCTAGAGCAGCTCTGTTGACCTGGTTCTCTGGCTCTAAAGCAGTTCTGCTGACCTGGTTCTCTGGCTCTAAAGCAGCTCTTCTGACCTTGTTCTCTGGCTCTAAAGCGGCTCCGGGTTCTCTGGCTCTAAAGTAGCTCTGCTGACCTGGTTCTCTGGCTCTAAAGTGGCTCTGCTGACCTGGTTCTCTGGCTCTAAAGCAGCTTTGCTGACCTGGTACTTAGGCTCTAGAGAAGCTCTGCTGACCTGGTTCTCTGGCTCTAAAGCAGCTCTGCTGACCTGGTTCTCTGGCTCTAAAGCAGCTCCTCTGACCTGGTTCTCTGGCTCTAAAGCGGCTCCGGGTTCTCTGGCTCTAAAGCAGCTCTGCTGACCTGCTTCTCTGGCTCTAAAGTGGCTCTGCTGACCTGGTTCTGTGGCTCTAAAGCAGCTCTGCTGACCTGATTCTAAAGTGGATCTGCTGACCTGGTTCTCTCCCTCTAAAGCAGCTCTGCTGACCTGGTTCCCTGGCTCTAAAGCAGCTCTGTTGTCCTGGTTCTCAGGCTCTAGAGCAGCTCTGCTGACCTGGTACTTAGGCTCTAGAGCAGCTCTGCTACCCTGGTTCTCTGGCTCAAAAGAAGCTCTGCTGACCTGGTTCTATGGCTCTAAAGCAGCTCTGCTGAACTGGTTCTCTGGCTCTACAGAAGCTCTGCTGAACTGGTTCTATGCCTCTAGAGCAGGTCTGCTGACCTGGTTCTTAGGCTCTAGAGCAGCTCTGCTGACCTGGTTCTCAGGCTCTAAAGCTGCTCTGCAGACCTGGTTCTCTGGCTCTAGCTCTGCTGACCTGGTTTTCTGGCTCTAGAGAAGCTCAGTTGACCTGGTTCTTAGGCTCTAGAGCAGCTCTGATGACCTGGTTCTAATGCAGGTCTGCTGACCCGGTTCTCTCCCTCTAAAGCAGCTCTGCTGACCTGGTTCTCTGGCTCTAGAGCAGCTCTGCTGACCTGGTTCTCTGGATCTAGAGCAGCTCTGTTGACTTGGTTCTTAGGCTCTAGAGCAGCTCTGCTGACCTGGTTCTCTGGCTCTAAAGCAGCTCTGCTGAGCTGGTTCGCTGGCTCTAAAGCAGCTCTGCTGACCTGGTTCTCTCCCTCTAAAGCAGCTCTGCTGACCTGGTTCGCTGGCTCTAAAGCAGCTCTGCTGACGTGGTTCTCTCCCTCTTAAGCAGCTCTGCTGACCTGGTTTCTCTGGCTCTACAGCAGCTCTGCTGACCTGGTTCTCTGCCTCTACAGCAGCTCTGCTGACCCGGTTCTCTGCCTCTAGAGCAGCTCTGCTGACCTGGTTTCTCTGGCTCTACAGCAGCTCTGCTGACCTGGTTTTCTGGCTCTAGAGCAGCTCTGCTGACCTGGTTCTCTGGCTCTAATGCATCTCTGTTGACCTGGTTTCTCTGGCTCTACAGCAGCTCTGCTGAACTCGTTCTCTGCCTCTAGAGCAGCTCTGCTGACCTGGTTCTTAGGCTCTAGAGCAGCTCTGCTGACCCGGTTCTCTGGCTCTAAAGCAGCTCTGCTGACCTGCTTCTCTGGCTCTAAAGCGGCTCCGGGTTCTCTGGCTCTAAAGCAGCTCTGCTGACCTGGTTCTCTGGGTCTTAAGTGGCTCTGCTGACATGGTTCTCTGGCTCTAAAGCAGTTCTGATGACCTGGTTCTAAAGTGACTCTGCTGACATGGTTCTCTCCCTCTAAAGCAGCTCTGCTGACCTGGCTCTAAAGCAGCTCTGTTGTCCTGCTTCTCTGGCTCTAGAACAGCTCTGATGACCTGGTTCTAATGCTTTAGAGCAGCTCTGCTGCCCTGGGTCTCTGGCTCAAAAGCAGCTCTGCTGACTTGGTTCAATGGCTCTAAAGCAGCTCTGATGACCTTGTTCTCTGGCTCTACAGAAGCTCCACTGAACTGGTTCTCTGCCTCTACAGCAGGTCTGCTGACCTGGTTCTTAGGCTCTAGAGCAGCTCTGCTGACCTGGTTCTCAGCCTCTACAGCAGCTCTGCTGACCCGGTTCTCTGCCTCTAGAGCAGCTCTGCTGACCTGGTTTCTCGGGCTCTACAGCAGCTCTGTTGACCTGGTTCTCTGGCTCTAGAGCAGCAGAGCTGACCTGGTTCTCTGGCTCTAATGCAGCTCTGTTGACCTGGTTTCTCTGGATCTACAGCAGCTCTGCTGACCTGGTTCTCTGCCTCTAAAGCAGCTCTGCTGACCTGGCTCTAAAGCAGCTCTGTTGTCCTGGTTCTCTGGCTCTAGGACAGCTCTGATGACCTGGTTCTAAGGCTTTAGAGCAGCTCTGCTGCCCTGGGTCTCTGGCTCAAAAGCAGCTCTACTGACCTGCTTCTCTGGCTCTAAAGTGGCTCTGCTGACCTGGTTCTGTGGCTCTAAAGCAGCTCTGCTGACCTGATTCTAAAGCGGATCTGCTGACCTGGTTCTCTCCCTCTAAAGCAGCTCTGCTGACCTGGTTCCCTGGCTCTAAAGCAGCTTTGTTGTCCTGGTTCTAAGGCTCTAGATCAGCTCTGCTGACCTTGGTCTTAGGCTCTAGAGCAGCTCTGCTGCCCTGGTTCTCTGGCTCAAAAGCAGCTCTGCTGACCTGGTTCTATGGCTCTAAAGCAGCTCTGCTGAACTGGTTCTCTGGCTCTACAGAAGCTCTGCTGAACTGGTTCAATGCCTCTAGAGCAGGTCTGCTGACCTGGTTCTTAGGCTCTAGTAAAGCTCTGCTGACCTGGTTCTTAGGCTCTAGAGCAGCTCTGATGACCTGGTTCTAAAGCAGGTCTGCTGACATGGTTCTCTCCCTCTAAAGCAGCTCTGCTGACCTGGTTCTCTGGCTCTAGAGCAGCTCTGCTGAACTGGTTCTCTGGATCTAGAGCAGCTCTGTTGACTTGGTTCTTAGGCTCTAGAGCAGCTCTGCTGACCTGGTTCTCTGGCTCTAAAGCAGCTCTGCTGAGCTGGTTCGCTGGCTCTAAAGCAGCTCTGCTGAACTGGTTCTCTCCCTCTAAAGCAGCTCTGCTGACCTGGTTCGCTGGCTCTAAAGCAGCTCTGCTGACGTGGTTCTCTCCCTCTTAAGCAGCTCTGCTGACCTGGTTTCTCTGGCTCTACAGCAGCTCTGCTGACCTGGTTCTCTGCCTCTACAGCAGCTCTGCTGATCCGGTTCTCTGCCTCTAGAGCAGCTCTGCAGACCTGGTTCTCTGGCTCTAGCTCTGCTGACCTGGTTCTCTGGCTCTAGAGAAGCTCAGTTGACCTGGTTCTTAGGCTCTAGAGCAGCTCTGATGACCTGGTTCTAAAGCAGGTCTGCTGACATGGTTCTCTCCCTCTAAAACAGCTCTGCTGACCTGGTTCTCTGGCTCTAGAGCAGCTCTGCTGAACTGGTTCTCTGGATCTAGAGCAGCTCTGTTGACTTGGTCCTTAGGCTCTAGAGCAGCTCTGCTGACCTGGTTCTCTGGCTCTAAAGCAGCTCTGCTGAGCTGGTTCGCTGGCTCTAAAGCAGCTCTGCTGAACTGGTTCTCTCCCTCTAAAGCAGCTCTGCTGACCTGGTTCGCTGGCTCTAAAGCAGCTCTGCTGACGTGGTTCTCTCCCTCTTAAGCAGCTCTGCTGACCTGGTTTCTCTGGCTCTACAGCAGCTCTGCTGACCTGTTTCTCTGCCTCTACAGCAGCTCTGCTGATCCGGTTCTCTGCCTCTAGAGCAGCTCTGCTGACCTGGTTTCTCTGGCTCTACAGAAGCTCTGCTGACCTGGTTTTCTGGCTCTAGAGCAGCTCTGCTGACCTGGTTCTCTGGCTCTATGCAGCTCTGTTGACCTGGTTTCTCTGGCTCTACAGCAGCTCTGCTGAACTCGTTCTCTGCCTCTAGAGTAGCTCTGCTGACCTGGTTCTTAGGCTCTAGAGCAGCTCTGCTGACCCGGTTCTCTGGCTCCAAAGCAGCTCTGCTGACCTGCTTCTCTGGCTCTAAAGCAGCTCTGCTGACCTGCTTCTCTGGCTCTAAGGCGGCTCCGGGTTCTCTGGCTCTAAAGCAGCTCTGCTGACCTGGTTCTCTGGGTCTTAAGTGGCTCTGCTGACATGGTTCTCTGGCTCTAAAGCAGCTCTGCTGACCTGGTTCTAAAGCGACTCTGCTGACATGGTTCTCTCCCTCTAAAGCAGCTCTGCTGACCTGGTTCCCTGGCTCTAAAGCAGCTCTGTTGTGCTGGTTCTCTGGCTCTAGAACAGGTCTGCTGACCTGGTTCTAAGGCTCTACAGCAGCTCTGCTGCCCTGGTTCTCTGGCTCAAAAGCAGCTCTGCTGACCTGGTTCAATGGCAATAAAGCAGCTCTGATGACCTTGTTCTCTGGCTCTACAGAAGCTCCACTGAACTGGTTCTCTGCCTCTACAGCAGGTCTGCTGACCTGGTTCTTAGGCTCTAGAGCATCTCTGCTGACCTGGTTCTCAGGCTCTAAAGCTGCTCTGCTGACCTGATTCTCTGGCTCTAGCTCTGCTGGCCTGGTTCTCTGGCTCTAGAGAAGCTCTGCTGACCTGGTTCTTATGCTCTAGAGCAGCTCTGATGACCTGGTCCTCTGGCTCTAGAGCAGCTCTGCTGACCTGGTTCTCTGGCTCTAAAGCAGCTCTGTTGACCTGGTTCACTGGCTCTAAAGCAGCTCTGCTGACCTGGTTCTCTCCCTCTAAAGTAGCTCTGCTGACCTGGTTCACTGGCTCTAAAACAGCTCTGCTGACGTGGTTCTCTACCTCTTAAACAGCTCTGCTGACCTGGTTTCTCTGGCTCTACAGCAGCTCTGCTGTCCTGGTTCTCTGCCTCTACAGCAGCTCTGCTGACCCGGTTCTCTGCCTCTAGAGCAGCTCTGCTGACCTGGTTTCTCGGGCTCTACAGGAGCTCTGCTGACCTGGTTCTCTGGCTCTAGAGCAGCTCTGCTGACCTGGTTCTCTGGCTCTAATGCAGCTCTGTTGACCTGGTTTCTCTGGCTCTACAGCAGCTCTGCTGACCTGGTTCTCTGCCTCTAAAGCAGCTCTGCTGACCTGGTTCTTAGGCTCTAGAGCAGGTCTGCTGACCTGGTTCTTAGGCTCTAGAGCAGCTCTGCTGACCTGGTTCTCAGGCTCTAAAGCTGCTCTGCAGACCTGGTTCTCTGGCTCTAGCTCTGCTGACCTGGTTCTCTGGCTCTAGAGAAGCTCAGTTGACCTGGTTCTTAGGCTCTAGAGCAGCTCTGATGACCTGGTTCTAAAGCAGGTCTGCTGACCTGGTTCTCTCCCTCTAAAGCAGCTCTGCTGACCTGGTTCTCTGGCTCTAGAGCAGCTCTGCTGACCTGGTTCTCTGGATCTAGAGCAGCTCTGTTGACTTTGTTCTTAGGCTCTAGAGCAGCTCTGCTGACCTGGTTCTCTGGCTCTAAAGCAGCTCTGCTGAACTGGTTCACTGGCTCTAAAGCAGCTCTGCTGACCTGGTTCTCTCCCTCTAAAGCAGCTCTGCTGACCTGGTTCGCTGGCTCTAAAGCAGCTCTGCTGACGTGGTTCTCTCCCTCTTAAGCAGCTCTGCTGACCTGGTTTCTCTGGCTCTACAGCAGCTCTGCTGACCTGCTTCTCTGCCTCTACAGCAGCTCTGCTGACCCGGTTCTCTGCCTCTAGAGCAGCTCTGCTGACCTGGTTTCTCTGGCTCTACAGCAGCTCTGCTGACCTGGTTTTCTGGCTCTAGAGCAGCTCTGCTGATCTGGTTCTCTGGCTCTAAAGCAGCTCTGTTGACCTGGTTTCTCTGGCTCTACAGCAGCTCTGCTGAACTCGTTCTCTGCCTCTAGAGCAGCTCTGCTGACCTGGTTCTTAGGCTCTAGAGCAGCCCTGCTGACCCGGTTCTCTGGCTCTAAAGCAGCTCTGCTGACCTGCTTCTCTGTCTCTAAAGCAGCTCTGCTGACCTGGTTCTCTGGTTCTAAAGCGGCTCCGGGTTCTCTGGCTCTAAAGCAGCTCTGCTGACCTGGTTCTCTGGGTCTTAAGTGGTTCTGCTGACATGGTTCTCTGGCTCTAAAGCAGCTCTGCTGACCTGGTTCTAAAGCAACTCTGCTGACATGGTTCTCTCCCTCTAGAGCAGCTCTGCCGACCTGGTTCCCTGGCTCTAAAGCAGCTCTGTTGCCCTGGTTGTCTGGCTCTAGAACAGCTCTGCTGACCTGGTTCTAAGGCTCTAGAGCAGCTCTGCTGCCCTGGTTCTCTGGCTCAAAAGCAGCTCTGCTGACCTGGTTCAATGGCTCTAAAGCAGCTTTGATGACCTTGTTCTATGGCTCTACAGAAGCTCCACTGAACTGGTTCTCTGCCTCTACAGCAGGTCTGCTGACCTGGTTCTTAGGCTCTAGAGCATCTCTGCTGACCTGGTTCTCAGGCTCTAAAGCTGCTCTGCTGACCTGATTCTCTGGCTCTAGCTCTGCTGGCCTGGTTCTCTGGCTCTAGAGAAGCGCTGCTGATCTGGTTCTTAGGCTCTAGAGCAGCTCTGATGACCTGGTCCTCTGGCTCTAGAGCAGCTCTGCTGACCTGGTTCTTTGG
This sequence comes from Triturus cristatus, assembly GCF_964204655.1. Taxonomy (NCBI): domain Eukaryota; kingdom Metazoa; phylum Chordata; class Amphibia; order Caudata; family Salamandridae; genus Triturus; species Triturus cristatus. Next base: position 828,116 of record NW_028188130.1, on the reverse strand, counting down.
CTCTAAAGCAGCTCTGCTGACCCGGTTCTCTGCCTCTAGAGCAGCTCTGCTGACCTGGTTTCTCTGGCTCTACAGCAGCTCTGCTGACCTGGTTCTCTGGTTCTAGAGCAGCTCTGCTGACCTGGTTCTCTGGCTCTAATGCAGCTCTGTTGACCTGGTTTCTCTGGATCTACAGCAGCTCTGCTGACCTGGTTCTCTGCCTCTAAAGCAGCTCTGCTGACCTGGTTCTTAGGCTCTAGAGCATCTCTGCTGACCTGGTTCTCTGGCTCTAAAGCAGTTCTGCTGACCTGGTTCTCTGGCTCTAAAGCAGCTCTTCGACCTTGTTCTCTAGCTCTAAAGCGGCTCCGGGTTCTCTGGCTCTAAAGCACCTCTGCTGACCTGGTTCTCTGGCTCTAAAGTGGCTCTGCTGACCTGGTTCTCTGGCTCTAAAGCAGCTTTGCTGACCTGGTTCTTAGGCTCTAGAGAAGCTCTGCTGACCTGGTTCTCTGGCTCTAAAGCAGGTCTGCTGACCTGGTTCTCTGGCTCTAAAGCAGCTCCTCTGACCTGGTTCTCTGGCTCTAAAGCCGCTCCGGGTTCTCTGGCTCTAAAGCAGCTCTGCTGACCTGCTTCTCTGGCTCTAAAGTGGCTCTGCTGACCTGGTTCTGTGGCTCTAAAGCAGCTCTGCTGACCTGATTCTAAAGCGGATCTGCTGACCTGGTTCTCTCCCTCTAAAGCAGCTCTGCTGACCTGGTTCTCTGGATCTAGAGCAGCTCTGTTGACTTGGTTCTTAGGCTCTAGAGCAGCTCTGCTGACCTGGTTCTCTGGCTCTAAAGCAGCTCTGCTGAGCTGGTTCGCTGGCTCTAAAGCAGCTCTGTTGTCCTGGTTCTCTGGCTCTAGAACAGCTCTGCTGACCTGGTTCTAAGGCTCTAGAGCAGCTCTGCTGCCCTGGTTCTCTGGCTCAAAAGCAGCTCTGCTGACCTGGTTCAATGGCTCTAAAGCAGCTTTGATGACCTTGTTCTATGGCTCTACAGAAGCTCCACTGAACTGGTTCTCTGCCTCTACAGCAGGTCTGCTGACCTGGTTCTCAGGCTCTAGAGCATCTCTGCTGACCTGGTTCTCAGGCTCTAAAGCTGCTCTGCTGACCTGATTCTCTGGCTCTAGCTCTGCTGGCCTGGTTCTCTGGCTCTAGAGAAGCTGTGCTGACCTGGTTCTTAGGCTCTAGAGTAGCTCTGATGACCTGGTCCTCTGGCTCTAGAGCAGCTCTGCTGACCTGGTTCTCTGGATCTAAAGCAGCTCTGCTGACCCGGTTCTCTGCCTCTAGAGCAGCTCTGCTGATCTGGTTTCTCTGGCTCTACAGCAGCTCTGCTGACCTGGTTCTCTGGTTCTAGAGCAGCTCTGCTGACCTGGTTCTCTGGCTCTAATGCAGCTCTGTTGACCTGGTTTCTCTGGATCTACAGCAGCTCTGCTGACCTGGTTCTCTGCCTCTAAAGCAGCTCTGCTGACCTGGTTCTTAGGCTCTAGAGCAGCTCTGTTGACCTGGTTCTCTGGCTCTAAAGCAGTTCTGCTGACCTGGTTCTCTGGCTCTAAAGCAGCTCTTCTGACCTTGTTCTCTGGCTCTAAAGCGGCTCCGGGTTCTCTGGCTCTAAAGTAGCTCTGCTGACCTGGTTCTCTGGCTCTAAAGTGGCTCTGCTGACCTGGTTCTCTGGCTCTAAAGCAGCTTTGCTGACCTGGTACTTAGGCTCTAGAGAAGCTCTGCTGACCTGGTTCTCTGGCTCTAAAGCAGCTCTGCTGACCTGGTTCTCTGGCTCTAAAGCAGCTCCTCTGACCTGGTTCTCTGGCTCTAAAGCGGCTCCGGGTTCTCTGGCTCTAAAGCAGCTCTGCTGACCTGCTTCTCTGGCTCTAAAGTGGCTCTGCTGACCTGGTTCTGTGGCTCTAAAGCAGCTCTGCTGACCTGATTCTAAAGTGGATCTGCTGACCTGGTTCTCTCCCTCTAAAGCAGCTCTGCTGACCTGGTTCCCTGGCTCTAAAGCAGCTCTGTTGTCCTGGTTCTCAGGCTCTAGAGCAGCTCTGCTGACCTGGTACTTAGGCTCTAGAGCAGCTCTGCTACCCTGGTTCTCTGGCTCAAAAGAAGCTCTGCTGACCTGGTTCTATGGCTCTAAAGCAGCTCTGCTGAACTGGTTCTCTGGCTCTACAGAAGCTCTGCTGAACTGGTTCTATGCCTCTAGAGCAGGTCTGCTGACCTGGTTCTTAGGCTCTAGAGCAGCTCTGCTGACCTGGTTCTCAGGCTCTAAAGCTGCTCTGCAGACCTGGTTCTCTGGCTCTAGCTCTGCTGACCTGGTTTTCTGGCTCTAGAGAAGCTCAGTTGACCTGGTTCTTAGGCTCTAGAGCAGCTCTGATGACCTGGTTCTAATGCAGGTCTGCTGACCTGGTTCTCTCCCTCTAAAGCAGCTCTGCTGACCTGGTTCTCTGGCTCTAGAGCAGCTCTGCTGACCTGGTTCTCTGGATCTAGAGCAGCTCTGTTGACTTGGTTCTTAGGCTCTAGAGCAGCTCTGCTGACCTGGTTCTCTGGCTCTAAAGCAGCTCTGCTGAGCTGGTTCGCTGGCTCTAAAGCAGCTCTGCTGACCTGGTTCTCTCCCTCTAAAGCAGCTCTGCTGACCTGGTTCGCTGGCTCTAAAGCAGCTCTGCTGACGTGGTTCTCTCCCTCTTAAGCAGCTCTGCTGACCTGGTTTCTCTGGCTCTACAGCAGCTCTGCTGACCTGGTTCTCTGCCTCTACAGCAGCTCTGCTGACCCGGTTCTCTGCCTCTAGAGCAGCTCTGCTGACCTGGTTTCTCTGGCTCTACAGCAGCTCTGCTGACCTGGTTTTCTGGCTCTAGAGCAGCTCTGCTGACCTGGTTCTCTGGCTCTAATGCAGCTCTGTTGACCTGGTTTCTCTGGCTCTACAGCAGCTCTGCTGAACTCGTTCTCTGCCTCTAGAGCAGCTCTGCTGACCTGGATCTTAGGCTCTAGAGCAGCTCTGCTGACCCGGTTCTCTGGCTCTAAAGCAGCTCTGCTGACCTGCTTCTCTGGCTCTAAAGCGGCTCCGGGTTCTCTGGCTCTAAAGCAGCTCTGCTGACCTGGTTCTCTGGGTCTTAAGTGGCTCTGCTGACATGGTTCTCTGGCTCTAAAGCAGTTCTGATGACCTGGTTCTAAAGTGACTCTGCTGACATGGTTCTCTCCCTCTAAAGCAGCTCTGCTGACCTGGCTCTAAAGCAGCTCTGTTGTCCTGCTTCTCTGGCTCTAGAACAGCTCTGATGACCTGGTTCTAATGCTTTAGAGCAGCTCTGCTGCCCTGGGTCTCTGGCTCAAAAGCAGCTCTGCTGACTTGGTTCAATGGCTCTAAAGCAGCTCTGATGACCTTGTTCTCTGGCTCTACAGAAGCTCCACTGAACTGGTTCTCTGCCTCTACAGCAGGTCTGCTGACCTGGTTCTTAGGCTCTAGAGCAGCTCTGCTGACCTGGTTCTCAGCCTCTACAGCAGCTCTGCTGACCCGGTTCTCTGCCTCTAGAGCAGCTCTGCTGACCTGGTTTCTCGGGCTCTACAGCAGCTCTGTTGACCTGGTTCTCTGGCTCTAGAGCAGCAGAGCTGACCTGGTTCTCTGGCTCTAATGCAGCTCTGTTGACCTGGTTTCTCTGGATCTACAGCAGCTCTGCTGACCTGGTTCTCTGCCTCTAAAGCAGCTCTGCTGACCTGGCTCTAAAGCAGCTCTGTTGTCCTGGTTCTCTGGCTCTAGGACAGCTCTGATGACCTGGTTCTAAGGCTTTAGAGCAGCTCTGCTGCCCTGGGTCTCTGGCTCAAAAGCAGCTCTACTGACCTGCTTCTCTGGCTCTAAAGTGGCTCTGCTGACCTGGTTCTGTGGCTCTAAAGCAGCTCTGCTGACCTGATTCTAAAGCGGATCTGCTGACCTGGTTCTCTCCCTCTAAAGCAGCTCTGCTGACCTGGTTCCCTGGCTCTAAAGCAGCTTTGTTGTCCTGGTTCTAAGGCTCTAGATCAGCTCTGCTGACCTTGGTCTTAGGCTCTAGAGCAGCTCTGCTGCCCTGGTTCTCTGGCTCAAAAGCAGCTCTGCTGACCTGGTTCTATGGCTCTAAAGCAGCTCTGCTGAACTGGTTCTCTGGCTCTACAGAAGCTCTGCTGAACTGGTTCAATGCCTCTAGAGCAGGTCTGCTGACCTGGTTCTTAGGCTCTAGTAAAGCTCTGCTGACCTGGTTCTTAGGCTCTAGAGCAGCTCTGATGACCTGGTTCTAAAGCAGGTCTGCTGACATGGTTCTCTCCCTCTAAAGCAGCTCTGCTGACCTGGTTCTCTGGCTCTAGAGCAGCTCTGCTGAACTGGTTCTCTGGATCTAGAGCAGCTCTGTTGACTTGGTTCTTAGGCTCTAGAGCAGCTCTGCTGACCTGGTTCTCTGGCTCTAAAGCAGCTCTGCTGAGCTGGTTCGCTGGCTCTAAAGCAGCTCTGCTGAACTGGTTCTCTCCCTCTAAAGCAGCTCTGCTGACCTGGTTCGCTGGCTCTAAAGCAGCTCTGCTGACGTGGTTCTCTCCCTCTTAAGCAGCTCTGCTGACCTGGTTTCTCTGGCTCTACAGCAGCTCTGCTGACCTGGTTCTCTGCCTCTACAGCAGCTCTGCTGATCCGGTTCTCTGCCTCTAGAGCAGCTCTGCAGACCTGGTTCTCTGGCTCTAGCTCTGCTGACCTGGTTCTCTGGCTCTAGAGAAGCTCAGTTGACCTGGTTCTTAGGCTCTAGAGCAGCTCTGATGACCTGGTTCTAAAGCAGGTCTGCTGACATGGTTCTCTCCCTCTAAAACAGCTCTGCTGACCTGGTTCTCTGGCTCTAGAGCAGCTCTGCTGAACTGGTTCTCTGGATCTAGAGCAGCTCTGTTGACTTGGTCCTTAGGCTCTAGAGCAGCTCTGCTGACCTGGTTCTCTGGCTCTAAAGCAGCTCTGCTGAGCTGGTTCGCTGGCTCTAAAGCAGCTCTGCTGAACTGGTTCTCTCCCTCTAAAGCAGCTCTGCTGACCTGGTTCGCTGGCTCTAAAGCAGCTCTGCTGACGTGGTTCTCTCCCTCTTAAGCAGCTCTGCTGACCTGGTTTCTCTGGCTCTACAGCAGCTCTGCTGACCTGTTTCTCTGCCTCTACAGCAGCTCTGCTGATCCGGTTCTCTGCCTCTAGAGCAGCTCTGCTGACCTGGTTTCTCTGGCTCTACAGAAGCTCTGCTGACCTGGTTTTCTGGCTCTAGAGCAGCTCTGCTGACCTGGTTCTCTGGCTCTATGCAGCTCTGTTGACCTGGTTTCTCTGGCTCTACAGCAGCTCTGCTGAACTCGTTCTCTGCCTCTAGAGTAGCTCTGCTGACCTGGTTCTTAGGCTCTAGAGCAGCTCTGCTGACCCGGTTCTCTGGCTCCAAAGCAGCTCTGCTGACCTGCTTCTCTGGCTCTAAAGCAGCTCTGCTGACCTGCTTCTCTGGCTCTAAGGCGGCTCCGGGTTCTCTGGCTCTAAAGCAGCTCTGCTGACCTGGTTCTCTGGGTCTTAAGTGGCTCTGCTGACATGGTTCTCTGGCTCTAAAGCAGCTCTGCTGACCTGGTTCTAAAGCGACTCTGCTGACATGGTTCTCTCCCTCTAAAGCAGCTCTGCTGACCTGGTTCCCTGGCTCTAAAGCAGCTCTGTTGTGCTGGTTCTCTGGCTCTAGAACAGGTCTGCTGACCTGGTTCTAAGGCTCTACAGCAGCTCTGCTGCCCTGGTTCTCTGGCTCAAAAGCAGCTCTGCTGACCTGGTTCAATGGCAATAAAGCAGCTCTGATGACCTTGTTCTCTGGCTCTACAGAAGCTCCACTGAACTGGTTCTCTGCCTCTACAGCAGGTCTGCTGACCTGATTCTTAGGCTCTAGAGCATCTCTGCTGACCTGGTTCTCAGGCTCTAAAGCTGCTCTGCTGACCTGATTCTCTGGCTCTAGCTCTGCTGGCCTGGTTCTCTGGCTCTAGAGAAGCTCTGCTGACCTGGTTCTTAGGCTCTAGAGCAGCTCTGATGACCTGGTCCTCTGGCTCTAGAGCAGCTCTGCTGACCTGGTTCTCTGGCTCTAAAGCAGCTCTGTTGACCTGGTCCGCTGGCTCTAAAGCAGCTCTGCTGACCTGGTTCTCTCCCTCTAAAGCAGCTCTGCTGACCTGGTTCACTGGCTCTAAAACAGCTCTGCTCATGTGGTTCTCTACCTCTTAAACAGCTCTGCTGACCTGGTTTCTCTGGCTCTACAGCAGCTCTGCTGACCTGGTTCTCTGCCTCTACAGCAGCTCTGCTGACCCGGTTCTCTGCCTCTAGAGCAGCTCTGCTGACCTGGTTTCTCGGGCTCTACATTTATCCAATGGATGGTTACAGTTCCTATAATAAGAGAGAAGTGACAGCCTGCAGATAAGCTGTGGATAGAAGGGAATGTCTCCAAAGGTAGGGTGAGTGTGCAGAGTGGGGAGAGAATACTCCTAGTGGTAGTACTGTGTGCCCTCACACACTCTCGCGGATGTATAGCATCATCATTGGGCACGGTTGCTCCTCGTGGGGGTGGCGCTGCAGTCCCTCACGGGCCCTTGGTTAGGGGCTCTCTGGTGGAGTTCTTTTAAGGAGTTGCCGCATTTGTGAGTGAGGGTATGTGGGTAGAAAAGTGCTAGTGAGTGTCAGATTAAAAATGAAACAGGGAACTAAAATATTTTAATCATGAGTCCCCTGGTCCAAACTAAAAATACTCGGGGATGGAGATGCACTGTAGTGCTGTTCAGAGAGGGGAATCTAGACCAAATAAAAGTCCCACTTCTCTCGACCTGATTGGTGTGTTAACAAAGGTGATTTAATGAAAAGGTCAACATGTTTCGCGCTATAAATTGGTCCCTAATGGATCCCAAAGCGCTTCGTCAGGACCGGGAAAGTGTGTTAGAAAGTGGGTTTCGGGTAAAGACTGCCCATAATCCCACTCGTTACCTAGGTCTGGTATGCTTGACAGTTAGTGTCCAGAATCAGTTATTATACTTCAATCCTGTTCACAGCCTAAAAGGGAGACAAAAAAAGGGGGGGGGGGGAGGAGACAAAAAGAAGGGGGAAGGGGGGAGAAAAAAAAGGGGGGGTAATAACTTAATAAAGATATATATTCTATATATCTCACATATACGGAGACACTGGTGCACACTATGTGCTGTGATGCCTCATGCATGGAGAGGACGTCAACCGGTGTTGTGTCTAAAGGGATCATGTAAAGATGATCAATCAAGGAACTGGGATGGTGCCCACCGAGGTTGGGTTAACATGGTGATGATCATGGGCTCTCTGGGCCCCAAACTGTCCAGAGTCCAAGTGTAGGTGGTATACAGGGTGTGAGACAGGTCGTTGTTACCTCGATAGTGACTTCTCTGGGAAGTGGCTTGAATGAGCTTCCTTATGCGGTATCGATTGTGAGGATGCTGTGCTAGTCATGCCTCATGCTGACAAGGAAAAATGAAGGAGTGAGGGACTAAATAAGACGGGGTGGCACGGAGTGTTATAGTGATCAAACCTCGAGAAAACCGTGGTGATGCGGTGACTCGTGGATAACCCCGTACGCATATCTCGATATAAAAACAGTCTGCAGCATGATAAAATATCAATCCGGTGAACAAAGCTACATATGTGGATCGCCAGCCTACCCTCTCCTCCTTGGTGATGGGCTCCGTCAGCAATGCCGCGGAGTAAGGCTGAAAAACAAATGCGAGATAGCTCTACGCTTAAAGTCAAAGGTGAAGGGGAAGTTGCTGAAGGGTCCTCAGTCAAAGGGGAGAACAAAGCGAGAAAAAGGAGGTACTTACATATCTGTGCTCCTTACGCCTCGGGGAAACCTACTCGTGCGGTTGCACTGCCGGTTACACGGTTGGTGCGGCTGCGGACTCGTTAAGTAGTGTAAATGGTGATGCAGCGGGCCCTGTGTAATGACGTGACGTCGATGCGACCGGAAGTCTCGGGCGGTAGTAGCCGGATTGATGTGTTGCTCTCGCGGCCATCTTAGAGTGGAGTGAAGGGAACGAGAACGAACCGAAGGTCTATCGGAGTAATAAGGGTGGTGTGCCCGTGGCCACGAAGGAGGGGGGAGAGAGAGAGTGATCACGGGCAGGGGACTGAGTTAATAGTCAATAAGGATGCTACGAAAATGAATATCTTCATTATCGATAGTGTCATGGTCGTTGTGTACTATTTACAGTACATAGTCTTATACAAAAGGAACAACATGGTACATAAGGATAGGTCCGTGGTGGAAGGACGGACACTATGCCAATGTCTAAAAATACAGAGAAATCCTCGCAGGGGATCTATCTACTGTGGCGTCGGGTATGCATCTCAAGTGACGTGATGTCTATGTGTCAATGTGGTCAACATTGCTGTTTTATGCCGTCTAATCGGAGCTCAGGTCACAGCATTTAAAACAGGATAAACAAAAATGTGATGATGTCACCTGCCCAAGGGTTGGAAAGATGGTTATTTGATACATCCGATTTACATGATATAGGCAGGGATAAGGGTGAGGTAGTCCATCTAGGAGGTAGCGTAAAGGCTGTAAGAAATTCATAGTTAGTATAACTAGGGATCCTTAGCAACCTCGACCTTCTTTCAATAGATTGTTAAATGTATATACAGGATTGGACATACAGTAGATGATTGGTATCTCTGACACACATGTGGAGGTCTGAGCAGTTGATGTAACTTGTGTTCTGGGTACAAAACTCTCTGCTCACGATAGGGAATTCTACCATAAAGCAACCTCATGGTGTGTAATTATCTGGAAAGTTCAATCCAGGGAATATCTTCATTGAGTCCCCTTTTATTGCTTTTCAGTTTGAACACCCATCGTTGTTCCTGTCTAAACGGTGTGGATGGTGACCAATGTGGATTGGATTCAATTATGGTCCATCGTAAGCTATCGGGGGAGTGATTCATTTCCAAGAAATGGCTTTGTAGTCTTGTCGCTGTGCGCTTGCACCGGATTGTACTTTTATGTTCCCCAATTCGTGTTTTAATTGTTCTTGTGGTCATCCCAATGTATCGAGAACCGCAGGGGCAGGTGATCATATACACACAATTTTTTGTGTTGCAGTTGGTGTGGCGTAACTGTTTCCATGGTCTAGATAACCCTAAATCAAGTTCCTTGGTACTGCTTGTCAGTGGGCAAGCTGTGCAGGACCCGCATGGGTAATGGCCCATAACCGGGGGAAGGTTCCATAATGTTGGTTGCGTTTTTGTGATGTTCTTGGGACGCGTGTGCACTAAGATGTCCCTCAGATTTTGTGTTCTCTTAAAAGCGAAGAGAGGTTTTGGTCCTGGTTGGAAATCCCCCATCTCGAGGATCTTCCAATGTTTCTTGATTATCCTCTGGACTTTGTTCGAGTTAGGGGTGAAGGATGTTACACATGTTAATATGTCTGTGGTGCTTTTCTCTTTAATTTCTAGTAGAGCCCCTCTGTGATTATTTCTTGCTCTTTTGCGTGCCTGCTTCACAATTCTCTTTGGATATTCTCTCCTTATCAGATTTTCTGTTAAGGAGTCCGCCTCCTTCTCAAATTCTTTGATGGTATTGCAATTACGGCGTAAGCGGAGGAATTGTCCCACCGGTAAATTGTTTCTCAGAGATTTCGGATGGTGACTTTGGAATAGGAGGAGGCTGTTCCTATCCGTGGGCTTCTTATAGTTGGTGGTCATCAGGCACCCTTCTTTTAAGGATATCAACAGGTCAAGGAATGGGATTGATTCAGATGACAGTGTGCCCACAAATTGTAAGTATGGATTAAGAGTATTTATCCAACTGAAGAACGTCCGGCACGTTTCTTCATCCCCTTGCCAGAAGATGATGATGTCATCTATGTACCTACGCCATAGCAAGATGTTGTTGGTATATGGGTTGGTTTCTGTTAGGATGTGCTCTTCTTCAAAGTTGGCCATGTATAGGCATGCCAGACTCGGCGCAAAGGTGCTCCCCATGCTCGTGCCCTGTATTTGGTGATACAGATTGTTCTCAAAGGCAAAGTAGTTTTCTTTTAAGGCTATCGTCGCACAGTCACAAATGAAAGTGATGGGGGTAGTCGATGGCCATGGGTCGATGTTGCGCAGGGCCTTGTCCAGGACCGTCAGAGTAGCATCTTGGGGAATGTTGGTGTACAATGATTCCACGTCTAGCGTGACTAAAAGAGTGATAGATTCTGGTGTCTCAAATCGTTCAATGAGGTTCAGTACCTCTGTGGTGTCTCTCAGATATGTCGGAGTTTTCATCACTAGGGGGCGTAGGAACACATCACAAAATTGGTTCTCGGGCTCTACAGCAGCTCTGCTGACCTGGTTCTCTGGCTCTAGAGCAGCTCTGCTGACCTGGTTCTCTGGCTCTAATGCAGCTCTGTTGACCTGGTTTCTCTGGCTCTACAGCAGCTCTGCTGACCTGGTTCTCTGCCTCTAAAGCAGCTCTGCTGACCTGGTTCTTAGGCTCTAGAGCAGTTCTGCTGACCTGGTTCTTAGGCTCTAGAGCAGCTCTGCTGACCTGGTTCTCAGGCTCTAAAGCTGCTCTGCAGACCTGGTTCTCTGGCTCTAGCTCTGCTGACCTGGTTCTCTGGCTCTAGAGAAGCTCAGTTGACCTGGTTCTTAGGCTCTAGAGCAGCTCTGATGACCTGGTTCTAAAGCAGGTCTGCTGACCTGGTTCTCTCCCTCTAAAGCAGCTCTGCTGACCTGGTTCTCTGGCTCTAGAGCAGCTCTGCTGACCTGGTTCTCTGGATCTAGAGCAGCTCTGTTGACTTTGTTCTTAGACTCTAGAGCAGGTCTGCTGACCTGGTTGTCTGGCTCTAAAGCAGCTCTGCTGAACTGGTTCGCTGGCTCTAAAGCAGCTCTGCTGACCTGGTTCTCTCCCTCTAAAGCAACTCTGCTGACCTGGTTCGCTGGCTCTAAAGCAGCTCTGCTGACGTGGTTCTCTCCCTCTTAAGCAGCTCTGCTGACCTGGTTTCTCTGGCTCTACAGCAGCTCTGCTGACCTGCTTCTCTGCCTCTACAGCAGCTCTGCTGACCCGGTTCTCTGCCTCTAGAGCAGCTCTGCTGACCTGGTTTCTCTGGCTCTACAGCAGCTCTGCTGACCTGGTTTTCTGGCTCTTGAGCAGCTCTGCTGACCTGGTTCTCTGGCTCTAATGCAGCTCTGTTGACCTGGTTTCTCTGGCTCTACAGCAGCTCTGCTGAACTCGTTCTCTGCCTCTAGAGCAGCTCTGCTGAACTGGTTCTTAGGCTCTAGAGCAGCTCTGCTGGCCCAGATCTCTGGCTCTAAAGCAGCTCTGCTGACCTGCTTCTCTGGCTCTAAAGCAGCTCTGCTGACCTGGTTCTCTGGTTCTAAAGCAGCTCCGGGTTCTCTGGCTCTAAAGCAGCTCTGCTGACCTGGTTCTCTGGGTCTTAAGTGGCTCTGCTGACATGGTTCTCTGGCTCTAAAGCAGCTCTGCTGACCTGGTTCTAAAGCGACTCTGCTGACATGGTTCTCTCCCTCTAAAGCAGCTCTGCTGATCTGGTTCCCTGGCTCTAAAGCAGCTCTGTTGTCCTGGTTCTCTGGCTCTAGAACAGCTCTGCTGACCTGGTTCTAAGGCTCTAGAGCAGCTCTGCTGCCCTGGTTCTCTGGCTCAAAAGCAGCTCTGCTGACCTGGTTCAATGGCTCTAAAGCAGCTTTGATGACCTTCTTCTATGGCTCTACAGAAGCTCCACTGAACTGGTTCTCTGCCTCTACAGCAGGTCTGCTTACCTGGTTCTTAGGCTCTAGAGCATCTCTGCTGACCTGGTTCTCAGGCTCTAAAGCTGCTCTGCTTACCTGATTCTCTGGCTCTAGCTCTGCTGGCCTGGTTCTCTGGCTCTAGAGAAGCTCTGCTGACCTGGTTCTGAGGCTCTAGAGCAGCTCTGATGACCAGGTCCTCTGGCTCTAGAGCAGCTCTGCTGACCTGGTTCTCTGGCTCTAAAGCAGCTCTGCTGACCCGGTTCTCTGCCTCTAGAGCAGCTCTGCTGACATGGTTTCTCTGGCTCTACAGCAGCTCTGCTGACCTGGTTCTCTGGTTCTAGAGCAGCTCTGCTGACCTGGTTCTCTGGCTCTAATGCAGCTCTGTTGACCTGGTTTCTCTGGATCAACAGCAGCTCTGCTGACCTGGTTCTCTGCCTCTAAAGCAGCTCTGCTGACCTGGTTCTTAGGCTTTAGAGCAGCTCTGCTGACCTGGTTCTCTGGCTCTAAAGCAGTTCTGCTGACCTGGTTCTCTGGCTCTAAAGCAGCTCTTCTGACCTTGTCCTCTGGCTCTAAAGCGGCTCCGGGTTCTCTGGCTCTAAAGCAGCTCTGCTGGCATGGTTCTTAGGCTCTAGAGAAGCTCTGCTGACCTTGTTCTCTGGCTCTAAAGCGGCTCCGGGTTCTCTGGCTCTAAAGCAGCTCTGCTGACCTGGTTCTCTGGCTCTAAAGTGGCTCTGCTGACCTGGTTCTCTGGCTCTAAAGCAGCTTTGCTGACCTCGTTCTTAGGCTCTAGAGAAGCTCTGCTGACCTGGTTCTCTGGCTCTAAAGCAGCTCTGCTGACCTGGTTCTCTGGCTCTAAAGCAGCTCTGCTGACCTGGTTCTCTGGCTCTAAAGCGGCTCCGGGTTCTCTGGCTCTAAAGCAGCTCTGCTGACCTGCTTCTCTGGCTCTAAAGTGGCTCTGCTGACCTGGTTCTGTGGCTCTAAAGCAGCTCTGCAGACCTGATTCTAAAGCGGATCTGCTGACCTGGTTCTCTCCCTCTAAAGCAGCTCTGCTGACCTGGTTCCCTGGCTCTAAAGCAGCTCTGTTGTCCTGGTTCTCAGGCTCTAGAGCAGCTCTGCTGACCTGGTTCTTAGGCTCTAGAGCAGCTCTGCTGCCCTGGTTCTCTGGCTCAAAAGCAACTCTGCTGACCTGGTTCTATGGCTCTAAAGCAGCTCTGCTGAACTGGTTCTCTGGCTCTACAGAAGCTCTGCTGAACTGGTTCTCTGCCTCTAGAGCAGGTCTGCTGACCTGGTTCTTAGGCTCTAGAGCAGCTCTGCTGACCTGGTTCTCAGGCTCTAAAGCTGCTCTGCAGACCTGGTTCTCTGGCTCTAGCTCTGCCGACCTGGTTCTCTGGCTCTAGAGAAGCTAAGTTGACCTTGTTCTAAGGCTTTAGAGCAGCTCTGATGACCTGGTTCTAAAGCAGGTCTGCTGACCTGGTTCTCTCCCTCTAAAGCAGCTCTGCTGACCTGGTTCTCTGGCTCTAGAGCAGCTCTGCTGAACTGGTTCTCTGGATCTAGAGCAGCTCTGTTGACTTGGTTCTTAGGCTCTAGAGCAACTCTGCTGACCTGGTTCTCTGACTCTAAAGCAGCTCTGCTGAGCTGGTTCGCTGGCTCTAAAGCAGCTCTGCTGACCTGGTTCTCTCCCTCTAAAGCAGCTCTGCTGACCTGGTTCGCTGACTCTAAATCAGCTCTGCTGACGTGGTTCTCTCCCTCTTAAGCAGCTCTGCTGACCTGGTTTCTCTGGCTCTACAGCAGCTCTGCTGACCTGGTTCTCTGCCTCTACAGCAGCTCTGCTGACCCGGTTCTCTGCCTCTAGAGCAGCTCTGCTGACCTGGTTTCTCTGGCCCTACAGCAGCTCTGCTGACCTGGTTTTCTGGCTCTAGAGCAGCTCTGCTGACCTGGTTCTCTGGCTCTATGCAGCTCTGTTGACCTGGTTTCTCTGGCTCTACAGCAGCTCTGCTGAACTCGTTCTCTGCCTCTAGAGTAGCTCTGCTGACCTGGTTCTTAGGCTCTAGAGCAGCTCTGCTGACCCGGTTCTCTGGCTCTAAAGCAGCTCTGCTGACCTGCTTCTCTGGCTCTAAGGCGGCTCCGGGTTCCCTGGCTCTAAAGCAGCTCTGCTGACCTGGTTCTCTGGGTCTTAAGTGGCTCTGCTGACATGGTTCTCTGGCTGTAAAGCAGCTCTGCTGACCTGGTTCTAAAGCGACTCTGCTGACATGGTTCTCTCCCTCTAAAGCAGCTCTGCTGACCTGGTTCCCTGGCTCTAAAGCAGCTCTGTTGTCCTGGTTCTCTGGCTCTAGAACAGCTCTGCTGACCTGGTTCTAAGGCTCTACAGCAGCTCTGCTGCACTGGTTCTCTGGCTCAAAAGCAGCTCTGCTGACCTGGTTCAATGGCAATAAAGCAGCTCTCTGGCTCTACAGAAGCTCCACTGAACTGGTTCTCTGCCTCTACAGCAGGTCTGCTGACCTGATTCTTAGGCTCTAGAGCATCTCTGCTGACCTGGTTCTCAGGCTCTAAAGCTGCTCTGCTGACCTGATTCTCTGGCTCTAGCTCTGCTGGCCTGGTTCTCTGGCTCTAGAGAAGCTCTGCTGACCTGGTTCTGAGGCTCTAGAGCAGCTCTGATGACCAGGTCCTCTGGCTCTAGAGCAGCTCTGCTGACCTGGTTCTCTGGCTCTAAAGCAGCTCTGCTGACCCGGTTCTCTGCCTCTAGAGCAGCTCTGCTGACATGGTTTCTCTGGCTCTACAGCAGCTCTGCTGACCTGGTTCTCTGGTTCTAGAGCAGCTCTGCTGACCTGGTTCTCTGGCTCTAATGCAGCTCTGTTGACCTGGTTTCTCTGGATCAACAGCAGCTCTGCTGACCTGGTTCTCTGCCTCTAAAGCAGCTCTGCTGACCTGGTTCTTAGGCTCTAGAGCAGCTCTGCTGACCTGGTTCTCTGGCTCTAAAGCAGTTCTGCTGACCTGGTTCTCTGGCTCTAAAGCAGCTCTTCTGACCTTGTCCTCTGGCTCTAAAGCGGCTCCGGGTTCTCTGGCTCTAAAGCAGCTCTGCTGGCATGGTTCTTAGGCTCTAGAGAAGCTCTGCTGACCTTGTTCTCTGGCTCTAAAGCGGCTCCGGGTTCTCTGGCTCTAAAGCAGCTCTGCTGACCTGGTTCTCTGGCTCTAAAGTGGCTCTGCTGACCTGGTTCTCTGGCTCTAAAGCAGCTTTGCTGACCTCGTTCTTAGGCTCTAGAGAAGCTCTGCTGACCTGGTTCTCTGGCTCTAAAGCAGCTCTGCTGACCTGGTTCTCTGGCTCTAAAGCAGCTCTGCTGACCTGGTTCTCTGGCTCTAAAGCGGCTCCGGGTTCTCTGGCTCTAAAGCAGCTCTGCTGACCTGCTTCTCTGGCTCTAAAGTGGCTCTGCTGACCTGGTTCTGTGGCTCTAAAGCAGCTCTGCAGACCTGATTCTAAAGCGGATCTGCTGACCTGGTTCTCTCCCTCTAAAGCAGCTCTGCTGACCTGGTTCCCTGGCTCTAAAGCAGCTCTGTTGTCCTGGTTCTCAGGCTCTAGAGCAGCTCTGCTGACCTGGTTCTTAGGCTCTAGAGCAGCTCTGCTGCCCTGGTTCTCTGGCTCAAAAGCAACTCTGCTGACCTGGTTCTATGGCTCTAAAGCAGCTCTGCTGAACTGGTTCTCTGGCTCTACAGAAGCTCTGCTGAACTGGTTCTCTGCCTCTAGAGCAGGTCTGCTGACCTGGTTCTTAGGCTCTAGAGCAGCTCTGCTGACCTGGTTCTCAGGCTCTAAAGCTGCTCTGCAGACCTGGTTCTCTGGCTCTAGCTCTGCCGACCTGGTTCTCTGGCTCTAGAGAAGCTAAGTTGACCTTGTTCTAAGGCTTTAGAGCAGCTCTGATGACCTGGTTCTAAAGCAGGTCTGCTGACCTGGTTCTCTCCCTCTAAAGCAGCTCTGCTGACCTGGTTCTCTGGCTCTAGAGCAGCTCTGCTGAACTGGTTCTCTGGATCTAGAGCAGCTCTGTTGACTTGGTTCTTAGGCTCTAGAGCAACTCTGCTGACCTGGTTCTCTGACTCTAAAGCAGCTCTGCTGAGCTGGTTCGCTGGCTCTAAAGCAGCTCTGCTGACCTGGTTCTCTCCCTCTAAAGCAGCTCTGCTGACCTGGTTCGCTGACTCTAAATCAGCTCTGCTGACGTGGTTCTCTCCCTCTTAAGCAGCTCTGCTGACCTGGTTTCTCTGGCTCTACAGCAGCTCTGCTGACCTGGTTCTCTGCCTCTACAGCAGCTCTGCTGACCCGGTTCTCTGCCTCTAGAGCAGCTCTGCTGACCTGGTTTCTCTGGCCCTACAGCAGCTCTGCTGACCTGGTTTTCTGGCTCTAGAGCAGCTCTGCTGACCTGGTTCTCTGGCTCTATGCAGCTCTGTTGACCTGGTTTCTCTGGCTCTACAGCAGCTCTGCTGAACTCGTTCTCTGCCTCTAGAGTAGCTCTGCTGACCTGGTTCTTAGGCTCTAGAGCAGCTCTGCTGACCCGGTTCTCTGGCTCTAAAGCAGCTCTGCTGACCTGCTTCTCTGGCTCTAAGGCGGCTCCGGGTTCCCTGGCTCTAAAGCAGCTCTGCTGACCTGGTTCTCTGGGTCTTAAGTGGCTCTGCTGACATGGTTCTCTGGCTGTAAAGCAGCTCTGCTGACCTGGTTCTAAAGCGACTCTGCTGACATGGTTCTCTCCCTCTAAAGCAGCTCTGCTGACCTGGTTCCCTGGCTCTAAAGCAGCTCTGTTGTCCTGGTTCTCTGGCTCTAGAACAGCTCTGCTGACCTGGTTCTAAGGCTCTACAGCAGCTCTGCTGCACTGGTTCTCTGGCTCAAAAGCAGCTCTGCTGACCTGGTTCAATGGCAATAAAGCAGCTCTCTGGCTCTACAGAAGCTCCACTGAACTGGTTCTCTGCCTCTACAGCAGGTCTGCTGACCTGATTCTTAGGCTCTAGAGCATCTCTGCTGACCTGGTTCTCAGGCTCTAAAGCTGCTCTGCTGACCTGATTCTCTGGCTCTAGCTCTGCTGGCCTGGTTCTCTGGCTCTAGAGAAGCTCTGCTGACCTGGTTCTTAGGCTCTAGAGCAGCTCTGATGACCTGGTCCTCTGGCTCTAGAGCAGCTCTGCTGACCTGGTTCTCTGGCTCTAAAGCAGCTCTTTTGACCTGGTTCGCTGGCTCTAAAGCAGCTCAGCTGACCTGGTTCTCTCCCTCTAAAGCAGCTCTGCTGACCTGGTTCACTGGCTCTAAAACAGCTCTGCTGACGTGGTTCTCTACCTCTTAAACAGCTCTGCTGACCTGGTTTCTCTGGCTCTACAGAAGCTCTGCTGACCTGGTTCTCTGCCTCTACAGCAGCTCTGCTGACCCGGTTCTCTGCCTCTAGAGCAGCTCTGCTGACCTGGTTTCTCGGGCTCTAGAGCAGCTCTGCTGACCTGGTTCTCTGGATCTAGACCAGCTCTGTTGACTTTGTTCTTAGGCTCTAGAGCAGCTCTGCTGACCTGGTTCTCTGGCTCTAAAGCAGCTCTGCTGAACTGGTTCACTGGCTCTAAAGCAGCTCTACTGACCTGGTTCTCTCCCTCTAAAGCAGCTCTGCTGACCTGGTTCTCTGCCTCTAAAGCAGCTCTGCTGACCTGGTTCTTAGGCTCTAGAGCAGCTCTGCTGACCTGTTTCTCTGGCTCTAAAGCAGTTCTGCTGACCTGGTTCTCTGGCTCTAAAGCAGCTCTTCTGACCTTGTCCTCTGGCTCTAAAGCGGCTCCGGGTTCTCTGGCTCTAAAGTAGCTCTGCTGGCCTAGTTCTCTGGCTCTAAAGTGGCTCTGCTGACCTGGTTCTCTGGCTCTAAAGCAGCTTTGCTGACCTGGTTCTTAGGCTCTAGAGAAGCTCTGCTGACCTTGTTCTCTGGCTCTAAAGCGGCTCTGGGTTCTCTGGCTCTAAAGCAGCTCTGCTGACCTGGTTCTCTGGCTCTAAAGTGGCTCTGCTGACCTGGTTCTCTGGCTCTAAAGCAGCTTTGCTGACCTCGTTCTTAGGCTCTAGAGAAGCTCTGCTGACCTGGTTCTCTGGCTCTAAAGCAGCTCTGCTGACCTGGTTCGCTGGCTCTAAAGCAGCTCTGCTGACCTGCTTCTCTGGCTCTAAAGCGGCTCCGGGTTCTCTGGCTCTAAAGCAGCTCTGCTGACCTGCTTCTCTGGCTCTAAAGTGGCTCTGCTGACCTGGTTCTGTGGCTCTAAAGCAGCTCTGCTGACCTGATTCTAAAGCGGATCTGCTGACCTGGTTCTCTCCCTCTAAAGCAGCTCTGCTGACCTGGTTCTCTGGCTCTAGAGCAGCTCTGCTGAACTGGTTCTCTGGATCTAGAGCAGCTCTGTTGACTTGGTTCTTAGGCTCTAGAGCAACTCTGCTGACCTGGTTCTCTGACTCTAAAGCAGCTCTGCTGAGCTGGTTCGCTGGCTCTAAAGCAGCTCTGCTGACCTGGTTCTCTCCCTCTAAAGCAGCTCTGCTGACCTGGTTCGCTGACTCTAAAGCAGCTCTGCTGACGTGGTTTTCTCCCTCTTAAGCAGCTCTGCTGACCTGGTTTCTCTGGCTCTACAGCAGCTCTGCTGACCTGGTTCTCTGCCTCTACAGCAGCTCTGCTGACCCGGTTCTCTGCCTCTAGAGCAGCTCTGCTGACCTGGTTTCTCTGGCCCTACAGCAGCTCTGCTGACCTGGTTTTCTGGCTCTAGAGCAGCTCTGCTGACCTGGTTCTCTGGCTCTATGCAGATCTGTTGACCTAGTTTCTCTGGCTCTACAGCAGCTCTGCTGAACTCGTTCTCTGCCTCTAGAGTAGCTCTGCTGACCTGGTTCTTAGGCTGTAGAGCAGCTCTGCTGACCCGGTTCTCTGGCTCTAAAGCAGCTCTGCTGACCTGCTTCTCTGGCTCTAAAGCAGCTCTGCTGACCTGCTTCTCTGGCTCTAAGGCGGCTCCGGGTTCCCTGGCTCTAAAGCAGCTCTGCTGACCTGGTTCTCTGGGTCTTAAGTGGCTCTGCTGACATGGTTCTCTGGCTGTAAAGCAGCTCTGCTGACCTGGTTCTAAAGCGACTCTGCTGACATGGTTCTCTCCCTCTAAAGCAGCTCTGCTGACCTGGTTCCCTGGCTCTAAAGCAGCTCTGTTGTCCTGGTTCTCTGGCTCTAGAACAGCTCTGCTGACCTGGTTCTAAGGCTCTACAGCAGCTCTGCTGCCCTGGTTCTCTGGCTCAAAAGCAGCTCTGCTGACCTGGTTCAATGGCAATAAAGCAGCTCTGATGACCTTGCTCTCTGGCTCTACAGAAGCTCCACTGAACTGGTTCTCTGCCTCTACAGCAGGTCTGCTGACCTGATTCTTAGGCTCTAGAGCATCTCTGCTGACCTGGTTCTCAGGCTCTAAAGCTGCTCTGCTGACCTGATTCTCTGGCTCTAGCTCTGCTGGCCTGGTTCTCTGGCTCTAGAGAAGCTCTGCTGACCTGGTTCTTAGGCTCTAGTGAAGCTCTGATGACCTGGTCCTCTGGCTCTAGAGCAGCTCTGCTGACCTGGTTCTCTGGCTCTAAAGCAGCTCTTTTGACCTGGTTCGCTGGCTCTAAAGCAGCTCAGCTGGCCTGGTTCTCTCCCTCTAAAGCAGCTCTGCTGACCTGGTTCACTGGCTCTAAAACAGCTCTGCTGACGTGGTTCTCTACCTCTTAAACAGCTCTGCTGACCTGGTTTCTCTGGCTCTACAGCAGCTCTGCTGACCTAGTTCTCTGCCTCTACAGCAGCTCTGCTGACCCGGTTCTCTGCCTCTAGAGCAGCTCTGCTGACCTGGTTTCTCGGGCTCTAGAGCAGCTCTGCTGACCTGGTTCTCTGGATCTAGAGCAGCTCTGTTGACTTTGTTCTTAGGCTCTAGAGCAGCTCTGCTGACCTGGTTCTCTGGCTCTAAAGCAGCTCTGCTGAACTGGTTCACTGGCTCTAAAGCAGCTCTACTGACCTGGTTCTCTCCCTCTAAAGCAGCTCTGCTGACCTGGTTCTCTGCCTCTAAAGCAGCTCTGCTGACCTGGTTCTTAGGCTCTAGAGCAGCTCTGCTGACCTGGTTCTCTGGCTCTAAAGCAGTTCTGCTGACCTGGTTCTCTGGCTCTAAAGCAGCTCTTCTGACCTTGTCCTCTGGCTCTAAAGCGGCTCCGGGTTCTCTGGCTCTAAAGCAGCTCTGCTGGCCTGGTTCTCTGGCTCTAAAGTGGCTCTGCTGACCTGGTTCTCTGGCTCTAAAGCAGCTTTGCTGACCTGGTTCTTAGGCTCTAGAGAAGCTCTGCTGACCTTGTTCTCTGGCTCTAAAGCGGCTCTGGGTTCTCTGGCTCTAAAGCAGCTCTGCTGACCTGGTTCTCTGGCTCTAAAGTGGCTCTGCTGACCTGGTTCCATGGCTCTAAAGCAGCTCTGCTGACCTGGTTCTCTGGCTCTAAAGCAGCTCTGCTGACCTGGTTCTCTGGCTCTAAAGCGGCTCCGGGTTCTCTGGCTCTAAAGCAGCTCTGCTGACCTGCTTCTCTGGCTCTAAAGTGGCTCTGCTGACCTGGTTCTGTGGCTCTAAAGCAGCTCTGCTGACCTGATTCTAAAGCGGATCTGCTGACCTGGTTCTCTCCCTCTAAAGCAGCTCTGCTGACCTGGTTCCCTGGCTCTAAAGCAGCTCTGTTGTCCTGGTTCTCAGGCTCTAGAGCAGCTCTGCTGACCTGGTTCTTAGGCTCTAGAGCAGCTCTGCTGCCCTGGTTCTCTGGCTCAAAAGCAGCTCTGCTGACCTGGTTCTATGGCTCTAAAGCAGCTCTGCTGAACTGGTTCTCTGGCTCTACAGAAGCTCTGCTGAACTGGTTCTCTGCCTCTAGAGCTGGTCTGCTGACCTGGTTCTTAGGCTCTAGAGCAGCTCTGCTGACCTGGTTCTCAGGCTCTAAAGCTGCTCTGCAGACCTGGTTCTCTGGCTCTAGCTCTGCTGACCTGGTTCTCTGGCTCTAGAGAAGCTAAGTTGACCTCGTTCTAAGGCTCTAGAGCAGCTCTGATGACCTGGTTGTAAAGCAGGTCTGCTGACCTGGTTCTCTCCCTCTAAAGCAGCTCTGCTGACCTGGTTCTCTGGCTCTAGAGCAGCTCTGCTGAACTGGTTCTCTGGATCTAGAGCAGCTCTGTTGACTTGGTTCTTAGGCTCTAGAGCAACTCTGCTGACCTGGTTCTCTGGCTCTAAAGCAGCTCTGCTGAGCTGGTTCGCTGGCTCTAAAGCAGCTCTGCTGACCTGGTTCTCTCCCTCTAAAGCAGCTCTGCTGACCTGGTTCGCTGACTCTAAAGCAGCTCTGCTGACGTGGTTCTCTCCCTCTTAAGCAGCTCTGCTGACCTGGTTTCTCTGGCTCTACAGCAGCTCTGCTGACCTGGTTCTCTGCCTCTACAGCAGCTCTGCTGACCCGGTTCTCTGCCTCTAGAGCAGCTCTGCTGACCTGGTTTCTCTGGCTCTACAGCAGCTCTGCTGACCTGGTTTTCTGGCTCTAGAGCAGCTCTGCTGACCTGGTTCTCTGGCTCTATGCAGCTCTGTTGACCTGGTTTCTCTGGCTCTACAGCAGATCTGCTGAACTCGTTCTCTGCCTCTAGAGTAGCTCTGCTGACCTGGTTCTTAGGCTCTAGAGCAGCTCTGCTGACCCGGTTCTCTGGCTCTAAAGCAGCTCTGCTGACCTGCTTCTCTGGCTCTAAAGCAGCTCTGCTGACCTGCTTCTCTGGCTCTAAGGCGGCTCCGGGTTCTCTGGCTCTAAAGCAGCTCTGCTGACCTGGTTCTCTGGGTCTTAAGTGGCTCTGCTGACATGGTTCTCTGGCTCTAAAGCAGCTCTGCTGACCTGGTTCTAAAGCGACTCTGCTGACATGGTTCTCTCCCTCTAAAGCAGCTCTGCTGACCTGGTTCCCTGGCTCTAAAGCAGCTCTGTTGTCCTGGTTCTCTGGCTCTAGAACAGCTCTGCTGACCTGGTTCTAAGGCTCTACAGCAGCTCTGCTGCCCTGGTTCTCTGGCTCAAAAGCAGCTCTGCTGACCTGGTTCAATGGCAATAAAGCAGCTCTGATGACCTTGTTCTCTGGCTCTACAGAAGCTCCACTGAACTGGTTCTCTGCCTCTACAGCAGGTCTGCTGACCTGATTCTTAGGCTCTAGAGCATCTCTGCTGACCTGGTTCTCAGGCTCTAAAGCTGCTCTGCTGACCTGATTCTCTGGCTCTAGCTCTGCTGGCCTGGTTCTCTGGCTCTAGAGAAGCTCTGCTGACCTGGTTCTTAGGCTCTAGAGCAGCTCTGATGACCTGGTCCTCTGGCTCTAGAGCAGCTCTGCTGACCTGGTTCTCTGGCTCTAAAGCAGCTCTGTTGACCTGGTTTGCTGGCTCTAAAGCAGCTCAGCTGACCTGGTTCTCTCCCTCTAAAGCAGCTCTGCTGACCTGGTTCACTGGCTCTAAAACAGCTCTGCTGACGTGGTTCTCTACCTCTTAAACAGCTCTGCTGACCTGGTTTCTCTGGCTCTACAGCAGCTCTGCTGACCTGGTTCTCTGCCTCTACAGCAGCTCTGCTGACCCGGTTCTCTGCCTCTAGAGCAGCTCTGCTGACCTGGTTTCTCGGGCTCTACAGCAGCTCTGCTGACCTGGTTTTCTGGCTCTAGAGCAGCTCTGCTGACCTGGTTCTCTGGCTCTAATGCAGCTCTGTTGACCTGGTTTCTCTGACTCTACAGCAGCTCTGCTGAACTCGTTCTCTGCCTCTAGAGCAGGTCTGCTGACCTGGTTCTTAGGCTCTAGAGCAGCTCTGCTGACCTGGTTCTCAGGCTCTAAAGCTGCTCTGCAGACCTGGTTCTCTGGCTCTAGCTCTGCTGACCTGGTTCTCTGGCTCTAGAGAAGCTAAGTTGACCTCGTTCTAAGGCTCTAGAGCAGCTCTGATGACCTGGTTCTAAAGCAGGTCTGCTGACCTGGTTCTCTCCCTCTAAAGCAGCTCTGCTGACCTGGTTCTCTGGCTCTAGAGCAGCTCTGCTGAACTGGTTCTCTGGATCTAGAGCAGCTCTGTTGACTTGGTTCTTAGGCTCTAGAGCAACTCTGCTGACCTGGTTCTCTGGCTCTAAAGCAGCTCTGCTGAGCTGGTTCGCTGGCTCTAGAGCAGCTCTGCTGACCTGGTTCTCTCCCTCTAAAGCAGCTCTGCTGACCTGGTTCGCTGACTCTAAAGCAGCTCTGCTGACGTGGTTCTCTCCCTCTTAAGCAGCTCTGCTGACCTGGTTTCTTTGGCTCTACAGCAGCTCTGCTGACCTGGTTCTCTGCCTCTACAGCAGCTCTGCTGACCCGGTTCTCTGCCTCTAGAGCAGCTCTGCTGACCTGGTTTCTCTGGCTCTACAGCAGCTCTGCTGACCTGGTTTTCTGGCTCTATGCAGCTCTGTTGACCTGGTTTCTCTGGCTCTACAGCAGATCTGCTGAACTCGTTCTCTGCCTCTAGAGTAGCTCTGCTGACCTGGTTCTTAGGCTCTAGAGCAGCTCTGCTGACCCGGTTCTCTGGCTCTAAAGCAGCTCTGCTGACCTGCTTCTCTGGCTCTAAAGCAGCTCTGCTGACCTGCTTCTCTGGCTCTAAGGCGGCTCCGGGTTCTCTGGCTCTAAAGCAGCTCTGCTGACCTGGTTCTCTGGGTCTTAAGTGGCTCTGCTGACATGGTTCTCTGGCTCTAAAGCAGCTCTGCTGACCTGGTTCTAAAGCGACTCTGCTGACATAGTTCTCTCCCTCTAAAGCAGCTCTGCTGACCTGGTTCCCTGGCTCTAAAGCAGCTCTGTTGTCCTGGTTCTCTGGCTCTAGAACAGCTCTGCTGACCTGGTTCTAAGGCTCTACAGCAGCTCTGCTGCCCTGGTTCTCTGGCTCAAAAGCAGCTCTGCTGACCTGGTTCAATGGCAATAAAGCAGCTCTGATGACCTTGTTCTCTGGCTCTACAGAAGCTCCACTGAACTGGTTCTCTGCCTCTACAGCAGGTCTGCTGACCTGATTCTTAGGCTCTAGAGCATCTCTGCTGACCTGGTTCTCAGGCTCTAAAGCTGCTCTGCTGACCTGATTCTCTGGCTCTAGCTCTGCTGGCCTGGTTCTCTGGCTCTAGAGAAGCTCTGCTGACCTGGTTCTTAGGCTCTAGAGCAGCTCTGATGACCTGGTCCTCTGGCTCTAGAGCAGCTCTGCTGACCTGGTTCTCTGGCTCTAAAGCAGCTCTGTTGACCTGGTTCGCTGGCTCTAAAGCAGCTCAGCTGACCTGGTTCTCTCCCTCTAAAGCAGCTCTGCTGACCTGGTTCACTGGCTCTAAAACAGCTCTGCTGACGTGGTTCTCTACCTCTTAAACAGCTCTGCTGACCTGGTTTCTCTGGCTCTACAGCAGCTCTGCTGACCTGGTTCTCTGCCTCTACAGCAGCTCTGCTGACCCGGTTCTCTGCCTCTAGAGCAGCTCTGCTGACCTGGTTTCTCGGGCTCTACAGCAGCTCTGCTGACCTGGTTCTCTGGCTGTAGAGCAGCTCTGCTGACCTGGTTCTCTGGCTCTAACGCAGCTCTGTTGACCTGGTTTATCTGGCTCTACAACAGCTCTGCTGACCTCCTTCTCTGCCTCTAAAGCAGCTCTGCTGACCTGGTTCTTAGGCTCTAGAGCAGGTCTTCTGACCTGGTTCTTAGGCTCTAGAGCAGCTCTGCTGACCTGGTTCTCAGGCTCTAAAGCTGCTCTGCAGACCTGGATCTCTGGCTCTAGCTCTGCTGACCTGGTTCTCTGGCTCTAGAGAAGCTCAGTTGACCTGGTTCTTAGGCTCTAGAGCAGCTCTGATGACCTGGTTCTAAAGCAGGTCTGCTGACCTGGTTCTCTCCCTCTAAAGCAGCTCTGCTGACTTGACCTGGTTCTCTGGCTCTAGAGCAGCTCTGCTGACCTGGTTCTCTGGATCTAGAGCAACTCTGTTGACTTTGTTCTTAGGCTCTGGAGCAGCTTTGCTGACCTGGTTCAATGGCAATAAAGCAGCTCTGATAACCTTGTTCTCTGGCTCTACAGAAGCTCCACTGAACTGGTTGTCTGCCTCTACAGCAGGTCTGCTGACCTGGTTCTTAGGCTCTAGAACATCTCTGCTGACCTGGTTCTCAGGCTCTAAAGCTGCTCTGCTGACCTGATTCTCTGGCTCTAGCTCTGCTGGCCTGGTTCTCTGGCTCTAGAGAAGCTCTGCTGACCTGGTTCTTAGGCTCTAGAGCAGCTCTGATCACCTGGTCCTCTGGCTCTAGAGCAGCTCTGCTGACCTGGTTCTCTGGCTCTAAAGCAGCTCTGTTGACCTGGTTCGCTGGCTCTAAAGCAGCTCTGCTGACCTGGTTCTCTCCCTCTAAAGCAGCTCTGCTGACCTGGTTCACTGACTCTAAAACAGCTCTGCTGACGTGGTTCTCTACCTCTTAAACAGCTCTGCTGACCTGGTTGCTCTGGCTCTACAGCAGCTCTGCTGACCTGGTTCTCTGCCTCTACAGCAGCTCTGCTGACCCGGGTCTCTGCCTCTAGAGCAGCTCTGCTGACCTGGTTTCTTGGGCTCTACAGCAGCTCTGCTGACCTGGTTCTCTGGCTCTAGAGCAGCTCTGCTGACCTGGTTCTCTGGCTCTAATGCAGCTCTGTTGACCTGGTTTCTCTGGCTCTACAGCAGCTCTGCTGACCTGGTTCTCTGCCTCTAAAGCAGCTCTGCTGACCTGGTTCTTAGGCTCTAGAGCAGGTCTGCTGACCTGGTTCTTAGGCTCTAGAGCAGATCTGCTGACCTGGTTCTCAGGCTCTAAAGCTGCTCTGCAGACCTGGTTCTCTGGCTCTAGCTCTGCTGGCCTGGTTCTCTGGCTCTAGAGAAGCTCTGCTGACCTGGTTCTTAGGCTCTAGAGCAGCTCTGATCACCTGGTCCTCTGGCTCTAGAGCAGCTCTGCTGACCTGGTTCTCTGGCTCTAAAGCAGCTCTGTTGACCTGGTTCGCTGGCTCTAAAGCAGCTCTGCTGACCTGGTTCTCTCCCTCTAAAGCAGCTCTGCTGACCTGGTTCACTGACTCTAAAACAGCTCTGCTGACGTGGTTCTCTACCTCTTAAACAGCTCTGCTGACCTGGTTGCTCTGGCTCTACAGCAGCTCTGCTGACCTGGTTCTCTGCCTCTACAGCAGCTCTGCTGACCCGGGTCTCTGCCTCTAGAGCAGCTCTGCTGACCTGGTTTCTTGGGCTCTACAGCAGCTCTGCTGACCTGGTTCTCTGGCTCTAGAGCAGCTCTGCTGACCTGGTTCTCTGGCTCTAATGCAGCTCTGTTGACCTGGTTTCTCTGGCTCTACAGCAGCTCTGCTGACCTGGTTCTCTGCCTCTAAAGCAGCTCTGCTGACCTGGTTCTTAGGCTCTAGAGCAGGTCTGCTGACCTGGTTCTTAGGCTCTAGAGCAGATCTGCTGACCTGGTTCTCAGGCTCTAAAGCTGCTCTGCAGACCTGGTTCTCTGGCTCTAGCTCTGCTGACCTGGTTCTCTGGCTCTAGAGAAGCTCAGTTGACCTGGTTCTTAGGCTCTAGAGCAGGTCTGCTGACCTGGTTGTCTGGCTCTAAAGCAGCTCTGCTGAACTGGTTCGCTGGCTCTAAAGCAGCTCTGCTGACCTGGTTCTCTCCCTCTAAAGCAGCTCTGCTGACCTGGTTCGCTGGCTCTAAAGCAGCTCTGCTGACGTGGTTCTCTCCCTCTTAAGCAGCTCTGCTGACCTGGTTTCTCTGGCTCTACAGCAGCTCTGCTGACCTGCTTCTCTGCCTCTACAGCAGCTCTGCTGACCCGGCTCTCTGCCTCTAGAGCAGCTCTGCTGACCTGGTTTCTTTGGCTCTACAGCAGCTCTGCTGACCTGGTTTTCTGGCTCTAGAACAGCTCTGCTGACCTGGTTCTCTGGCTTTAATGCAGCTCTGTTGACCTGGTTTCTCTGGCTCTACAGCAGCTCTGCTGAACTCGTTCTCTGCCTCTAGAGCAGCTCTGCTGAACTGGTTCTTAGGCTCTAGAGCAGCTCTGCTGGCCCGGTTCTCTGGCTCTAAAGCAGCTCTGCTGACCTGCTTCTCTGTTTCTAAAGCAGCTCCGGGTTCTCTGGCTCTAAAGCAGCTCTGCTGACCTGGTTCTAAAGCGACTCTGCTGACATGGTTCTCTCCCTCTAAAGCAGCTCTGCTGATCTGGTTCCCTGGCTCTAAAGCAGCTCTGTTGTCCTGGTTCTCTGGCTCTAGAACAGCTCTGCTGACCTGGTTCTAAGGCTCTAGAGCAGCTTTGCTGCCCTGGTTCTCTGGCTCAAAAGCAGCTCTGCTGACCTGGTTCAATGGCTCTAAAGCAGCTTTGATGACCTTCTTCTATGGCTCTACAGAAGCTCCACTGAACTGGTTCTCTGCCTCTACAGCAGGTTTGCTAACCTGGTTCTTAGGCTCTAGAGCATCTCTGCTGACCTGGTTCCCAGGCTCTAAAGCTGCTCTGCTGACCTGATTCTCTGGCTCTAGCTCTGCTGGCCTGGTTCTCTGGCTCTAGAGAAGCTCTGATGACCTGGTTCTTAGGCTCTAGAGCAGCTCTGATGACCTGGTCCTCTGGCTCTAGAGCAGCTCTGCTGACCTGGTTCTCTGGCTCTAAAGCAGCTCTGCTGACCCGGTTCTCTGCCTCTAGAGCAGCTCTGCTGACCTGGTTTCTCTGGCTCTACAGCAGCTCTACTGACCTGGTTCTCTGGTTCTAGAGCAGCTCTGCTGACCTGGTTCTCTGGCTCTAATGCAGCTCTGTTGACCTGGTTTCTCTGGATCTACAGCAGCTCTGCTGACCTGGTTCTCTGCCTCTAAAGCAGCTCTGCTGACCTGGTTCTTAGGTTCTAGAGCAGCTCTGCTGACCTGGTTCTCTGGCTCTAAAGCAGTTCTGCTGACCTGGTTCTCTGGCTCTAAAGCAGCTCTTCTGACCTTGTCCTCTGGCTCTAAAGCGGCTCCGGGTTCTCTGGCTCTAAAGCAGCTCTGCTGACCTGGTTCTCTGGCTCTAAAGTGGCTCTGCTGACCTGGTTCTCTGGCTCTAAAGCAGCTTTGCTGACCTGGTTCTTAGGCTCTAGAGAAGCTCTGCTGACCTGGTTCTCTGGCTCTAAAGCAGCTCTGCTGACCTGGTTCTCTGGCTCTAAAGCAGCTCTGCTGACCTGGTTCTCTGGCTCTAAAGCGGCTCCGGGTTCTCTGGCTCTAAAGCAGCTCTGCTGACCTGCTTCTCTGGCTCTAAAGTGGCTCTGCTGACCTGGTTCTGTGGCTCTAAAGCAGCTCTGCTGACCTGATTCTAAAGCGGATCTGCTGACCTGGTTCTCTCCCTCTAAAGCAGCTCTGCTGACCTGGTTCCCTGGCTCTAAAGCAGCTCTGTTGTCCTGGTTCTCAGGCTCTAGAGCAGCTCTGCTGACCTGGTTCTTAGGCTCTAGAGCAGCTCTGCTGCCCTGGTTCTCTGGCTCAAAAGCAGCTCTGCTGAACTGGTTCTCTGGCTCTACAGAAGCTCTGCTGAACTGGTTCTCTGCCTCTAGAGCAGGTCTGCTTACCTGGTTCTTAGGCTCTAGAGCAGCTCTGCTGACCTGGTTCTCAGGCTCTAAAGCTGCTCTGCAGACCTGGTTCTCTGGCTCTAGCTCTGCTGACCTGGTTCTCTGGCTCTAGAGAAGCTCAGTTGACCTGGTTCTTAGGCTCTAGAGCAGCTCTGATGACCTGGTTCTAAAGCAGGTCTGCTGACCTGGTTCTCTCCCTCTAAAGCAGCTCTGCTGACCTGGTTCTCTGGCTCTAGAGCAGCTCTGCTGACCTGGTTCTCTGGATCTAGAGCAGCTCTGTTGACTTGGTTCTTAGGCTCTAGAGCAGCTCTGCTGACCTGGTTCTCTGGCTCTAAAGCAGCTCTGCTGAGCTGGTTCGCTGGCTCTAATGCAGCTCTGCTGACCTGGTTCTCTCCCTCTAAAGCAGCTCTGCTGACCTGGATCGCTGGCTCTAAAGCAGCTCTGCTGACGTGGTTCTCTCCCTCTTAAGCAGCTCTGCTGACCTGGTTTCTCTGGCTCTACAGCAGCTCTGCTGACCTGGTTCTCTGCCTCTACAGCAGCTCTGCTGACCCGGTTCTCTGCCTCTAGAGCAGCTCTGCTGACCTGGTTTCTCTGGCTCTACAGCAGCTCTGCTGACCTGGTTTTCTGGCTCTAGAGCAGCTCTGCTGACCTGGTTCTCTGGCTCTAATGCAGCTCTGTTGACCTGGTTTCTCTGGCTCTACAACAGCTCTGCTGACCTCGTTCTCTGCCTCTAGAGTAGCTCTGCTGACCTGGTTCTAAGGCTCTAGAGCAGCTCTGCTGACCCGGTTCTCTGGCTCTAAAGCAGCTCTGCTGACCTGCTTTTCTGGCTCTAAAGCAGCTCTGCTGACCTGCTTCTCTGGCTCTAAGGCGGCTCCGGGTTCTCTGGCTCTAAAGCAGCTCTGCTGACCTGGTTCTCTGGGTCCTAAGTGGCTCTGCTGACATGGTTGTCTGGCTCTAAAGCAGCTCTGCTGACCTGGTTCTAAAGCGACTCTGCTGACATGGTTCTCTCCCTCTAAAGCAGCTTTGCTGACCTGGTTCCCTGGCTCTAAAGCAGCTCTGTTGTCCTGGTTCTCTGGCTCTAGAACAGCTCTGCTGACCTCGTTCTAAGGCTCTACAGCAGCTCTGCTGCCCTGGTTCTCTGGCTCAAAAGCAGCTCTGATGACCTGGTTCAATGGCTCTACAGAAGCTCCACTGAACTGGTTCTCTGCCTCTACAGCAGGTCTGCTGACCTGATTCTTAGGCTCTAGAGCATCTCTGCTGACCTGGTTCTCAGGCTCTAAAGCTGCTCTGCTGACCTGATTCTCTGGCTCTAGCTCTGCTGGCCTGGTTCTCTGGCTCTAGAGAAGCTCTGCTGACCTGGTTCTTAGGCTCTAGAGCAGCTCTGATGACCTGGTCCTCTGGCTCTAGAGCAGCTCTGCTGACCTGGTTCTCTGGCTCTAATGCAGCTCTGTTGACCTGGTTTCTCTGGCTCTACAGCAGCTCTGCTGAACTCGTTCTCTGCCTCTAGAGCAGCTCTGCTGAACTGGTTCTTAGGCTCTAGAGCAGCTCTGCTGGCCTGGTTCTCTGGCTCTAATGCAGCTCTGTTGACCTGGTTTCTCTGGATCTACAGCAGCTCTGCTGACCTGGTTCTCTGCCTCTAAAGCAGCTCTGCTGACCTGGTTCTTAGGTTCTAGAGCAGCTCTGCTGACCTGGTTCTCTGGCTCTAAAGCAGTTCTGCTGACCTGGTTCTCTGGCTCTAAAGCAGCTCTTCTGACCTTGTCCTCTGGCTCTAAAGCGGCTCCGGGTTCTCTGGCTCTAAAGCAGCTCTGCTGACCTGGTTCTCTGGCTCTAAAGTGGCTCTGCTGACCTGGTTCTCTGGCTCTAAAGCAGCTTTGCTGACCTGGTTCTTAGGCTCTAGAGAAGCTCTGCTGACCTGGTTCTCTGGCTCTAAAGCAGCTCTGCTGACCGGGTTCTCTGGCTCTAAAGCAGCTCTGCTGACCTGCTTCTCTGGCTCTAAAGTGGCTCTGCTGACCTGGTTCTGTGGCTCTAAAGCAGCTCTGCTGACCTGATTCTAAAGCGGATCTGCTGACCTGGTTCTCTCCCTCTAAAGCAGCTCTGCTGACCTGGTTCCCTGGCTCTAAAGCAGCTCTGTTGTCCTGGTTCTCAGGCTCTAGAGCAGCTCTGCTGACCTGGTTCTTAGGCTCTAGAGCAGCTCTGCTGCCCTGGTTCTCTGGCTCAAAAGCAGCTCTGCTGAACTGGTTCTCTGGCTCTACAGAAGCTCTGCTGAACTGGTTCTCTGCCTCTAGAGCAGGTCTGCTTACCTGGTTCTTAGGCTCTAGAGCAGCTCTGCTGACCTGGTTCTCAGGCTCTAAAGCTGCTCTGCAGACCTGGTTCTCTGGCTCTAGCTCTGCTGACCTGGTTCTCTGGCTCTAGAGAAGCTCAGTTGACCTGGTTCTTAGGCTCTAGAGCAGCTCTGATGACCTGGTTCTAAAGCAGGTCTGCTGACCTGGTTCTCTCCCTCTAAAGCAGCTCTGCTGACCTGGTTCTCTGGCTCTAGAGCAGCTCTGCTGACCTGGTTCTCTGGATCTAGAGCAGCTCTGTTGACTTGGTTCTTAGGCTCTAGAGCAGCTCTGCTGACCTGGTTCTCTGGCTCTAAAGCAGCTCTGCTGAGCTGGTTCGCTAGCTCTAAAGCAGCTCTGCTGACCTGGTTCTCTCCCTCTAAAGCAGCTCTGCTGACCTGGATCGCTGGCTCTAAAGCAGCTCTGCTGACGTGGTTCTCTCCCTCTTAAGCAGCTCTGCTGACCTGGTTTCTCTGGCTCTACAGCAGCTCTGCTGACCTGGTTCTCTGCCTCTACAGCAGCTCTGCTGACCCGGTTCTCTGCCTCTAGAGCAGCTCTGCTGACCTGGTTTCTCTGGCTCTACAGCAGCTCTGCTGACCTGGTTTTCTGGCTCTAGAGCAGCTCTGCTGACCTGGTTCTCTGGCTCTAATGCAGCTCTGTTGACCTGGTTTCTCTGGCTCTACAACAGCTCTGCTGACCTCGTTCTCTGCCTCTAGAGTAGCTCTGCTGACCTGGTTCTAAGGCTCTAGAGCAGCTCTGCTGACCCGGTTCTCTGGCTCTAAAGCAGCTCTGCTGACCTGCTTTTCTGGCTCTAAAGCAGCTCTGCTGACCTGCTTCTCTGGCTCTAAGGCGGCTCCGGGTTCTCTGGCTCTAAAGCAGCTCTGCTGACCTGGTTCTCTGGGTCTTAAGTGGCTCTGCTGACATGGTTGTCTGGCTCTAAAGCAGCTCTGCTGACCTGGTTCTAAAGCGACTCTGCTGACATGGTTCTCTCCCTCTAAAGCAGCTTTGCTGACCTGGTTCCCTGGCTCTAAAGCAGCTCTGTTGTCCTGGTTCTCTGGCTCTAGAACAGCTCTGCTGACCTCGTTCTAAGGCTCTACAGCAGCTCTGCTGCCCTGGTTCTCTGGCTCAAAAGCAGCTCTGATGACCTGGTTCAATGGCTCTACAGAAGCTCCACTGAACTGGTTCTCTGCCTCTACAGCAGGTCTGCTGACCTGATTCTTAGGCTCTAGAGCATCTCTGCTGACCTGGTTCTCAGGCTCTAAAGCTGCTCTGCTGACCTGATTCTCTGGCTCTAGCTCTGCTGGCCTGGTTCTCTGGCTCTAGAGAAGCTCTGCTGACCTGGTTCTTAGGCTCTAGAGCAGCTCTGATGACCTGGTCCTCTGGCTCTAGAGCAGCTCTGCTGACCTGGTTCTCTGGCTCTAATGCAGCTCTGTTGACCTGGTTTCTCTGGCTCTACAGCAGCTCTGCTGAACTCGTTCTCTGCCTCTAGAGCAGCTCCGCTGAACTGGTTCTTAGGCTCTAGAGCAGCTCTGCTGGCCTGGTTCTTAGGCTCTAGAGCAGCTCTGATGACCTGGTCCTCTGGCTCTAGAGCAGCTCTGCTGACCTGGTTCTCTAGCTCTAAAGCAGCTCTGCTGACCCGGTTCTCTGCCTCTAGAGCAGCTCTGCTGACCTGGTTTCTCTGGCTCTACAGCAGCTCTACTGACCTGGTTCTCTGGTTCTAGAGCAGCTCTGCTGACCTGCTTCTCTGGCTCTGATGCAGCTCTGTTGACCTGGTTTCTCTGGATCTACAGCAGCTCTGCTGACCTGGTTCTCTGCCTCTAAAGCAGCTCTGCTGACCTGGTTCTTAGGTTCTAGAGCAGCTCTGCTGACCTGGTTCCCTGGCTCTAAAGCAGTTCTGCTGACCTGGTTCTCTGGCTCTAAAGCAGCTCTTCTGACCTTGTCCTCTGGCTCTAAAGCGGCTCCGGGTTCTCTGGCTCTAAAGCAGCTCTGCTGACCTGGTTCTCTGGCTCTAAAGCAGCTCTTCTGACCTTGTCCTCTGGCTCTAAAGCGGCTCCGGGTTCTCTGGCTCTAGAGCAGCTCTGATGACCTGGTTCTAAAGCAGGTCTGCTGACCTGGTTCTCTCCCTCTAAAGCAGCTCTGCTGACCTGGTTCTCTGGCTCTAGAGCAGCTCTGCTGACCTGGTTCTCTGGATCTAGAGCAGCTCTGTTTACTTTGTTCTTAGACTCTAGAGCTGGTCTGCTGACCTGGTTGTCTGGCTCTAAAGCAGCTCTGCTGAACTGGTTCGCTGGCTCTAAAGCAGCTCTGCTGACCTGGTTCTCTCCCTCTAAAGCAGCTCTGCTGACCTGGTTCGCTGGCTCTAAAGCAGCTCTGCTGACGTGGTTCTCTCCCTCTTAAGCAGCTCTGCTGACCTGGTTTCTCTGGCTCTACAGCAGCTCTGCTGACCTGCTTCTCTGCCTCTACAGCAGCTCTGCTGACCCGGTTCTCTGCCTCTAGAGCAGCTCTGCTGACCTGGTTTCTCTGGCTCTACAGCAGCTCTGCTGACCTGGTTTTCTGGCTCTAGAGCAGCTCTGCTGACCTGGTTCTCTGGCTTTATTGCAGCTCTGTTGACCTGGTGTCTCTGGCTCTACAGCAGCTCTGCTGAACTCGTTCTCTGCCTCTAGAGCAGCTCTGCTGAACTGGTTCTTAGGCTCTAGAGCAGCTCTGCTGGCCCGGTTCTCTGGTTCTAAAGCAGCTCTGCTGACCTGCTTCTCTGTTTCTAAAGCGGCTCCGGGTTCTCTGGCTCTAAAGCAGCTCTGCCGACCTGGTTCTAAAGCGACTCTGCTGACATGGTTCTCTCCCTCTAAAGCAGCTCTGCTGATCTGGTTCCCTGGCTCTAAAGCAGCTCTGTTGTCCTGGTTCTCTGGCTCTAGAACAGCTCTGCTGACCTGGTTCTAAGGCTCTAGAGCAGCTTTGCTGCCCTGGTTCTCTGGCTCAAAAGCAGCTCTGCTGACCTGGTTCAATGGCTCTAAAGCAGCTTTGATGACCTTCTTCTATGGCTCTACAGAAGCTCCACTGAACTGGTTCTCTGCCTCTACAGCAGGT
The DNA here is from genome assembly GCF_964204655.1 of Triturus cristatus. Taxonomy (NCBI): domain Eukaryota; kingdom Metazoa; phylum Chordata; class Amphibia; order Caudata; family Salamandridae; genus Triturus; species Triturus cristatus. The sequence continues at coordinate 794,459 of NW_028188130.1, read as the reverse complement.
TTGCTAACCTGGTTCTTAGGCTCTAGAGCATCTCTGCTGACCTGGTTCCCAGGCTCTAAAGCTGCTCTGCTGACCTGATTCTCTGGCTCTAGCTCTGCTGGCCTGGTTCTCTGGCTCTAGAGAAGCTCTGCTGACCTGGTTCTTAGGCTCTAGAGCAGTTCTGATGACCTGGTCCTCTGGCTCTAGAGCAGCTCTGCTGACCTGGTTCTCTGGCTCTAAAGCAGCTCTGCTGACCCGGTTCTCTGCCTCTAGAGCAGCTCTGCTGACCTGGTTTCTCTGGCTCTACAGCAGCTCTACTGACCTGGTTCTCTGGTTCTAGAGCAGCTCTGCTGACCTGGTTCTCTGGCTCTAATGCAGCTCTGTTGACCTGGTTTCTCTGGATCTACAGCAGCTCTGCTGACCTGGTTCTCTGCCTCTAAAGCAGCTCTGCTGACCTGGTTCTTAGGTTCTAGAGCAGCTCTGCTGACCTGGTTCTCTGGCTCTAAAGCAGTTCTGCTGACCTGGTTCTCTGGCTCTAAAGCAGCTCTTCTGACCTTGTCCTCTGGCTCTAAAGCGGCTCCGGGTTCTCTGGCTCAAAAGCAGCTCTGCTGACCTGGTTCAATGGCTCTAAAGCAGCTTTGATGACCTTCTTCTATGGCTCTACAGAAGCTCCACTGAACTGGTTCTCTGCCTCTACAGCAGGTTTGCTAACCTGGTTCTTAGGCTCTAGAGCATCTCTGCTGACCTGGTTCCCAGGCTCTAAAGCTGCTCTGCTGACCTGATTCTCTGGCTCTAGCTCTGCTGGCCTGGTTCTCTGGCTCTAGAGAAGCTCTGCTGACCTGGTTCTTAGGCTCTAGAGCAGTTCTGATGACCTGGTCCTCTGGCTCTAGAGCAGCTCTGCTGACCTGGTTCTCTGGCTCTAAAGCAGCTCTGCTGACCCGGTTCTCTGCCTCTAGAGCAGCTCTGCTGACCTGGTTTCTCTGGCTCTACAGCAGCTCTACTGACCTGGTTCTCTGGTTCTAGAGCAGCTCTGCTGACCTGGTTCTCTGGCTCTAATGCAGCTCTGTTGACCTGGTTTCTCTGGATCTACAGCAGCTCTGCTGACCTGGTTCTCTGCCTCTAAAGCAGCTCTGCTGACCTGGTTCTTAGGTTCTAGAGCAGCTCTGCTGACCTGGTTCTCTGGCTCTAAAGCAGTTCTGCTGACCTGGTTCTCTGGCTCTAAAGCAGCTCTTCTGACCTTGTCCTCTGGCTCTAAAGCGGCTCCGGGTTCTCTGGCTCTAAAGCAGCTCTGCTGACCTGGTTCTCTGGCTCTAAAGTGGCTCTGCTAACCTGGTTCTCTGGCTCTAAAGCAGCTTTGCTGACCTGGTTCTTAGGCTCTAGAGAAGCTCTGCTGACCTTGTTCTCTGGCTCTAAAGCGGCTCCGGGTTCTCTGGCTCTAAAGCAGCTCTGCTGACCTGGTTCTCTGGCTCTAAAGTGGCTCTGCTGACCTGGTTCTCTGGCTCTAAAGCAGCTTTGCTGACCTCATTCTTAGGCTCTAGAGAAGCTCTGCTGACCTGGTTCTCTGGCTCTAAAGCAGCTCTGCTGACCTGGTTCTCTGGCTCTAAAGCAGCTCTGCTGACCTGGTTCTCTGGCTCTAAAGCGGCTCCGGGTTCTCTGGCTCTAAAGCAGCTCTGCTGACCTGCTTCTCTGGCTCTAAAGTTTATGTTTATGTTTATGTTTTTAAGATTTTTATTGCGCACGAATACCCTTGGGTGTCTCGGCGCATTTAGAACTTCCCAGAAACAAAGACATCACAGGAGATTACTGGTTAAATAACCAAGTCTTTAGGAGTTTGCGAAACATCAAAAGGGTGGGGGCGATTTTTATGGTCAATGGAAGGGAATTCCACAGCCTGGGAGTTGCCACCAAAAAGCGTCTATCACCCCATGTGGAGGTTCTGGTGCGTGGCACCGGGAGCACGTGCATGGATGCTGAACGTAGAGTTCTTTTGGGAACATAGATTCGGAAAGCGTCCTTCAGGAACTTAGGTCCTGAATCATGAATAGCTTTGTAGGCGATACATAAAGCCTTGAACTTTATCCGACTCTTTACTTTCAGCCAGTGCAGTTGGTGTATGGCCGCGGAAGTAGGATGACGAAATGGAACCTTGAGCAGTAATCTGGCTGCCGCGTTCTGCACTGATTGCAGCTTGGCTAACACCTGCTCCTGAGCATTGAGAAAGAGGCCATTGCCATAGTGCAGTTTTGGAAAAACAAGGGTGGTAATTAAGGTTTTTCCAGCATTTGAGGGAAGGTATGGCAGCAACTTCTTGATTTTTCTCAGCATATAGAAGGAGGATGCCGCCACAGCGTTAACATGATGCTTAAAAGACAGTTTGTTATCGAACATGATGCCGAGATTCCTGACCTTGGTCACAGGAGTGGGGGGGGGGACCCATATCACTGGGCCACCAGATCGAAGACCACTCAGGAGATGGCCTGCCAAAGGTCAGCACCTCGGTCTTATCCGAGTTCAATTTCAAACTGTTATCCGCCATCCATGAGCTGATGGCCATCATCCCTTCTTGGAATTTAGCGGCGACTATAGGACCATCTTTATGAACAGCCAGCACCAGTTGGGTGTCGTCAGCGTAGGTGGTTAACTGCAGGTTGTGAGCTTTTATAACCCTCGCCAGGTCCGCCACATATATATTAAATAGTGTGGGGCTTAGCGAAGATCCCTGAGGGACCCCGCAAGGGAGAGTGAAGGTAGGTGAATAGAAGTTACCCAGTTTAACCGCTTGAGTTCGGTTGGCCAGAAACGAGGCAATGAGATCTTTTGCGCGATGAGTTACCCCCATGGATGCGACACGGTCGACCAAGATGGCATGGTCGACCGTGTCAAAGGCGGCGGACAGGTCAAGGAGCACCAAGATCGCGGCCCCCCCCAGATCCATGATGGATCTGATCTCATCGGAAGCCTTTACCAAGGCTGTTTCTGTGCCATGATATTTCCTGAACCCAAACTGAGTATCATCTAATAAATTGTGATGGTCGATGAACTCAGATAATTGCAGGTTCATAATTGACTCAAATATTTTGGCCGGAAAAGGTAGGCAAGCAATAGGCCTGTAGCTGGCTGAGTCAGTGGGATCTAGAGATGGTTTTTTCAGTAATGGTTTAATTACTGCCTTTTTCCAGACTTCCGGGTAAATGCCTGAATGGAAAATGGAGTTACAAAGATCCGTGAGGGGAGGTGCAATGACCTCAGTAAGAGTGTTCAATATCACGGGGGGACAAGGGTCAAACGGGGATCCGGACTTGATGGAGGTAACCAACCTACTAATAAGTTCATTTGAGACTGGACAGAAGTTGGTAAACTCGGGCCTAGGAGAAAGAGAATCAGAGGTAGATGAGCGAGTGGGGAGGGAAAACGATGAGTAGATCCTGGAGACCTTAGTAAAGAAGAAGCTGGCCAACGCATTGCACAGAACTTGAGAGGGTTCCGTCGGAGGGCCTGTAGGAGGATTGGACAGGATGTCAACTACCTGAAACAGCTTTTTGGCGGAATTTTGAGCTGATTCAATTTGGGCCAGAAAAAAGGTACTTTTACATTTCACAATGTGTTTTTTGTATAGTGCCAAGGCATCTTTATAAGTCTGTCTATCGACAGGATTATAGTGCTTTCGCCACCGCCTTTCCAGGTTCCTACAGTGTTGACGCTGTAAGCGGAGATCGTCTGTGAACCAGGGAGCAGATGGTAATACCCTATTTGAAATAAAAGATTTAATTGGGACCACATGGTTCACTGCATCAGAAATCCATTCCTGGTATCTGCTGGACGTTACTCTGGGATTAAGGGAAGCCTCGTACCGGGAGTCTATTAGAGTCTGGGAAAGAAGTAAGTGGTCGAAGTTTTTCCAGGCTCTAGAGCTGATGGAAATACGGGGCATAGGTTTGGAGAAATTGGAGTTGTTTGCCTGGATGGTGAAGATTACAGCGGAATGGTCTGACCATACCACAGGACTTACTAAGGATAAGGAGAGCTTGGGGTTGTTGGTGAACAGCCCGTCCAGCGTATGTCCGGCTTGATGTGTGGGGACGTCTACTAATTGAGATAAACCGGCCACTTGTAAGTCGGCTGTTAGTTGGGAGGTGTCTTTATTCTCAAGATCCTCCAAGTGGAAATTGAAGTCACCTAGGATGGTGAAGTCCGAATGGCTTAATGAGAATTCTACAAATTCTTCCAGGGCCAGAAGGAAGCGCGCATGAGGGCCAGGGGGGCGATATAACAGAATCCCCTTAAAGGCCTGATTATGGTTGAGTGAGATAGCAAAAAGAAACGCTTCACAGTATGGTCGACTTAGAGGATCAATTTTAACTCTTAAATTGGCTTTGTAAATTATGGCTAAGCCCCCTCCTCTCCCCGTGGTTCTGTCTTGTCTCACCACACAGAAGCCCTCTGGGGTGGCTGAACAAAAATCCGGACCCGAGGAGGCATCTCCCCAGGATTCCGTGATAAACAAAATATCGAGCTCCTGAGTGGTAATAAATTCCCTTATTTCCCAACAATGAAAGTGGCTCTGCTGACCTGGTTCTGTGGCTCTAAAGCAGCTCTGCTGACCTGATTCTAAAGCGGATCTGCTGACCTGGTTCTCTCCCTCTAAAGCAGCTCTGCTGACCTGGTTCCCTGGCTCTAAAGCAGCTCTGTTGTCCTGGTTCTCAGGCTCTAGAGCAGCTCTGCTGACCTGGTTCTTAGGCTCTAGAGCAGCTCTGCTGCCCTGGTTCTCTGGCTCAAAAGCAGCTCTGCTGACCTGGTTCTATGGCTCTAAAGCAGCTCTGCTGAACTGGTTCTCTGGCTCTACAGAAGCTCTGCTGAACTGGTTCTCTGCCTCTAGAGCAGGTCTGCTTACCTGGTTCTTAGGCTCTAGAGCAGCTCTGCTGACCTGGTTCTCAGGCTCTAAAGCTGCTCTGCAGACCTGGTTCTCTGGCTCTAGCTCTGCTGACCTGGTTCTCTGGCTCTAGAGAAGCTCAGTTGACCTGGTTCTTAGGCTCTAGAGCAGCTCTGATGACGTGGTTCTAAAGCAGGTCTGCTGACCTGGTTCTCTCCCTCTAAAGCAGCTCTGCTGACCTGGTTCTCTGGCTCTAGAGCAGCTCTGCTGACCTGGTTCTCTGGATCTAGAGCAGCTCTGTTGACTTGGTTCTTAGGCTCTAGAGCAGCTCTGCTGACCTGGTTCTCTGGCTCTAAAGCAGCTCTGCTGAGCTGGTTCGCTGGCTCTAAAGCAGCTCTGCTGACCTGGTTCTCTCCCTCTAAAGCAGCTCTGCTGACCTGGATCGCTGGCTCTAAAGCAGCTCTGCTGACGTGGTTCTCTCCCTCTTAAGCAGCTCTGCTGACCTGGTTTCTCTGGCTCTACAGCAGCTCTGCTGACCTGGTTCTCTGCCTCTACAGCAGCTCTGCTGACCCGGTTCTCTGCCTCTAGAGCAGCTCTGCTGACCTGGTTTCTCTGGCTCTACAGCAGCTCTGCTGACCTGGTTCTCTGGTTCTAGAGCAGCTCTGCTGACCTGCTTCTCTGGCTCTGATGCAGCTCTGTTGACCTGGTTTCTCTGGATCTACAGCAGCTCTGCTGACCTGGTTCTCTGCCTCTAAAGCAGCTCTGCTGACCTGGTTCTTAGGTTCTAGAGCAGCTCTGCTGACCTGGTTCCCTGGCTCTAAAGCAGTTCTGCTGACCTGGTTCTCTGGCTCTAAAGCAGCTCTTCTGACCTTGTCCTCTGGCTCTAAAGCGGCTCCGGGTTCTCTGGCTCTAAAGCAGCTCTGCTGACCTGGTTCTCTGGCTCTAAAGCAGCTCTTCTGACCTTGTCCTCTGGCTCTAAAGCGGCTCCGGGTTCTCTGGCTCTAGAGCAGCTCTGATGACCTGGTTCTAAAGCAGGTCTGCTGACCTGGTTCTCTCCCTCTAAAGCAGATCTGCTGACCTGGTTCTCTGGCTCTAGAGCAGCTCTGCTGACCTGGTTCTCTGGATCTAGAGCAGCTCTGTTTACTTTGTTCTTAGACTCTAGAGCTGGTCTGCTGACCTGGTTGTCTGGCTCTAAAGCAGCTCTGCTGAACTGGTTCGCTGGCTCTAAAGCAGCTCTGCTGACCTGGTTCTCTCCCTCTAAAGCAGCTCTGCTGACCTGGTTCGCTGGCTCTAAAGCAGCTCTGCTGACGTGGTTCTCTCCCTCTTAAGCAGCTCTGCTGACCTGGTTTCTCTGGCTCTACAGCAGCTCTGCTGACCTGCTTCTCTGCCTCTACAGCAGCTCTGCTGACCCGGTTCTCTGCCTCTAGAGCAGCTCTGCTGACCTGGTTTCTCTGGCTCTACAGCAGCTCTGCTGACCTGGTTTTCTGGCTCTAGAGCAGCTCTGCTGACCTGGTTCTCTGGCTTTAATGCAGCTCTGTTGACCTGGTGTCTCTGGCTCTACAGCAGCTCTGCTGAACTCGTTCTCTGCCTCTAGAGCAGCTCTGCTGAACTGGTTCTTAGGCTCTAGAGCAGCTCTGCTGGCCCGGTTCTCTGGTTCTAAAGCAGCTCTGCTGACCTGCTTCTCTGTTTCTAAAGCGGCTCCGGGTTCTCTGGCTCTAAAGCAGCTCTGCCGACCTGGTTCTAAAGCGACTCTGCTGACATGGTTCTCTCACTCTAAAGCAGCTCTGCTGATCTGGTTCTCTGGCTCTAAAGCAGCTCTGTTGTCCTGGTTCTCTGGCTCTAGAACAGCTCTGCTGACCTGGTTCTAAGGCTCTAGAGCAGCTTTGCTGCCCTGGTTCTCTGGCTCAAAAGCAGCTCTGCTGACCTGGTTCAATGGCTCTAAAGCAGCTTTGATGACCTTCTTCTATGGCTCTACAAAAGCTCCACTGAACTGGTTCTCTGCCTCTACAGCAGGTTTGCTAACCTGGTTCTTAGGCTCTAGAGCATCTCTGCTGACCTGGTTCCCAGGCTCTAAAGCTGCTCTGCTGACCTGATTCTCTGGCTCTAGCTCTGCTGGCCTGGTTCTCTGGCTCTAGAGAAGCTCTGCTGACCTGGTTCTTAGGCTCTAGAGCAGTTCTGATGACCTGGTCCTCTGGCTCTAGAGCAGCTCTGCTGACCTGGTTCTCTGGCTCTAAAGCAGCTCTGCTGACCCGGTTCTCTGCCTCTAGAGCAGCTCTGCTGACCTGGTTTCTCTGGCTCTACAGCAGCTCTACTGACCTGGTTCTCTGGTTCTAGAGCAGCTCTGCTGACCTGGTTCTCTGGCTCTAATGCAGCTCTGTTGACCTGGTTTCTCTGGATCTACAGCAGCTCTGCTGACCTGGTTCTCTGCCTCTAAAGCAGCTCTGCTGACCTGGTTCTTAGGTTCTAGAGCAGCTCTGCTGACCTGGTTCTCTGGCTCTAAAGCAGTTCTGCTGACCTGGTTCTCTGGCTCTAAAGCAGCTCTTCTGACCTTGTCCTCTGGCTCTAAAGCGGCTCCGGGTTCTCTGGCTCTAAAGCAGCTCTGCTGACCTGGTTCTCTGGCTCTAAAGTGGCTCTGCTAACCTGGTTCTCTGGCTCTAAAGCAGCTTTGCTGACCTGGTTCTTAGGCTCTAGAGAAGCTCTGCTGACCTTGTTCTCTGGCTCTAAAGCGGCTCCGGGTTCTCTGGCTCTAAAGCAGCTCTGCTGACCTGGTTCTCTGGCTCTAAAGTGGCTCTGCTGACCTGGTTCTCTGGCTCTAAAGCAGCTTTGCTGACCTCATTCTTAGGCTCTAGAGAAGCTCTGCTGACCTGGTTCTCTGGCTCTAAAGCAGCTCTGCTGACCTGGTTCTCTGGCTCTAAAGCAGCTCTGCTGACCTGGTTCTCTGGCTCTAAAGCGGCTCCGGGTTCTCTGGCTCTAAAGCAGCTCTGCTGACCTGCTTCTCTGGCTCTAAAGTTTATGTTTATGTTTATGTTTTTAAGATTTTTATTGCGCACGAATACCCTTGGGTGTCTCGGCGCATTTAGAACTTCCCAGAAACAAAGACATCACAGGAGATTACTGGTTAAATAACCAAGTCTTTAGGAGTTTGCGAAACATCAAAAGGGTGGGGGCGATTTTTATGGTCAATGGAAGGGAATTCCACAGCCTGGGAGTTGCCACCAAAAAGCGTCTATCACCCCATGTGGAGGTTCTGGTGCGTGGCACCGGGAGCACGTGCATGGATGCTGAACGTAGAGTTCTTTTGGGAACATAGATTCGGAAAGCGTCCTTCAGGAACTTAGGTCCTGAATCATGAATAGCTTTGTAGGCGATACATAAAGCCTTGAACTTTATCCGACTCTTTACTTTCAGCCAGTGCAGTTGGTGTATGGCCGCGGAAGTAGGATGACGAAATGGAACCTTGAGCAGTAATCTGGCTGCCGCGTTCTGCACTGATTGCAGCTTGGCTAACACCTGCTCCTGAGCATTGAGAAAGAGGCCATTGCCATAGTGCAGTTTTGGAAAAACAAGGGTGGTAATTAAGGTTTTTCCTGCATTTGAGGGAAGGTATGGCAGCAACTTCTTGATTTTTCTCAGCATATAGAAGGAGGATGCCGCCACAGCGTTAACATGATGCTTAAAAGACAGTTTGTTATCGAACATGATGCCGAGATTCCTGACCTTGGTCACAGGAGTGGGGGGGGGGGACCCATATCACTGGGCCACCAGATCGAAGACCACTCAGGAGATGGCCTGCCAAAGGTCAGCACCTCGGTCTTATCCGAGTTCAATTTCAAACTGTTATCCGCCATCCATGAGCTGATGGCCATCATCCCTTCTTGGAATTTAGCGGCGACTATAGGACCATCTTTATGAACAGCCAGCACCAGTTGGGTGTCGTCAGCGTAGGTGGTTAACTGCAGGTTGTGAGCTTTTATAACCCTCGCCAGGTCCGCCACATATATATTAAATAGTGTGGGGCTTAGCGAAGATCCCTGAGGGACCCCGCAAGGGAGAGTGAAGGTAGGTGAATAGAAGTTACCCAGTTTAACCGCTTGAGTTCGGTTGGCCAGAAACGAGGCAATGAGATCTTTTGCGCGATGAGTTACCCCCATGGATGCGACACGGTCGACCAAGATGGCATGGTCGACCGTGTCAAAGGCGGCGGACAGGTCAAGGAGCACCAAGATCGCGGCCCCCCCCAGATCCATGATGGATCTGATCTCATCGGAAGCCTTTACCAAGGCTGTTTCTGTGCCATGATATTTCCTGAACCCAAACTGAGTATCATCTAATAAATTGTGATGGTCGATGAACTCAGATAATTGCAGGTTCATAATTGACTCAAATATTTTGGCCGGAAAAGGTAGGCAAGCAATAGGCCTGTAGCTGGCTGAGTCAGTGGGATCTAGAGATGGTTTTTTCAGTAATGGTTTAATTACTGCCTTTTTCCAGACTTCCGGGTAAATGCCTGAATGGAAAATGGAGTTACAAAGATCCGTGAGGGGAGGTGCAATGACCTCAGTAAGAGTGTTCAATATCACGGGGGGACAAGGGTCAAACGGGGATCCGGACTTGATGGAGGTAACCAACCTACTAATAAGTTCATTTGAGACTGGACAGAAGTTGGTAAACTAGGGCCTAGGAGAAAGAGAATCAGAGGTAGATGAGCGAGTGGGGAGGGAAAACGATGAGTAGATCCTGGAGACCTTAGTAAAGAAGAAGCTGGCCAACGCATTGCACAGAACTTGAGAGGGTTCCGTCGGAGGGCCTGTAGGAGGATTGGACAGGATGTCAACTACCTGAAACAGCTTTTTGGCGGAATTTTGAGCTGATTCAATTTGGGCCAGAAAAAAGGTACTTTTACATTTCACAATGTGTTTTTTGTATAGTGCCAAGGCATCTTTATAAGTCTGTCTATCGACAGGATTATAGTGCTTTCGCCACCGCCTTTCCAGGTTCCTACAGTGTTGACGCTGTAAGCGGAGATCGTCTGTGAACCAGGGAGCAGATGGTAATACCCTATTTGAAATAAAAGATTTAATTGGGACCACATGGTTCACTGCATCAGAAATCCATTCCTGGTATCTGCTGGACGTTACTCTGGGATTAAGGGAAGCCTCGTACCGGGAGTCTTTTAGAGTCTGGGAAAGAAGTAAGTGGTCGAAGTTTTTCCAGGCTCTAGAGCTGATGGAAATACGGGGCATAGGTTTGGAGAAATTGGAGTTGTTTGCCTGGATGGTGAAGATTACAGCGGAATGGTCTGACCATACCACAGGACTTACTAAGGATAAGGAGAGCTTGGGGTTGTTGGTGAACAGCCCGTCCAGCGTATGTCCGGCTTGATGTGTGGGGACGTCTACTAATTGAGATAAACCGGCCACTTGTAAGTCGGCTGTTAGTTGGGAGGTGTCTTTATTCTCAAGATCCTCCAAGTGGAAATTGAAGTCACCTAGGATGGTGAAGTCCGAATGGCTTAATGAGAATTCTACAAATTCTTCCAGGGCCAGAAGGAAGCGCGCATGAGGGCCAGGGGGGCGATATAACAGAATCCCCTTAAAGGCCTGATTATGGTTGAGTGAGATAGCAAAAAGAAACGCTTCACAGTATGGTCGACTTAGAGGATCAATTTTAACTCTTAAATTGGCTTTGTAAATTATGGCTAAGCCCCCTCCTCTCCCCGTGGTTCTGTCTTGTCTCACCACACAGAAGCCCTCTGGGGTGGCTGAACAAAAATCCGGACCCGAGGAGGCATCTCCCCAGGATTCCGTGATAAACAAAATATCGAGCTCCTGAGTGGTAATAAATTCCCTTATTTCCCAACAATGAAAGTGGCTCTGCTGACCTGGTTCTGTGGCTCTAAAGCAGCTCTGCTGACCTGATTCTAAAGCGGATCTGCTGACCTGGTTCTCTCCCTCTAAAGCAGCTCTGCTGACCTGGTTCCCTGGCTCTAAAGCAGCTCTGTTGTCCTGGTTCTCAGGCTCTAGAGCAGCTCTGCTGACCTGGTTCTTAGGCTCTAGAGCAGCTCTGCTGCCCTGGTTCTCTGGCTCAAAAGCAGCTCTGCTGACCTGGTTCTATGGCTCTAAAGCAGCTCTGCTGAACTGGTTCTCTGGCTCTACAGAAGCTCTGCTGAACTGGTTCTCTGCCTCTAGAGCAGGTCTGCTTACCTGGTTCTTCGGCTCTAGAGCAGCTCTGCTGACCTGGTTCTCAGGCTCTAAAGCTGCTCTGCAGACCTGGTTCTCTGGCTCTAGCTCTGCTGACCTGGTTCTCTGGCTCTAGAGAAGCTCAGTTGACCTGGTTCTTAGGCTCTAGAGCAGCTCTGATGACTTGGTTCTAAAGCAGGTCTGCTGACCTGGTTCTCTCCCTCTAAAGCAGCTCTGCTGACCTGGTTCTCTGGCTCTAGAGCAGCTCTGCTGACCTGGTTCTCTGGATCTAGAGCAGCTCTGTTGACTTGGTTCTTAGGCTCTAGAGCAGCACTGCTGACCTGGTTCTCTGGCTCTAAAGCAGCTCTGCTGAGCTGGTTCGCTGGCTCTAAAGCAGCTCTGCTGACCTGGTTCTCTCCCTCTAAAGCAGCTCTGCTGACCTGGATCGCTGGCTCTAAAGCAGCTCTGCTGACGTGGTTCTCTCCCTCTTAAGCAGCTCTGCTGACCTGGTTTCTCTGGCTCTACAGCAGCTCTGCTGACCTGGTTCTCTGCCTCTACAGCAGCTCTGCTGACCCGGTTCTCTGCCTCTAGAGCAGCTCTGCTGACCTGGTTTCTCTGGCTCTACAGCAGCTCTGCTGAACTCGTTCTCTGCCTCTAGAGTAGCTCTGCTGACCTGGTTCTTAGGCTCTAGAGCAGCTCTGCTGACCCGGTTCTCTGGCTCTAAAGCAGCTCTGCTGACCTGCTTTTCTGGCTCTAAAGCAGCTCTGCTGACCTGCTTCTCTGGCTCTAAGGCGGCTCCGGGTTCTCTGGCTCTAAAGCAGCTCTGCTGACCTGGTTCTCTGGGTCTTAAGTGGCTCTGCTGACATGGTTCTCTGGCTCTAAAGCAGCTCTGCTGACCTGGTTCTAAAGCGACTCTGCTGACATGGTTCTCTCCCTCTAAAGCAGCTCTGCTGACCTGGTTCCCTGGCTCTAAAGCAGCTCTGTTGTCCTGGTTCTCTGGCTCTAGAACAGCTCTGCTGACCTCGTTCTAAGGCTCTACAGCAGCTCTGCTGCCCTGGTTCTCTGGCTCAAAAGCAGCTCTGCTGACCTGGTTCAATGGCAATAAAGCAGCTCTGATGACCTTGTTCTCTGGCTCTACAGAAGCTCCACTGAACTGGTTCTCTGCCTCTACAGCAGGTCTGCTGACCTGATTCTTAGGCTCTAGAGCATCTCTGCTGACCTGGTTCTCAGGCTCTAAAGCTGCTCTGCTGACCTGATTCTCTGGCTCTAGCTCTGCTGGCCTGGTTCTCTGGCTCTAGAGAAGCTCTGCTGACCTGGTTCTTAGGCTCTAGAGCAGCTCTGATGACCTGGTCCTCTGGCTCTAGAGAAGCTCTGCTGACCTGGTTCTCTGGCTCTAATGCAGCTCTGTTGACCTGGTTTCTCTGGCTCTACAGCAGCTCTGCTGAACTCGTTCTCTGCCTCTAGAGCAGCTCTGCTGAACTGGTTCTTAGGCTCTAGAGGAGCTCTGCTGGCCTGGTTCTCTGGCTCTAGAGCAGCTCTGCTGACCTGGTTCTCTGGCTCTAAAGCAGCTCTGCTGACCCGGTTCTCTGCCTCTAGAGCAGCTCTGCTGACCTGGTTTCTCTGGCTCTACAGCAGCTCTACTGACCTGGTTCTCTGGTTCTAGAGCAGCTCTGCTGACCTGGTTCTCTGGCTCTAATGCAGCTCTGTTGACCTGGTTTCTCTGGATCTACAGCAGCTCTGCTGACCTGGTTCTTAGGTTCTAGAGCAGCTCTGCTGACCTGGTTCTCTGGCTCTAAAGCAGTTCTGCTGACCTGGTTCTCTGGCTCTAAAGCAGCTCTTCTGACCTTGTCCTCTGGCTCTAAAGCGGCTCCGGGTTCTCTGGCTCTAAAGCAGCTCTGCTGACCTGGTTCTCTGGCTCTAAAGTGGCTCTGCTGACCTGGTTCTCTGGCTCTAAAGCAGCTTTGCTGACCTGGTTCTTAGGCTCTAGAGAAGCTCTGCTGACCTTGTTCTCTGGCTCTAAAGCGGCTCCGGGTTCTCTGGCTCTAAAGCAGCTCTGCTGACCTGGTTCTCTGGCTCTAAAGTGGCTCTGCTGACCTGGTTCTCTGGCTCTAAAGCAGCTTTGCTGACCTCATTCTTAGGCTCTAGAGAAGCTCTGCTGACCTGGTTCTCTGGCTCTAAAGCAGCTCTGCTGACCTGGTTCTCTGGCTCTAAAGCAGCTCTGCTGACCTGGTTCTCTGGCTCTAAAGCGGCTCCGGGTTCTCTGGCTCTAAAGCAGCTCTGCTGACCTGCTTCTCTGTCTCTAAAATTTATGTTTATGTTTATGTTTATGTTTATGTTTTTAAGATTTTTATTGCGCACGAATACCCTTGGGTGTCTCGGCGCATTTAGAACTTCCCAGAAACAAAGACATCACAGGAGATTACTGGTTAAATAACCAAGTCTTTAGGAGTTTGCGAAACATCAAAAGGGTGGGGGCGATTTTTATGGTCAATGGAAGGGAATTCCACAGCCTGGGAGTTGCCACCAAAAAGCGTCTATCACCCCATGTGGAGGTTCTGGTGCGTGGCACCGGGAGCACGTGCATGGATGCTGAACGTAGAGTTCTTTTGGGAACATAGATTCGGAAAGCGTCCTTCAGGAACTTAGGTCCTGAATCATGAATAGCTTTGTAGGCGATACATAAAGCCTTGAACTTTATCCGACTCTTTACTTTCAGCCAGTGCAGTTGGTGTATGGCCGCGGAAGTAGGATGACGAAATGGAACCTTGAGCAGTAATCTGGCTGCCGCGTTCTGCACTGATTGCAGCTTGGCTAACACCTGCTCCTGAGCATTGAGAAAGAGGCCATTGCCATAGTGCAGTTTTGGAAAAACAAGGGTGGTAATTAAGGTTTTTCCAGCATTTGAGGGAAGGTATGGCAGCAACTTCTTGATTTTTCTCAGCATATAGAAGGAGGATGCCGCCACAGCGTTAACATGATGCTTAAAAGACAGTTTGTTATCGAACATGATGCCGAGATTCCTGACCTTGGTCACAGGAGTGGGGGGGGGACCCATATCACTGGGCCACCAGATCGAAGACCACTCAGGAGATGGCCTGCCAAAGGTCAGCACCTCGGTCTTATCCGAGTTCAATTTCAAACTGTTATCCGCCATCCATGAGCTGATGGCCATCATCCCTTCTTGGAATTTAGCGGCGACTATAGGACCATCTTTATGAACAGCCAGCACCAGTTGGGTGTCGTCAACGTAGGTGGTTAACTGCAGGTTGTGAGCTTTTATAACCCTCGCCAGGTCCGCCACATATATATTAAATAGTGTGGGGCTTAGCGAAGATCCCTGAGGGACCCCGCAAGGGAGAGTGAAGGTAGGTGAATAGAAGTTACCCAGTTTAACCGCTTGAGTTCGGTTGGCCAGAAACGAGGCAATGAGATCTTTTGCGCGATGAGTTACCCCCATGGATGCGACACGGTCGACCAAGATGGCATGGTCGACCGTGTCAAAGGCGGCGGACAGGTCAAGGAGCACCAAGATCGCGGCCCCTCCCAGATCCATGATGGATCTGATCTCATCGGAAGCCTTTACCAAGGCTGTTTCTGTGCCATGATATTTCCTGAACCCAAACTGAGTATCATCTAATAAATTGTGATGGTCGATGAACTCAGATAATTGCAGGTTCATAATTGACTCAAATATTTTGGCCGGAAAAGGTAGGCAAGCAATAGGCCTGTAGCTGGCTGAGTCAGTGGGATCTAGAGATGGTTTTTTCAGTAATGGTTTAATTACTGCCTTTTTCCAGACTTCCGGGTAAATGCCTGAATGGAAAATGGAGTTACAAAGATCCGTGAGGGGAGGTGCAATGACCTCAGTAAGAGTGTTCAATATCACGGGGGGACAAGGGTCAAACGGGGATCCGGACTTGATGGAGGTAACCAACCTACAAATAAGTTCATTTGAGACTGGACAGAAGTTGGTAAACTCGGGCCTAGGAGAAAGAGAATCAGAGGTAGATGAGCGAGTGGGGAGGGAAAACGATGAGTAGATCCTGGAGACCTTAGTAAAGAAGAAGCTGGCCAACGCATTGCACAGAACTTGAGAGGGTTCCGTCGGAGGGCCTGTAGGAGGATTGGACAGGATGTCAACTACCTGAAACAGCTTTTTGGCGGAATTTTGAGCTGATTCAATTTGGGCCAGAAAAAAGGTACTTTTACATTTCACAATGTGTTTTTTGTATAGTGCCAAGGCATCTTTATAAGTCTGTCTATCGACAGGATTATAGTGCTTTCGCCACCGCCTTTCCAGGTTCCTACAGTGTTGACGCTGTAAGCGGAGATCGTCTGTGAACCAGGGAGCAGATGGTAATACCCTATTTGAAATAAAAGATTTAATTGGGACCACATGGTTCACTGCATCAGAAATCCATTCCTGGTATCTGCTGGACGTTACTCTGGGATTAAGGGAAGCCTCGTACCGGGAGTCTATTAGAGTCTGGGAAAGAAGTAAGTGGTCGAAGTTTTTCCAGGCTCTAGAGCTGATGGAAATACGGGGCATAGGTTTGGAGAAATTGGAGTTGTTTGCCTGGATGGTGAAGATTACAGCGGAATGGTCTGACCATACCACAGGACTTACTAAGGATAAGGAGAGCTTGGGGTTGTTGGTGAACAGCCCGTCCAGCGTATGTCCGGCTTGATGTGTGGGGACGTCTACTAATTGAGATAAACCGGCCACTTGTAAGTCGGCTGTTAGTTGGGAGGTGTCTTTATTCTCAAGATCCTCCAAGTGGAAATTGAAGTCACCTAGGATGGTGAAGTCCGAATGGCTTAATGAGAATTCTACAAATTCTTCCAGGGCCAGAAGGAAGCGCGCATGAGGGCCAGGGGGGCGATATAACAGAATCCCCTTAAAGGCCTGATTATGGTTGAGTGAGATAGCAAAAAGAAACGCTTCACAGTATGGTCGACTTAGAGGATCAATTTTAACTCTTAAATTGGCTTTGTAAATTATGGCTAAGCCCCCTCCTCTCCCCGTGGTTCTGTCTTGTCTCACCACACAGAAGCCCTCTGGGGTGGCTGAACAAAAATCCGGACCCGAGGAGGCATCTCCCCAGGATTCCGTGATAAACAAAATATCGAGCTCCTGAGTGGTAATAAATTCCCTTATTTCCCAACAATGAAAGTGGCTCTGCTGACCTGGTTCTGTGGCTCTAAAGCAGCTCTGCTGACCTGATTCTAAAGCGGATCTGCTGACCTGGTTCTCTCCCTCTAAAGCAGCTCTGCTGACCTGGTTCCCTGGCTCTAAAGCAGCTCTGTTGTCCTGGTTCTCAGGCTCTAGAGCAGCTCTGCTGACCTGGTTCTTAGGCTCTAGAGCAGCTCTGCTGCCCTGGTTCTCTGGCTCAAAAGCAGCTCTGCTGACCTGGTTCTATGGCTCTAAAGCAGCTCTGCTGAACTGGTTCTCTGGCTCTACAGAAGCTCTGCTGAACTGGTTCTCTGCCTCTAGAGCAGGTCTGCTTACCTGGTTCTTAGGCTCTAGAGCAGCTCTGCTGACCTGGTTCTCAGGCTCTAAAGCTGCTCTGCAGACCTGGTTCTCTGGCTCTAGCTCTGCTGACCTGGTTCTCTGGCTCTAGAGAAGCTCAGTTGACCTGGTTCTTAGGCTCTAGAGCAGCTCTGATGACGTGGTTCTAAAGCAGGTCTGCTGACCTGGTTCTCTCCCTCTAAAGCAGCTCTGCTGACCTGGTTCTCTGGCTCTAGAGCAGCTCTGCTGACCTGGTTCTCTGGATCTAGAGCAGCTCTGTTGACTTGGTTCTTAGGCTCTAGAGCAGCTCTGCTGACCTGGTTCTCTGGCTCTAAAGCAGCTCTGCTGAGCTGGTTCGCTGGCTCTAAAGCAGCTCTGCTGACCTGGTTCTCTCCCTCTAAAGCAGCTCTGCTGACCTGGATCGCTGGCTCTAAAGCAGCTCTGCTGACGTGGTTCTCTCCCTCTTAAGCAGCTCTGCTGACCTGGTTTCTCTGGCTCTACAGCAGCTCTGCTGACCTGGTTCTCTGCCTCTACAGCAGCTCTGCTGACCCGGTTCTCTGCCTCTGGAGCAGCTCTGCTGACCTGGTTTCTCTGGCTCTACAGCAGCTCTGCTGAACTCGTTCTCTGCCTCTAGAGTAGCTCTGCTGACCTGGTTCTTAGGCTCTAGAGCAGCTCTGCTGACCCGGTTCTCTGGCTCTAAAGCAGCTCTGCTGACCTGCTTTTCTGGCTCTAAAGCAGCTCTGCTGACCTGCTTCTCTGGCTCTAAGGCGGCTCCGGGTTCTCTGGCTCTAAAGCAGCTCTGCTGACCTGGTTCTCTGGGTCTTAAGTGGCTCTGCTGACATGGTTCTCTGGCTCTAAAGCAGCTCTGCTGACCTGGTTCTAAAGCGACTCTGCTGACATGGTTCTCTCCCTCTAAAGCAGCTCTGCTGACCTGGTTCCCTGGCTCTAAAGCAGCTCTGTTGTCCTGGTTCTCTGGCTCTAGAACAGCTCTGCTGACCTCGTTCTAAGGCTCTACAGCAGCTCTGCTGCCCTGGTTCTCTGGCTCAAAAGCAGCTCTGCTGACCTGGTTCAATGGCAATAAAGCAGCTCTGATGACCTTGTTCTCTGGCTCTACAGAAGCTCCACTGAACTGGTTCTCTGCCTCTACAGCAGGTCTGCTGACCTGATTCTTAGGCTCTAGAGCATCTCTGCTGACCTGGTTCTCAGGCTCTAAAGCTGCTCTGCTGACCTGATTCTCTGGCTCTAGCTCTGCTGGCCTGGTTCTCTGGCTCTAGAGAAGCTCTGCTGACCTGGTTCTTAGGCTCTAGAGCAGCTCTGATGACCTGGTCCTCTGGCTCTAGAGAAGCTCTGCTGACCTGGTTCTCTGGCTCTAATGCAGCTCTGTTGACCTGGTTTCTCTGGCTCTACAGCAGCTCTGCTGAACTCGTTCTCTGCCTCTAGAGCAGCTCTGCTGAACTGGTTCTTAGGCTCTAGAGGAGCTCTGCTGGCCTGGTTCTCTGGCTCTAGAGCAGCTCTGCTGACCTGGTTCTCTGGCTCTAAAGCAGCTCTGCTGACCCGGTTCTCTGCCTCTAGAGCAGCTCTGCTGACCTGGTTTCTCTGGCTCTACAGCAGCTCTACTGACCTGGTTCTCTGGTTCTAGAGCAGCTCTGCTGACCTGGTTCTCTGGCTCTAATGCAGCTCTGTTGACCTGGTTTCTCTGGATCTACAGCAGCTCTGCTGACCTGGTTCTCTGCCTCTAAAGCAGCTCTGCTGACCTGGTTCTTAGGTTCTAGAGCAGCTCTGCTGACCTGGTTCTCTGGCTCTAAAGCAGTTCTGCTGACCTGGTTCTCTGGCTCTAAAGCAGCTCTTCTGACCTTGTCCTCTGGCTCTAAAGCGGCTCCGGGTTCTCTGGCTCTAAAGCAGCTCTGCTGACCTGGTTCTCTGGCTCTGAAGTGGCTCTGCTGACCTGGTTCTCTGGCTCTAAAGCAGCTTTGCTGACCTGGTTCTTAGGCTCTAGAGAAGCTCTGCTGACCTTGTTCTCTGGCTCTAAAGCGGCTCCGGGTTCTCTGGCTCTAAAGCAGCTCTGCTGACCTGGTTCTCTGGCTCTAAAGTGGCTCTGCTGACCTGGTTCTCTGGCTCTAAAGCAGCTTTGCTGACCTCATTCTTAGGCTCTAGAGAAGCTCTGCTGACCTGGTTCTCTGGCTCTAAAGCAGCTCTGCTGACCTGGTTCTCTGGCTCTAAAGCAGCTCTGCTGACCTGGTTCTCTGGCTCTAAAGCGGCTCCGGGTTCTCTGGCTCTAAAGCAGCTCTGCTGACCTGCTTCTCTGGCTCTAAAGTTTATGTTTATGTTTATGTTTATGTTTATGTTTTTAAGATTTTTATTGCGCACGAATACCCTTGGGTGTCTCGGCGCATTTAGAACTTCCCAGAAACAAAGACATCACAGGAGATTACTGGTTAAATAACCAAGTCTTTAGGAGTTTGCGAAACATCAAAAGGGTGGGGGCGATTTTTATGGTCAATGGAAGGGAATTCCACAGCCTGGGAGTTGCCACCAAAAAGCGTCTATCACCCCATGTGGAGGTTCTGGTGCGTGGCACCGGGAGCACGTGCATGGATGCTGAACGTAGAGTTCTTTTGGGAACATAGATTCTGAAAGCGTCCTTCAGGAACTTAGGTCCTGAATCATGAATAGCTTTGTAGGCGATACATAAAGCCTTGAACTTTATCCGACTCTTTACTTTCAGCCAGTGCAGTTGGTGTATGGCCGCGGAAGTAGGATGACGAAATGGAACCTTGAGCAGTAATCTGGCTGCCGCGTTCTGCACTGATTGCAGCTTGGCTAACACCTGCTCCTGAGCATTGAGAAAGAGGCCATTGCCATAGTGCAGTTTTGGAAAAACAAGGGTGGTAATTAAGGTTTTTCCAGCATTTGAGGGAAGGTATGGCAGCAACTTCTTGATTTTTCTCAGCATATAGAAGGAGGATGCCGCCACAGCGTTAACATGATGCTTAAAAGACAGTTTGTTATCGAACATGATGCCGAGATTCCTGACCTTGGTCACAGGAGTGGGGGGGGGACCCATATCACTGGGCCACCAGATCGAAGACCACTCAGGAGATGGCCTGCCAAAGGTCAGCACCTCGGTCTTATCCGAGTTCAATTTCAAACTGTTATCCGCCATCCATGAGCTGATGGCCATCATCCCTTCTTGGAATTTAGCGGCGACTATAGGACCATCTTTATGAACAGCCAGCACCAGTTGGGTGTCGTCAACGTAGGTGGTTAACTGCAGGTTGTGAGCTTTTATAACCCTCGCCAGGTCCGCCACATATATATTAAATAGTGTGGGGCTTAGCGAAGATCCCTGAGGGACCCCGCAAGGGAGAGTGAAGGTAGGTGAATAGAAGTTACCCAGTTTAACCGCTTGAGTTCGGTTGGCCAGAAACGAGGCAATGAGATCTTTTGCGCGATGAGTTACTGTCGTACTTTGGTATTCGGAACCGCGTAGGAGACAGGACCCTACCCCTGTCTATTTTGGTATTAGCGAACCGCAAATGGTAAATGCGGCACGTACGAGTGCTTTATGTGCCGTTCTAGCTACGAATGCACTGTGTACACGTATTCTGCTCAACTACGCGGGTTCCATTTTGGAAGCAGTGGCCATCTTGTCATTGCCCTCACATAGGCTATGATGGAGTTAATACGGGCCTCACAGTACACGGGCTTTCCCTCTGACTTCTCTGTGACCTGGGCAGCTGGCTCTGCTGCCCCGGGTCAAACCGGTCTCACGAGCTCCCCTTCCTCCTTCCACCTGTGATTCGTATCAGGGCTTGACCCGTCATAAAACCCTTTCATTCTACACAATCCCCCGGCTAATCTCTTCCACACCTGCTTGTTCTTGCTTTATGACTTGTTTCCCAAAACAGGAGATGCTCATATTTATTGGGGGGTCTATTTACTTCAAACATGGGATCTGAACCTTCCTGTGTAAATCATTGTGGGCTGGCCGAACTGGAATGTGGGATGGTCATCATGACTCTGCCTTTTCTTTGTAATGTACACTTATATATTGCCGTATCATAAAACCTAGGAATGTATGCTTGAGGCCAGAAAAAGGGTATTTAAGATGAAGTCCGTTTCTATGATTTTCAGCAGTCTCCTGAGAACATACACGCTGTTGTACTTCTAGGATACCTGTCATTGGTCTGCAGCCAATAAACGATTCTTTGACTTCACCCAGAAGACTCTGTGTTTCTGTAGGTCCGGAACAGGGTGAAACCCCGAAGTCATAGGGTGTGTGCCCCTGCACCGCTGGGACTAAAATACCCAGTACTTCAGTTTGGCGCCCAACTCGGGCCGATTTCAGCGGTACCAGTCCAAGCCAGAGGTTCGTGAGGAGCTTCGTGTGGAAATTCCGGAGGAAGGCCGCCACTTCATCGACCCCTGCATGTCGACGTGGTCCGAAAGTCTTTTCTGCGAGGTTCTCCGCGTCCCGACGGCTACGAAGGACTGCTGCCCTGATTAATCGACCTGTTTTGGACCCTTGACGAGTTTGAGAGAGCGAAACAATCGAGAGAGTCTTCTGGTGACGTCATCGATCAGCAATATTCAGTTAAGTATAAGTGGAGCGTCTCCCATTTGTTTTGGTATCCCTCGGGATCGTTTGATTTGATTTGGTAATTGGTGATTTGGTGTTTGCAAACCCCAAAGCCAGAGGACTCGTGTATTCACGAGAATATCATAATCGATAATCCTTTGACGTTTGGATCTAGACTAGTGAGCGAAGATGCCTGGTTCTGGACTATTTGGTAGATTATTCTGTTTGGGTTGTGGAAAAGATTTCCAGCTGGAAGAATCATGTCCGGTTCCTCCGGTTGGAACTCCAACTTATGAGCTCTATGTGAAACATGGCGTAGGCCCCATTGCATATAACGAAGTGTGGATCCACTACACCAGGAAAGACGGTGTTTTAAAATGGCCCCAAAATGGTAGTTTTGATACCGATATTTTAGATAATCTGGAAATTAAATTGTTTAAGAAGAAAGCCCGGCCGGCGATGTTTGACTCTTTCCGCTTATGGCGAAAGGAAGCCAAACAGAAGGAAATTAAGCTAGCGAAAAAGAATAAGAGAGAGAGAGGTATGTCAGTAATGCAAGCAGCTGTACAATTTAAAGATAATGAAGAGGAGCAAATGAATGAGCAATTGCACAGGCAGCGTAAGTTAGGGATTGACAAATGTTACCCAGCTTTGCCACATTCTAAGCAGGATGAGTCAGAAGAAAAGGAGAAAGATCCCTTAATGTCGCATTTGTTGAGTTCGCCACCCCCGTATGCTCAAACTGCCACGGCGCCTCCCCAGCTTGTAAATATGCCACCTCCAGTGCATATACTGCAAGCCTGGCCGCAACCGCCAGTTGCTTTGCAACCAGTTCCTATTCCTGTAGCGCAGTCTTCTCAAGCGCCTCCGGTAGTGCTTCCAACTACCCCCGCACTTCCTGCGACTTTGCCTAATCCAGTAACTGCCTCCCCTAACGCTCTTCCTTCTACCACTCCAGTACCTGTCACTACATCCTCTTTTCTTCCCTCTGTTTTTCCCCCTGTTCTCGCCTCAGCTTCTCCTTCAGCGCGACAGCGTTTAGCCAATGTGGTTACTACATTAATGTCGCCTCTCTTTGGGTCATCTGGTGCAACTCCTGGTGTACAGCGTAAGCAGTTGCGCAGCCAATTGCCTAACCCCGATGAGAAAAAGGTAATAGATCACATGGCGCGTAGATGGATCGTTTTTCCTTCACTGTATGATGTGGAATCGGTTGTTAACACTTTCCATCAATGGGATGCCCCGAAACAGAGATATGTATTTGAGAAAATGTGCGAAATTCTCTGTGAAGAATTGGAGGATAGTGGTAGAAATCCGAACCCGCAGGAATTGTGTAGAGTGAGGTTCGATTTTGGAACTGGTATAATTGTGGACCGCGAAGTAGATAAAGCAGTTGCGGTTGTATTGTCCTTAAGGAATGACGATTGCCAACAGTCATTGTTTGAACAAGAGGTCCTTGTGGGGAAAAAGGCAAAAGCGCGACAATACCCTATGAGAGAAGTTCCCCCGGTATGGAAGGAAGCAGTTGCAGCTGTCGGCAATAACCCCGCTGTGCCAGCGCATTTCCAACGTGTTTGGGTGCATGTTCCATGGAAGCGCTCTGAGGTGTTAGCACTTAAGCAGACATTGCCTGATCCCCGTAAAAACCCAGCAGGTTATTATAAAGAGTTGTCACAGACGGCAGGGTCATGCATTATGAATCTGGCCGACATAGACATGTTGTTTGGTAATGTTGTTCCACAGCCTCTATGGGGATCAATTCGTAATGTAGATCACAATGCAGAACTAGGGGATACCTGGGCTAACATTGTTGCTGCTGATGCTAGACAAACGGGTGGTGCGAAACCAGAACCTTTAGTAGCTGAATTGCCTGGTAGAATCATCACGTATATGAAGACAATAATGCCTGCGATGCGCGTAAATTGGGACAAGTTATCTGCATGTAAGCAAAAGAAAGATGAGACAGTGTCAGACTTCTTTACTAGGTTTGAGGAAACGTTTATTGACCACAGTGGGCAAGATATGAGTACTGAGGGTGGCCAACGGTTGTTTGTGGATAAGTTTGTGCAGAATTTACTCCCTGACCTGTGTAAAAAGTTGAAAGATTCAGAGAGTTCTTGGGCTGTTTCTTCTTCAGCGCAAATACTGGCTACTGCACAGTATTATGAGAACAGAGATAAAGACGAGAAAGATAGAACGGAGAAGAAAACGAAGGAACTAAAGACAAAGGTCCTTTTACAGCAGGCCTATCCACCACGTGGCGGCGGTAATAATTATAGACAACCCCAAGGTGTCTATCACCAACCCCAACAATTTCAGACTAATCAGCAAATGAATGGGTATTATCACCCACGTGTCCCTGTAGGTCCCAACCAATGTTCATACTGCAAAGAGGAAGGTCATTTTAAATATAGTTGCCCTAAATTAATGCAACGGAATGGTAATGCGTATGGCGCAAGAGGTAGAGGTGGTCAGCAAGCTCCTAGAGGCAGAGGGCGTGGAAGTGTTCCCCAAAACGCGCGTCCTCTTCCGCCCCAAAACGCCATTAATAGTTTTGATCAGCAAGCTAATGCGACTAGTAATACGGCTCAGTATTACAATAATGATTATTATGCAGAAGATGGTGATGCAGAGAATAATGATTACTAGGACAGCCATAGACAGAGAGAGGGAGTTGTTTCAGTGCCAGTGGATCAGAGCGGACCATATGTTGAGGTGACTACAGCAAATGTAACGGAGCCTTTTCTGCTAGACACTGGTGCTGCAAAGAGTTCAATCATGCATTCCAAACTCCCTGGCGCACCTTTGTCTGGCGATATAAATGTTTCAGTAGGTTTTTCTGGCGCCCCGGTTAGGAACCCGATTTCCAGTCCCATGTCACTTTCCGTTGGACCTTGCGAGCTGAAAGCGCCCCTGATCCTGACAACAGGTTGTGGTGAGAATTTGCTGGGATTAGATTTGTTGAAAAGATTGCACGCTACACTGTATTGTTCTCCTTCAGGAGTACAACTTACATTAGGCAAGCAAGTGGTTTCTCCAATGTATTTGTCTAAAAACACGATGCCACCTGAATTGTCATCCCTTCCGGATGCCCTTTGGGCTACTGGTCCCAATGATGTGGGCCTCTTGGAAATACCACCATATGTGGTGACTTTAAAGGCTAATGTCAGACTGCCACGTATTCCCCAGTACAAGATCTCTAATGAAGGCCAGAAAGCATTGTTAGACATTGTCAGCGACTTGATTAATAAGGGTGTGATTGAAGAGACAAGAGGCAACGTTTGCAATAGTCCGATTTTACCTGTCTTAAAACGAACGGAACCTTCACAGCCACCTGTTTACAGATTTGTGATTGATCTTAGAGAGGTTAATAAGATTGTTGTGCCTCAGTTTCCGGTTGTCCCTGATATAACTGCCTTGTTAACGATGATTCCAGCCTCTGCTGCATGGTTTTCAGTGATCGATTTAAAGAATGCTTTCTTTAGTATCCCAATTGCAGAAGAGAGCAGAGACATTTTTGGTTTTAGTCTGGGAGGCCGAAGCTTCCGCTTCAAACGCGCTCCCCAAGGCTACTGCGAGAGTCCATCCATATACAGTCAAGCTTTGAAAGCGCAGCTTGATGCACTTGTTTTACCTAATGGCGCTATCCTGATCCAGTACGTGGACGATTTACTGATCGCTGCGGATACTGAGAAGATCTGTAAAGAAGCCACATTGTCACTGTTGCGCCATTTATCCGCTTACCATCACAAAGTGTCTCTCTCTAAGCTGCAATATTGTCGACAAGAAGTGACCTATTTAGGTCATCTCTTATCGAAGGAGGGAAGGAGATTGACCCCAGAAAGAATTCAAGCCATTGCACAGTTGAGTGTGCCAAAGACACAGAGAGAAGTGCGTGCTTTCTTGGGCATCACCTCATACTGTAGGCATTGGATCCCTAGTTTTTCTTTGTTGGCAAAACCTTTATTAGCATTAACATGCAAAGACACACCGAATCCTATCCCATGGTCTGAAGAGTGTCAGAAAAGTTTTGTGGAATTACGCAATGCATTATGTTCAGCTCCTGTGTTGGGCACTCCTGACTATAGCAAGCCTTTTACATTGTATGTTCACGAGAAAGATGGATGTGCGTTGTCAGTGTTAACACAGCCTTTTGGCGACAGACCGCGCCCATGCGCGTATTTTTCATCCACCTTGGACCCTGTAGCGAGGGCATTGCCAAGCTGTCTGAGAGCGACAGCTGCTGCAGCGATGTCTATCCGACAATCTGCTGGTCTGGTAATGGACAACACATTGATTGTCATGGTTCCACACGCTGTAGACACATTATTAAATAGAACCAAGACACAACACTTGACTAGTGCGCGATTATCAGGGTATGAACTCACACTGTTAGCGAATCACATACACATAAAAAGATGCAATACGCTGAATCCAGCCACATTATTGCCGATTCCAGCAGACTCAGATGAGATTGAGCAACATGACTGTCTGTTCAGGACAGAAGAAGAGACGAAAGGGAGAGTAGATCTCAAAGATACTCCCCTGACTGAGTGTGATGGCCCTTTATGGGTAGATGGGTCATGTTTCAAACTCCCTAATGGTGACACGACTGCTGCATATGCTATCACGACTTTACATACGGTCGTGGAAACTGCACGAGTGCCACATAATTCGGCCCAAGCAGCAGAATTGATCGCCCTCACGAGAGCATGTGTGTTGTCTGAAGGAATGAGAGTGAACATATACACAGATAGCCAGTACGCCTTTGGCGTGGCTCATAATTTTGGGCGTTTGTGGAAAGAGCGTGGGTTCCTGACGTCGCATGGAGCTAAAATTCAGAATGGCAAGTTGGTGAATGATCTCCTTGAGTCACTGACCCTACCTTTGCAAGTTGCGATCATGAAATGCAGTGCGCATAGGAAAGTTACAGATGATGTTGGACGTGGGAATGCGTTTGCTGATGAGACCGCGAGAGAGACAGCACAGAATGTGAAGACTAGAATGTATGTTGCAGGCCCCGCAAGATGGGTTAATGATGTGGGAATGTGTGAGAACACAATAGAGAGTGTGAAGTCGCTTCAGGCTGAAGCTACAGAAGAAGAGTTAAGCAAGTGGAGAGAGAGTGTGGGTAAGTTGGATGAGAATGGTTGTTGGGTTGACCTGACAGAACATAGACGATGGTTGTTGCCTGATGCATATGTGCTTCCAGTGGTTACTATGGCACATGGAATGGCGCATATCAGTACGAAAGGTATCTGTAAGTTGTTGGCTCCAGTATGGCAGAATGTTGGGATTCCCAAGTGTGCAGAGAATGTGGTCAAGAATTGCATAGTATGCTTGAAGTACAACCCTGGTAGAGGAACCCCAACTCCGGCCGGTCATTTTGCACCCCCATCATGTCCATTCGAAGTTTTGCAGCTGGACTTTATTCACATGGAAAGATGCAACAACCTGAAATATGTATTGGTGGTTGTTTGTGCTTTCTCCAAATGGATTGAGGCTTATCCTCTGAAAGATAACACTGCCCTATCCACAGCCAAAGCCCTTGTGAAGGAGTTTTTCCCCAGGTTTGGGATGCCGAGAATGGTATGGTGTGATAATGGTAGTGAGTTTGTGGGTAAAGTGATGAAGAATGTATGTGAAGGGCTAGGGATAAAGCAGAAGTTCCACGCTGCAAATCACCCCCAATCAGCTGGACTAGTTGAACGCTACAATGGAGCCTTAAAGCTCAAGCTGGCCAAAATCCAGGCGAGCACTGGTCTTAAATGGCCTGACGCTCTGCCTCTAGCACTCTTGTCCACCAGAATGACGATACACTCACGAGTGGGCCTTAGTCCCTATGAAGTAGTCTTTGGCCGCCCGGCCAACGTATGGGGTGTGCCAAGGCCTACGAAGTTCAGTGAGATTGAGCATCCAGTACTGCTCGATTACCTGTATGATTTGACTGTTAAACTGCGTGTTTTGCACCAACAGGTACATGATACTCTTCCCCAAGCCTCTGAACCTCCTGGACACCCTATCAACCCTGGTTCGTGGGTCCTGGTCCGGAATTTCCAGCGTAAGGGCAACGACGAACCTCGCTGGATCGGCCCCCATCTTGTTCTTCTTTCGACAAGATCAGCAGTGCGAGTGAAGGGGAAGAAGCACTGGATTCATGGTACTCACTGCAAGGTAGTTCCCTTGCCTCTGCCATATGACCAGTGGGTCAACGAGGGTATCGCCGACTCAGAGACAGACATTGTACCTCGCTTTGTACCATTCAGTGACGCACGCCTAAAAGACACAGCTTCAGTCCAAGAGAGTGACAATATTCTGCAGGAAGCTGTGCCGCCATCAAATCGACTGGACACTACTGAGCCTGAACTTTTGTTTCAAGACCAAACAGCACCTGGCCATCTCCGCTATAACTTGAGACCTAGGCCCATGGACAAATAAAGATTTCCTCATTATTTCCCTTTTGACATTTTTTGCTCTCCCATCTGAAGGACTTTCTTGATTTTTGTTTTTCGAACCACCATCCGGGTTCTGCCGCAGGGTCGCGGTGCCAAGACTTTGGGGTACAGGCCGAAGACGCTAGGTCAACGGTTCTGGTTGGTCTAGGGCGTTTCCCTGGACTGACAGGCGTACTCCTTAGCAGAAGAAACTCATCCACCGCGAGCGGCCCGAGTAGAGGATGGAGTTTTGTAGGATGGAGAGACCGATTGAGGAAATGAACTCTCAAACAAGGATGTGTAGAATTGTGAAAAGTAAATGTTTTGTCTTTTTGTGCTTTGTTACACTGTGTAGTATCATGATGTTTATTGTAGGATGTGTGTTTTTCTCTGCTCCAAAACCCATTACACCCACTCAACAGCCTATATCTCTTTCTACTGCCTCCTCTCACTCTTTTCACCCTTTGCCTGAGCACGAACAGACCCGACGATCAGAGTTCGTAAATAACTCGTTTATCCAACTCTTGCACCAGCACCAACTGGTAATGAATACGACCAATTGCTGGGTCTGTGGGTTAATGCCCCATACCACTAACAAGGGTATTCCCTACCTGGTGCTACCGTACAGTTACAATGGATCGTCATGGGCATTCCAAACCATGTTTCTCTACGCCCTAGATACATACTCCCCTCGCCCACCGCGTTCCATCAGACCCATCACCAATAATAAGGCTTTGATGAAAGGAGTTGCCGATATGAGTAGGGATATTAATGCATACTCGTCCATTCCCAAAGAAGAGCTGAGACCTTATGTAGGATGGAACGCGACGGGGTATAGTATTAGTCTGGGTGAAAGACAGCGAAAAATCTCATCTCCAATCTGGGTCGTACCCCACCTGGGTCGGTTCTGCTTACAGGGTAATGGTCAGAATCCTAGGGCTCAACTGGGAAGAAGTGACTGTACTGAAACGTACACTTTCCCGTCACAGTTTTCCCCTGCGTTTTTGGCTGCTAAGGGCACATATTTCATCTGTCATGACCGAGCATATACATGGTTGCCCCCTGATTTCTCGGGCACATGTTATATTGCGAACTTGCTACCGCCGACATTTACTGCCGCCTCCGACTATCACAAGACCAGAGTTGTGAGAGGCGTGATTAGTAAGGAGGACACTGCCGGTCAGGAAGCAGGAGACTTTTTCCTGGGTTTCCTGCCGTTTTGGGGACCTATGGTCAATAGTAGGAACCTGAGACAGCTGACTCGTGTGGTTGAATCCACCGTCAATGTAACGGCTGGTGCCCTTAGTAATTTGACAGCTGAGCTCCAAGCGGATCGCCTTATGACTTTGCAGAACCGCATGGTTCTAGACGTTATTCTTGCAGACCGCGGTGGGGTATGCAAGGTCATCCAATCCAGTTGCTGCATTTTCATACCAGATAATGCTCCAACAGTGTATCAAGCCATCTCCAAACTCCATAAAATATCTGAAGCCATACACATGGATAAGGGAGATTGGTCACTGATGGGATGGTTCTGGGAATTGATATCTGCCTGGGGTTGGAAAGTTCTGATGGTCATTGGAATGATCTTAGCCATTCTTTTCCTGTTCTGTCTGTGTATACAGTGTGCTCCCGCGATATGTGGCCTCTGTGCTACCTTATGTGTAAGGAAACCTGTATCGAGGGACGAGCTAAGTAATAGGATGATGCTACAGCAACATCTCCATGACTTCGTGAACATTGACCTAGACTCGGATTAAGATGAGTATAGTGATTGCCTATGTAAGGGCAAAAGGAGGGTCTGTCGTACTTTGGTATTCGGAACCGCGTAGGAGACAGGACCCTACCCCTGTCTATTTTGGTATTAGCGAACCGCAAATGGTAAATGCGGCACGTACGAGTGCTTTATGTGCCGTTCTAGCTACGAATGCACTGTGTACACGTATTCTGCTCAACTACGCGGGTTCCATTTTGGAAGCAGTGGCCATCTTGTCATTGCCCTCACATAGGCTATGATGGAGTTAATACGGGCCTCACAGTACACGGGCTTTCCCTCTGACTTCTCTGTGACCTGGGCAGCTGGCTCTGCTGCCCCGGGTCAAACCGGTCTCACGAGCTCCCCTTCCTCCTTCCACCTGTGATTCGTATCAGGGCTTGACCCGTCATAAAACCCTTTCATTCTACACAATCCCCCGGCTAATCTCTTTCACACCTACTTGTTCTTGCTTTATGACTTGTTTCCCAAAACAGGAGATGCTCATATTTATTGGGGGGTCTATTTACTTCAAACATGGGATCTGAACCTTCCTGTGTAAATCATTGTGGGCTGGCCGAACTGGAATGTGGGATGGTCATCATGACTCTGCCTTTTCTTTGTAATGTACACTTATATATTGCCGTATCATAAAACCTAGGAATGTATGCTTGAGGCCAGAAAAAGGGTATTTAAGATGAAGTCCGTTTCTATGATTTTCAGCAGTCTCCTGAGAACATACACGCTGTTGTACTTCTAGGATACCTGTCATTGGTCTGCAGCCAATAAACGATTCTTTGACTTCACCCAGAAGACTCTGTGTTTCTGTAGGTCCGGAACAGGGTGAAACCCCGAAGTCATAGGGTGTGTGCCCCTGCACCGCTGGGACTAAAATACCCAGTACTTCATTACCCCCATGGATGCGACACGGTCGACCAAGATGGCATGGTCGACCGTGTCAAAGGCGGCGGACAGGTCAAGGAGCACCAAGATCGCGGCCCCCCCCAGATCCATGATGGATCTGATCTCATCGGAAGCCTTTACCAAGGCTGTTTCTGTGCCATGATATTTCCTGAACCCAAACTGAGTATCATCTAATAAATTGTGATGGTCGATGAACTCAGATAATTGCAGGTTCATAATTGACTCAAATATTTTGGCCGGAAAAGGTAGGCAAGGAATAGGCCTGTAGCTGGCTGAGTCAGTGGGATCTAGAGATGGTTTTTTCAGTAATGGTTTAATTACTGCCTTTTTCCAGACTTCCGGGTAAATGCCTGAATGGAAAATGGAGTTACAAAGATCCGTGAGGGGAGGTGCAATGACCTCAGTAAGAGTGTTCAATATCACGGGGGGACAAGGGTCAAACGGGGATCCGGACTTGATGGAGGTAACCAACCTACAAATAAGTTCATTTGAGACTGGACAGAAGTTGGTAAACTCGGGCCTAGGAGAAAGAGAATCAGAGGTAGATGAGCGAGTGGGGAGGGAAAACGATGAGTAGATCCTGGAGACCTTAGTAAAGAAGAAGCTGGCCAACGCATTGCACAGAACTTGAGAGGGTTCCGTCGGAGGGCCTGTAGGAGGATTGGACAGGATGTCAACTACCTGAAACAGCTTTTTGGCGGAATTTTGAGCTGATTCAATTTGGGCCAGAAAAAAGGTACTTTTACATTTCACAATGTGTTTTTTGTATAGTGCCAAGGCATCTTTATAAGTCTGTCTATCGACAGGATTATAGTGCTTTCGCCACCGCCTTTCCAGGTTCCTACAGTGTTGACGCTGTAAGCGGAGATCGTCTGTGAACCAGGGAGCAGATGGTAATACCCTATTTGAAATAAAAGATTTAATTGGGACCACATGGTTCACTGCATCAGAAATCCATTCCTGGTATCTGCTGGACGTTACTCTGGGATTAAGGGAAGCCTCGTACCGGGAGTCTATTAGAGTCTGTAGAAAGAAGTAAGTGGTCGAAGTTTTTCCAGGCTCTAGAGCTGATGGAAATACGGGGCATAGGTTTGGAGAAATTGGAGTTGTTTGCCTGGATGGTGAAGATTACAGCGGAATGGTCTGACCATACCACAGGACTTACTAAGGATAAGGAGAGCTTGGGGTTGTTGGTGAACAGCCCGTCCAGCGTATGTCCGGCTTGATGTGTGGGGACGTCTACTAATTGAGATAAACCGGCCACTTGTAAGTCGGCTGTTAGTTGGGAGGTGTCTTTATTCTCAAGATCCTCCAAGTGGAAATTGAAGTCACCTAGGATGGTGAAGTCCGAATGGCTTAATGAGAATTCTACAAATTCTTCCAGGGCCAGAAGGAAGCGCGCATGAGGGCCAGGGGGGCGATATAACAGAATCCCCTTAAAGGCCTGATTATGGTTGAGTGAGATAGCAAAAAGAAACGCTTCACAGTATGGTCGACTTAGAGGATCAATTTTAACTCTTAAATTGGCTTTGTAAATTATGGCTAAGCCCCCTCCTCTCCCCGTGGTTCTGTCTTGTCTCACCACACAGAAGCCCTCTGGGGTGGCTGAACAAAAATCCGGACCCGAGGAGGCATCTCCCCAGGATTCCGTGATAAACAAAATATCGAGCTCCTGAGTGGTAATAAATTCCCTTATTTCCCAACAATGAAAGTGGCTCTGCTGACCTGGTTCTGTGGCTCTAAAGCAGCTCTGCTGACCTGATTCTAAAGCGGATCTGCTGACCTGGTTCTCTCCCTCTAAAGCAGCTCTGCTGACCTGATTCCCTGGCTCTAAAGCAGCTCTGTTGTCCTGGTTCTCAGGCTCTAGAGCAGCTCTGCTGACCTGGTTCTTAGGCTCTAGAGCAGCTCTGCTGCCCTGGTTCTCTGGCTCAAAAGCAGCTCTGCTGACCTGGTTCTATGGCTCTAAAGCAGCTCTGCTGAACTGGTTCTCTGGCTCTACAGAAGCTCTGCTGAACTGGTTCTCTGCCTCTAGAGCAGGTCTGCTTACCTGGTTCTTAGGCTCTAGAGCAGCTCTGCTGACCTGGTTCTCAGGCTCTAAAGCTGCTCTGCAGACCTGGTTCTCTGGCTCTAGCTCTGCTGACCTGGTTCTCTGGCTCTAGAGAAGCTCAGTTGACCTGGTTCTTAGGCTCTAGAGCAGCTCTGATGACGTGGTTCTAAAGCAGGTCTGCTGACCTGGTTCTCTCCCTCTAAAGCAGCTCTGCTGACCTGGTTCTCTGGCTCTAGAGCAGCTCTGCTGACCTGGTTCTCTGGATCTAGAGCAGCTCTGTTGACTTGGTTCTTAGGCTCTAGAGCAGCTCTGCTGACCTGGTTCTCTGGCTCTAAAGCAGCTCTGCTGAGCTGGTTCGCTGGCTCTAAAGCAGCTCTGCTGACCTGGTTCTCTCCCTCTAAAGCAGCTCTGCTGACCTGGATCGCTGGCTCTAAAGCAGCTCTGCTGACGTGGTTCTCTCCCTCTTAAGCAGCTCTGCTGACCTGGTTTCTCTGGCTCTACAGCAGCTCTGCTGACCTGGTTCTCTGCCTCTACAGCAGCTCTGCTGACCCGGTTCTCTGCCTCTAGAGCAGCTCTGCTGACCTGGTTTCTCTGGCTCTACAGCAGCTCTGCTGAACTCGTTCTCTGCCTCTAGAGTAGCTCTGCTGACCTGGTTCTTAGGCTCTAGAGCAGCTCTGCTGACCCGGTTCTCTGGCTCTAAAGCAGCTCTGCTGACCTGCTTTTCTGGCTCTAAAGCAGCTCTGCTGACCTGCTTCTCTGGCTCTAAGGCGGCTCCGGGTTCTCTGGCTCTAAAGCAGCTCTGCTGACCTGGTTCTCTGGGTCTTAAGTGGCTCTGCTGACATGGTTCTCTGGCTCTAAAGCAGCTCTGCTGACCTGGTTCTAAAGCGACTCTGCTGACATGGTTCTCTCCCTCTAAAGCAGCTCTGCTGACCTGGTTCCCTGGCTCTAAAGCAGCTCTGTTGTCCTGGTTCTCTGGCTCTAGAACAGCTCTGCTGACCTCGTTCTAAGGCTCTACAGCAGCTCTGCTGCCCTGGTTCTCTGGCTCAAAAGCAGCTCTGCTGACCTGGTTCAATGGCAATAAAGCAGCTCTGATGACCTTGTTCTCTGGCTCTACAGAAGCTCCACTGAACTGGTTCTCTGCCTCTACAGCAGGTCTGCTGACCTGATTCTTAGGCTCTAGAGCATCTCTGCTGACCTGGTTCTCAGGCTCTAAAGCTGCTCTGCTGACCTGATTCTCTGGCTCTAGCTCTGCTGGCCTGGTTCTCTGGCTCTAGAGAAGCTCTGCTGACCTGGTTCTTAGGCTCTAGAGCAGCTCTGATGACCTGGTCCTCTGGCTCTAGAGAAGCTCTGCTGACCTGGTTCTCTGGCTCTAATGCAGCTCTGTTGACCTGGTTTCTCTGGCTCTACAGCAGCTCTGCTGAACTCGTTCTCTGCCTCTAGAGCAGCTCTGCTGAACTGGTTCTTAGGCTCTAGAGGAGCTCTGCTGGCCTGGTTCTCTGGCTCTAGAGAAGCTCTGCTGAC
This sequence comes from Triturus cristatus, assembly GCF_964204655.1. Taxonomy (NCBI): domain Eukaryota; kingdom Metazoa; phylum Chordata; class Amphibia; order Caudata; family Salamandridae; genus Triturus; species Triturus cristatus. Next base: position 760,664 of record NW_028188130.1, on the reverse strand, counting down.
CTGGTTCTTAGGCTCTAGAGCAGCTCTGATGACCTGGTCCTCTGGCTCTAGAGCAGCTCTGCTGACCTGGTTCTCTAGCTCTAAAGCAGCTCTGCTGACCCGGTTCTCTGCCTCTAGAGCAGTTCTGCTGACCTGGTTCTCTGGCTCTAATGCAGCTCTGTTGACCTGGTTTCTCTGGATCTACAGCAGCTCTGCTGACCTGGTTCTCTGCCTCTAAAGCAGCTCTGCTGACCTGGTTCTTAGGTTCTAGAGCAGCTCTGCTGACCTGGTTCTCTGGCTCTAAAGCAGTTCTGCTGACCTGGTTCTCTGGCTCTAAAGCAGCTCTTCTGACCTTGTCCTCTGGCTCTAAAGCGGCTCCGGGTTCTCTGGCTCTAAAGCAGCTCTGCTGACCTGGTTCTCTGGCTCTAAAGTGGCTCTGCTGACCTGGTTCTCTGGCTCTAAAGCAGCTTTGCTGACCTGGTTCTTAGGCTCTAGAGAAGCTCTGCTGACCTTGTTCTCTGGCTCTAAAGCGGGTCTGGGTTCTCTGGCTCTAAAGCAGCTCTGCTGACCTGGTTCTCTGGCTCTAAAGTGGCTCTGCTGACCTGGTTCTCTGGCTCTAAAGCAGCTCTGCTGACCTGGTTCTCTGGCTCTAAAGCAGCTCTGCTGACCTGGTTCTCTGGCTCTAAAGCGGCTCTGGGTTCTCTGGCTCTAAAGCAGCTCTGCTGACCTGCTTCTCTGGCTCTAATGCAGCTCTGTTGACCTGGTTTCTCTGGATCTACAGCAGCTCTGCTGACCTGGTTCTCTGCCTCTAAAGCAGCTCTGCTGACCTGGTTCTTAGGTTCTAGAGCAGCTCTGCTGACCTGGTTCTCTGGCTCTAAAGCAGTTCTGCTGACCTGGTTCTCTGGCTCTAAAGCAGCTCTTCTGACCTTGTCCTCTGGCTCTAAAGCGGCTCCGGGTTCTCTGGCTCTAAAGCAGCTCTGCTGACCTTGTTCTCTGGCTCTAAAGTGGCTCTGCTGACCTGGTTCTCTGGCTCTAAAGCAGCTTTGCTGACCTGGTTCTTAGGCTCTAGAGAAGCTCTGCTGACCTTGTTCTCTGGCTCTAAAGCGGGTCTGGGTTCTCTGGCTCTAAAGCAGCTCTGCTGACCTGGTTCTCTGGCTCTAAAGTGGCTCTGCTGACCTGGTTCTCTGGCTCTAAAGCAGCTTTGCTGACCTCGTTCTTAGGCTCTAGAGAAGCTCTGCTGACCTGGTTCTCTGGCTCTAAAGCAGCTCTGCTGACCTGGTTCTCTGGCTCTAAAGCAGCTCTGCTGACCTGGTTCTCTGGCTCTAAAGCGGCTCTGGGTTCTCTGGCTCTAAAGCAGCTCTGCTGACCTGCTTCTCTGGCTCTAAAGTGGCTCTGCTGACCTGGTTCTGTGGCTCTAAAGCAGCTCTGCTGACCTGATTCTAAAGTGGATCTGCTGACCTGGTTCTCTCCCTCTAAAGCAGCTCTGCTGACCTGGTTCCCTGGCTCTAAAGCAGCTCTGTTGTCCTGGTTCTCAGGCTCTAGAGCAGCTCTGCTGACCTGGTTCCTAGTCTCTAGAGCAGCTCTGCTGCCCTGGTTTTCTGGCTCAAAAGCAGCTCTGCTGACCTGGTTCTATGGCTCAAAAGCAGCTCTGCTGAACTGGTTCTCTGGCTCTACAGAAGCTCTGCTGAACTGGTTCTCTGCCTCTAGAGCAGGTCTGCAGACCTGGTTCTTAGGCTCTAGAGAAGCTCTGCTGACCTTGTTCTCTGGCTCTAATGCGGCTCCGGGTTCTCTGGCTCTAAAGCAGCTCTGCTGACCTGGTTCTCTGGCTCTAAAGTGGCTCTGCTGACCTGGTTCTCTGGCTCTAAAGCAGCTTTGCTGACCTCGTTCTTAGGCTCTAGAGAAGCTCTGCTGACCTGGTTCTCTGGCTCTAAAGCAGCTCTGCTGACCTGGTTCTCTGGCTCTAAAGCGGCTCCGGGTTCTCTGGCTCTAAAGCAGCTCTGCTGACCTGCTTCTCTGGCTCTAAAGTGGCTCTGCTGACCTGGTTCTGTGGCTCTAAAGCAGCTCTGCTGACCTGATTCTAAAGCGGATCTGCTGACCTGGTTCCCTCCCTCTAAAGCAGCTTTGCTGACCTGGTTCCCTGGCTCTAAAGCAGCTCTGTTGTCCTGGTTCTCAGGCTCTAGAGCAGCTCTGCTGACCTGGTTCTTAGGCTGTAGAGCAGCTCTGCTGCCCTGGTTCTCTGGCTCAAAAGCAGCTCTGCTGACCTGGTTCTATGGCTCTAAAGCAGCTCTGCTGAACTGGTTCTCTGGCTCTACAGAAGCTCTGCTGAACTGGTTCTCTGCCTCTAGAGCAGGTCTGCTGACCTGGTTCTTAGGCTCTAGAGCAGCTCTGCTGACCTGGTTCTCAGGCTCTAAAGCTGCTCTGCAGACCTGGTTCTCTGGCTCTAGCTCTGCTGACCTGGTTCTCTGGCTAAAGAGAAGCTATGTTGACCTCGTTCTAAGGCTCTAGAGCAGCTCTGATGACCTAGTTCTAAAGCAGGTCTGCTGACCTGGTTCTCTCCCTCTAAAGCAGCTCTGCTGACCTGGTTCTCTGGCTCTAGAGGAGCTCTGCTGAACTGGTTCTCTGGATCTAGAGCAGCTCTGTTGACTTGGTTCTTAGGCTCTAGAGCAACTCTGCTGACCTGGTTCTCTGGCTCTAAAGCAGCTCTGCTGAGCTGGTTCGCTGGCTCTAAAGCAGCTCTGCTGACCTGGTTCTCTCCCTCTAAAGCAGCTCTGCTGACCTGGTTCGCTGACTCTAAAGCAGCTCTGCTGACGTGGTTCTCTCCCTCTTAAGCAGCTCTGCTGACCTGGTTTCTCTGGCTCTACAGCAGCTCTGCTGACCTGGTTCTCTGCCTCTACAGCAGCTCTGCTGACCCGGTTCTCTGCCTCTAGAGCAGCTCTGCTGACCTGGTTTCTCTGGCTCTACAGCAGCTCTGCTGACCTGGTTTTCTGGCTCTAGAGCAGCTCTGCTGACCTGGTTCTCTGGCTCTATGCAGCTCTGTTGACCTGGTTTCTCTGGCTCTACAGCAGCTCTGCTGAACTCGTTCTCTGCCTCTAGAGTAGCTCTGCTGACCTGGTTCTTAGGCTGTAGAGCAGCTCTGCTGACCCGGTTCTCTGGCTCTAAAGCAGCTCTGCTGACCTGCTTCTCTGGCTCTAAAGCAGCTCTGCTGACCTGCTTCACTGGCTCTAAGGCGGCTCCGGGTTCTCTGGCTCTAAAGCAACTCTGCTGACCTGGTTCTCTGGGTCTTAAGTGGCTCTGCTGACATGGTTCTCTGGCTCTAAAGCAGCTCTGCTGACCTGGTTTTAAAGCGACTCTGCTGACATGGTTCTCTCCCTCTAAAGCAGCTCTGCTGACCTGGTTCCCTGGCTCTAAAGCAGCTCTGTTGTCCTGGTTCTCTGGCTCTAGAACAGCTCTGCTGACCTGGTTCTAAGGCTCTACAGCAGCTCTGCTGCCCTGGTTCTCTGGCTCAAAAGCAGCTCTGCTGACCTGGTTCAATGGCAATAAAGCAGCTCTGATGACCTTGTTCTCTGGCTCTACAGAAGCTCCACTGAACTGGTTCTCTGCCTCTACAGCAGGTCTGCTGACCTGATTCTTAGGCTCTAGAGCATCTCTGCTGACCTGGTTCTCAGGCTCTAAAGCAGCTCTGCTGACCTGATTCTCTGGCTCTAGCTCTGCTGGCCTGGTTCTCTGGCTCTAGAGAAGCTCTGCTGACCTGGTTCTTAGGCTCTAGAGCAGCTCTGATGACCTGGTCCTCTGGCTCTAGAGCAGCTCTGCTGACCTGGTTCTCTGGCTCTAAAGCAGCTCTGTTGACCTGGTTCGCTGGCTCTAAAGCAGCTCAGCTGACCTGGTTCTCTCCCTCTAAAGCAGCTCTGATGACCTGGTTCACTGGCTCTAAAACAGCTCTGCTGACGTGGTTCTCTACCTCTTAAACAGCTCTGCTGACCTGGTTTCTCTGGCTCTACAGCAGCTCTGCTGACCTGGTTCTCTGCCTCTACAGCAGCTCTGCTGACCCGGTTCTCTGCCTCTAGAGCAGCTCTGCTGACCTGGTTTCTCGGGCTCTACAGCAGCTCTGCTGACCTGGTTCTCTGGCTCTAGAGCAGCTCTGCTGACCTGGTTCTCTGGCTCTAATGCAGCTCTGTTGACCAGGTTTCTCTGGCTCTACAGCAGCTCTGCTGACCTCCTTCTCTGCCTCTAAAGCAGCTCTGCTGACCTGGTTCTTAGGCTCTAGAGCAGGTCTGCTGACCTGGTTCTGTGGCTCTAAAGCAGCTCTGCTGACCTGATTCTAAAGTGGATCTGCTGACCTGGTTCTCTCCCTCTAAAGCAGCTCTGCTGACCTGGTTCCCTGGCTCTAAAGCAGCTCTGTTGTCCTGGTTCTCAGGCTCTAGAGCAGCTCTGCTGACCTGGTTCTTAGTCTCTAGAGCAGCTCTGCTGCCCTGGTTTTCTGGCTCAAAAGCAGCTCTGCTGACCTGGTTCTATGGCTCAAAAGCAGCTCTGCTGAACTGGTTCTCTGGCTCTACAGAAGCTCTGCTGAACTGGTTCTCTGCCTCTAGAGCAGGTCTGCAGACCTGGTTCTTAGGCTCTAGAGAAGCTCTGCTGACCTTGTTCTCTGGCTCTAATGCGGCTCCGGGTTCTCTGGCTCTAAAGCAGCTCTGCTGACCTGGTTCTCTGGCTCTAAAGTGGCTCTGCTGACCTGGTTCTCTGGCTCTAAAGCAGCTTTGCTGACCTCGTTCTTAGGCTCTAGAGAAGCTCTGCTGACCTGGTTCTCTGGCTCTAAAGCAGCTCTGCTGACCTGGTTCTCTGGCTCTAAAGCGGCTCCGGGTTCTCTGGCTCTAAAGCAGCTCTGCTGACCTGCTTCTCTGGCTCTAAAGTGGCTCTGCTGACCTGGTTCTGTGGCTCTAAAGCAGCTCTGCTGACCTGATTCTAAAGCGGATCTGCTGACCTGGTTCCCTCCCTCTAAAGCAGCTTTGCTGACCTGGTTCCCTGGCTCTAAAGCAGCTCTGTTGTCCTGGTTCTCAGGCTCTAGAGCAGCTCTGCTGACCTGGTTCTTAGGCTGTAGAGCAGCTCTGCTGCCCTGGTTCTCTGGCTCAAAAGCAGCTCTGCTGACCTGGTTCTATGGCTCTAAAGCAGCTCTGCTGAACTGGTTCTCTGGCTCTACAGAAGCTCTGCTGAACTGGTTCTCTGCCTCTAGAGCAGGTCTGCTGACCTGGTTCTTAGGCTCTAGAGCAGCTCTGCTGACCTGGTTCTCAGGCTCTAAAGCTGCTCTGCAGACCTGGTTCTCTGGCTCTAGCTCTGCTGACCTGGTTCTCTGGCTAAAGAGAAGCTATGTTGACCTCGTTCTAAGGCTCTAGAGCAGCTCTGATGACCTGGTTCTAAAGCAGGTCTGCTGACCTGGTTCTCTCCCTCTAAAGCAGCTCTGCTGACCTGGTTCTCTGGCTCTAGAGGAGCTCTGCTGAACTGGTTCTCTGGATCTAGAGCAGCTCTGTTGACTTGGTTCTTAGGCTCTAGAGCAACTCTGCTGACCTGGTTCTCTGGCTCTAAAGCAGCTCTGCTGAGCTGGTTCGCTGGCTCTAAAGCAGCTCTGCTGACCTGGTTCTCTCCCTCTAAAGCAGCTCTGCTGACCTGGTTCGCTGACTCTAAAGCAGCTCTGCTGACGTGGTTCTCTCCCTCTTAAGCAGCTCTGCTGACCTGGTTTCTCTGGCTCTACAGCAGCTCTGCTGACCTGGTTCTCTGCCTCTACAGCAGCTCTGCTGACCCGGTTCTCTGCCTCTAGAGCAGCTCTGCTGACCTGGTTTCTCTGGCTCTACAGCAGCTCTGCTGACCTGGTTTTCTGGCTCTAGAGCAGCTCTGCTAACCTGGTTCTCTGGCTCTATGCAGCTCTGTTGACCTGGTTTCTCTGGCTCTACAGCAGCTCTGCTGAACTCGTTCTCTGCCTCTAGAGTAGCTCTGCTGACCTGGTTCTTAGGCTGTAGAGCAGCTCTGCTGACCCGGTTCTCTGGCTCTAAAGCAGCTCTGCTGACCTGCTTCTCTGGCTCTAAAGCAGCTCTGCTGACCTGCTTCACTGGCTCTAAGGTGGCTCCGGGTTCTCTGGCTCTAAAGCAACTCTGCTGACCTGGTTCTCTGGGTCTTAAGTGGCTCTGCTGACATGGTTCTCTGGCTCTAAAGCAGCTCTGCTGACCTGGTTTTAAAGCGACTCTGCTGACATGGTTCTCTCCCTCTAAAGCAGCTCTGCTGACCTGGTTCCCTGGCTCTAAAGCAGCTCTGTTGTCCTGGTTCTCTGGCTCTAGAACAGCTCTGCTGACCTGGTTCTAAGGCTCTACAGCAGCTCTGCTGCCCTGGTTCTCTGGCTCAAAAGCAGCTCTGCTGACCTGGTTCAATGGCAATAAAGCAGCTCTGATGACCTTGTTCTCTGGCTCTACAGAAGCTCCACTGAACTGGTTCTCTGCCTCTACAGCAGGTCTGCTGACCTGATTCTTAGGCTCTAGAGCATCTCTGCTGACCTGGTTCTCAGGCTCTAAAGCAGCTCTGCTGACCTGATTCTCTGGCTCTAGCTCTGCTGGCCTGGTTCTCTGGCTCTAGAGAAGCTCTGCTGACCTGGTTCTTAGGCTCTAGAGCAGCTCTGATGACCTGGTCCTCTGGCTCTAGAGCAGCTCTGCTGACCTGGTTCTCTGGCTCTAAAGCAGCTCTGTTGACCTGGTTCGCTGGCTCTAAAGCAGCTCAGCTGACCTGGTTCTCTCCCTCTAAAGCAGCTCTGATGACCTGGTTCACTGGCTCTAAAACAGCTCTGCTGACGTGGTTCTCTACCTCTTAAACAGCTCTGCTGACCTGGTTTCTCTGGCTCTACAGCAGCTCTGCTGACCTGGTTCTCTGCCTCTACAGCAGCTCTGCTGACCCGGTTCTCTGCCTCTAGAGCAGCTCTGCTGACCTGGTTTCTCGGGCTCTACAGCAGCTCTGCTGACCTGGTTCTCTGGCTCTAGAGCAGCTCTGCTGACCTGGTTCTCTGGCTCTAATGCAGCTCTGTTGACCTGGTTTCTCTGGCTCTACAGCAGCTCTGCTGACCTCCTTCTCTGCCTCTAAAGCAGCTCTGCTGACCTGGTTCTTAGGCTCTAGAGCAGGTCTGCTGACCTGGTTCTTAGGCTCTCGAGCAGCTCTGCTGACCTGGTACTCAGGCTGTAAAGCTGCTCTGCAGACCTGGTTCTCTGGCTGTAGCTCTGCTGACCTGGTTCTCTGGCTCTAGAGAAGCTCAGTTGACCTGGTTCTTAGGCTCTAGAGCAGCTCTGATGACCTGGTTCTAAAGCAGGTCTGCTGACCTGGTTCTCTCCCTCTAAAGCAGCTCTGCTGACTTGACCTGGTTCTCTGGCTCTAGAGCAGCTCTGCTGACCTGGTTCTCTGGATCTAGAGCAGCTCTGTTGACTTTGTTCTTAGGTTCTAGAGCAGCTCTGCTGACCTGGTTCAATGGCAATAAAGCAGCTCTGATAACCTTGTTCTCTGGCTCTACAGAAGCTCCACTGAACTGGTTCTCTGCCTCTACAGCAGGTCTGCTGACCTGGTTCTTAGGCTCTAGAGCATCTCTGCTGACCTGGTTCTCAGGCTCTAAAGCTGCTCTGCTGACCTGATTCTCTGGCTCTAGCTCTGCTGGCCTGGTTCTCTGGCTCTAGAGAAGCTCTGATGACCTGGTTCTTAGGCTCTAGAGCAGCTCTGATCACCTGGTCCTCTGGCTCTAGAGCAGCTCTGCTGACCTGGTTCTCTGGCTCTAAAGCAGCTCTGTTGACCTGGTTCGCTGGCTCTAAAGCAGCTCTGCTGACCTGGTTCTCTCCCTCTAAAGCAGCTCTGCTGACCTGGTTCACTGGCTCTAAAACAACTCTGCTGACGTGGTTCTCTACCTCTTAAACAGCTCTGCCGACCTGGTTTCTCTGGCTCTACAGCAGCTCTGCTGACCTGGTTCTCTGCCTCTACAGCAGCTCTGCTGACCCGGTTCTCTGCCTCTAGAGCAGCTCTGCTGACCTGGTTTCTTGGGCTCTACAGCAGCTCTGCTGACCTGGTTCTCTGGCTCTAGAGCAGCTCTGCTGACCTGGTTCTCTGGCTCTAATGCAGCTCTGTTGACCTGGTTTCTCTGGCTCTACAGCAGCTCTGCTGACCTGGTTCTCTGCCTCTAAAGCAGCTCTGCAGACCTGGTTCTTAGGCTCTAGAGCAGGTCTGCTGACCTGGTTCTTAGGCTCTAGAGCAGCTCTGCTGACCTGGTTCTCAGGCTCTAAAGCTGCTCTGCAGACCTGGTTCTCTGGCTCTAGCTCTGCTGACCTGGTTCTCTGGCTCTAGAGAAGCTCAGTTGACCTGGTTCTTAGGCTCTAGAGCAGCTCTGATGACCTGGTTCTAAAGCAGGTCTGCTGACCTGGTTCTCTCCCTCTAAAGCAGCTCTGCTGACCTGGTTCTCTGGCTCTAGAGCAGCTCTGCTGACCTGGTTCTCTGGATCTAGAGCAGCTCTGTTGACTTTGTTCTTAGACTCTAGAGCAGGTCTGCTGACCTGGTTGTCTGGCTCTAAAGCAGCTCTGCTGAACTGGTTCGCTGGCTCTAAAGCAGCTCTGCTGACCTGGTTCTCTCCCTCTAAAGCAGCTCTGCTGACCTGGTTCGCTGGCTCTAAAGCAGCTCTGCTGACGTGGTTCTCTCCCTCTTAAGCAGCTCCGCTGACCTGGTTTCTCTGGCTCTACAGCAGCTCTGCTGACCTGCTTCTCTGCCTCTACAGCAGCTCTGCTGAGCCGGTTCTCTGCCTCTAGAGCAGCTCTGCAGCCCTGGTTTCTCTGGCTCTACAGCAGCTCTGCTGACCTGGTTTTCTGGCTCTAGAGCAGCTCTGCTGACCTGGTTCTCTGGCTTTAATGCAGCTCTGTTGACCTGGTTTCTCTGGCTCTACAGCAGCTCTGCTGAACTCGTTCTCTGCCTCTAGAGCAGCTCTGCTGAACTGGTTCTTAGGCTCTAGAGCAGCTCTGCTGGCCCGGTTCTCTGGCTCTAAAGCAGCTCTGCTGACCTGCTTCTCTGTTTCTAAAGCGGCTCCGGGTTCTCTGGCTCTAACGCAGCTCTGCTGACCTGGTTCTAAAGCGACTCTGCTGACATGGTTCTCTCCCTCTAAAGCAGCTCTGCTGATCTGGTTCCCTGGCTCTAAAGCAGCTCTGTTGTCCTGGTTCTCTGGCTCTAGAACAGCTCTGCTGACCTGGTTCTAAGGCTCTAGAGCAGCTTTGCTGCCCTGGTTCTCTGGCTCTAAAGCAGCTCTGCTGACCTGGTTCAATGGCTCTAAAGCAGCTTTGATGACCTTCTTCTATGGCTCTACAGAAGCTCCACTGAACTGGTTCTCTGCCTCTACAGCAGGTCTGCTAACCTGGTTCTTAGGCTCTAGAGCATCTCTGCTGACCTGGTTCCCAGGCTCTAAAGCTGCTCTGCTGACCTGATTATCTGGCTCTAGCTCTGCTGGCCTGGTTCTCTGGCTCTAGAGAAGCTCTGCTGACCTGGTTCTTAGGCTCTAGAGCGGCTCTGATGACCTGGTCCTCTGGCTCTAGAGCAGCTCTGCTGACCTGGTTCTCTGGCTCTAAAGCAGCTCTGCTGACCCGGTTCTCTGCCTCTAGAGCAGCTCTGCTGACCTGGTTTCTCTGGCTCTACAGCAGCTCTACTGACCTGGTTCTCTGGTTCTAATGCAGCTCTGCTGACCTGCTTCTCTGGCTCTGATGCAGCTCTGTTGACCTGGTTTCTCTGGATCTACAGCAGCTCTGCTGACCTGGTTCTCTGCCTCTAAAGCAGCTCTGCTGACCTGGTTCTTAGGTTCTAGAGCAGCTCTGCTGACCTGGTTCTCTGGCTCTAAAGCAGTTCTGCTGACCTGGTTCTCTGGCTCTAAAGCAGCTCTTCTGACCTTGTCCTCTGGCTCTAAAGCGTCTCCGGGTTCTCTGGCTCTAAAGCAGCTCTGCTGACCTGGGACTCTGGCTCTAAAGTGGCTCTGCTGACCTGGTTCTCTGGCTCTAAAGCAGCTTTGCTGACCTGGTTCTTAGGCTCTAGAGAAGCTCTGCTGACCTTGTTCTCTGGCTCTAAAGCGGCTCCGGGTTCTCTGGCTCTAAAGCAGCTCTGCTGACCTGGTTCTCTGTCTCTAAAGTGGCTCTGCTGACCTGGTTCTCTGGCTCTAAAGCAGCTTTGCTGACCTCGTTCTTAGGCTCTAGAGAAGCTCTGCTGACCTGGTTCCCTGGCTCTAAAGCAGCTCTGCTGACCTGGTTCTCTGGCTCTAAAGCGGCTCCGGGTTCTCTGGCTCTAAAGCAGCTCTGCTGACCTGGTTCTCTGTCTCTAAAGTGGCTCTGCTGACCTGGTTCTCTGGCTCTAAAGCAGCTTTGCTGACCTCGTTCTTAGGCTCTAGAGAAGCTCTGCTGACCTGGTTCCCTGGCTCTAAAGCAGCTCTGCTGACCTGCTTCTCTGGCTCTAAAGTGGCTCTGCTGACCTGGTTCTGTGGCTCTAAAGCAGCTCTGCTGACCTGATTCTAAAGCGGATCTGCTGACCTGCTTCTCTCCCTCTAAAGCAGCTCTGCTGACCTGGTTCCCTGGCTCTAAAGCAGCTCTGTTGTCCTGGTTCTCAGGCTCTAGAGCAGCTCTGCTGACCTGGTTCTTAGGCTCTAGAGCAGCTCTGCTGCCCTGGTTCTCTGGCTCAAAAGCAGCTCTGCTGACCTGGTTCTATGGCTCTAAAGCAGCTCTGCTGAACTGGTTCTCTGGCTCTACAGAAGCTCTGCTGAACTGGTTCTCTGCCTCTAGAGCAGGTCTGCTTACCTGGTTCTTAGGCTCTAGAGCAGCTCTGCTGACCTGGTTATCAGGCTCTAAAGCTGCTCTGCAGACCTGGTTCTCTGGCTGTAGCTCTGCTGACCTGGTTCTCTGGCTCTAGAGAAGCTCAGTTGACCTGGTTCTTAGGCTCTAGAGCAGCTCTGATGAACTGGTTCTCTGGATCTAGAGCAGCTCTGTTGACTTGGTTCTTAGGCTCTAGAGCAGCTCTGCTGACCTGGTTCTCTGGCTCTAAAGTAGCTCTGCTGAGCTTGTTCGCTGGCTCTAAAGCAGCTCTGCTGACCTGGTTCGCTGGCTCTAAAGCAGCTCTGCTGACGTGGTTCTCTCCCTCTTAAGCAGCTCTGCTGACCTGGTTTCTCTGGCTCTACAGCAGCTCTGCTGACCTGGTTCTCTGCCTCTACAGCAGCTCTGCTGACCCGGTTCTCTGCCTCTAGAGCAGCTCTGCTGACCTGGTTTCTCTGGCTCTACAGCAGCTCTGCTGACCTGGTTTTCTGGCTCTAGAGCAGCTCTGCTGACCTGGTTCTCTGGCTCTAATGCAGCTCTGTTGACCTGGTTTCTCTGGCTCTACAGCAGCTCTGCTGAACTCGTTCTCTGCCTCTAGAGTAGCTCTGCTGACCTGGTTCTTAGGCTCTAGAGCAGCTCTGCTGACCCGGTTCTCTGGCTCTAAAGCAGCTCTGCTGACCTGCTTTTCTGGCTCTAAAGCAGCTCTGCTGACCTGCTTCTCTGGCTCTAAGGCGGCTCCGGGTTCTCTGGCTCTAAAGCAGCTCTGCTGACCTGGTTCTCTGGGTCTTAAGTTGCTCTGCTGACATGGTTCTCTGGCTCTAAAGCAGCTCTGCTGACCTGGTTCTAAAGCGACTCTGCTGACATGGTTCTCTCCCTCTAAAGCAGCTCTGCTGACCTGGTTCCCTGGCTCTAAAGCAGCTCTGTTGTCCTGGTTCTCTGGCTCTAGAACAGCTCTGCTGACCTGGTTCTAAGGCTCTACAGCAGCTCTGCTGCCCTGGTTCTCTGGCTCAAAAGCAGCTCTGCTGACCTGGTTCAATGGCAATAAAGCAGCTCTGATGACCTTGTTCTCTGGCTCTACAGAAGCTCCACTGAACTGGTTCTCTGCCTCTACAGCAGGTCTGCTGACCTGATTCTTAGGCTCTAGAGCATCTCTGCTGACCTGGTTCTCAGGCTCTAAAGCTGCTCTGCTGACCTGATTCTCTGGCTCTAGCTCTGCTGGCCTGGTTCTCTGGCTCTAGAGAAGCTCTGCTGACCTAATTCTTAGGCTCTAGAGCAGCTCTGATGACCTGGTCCTCTGGCTCTAGAGCAGCTCTGCTGACCTGGTTCTCTGGCTCTAATGCAGCTCTGTTGACCTGGTTTCTCTGGCTCTACAGCAGCTCTGCTGAACTCGTTCTCTGCCTCTAGAGCAGCTCTGCTGAACTGGTTCTTAGGCTCTAGAGCAGCTCTGCTGGCCTGGTTCTCTGGCTCTAGAGAAGCTCTGCTGACCTGGTTCTTAGGCTCTAGAGCAGCTCTGATGACCTGGTCCTCTGGCTCTAGAGCAGCTCTGCTGACCTGGTTCTCTGGCTCTAAAGCAGCTCTGCTGACCCGGTTCTCTGCCTCTAGAGCAGCTCTGCTGACCTGGTTTCTCTGGCTCTACAGCAGCTCTACTGACCTGGTTCTCTGGTTCTAGAGCAGCTCTGCTGACCTGGTTCTCTGGCTCTAATGCAGCTCTGTTGACCTGGTTTCTCTGGATCTACAGCAGCTCTGCTGACCTGGTTCTCTGCCTCTAAAGCAGCTCTGCTGACCTGGTTCTTAGGTTCTAGAGCAGCTCTGCTGACCTGGTTCTCTGGCTCTAAAGCAGTTCTGCTGACCTGGTTCTCTGGCTCTAAAGCAGCTCTTCTGACCTTGTCCTCTGGCTCTAAAGCGTCTCCGGGTTCTCTGGCTCTAAAGCAGCTCTGCTGACCTGGTTCTCTGGCTCTAAAGTGGCTCTGCTGACCTGGTTCTCTGGCTCTAAAGCAGCTTTGCTGACCTGGTTCTTAGGCTCTAGAGAAGCTCTGCTGACCTTGTTCTCTGGCTCTAAAGCGGCTCCGGGTTCTCTGGCTCTAAAGCAGCTCCGCTGACCTGGTTCTCTGGCTCTAAAGTGGCTCTGCTGAGCTGGTTCTCTGGCTCTAAAGCAGCTTTGCTGACCTCGTTCTTAGGCTCTAGAGAAGCTCTGCTGACCTGGTTCTCTGGCTCTAAAGCAGCTCTGCTGACCTGGTTCTCTGGCTCTAAAGCAGCTCTGCTGACCTGGTTCTCTGGCTCTAAAGCGGCTCCGGGTTCTCTGGCTCTAAAGCAGCTCTGCTGACCTGCTTCTCTGGCTCTAAAGTGGCTCTGCTGACCTGGTTCTGTGGCTCTAAAGCAGCTCTGCTGACCTGATTCTAAAGCGGATCTGCTGACCTGGTTCTCTCCCTCTAAAGCAGCTCTGCTGACCTGGTTCCCTGGCTCTAAAGCAGCTCTGTTGTCCTGGTTCTCAGGCTCTAGAGCAGCTCTGCTGACCTGGTTCTTAGGCTCTAGAGCAGCTCTGCTGCCCTGGTTCTCTGGCTCAAAAGCAGCTCTGCTGACCTGGTTCTATGGCTCTAAAGCAGCTCTGCTGAACTGGTTCTCTGGCTCTACTGAAGCTCTGCTGAACTGGTTCTCTGCCTCTAGAGCAGGTCTGCTTACCTGGTTCTTAGGCTCTAGAGCAGCTCTGCTGACCTGGTTCTCAGGCTCTAAAGCTGCTCTGCAGACCTGGTTCTCTGGCTCTAGCTCTGCTGACCTGGTTCTCTGGCTCTAGAGAAGCTCAGTTGACCTGGTTCTTAGGCTCTATAGCAGCTCTGATGACCTGGTTCTAAAGCAGGTCTGCTGACCTGGTTCTCTCCCTCTAAAGCAGCTCTGCTGACCTGGTTCTCTGGCTCTAGAGCAGCTCTGCTGACCTGGTTCTCTGGATCTAGAGCAGATCTGTTGACTTGGTTCTTAGGCTCTAGAGCAGCTCTGCTGACCTGGTTCTCTGGCTCTAAAGCAGCTATGCTGAGCTGGTTCGCTGGCTCTAAAGCAGCTCTGCTGACCTGGTTCTCTCCCTCTAAAGCAGCTCTGCTGACCTGGTTTGCTGGCTCTAAAGCAGCTCTGCTGACGTGGTTCTCTCCCTCTTAAGCAGCTCTGCTGACCTGGTTTCTCTGGCTCTACAGCAGCTCTGCTGACCTGGTTCTCTGCCTCTACAGCAGCTCTGCTGACCCGGTTCTCTGCCTCCAGAGCAGCTCTGCTGACCTGGTTTCTCTGGCTCTACAGCAGCTCTGCTGACCTGGTTTTCTGGCTCTAGAGCAGCTCTGCTGACCTGGTTCTCTGGCTCTAATGCAGCTCTGTTGACCTGGTTTCTCTGGCTCTACAGCAGCTCTGCTGAACTTGTTCTCTGCCTCTAGAGTAGCTCTGCTGACCTGGTTCTTAGGCTCTAGAGCAGCTCTGCCGACCCGGTTCTCTGGCTCTAAAGCAGCTCTGCTGACCTACTTTTCTGGCTCTAAAGCAGCTCTGCTGACCTGGTTCTCTGGGTCTTAAGTGGCTCTGCTGACATGGTTCTCTGGCTCTAAAGCAGCTCTGCTGACCTGGTTCTAAAGCGACTCTGCTGACATGGTTCTCTCCCTCTAAAGCAGCTCTGCTGACCTGGTTCCCTGGCTCTAAAGCAGCTCTGTTGTCCTGGTTCTCTGGCTCTAGAACAGCTCTGCTGACCTGGTTCTAAGGCTCTACAGCAGCTCTGCTGCCCTGGTTCTCTGGCTCAAAAGCAGCTCTGCTGACCTGGTTCAATGGCAATAAAGCAGCTCTGATGACCTTGTTCTCTGGCTCTACAGAAGCTCCACTGAACTGGTTCTCTGCCTCTACAGCAGGTCTGCTGACCTGATTCTTAGGCTCTAGAGCAGCTCTGCTGACCTGGTTCTCAGGCTCTAAAGCTGCTCTGCAGACCTGGTTCTCTGGCTCTAGCTCTGCTGACCTGGTTCTCTGGCTCTAGAGAAGCTCAGTTGACCTGGTTCTTAGGCTCTAGAGCAGCTCTGATGACCTGGTTCTAAAGCAGGTCTGCTGACATGGTTCTCTCCCTCTAAAGCAGCTCTGCTGACCTGGTTCTCTGGCTCTAGAGCAGCTCTGCTGACCAGGTTCTCTGGATCTAGAGCAGCTCTGTTGACTTGGTTCTTAGGCTCTAGAGCAGCTTTGCTGACCTGGTTCTCTGGCTCTAAAGCAGCTCTGCTGAGCTGGTTCGCTGGCTCTAAAGCAGCTCTGCTGACCTGGTTCTCTCCCTCTAAAGCAGCTCTGCTGACCTGGATCGCTGGCTCTAAAGCAGCTCTGCTGACGTGGTTCTCTCCCTCTTAAGCAGCTCTGCTGACCTGGTTTCTCTGGCTCTACAGCAGCTCTGCTGACCTGGTTCTCTGCCTCTACAGCAGCTCTGCTGACCCGGTTCTCTGCCTCTAGAGCAGCTCTGCTGACCTGGTTTCTCTGGCTCTACAGCAGCTCTGCTGACCTGGTTTTCTGGCTCTAGAGCAGCTCTGCTGACCTGGTTCTCTGGCTCTAATGCAGCTCTGTTGACCTGGTTTCTCTGGCTCTACAGCAGCTCTGCTGAACTCGTTCTCTGCCTCTAGAGTAGCTCTGCTGACCTGGTTCTTAGGCTCTAGAGCAGCTCTGCTGACCCGGTTCTCTGGCTCTAAAGCAGCTCTGCTGACCTGCTTTTCTGGCTCTAAAGCAGCTCTGCTGACCTGCTTCTCTGGCTCTAAGGCGGCTCCGGGTTCTCTGGCTCTAAAGCAGCTCTGCTGACCTGGTTCTCTGGGTCTTAAGTGGCTCTGCTGACATGGTTCTCTGGCTCTAAAGCAGCTCTGCTGACCTGGTTCTAAAGCGACTCTGCTGACATGGTTCTCTCCCTCTAAAGCAGCTCTGCTGACCTGGTTCCCTGGCTCTAAAGCAGCTCTTTTGCCCTGGTTCTCTGGCTCTAGAACAGCTCTGCTGACCTCGTTCTAAGGCTCTACAGCAGCTCTGCTGCCCTGGTTCTCTGGCTCAAAAGCAGCTCTGCTGACCTGGTTCAATGGCAATAAAGCAGCTCTGATGACCTTGTTCTCTGGCTCTACAGAAGCTCCACTGAACTGGTTCTCTGCCTCTACAGCAGGTCTGCTGACCTGATTCTTAGGCTCTAGAGCATCTCTGCTGACCTGGTTCTCAGGCTCTAAAGCTGCTCTGCTGACCTGATTCTCTGGCTCTAGCTCTGCTGGCCTGGTTCTCTGGCTCTAGAGAAGCTCTGCTGACCTGGTTCTTAGGCTCTAGAGCAGCTCTGATGACCTGGTCCTCTGGCTCTAGAGAAGCTCTGCTGACCTGGTTCTCTGGCTCTAATGCAGCTCTGTTGACCTGGTTTCTCTGGCTCTACAGCAGCTCTGCTGAACTCGTTCTCTGCCTCTAGAGCAGCTCTGCTGAACTGGTTCTTAGGCTCTAGAGGAGCTCTGCTGGCCTGGTTCTCTGGCTCTAGAGAAGCTCTGCTGACCTGGTTCTTAGGCTCTAGAGCAGCTCTGATGACCTGGCCCTCTGGCTCTAGAGCAGCTCTGCTGACCTGGTTCTCTAGCTCTAAAGCAGCTCTGCTGACCCGGTTCTCTGCCTCTAGAGCAGCTCTGCTGACCTGGTTTCTCTGGCTCTACAGCAGCTCTACTGACCTGGTTCTCTGGTTCTAGAGCAGCTCTGCTGACCTGGTTCTCTGGCTCTAATGCAGCTCTGTTGACCTGGTTTCTCTGGATCTACAGCAGCTCTGCTGACCTGGTTCTCTGCCTCTAAAGCAGCTCTGCTGACCTGGTTCTTAGGTTCTAGAGCAGCTCTGCTGACCTGGTTCTCTGGCTCTAAAGCAGTTCTGCTGACCTGGTTCTCTGGCTCTAAAGCAGCTCTTCTGACCTTGTCCTCTGGCTCTAAAGCGGCTCCGGGTTCTCTGGCTCTAAAGCAGCTCTGCTGACCTGGTTCTCTGGCTCTAAAGTGGCTCTGCTGACCTGGTTCTCTGGCTCTAAAGCAGCTTTGCTGACCTCGTTCTTAGGCTCTAGAGAAGCTCTGCTGACCTGGTTCTCTGGCTCTAAAGCAGCTCTGCTGACCTGGTTCTCTGGCTCTAAAGCAGCTCTGCTGACCTGGTTCTCTGGCTCTAAAGCGGCTCCGGGTTCTCTGGCTCTAAAGCAGCTCTGCTGACCTGCTTCTCTGGCTCTAAAGTGGCTCTGCTGACCTGGTTCTGTGGCTCTAAAGCAGCTCTGCTGACCTGATTCTAAAGCGGATCTGCTGACCTGGTTCCCTCCCTCTAAAGCAGCTTTGCTGACCTGGTTCCCTGGCTCTAAAGCAGCTCTGTTGTCCTGGTTCTCAGGCTCTAGAGCAGCTCTGCTGACCTGGTTCTTAGGCTGTAGAGCAGCTCTGCTGCCCTGGTTCTCTGGCTCAAAAGCAGCTCTGCTGACCTGGTTCTATGGCTCTAAAGCAGCTCTGCTGAACTGGTTCTCTGGCTCTACAGAAGCTCTGCTGAACTGGTTCTCTGCCTCTAGAGCAGGTCTGCTGACCTGGTTCTTAGGCTCTAGAGCAGCTCTGCTGACCTGGTTCTCAGGCTCTAAAGCTGCTCTGCAGACCTGGTTCTCTGGCTCTAGCTCTGCTGACCTGGTTCTCTGGCTAAAGAGAAGCTATGTTGACCTCGTTCTAAGGCTCTAGAGCAGCTCTGATGA
This sequence comes from Triturus cristatus, assembly GCF_964204655.1. Classification (NCBI taxonomy): domain Eukaryota; kingdom Metazoa; phylum Chordata; class Amphibia; order Caudata; family Salamandridae; genus Triturus; species Triturus cristatus. Next base: position 743,155 of record NW_028188130.1, on the reverse strand, counting down.
CCTGGTTCTAAAGCAGGTCTGCTGACCTGGTTCTCTCCCTCTAAAGCAGCTCTGCTGACCTGGTTCTCTGGCTCTAGAGGAGCTCTGCTGAACTGGTTCTCTGGATCTAGAGCAGCTCTGTTGAGCTGGTTCTCTGGCTCTAAAGCAGCTCTGCTGAGCTGGTTCGCTGGCTCTAAAGCAGCTCTGCTGACCTGGTTCTCTCCCTCTAAAGCAGCTCTGCTGACCTGGTTCGCTGACTCTAAAGCAGCTCTGCTGACGTGGTTCTCTCCCTCTTAAGCAGCTCTGCTGACCTGGTTTCTCTGGCTCTACAGCAGCTCTGCTGACCTGGTTCTCTGCCTCTACAGCAGCTCTGCTGACCTGGTTCTCTGCCTCTAGAGCAGCTCTGCTGACCTGGTTTCTCTGGCTCTACAGCAGCTCTGCTGACCTGGTTTTCTGGCTCTAGAGCAGCTCTGCTGACCTGGTTCTCTGGCTCTATGCAGCTCTGTTGACCTGGTTTCTCTGGCTCTACAGCAGCTCTGCTGAACTCGTTCTCTGCCTCTAGAGTAGCTCTGCTGACCTGGTTCTTAGGCTCTAGAGCAGCTCTGCTGACCCGGTTCTCTGGCTCTAAAGCAGCTCTGCTGACCTGTTTCTCTGGCTCTAAAGCAGCTCTGCTGACCTGCTTCACTGGCTCTAAGGCGGCTCCGGGTTCTCTGGCTCTAAAGCAGCTCTGCTGACCTGGTTCTCTCTGCTGACATGGTTCTCTGGCTCTAAAGCAGCTCTGCTGACATGGTTCTAAAGCGACTCTGCTGACATGGTTCTCTCCCTCTAAAGCAGCTCTGCTGACCTGGTTCCCTGGCTCTAAAGCAGCTCTGTTGTCCTGGTTCTCTGGCTCTAGAACAGCTCTGCTGACCTGGTTCTAAGGCTCTACAGCAGCTCTGCTGACCTGGTTCAATGGCAATAAAGCAGCTCTGATGACCTTGTTCTCTGGCTCTACAGAAGCTCCACTGAACTGGTTCTCTGCCTCTACAGCAGGTCTGCTGACCTGATTCTTAGGCTCTAGAGCATCTCTGCTGACCTGGTTCTCAGGCTCTAAAGCTGCTCTGCTGACCTGATTCTCTGGCTCTAGCTCTGCTGGCCTGGTTCTCTGGCTCTAGAGAAGCTCTGCTGACCTGGTTCTTAGGCTCTAGAGCAGCTCTGATGACCTGGTCCTCTGGCTCTAGAGCAGCTCTGCTGACCTGGTTTTCTGGCTCTAAAGCAGCTCTGTTGACCTGGTTCGCTGGCTCTAAAGCAGCTCAGCTGACCTGGTTCTCTCCCTCTAAAGCAGCTCTGATGACCTGGTTCACTGGCTCTAAAACAGCTCTGCTGACGTGGTTCTCTACCTCTTAAACAGCTCTGCTGACCTGGTTTCTCTGGCTCTACAGCAGCTCTGCTGACCTGGTTCTCTGCCTCTACAGCAGCTCTGCTGACCCGGTTCTCTGCCTCTAGAGCAGCTCTGCTGACCTGGTTTCTCGGGCTCTACAGCAGCTCTGCTGACCTGGTTCTCTGGCTCTAGAGCAGCTCTGCTGACCTGGTTCTCTGGCTCTAATGCAGCTCTGTTGACCTGGTTTCTCTGGCTCTACAGCAGCTCTGCTGACCTCCTTCTCTGCCTCTAAAGCAGCTCTGCTGACCTGGTTCTTAGGCTCTAGAGCAGGTCTGCTGACCTGGTTCTTAGGCTCTAGAGCAGCTCTGCTGACCTGGTACTCAGGCTCTAAAGCTGCTCTGCAGACCTGGTTCTCTGGCTGTAGCTCTGCTGACCTGGTTCTCTGGCTCTAGAGAAGCTCAGTTGACCTGGTTCTTAGGCTCTAGAGCAGCTCTGATGACCTGGTTCTAAAGCAGGTCTGCTGACCTGGTTCTCTCCCTCTAAAGCAGCTCTGCTGACTTGACCTGGTTCTCTGGCTCTAGAGCAGCTCTGCTGACCTGGTTCTCTGGATCTAGAGCAGCTCTGTTGACTTTGTTCTTAGGCTCTAGAGCAGCTCTGCTGACCTGGTTCAATGGCAATAAAGCAGCTCTGATAACCTTGTTCTCTGGCTCTACAGACGCTCCACTGAACTGGTTCTCTGCCTCTACAGCAGGTCTGCTGACCTGGTTCTTAGGCTCTAGAGCATCTCTGCTGACCTGGTTCTCAGGCTCTAAAGCTGCTCTGCTGACCTGATTCTCTGGCTCTAGCTCTGCTGGCCTGGTTCTCTGGCTCTAGAGAAGCTCTGCTGACCTGGTTCTTAGGCTCTAGAGCAGCTCTGATCACCTGGTCCTCTGGCTCTAGAGCAGCTCTGCTGACCTGGTTCTCTGGCTCTAAAGCAGCTCTGTTGACCTGGTTCGCTGGCTCTAAAGCAGCTCTGCTGACCCGGTTCTCTCCCTCTAAAGCAGCTCTGCTGACCTGGTTCACTGGCTCTAAAACAACTCTGCTGACGTGGTTCTCTACCTCTTAAACAGCTCTGCTGACCTGGTTTCTCTGGCTCTACAGCAGCTCTGCTGACCTGGTTCTCTGCCTCTACAGCAGCTCTGCTGACCCGGTTCTCTGCCTCTAGAGCAGCTCTGCTGACCTGGTTTCTTGGGCTCTACAGCAGCTCTGCTGACCTGGTTCTCTGGCTCTAGAGCAGCTCTGCTGACCTGGTTCTCTGGCTCTAATGCAGCTCTGTTGACCTGGTTTCTCTGGCTCTACAGCAGCTCTGCTGACCTTGTTCTCTGCCTCTAAAGCAGCTCTGCTGACCTGGTTCTTAGGCTCTAGAGCAGGTCTGCTGACCTGGTTCTTAGGCTCTAGAGCAGCTCTGCTGACCTGGTTCTCAGGCTCTAAAGCTGCTCTGCAGACCTGGTTCTCTGGCTCTAGCTCTGCTGACCTGGTTCTCTGGCTCTAGAGAAGCTCAGTTGACCTGGGTCTTAGGCTCTAGAGCAGCTCTGATGACCTGGTTCTAAAGCAGGTCTGCTGACCTGGTTCTCTCCCTCTAAAGCAGCTCTGCTGACCTGGTTCTCTGGCTCTAGAGCAGCTCTGCTGACCTGGTTCTCTGGATCTAGAGCAGCTCTGTTGACTTTGTTCTTAGACTCTAGAGCAGGTCTGCTGACCTGGTTGTCTGGCTCTAAAGCAGCTCTGCTGAACTGGTTCGCTGGCTCTAAAGCAGCTCTGCTGACCTGGTTCTCTCCCTCTAAAGCAGCTCTGCTGACCTGGTTCGCTGGCTCTAAAGCAGCTCTGCTGACGTGGTTCTCTCCCTCTTAAGCAGCTCTGCTGACCTGGTTTCTCTGGCTCTACAGCAGCTCTGCTGACCTGGTTTTCTGGCTCTAGAGCAGCTCTGCTGACCTGGTTCTCTGGCTTTAATGCAGCTCTGTTGACCTGGTTTCTCTGGCTCTACAGCAGCTCTGCTGAACTCGTTCTCTGCCTCTAGAGCAGCTCTGCTGAACTGGTTCTTAGGCTCTAGAGCAGCTCTGCTGGCCCGGTTCTCTGGCTCTAAAGCAGCTCTGCTGACCTGCTTCTCTGTTTCTAAAGCGGCTCCGGGTTCTCTGGCTCTAACGCAGCTCTGCTGACCTGGTTCTAAAGCGACTCTGCTGACATGGTTCTCTCCCTCTAAAGCAGCTCTGCTGATCTGGTTCCCTGGCTCTAAAGCAGCTCTGTTGTCCTGGTTCTCTGGCTCTAGAACAGCTCTGCTGACCTGGTTCTAAGGCTCTAGAGCAGCTTTGCTGCCCTGGTTCTCTGGCTCAAAAGCAGCTCTGCTGACCTGGTTCAATGGCTCTAAAGCAGCTTTGATGACCTTCTTCTATGGCACTACAGAAGCTCCACTGAACTGGTTCTCTGCCTCTACAGCAGGTCTGCTAACCTGGTTCTTAGGCTCTAGAACATCTCTGCTGACCTGGTTCCGAGGCTCTAAAGCTGCTCTGCTGACCTGATTCTCTGGCTCTAGCTCTGCTGGCCTGGTTCTCTGGCTCTAGAGAAGCTCTGCTGACCTGGTTCTTAGGCTCTAGAGCAGCTCTGATGACCTGGTCCTCTGGCTCTAGTGTAGCTCTGCTGACCTGGTTCTCTGGCTCTAAAGCAGCTCTGCTGACCTGGTTCTCTGCCTCTAGAGCAGCTCTGCTGACCTGGTTTCTCTGGCTCTACAGCAGCTCTACTGACCTGGTTCTCTGGTTCTAGAGCAGCTCTGCTGACCTGGTTCTCTGGCTCTAATGCAGCTCTGTTGACCTGGTTTCTCTGGATCTACAGCAGCTCTGCTGACCTGGTTCTCTGCCTCTAAAGCAGCTCTGCTGACCTGGTTCTTAGGTTCTAGAGCAGCTCTGCTGACCTGGTTCTCTGGCTCTAAAGCAGTTCTGCTGACCTGGTTCTCTGGCTCTAAAGCAGCTCATCTGACCTTGTCCTCTGGCTCTAAAGCGTCTCCGGGTTCTCTGGCTCTAAAGCAGCTCTGCTGACCTGGTTCTCTGGCTCTAAAGTGGCTCTGCTGACCTGGTTCTCTGGCTCTAAAGCAGCTTTGCTGACCTGGTTCTTAGGCTCTAGAGAAGCTCTGCTGACCTTGTTCTCTGGCTCTAAAGCGGCTCCGGGTTCTCTGGCTCTAAAGCAGCTCTGCTGACCTGGTTCTCTGGATCTAAAGTGGCTCTGCTGACCTGGTTCTCTGGCTCTAAAGCAGCTTTGCTGACCTCGTTCTTAGGCTCTAGAGAAGCTCTGCTGACCTGGTTCTCTGGCTCTAAAGCAGCTCTGCTGACCTGGTTCTCTGGCTCTAAAGCAGCTCTGCTGACCTTGTTCTCTGGCTCTAAAGCGGCTCCGGGTTCTCTGGCTCTAAAGCAGCTCTGCTGACCTGCTTCTCTGGCTCTAAAGTGGCTCTGCTGACCTGGTTCTGTGGCTCTAAAGCAGCTCTGCTGACCTGATTCTAAAGCGGATCTGCTGACCTGCTTCTCTCCCTCTAAAGCAGCTCTGCTGACCTGGTTCCCTGGCTCTAAAGCAGCTCTATTGTCCTGGTTCTCAGGCTCTAGAGCAGCTCTGCTGACCTGGTTCTTAGGCTCTAGAGCAGCTCTTCTGCCCTGGTTCTCTGGCTCAAAAGCAGCTCTGCTGACCTGGTTCTATGGCTCTAAAGCAGCTCTGCTGAACTGGTTCTCTGGCTCTACAGAAGCTCTGCTGAACTGGTTCTCTGCCTCTAGAGCAGGTCTGCTTACCTGGTTCTTAGGCTCTAGAGCAGCTCTGCTGACCTGGTTCTCAGGCTCTAAAGATGCTCTGCAGACCTGGTTCTCTGGCTCTAGCTCTGCTGACCTGGTTCTCTGGCTCTAGAGAAGCTCAGTTGACCTGGTTCTTAGGCTCTAGAGCAGCTCTGATTACCTGGTTCTAAAGCAGGTCTGCTGACCTGGTTCTCTCCCTCTAAAGCAGCTCTGCTGACATGGTTCTCTGGCTCTAGAGCAGCTCTGCTGACCTGGTTCTCTGGATCTAGAGCAGCTCTGTTGACTTGGTTCTTAGGCTCTAGAGCAGCTCTGCTGACCTGGTTCTCTGGCTCTAAAGCAGCTCTGCTGACCTGGTTCGCTGGCTCTAAAGCAGCTCTGCTGACCTGGTTCGCTGGCTCTAAAGCAGCTCTGCTGACGTGGTTCTCTCCCTCTTAAGCAGCTCTGCTGACCTGGTTTCTCTGGCTCTACAGCAGCTCTGCTGGCCTGGTTCTCTGCCTCTACAGCAGCTCTGCTGACCCGGTTCTCTGCCTCTAGAGCAGGTCTGCTGACCTGGTTTCTCTGGCTCTACAGCAGCTCTGCTGACCTGGTTTTCTGGCTCTAGAGCAGCTCTGCTGACCTGGTTCTCTGGCTCTAATGCAGCTCTGTTGACCTGGTTTCTCTGGCTCTACAGCAGCTCTGCTGAACTCGTTCTCTGCCTCTAGAGTAGCTCTGCTGACCTGGTTCTTAGGCTCTAGAGCAGCTCTGCTGACCCGGTTCTCTGGCTCTAAAGCAGCTCTGCTGACCTGCTTTTCTGGCTCTAAAGCAGCTCTGCTGACCTGCTTCTCTGGCTCTAAGGCGGCTCCGGGTTCTCTGGCTCTAAAGCAGCTCTGCTGACCTGGTTCTCTGGGTCTTAAGTGGCTCTGATGACATGGTTCTCTGGCTCTAAAGCAGCTCTGCTGACCTGGTTCTAAATCGACTCTGCTGACATGGTTCTCTCCCTCTAAAGCAGCTCTGCTGACCTGGTTCCCTGGCTCTAAAGCAGCTCTGTTGTCCTGGTTCTCTGGCTCTAGAACAGCTCTGCTGACCTGGTTCTAAGGCTCTCCAGCAGCTCTGCTGCCCTGGTTCTCTGGCTCAAAAGCAGCTCTGCTGACCTGGTTCAATGGCAATAAAGCAGCTCTGATGACCTTGTTCTCTGGCTCTACAGAAGCTCCACTGAACTGGTTCTCTGCCTCTACAGCAGGTCTGCTGACCTGATTCTTAGGCTCTAGAGCATCTCTGCTGACCTGGTTCTCAGGCTCTAAAGCTGCTCTGCTGACCTGATTCTCTGGCTCTAGCTCTGCTGGCCTGGTTCTCTGGCTCTAGAGAAGCTCTGCTGACCTGGTTCTTAGGCTCTAGAGCAGCTCTGATGACCTGGTCCTCTGGCTCTAGAGAAGCTCTGCTGACCTGGTTCTCTGGCTCTAATCCAGCTCTGTTGACCTGGCTTCTCTGGCTCTAGAGCAGCTCTGCTGACCTCGTTCTCTGCCTCTAGAGCAGCTCTGCTGAACTGGTTCTTAGGCTCTAGAGGAGCTCTGCTGGCCTGATTCTCTGGCTCTAGAGAAGCTCTGCTGACCTGGTTCTTAGGCTCTAGAGCAGCTCTGATGACCTGGTCCTCTGGCTCTAGAGCAGCTCTGCTGACCTGGTTCTCTAGCTCTAAAGCAGCTCTGCTGACCCAGTTCTCTGCCTCTAGAGCAGCTCTGCTGACCTGGTTTCTCTGGCTCTACAGCAGCTCTACTGACCTGGTTCTCTGGTTCTAGAGCAGCTCTGCTGACCTGGTTCTCTGGCTCTAATGCAGCTCTGTTGACCTGGTTTCTCTGGATCTACAGTAGCTCTGCTGACCTGGTTCTCTGCCTCTAAAGCAGCTCTGCTGACCTGGTTCTTAGGTTCTAGAGCAGCTCTGCTGACCTGGTTCTCTGGCTCTAAAGCAGTTCTGCTGACCTGGTTCTCTGGCTCTAAAGCAGCTCTTCTGACCTTGTCCTCTGGCTCTAAAGCGGCTCCGGGTTCTCTGGCTCTAAAGCAGCTCTGCTGACCTGGTTCTCTGGCTCTAAGGTGGCTCTGCTGACCTGGTTCTCTGGCTCTAAAGCAGCTTTGCTGACCTGGTTCTTAGGCTCTAGAGAAGCTCTGCTGACCTTGTTCTCTGGCTCTAAAGCGGGTGTGGGTTCTCTGGCTCTAAAGCAGCTCTGCTGACCTGGTTCTCTGGCTCTAAAGCAGCTTTGCTGACCTCGTTCTTAGGCTCTAGAGAAGCTCTGCTGACCTGGTTCTCTGGCTCTAAAGCAGCTCTGCTGACCTGGTTCTCTGGCTCTAAAGTGGCTCTGCTGACCTGGTTCTCTGGCTCTAAAGCAGCTTTGCTGACCTCGTTCTTAGGCTCTAGAGAAGCTCTGCTGACCTGGTTCTCTGGCTCTAAAGCAGCTCTGCTGACCTGGTTCTCTGGCTCTAAAGCAGCTCTGCTGACCTGGTTCTCTGGCTCTAAAGTGGCTCTGCTGACCTGGTTCTCTGGCTCTAAAGCAGCTTTGCTGACCTCGTTCTTAGGCTCTAGAGAAGCTCTGCTGACCTGGTTCTCTGGCTCTAAAGCAGCTCTGCTGACCTGGTTCTCTGGCTCTAAAGCAGCTCTGCTGACCTGGTTCTCTGGCTCTAAAGCGGCTCCGGGTTCTCTGGCTCTAAAGCAGCTCTGCTGACCTGCTTCTCTGGCTCTAAAGTGGCTCTGCTGACCTGGTTCTGTGGCTCTAAAGCAGCTCTGCTGACCTGATTCTAAAGCGGATCTGCTGACCTGGTTCTCTCCCTCTAAAGCAGCTCTGCTGACCTGGTTCCCTGGCTCTAAAGCAGCTCTCTTGTCCTGGTTCTCTGGCTCTAGAACAGCTCTGCTGACCTGGTTCTCTGGCTCTAAAGTGGCTCTGCTGACCTGGTTCTCTGGCTCTAAAGCAGCTTTGCTGACCTCGTTCTTAGGCTCTAGAGAAGCTCTGCTGACCTGGTTCTCTGGCTCTAAAGCAGCTCTGCTGACCTGGTTCTCTGGCTCTAAAGCAGCTCTGCTGACCTGGTTCTCTGGCTCTAAAGCGGCTCCGGGTTCTCTGGCTCTAAAGCAGCTCTGCTGACCTGCTTCTCTGGCTCTAAAGTGGCTCTGCTGACCTGGTTCTGTGGCTCTAAAGCAGCTCTGCTGACCTGATTCTAAAGCGGATCTGCTGACCTGGTTCTCTCCCTCTAAAGCAGCTCTGCTGACCTGGTTTCCTGGCTCTAAAGCAGCTCTGTTGTCCTGGTTCTCAGGCTCTAGAGCAGCTCTGCTGACCTGGTTCTTAGTCTCTAGAGCAGCTCTGCTGCCCTGGTTTTCTGGCTCAAAAGCAGCTCTGCTGACCTGGTTCTATGGCTCAAAAGCAGCTCTGCTGAACTGGTTCTCTGGCTCTACAGAAGCTCTGCTGAACTGGTTCTCTGCCTCTAGAGCAGGTCTGCTTACCTGGTTCTTAGGCTCTAGAGCAGCTCTGCTGACCTGGTTCTCAGGCTCTAAAGCTGCTCTGCAGACCTGGTTCTTAGGCTCTAGAGAAGCTCTGCTGACCTTGTTCTCTGGCTCTAATGCGGCTCCGGGTTCTCTGGCTCTAAAGCAGCTCTGCTGACCTGGTTCTCTGGCTCTAAAGTGGCTCTGCTGACCTGGTTCTCTGGCTCTAGAACAGCTCTGCTGACCTGGTTCTAAGGCTCTACAGCAGCTCTGCTGCCCTGGTTCTCTGGCTCAAAAGCAGCTCTGCTGACCTGGTTCAATGGCAATAAAGCAGCTCTGATGACCTTGTTCTCTGGCTCTACAGAAGCTCCACTGAACTGGTTCTCTGCCTCTACAGCAGGTCTGCTGACCTGATTCTTAGGCTCTAGAGCATCTCTGCTGACCTGGTTCTCAGGCTCTAAAGCTGCTCTGCTGACCTGATTCTCTGGCTCTAGCTCTGCTGGCCTGGTTCTCTGGCTCTAGAGAAGCTCTGCTGACCTGGTTCTTAGGCTCTAGAGCAGCTCTGATGACCTGGTCCTCTGGCTCTAGAGAAGCTCTGCTGACCTGGTTCTCTGGCTCTAATGCAGCTCTGTTGACCTGGTTTCTCTGGCTCTAGAGCAGCTCTGCTGACCTCGTTCTCTGCCTCTAGAGCAGATCTGCTGAACTGGTTCTTAGGCTCTAGAGGAGCTCTGCTGGCCTGATTCTCTGGCTCTAGAGAAGCTCTGCTGACCTGGTTCTTAGGCTCTAGAGCAGCTCTGATGACCTGGTCCTCTGGCTCTAGAGCAGCTCTGCTGACCTGGTTCTCTAGCTCTAAAGCAGCTCTGCTGACCCAGTTCTCTGCCTCTAGAGCAGCTCTGCTGACCTGGTTTCTCTGGCTCTACAGCAGCTCTACTGACCTGGTTCTCTGGTTCTAGAGCAGCTCTGCTGACCTGGTTCTCTGGCTCTAATGCAGCTCTGTTGACCTGGTTTCTCTGGATCTACAGTAGCTCTGCTGACCTGGTTCTCTGCCTCTAAAGCAGCTCTGCTGACCTGGTTCTTAGGTTCTAGAGCAGCTCTGCTGACCTGGTTCTCTGGCTCTAAAGCAGTTCTGCTGACCTGGTTCTCTGGCTCTAAAGCAGCTCTTCTGACCTTGTCCTCTGGCTCTAAAGCGGCTCCGGGTTCTCTGGCTCTAAAGCAGCTCTGCTGACCTGGTTCTCTGGCTCTAAGGTGGCTCTGCTGACCTGGTTCTCTGGCTCTAAAGCAGCTTTGCTGACCTGGTTCTTAGGCTCTAGAGAAGCTCTGCTGACCTTGTTCTCTGGCTCTAAAGCGGGTGTGGGTTCTCTGGCTCTAAAGCAGCTCTGCTGACCTGGTTCTCTGGCTCTAAAGCAGCTTTGCTGACCTCGTTCTTAGGCTCTAGAGAAGCTCTGCTGACCTGGTTCTCTGGCTCTAAAGCAGCTCTGCTGACCTGGTTCTCTGGCTCTAAAGTGGCTCTGCTGACCTGGTTCTCTGGCTCTAAAGCAGCTTTGCTGACCTCGTTCTTAGGCTCTAGAGAAGCTCTGCTGACCTGGTTCTCTGGCTCTAAAGCAGCTCTGCTGACCTGGTTCTCTGGCTCTAAAGCAGCTCTGCTGACCTGGTTCTCTGGCTCTAAAGTGGCTCTGCTGACCTGGTTCTCTGGCTCTAAAGCAGCTTTGCTGACCTCGTTCTTAGGCTCTAGAGAAGCTCTGCTGACCTGGTTCTCTGGCTCTAAAGCAGCTCTGCTGACCTGGTTCTCTGGCTCTAAAGCAGCTCTGCTGACCTGGTTCTCTGGCTCTAAAGCGGCTCCGGGTTCTCTGGCTCTAAAGCAGCTCTGCTGACCTGCTTCTCTGGCTCTAAAGTGGCTCTGCTGACCTGGTTCTGTGGCTCTAAAGCAGCTCTGCTGACCTGATTCTAAAGCGGATCTGCTGACCTGGTTCTCTCCCTCTAAAGCAGCTCTGCTGACCTGGTTCCCTGGCTCTAAAGCAGCTCTGTTGTCCTGGTTCTCTGGCTCTAGAACAGCTCTGCTGACCTGGTTCTCTGGCTCTAAAGTGGCTCTGCTGACCTGGTTCTCTGGCTCTAAAGCAGCTTTGCTGACCTCGTTCTTAGGCTCTAGAGAAGCTCTGCTGACCTGGTTCTCTGGCTCTAAAGCAGCTCTGCTGACCTGGTTCTCTGGCTCTAAAGCAGCTCTGCTGACCTGGTTCTCTGGCTCTAAAGCGGCTCCGGGTTCTCTGGCTCTAAAGCAGCTCTGCTGACCTGCTTCTCTGGCTCTAAAGTGGCTCTGCTGACCTGGTTCTGTGGCTCTAAAGCAGCTCTGCTGACCTGATTCTAAAGCGGATCTGCTGACCTGGTTCTCTCCCTCTAAAGCAGCTCTGCTGACCTGGTTTCCTGGCTCTAAAGCAGCTCTGTTGTCCTGGTTCTCAGGCTCTAGAGCAGCTCTGCTGACCTGGTTCTTAGTCTCTAGAGCAGCTCTGCTGCCCTGGTTTTCTGGCTCAAAAGCAGCTCTGCAGACCTGGTTCTATGGCTCAAAAGCAGCTCTGCTGAACTGGTTCTCTGGCTCTACAGAAGCTCTGCTGAACTGGTTCTCTGCCTCTAGAGCAGGTCTGCTTACCTGGTTCTTAGGCTCTAGAGCAGCTCTGCTGACCTGGTTCTCAGGCTCTAAAGCTGCTCTGCAGACCTGGTTCTTAGGCTCTAGAGAAGCTCTGCTGACCTTGTTCTCTGGCTCTAATGCGGCTCCGGGTTCTCTGGCTCTAAAGCAGCTCTGCTGACCTGGTTCTCTGGCTCTAAAGTGGCTCTGCTGACCTGGTTCTCTGGCTCTAAAGCAGCTTTGCTGACCTCGTTCTTAGGCTCTAGAGAAGCTCTGCTGACCTGGTTCTCTGGCTCTAAAGCAGCTCTGCTGACCTAGTTCTCTGGCTCTAAAGCAGCTCTGCTGACCTGGTTCTCTGGCTCTAAAGCGGCTCCGGGTTCTCTGGCTCTAAAGCAGCTCTGCTGACCTGCTTCTCTGGCTCTAAAGTGGCTCTGCTGACCTGGTTCTGTGGCTCTAAAGCAGCTCTGCTGACCTGATTCTAAAGCGGATCTGCTGACCTGGTTCCCTCCCTCTAAAGCAGCTTTGCTGACCTGGTTCCCTGGCTCTAAAGCAGCTCTGTTGTCCTGGTTCTCAGGCTCTAGAGCAGCTCTGCTGACCTGGTTCTTAGGCTGTAGAGCAGCTCTGCTGCCCTGGTTTTCTGGCTCAAAAGCAGCTCTGCTGACCTGGTTCTATGGCTCTAAAGCAGCTCTGCTGAACTGGTTCTCTGGCTCTACAGAAGCTCTGCTGAACTGGTTCTCTGCCTCTAGAGCAGGTCTGCTGACCTGGTTCTTAGGCTCTAGAGCAGCTCTGCTGACCTGGTTCTCAGGCTCTAAAGCTGCTCTGCAGACCTGGTTCTCTGGCTCTAGCTCTGCTGACCTGGTTCTCTGGCTAAAGAGAAGCTATGTTGACCTCGTTCTAAGGCTCTAGAGCAGCTCTGATGACCTGGTTCTAAAGCAGGTCTGCTGACCTGGTTCTCTCCCTCTAAAGCAGCTCTGCTGACCTGGTTCTCTGGCTCTAGAGGAGCTCTGCTGAACTGGTTCTCTGGATCTAGAGCAGCTCTGTTGACTTGGTTCTTAGGCTCTAGAGCAACTCTGCTGACCTGGTTCTCTGGCTCTAAAGCAGCTCTGCTGAGCTGGTTCGCTGGCTCTAAAGCAGCTCTGCTGACCTGGTTCTCTCCCTCTAAAGCAGCTCTGCTGACCTGGTTCGCTGACTCTAAAGCAGCTCTGCTGACGTGGTTCTCTCCCTCTTAAGCAGCTCTGCTGACCTGGTTTCTCTGGCTCTACAGCAGCTCTGCTGACCTGGTTCTCTGCCTCTACAGCAGCTCTGCTGACCCGGTTCTCTGCCTCTAGAGCAGCTCTGCTGACCTGGTTTCTCTGGCTCTACAGCAGCTCTGCTGACCTGGTTTTCTGGCTCTAGAGCAGCTCTGCTGACCTGGTTCTCTGGCTCTATGCAGCTCTGTTGACCTGGTTTCTCTGGCTCTACAGCAGCTCTGCTGAACTCGTTCTCTGCCTCTAGAGTAGCTCTGCTGACCTGGTTCTTAGGCTCTAGAGCAGCTCTGCTGACCCGGTTCTCTGGCTCTAAAGCAGCTCTGCTGACCTGCTTCTCTGGCTCTAAAGCAGCTCTGCTGACCTGCTTCTCTGGCTCTAAGGCGGCTCCGGGTTCTCTGGCTCTAAAGCAGCTCTGCTGACCTGGTTCTCTGGGTCTTAAGTGGCTCTGCTGACATGGTTCTCTGGCTCTAAAGCAGCTCTGCTGACCTGGTTCTAAATCGACTCTGCTGACATGGTTCTCTCCCTCTAAAGCAGCTCTGCTGACCTGGTTCCCTGGCTCTAAAGCAGCTCTGTTGTCCTGGTTCTCTGGCTCTAGAACAGCTCTGCTGACCTGGTTCTAAGGCTCTACAGCAGCTCTGCTGCCCTGGTTCTCTGGGTCAAAAGCAGCTCTGCTGACCTGGTTCAATGGCAATAAAGCAGCTCTGATGACCTTGTTCTCTGGCTCTACAGAAGCTCCACTGAACTGGTTCTCTGCCTCTACAGCAGGTCTGCTGACCTGATTCTTAGGCTCTAGAGCATCTCTGCTGACCTGGTTCTCAGGCTCTAAAGCTGCTCTGCTGACCTGATTCTCTGGCTCTAGCTCTGCTGGCCTGGTTCTCTGGCTCTAGAGAAGCTCTGCTGACCTGGTTCTTAGGCTCTAGAGCAGCTCTGATGACCTGGTCCTCTGGCTCTAGAGAAGCTCTGCTGACCTGGTTCTCTGGCTCTAATGCAGCTCTGTTGACCTGGTTTCTCTGGCTCTACAGCAGCTCTGCTGAACTCGTTCTCTGCCTCTAGAGCAGCTCTGCTGAACTGGTTCTTAGGCTCTTGAGGAGCTCTGCTGGCCTGATTCTCTGGCTCTAGAGAAGCTCTGCTGACCTGGTTCTTAGGCTCTAGAGCAGCTCTGATGACCTGGTCCTCTGGCTCTAGAGCAGCTCTGCTGACCTGGTTCTCTAGCTCTAAAGCAGCTCTGCTGACCCAGTTCTCTGCCTCTAGAGCAGCCCTGCTGACCTGGTTTCTCTAGCTCTACAGCAGCTCTACTGACCTGGTTCTCTGGTTCTAGAGCAGCTCTGCTGACCTGGTTCTCTGGCTCTAATGCAGCTCTGTTGACCTGGTTTCTCTGGATCTACAGCAGCTCTGCTGACCTGGTTCTCTGCCTCTAAAGCAGCTCTGCTGACCTGGTTCTTAGGTTCTAGAGCAGCTCTGCTGACCTGGTTCTCTGGCTCTAAAGCAGTTCTGCTGACCTGGTTCTCTGGCTCTAAAGCAGCTCTTCTGACCTTGTCCTCTGGCTCTAAAGCGGCTCCGGGTTCTCTGGCTCTAAAGCAGCTCTGCTGACCTGGTTCTCTGGCTCTAAGGTGGCTCTGCTGACCTGGTTCTCTGGCTCTAAAGCAGCTTTGCTGACCTGGTTCTTAGGCTCTAGAGAAGCTCTGCTGACCTTGTTCTCTGGCTCTAAAGCGGGTGTGGGTTCTCTGGCTCTAAAGCAGCTCTGCTGACCTGGTTCTCTGGCTCTAAAGACGCTCTGCTGACCTGGTTCTCTGGCTCTAAAGCAGCTTTGCTGACCTCGTTCTTAGGCTCTAGAGAAGCTCTGCTGACCTGGTTCTCTGGCTCTAAAGCAGCTCTGCTGACCTGGTTCTCTGGCTCTAAAGCAGCTCTGCTGACCTGGTTCTCTGGCTCTAAAGCGGCTCCGGGTTCTCTGGCTCTAAAGCAGCTCTGCTGACCTGCTTCTCTGGCTCTAAAGTGGCTCTGCTGACCTGGTTCTGTGGCTCTAAAGCAGCTCTGCTGACCTGATTCTAAAGCGGATCTGCTGACCTGGTTCTCTCCCTCTAAAGCAGCTCTGCTGACCTGGTTCCCTGGCTCTAAAGCAGCTCTGTTGTCCTGGTTCTCTGGCTCTAGAACAGCTCTGCTGACCTGGTTCTCTGGCTCTAAAGTGGCTCTGCTGACCTGGTTCTCTGGCTCTAAAGCAGCTTTGCTGACCTCGTTCTTAGGCTCTAGAGAAGCTCTGCTGACCTGGTTCTCTGGCTCTAAAGCAGCTCTGCTGACCTGGTTCTCTGGCTCTAAAGCAGCTCTGCTGACGTGGTTCTCTGGCTCTAAAGCGGCTCCGGGTTCTCTGGCTCTAAAGCAGCTCTGCTGACCTGCTTCTCTGGCTCTAAAGTGGCTCTGCTGACCTGGTTCTGTGGCTCTAAAGCAGCTCTGCTGACCTGATTCTAAAGCGGATCTGCTGACCTGGTTCTCTCCCTCTAAAGCAGCTCTGCTGGCCTGGTTCCCTGGCTCTAAAGCAGCTCTTTTGTCCTGGTTCTCAGGCTCTAGAGCAGCTCTGCTGACCTGGTTCTTAGTCTCTAGAGCAGCTCTGCTGCCCTGGTTTTCTGGCTCAAAAGCAGCTCTGCTGACCTGGTTCTATGGCTCAAAAGCAGCTCTGCTGAACTGGTTCTCTGGCTCTACAGAAGCTCTGCTGAACTGGTTCTCTGCCTCTAGAGCAGGTCTGCTTACCTGGTTCTTAGGCTCTAGAGCAGCTCTGCTGACCTGGTTCTCAGGCTCTAAAGCTGCTCTGCAGACCTGGTTCTTAGGCTCTAGAGAAGCTCTGCTGACCTTGTTCTCTGGCTCTAATGCGGCTCCGGCTTCTCTGGCTCTAAAGCAGCTCTGCTGACCTGGTTCTCTGGCTCTAAAGTGGCTCTGCTGACCTGGTTCTCTGGCTCTAAAGCAGCTTTGCTGACCTCGTTCTTAGGCTCTAGAGAAGCTCTGCTGACCTGGTTCTCTGGCTCTAAAGCAGCTCTGCTGACCTAGTTCTCTGGCTCTAAAGCAGCTCTGCTGACCTGGTTCTCTGGCTCTAAAGCGGCTCCGGGTTCTCTGGCTCTAAAGCAGCTCTGCTGACCTGCTTCTCTGGCTCTAAAGTGGCTCTGCTGACCTGGTTGTGTGGCTCTAAAGCAGCTCTGCTGACCTGATTCTAAAGCGGATCTGCTGACCTGGTTCCCTCCCTCTAAAGCAGCTTTGCTGACCTGGTTCCCTGGCTCTAAAGCAGCTCTGTTATCCTGGTTCTCAGGCTCTAGAGCAGCTCTGCTGACCTGGTTCTTAGGCTGTAGAGCAGCTCTGCTGCCCTGGTTCTCTGGCTCAAAAGCAGCTCTGCTGACCTGGTTCTATGGCTCTAAAGCAGCTCTGCTGAACTGGTTCTCTGGCTCTACAGAAGCTCTGCTGAACTGGTTCTCTGCCTCTAGAGCAGGTCTGCTGACCTGGTTCTTAGGCTCTAGAGCAGCTCTGCTGACCTGGTTCTCAGGCTCTAAAGCTGCTCTGCAGACCTGGTTCTCTGGCTCTAGCTCTGCTGACCTGGTTCTCTGGCTAAAGAGAAGCTATGTTGACCACGTTCTAAGGCTCTAGAGCAGCTCTGATGACCTGGTTCTAAAGCAGGTCTGCTGACCTTGTTCTCTCCCTCTAAAGCAGCTCTGCTGACCTGGTTCTCTGGCTCTAGAGGAGCTGTGCTGAACTGGTTCTCTGGATCTAGAGCAGCTCTGTTGACTTGGTTCTTAGGCTCTAGAGCAACTCTGCTGACCTGGTTCTCTGGCTCTAAAGCAGCTCTGCTGAGCTGGTTCGCTGGCTCTAAAGCAGCTCTGCTGACCTGGTTCTCTCCCTCTAAAGCAGCTCTGCTGACCTGGTTCGCTGACTCTAAAGCAGCTCTGCTGACGTGGTTCTCTCCCTCTTAAGCAGCTCTGCTGACCTGGTTTCTCTGGCTCTACAGCAGCTCTGCTGACCTGGTTCTCTGCCTCTACAGCAGCTCTGCTGACCCGGTTCTCTGCCTCTAGAGCAGCTCTGCTGACCTGGTTTCTCTGGCTCTACAGCAGCTCTGCTGACCTGGTTTTCTGGCTCTAGAGCAGCTCTGCTGACCTGGTTCTCTGGCTCTATGCAGCTCTGTTGACCTGGTTTCTCTGGCTCTACAGCAGCTCTGCTGAACTCGTTCTCTGCCTCTAGAGTAGCTCTGCTGACCTGGTTCTTAGGCTCTAGAGCAGCTCTGCTGACCCGGTTCTCTGGCTCTAAAGCAGCTCTGCTGACCTGCTTCTCTGGCTCTAAAGCAGCTCTGCTGACCTGCTTCACTGGCTCTAAGGCGGCTCCGGGTTCTCTGGCTCTAAAGCAGCTCTGCTGACCTGGTTCTCTGGGTCTTAAGTGGCTCTGCTGACATGGTTCTCTGGCTCTAAAGCAGCTCTGCTGACCTGGTTCTAAAGCGACTCTGCTGACATGGTTCTCTCCCTCTAAAGCAGCTCTGCTGACCTGGTTCCCTGGCTCTAAAGCAGCTCTGTTGTCCTGGTTCTCTGGCTCTAAAGCAGCTCTGCTGACCTGGTTCTGTGGCTCTAAAGCAGCTCTGCTGACCTGATTCTAAAGCGGATCTGCTGACCTGGTTCTCTCCCTCTAAAGCAGCTCTGCTGACCTGGTTCCCTGGCTCTAAAGCAGCTCTGTTGTCCTGGTTCTCTGGCTCTAGAACAGCTCTGCTGACCTGGTTCTCTGGCTCTAAAGTGGCTCTGCTGACCTGGTTCTCTGACTCTAAAGCAGCTTTGCTGACCTCGTTCTTAGGCTCTAGAGAAGCTCTGCTGACCTGGTTCTCTGGCTCTAAAGCAGCTCTGCTGACCTGGTTCTCTGGCTCTAAAGCAGCTCTGCTGACCTGGTTCTCTGGCTCTAAAGCGGCTCCGGGTTCTCTGGCTCTAAAGCAGCTCTGCTGACCTGCTTCTCTGGCTCTAAAGTGGCTCTGCTGACCTGGTTCTGTGGCTCTAAAGCAGCTCTGCTGACCTGATTCTAAAGCGGATCTGCTGACCTGGTTCTCTCCCTCTAAAGCAGCTCTGCTGACCTGGTTCCCTGGCTCTAAAGCAGCTCTGTTGTCCTGGTTCTCAGGCTCTAGAGCAGCTCTGCTGACCTGGTTCTTAGTCTCTAGAGCAGCTCTGCTGCCCTGGTTTTCTGGCTCAAAAGCAGCTCTGCTGACCTGGTTCTATGGCTCAAAAGCAGCTCTGCTGAACTGGTTCTCTGGCTCTACAGAAGCTCTGCTGAACTGGTTCTCTGCCTCTAGAGCAGGTCTGCTTACCTGGTTCTTAGGCTCTAGAGCAGCTCTGCTGACCTGGTTCTCAGGCTCTAAAGCTGCTCTGCAGACCTGGTTCTTAGGCTCTAGAGAAGCTCTGCTGACCTTGTTCTCTGGCTCTAATGCGGCTCCGGGTTCTCTGGCTCTAAAGCAGCTCTGCTGACCTGGTTCTCTGGCTCTAAAGTGGCTCTGCTGACCTGGTTCTCTGGCTCTAAAGCAGCTTTGCTGACCTCGTTCTTAGGCTCTAGAGAAGCTCTGCTGACCTGGTTCTCTGGCTCTAAAGCAGCTCTGCTGACCTAGTTCTCTGGCTCTAAAGCAGCTCTGCTGACCTGGTTCTCTGGCTCTAAAGCGGCTCCGGGTTCTCTGGCTCTAAAGCAGCTCTGCTGACCTGCTTCTCTGGCTCTAAAGTGGCTCTGCTGACCTGGTTCTGTGGCTCTAAAGCAGCTCTGCTGACCTGATTCTAAAGCGGATCTGCTGACCTGGTTCCCTCCCTCTAAAGCAGCTTTGCTGACCTGGTTCCCTGGCTCTAAAGCAGCTCTGTTGTCCTGGTTCTCAGGCTCTAGAGCAGCTCTGCTGACCTGGTTCTTAGGCTGTAGAGCAGCTCTGCTGCCCTGGTTCTCTGGCTCAAAAGCAGCTCTGCTGACCTGGTTCTATGGCTCTAAAGCAGCTCTGCTGAACTGGTTCTCTGGCTCTACAGAAGCTCTGCTGAACTGGTTCTCTGCCTCTAGAGCAGGTCTGCTGACCTGGTTCTTAGGCTCTAGAGCAGTTCTGCTGACCTGGTTCTCAGGCTCTAAAGCTGCTCTGCAGACCTGGTTCTCTGGCTCTAGCTCTGCTGACCTGGTTCTCTGGCTAAAGAGAAGCTATGTTGACCTTGTTCTAAGGCTCTAGAGCAGCTCTGATGACCTGGTTCTAAAGCAGGTCTGCTGACCTGGTTCTCTCCCTCTAAAGCAGCTCTGCTGACCTGGTTCTCTGGCTCTAGAGGAGCTCTGCTGAACTGGTTCTCTGGATCTAGAGCAGCTCTGTTGACTTGGTTCTTAGGCTCTAGAGCAACTCTGCTGACCTGGTTCTCTGGCTCTAAAGCAGCTCTGCTGAGCTGGTTCGCTGGCTCTAAAGCAGCTCTGCTGACCTGGTTCTCTCCCTCTAAAGCAGCTCTGCTGACCTGGTTCGCTGACTCTAAAGCAGCTCTGCTGACGTGGTTCTCTCCCTCTTAAGCAGCTCTGCTGACCTGGTTTCTCTCCCTCTAAAGCAGCTCTGCTGGCCTGGTTCCCTGGCTCTAAAGCAGCTCTTTTGTCCTGGTTCTCAGGCTCTAGAGCAGCTCTGCTGACCTGGTTCTTAGTCTCTAGAGCAGCTCTGCTGCCCTGGTTTTCTGGCTCAAAAGCAGCTCTGCTGACCTGGTTCTATGGCTCAAAAGCAGCTCTGCTGAACTGGTTCTCTGGCTCTACAGAAGCTCTGCTGAACTGGTTCTCTGCCTCTAGAGCAGGTCTGCTTACCTGGTTCTTAGGCTCTAGAGCAGCTCTGCTGACCTGGTTCTCAGGCTCTAAAGCTGCTCTGCAGACCTGGTTCTTAGGCTCTAGAGAAGCTCTGCTGACCTTGTTCTCTGGCTCTAATGCGGCTCCGGCTTCTCTGGCTCTAAAGCAGCTCTGCTGACCTGGTTCTCTGGCTCTAAAGTGGCTCTGCTGACCTGGTTCTCTGGCTCTAAAGCAGCTTTGCTGACCTCGTTCTTAGGCTCTAGAGAAGCTCTGCTGACCTGGTTCTCTGGCTCTAAAGCAGCTCTGCTGACCTAGTTCTCTGGCTCTAAAGCAGCTCTGCTGACCTGGTTCTCTGGCTCTAAAGCGGCTCCGGGTTCTCTGGCTCTAAAGCAGCTCTGCTGACCTGCTTCTCTGGCTCTAAAGTGGCTCTGCTGACCTGGTTGTGTGGCTCTAAAGCAGCTCTGCTGACCTGATTCTAAAGCGGATCTGCTGACCTGGTTCCCTCCCTCTAAAGCAGCTTTGCTGACCTGGTTCCCTGGCTCTAAAGCAGCTCTGTTATCCTGGTTCTCAGGCTCTAGAGCAGCTCTGCTGACCTGGTTCTTAGGCTGTAGAGCAGCTCTGCTGCCCTGGTTCTCTGGCTCAAAAGCAGCTCTGCTGACCTGGTTCTATGGCTCTAAAGCAGCTCTGCTGAACTGGTTCTCTGGCTCTACAGAAGCTCTGCTGAACTGGTTCTCTGCCTCTAGAGCAGGTCTGCTGACCTGGTTCTTAGGCTCTAGAGCAGCTCTGCTGACCTGGTTCTCAGGCTCTAAAGCTGCTCTGCAGACCTGGTTCTCTGGCTCTAGCTCTGCTGACCTGGTTCTCTGGCTAAAGAGAAGCTATGTTGACCACGTTCTAAGGCTCTAGAGCAGCTCTGATGACCTGGTTCTAAAGCAGGTCTGCTGACCTTGTTCTCTCCCTCTAAAGCAGCTCTGCTGACCTGGTTCTCTGGCTCTAGAGGAGCTGTGCTGAACTGGTTCTCTGGATCTAGAGCAGCTCTGTTGACTTGGTTCTTAGGCTCTAGAGCAACTCTGCTGACCTGGTTCTCTGGCTCTAAAGCAGCTCTGCTGAGCTGGTTCGCTGGCTCTAAAGCAGCTCTGCTGACCTGGTTCTCTCCCTCTAAAGCAGCTCTGCTGACCTGGTTCGCTGACTCTAAAGCAGCTCTGCTGACGTGGTTCTCTCCCTCTTAAGCAGCTCTGCTGACCTGGTTTCTCTGGCTCTACAGCAGCTCTGCTGACCTGGTTCTCTGCCTCTACAGCAGCTCTGCTGACCCGGTTCTCTGCCTCTAGAGCAGCTCTGCTGACCTGGTTTCTCTGGCTCTACAGCAGCTCTGCTGACCTGGTTTTCTGGCTCTAGAGCAGCTCTGCTGACCTGGTTCTCTGGCTCTATGCAGCTCTGTTGACCTGGTTTCTCTGGCTCTACAGCAGCTCTGCTGAACTCGTTCTCTGCCTCTAGAGTAGCTCTGCTGACCTGGTTCTTAGGCTCTAGAGCAGCTCTGCTGACCCGGTTCTCTGGCTCTAAAGCAGCTCTGCTGACCTGCTTCTCTGGCTCTAAAGCAGCTCTGCTGACCTGCTTCACTGGCTCTAAGGCGGCTCCGGGTTCTCTGGCTCTAAAGCAGCTCTGCTGACCTGGTTCTCTGGGTCTTAAGTGGCTCTGCTGACATGGTTCTCTGGCTCTAAAGCAGCTCTGCTGACCTGGTTCTAAAGCGACTCTGCTGACATGGTTCTCTCCCTCTAAAGCAGCTCTGCTGACCTGGTTCCCTGGCTCTAAAGCAGCTCTGTTGTCCTGGTTCTCTGGCTCTAAAGCAGCTCTGCTGACCTGGTTCTGTGGCTCTAAAGCAGCTCTGCTGACCTGATTCTAAAGCGGATCTGCTGACCTGGTTCTCTCCCTCTAAAGCAGCTCTGCTGACCTGGTTCCCTGGCTCTAAAGCAGCTCTGTTGTCCTGGTTCTCTGGCTCTAGAACAGCTCTGCTGACCTGGTTCTCTGGCTCTAAAGTGGCTCTGCTGACCTGGTTCTCTGACTCTAAAGCAGCTTTGCTGACCTCGTTCTTAGGCTCTAGAGAAGCTCTGCTGACCTGGTTCTCTGGCTCTAAAGCAGCTATGCTGACCTGGTTCTCTGGCTCTAAAGCAGCTCTGCTGACCTGGTTCTCTGGCTCTAAAGCGGCTCCGGGTTCTCTGGCTCTAAAGCAGCTCTGCTGACCTGCTTCTCTGGCTCTAAAGTGGCTCTGCTGACCTGGTTCTGTGGCTCTAAAGCAGCTCTGCTGACCTGATTCTAAAGCGGATCTGCTGACCTGGTTCTCTCCCTCTAAAGCAGCTCTGCTGACCTGGTTCCCTGGCTCTAAAGCAGCTCTGTTGTCCTGGTTCTCAGGCTCTAGAGCAGCTCTGCTGACCTGGTTCTTAGTCTCTAGAGCAGCTCTGCTGCCCTGGTTTTCTGGCTCAAAAGCAGCTCTGCTGACCTGGTTCTATGGCTCAAAAGCAGCTCTGCTGAACTGGTTCTCTGGCTCTACAGAAGCTCTGCTGAACTGGTTCTCTGCCTCTAGAGCAGGTCTGCTTACCTGGTTCTTAGGCTCTAGAGCAGCTCTGCTGACCTGGTTCTCAGGCTCTAAAGCTGCTCTGCAGACCTGGTTCTTAGGCTCTAGAGAAGCTCTGCTGACCTTGTTCTCTGGCTCTAATGCGGCTCCGGGTTCTCTGGCTCTAAAGCAGCTCTGCTGACCTGGTTCTCTGGCTCTAAAGTGGCTCTGCTGACCTGGTTCTCTGGCTCTAAAGCAGCTTTGCTGACCTCGTTCTTAGGCTCTAGAGAAGCTCTGCTGACCTGGTTCTCTGGCTCTAAAGCAGCTCTGCTGACCTAGTTCTCTGGCTCTAAAGCAGCTCTGCTGACCTGGTTCTCTGGCTCTAAAGCGGCTCCGGGTTCTCTGGCTCTAAAGCAGCTCTGCTGACCTGCTTCTCTGGCTCTAAAGTGGCTCTGCTGACCTGGTTCTGTGGCTCTAAAGCAGCTCTGCTGACCTGATTCTAAAGCGGATCTGCTGACCTGGTTCCCTCCCTCTAAAGCAGCTTTGCTGACCTGGTTCCCTGGCTCTAAAGCAGCTCTGTTGTCCTGGTTCTCAGGCTCTAGAGCAGCTCTGCTGACCTGGTTCTTAGGCTGTAGAGCAGCTCTGCTGCCCTGGTTCTCTGGCTCAAAAGCAGCTCTGCTGACCTGGTTCTATGGCTCTAAAGCAGCTCTGCTGAACTGGTTCTCTGGCTCTACAGAAGCTCTGCTGAACTGGTTCTCTGCCTCTAGAGCAGGTCTGCTGACCTGGTTCTTAGGCTCTAGAGCAGTTCTGCTGACCTGGTTCTCAGGCTCTAAAGCTGCTCTGCAGACCTGGTTCTCTGGCTCTAGCTCTGCTGACCTGGTTCTCTGGCTAAAGAGAAGCTATGTTGACCTTGTTCTAAGGCTCTAGAGCAGCTCTGATGACCTGGTTCTAAAGCAGGTCTGCTGACCTGGTTCTCTCCCTCTAAAGCAGCTCTGCTGACCTGGTTCTCTGGCTCTAGAGGAGCTCTGCTGAACTGGTTCTCTGGATCTAGAGCAGCTCTGTTGACTTGGTTCTTAGGCTCTAGAGCAACTCTGCTGACCTGGTTCTCTGGCTCTAAAGCAGCTCTGCTGAGCTGGTTCGCTGGCTCTAAAGCAGCTCTGCTGACCTGGTTCTCTCCCTCTAAAGCAGCTCTGCTGACCTGGTTCGCTGACTCTAAAGCAGCTCTGCTGACGTGGTTCTCTCCCTCTTAAGCAGCTCTGCTGACCTGGTTTCTCTGGCTCTACAGCAGCTCTGCTGACCTGGTTCTCTGCCTCTACAGCAGCTCTGCTGACCCGGTTCTCTGCCTCTAGAGCAGCTCTGCTGACCTGGTTTCTCTGGCTCTACAGCAGCTCTGCTGACCTGGTTTTCTGGCTCTAGAGCAGCTCTGCTGACCTGGTTCTCTGGCTCTATGCAGCTCTGTTGATCTGGTTTCTCTGGCTCTACAGCAGCTCTGCTGAACTCGTTCTCTGCCTCTAGAGTAGCTCTGCTGACCTGGTTCTTAGGCTCTAGAGCAGCTCTGCTGACCCGGTTCTCTGGCTCTAAAGCAGCTCTGCTGACCTGCTTCTCTGGCTCTAAAGCAACTCTGCTGACCTGCTTCACTGGCTCTAAGGCGGCTCCGGGTTCTCTGGCTCTAAAGCAGCTCTGCTGACCTGGTTCTCTGGGTCTTAAGTGGCTCTGCTGACATGGTTCTCTGGCTCTAAAGCAGCTCTGCTGACCTGGTTCTAAAGCGACTCTGCTGACATGGTTCTCTCCCTCTAAAGCAGCTCTGCTGACCTGGTTCCCTGGCTCTAAAGCAGCTCTGTTGTCCTGGTTCTCTGGCTCTAGAACAGCTCTGCTGACCTGGTTCTAAGGCTCTACAGCAGCTCTGCTGCCCTGGTTCTCTGGCTCAAAAGCAGCTCTGCTGACCTGGTTCAATGGCTCTAAAGCAGCTCTGAGGACCTTGTTCTCTGGCTCTACAGAAGCTCCACTGAACTGGTTCTCTGCCTCTACAGCAGGTCTGCTGACCTGGTTCTTAGGCTCTAGAGCATCTCTGCTGACCTGGTTCTCAGGCTCTAAAGCTGCTCTGCTGACCTGATTCTCTGGCTCTAGCTCTGCTGGCCTGGTTCTCTGGCTCTAGAGAAGCTCTGCTGACCTGGTTCTTAGGCTCTAGAGCAGCTCTGATGACCTGGTCCTCTGGCTCTAGAGCAGCTCTGCTGACCTGGTTTTCTGGCTCTAAAGCAGCTCTGTTGACCTGGTTCGCTGGCTCTAAAGCAGCTCAGCTGACCTGGTTCTCTCCCTCTAAAGCAGCTCTGATGACCTGGTTCACTGGCTCTAAAACAGCTCTGCTGACGTGGTTCTCTACCTCTTAAACAGCTCTGCTGACCTGGTTTCTCTGGCTCTACAGCAGCTCTGCTGACACGGTTCTCTGCCTCTAGAGCAGCTCTGCTGACCTGGTTTCTCGGGCTCTACAGCAGCTCTGCTGACCTGGTTCTCTGGCTCTAGAGCAGCTCTGCTGACCTGGTTCTCTGGCTCTAATGCAGCTCTGTTGACCTGGTTTCTCTGGCTCTACAGCAGCTCTGCTGACTTCCTTCTCTCCCTCTAAAGCAGCTCTGCTGACCCAGTTCTCTGCCTCTAGAGCAGCTCTGCTGACCTGGTTCTCTGCCTCTAAAGCAGCTCTGCTGACCTGGTTCTTAGGTTCTAGAGCAGCTCTGCTGACCTGGTTCTCTGGCTCTAAAGCAGTTCTGCTGACCTGGTTCTCTGGCTCTAAAGCAGCTCTTCTGACCTTGTCCTCTGGCTCTAAAGCGGCTCCGGGTTCTCTGGCTCTAAAGCAGCTCTGCTGACCTGGTTCTCTGGCTCTAAGGTGGCTCTGCTGACCTGGTTCTCTGGCTCTAAAGCAGCTTTGCTGACCTGGTTCTTAGGCTCTAGAGAAGCTCTGCTGACCTTGTTCTCTGGCTCTAAAGCGGGTGTGGGTTCTCTGGCTCTAAAGCAGCTCTGCTGACCTGGTTCTCTGGCTCTAAAGTGGCTCTGCTGACCTGGTTCTCTGGCTCTAAAGCAGCTTTGCTGACCTCGTTCTTAGGCTCTAGAGAAGCTCTGCTGACCTGGTTCTCTGGCTCTAAAGCAGCTCTGCTGACCTGGTTCTCTGGCTCTAAAGCAGCTCTGCTGACCTGGTTCTCTGGCTCTAAAGCGGCTCCGGGTTCTCTGGCTCTAAAGCAGCTCTGCTGACCTGCTTCTCTGGCTCTAAAGTGGCTCTGCTGACCTGGTTCTGTGGCTCTAAAGCAGCTCTGCTGACCTGATTCTAAAGCGGATCTGCTGACCTGGTTCTCTCCCTCTAAAGCAGCTCTGCTGACCTGGTTCCCTGGCTCTAAAGCAGCTCTGTTGTCCTGGTTCTCTGGCTCTAGAACAGCTCTGCTGACCTGGTTCTCTGGCTCTAAAGTGGCTCTGCTGACCTGGTTCTCTGGCTCTAAAGCAGCTTTGCTGACCTCGTTCTTAGGCTCTAGAGAAACTCTGCTGACCTGGTTCTCTGGCTTTAAAGCAGCTCTGCTGACCTGGTTCTCTGGCTCTAAAGCAGCTCTGCTGACCTGATTCTAAAGCGGATCTGCTGACCTGGTTCTCTCCCTCTAAAGCAGCTCTGCTGACCTGGTTCCCTGGCTCTAAAGCAGCTCTGTTGTCCTGGTTCTCAGCCTCTAGAGCAGCTCTGCTGACCTGGTTCTTAGTCTCTAGAGCAGCTCTGCTGCCCTGGTTTTCTGGCTCAAAAGCAGCTCTGCTGACCTGGTTCTATGGCTCAAAAGCAGCTCTGCTGAACTGGTTCTCTGGCTCTACAGAAGCTCTGCTGAACTGGTTCTCTGCCTCTAGAGCAGGTCTGCTTACCTGGTTCTTAGGCTCTAGAGCAGCTCTGCTGACCTGGTTCTCAGGCTCTAAAGCTGCTCTGCAGACCTGGTTCTTAGGCTCTAGAGAAGCTCTGCTGACCTTGTTCTCTGGCTCTAATGCGGCTCCGGGTTCTCTGGCTCTAAAGCAGCTCTGCTGACCTGGTTCTCTGGCTCTAAAGTGGCTCTGCTGACCTGGTTCTCTGGCTCTAAAGCAGCTTTGCTGACCTCGTTCTTAGGCTCTAGAGAAGCTCTGCTGACCTGGTTCTCTGGCTCTAAAGCAGCTCTGCTGACCTAGTTCTCTGGCTCTAAAGCAGCTCTGCTGACCTGGTTCTCTGGCTCTAAAGCGGCTCCGGGTTCTCTGGCTCTAAAGCAGCTCTGCTGACCTGCTTCTCTGGCTCTAAAGTGGCTCTGCTGACCTGGTTCTGTGGCTCTAAAGCAGCTCTGCTGACCTGATTCTAAAGCGGATCTGCTGACCTGGTTCCCTCCCTCTAAAGCAGCTTTGCTGACCTGGTTCCCTGGCTCTAAAGCAGCTCTGTTGTCCTGGTTCTCAGGCTCTAGAGCAGCTCTGCTGACCTGGTTCTTAGGCTGTAGAGCAGCTCTGCTGCCCTGGTTCTCTGGCTCAAAAGCAGCTCTGCTGACCTGGTTCTATGGCTCTAAAGCAGCTCTGCTGAACTGGTTCTCTGGCTCTACAGAAGCTCTGCTGAACTGGTTCTCTGCCTCTAGAGCAGGTCTGCTGACCTGGTTCTTAGGCTCTAGAGCAGCTCTGCTGACCTGGTTCTCAGGCTCTAAAGCTGCTCTGCAGACCTGGTTCTCTGGCTCTAGCTCTGCTGACCTGGTTCTCTGGCTAAAGAGAAGCTATGTTGACCTCGTTCCAAGGCTCTAGAGCAGCTCTGATGACCTGGTTCTAAAGCAGGTCTGCTGACCTGGTTCTCTCCCTCTAAAGCAGCTCTGCTGACCTGGTTCTCTGGCTCTAGAGGAGCTCTGCTGAACTGGTTCTCTGGATCTAGAGCAGCTCGATTGACTTGGTTCTTAGGCTCTAGAGCAACTCTGCTGACCTGGTTCTCTGGCTCTAAAGCAGCTCTGCTGAGCTGGTTCGCTGGCTCTAAAGCAGCTCTGCTGACCTGGTTCTCTCCCTCTAAAGCAGCTCTGCTGACCTGGTTCGCTGACTCTAAAGCAGCTCTGCTGACGTGGTTCTCTCCCTCTTAAGCAGCTCTGCTGACCTGGTTTCTCTGGCTCTACAGCAGCTCTGCTGACCTGGTTCTCTGCCTCTACAGCAGCTCTGCTGACCCGGTTCTCTGCCTCTAGAGCAGCTCTGCTGACCTGGTTTCTCTGGCTCTACAGCAGCTCTGCTGACCTGGTTTTCTGGCTCTAGAGCAGCTCTGCTGACCTGGTTCTCTGGCTCTATGCAGCTCTGTTGACCTGGTTTCTCTGGCTCTACAGCAGCTCTGCTGAACTCGTTCTCTGCCTCTGGAGTAGCTCTGCTGACCTGGTTCTTAGGCTCTAGAGCAGCTCTGCTGACCCGGTTCTCTGGCTCTAAAGCAGCTCTGCTGACCTGCTTCTCTGGCTCTAAAGCAGCTCTGCTGACCTGCTTCACTGGCTCTAAGGCGGCTCCGGGTTCTCTGGCTCTAAAGCAGCTCTGCTGACCTGGTTCTCTGGGTCTTAAGTGGCTCTGCTGACATGGTTCTCTGGCTCTAAAGCAGCTCTGCTGACCTGGTTCTAAAGCGACTCTGCTGACATGGTTCTCTCCCTCTAAAGCAGCTCTGCTGACCTGGTTCCCTGGCTCTAAAGCAGCTCTGTTGTCCTGGTTCTCTGGCTCTAGAACAGCTCTGCTGACCTGGTTCTAAGGCTCTACAGCAGCTCTGCTGCCCTGGTTCTCTGGCTCAAAAGCAGCTCTGCTGACATGGTTCAATGGCAATAAAGCAGCTCTGATGACCTTGTTCTCTGGCTCTACAGAAGCTCCACTGAACTGGTTCTCTGCCTCTACAGCAGGTCTGCTGACCTGATTCTTAGGCTCTAGAGCATCTCTGCTGACCTGGTTCTCAGGCTCTAAAGCTGCTCTGCTGACCTGATTCTCTGGCTCTAGCTCTGCTGGCCTGGTTCTCTGGCTCTAGAGAAGCTCTGCTGACCTGGTTCTCTGGATCTAGAGCAGCTCTGTTGACTTTGTTCTTAGACTCTAGAGCAGGTCTGCTGACCTGGTTGTCTGGCTCTAAAGCAGCTCTGTTGACCTGGTTCGCTGGCTCTAAAGCAGCTCAGCTGACCTGGTTCTCTCCCTCTAAAGCAGCCCTGATGACCTGGTTCACTGTCTCTAAAACAGCTCTGCTGACGTGGTTCTCTACCTCTTAAACAGCTCTGCTGACCTGGTTTCTCTGGCTCTACAGCAGCTCTGCTGACCTGGTTCTCTGGCTCTAAAGCAGCTTTGCTGACCTCGTTCTTAGGCTCTAGAGAAGCTCTGCTGACCTGGTTCTCTGGCTCTAAAGCAGCTCTGCTGACCTGGTTCTCTGGCTCTAAAGCGGCTCCGGGTTCTCTGGCTCTAAAGCAGCTCTGCTGACCTGCTTCTCTGGCTCTAAAGTGGCTCTGCTGACCTGGTTCTGTGGCTCTAAAGCAGCTCTGCTGACCTGATTCTAAAGCGGATCTGCTGACCTGGTTCTCTCCCTCTAAAGCAGCTCTGCTGACCTGGTTCCCTGGCTCTAAAGCAGCTCTGTTGTCCTGGTTCTCTGGCTCTAGAACAGCTCTGCTGACCTGGTTCTCTGGCTCTAAAGTGGCTCTGCTGACCTGGTTCTCTGGCTCTAAAGCAGCTTTGCTGACCTCGTTCTTAGGCTCTAGAGAAACTCTGCTGACCTGGTTCTCTGGCTTTAAAGCAGCTCTGCTGACCTGGTTCTCTGGCTCTAAAGCAGCTCTGCTGACCTGATTCTAAAGCGGATCTGCTGACCTGGTTCTCTCCCTCTAAAGCAGCTCTGCTGACCTGGTTCCCTGGCTCTAAAGCAGCTCTGTTGTCCTGGTTCTCAGCCTCTAGAGCAGCTCTGCTGACCTGGTTCTTAGTCTCTAGAGCAGCTCTGCTGCCCTGGTTTTCTGGCTCAAAAGCAGCTCTGCTGACCTGGTTCTATGGCTCAAAAGCAGCTCTGCTGAACCGGTTCTCTGGCTCTACAGAAGCTCTGCTGAACTGGTTCTCTGCCTCTAGAGCAGGTCTGCTTACCTGGTTCTTAGGCTCTAGAGCAGCTCTGCTGACCTGGTTCTCAGGCTCTAAAGCTGCTCTGCAGACCTGGTTCTTAGGCTCTAGAGAAGCTCTGCTGACCTTGTTCTCTGGCTCTAATGCGGCTCCGGGTTCTCTGGCTCTAAAGCAGCTCTGCTGACCTGGTTCTCTGGCTCTAAAGTGGCTCTGCTGACCTGGTTCTCTGGCTCTAAAGCAGCTTTGCTGACCTCGTTCTTAGGCTCTAGAGAAGCTCTGCTGACCTGGTTCTCTGGCTCTAAAGCAGCTCTGCTGACCTAGTTCTCTGGCTCTAAAGCAGCTCTGCTGACCTGGTTCTCTGGCTCTAAAGCGGCTCCGGGTTCTCTGGCTCTAAAGCAGCTCTGCTGACCTGCTTCTCTGGCTCTAAAGTGGCTCTGCTGACCTGGTTCTGTGGCTCTAAAGCAGCTCTGCTGACCTGATTCTAAAGCGGATCTGCTGACCTGGTTCCCTCCCTCTAAAGCAGCTTTGCTGACCTGGTTCCCTGGCTCTAAAGCAGCTCTGTTGTCCTGGTTCTCAGGCTCTAGAGCAGCTCTGCTGACCTGGTTCTTAGGCTGTAGAGCAGCTCTGCTGCCCTGGTTCTCTGGCTCAAAAGCAGCTCTGCTGACCTGGTTCTATGGCTCTAAAGCAGCTCTGCTGAACTGGTTCTCTGGCTCTACAGAAGCTCTGCTGAACTGGTTCTCTGCCTCTAGAGCAGGTCTGCTGACCTGGTTCTTAGGCTCTAGAGCAGCTCTGCTGACCTGGTTCTCAGGCTCTAAAGCTGCTCTGCAGACCTGGTTCTCTGGCTCTAGCTCTGCTGACCTGGTTCTCTGGCTAAAGAGAAGCTATGTTGACCTCGTTCTAAGGCTCTAGAGCAGCTCTGATGACCTGGTTCTAAAGCAGGTCTGCTGACCTGGTTCTCTCCCTCTAAAGCAGCTCTGCTGACCTGGTTCTCTGGCTCTAGAGGAGCTCTGCTGAACTGGTTCTCTGGATCTAGAGCAGCTCGATTGACTTGGTTCTTAGGCTCTAGAGCAACTCTGCTGACCTGGTTCTCTGGCTCTAAAGCAGCTCTGCTGAGCTGGTTCGCTGGCTCTAAAGCAGCTCTGCTGACCTGGTTCTCTCCCTCTAAAGCAGCTCTGCTGACCTGGTTCGCTGACTCTAAAGCAGCTCTGCTGACGTGGTTCTCTCCCTCTTAAGCAGCTCTGCTGACCTGGTTTCTCTGGCTCTACAGCAGCTCTGCTGACCTGGTTCTCTGCCTCTACAGCAGCTCTGCTGACCCGGTTCTCTGCCTCTAGAGCAGCTCTGCTGACCTGGTTTCTCTGGCTCTACAGCAGCTCTGCTGACCTGGTTTTCTGGCTCTAGAGCAGCTCTGCTGACCTGGTTCTCTGGCTCTATGCAGCTCTGTTGACCTGGTTTCTCTGGCTCTACAGCAGCTCTGCTGAACTCGTTCTCTGCCTCTGGAGTAGCTCTGCTGACCTGGTTCTTAGGCTCTAGAGCAGCTCTGCTGACCCGGTTCTCTGGCTCTAAAGCAGCTCTGCTGACCTGCTTCTCTGGCTCTAAAGCAGCTCTGCTGACCTGCTTCACTGGCTCTAAGGCGGCTCCGGGTTCTCTGGCTCTAAAGCAGCTCTGCTGACCTGGTTCTCTGGGTCTTAAGTGGCTCTGCTGACATGGTTCTCTGGCTCTAAAGCAGCTCTGCTGACCTGGTTCTAAAGCGACTCTGCTGACATGGTTCTCTCCCTCTAAAGCAGCTCTGCTGACCTGGTTCCCTGGCTCTAAAGCAGCTCTGTTGTCCTGGTTCTCTGGCTCTAGAACAGCTCTGCTGACCTGGTTCTAAGGCTCTACAGCAGCTCTGCTGCCCTGGTTCTCTGGCTCAAAAGCAGCTCTGCTGACATGGTTCAATGGCAATAAAGCAGCTCTGATGACCTTGTTCTCTGGCTCTACAGAAGCTCCACTGAACTGGTTCTCTGCCTCTACAGCAGGTCTGCTGACCTGATTCTTAGGCTCTAGAGCATCTCTGCTGACCTGGTTCTCAGGCTCTAAAGCTGCTCTGCTGACCTGATTCTCTGGCTCTAGCTCTGCTGGCCTGGTTCTCTGGCTCTAGAGAAGCTCTGCTGACCTGGTTCTTAGGCTCTAGAGCAGCTCTGATGACCTGGTCCTCTGGCTCTAGAGCAGCTCTGCTGACCTGGTTTTCTGGCTCTAAAGCAGCTCTGTTGACCTGGTTCGCTGGCTCTAAAGCAGCTCAGCTGACCTGGTTCTCTCCCTCTAAAGCAGCTCTGATGACCTGGTTCACTGTCTCTAAAACAGCTCTGCTGACGTGGTTCTCTACCTCTTAAACAGCTCTGCTGACCTGGTTTCTCTGGCTCTACAGCAGCTCTGCTGACCTGGTTCTCTGCCTCTACAGCAGCTCTGCTGACACGGTTCTCTGCCTCTAGAGCAGCTCTGCTGACCTGGTTTCTCGGGCTCTACAGCAGCTCTGCTGACCTGGTTCTCTGGCTCTAGAGCAGCTCTGCTGACCTGGTTCTCTGGCTCTAATGCAGCTCTGTTGACCTGGTTTCTCTGGCTCTACAGCAGCTCTGCTGACCTCCTTCTCTGCCTCTAAAGCAGCTCTGCTGACCTGGTTCTTAGGCTCTAGAGCAGGTCTGCTGACCTGGTTCTTAGGCTCTAGAGCAGCTCTGCTGACCTGGTACTCAGGCTCTAAAGCTGCTCTGCAGACCTGGTTCTCTGGCTGTAGCTCTGCTGACCTGGTTCTCTGGCTCTAGAGAAGCTCAGTTGACCTGGTTCTTAGGCTCTAGAGCAGCTCTGATGACCTGGTTCTAAAGCAGGTCTTCTGACCTGGTTCTCTCCCTCTAAAGCAGCTCTGCTGACTTGACCTGGTTCTCTGGCTCTAGAGCAGCTCTGCTGACCTGGTTCTCTGGATCTAGAGCAGCTCTGTTGACTTTGTTCTTAGGCTCTAGAGCAGCTCTGCTGACCTGGTTCAATGGCAATAAAGCAGCTCTGATAACCTTGTTCTCTGGCTCTACAGAAGCTCCACTGAACTGGTTCTCTGCCTCTACAGCAGGTCTGCTGACCTGGTTCTTAGGCTCTAGAGCATCTCTGCTGACCTGGTTCTCAGGCTCTAAAGCTGCTCTGCTGACCTGATTCTCTGGCTCTAGCTCTGCTGGCCTGGTTCTCTGGCTCTAGAGAAGCTCTGCTGACCTGGTTCTTAGGCTCTAGAGCAGCTCTGATCACCTGGTCCTCTGGCTCTAGAGCAGCTCTGCTGACCTGGTTCTCTGGATCTAAAGCAGCTCTGTTGACCTGGTTCGCTGGCTCTAAAGCAGCTCTGCTGACCCGGTTCTCTCCCTCTAAAGCAGCTCTGCTGACCTGGTTCACTGGCTCTAAAACAACTCTGCTGACGTGGTTCTCTACCTCTTAAACAGCTCTGCTGACCTGGTTTCTCTGGCTCTACAGCAGCTCTGCTGGCCTGGTTCTCTGCCTCTACAGCAGCTCTGCTGACCCGGTTCTCTGCCTCTAGAGCAGCTCTGCTGACCTGGTTTCTTGGGCTCTACAGCAGCTCTGCTGACCTGGTTCTCTGGCTCTAGAGCAGCTCTGCTGACCTGGTTCTCTGGCTCTAATGCAGCTCTGTTGACCTGGTTTCTCTGGCTCTACAGCAGCTCTGCTGACCTGGTTCTCTGCCTCTAAAGCAGCTCTGCTGACCTGGTTCTTAGGCTCTAGAGCAGGTCTGCTGACCTGGTTCTTAGGCTCTAGAGCAGCTCTGCTGACCTGGTTCTCAGGCTCTAAAGCTGCTCTGCAGACCTGGTTCTCTGGCTCTAGCTCTGCTGACCTGGTTCTCTGGCTCTAGAGAAGCTCAGTTGACCTGGTTCTTAGGCTCTAGAGCAGCTCTGATGACCTGGTTCTAAAGCAGGTCTGCTGACCTGGTTCTCTCCCTCTAAAGCAGCTCTGCTGACCTGGTTCTCTGGCTCTAGAGCAGCTCTGCTGACCTGGTTCTCTGGATCTAGAGCAGCTCTGTTGACTTTGTTCTTAGACTCTAGAGCAGGTCTGCTGACCTGGTTGTCTGGCTCTAAAGCAGCTCTGCTGAACTGGTTCGCTGGCTCTAAAGCAGCTCTGTTGTCCTGGTTCTCAGCCTCTAGAGCAGCTCTGCTGACCTGGTTCTTAGTCTCTAGAGCAGCTCTGCTGCCCTGGTTTTCTGGCTCAAAAGCAGCTCTGCTGACCTGGTTCTATGGCTCAAAAGCAGCTCTGCTGAACCGGTTCTCTGGCTCTACAGAAGCTCTGCTGAACTGGTTCTCTGCCTCTAGAGCAGGTCTGCTTACCTGGTTCTTAGGCTCTAGAGCAGCTCTGCTGACCTGGTTCTCAGGCTCTAAAGCTGCTCTGCAGACCTGGTTCTTAGGCTCTAGAGAAGCTCTGCTGACCTTGTTCTCTGGCTCCAATGCGGCTCCGGGTTCTCTGGCTCTAAAGCAGCTCTGCTGACCTGGTTCTCTGGCTCTAAAGTGGCTCTGCTGACCTGGTTCTCTGGCTCTAAAGCAGCTTTGCTGACCTCGTTCTTAGGCTCTAGAGAAGCTCTGTTGACCTGGTTTCTCTGGCTCTACAGCAGCTCTGCTGACCTCCTTCTCTGCCTCTAAAGCAGCTCTGCTGACCTGGTTCTTAGGCTCTAGAGCAGGTCTGCTGACCTGGTTCTTAGGCTCTAGAGCAGCTCTGCTGACCTGGTACTCAGGCTCTAAAGCTGCTCTGCAGACCTGGTTCTCTGGCTGTAGCTCTGCTGACCTGGTTCTCTGGCTCTAGAGAAGCTCAGTTGACCTGGTTCTTAGGCTCTAGAGCAGCTCTGATGACCTGGTTCTAAAGCAGGTCTTCTGACCTGGTTCTCTCCCTCTAAAGCAGCTCTGCTGACTTGACCTGGTTCTCTGGCTCTAGAGCAGCTCTGCTGACCTGGTTCTCTGGATCTAGAGCAGCTCTGTTGACTTTGTTCTTAGGCTCTAGAGCAGCTCTGCTGACCTGGTTCAATGGCAATAAAGCAGCTCTGATAACCTTGTTCTCTGGCTCTACAGAAGCTCCACTGAACTGGTTCTCTGCCTCTACAGCAGGTCTGCTGACCTGGTTCTTAGGCTCTAGAGCATCTCTGCTGACCTGGTTCTCAGGCTCTAAAGCTGCTCTGCTGACCTGATTCTCTGGCTCTAGCTCTGCTGGCCTGGTTCTCTGGCTCTAGAGAAGCTCTGCTGACCTGGTTCTTAGGCTCTAGAGCAGCTCTGATCACCTGGTCCTCTGGCTCTAGAGCAGCTCTGCTGACCTGGTTCTCTGGATCTAAAGCAGCTCTGTTGACCTGGTTCGCTGGCTCTAAAGCAGCTCTGCTGACCCGGTTCTCTCCCTCTAAAGCAGCTCTGCTGACCTGGTTCACTGGCTCTAAAACAACTCTGCTGACGTGGTTCTCTACCTCTTAAACAGCTCTGCTGACCTGGTTTCTCTGGCTCTACAGCAGCTCTGCTGGCCTGGTTCTCTGCCTCTACAGCAGCTCTGCTGACCCGGTTCTCTGCCTCTAGAGCAGCTCTGCTGACCTGGTTTCTTGGGCTCTACAGCAGCTCTGCTGACCTGGTTCTCTGGCTCTAGAGCAGCTCTGCTGACCTGGTTCTCTGGCTCTAATGCAGCTCTGTTGACCTGGTTTCTCTGGCTCTACAGCAGCTCTGCTGACCTGGTTCTCTGCCTCTAAAGCAGCTCTGCTGACCTGGTTCTTAGGCTCTAGAGCAGGTCTGCTGACCTGGTTCTTAGGCTCTAGAGCAGCTCTGCTGACCTGGTTCTCAGGCTCTAAAGCTGCTCTGCAGACCTGGTTCTCTGGCTCTAGCTCTGCTGACCTGGTTCTCTGGCTCTAGAGAAGCTCAGTTGACCTGGTTCTTAGGCTCTAGAGCAGCTCTGATGACCTGGTTCTAAAGCAGGTCTGCTGACCTGGTTCTCTCCCTCTAAAGCAGCTCTGCTGACCTGGTTCTCTGGCTCTAGAGCAGCTCTGCTGACCTGGTTCTCTGGATCTAGAGCAGCTCTGTTGACTTTGTTCTTAGACTCTAGAGCAGGTCTGCTGACCTGGTTGTCTGGCTCTAAAGCAGCTCTGCTGAACTGGTTCGCTGGCTCTAAAGCAGGTCTGCTGACCTGGTTCTCTCCCTCTAAAGCATCTCTGCTGACCTGGTTCGCTGGCTCTAAAGCAGCTCTGCTGACGTGGTTCTCTCCCTCTTAAGCAGCTCTGCTGACCTGGTTTCTCTGGCTCTACAGCAGCTCTGCTGACCTGCTTCTCTGCCTCTACAGCAGCTCTGCTGACCCGGTTCTCTGCCTCTAGAGCAGCTCTGCTGACCTGGTTTCTCTGGCTCTACAGCAGCTCTGCTGACCTGGTTTTCTGGCTCTAGAGCAGCTCTGCTGACCTGGTTCTCTGGCTTTAATGCAGCTCTGTTGACCTGGTTTCTCTGGCTCTACAGCAGCTCTGCTGAACTCGTTCTCTGCCTCTAGAGCAGCTCTGCTGAACTGGTTCTTAGGCTCTAGAGCAGCTCTGCTGGCCCGGTTCTCTGGCTCTAAAGCAGCTCTGCTGACCTGCTTCTCTGTTTCTAAAGCGGCTCCGGGTTCTCTGGCTCTAACGCAGCTCTGCTGACCTGGTTCTAAAGCGACTCTGCTGACATGGTTCTCTCCCTCTAAAGCAGCTCTGCTGATCTGGTTCCCTGGCTCTAAAGCAGCTCTGTTGTCCTGGTTCTCTGGCTCTAGAACAGCTCTGCTGACCTGGTTCTAAGGCTCTAGAGCAGCTTTGCTGCCCTGGTTCTCTGGCTCAAAAGCAGCTCTGCTGACCTGGTTCAATGGCTCTAAAGCAGCTTTGATGACCTTCTTCTATGGCTCTACAGAAGCTCCACTGAACTGGTTCTCTGCCTCTACAGCAGGTCTGCTAACCTGGTTCTTAGGCTCTAGAGCATCTCTGCTGACCTGGTTCCCAGGCTCTAAAGCTGCTCTGCTGACCTGATTATCTGGCTCTAGCTCTGCTGGCCTGGTTCTCTGGCTCTAGAGAAGCTCTGCTGACCTGGTTCTTAGGCTCTAGAGCAGCTCTGATGACCTGGTCCTCTGGCTCTAGAGCAGCTCTGCTGACCTGGTTCTCTGGCTCTAAAGCAGCTCTGCTGACCCGGTTCTCTGCCTCTAGAGCAGCTCTGCTGACCTGGTTTCTCTGGCTCTACAGCAGCTCTACTGACCTGGTTCTCTGGTTCTAGAGCAGCTCTGCTGACCTGGTTCTCTGGCTCTAATGCAGCTCTGTTGACCTGGTTTCTCTGGATCTACAGCAGCTCTGCTGACCTGGTTCTCTGCCTCTAAAGCAGCTCTGCTGACCTGGTTCTTAGGTTCTAGAGCAGCTCTGCTGACCTGGTTCTCTGGCTCTAAAGCAGTTCTGCTGACCTGGTTCTCTGAATCTAAAGCAGCTCTTCTGACCTTGTCCTCTGGCTCTAAAGCGTCTCCGGGTTCTCTGGCTCTAAAGCAGCTCTGCTGACCTGGTTCTCTGGCTCTAAAGTGGCTCTGCTGACCTGGTTCTCTGGCTCTAAAGCAGATTTGCTGACCTGGTTCTTAGGCTCTAGGGAAGCTCTGCTGACCTTGTTCACTGGCTCTAAAGCGGCTCCGGGTTCTCTGGCTCTAAAGCAGCTCTGCTGACCTGGTTCTCTGGCTCTAAAGTGGCTCTGCTGACCTGGTTCTCTGGCTCTAAAGCAGCTTTGCTGACCTCGTTCTTAGGCTCTAGAGAAGCTCTGCTGACCTGGTTCTCTGGCTCTAAAGCAGCTCTGCTGACCTGGTTCTCTGCCTCTAGAGCAGCTCTGCTGACCTGGTTTCTCTGGCTCTACAGCAGCTC
Organism: Triturus cristatus; assembly: GCF_964204655.1. Taxonomy (NCBI): domain Eukaryota; kingdom Metazoa; phylum Chordata; class Amphibia; order Caudata; family Salamandridae; genus Triturus; species Triturus cristatus. Next base: position 706,465 of record NW_028188130.1, on the reverse strand, counting down.
TGCTGACCTGGTTTTCTGGCTCTAGAGCAGCTCTGCTGACCTGGTTCTCTGGCTCTAATGCAGCTCTGTTGACCTGGTTTCTCTGGCTCTACAGCAGCTCTGCTGAACTCGTTCTCTGCCTCTAGAGTAGCTCTGCTGACCTGGTTCTTAGGCTCTAGAGCAGCTCTGCTGACCCGGTTCTCTGGCTCTAAAGCAGCTCTGCTGACCTGCTTTTCTGGCTCTAAAGCAGCTCTGCTGACCTGCTTCTCTGGCTCTAAGGCGGCTCCGGGTTCTCTGGCTCTAAAGCAGCTCTGCTGACCTGGTTCTCTGGGTCTTAAGTGGCTCTGCTGACATGGTTCTCTGGCTCTAAAGCAGCTCTGCTGACCTGGTTCTAAAGCGACTCTGCTGACATGGTTCTCTCCCTCTAAAGCAGCTCTGCTGACCTGGTTCCCTGGCTCTAAAGTAGCTCTGTTGTCCTGGTTCTCTGGCTCTAGAACAGCTCTGCTGACCTGGTTCTAAGGCTCTCCAGCAGCTCTGCTGCCCTGGTTCTCTGGCTCAAAAGCAGCTCTGCTGACCTGGTTCAATGGCAATAAAGCAGCTCTGATGACCTTGTTCTCTGGCTCTACAGAAGCTCCACTGAACTGGTTCTCTGCCTCTACAGCAGGTCTGCTGACCTGATTCTTAGGCTCTAGAGCATCTCTGCTGACCTGGTTCTCAGGCTCTAAAGCTGCTCTGCTGACCTGATTCTCTGGCTCTAGCTCTGCTGGCCTGGTTCTCTGGCTCTAGAGAAGCTCTGCTGACCTAATTCTTAGGCTCTAGAGCAGCTCTGATGACCTGGTCCTCTGGCTCTAGAGCAGCTCAGCTGACCTGGTTCTCTGGCTCCAATGCAGCTCTGTTGACCTGGTTTCTCTGGCTCTACAGCAGCTCTGCTGAACTTGTTCTCTGCCTCTAGAGCAGCTCTGCTGAACTGGTTCTTAGGCTCTAGAGGAGCTCTGCTGGCCTGGTTCTCTGGCTCTAGAGAAGCTCTGCTGACCTGGTTCTTAGGCTCTAGAGCAGCTCTGATGACCTGGTCCTCTGGCTCTAGAGCAGCTCTGCTGACCTGGTTCTCTGGCTCTAAAGCAGCTCTGCTGACCCGGTTCTCTGCCTCTAGAGCAGCTCTGCTGACCTGGTTTCTCTGGCTCTACAGCAGCTCTACTGACCTGGTTCTCTGGTTCTAGAGCAGCTCTGCTGACCTGGTTCTCTGGCTCTAATGCAGCTCTGTTGACCTGGTTTCTCTGGATCTACAGCAGCTCTGCTGACCTGGTTCTCTGCCTCTAAAGCAGCTCTGCTGACCTGGTTCTTAGGTTCTAGAGCAGCTCTGCTGACCTGGTTCTCTGGCTCTAAAGCAGTTCTGCTGACCTGGTTCTCTGGCTCTAAAGCAGCTCTTCTGACCTTGTCCTCTGGCTCTAAAGCGTCTCCGGGTTCTCTGGCTCTAAAGCAGCTCTGCTGACCTGGTTCTCTGGCTCTAAAGTGGCTCTGCTGACCTGGTTCTCTGGCTCTAAAGCAGCTTTGCTGACCTGGTTCTTAGGCTCTAGAGAAGCTCTGCTGACCTTGTTCTCTGGCTCTAAAGCGGCTCCGGGTTCTCTGGCTCTAAAGCAGCTCTGCTGACCTGGTTCTCTGGCTCTAAAGTGGCTCTGCTGAGCTGGTTCTCTGGCTCTAAAGCAGCTTTGCTGACCTGATTCTAAAGCGGATATGCTGACCTGGTTCTCTCCCTCTAAAGCAGCTCTGCTGACCTGGTTCCCTGGCTCTAAAGCAGCTCTGTTGTCCTGGTTCTCAGGCTCTGGAGAAGCTCTGCTGACCTGGTTCTTAGGCTCTAGAGCAGCTCTGCTGCCCTGGTTCTCTGGCTCAAAAGCAGCTCTGCTGACCTGGTTCTATGGCTCTAAAGCAGCTCTGCTGAACTGGTTCTCTGGCTCTACTGAAGCTCTGCTGAACTGGTTCTCTGCCTCTAGAGCAGGTCTGCTTACCTGGTTCTTAGGCTCTAGAGCAGCTCTGCTGACCTGGTTCTCAGGCTCTAAAGCTGCTCTGCAGACCTGGTTCTCTGGCTCTAGCTCTGCTGACCTGGTTCTCTGGCTCTAGAGAAGCTCAGTTGACCTGGTTCTTAGGCTCTATAGCAGCTCTGATGACCTGGTTCTAAAGCAGGTCTGCTGACCTGGTTCTCTCCCTCTAAAGCAGCTCTGCTGACCTGGTTCTCTGGCTCTAGAGCAGCTCTGCTGACCTGGTTCTCTGGATCTAGAGCAGATCTGTTGACTTGGTTCTTAGGCTCTAGAGCAGCTCTGCTGACCTGGTTCTCTGGCTCTAAAGCAGCTATGCTGAGCTGGTTCGCTGGCTCTAAAGCAGCTCTGCTGACCTGGTTCTCTCCCTCTAAAGCAGCTCTGCTGACCTGGTTCGCTGGCTCTAAAGCAGCTCTGCTGACGTGGTTCTCTCCCTCTTAAGCAGCTCTGCTGACCTGGTTTCTCTGGCTCTACAGCAGCTCTGCTGACCTGGTTCTCTGCCTCTACAGCAGCTCTGCTGACCCGGTTCTCTGCCTCTAGAGCAGCTCTGCTGACCTGGTTTCTCTGGCTCTACAGCAGCTCTGCTGACCTGGTTTTCTGGCTCTAGAGCAGCTCTGCTGACCTGGTTCTCTGGCTCTAATGCAGCTCTGTTGACCTGGTTTCTCTGGCTCTACAGCAGCTCTGCTGACCTGGTTCTCTGCCTCTAAAGTAGCTCTGCTGACCTGGTTCTTAGGCTCTAGAGCAGCTCTGATGACCTGGTTCTCAGGCTCTAAAGCTGCTCTGCAGACCTGGTTCTCTGGCTCTAGCTCTGCTGACCTGGTTCTCTGGCTCTAGAGAAGCTCAGTTGACCTGGTTCTTAGGCTCTAGAGTAGCTCTGATGACCTGGTTCTAAAGCAGGTCTGCTGACCTGGTTCTCTCCCTCTAAAGCAGCTCTGCTGACCTGGTTCTCTAGAGCAGCTCTGCTGACCAGGTTCTCTGGATCTGGAGCAGCTCTGTTGACTTTGTTGTTAGGCTCTAGAGCAGCTCTGCTGACCTGGTTTTCTGGCTCTAGAGCAGCTCTGCTGACCTGGTTCTCTGGCTCTAATGCAGCTCTGTTGACCTGGTTTCTCTGGCTCTACAGCAGCTCTGCTGAACTCGTTCTCTGCCTCTAGAGCAGCTCTGCTGAACTGGTTCTTAGGCTCTAGAGCAGCTCTGCTGGCCCGGTTCTCTGGCTCTAAAGCAGCTCTGCTGACCTGCTTTTCTGGCTCTAAAGCAGCTCTGCTGACCTCGTTCTCTGGTTCTAAAGCGGCTCCGGGTTCTCTGGCTCTAAAGCAGCTCTGCTGACCTGGTTCTCTGGGTCTTAAGTGGCTCTGCTGACATGGTTCTCTGGCTCTAAAGCAGCTCTGCTGACCTGGTTCTAAAGCGACTCTGCTGACATGGTTCTCTTCCTCTAAAGCAGCTCTGCTGACCTGGTTCCCTGGCTCTAAAGCAGCTCTGTTGTCCTGGTTCTCTGGCTCTAGAACAGCTCTGCTGACCTGGTTCTAAGGCTCTAGAGCAGCTCTGCTGCCCTGGTTCTCTGGCTCAAAAGCAGCTCTGCTGACCTGGTTCAATGGCTCTAAAGCAGCTTTGATGACCTTCTTCTATGGCTCTACAGAAGCTCCACTGAACTGGTTCTCTGCCTCTACAGCAGGTCTGCTAACCTGGTTCTTAGGCTCTAGAGCATCTCTGCTGACCTGGTTCTCAGGATCTAAAGCTGCTCTGCTGACCTGATTCTCTGGCTCTAGCTCTGCTGGCCTGGTTCTCTGGCTCTAGAGAAGCTCAGTTGACCTGGTTCTTAGGCTCTAGAGCAGCTCTGATGACCTGGTTCTAAATCAGGTCTGCTGACCTGGTTCTCTCCCTATAAAGCAGCTCTGCTGACCTGGTTTTCTGGCTCTAGAGCAGCTCTGCGGACCTGGTTCTCTGGATCTTGAGCAGCTCTGTTGACTTTGTTCTTAGACTCTATAGCAGGTCTGCTGACCTGGTTTTCTGGCTCTAAAGCAGCTCTGCTGAACTGGTTCGCTGGCTCTAAAGCAGCTCTGCTGACCTGGTTCTCTCCCTCTAAAGCAGCTCTGCTGACCTGGTTCGCTGGCCCTAAAGCAGCTCTGCTGACGTGGTTCTCTCCCTCTTAAGCAGCTCTGCTGACCTGGTTTCTCTGGCTCTACAGCAGCTCTGCTGACCTGCTTCTCTGCCTCTACAGCAGCTCTGCTGACCCGGTTCTCTGCCTCTAGAGCAGCTCTGCTGACCTGGTTTCTCTGGCTCTATAGCAGCTCTGCTGACCTGGTTTTCTGGCTCTAGAGCAGCTCTGCTGACCTGGTTCTCTGGCTCTAATGCAGCTCTGTTGACCTGGTTTCTCTGGCTCTACAGCAGCTCTGCTGAACTCGTTCTCTGCCTCTAGAGCAGCTCTGCTGAACTGGTTCTTAGGCTCTAGAGCAGCTCTGCTGGCCCGGTTCTCTGGCTCTAAAGCAGCTCTGCTGACCTGCTTCTCTGGCTCTAAAGCAGCTCTGCTGACCTGCTTCTCTGGCTCTAAAGCGGCTCCGGGTTCTCTGGCTCTAAAGCAGCTCTGCTGACCTGGTTCTCTGAGTCTTAAGTGGCTCTGCTGACATGGTTATCTGGCTCTAAAGCAGCTCTGCTGACCTGGTTCTAAAGCGACTCTACTGACATGGTTCTCTTTCTCTAAAGCAGCTCTGCTGACCTGGTTCCCTGGCTCTAAAGCAGCTCTGTTGTCCTGGTTCTCTGGCTCTAGAACAGCTCTGCTGACCTGGTTCTAAGGCTCTAGAGCAGCTCTGCTGCCCTGGTTCTCTGGCTCAAATGCAGCTCTGCTGACCTGGTTCAATGGCTCTAAAGCAGCTTTGATGACCTTCTTCTATGGCTCTACAGAAGCTCCACTGAACTGGTTCTCTGCCTCTACAGCAGGTCTGCTAACCTGGTTCTTAGGCTCTAGAGCATCTCTGCTGACCTGGTTCTCAGGATCTAAAGCTGCTCTGCTGACCTGATTCTCTGGCTCTAGCTCTGCTGGCCTGGTTCTCTGGCTCTAGAGAAGCTCTGCTGACCTGGTTCTTAGGCTCTAGAGCAGCTCTGATGACCTGGTCTTCTGGCTCTAGAGCAGCTCTGCTGACCTGGTTCTCTGGCTCTAAAGCAGCTCTGCTGACCCGGTTCTCTGCCTCTAGAGCAGCTCTGCTGACCTGGTTTCTCTGGCTCTACAGCAGCTCTGCTGACCTGGTTCTATGGTTCTAGAGCAGCTCTGCTGACCTGGTTCTCTGGCTCTAATGCAGCTCTGTTGACCTGGTTTCTCTGGATCTACAGCAGCTCTGCTGACCTGGTTCTCTGCCTCTAAAGCAGCTCTGCTGACCTGGTTCTTAGGGTCTAGAGCAGCTCTGCTGACCTGGTTCTCTGGCTCTAAAGCAGTTCTGCTGACCTGGTTCTCTGGCTCTAAAGCAGCTCTTCTGACCTTGTCCTCTGGCTCTAAAATGGCTTCGGGTTCTCTGGCTCTAAAGCAGCTCTGCTGACCTGGTTCTCTGGCTCTAAAGTGGCTCTGCTGACCTGGTTCTCTGGCTCTAAAGCAGCTTTGCTGACCTGGTTCTTAGGCTCTAGAGAAGCTCTGCTGACCTGGTTCTCTGGCTCTAAAGCACCTCTGCTGACCTGGTTCTCTGGCTCTAAAGCAGCTCCTCTGACCTGGTTCTCTGGCTCTAAAGCGGCTCCGGGTTCTCTGGCTCTAAAGCAGCTCTGCTGACCTGCTTCTCTGGCTCTAAAGTGGCTCTGCTGACCTGGTTCTGTGGCTATAAAGCAGCTCTGCTGACCTGATTCTAAAGCGGATCTGCTGACCTGGTTCTCTCCCTCTAAAGCAGCTCTGCTGACCTGGTTCCCTGGCTCTAAAGCAGCTCTGTTGTCCTGGTTCTCAGGCTCAAGAGCAGCTCTGCTGACCTGGTTCTTAGGCTCTAGAGCAGCTCTGCTGCCCTCGTTCTCTGGCTCAAAAGCAGCTCTGCTGGCCTGGTTCTATGGCTCTAAAGCAGCTTAGCTGAACTGGTTCTCTGGCTCTACAGAAGCTCTGCTGAACTGGTTCTCTGCCTCTAGAGCAGGTCTGCTGACCTGGTTCTTAGGCTCTAGAGCAGCTCTGCTGACCTGGTTCTCAGGCTCTAAAGCTGCTCTGCAGACCTGGTTCTCTGGCTCTAGCTCTGCTGACCTGGTTCTCTGGCTCTAGAGAAGCTCAGTTGACCTGGTTCTTAGGCTCTAGAGCAGCTCTGATGACCTGGTTCTAAAGCAGGTCGGCTGACCTGGTTCTCTCCCTCTAAAGCAGCTCTGCTGACCTGGTTCTCTGGCTCTAGAACAGCTCTGCTGACCTGGTTCTCTCGATCTAGAGCTGCTCTGTTGACTTGGTTCTTAGGCTCAAGAGCAGCTCTGCTGACCTGGTTCTCTGGCTCTAAAGCAGCACTGCTGAGCTGGTTCGCTGGCTCTAAAGCAGCTCTGCTGACCTGGTTCTCTCCCTCTAAAGCAGCTCTGCTGACCTGGTTTGCTGGCTCTAAAGCAGCTCTGCTGACGTGGTTCTCTCCCTCTTAAGCAGCTCTGCTGACCTCGTTTCTCTGGCTCTACAGCAGCTCTGCTGACCAGGTTCTCTGGCTCTACAGCAGCTCTGCTGACCTGGTTTTCTGGCTCTAGAGCAGCTCTGCTGACCTGGTTCTCTGGCTCTAATGCAGCTCTGTTGACCTGGTTTCTCTGGCTCTACAGCAGCTCTGCTGAACTCGTTCTCTGCCTCTAGAGCAGCTCTGCTGACCTGGTTCTTATGCTCTAGAGCAGCTCTGCTGACCAGGTTCTCTGGCTCTAAAGCAGCTCTGCTGACCTGCTTCTCTGGCTCTAAAGCAGCTCTGCTGACCTGCTTCTCTGGCTCTAAAGCGGCTCCGGGTTCTCTGGCTCTAAAGCAGCTCTGCTGACCTGGTTCTCTGGGTCTTAAGTGGCTCTGCTGACATGGTTCTCTGGCTCTAAAGCAGCTCTGCTGACCTGGTTCTAAAGCGACTCTGCTGACATGGTTCTCTCACTCTAAAGCAGCTCTGCTGACCTGGTTCCCTGGCTCTAAAGCAGCTCTGTTGTCCTGGTTCTCTGGCTCTAGAACAGCTCTGCTGACCTGGTTCTAAGGCTCTAGAGCAGCTCTGCTGCCCTGGTTCCCTGGCTTAAAAGCAGCTCTGCTGACCTGGTTCAATGGTTCTAAAGCAGCTCTGATGACCTTGTTCTATGGCTCTACAGAAGCTCCACTGAACTGGTTCTCTGCCTCTACAGCAGGTCTGCTGACCTGGTTCTTAGGCTCTAGAGCATCTCTGCTGACCTGGTTCTTAGGCTCTAGAGCATCTCTGCTGACCTGGTTCTCAGGCTCTAAAGCTGCTCTGCTGACCTGATTCTCTGGCTCTAGCTCTGCTGGCCTGGTTCTCTGGCTCTAGAGAAGCTCTGCTGACCTGGTTCTTAGGCTCTAGAGCAGCTCTGATGACCTGGTCCTCTGGCTCTAGAGCAGCTCTGCTGACCTGGTTCTCTGGCTCTAAAGCAGCTCTGTTGACCTGGTTCGCTGGCTCTAAAGCACTGTGCTGACCTGGTTCACTGGCTCTAAAACAGCTCTGCTGACGTGGTTCTCTACCTCTTAAACAGCTCTGCTGACCTGGTTTCTCTGGCTCTACAGCAGCTCTGCTGACCTGGTTCTCTGCCTCTACAGCAGCTCTGCTGGCCTGGTTCTCTGCCTCTAGAGCAGCTCTGCTGAGCTGGTTTCTCGGGCTCTACAGCAGCTCTGTTGACCTGGTTCTCTGGCTCTAGAGCAGCAGAGCTGACCTGGTTCTCTGGCTCTAATGCAGCTCTGTTGACCTGGTTTCTCTGGCTCTACAGCAGCTCTGCTGACTTGGTTCTCTGCCTCTAAAGCAGCTCTGCTGACCTGGTTCTTAGGCTCCAGAGCAGGTCTGCTGACCTGGTTCTTAGGCTCTAGAGCAGCTCTGCTGACCTGGTTCTCAGGCTCTAAAGCTGCTCTGCAGACCTGGTTCTCTGGCTCTAGCTCTGCTGACCTGGTTCTCTGGTTCTAGAGAAGCTCAGTTGACCTGGTTCTTAGGCTCTAGAGCAGCTCTGATGACCTGGTTCTAAAGCAGGTCTGCTGACCTGGTTCTCTCCCTCTAAAGCAACTCTGCTGACCTGGTTCTCTGGCTCTAGAGCAACTCTGCTGACCTGGTTCTCTGGATCTAGAGCAGCTCTGTTGACTTTGTTCTTAGGCTCTAGAGTAGCTCTGCTGACCTGGTTCTCTGGCTCTATAGCAGCTCTGCTGAACTGGTTCGCTGGCTCTAAAGCAGCTCTGCTGACCTGGTTCTCTCCCTCTAAAGCAGCTCTGCTGACCTGGTTCGCTGGCTCTAAAGCAGCTCTGCTGACGTGGTTCTCTCCCTCTTAAGCAGCTCTGCTGACCTGGTTTCTCTGGCTCTACAGCAGCTCTGCTGACCTGATTCTCTGCCTCTACAGCAGCTCTGCTGACCCGGTTCTCTGCCTCTAGAGCAGCTCTGCTGACCTGATTTCTCTGGCTCTACAGCAGCTCTGCTGACCTGGTTTTCTGGCTCTAGAGCAGCTCTGCTGACGTGGTTCTCTGGCTCTAATGCAGCTCTGATGACCTGGTTTCTCTGGCTCTACAGCAGCTCTGCTGACCTGGTTCTTAGGCTCTAGAGCAGCTCTGCTGGCCCGGTTCTCTGGCTCTAAAGCAGCTCTGCTGACCTGCTTCTCTGGCTCTAAAGCAGCTCTGCTGACCTCGTTCTGTGGTTCTAAAGCAGCTCCGGGTTCTCTGGCTCTAAAGCAGCTCTGCTGACCTGGTTCTCTGGGTCTTAAGTGGCTCTGCTGACATGGTTCTCTGGCTCTAAAGCAGCTCTGCTGACCTGGTTCTAAAGCGACCCTGCTGACATGGTTCTCTTCCTCTAAAGCAGCTCTGCTGACCTGGTTCCCTGGCTCTAAAGCAGCTCTGTTGTCCTGGTTCTCTGGCTCTAGAACAGCTCTGCTGACCTGGTTCTAAGGCTCTAGAGCAGCTCTGCTGCCCTGGTTCTCTGGCTCAAAAGCAGCTCTGCTGACCTGGTTCAATGGCTCTAAAGCAGCTTTGATGACCTTCTTCTATGGCTCTACAGAAGCTCCACTGAACTGGTTCTCTGCCTCTACAGCAGGTCTGCTAACCTGGTTCTTAGGCTCTAGAGCATCTCTGCTGACCTGGTTCTCAGGCTCTAAAGCTGCTCTGCTGACCTGATGCTCTGCTGGTCTGGTTCTCTGGCTCTAGAGAAGCTCTGCTGACCTGGTTCTTAGGCTCTAGAGCAGCTCTGATGACCTGGTCCTCTGGCTCTAGAGCAGCTCTGCTGACCTGGTTCTCTGGCTCTAAAGCAGCTCTGCTGACCTGGTTCCCTGGCTCTAAAGCAGCTCTGTTGTCCTGGTTCTCTGGCTCTAGAACAGCTCTGCTGACCTGGTTCTAAGGCTCTAGAGCAGCTCTGCTGCCCTGGTTCTCTGGCTCAAAAGCAGCTCTGCTGACTTGGTTCAATGGCTCTAAAGCAGTTTTGCTGACCTGGTTCTCTGGCTCTAAAGCAGCTCTGCTGACCTTGTTCTCTGGCTCTAAAGCGGCTCCGGGTTCTCTGGCTCTAAAGCAGCTCTGCTGACATGGTTCTCTGGCTCTAAAGTGGCTCTGCTGACCGGGTTCTCTGGCTCTAAAGCAGCTTTGCTGACCTCGTTCTTAGGCTATAGAGAAGCTCTGCTGACCTGGTTCTCTGGCTCTAAAGCAGCTCTGCTGACCTGGTTCTCTGGCTCTAAAGCAGCTCTGCTGACCTGGTTCTCTGGCTCTAAAGCGGCTCCGGGTTCTCTGGCTCTAAAGCAGCTCTGCTGACCTGCTTCTCTGGCTCTAAAGTGGCTCTGCTGACCTGGTTCTGTGGCTCTAAAGCAGCTCTGCTGACCTGATTCTAAAGCGGATCTGCTGACCTGGTTCTCTCCCTCTAAAGCAGCTCTGCTGACCTGGTTCCCTGGCTCTAAAGCAGCTTTGTTGTCCTGGTTCTCAGGCTCTAGATCAGCTCTGCTGACCTTGGTCTTAGGCTCTAGAGCAGCTCTGCTGCCCTGGTTCTCTGGCTCAAAAGCAGCTCTGCTGACCTGGTTCTATGGCTCTAAAGCAGCTCTGCTGAACTGGTTCTCTGGCTCTACAGAAGCTCTGCTGAACTGGTTCTCTGCCTCTAGAGCAGGTCTGCTGACCTGGTTCTTAGGCTCTAGAAAAGCTCTGCTGACCTGGTTCTCAGGCTCTAAAGCTGCTCTGCAGACCTGGTTCTCTGGCTCTAGCTCTGCTGACCTGGTTCTCTGGCTCTAGAGAAGCTCTGCTGAACTGGTTCTCTGGATCTAGAGCAGCTCTGTTGACTTGGTTCTTAGGCTCTAGAGCAGCTCTGCTGACCTGGTTCTCTAGCTCTAAAGCAGCTCTGCTGAGCTGGTTCGCTGGCTCTAAAGCAGCTCTGCTGAACTGGTTCTCTCCCTCTAAAGCAGCTCTGCTGACCTGGTTCGCTGGCTCTAAAGCAGCTCTGCTGATGTGGTTCTCTCCCTCTTAAGCAGCTCTGCTGACCTGGTTTCTCTGGCTCTACAGCAGCTCTGCTAACCTGGTTCTCTGCCTCTACAGCAGCTCTGCTGACCCGGTTCTCTGCCTCTAGAGCAGCTCTGCTGACCTGGTTTCTCTGGCTCTACAGAAGCTCTGCTGACCTGGTTTTCTGGCTCTAGAGCAGCTCTGCTGACCTGGTTTTCTGGCTCTATGCAGCTCTGTTGACCTGGTTTCTCTGGCTCTACAGCAGCTCTGCTGAACTCGTTCTCTGCCTCTAGAGTAGCTCTGCTGACCTGGTTCTTAGGCTCTAGAGCAGCTCTGCTGACCCGATTCTCTGGCTCTAAAGTGGCTCTGCTGACCTGGTTCTGTGGCTATAAAGCAGCTCTGCTGACCTGATTCTAAAGCAGCTCTGCTGACCTGGTTCCCTGGCTCTAAAGCAGCTCTGTTGTCCTGGTTCTCAGGCTCAAGAGCAGCTCTGCTGACCTGGTTCTTAGGCTCTAGAGCAGCTCTGCTGCCCTCGTTCTATGGCTCTAAAGCAGCTTAGCTGAACTGGTTCTCTGGCTCTACAGAAGCTCTGCTGAACTGGTTCTCTGCCTCTAGAGCAGGTCTGCTGACCTGGTTCTTAGGCTCTAGAGCAGCTCTGCTGACCTGGTTCTCAGGCTCTAAAGCTGCTCTGCAGACCTGGTTCTCTGGCTCTAGCTCTGCTGACCTGGTTCTCTGGCTCTAGAGAAGCTCAGTTGACCTGGTTCTTAGGCTCTAGAGCAGCTCTGATGACCTGGTTCTAAAGCAGGTCGGCTGAGCTGGTTCTCTCCCTCTAAAGCAGCTCTGCTGACCTGGTTCTCTGGCTCTAGAACAGCTCTGCTGACCTGGTTCTCTCGATCTAGAGCTGCTCTGTTGACTTGGTTCTTAGGCTCAAGAGCAGCTCTGCTGACCTGGTTCTCTGGCTCTAAAGCAGCTCTGCTGAGCTGGTTCGCTGGCTCTAAAGCAGCTCTGCTGACCTGGTTCTCTCCCTCTAAAGCAGCTCTGCTGACCTGGTTCGCTGGCTCTAAAGCAGCTCTGCTGACGTGGTTCTCTCCCTCTTAAGCAGCTCTGCTGACCTCGTTTCTCTGGCTCTACAGCAGCTCTGCTGACCTGGTTCTCTGGCTCTACAGCAGCTCTGCTGACCTGGTTTTCTGGCTCTAGAGCAGCTCTGCTGACCTGGTTCAATGGCTCTAAAGCAGCTTTGATGACCTTCTTCTATGGCTCTACAGAAGCTCCACTGAACTGGTTCTCTGCCTCTACAGCAGGTCTGCTAACCTGGTTCTTAGGCTCTAGAGCATCTCTGCTGACCTGGTTCTCAGGATCTAAAGCTGCTCTGCTGACCTGATTCTCTGGCTCTAGCTCTGCTGGCCTGGTTCTCTGGCTCTACAGCAGCTCTGCTGAACTCGTTCTCTGCCTCTAGAGCAGCTCTGCTGACCTGGTTCTTAGGCTCTAGAGCAGCTCTGCTGACCCGGTTCTCTGGCTCTAAAGCAGCTCTGCTGACCTGCTTCTCTGGCTCTAAAGCAGCTCTGCTGACCTGCTTCTCTGGCTCTAAAGCGGCTCCGGGTTCTCTGGCTCTAAAGCAGCTCTGCTGACCTGGTTCTCTGGGTCTTAAGTGGCTCTGCTGACATGGTTCTCTGGCTCTAAAGCAGCTCTGCTGACCTGGTTCTAAAGCGACTCTGCTGACATGGTTCTCTCACTCTAAAGCAGCTCTGCTGACCTGGTTCCCTGGCTCTAAAGCAGCTCTGTTGTCCTGGTTCTCTGGCTCTAGAACAGCTCTGCTGACCTGGTTCTAAGGCTCTAGAGCAGCTCTGCTGCCCTGGTTCTCTGGCTTAAAAGCAGCTCTGCTGACCTGGTTCAATGGTTCTAAAGCAGCTCTGATGACCTTGTTCTATGGCTCTACAGAAGCTCCACTGAACTGGTTCTCTGCCTCTACAGCAGGTCTGCTGACCTGGTTCTTAGGCTCTAGAGCATCTCTGCTGACCTGGTTCTCAGGCTCTAAAGCTGCTCTGCTGACCTGATTCTCTGGCTCTAGCTCTGCTGGCCTGGTTCTCTGGCTCTAGAGAAGCTCTGCTGACCTGGTTCTTAGGCTATAGAGCAGCTCTGATGACCTGGTCCTCTGGCTCTAGAGCAGCTCTGCTGACCTGGTTCTCTGGCTCTAAAGCAGCTCTGTTGATCTGGTTCGCTGGCTCTAAAGCACTGTGCTGACCTGGTTCACTGGCTCTAAAACAGCTCTGCTGACGTGGTTCTCTACCTCTTAAACAGCTCTGCTGACCTGGTTTCTCTGGCTCTACAGCAGCTCTGCTGACCTGCTTCTCTGCCTCTACAGCAGCTCTGCTGGCCCGGTTCTCTGCCTCTAGAGCAGCTCTGCTGAGCTGGTTTCTCGGGCTCTACAGCAGCTCTGTTGACCTGGTTCTCTGGCTCTAGAGCAGCAGAGCTGACCTGGTTCTCTGGCTCTAATGCAGCTCTGTTGACCTGGTTTCTCTGGCTCTACAGCAGCTCTGCTGACTTGGTTCTCTGCCTCTAAAGCAGCTCTGCTGACCTGGTTCTTAGGCTCCAGAGCAGGTCTGCTGACCTGGTTCTTAGGCTCTAGAGCAACTCTGCTGACCTGGTTCTCAGGCTCTAAAGCTGCTCTGCAGACCTGGTTCTCTGGCTCTAGCTCTGCTGACCTGGTTCTCTGGTTCTAGAGAAGCTCAGTTGACCTGGTTCTTAGGCTCTAGAGCAGCTCTGATGACCTGGTTCTAAAGCAGGTCTGCTGACCTGGTTCTCTCCCTCTAAAGCAACTCTGCTGACCTGGTTCTCTGGCTCTAGAGCAACTCTGCTGACCTGGTTCTCTGGATCTAGAGCAGCTCTGTTGACTTTGTTCTTAGGCTCTAGAGCAGCTCTGCTGACCTGGTTCTCTGGCTCTATAGCAGCTCTGCTGAACTGGTTCGCTGGCTCTAAAGCAGCTCTGCTGACCTGGTTCTCTCCCTCTAAAGCAGCTCTGCTGACCTGGTTCGCTGGCTCTAAAGCAGCTCTGCTGACGTGGTTCTCTCCCTCTTAAGCAGCTCTGCTGACCTGGTTTCTCTGGCTCTACAGCAGCTCTGCTCACCTGATTCTCTGCCTCTACAGCAGCTCTGCTGACCCGGTTCTCTGCCTCTAGAGCAGCTCTGCTGACCTGATTTCTCTGGCTCTACAGCAGCTCTGCTGACCTGGTTTTCTGGCTCTAGAGCAGCTCTGCTGACGTGGTTCTCTGGCTCTAATGCAGCTCTGATGACCTGGTTTCTCTGGCTCTACAGCAGCTATGCTGAACTCGTTCTCTGCCTCTAGAGTAGCTCTGCTGACCTGGTTCTTAGGCTCTAGAGCAGCTCTGCTGGCCCGGTTCTCTGGCTCTAAAGCAGCTCTGCTGACCTGCTTCTCTGGCTCTAAAGCAGCTCTGCTGACCTCGTTCTGTGGTTCTAAAGCGGCTCCGGGTTCTCTGGCTCTAAAGCAGCTCTGCTGACCTGGTTCTCTGGGTCTTAAGTGGCTCTGCTGACATGGTTCTCTGGCTCTAAAGCAGCTCTGCTGACCTGGTTCTAAAGCGACCCTGCTGACATGGTTCTCTTCCTCTAAAGCAGCTCTGCTGACCTGGTTCCCTGGCTCTAAAGCAGCTCTGTTGTCCTGGTTCTCTGGCTCTAGAACAGCTCTGCTGACCTGGTTCTAAGGCTCTAGAGCAGCTCTGCTGCCCTGGTTCTCTGGCTCAAAAGCAGCTCTGCTGACCTGGTTCAATGGCTCTAAAGCAGCTTTGATGACCTTCTTCTATGGCTCTACAGAAGCTCCACTGAACTGGTTCTCTGCCTCTACAGCAGGTCTGCTAACCTGGTTCTTAGGCTCTAGAGCATCTCTGCTGACCTGGTTCTCAGGCTCTAAAGCTGCTCTGCTGACCTGATTCTCTGGCTCCAGCTCTGCTGGCCTGGTTCTCTGGCTCTAGAGAAGCTCTGCTGACCTGGTTCTTAGGCTCTAGAGCAGCTCTGATGACCTGGTCCTCTGGCTCTAGAGCAGCTCTGCTGACCTGGTTCTCTGGCTCTAAAGCAGCTCTGCTGACCTGGTTCCCTGGCTCTAAAGCAGCTCTGTTGTCCTGGTTCTCTGGCTCTAGAACAGCTCTGCTGACCTGGTTCTAAGGCTCTAGAGCAGCTCTGCTGCCCTGGTTCTCTGGCTCAAAAGCAGCTCTGCTGACTTGGTTCAATGGCTCTAAAGCAGCTCTGATGACCTTGTTCTCTGGCTCTACAGAAGCTCCACTGAACTGGTTCTCTGCCTCTACAGCAGGTCTGCTGACCTGGTTCTTAGGCTCTAGAGCAGCTCTGCTGACCTGGTTCTCAGCCTCTACAGCAGCTCTGCTGACCCGGTTCCCTGCCTCTAGAGCAGCTCTGCTGACCTGGTTTCTCGGGCTCTACAGCAGCTCTGTTGACCTGGTTCTCTGGCTCTAGAGCAGCAGAGCTGACCTGGTTCTCTGGCTCTAATGCAGCTCTGTTGACCTGGTTTCTCTGGATCTACAGCAGCTCTGCTGACCTGGTTCTCTGCCTCTAAAGCAGCTCTGCTGACCTGGTTCTTAGGCTCTAGAGCAGCTCTTCTGACCTGGTTCTCTGGCTCTAAAGCAGTTTTGCTGACCTGGTTCTCTGGCTCTAAAGCAGCTCTGCTGACCTTGTTCTCTGGCTCTAAAGCGGCTCCGGGTTCTCTGGCTCTAAAGCAGCTCTGCTGACCTGGTTCTCTGGCTCTAAAGTGGCTCTGCTGACCGGGTTCTCTGGCTCTAAAGCAGCTTTGCTGACCTCGTTCTTAGGCTATAGAGAAGCTCTGCTGACCTGGTTCTCTGGCTCTAAAGCAGCTCTGCTGACCTGGTTCTCTGGCTCTAAAGCAGCTCTGCTGACCTGGTTCTCTGGCTCTAAAGCGGCTCTGGGTTCTCTGGCTCTAAAGCAGCTCTGCTGACCTGCTTCTCTGGCTCTAAAGTGGCTCTGCTGACCTGGTTCTGTGGCTCTAAAGCAGCTCTGCTGACCTGATTCTAAAGCGGATCTGCTAACCTGGTTCTCTCCCTCTAAAGCAGCTCTGCTGACCTGCTTCCTTGGCTCTAAAGTAGCTTTGTTGTCCTGGTTCTCAGGCTCTAGATCAGCTCTGCTGACCTTGGTCTTAGGCTCTAGAGCAGCTCTGCTGCCCTGGTTCTCTCTCTCAAAAGCAGCTCTGCTGACCTGGTTCTATGGCTCTAAAGCAGCTCTGCTGAACTGGTTCTCTGGCTCTAGAGCAGGTCTGCTGACCTGGTTCTTACGCTCTAGAAAAGCTCTGCTGACCTGGTTCTCAGGCTCTAAAGCTGCTCTGCAGACCTGGTTCTCTGGCTCTAGCTCTGCTGACCTGGTTCTCTGGCTCTAGAGAAGCTCTGCTGAACTGGTTCTCTGGATCTAGAGCAGCTCTGTTGACTTGGTTCTTAGGCTCTAGAGCAGCTCTGCTGACCTGGTTCTCTAGCTCTAAAGCAGCTCTGCTGAGCTGGTTCGCTGGCTCTAAAGCAGCTCTGCTGAACTGGTTCTCTCCCTCTAAAGCAGCTCTGCTGACCTGGTTCGCTGGCTCTAAAGCAGCTCTGCTGACGTGGTTCTCTCCCTCTTAAGCAGCTCTGCTGACCTGTTTTCTCTGGCTCTACAGCAGCTCTGCTGACCTGGTTCTCTGCCTCTACAGCAGCTCTGCTGACCCGGTTCTCTGCCTCTAGAGCAGCTCTGCTGACCTGGTTTCTCTGGCTCTACAGAAGCTCTGCTGACCTGGTTTTCTGGCTCTAGAGCAGCTCTGCTGACCTGGTTCTCTGGCTCTATGCAGCTCTGTTGACCTGGTTTCTCTGGCTCTACAGCAGCTCTGCTGAACTCGTTCTCTGCCTCTAGAGTAGCTCTGCTGACCTGGTTCTTAGGCTCTAGAGCAGCTCTGCTGACCTGATTCTCTGGCTCTAAAGCAGCTCTGCTGACGTGCTTCTCTGGCTCTAAAGCAGCTCTGCTGACCTGCTTCTCTGGCTCTAAGGCGGCTCCGGGTTCTCTGGCTCTAAAGCAGCTCTGCTAACCTGGTTCTCTGGGTCTTAAGTGGCTCTGCTGACATGGTTCTCTGGCTCTAAAGCAGCTCTGCTGACCTGGTTCTAAAGCGACTCTGCTGACATGGTTCTCTCCCTCTAAAGCAGCTCTGCTGACCTGGTTCCCTGGCTCTAAAGCAGCTCTGTTGTGCTGGTTCTCTGGCTCTAGAACAGGTCTGCTGACCTGGTTCTAAGGCTCTACAGCAGCTCTGCTGCCCTGGTTCTCTGGCTCAAAAGCAGCTCTGCTGACCTGGTTCAATGGCAATAAAGCAGCTCTGATGACCTTGTTCGCTGGCTCTACAGAAGCTCCACTGAACTGGTTCTCTGCCTCTACAGCAGGTCTGCTGACCTGATTCTTAGGCTCTAGAGCATCTCTGCTGACCTGGTTCTCAGGCTCTAAAGCTGCTCTGCTGACCTGATTCTCTGGCTCTAGCTCTGCTGGCCTGGTTCTCTGGCTCTAGAGAAGCTCTGCTGACCTGGTTCTTAGGCTCTAGAGCAGCTCTGATGACCTGGTCCTCTGGCTCTAGAGCAGCTCTGCTGACCTGGTTCTCTGGCTCTAAAGCAGCTCTGTTGACCTGGTCCGCTGGCTCTAAAGCAGCTCTGCTGACCTGGCTCTCTCCCTCTAAAGCAGCTCTGCTGACCTGGTTCACTGGCTCTAAAACAGCTCTGCTGACGTGGTTCTCTACCTCTTAAACAGCTCTGCTGACCTGGTTTCTCTGGCTCTACAGCAGCTCTGCTGACCTGGTTCTCTGCCTCTACAGCAGCTCTGCTGACCCGGTTCTCTGCCTCTAGAGCAGCTCTGCTGACCTGGTTTCTCGGGCTCTACATTTATCCAATGGATGGTTACAGTTCCTATAATAAGAGAGAAGTGACAGCCTGCAGATAAGCTGTGGATAGAAGGGAATGTCTCCAAAGGTAGGGTGAGTGTGCAGAGTGGGGAGAGAATACTCCTAGTGGTAGTACTGTGTGCCCTCACACACTCTCGCGGATGTATAGCATCATCATTGGGCACGGTTGCTCCTCGTGGGGGTGGCGCTGCAGTCCCTCACGGGCCCTTGGTTAGGGGCTCTCTGGTGGAGTTCTTTTAAGGAGTTGCCGCATTTGTGAGTGAGGGTATGTGGGTAGAAAAGTGCTAGTGAGTGTCAGATTAAAAATGAAACAGGGAACTAAAATATTTTAATCATGAGTCCCCTGGTCCAAACTAAAAATACTCGGGGATGGAGATGCACTGTAGTGCTGTTCAGAGAGGGGAATCTAGACCAAATAAAAGTCCCACTTCTCTCGACCTGATTGGTGTGTTAACAAAGGTGATTTAATGAAAAGGTCAACATGTTTCGCGCTATAAATTGGTCCCTAATGGTTCCCAAAGCGCTTCGTCAGGACCGGGAAAGTGTGTTAGAAAGTGGGTTTCGGGTAAAGACTGCCCATAATCCCACTCGTTACCTAGGTCTGGTATGCTTGACAGTTAGTGTCCAGAATCAGTTATTATACTTCAATCCTGTTCACAGCCTAAAAGGGAGACAAAAAAAGGGGGGGGGGGGGAGGAGACAAAAAGAAGGGGGAAGGGGGGAGAAAAAAAAGGGGGGGTAATAACTTAATAAAGATATATATTCTATATATCTCACATATACGGAGACACTGGTGCACACTATGTGCTGTGATGCCTCATGCATGAAGAGGACGTCAACCGGTGTTGTGTCTAAAGGGATCATGTAAAGATGATCAATCAAGGAACTGGGATGGTGCCCACCGAGGTTGGGTTAACATGGTGATGATCATGGGCTCTCTGGGCCCCAAACTGTCCAGAGTCCAGGTGTAGGTGGTATACAGGGTGTGAGACAGGTCGTTGTTACCTCGATAGTGACTGCTCTGGGAAGTGGCTTGAATGAGCTTCCTTATGCGGTATCGATTGTGAGGATGCTGTGCTAGTCATGCCTCGTGCTGACAAGGAAAAATGAAGGAGTGAGGGACTAAATAAGACGGGGTGGCACGGAGTGTTATAGTGATCAAACCTCGAGAAAACCGTGGTGATGCGGTGACTCGTGGATAACCCCGTATGCATATCTCGATATAAAAACAGTCTGCAGCATGATAAAATATCAATCCGGTGAACAAAGCTACATATGTGGATCGCCAGCCTACCCTCTCCTCCTTGGTGATGGGCTCCGTCAGCAATGCCGCGGAGTAAGGCTGAAAAACAAATGCGAGATAGCTCTACGCTTAAAGTCAAAGGTGAAGGGGAAGTTGCTGAAGGATCCTCAGTCAAAGGGGAGAACAAAGCGAGAAAAAGGAGGTACTTACATATCTGTGCTCCTTATGCCTCGGGGAAACCTACTCGTGCGGTTGCACTGCCGGTTACACGGTTGGTGCGGCTGCGGACTCGTTAAGTAGTGTAAACGGTGATGCAGCGGGCCCTGTGTAATGACGTGACGTCGATGCGACCGGAAGTCTCGGGCGGTAGTAGCCGGATTGATGTGTTGCTCTCGCGGCCATCTTAGAGTGGAGTGAAGGGAACGAGAACGAACCGAAGGTCTATCGGAGTAATAAGGGTGGTGTGCCCGTGGCCACGAAGGAGGTGGGAGAGAGAGAGTGATCACGGGCAGGGGACTGAGTTAATAGTCAATAAGGATGCTACGAAAATGAATATCTTCATTATCGATAGTGTCATGGTCGTTGTGTACTATTTACAGTACATAGTCCTATACAAAAGGAACAACATGGTACATAAGGATAGGTCCGCGGTGGAAGGACGGACACTATGCCAATGTCTAAAAATACAGAGAAATCCTCGCAGGGGATCTATCTACTGTGGCGTCGGGTATGCATCTCAAGTGACGTGATGTCTATATGTCAATGTGGTCAACATTGCTGTTTTATGCCGTCTAATCGGAGCTCAGGTCACAGCATTTAAAACAGGATAAACAAAAATGTGATGATGTCACCTGCCCAAGGGTTGGAAAGATGGTTATTTGATACATCCGATGTACATGATATAGGCAGGGATAAGGGTGAGGTAGTCCATCTAGGAGATAGCGCAAAGGCTGTAAGAAATTCATAGTTAGTATAACTAGGGATCCTTAGCAACCTCGACCTTCTTTCAATAGATTGTTAAATGTATATACAGGATTGGACATATAGTAGATGATTGGTATCTCTGACACACATGTGGAGGTCTGAGCAGTTGATGTAACTTGTGTTCTGGGTACAAAACTCTCTGCTCACGATAGGGAATTCTACCATAAAGCCACCTCATGGTGTGTAATTATCTGGAAAGTTCAATCCAGGGAATATCTTCATTGAGTCCCCTTTTATTGCTTTTCAGTTTGAACACCCATCGTTGTTCCTGTCTAAACAGTGTGGATGGTGACCAATGTGGATTGGATTCAATTATGGTCCATCGTAAGCTATCGGGGGAGTGATTCATTTCCAAGAAATGGCTTTGTAGTCTTGTCGCTGTGCGCTTGCACCGGATTGTACTTTTATGTTCCCCAATTCGTGTTTTAATTGTTCTTGTGGTCATCCCAATGTATCGAGAACCGCAGGGGCAGGTGATCATATACACACAATTTTTTGTGTTGCAGTTGGTGTGGCGTAACTGTTTCCATGGTCTAGATAACCCTAAATCAAGTTCCTTAGTACTGCTTGTCAGTGGGCAAGCTGTGCAGGACCCGCATGGGTAATGGCCCATAACCGGGGGAAGGTTCCATAATGTTGGTTGCGTTTTTGTGATGTTCTTGGGACGCGTGTGCACTAAGATGTCCCTCAGATTTTGTGTTCTCTTAAAAGCGAAGAGAGGTTTTGGTCCTGGTTGGAAATCCCCCATCTCGAGGATCTTCCAATGTTTCTTGATTATCCTCTGGACTTTGTTCGAGTTAGGGGTGAAGGATGTTACACATGTTAATATGTCTGTGGTGCTTTTCTCTTTAATTTCTAGTAGAGCCCCTCTGTGATTATTTCTTGCTCTTTTGCGTGCCTGCTTCACAATTCTCTTTGGATATTCTCTCCTTATCAGATTTTCTGTTAAGGAGTCCGCCTCCTTCTCAAATTCTTTGATGGTATTGCAATTACGGCGTAAGCGGAGGAATTGTCCCACCGGTAAATTGTTTCTCAGAGATTTCGGATGGTGACTTTGGAATAGGAGGAGGCTGTTCCTATCCGTGGGCTTCTTATAGTTGGTGGTCATCAGGCACCCTTCTTTTAAGGATATCAACAGGTAAAGGAATGGGATTGATTCAGATGACAGTGTGCCCACAAATTGTAAGTATGGATTAAGAGTATTTATCCAACTGAAGAACGTCTGGCACGTTTCTTCATCCCCTTGCCAGAAGATGATGATGTCATCTATGTACCTACGCCATAGCAAGATGTTGTTGGTATATGGGTTGGTTTCTGTTAGGATGTGCTCTTCTTCAAAGTTGGCCATGTATAGGCATGCCAGACTCGGCGCAAAGGTGCTCCCCATGCTCGTGCCCTGTATTTGGTGATACAGATTGTTCTCAAAGGCAAAGTAGTTTTCTTTTAAGGCTATCGTCGCACAGTCACAAATGAAAGTGATGGGGGTAGTCGATGGCCATGGGTCGATGTTGCGCAGGGCCTTGTCCAGGACCGTCAGAGTAGCATCTTGGGGAATGTTGGTGTACAATGATTCCACGTCTAGCGTGACTAAAAGAGTGATAGATTCTGGTGTCTCAAATCGTTCAATGAGGTTCAGTACCTCTGTGGTGTCTCTCAGATATGTCGGAGTTTTCATCACTAGGGGGCGTAGGAACACATCACAAAATTTGTTCTCGGGGTCTACAGCAGCTCTGCTGACCTGGTTCTCTGGCTCTAGAGCAGCTCTGCTGACCTGGTTCTCTGGCTCTAATGCAGCTCTGTTGACCTGGTTTCTCTGGCTCTACAGCAGCTCTGCTGACCTGGTTCTCTGCCTCTAAAGCAGCTCTGCTGACCTTGTTCTTAGGCTCTAGAGCAGGTCTGCTGACCTGGTTCTTAGGCTCTAGAGCAGCTCTGCTGACCTGGTTCTCAGGCTCTAAAGCTGCTCTGCAGACCTGGTTCTCTGGCTCTAGCTCTGCTGACCTGGTTCTCTGGCTCTAGAGAAGCTCAGTTGACCTGGTTCTTAGGCTCTAGAGCAGCTCTGATGACCTGGTTCTAAAGCAGGTCTGCTGACCTGGTTCTCTCCCTCTAAAGCAGCTCTGCTGACCTGGTTCTCTGGCTCTAGAGCAGCTCTGCTGACCTGGTTCTCTGGATCTACAGCAGCTCTGTTGACTTTGTTCTTAGGCTCTAGAGCAGCTCTGCTGAACTGGTTCAATGGCAATAAAGCAGCTCTGATAACCTTGTTCTCTGGCTCTACAGAAGCTCCACTGAACTGGTTCTCTGCCTCTACAGCAGGTCTGCTGACCTGGTTCTTAGGCTCTAGAGCATCTCTGCTGACCTGGTTCTCAGGCTCTAAAGCTGCTCTGCTGACCTGATTCACTGGCTCGAAAGCAGCTCTGCTGACCTGGTTCTCTCCCTCTAAAGCAGCTCTGCTGACCTGGTTCACTGGCTCTAAAACAGCTCTGCTGACGTGGTTCTCTGGCTCTAAAGCAGCTCTGTTGACCTGGTTCGCTGGCTCTAAAGCAGCTCTGCTGACCTGGTTCTCTGGCTCTAAAGCAGCTCTGTTGACCTGGTTCGCTGGCTCTAAAGCAGCTCTGCTGACCTGGTTCTCTCCCTCTAAAGCAGCTCTGCTGACCTGGTTCACTGGCTCTAAAACAGCTCTGCTGACGTGGTTCTCTACCTCTTAAACAGCTCTGCTGTCCTGGTTTCTCTGGCTCTACAGCAGCTCTGCTGACCTGGTTCTCTGCCTCTACAGCAGCTCTGCTGACCCGGTTCTCTGCCTCTAGAGCAGCTCTGCTGACCTGGTTTCTTGGGCTCTACAGCAGCTCTGCTGACCTGGTTCTCTGGCTCTAGAGCAGCTCTGCTGACCTGGTTCTCTGGCTCTAATGCAGCTCTGTTGACCTGGTTTCTCTGGCTCTACAGCAGCTCTGCTGACCTGGTTCTCTGCCTCTAAAGCAGCTCTGCTGACCTGGTTCTTAGGCTCTAGAGCAGGTCTGCTGACCTGGTTCTTAGGCTCTAGAGCAGCTCTGCTGACCTGGTTCTCAGGCTCTAAAGCTGCTCTGCAGACCTGGTTCTCTGGCTCTAGCTCTGCTGACCTGGTTCTCTGGCTCTAGAGAAGCTCAGTTGACCTGGTTCTTAGGCTCTAGAGCAGCTCTGATGACCTGGTTCTAAAGCAGGTCTGCTGACCTGGTTCTCTCCCTCTAAAGCAGCTCTGCTGACCTGGTTCTCTGGCTCTAGAGCAGCTCTGCTGACCTGGTTCTCTGGATCTAGAGCAGCTCTGTTGACTTTGTTCTTAGACTCTAGAGCAGGTCTGCTGACCTGGTTGTCTGGCTCTAAAGCAGCTCTGCTGAACTGGTTTGCTGGCTCTAAAGCAGCTCTGCTGACCTGGTTCGCTGGCTCTAAAGCAGCTCTGCTGACGTGGTTCTCTCCCTCTTAAGCAGCTCTGCTGACCTGGTTTCTCTGGCTCTACAGCAGCTCTGCTGACCTGCTTCTCTGCCTCTACAGCAGCTCTGCTGACCCGGTTCTCTGCCTCTAGAGCAGCTCTGCTGACCTGGTTTCTCTGGCTCTACAGCAGCTCTGCTGACCTGGTTTTCTGGCTCTTGAGCAGCTCTGCTGACCTGGTTCTCTGGCTCTAATGCAGCTCTGTTGACCTGCTTTCTCTGGCTCTACAGCAGCTCTGCTGAACTCGTTCTCTGCCTCTAGAGCAGCTCTGCTGAACTGGTTCTTAGGCTCTAGAGCAGCTCTGCTGGCCCGGTTCTCTGGCTCTAAAGCAGCTCTGCTGACCTGCTTCTCTGGCTCTAAAGCAGCTCTGCTGACCTGGTTCTCTGGTTCTAAAGCGGCTCCGGGTTCTCTGGCTCTAAAGCAGCTCTGCTGACCTGGTTCTCTGGGTCTTAAGTGGCTCTGCTGACATGGTTCTCTGGCTCTAAAGCAGCTCTGCTGACATGGTTCTAAAGCGACTCTGCTGACATGGTTCTCTCCCTCTAAAGCAGCTCTGCTGATCTGGTTCCCTGGCTCTAAAGCAGCTCTGTTGTCCTGGTTCTCTGGCTCTAGAACAGCTCTGCTGACCTGGTTCTAAGGCTCTAGAGCAGCTCTGCTGCCCTGGTTCTCTGGCTCAAAAGCAGCTCTGCTGACCTGGTTCAATGGCTCTAAAGCAGCTTTGATGACCTTCTTCTATGGCTCTACAGAAGCTCCACTGAACTGGTTCTCTGCCTCTACAGCAGGTCTGCTAACCTGGTTCTTAGGCTCTAGAGCATCTCTGCTGACCTGGTTCTCAGGCTCTAAAGCTGCTCTGCTGACCTGATTCTCTGGCTCTAGCTCTGCTGGCCTGGTTCTCTGGCATTAGAGAAGCTCTGCTGACCTGGTTCTTAGGCTCTAGAGCAGCTCTGATGACCAGGTCTTCTGGCTCTAGAGCAGCTCTGCTGACCTGGTTCTCTGGCTCTAAAGCAGCTCTGCTGACCCGGTTCTCTGCCTCTAGAGCAGCTCTGCTGACCTGGTTTCTCTGGCTCTACAGCAGCTCTGCTGACCTGGTTCTCTGGTTCTAGAGCAGCTCTGCTGACCTGGTTCTCTGGCTCTAATGCAGCTCTGTTGACCTGGTTTCTCTGGATCTACAGCAGCTCTGCTGACCTGGTTCTCTGCCTCTAAAGCAGCTCTGCTGACCTGGTTCTTAGGCTCTAGAGCAGCTCTGCTGACCTGGTTCTCTGGCTCTAAAGCAGTTCTGCTGACCTGGTTCTCTGGCTCTAAAGCAGCTCTTCTGACCTTGTCCTCTGGCTCTAAAGCGGCTCCGGGTTCTCTGGCTCTAAAGCAGCTCTGCTGGCCTGGTTCTCTGGCTCTAAAGTGGCTCTGCTGACCTGGTTCTCTGGCTCTAAAGCAGCTTTGCTGACCTGGTTCTTAGGCTCTAGAGAAGCACTGCTGACCTTGTTCTCTGGCTCTAAAGCGGCTCCGGGTTCTCTGGCTCTAAAGCAGCTCTGCTGACCTGGTTCTCTGGCTCTAAAGTGGCTCTGCTGACCTGGTTCTCTGGCTCTAAAGCAGCTTTGCTGACCTCGTTCTTAGGCTCTAGAGAAGCTCTGCTGACCTGGTTCTCTGGCTCTAAAGCAGCTCTGCTGACCTGGTTCTCTGGCTCTAAAGCAGCTCTGCTGACCTGATTCTAAAGCGGATCTGCTGACCTGGTTCTCTCCCTCTAAAGCAGCTCTGCTGACCTGGTTCCCTGGCTCTAAAGCAGCTCTGTTGTCCTGGTTCTCAGGCTCTAGAGCAGCTCTGCTGACCTGGTTCTTAGGCTCTAGAGCAGCTCTGCTGCCCTGGTTCTCTGGCTCAAAAGCAGCTCTGCTGACCTGGTTCTATGGCTCTAAAGCAGCTCTGCTGAACTGGTTCTCTGGCTCTACAGAAGCTCTGCTGAACTGGTTCTCTGCCTCTAGAGCAGGTCTGCTGACCTGGTTCTTAGGCTCTAGAGCAGCTCTGCTGACCTGGTTCTCAGGCTCTAAAGCTGCTCTGCAGACCTGGTTCTCTGGCTCTAGCTCTGCTGACCTGGTTCTCTGGCTCTAGAGAAGCTAAGTTGACCTTGTTCTAAGGCTCTAGAGCAGCTCTGATGACCTGGTTCTAAAGCAGGTCTGCTGACCTCGTTCTCTCCCGCTAAAGCAGCTCTGCTGACCTGGTTCTCTGGCTCTAGAGCAGCTCTGCTGAACTGGTTCTCTGGATCTAGAGCAGCTCTGTTGACTTGGTTCTTAGGCTCTAGAGCAACTCTGCTGACCTGGTTCTCTGACTCTAAAGCAGCTCTGCTGAGCTGGCTCGCTGGCTCTAAAGCAGCTCTGCTGACCTGGTTCTCTCCCTCTAAAGCAGCTCTGCTGACCTGGTTCGCTGACTCTAAAGCAGCTCTGCTAACGTGGTTCTCTCCCTCTTAAGCAGCTCTGCTGACCTGGTTTCTCTGGCTCTACAGCAGCTCTGCTGACCTGGTTCTCTGCCTCTACAGCAGCTCTGCTGACCCGGTTCTCTGCCTCTAGAGCAGCTCTGCTGACCTGGTTTCTCTGGCTCTACAGCAGCTCTGCTGACCTGGTTTTCTGGCTCTAGAGCAGCTCTGCTGACCTGGTTCTCTGGCTCTATGCAGCTCTGTTGACCTGGTTTCTCTGGCTCTACAGCAGCTCTGCTGAACTCGTTCTCTGCCTCTAGAGCAGCTCTGCTGACCTGGTTCTTAGGCTCTAGAGCAGCTCTGCTGACCCGGTTCTCTGGCTCAAAAGCAGCTCTGCTGACCTGCTTCTCTGGCTCTAAAGCAGCTCTGCTGACCTGCTTCTCTGGCTCTAAGGTGGCTCCGGGTTCCCTGGCTCTAAAGCAGCTCTGCTGACCTGGTTCTCTGGGTCTTAAGTGGCTCTGCTGACATGGTTCTCTGGCTGTAAAGCAGCTCTGCTGACCTGGTTCTAAAGCGACTCTGCTGACATGGTTCTCTCCCTCTAAAGCAGCTCTGCTGACCTGGTTCCCTGGCTCTAAAGCAGCTCTGTTGTCCTGGTTCTCTGGCTCTAGAACAGCTCTGCTGACCTGGTTCTAAGGCTCTACAGCAGCTCTGCTGCCCTTTTTCTCTGGCTCAAAAGCAGCTCTGCTGACCTGGTTCAATGGCAATAAAGCAGCTCTGATGACCTTGCTCTCTGGCTCTACAGAAGCTCCACTGAACTGGTTCTCTGCCTCTACAGCAGGTCTGCTGACCTGATTCTTAGGCTCTAGAGCATCTCTGCTGACCTGGTTCTCAGGCTCTAAAGCTGCTCTGCTGACCTGATTCTCTGGCTCTAGCTCTGCTGGCCTGGTTCTCTGGCTCTAGAGAAGCTCTGCTGACCTGGTTCTTAGGCTCTAGAGCAGCTCTGATGACCTGGTCCTCTGGCTCTAGAGCAGCTCTGCTGACCTGGTTCTCTGGCTCTAAAGCAGCTCTTTTGACCTGGTTCGCTGGCTCTAAAGCAGCTCAGCTGACCTGGTTCTCTCCCTCTAAAGCAGTTCTGCTGACCTGGTTCACTGGCTCTAAAACAGCTCTGCTGACGTGGTTCTCTACCTCTTAAACAGCTCTGCTGATCTGGTTTCTCTGGCTCTACAGCAGCTCTGCTGACCTGGTTCTCTGCCTCTACAGCAGCTCTGCTGACCCGGTTCTCTGCCTCTAGAGCAGCTCTGCTGACCTGGTTTCTCGGGCTCTAGAGCAGCTCTGCTGACCTGGTTCTCTGGATCTAGAGAAGCTCTGTTGACTTTGTTCTTAAGCTCTAGAGCAGCTCTGCTGACCTGGTTCTCTGGCTCTAAAGCAGCTCTGCTGAACTGGTTCACTGGCTCTAAAGCAG
The DNA here is from genome assembly GCF_964204655.1 of Triturus cristatus. Taxonomy (NCBI): domain Eukaryota; kingdom Metazoa; phylum Chordata; class Amphibia; order Caudata; family Salamandridae; genus Triturus; species Triturus cristatus. The sequence continues at coordinate 679,429 of NW_028188130.1, read as the reverse complement.
CTCTACTGACCTGGTTCTCTCCCTCTAAAGCAGCTCTGCTGACCTGGTTCTCTGCCTCTAAAGCAGCTCTGCTGACCTGGTTCTTAGGCTCTAGAGCAGCTCTGCTGACCTGGTTCTCTGGCTCTAAAGCAGTTCTGCTGACCTTGTTCTCTGGCTCTAAAGCAGCTCTTCTGACCTTGTCCTCTGGCTCTAAAGCGGCTCCGGGTTCTCTGGCTCTAAAGCAGCTCTGCTGGCCTGGTTCTCTGGCTCTAAAGTGGCTCTGCTGACCTGGTTCTCTGGCTCTAAAGCAGCTTTGCTGACCTGGTTCTTAGGCTCTAGAGAAGCTCTGCTGACCTTGTTCTCTGGCTCTAAAGCGGCTCTGGGTTCTCTGGCTCTAAAGCAGCTCTGCTGACATGGTTCTCTGGCTCTAAAGTGGCTCTGCTGACCTGGTTCTCTGGCTCTAAAGCGGCTCCGGGTTCTCTGGCTCTAAAGCAGCTCTGCTGATCTGGTTCTATGGCTCTAAAGCAGCTCTGCTGAACCGGTTCTCTGGCTCTACAGAAGCTCTGCTGAACTGGTTCTCTGCCTCTAGAGCAGGTCTGCTGACCTGGTTCTTAGGCTCTAGAAAAGCTCTGCTGACCTGGTTCTCAGGCTCTAAAGCTGCTCTGCAGACCTGGTTCTCTGGCTCTAGCTCTGCTGACCTGGTTCTCTGGCTCTAGAGAAGCTCAGTTGACCTGGTTCTTAGGCTCTAGAGCAGCTCTGATGACCTGGTTCTAAAGCAGGTCTGCTGACGTGGTTCTCTCCCTCTAAAGCAGCTCTGCTGACCTGGTTCTCTGGCTCTAGAGCAGCTCTGCTGAACTGGTTCTCTGGATCTAGAGCAGCTCTGTTGACTTGGTTCTTAGGCTCTAGAGCAGCTCTGCTGACCTGGTTCTCTGGCTCTAAAGCAGCTCTGCTGAGCTGGTTCGCTGGCTCTAAAGCAGCTCTGCTGAACTGGTTCTCTCCCTCTAAAGCAGCTCTGCTGACCTGGTTCGCTGGCTCTAAAGCAGCTCTGCTGACGTGGTTCTCTCCCTCTTAAGCAGCTCTGCTGACCTGGTTTCTCTGGCTCTACAGCAGCTCTGCTGACCATGTTCTCTGCCTCTACAGCAGCTCTGCTGACCCGGTTCTCTGCCTCTAGAGCAGCTCTGCTGACCTGGTTTCTCTGGCTCTACAGAAGCTCTGCTGACCTGGTTTTCTGGCTCTAGAGCAGCTCTGCTGACCTGGTTTCTCTGGCTCTACAGCAGCTCTGCTGAACTCGTTCTCTGCCTCTAGAGTAGCTCTGCTGACCTGGTTCTTAGGCTCTAGAGCAGCTCTGCTGACCCGGTTCTCTGGCTCTAAAGCAGCTCTGCTGACCTGCTTCTCTGGCTCTAAAGCAGCTCTGCTGACCTGCTTCTCTGGCTCTAAGGCGGCTCCGGGTTCTCTGGCTCTAAAGCAGCTCTGCTGACCTGGTTCTCTGGGTCTTAAGTGGCTCTGCTGACATGGTTCTCTGGCTCTAAAGCAGCTCTGCTGACCTGGTTCTAAAGCGACTCTGCTGACATGGTTCTCTCCCTCTAAAGCAGCTCTGCTGACCTGGTTCCCTGGCTCTAAAGCAGCTCTGTTGTGCTGGTTCTCTGGCTCTAGAACAGGTCTGCTGACCTGGTTCTAAGGCTCTACAGCAGCTCTGCTGCCCTGGTTCTCTGGCTCAAAAGCAGCTCTGCTGACCTGGTTCTTAGGCTCTAGAGCAGCTCTGCTGACCTGGTTCTCTGGCTCTAAAGCAGTTCTTCTGACCTGGTTCTCTGGCTCTAAAGCAGCTCTTCTGACCTTGTCCTCTGGCTCTAAAGCGGCTCTGGGTTCTCTGGCTCTAAAGCAGCTCTGCTGGCCTGGTTCTCTGGCTCTAAAGTGGCTCTGCTGACCTGGTTCTCTGGCTCTAAAGCAGCTTTGCTGACCTGGTTCTTAGGCTCTAGAGAAGCTCTGCTGACCTTGTTCTCTGGCTCTAAAGCGGCTCTGGGTTCTCTGGCTCTAAAGCAGCTCTGCTGACCTGGTTCTCTGGCTCTAAAGTGGCTCTGCTGACCTGGTTCTCTGGCTCTAAAGCAGCTTTGCTGACCTCGTTCTTAGGCTCTAGAGAAGCTCTGCTGACCTGGTTCTCTGGCTCTAAAGCAGCTCTGCTGACCTGGTTCTCTGGCTCTAAAGCAGCTCTGCTGACCTGGTTCTCTGGCTCTAAAGCGGCTCCGGGTTCTCTGGCTCTAAAGCAGCTCTGCTGACCTGCTTCTCTGGCTCTAAAGTGGCTCTGCTGACCTGGTTCTGTGGCTCTAAAGCAGCTCTGCTGACCTGATTCTAAAGCGGATCTGCTGACCTGGTTCTCTCCCTCTAAAGCAGCTCTGCTGACCTGGTTCCCTGGCTCTAAAGCAGCTCTGTTGTCCTGGTTCTCAGGCTCTAGAGCAGCTCTGCTGACCTGGTTCTTAGGCTCTAGAGCAGCTCTGCTGCCCTGGTTCTCTGGCTCAAAAGCAGCTCTGCTGACCTGGTTCTATGGCTCTAAAGCAGCTCTGCTGAACTGGTTCTCTGGCTCTACAGAAGCTCTGCTGAACTGGTTCTCTGCCTCTAGAGCAGGTCTGCTGACCTGGTTCTTAGGCTCTAGAGCAGCTCTGCTGACCTGGTTCTCAGGCTCTAAAGCTGCTCTGCAGACCTGGTTCTCTGGCTCTAGCTCTGCTGACCTGGTTCTCTGGCTCTAGAGAAGCTAAGTTGACCTCGTTCTAAGGCTCTAGAGCAGCTCTGATGACCTGGTTCTAAAGCAGGTCTGCTGACCTGGTTCTCTCCCTCTAAAGCAGCTCTGCTGACCTGGTTCTCTGGCTCTAGAGCAGCTCTGCTGAACTGGTTCTCTGGATCTAGAGCAGCTCTGTTGACTTGGTTCTTAGGCTCTAGAGCAACTCTGCTGACCTGGTTCTCTGACTCTAAAGCAGCTCTGCTGAGCTGGTTCGCTGGCTCTAAAGCAGCTCTGCTGACCTGGTTCTCTCCCTCTAAAGCAGCTCTGCTGACCTGGTTCGCTGACTCTAAAGCAGCTCTGCTGACGTGGTTCTCTCCCTCTGAAGCAGCTCTGCTGACCTGGTTTCTCTGGCTCTACAGCAGCTCTGCTGACCTGGTTCTCTGCCTCTACAGCAGCTCTGCTGACCCGGTTCTCTGCCTCTAGAGCAGCTCTGCTGACCTGGTTTCTCTGGCTCTACAGCAGCTCTGCTGACTTGGTTTTCTGGCTCTAGAGCAGCTCTGCTGACCTGGTACTCTGGCTCTATGCAGCTCTGTTGACCTGGTTTCTCTGGCTCTACAGCAGCTCTGCTGAACTCGTTCTCTGCCTCTAGAGTAGCTCTGCTGACCTGGTTCTTAGGCTCTAGAGCAGCTCTGCTGACCTGATTCTCTGGCTCTAAAGCAGCTCTGCTGACGTGCTTCTCTGGCTCTAAAGCAGCTCTGCTGACCTGCTTCTCTGGCTCTAAGGCGGCTCCGGGTTCTCTGGCTCCAAAGCAGCTCTGCTGACCTGGTTCTCTGGGTCTTAAGTGGCTCTGCTGACATGGTTCTCTGGCTCTAAAGCAGCTCTGCTGACCTGGTTCTAAAGCGACTCTGCTGACATGGTTCTCTCCCTCTAAAGCAGCTCTGCTGACCTGGTTCCCTGGCTCTAAAGCAGCTCTGTTGTGCTGGTTCTCTGGCTCTAGAACAGGTCTGCTGACCTGGTTCTAAGGCTCTACAGCAGCTCTGCTGCCCTGGTTCTCTGGCTCAAAAGCAGCTCTGCTGACCTGGTTCAATGGCAATAAAGCAGCTCTGATGACCTTGTTCGCTGGCTCTACAGAAGCTCCACTGAACTGGTTCTCTGCCTCTACAGCAGGTCTGCTGACCTGATTCTTAGGCTCTAGAGCATCTCTGCTGACCTGGTTCTCAGGCTCTAAAGCTGCTCTGCTGACCTGATTCTCTGGCTCTAGCTCTGCTGGCCTGGTTCTCTGGCTCTAGAGAAGCTCTGCTGACCTGGTTCTTAGGCTCTAGAGCAGCTCTGATGACCTGGTCCTCTGGCTCTAGAGCAGCTCTGCTGACCTGGTTCTCTGGCTCTAAAGCAGCTCTGTTGACCTGGTCCGCTGGCTCTAAAGCAGCTCTGCTGACCTGGCTCTCTCCCTCTAAAGCAGCTCTGCTGACCTGGTTCACTGGCTCTAAAACAGCTCTGCTGACGTGGTTCTCTACCTCTTAAACAGCTCTGCTGACCTGGTTTCTCTGGCTCTACAGCAGCTCTGCTGACCTGGTTCTCTGCCTCTACAGCAGCTCTGCTGACCCGGTTCTCTGCCTCTAGAGCAGCTCTGCTGACCTGGTTTCTCGGGCTCTACATTTATCCAATGGATGGTTACAGTTCCTATAATAAGAGAGAAGTGACAGCCTGCAGATAAGCTGTGGATAGAAGGGAATGTCTCCAAAGGTAGGGTGAGTGTGCAGAGTGGGGAGAGAATACTCCTAGTGGTAGTACTGTGTGCCCTCACACACTCTCGCGGATGTATAGCATCATCATTGGGCACGGTTGCTCCTCGTGGGGGTGGCGCTGCAGTCCCTCACGGGCCCTTGGTTAGGGGCTCTCTGGTGGAGTTCTTTTAAGGAGTTGCCGCATTTGTGAGTGAGGGTATGTGGGTAGAAAAGTGCTAGTGAGTGTCAGATTAAAAATGAAACAGGGAACTAAAATATTTTAATCATGAGTCCCCTGGTCCAAACTAAAAATACTCGGGGATGGAGATGCACTGTAGTGCTGTTCAGAGAGGGGAATCTAGACCAAATAAAAGTCCCACTTCTCTCGACCTGATTGGTGTGTTAACAAAGGTGATTTAATGAAAAGGTCAACATGTTTCGCGCTATAAATTGGTCCCTAATGGATCCCAAAGCGCTTCGTCAGGACCGGGAAAGTGTGTTAGAAAGTGGGTTTCGGGTAAAGACTGCCCATAATCCCACTCGTTACCTAGGTCTGGTATGCTTGACAGTTAGTGTCCAGAATCAGTTATTATACTTCAATCCTGTTCACAGCCTAAAAGGGAGACAAAAAAAGGGGGGGGGGGAGGAGACAAAAAGAAGGGGGAAGGGGGGAGAAAAAAAAGGGGGGGTAATAACTTAATAAAGATATATATTCTATATATCTCACATATACGGAGACACTGGTGCACACTATGTGCTGTGATGCCTCATGCATGAAGAGGACGTCAACCGGTGTTGTGTCTAAAGGGATCATGTAAAGATGATCAATCAAGGAACTGGGATGGTGCCCACCGAGGTTGGGTTAACATGGTGATGATCATGGGCTCTCTGGGCCCCAAACTGTCCAGAGTCCAGGTGTAGGTGGTATACAGGGTGTGAGACAGGTCGTTGTTACCTCGATAGTGACTGCTCTGGGAATTGGCTTGAATGAGCTTCCTTATGCGGTATCGATTGTGAGGATGCTGTGCTAGTCATGCCTCGTGCTGACAAGGAAAAATGAAGGAGTGAGGGACTAAATAAGACGGGGTGGCACGGAGTGTTATAGTGATCAAACCTCGAGAAAACCGTGGTGATGCGGTGACTCGTGGATAACCCCGTACGCATATCTCGATATAAAAACAGTCTGCAGCATGATAAAATATCAATCCGGTGAACAAAGCTACATATGTGGATCGCCAGCCTACCCTCTCCTCCTTGGTGATGGGCTCCGTCAGCAATGCCGCGGAGTAAGGCTGAAAAACAAATGCGAGATAGCTCTACGCTTAAAGTCAAAGGTGAAGGGGAAGTTGCTGAAGGGTCCTCAGTCAAAGGGGAGAACAAAGCGAAAAAAAGGAGGTACTTACATATCTGTGCTCCTTACGCCTCGGGGAAACCTACTCGTGCGGTTGCACTGCCGGTTACACGGTTGGTGCGGCTGCGGACTCGTTAAGTAGTGTAAACGGTGATGCAGCGGGCCCTGTGTAATGACGTGACGTCGATGCGACCGGAAGTCTCGGGCGGTAGTAGCCGGATTGATGTGTTGCTCTCGCGGCCATCTTAGAGTGGAGTGAAGGGAACGAGAACGAACCGAAGGTCTATCGGAGTAATAAGGGTGGTGTGCCCGTGGCCACGAAGGAGGGGGGAGAGAGAGAGTGATCACGGGCAGGGGACTGAGTTAATAGTCAATAAGGATGCTACGAAAATGAATATCTTCATTATCGATAGTGTCATGGTCGTTGTGTACTATTTACAGTACATAGTCTTATACAAAAGGAACAACATGGTACATAAGGATAGGTCCGCGGTGGAAGGACGGACACTATGCCAATGTCTAAAAATACAGAGAAATCCTCGCAGGGGATCTATCTACTGTGGCGTCGGGTATGCATCTCAAGTGACGTGATGTCTATGTGTCAATGTGGTCAACATTGCTGTTTTATGCCGTCTAATCGGAGCTCAGGTCACAGCATTTAAAACAGGATAAACAAAAATGTGATGATGTCACCTGCCCAAGGGTTGGAAAGATGGTTATTTGATACATCCGATGTACATGATATAGGCAGGGATAAGGGTGAGGTAGTCCATCTAGGAGATAGCGCAAAGGCTGTAAGAAATTCATAGTTAGTATAACTAGGGATCCTTAGCAACCTCGACCTTCTTTCAATAGATTGTTAAATGTATATACAGGATTGGACATATAGTAGATGATTGGTATCTCTGACACACATGTGGAGGTCTGAGCAGTTGATGTAACTTGTGTTCTGGGTACAAAACTCTCTGCTCACGATAGGGAATTCTACCATAAAGCCACCTCATGGTGTGTAATTATCTGGAAAGTTCAATCCAGGGAATATCTTCATTGAGTCCCCTTTTATTGCTTTTCAGTTTGAACACCCATCGTTGTTCCTGTCTAAACAGTGTGGATGGTGACCAATGTGGATTGGATTCAATTATGGTCCATCGTAAGCTATCGGGGGAGTGATTCATTTCCAAGAAATGGCTTTGTAGTCTTGTCGCTGTGCGCTTGCACCGGATTGTACTTTTATGTTCCCCAATTCGTGTTTTAATTGTTCTTGTGGTCATCCCAATGTATCGAGAACCGCAGGGGCAGGTGATCATATACACACAATTTTTTGTGTTGCAGTTGGTGTGGCGTAACTGTTTCCATGGTCTAGATAACCCTAAATCAAGTTCCTTGGTACTGCTTGTCAGTGGGCAAGCTGTGCAGGACCCGCATGGGTAATGGCCCATAACCTGGGGAAGGTTCCATAATGTTGGTTGCGTTTTTGTGATGTTCTTGGGACGCGTGTGCACTAAGATGTCCCTCAGATTTTGTGTTCTCTTAAAAGCGAAGAGAGGTTTTGGTCCTGGTTGGAAATCCCCCATCTCGAGGATCTTCCAATGTTTCTTGATTATCCTCTGGACTTTGTTCGAGTTAGGGGTGAAGGATGTTACACATGTTAATATGTCTGTGGTGCTTTTCTCTTTAATTTCTAGTAGAGCCCCTCTGTGATTATTTCTTGCTCTTTTGCGTGCCTGCTTCACAATTCTCTTTGGATATTCTCTCCTTATCAGATTTTCTGTTAAGGAGTCCGCCTCCTTCTTAAATTCTTTGATGGTATTGCAATTACGGCGTAAGCGGAGGAATTGTCCCACCGGTAAATTGTTTCTCAGAGATTTCGGATGGTGACTTTGGAATAGGAGGAGGCTGTTCCTATCCGTGGGCTTCTTATAGTTGGTGGTCATCAGGCACCCTTCTTTTAAGGATATCAACAGGTCAAGGAATGGGATTGATTCAGATGACAGTGTGCCCACAAATTGTAAGTATGGATTAAGAGTATTTATCCAACTGAAGAACGTCCGGCACGTTTCTTCATCCCCTTGCCAGAAGATGATGATGTCATCTATGTACCTACGCCATAGCAAGATGTTGTTGGTATATGGGTTGGTTTCTGTTAGGATGTGCTCTTCTTCAAAGTTGGCCATGTATAGGCATGCCAGACTCGGCGCAAAGGTGCTCCCCATGCTCGTGCCCTGTATTTGGTGATACAGATTGTTCTCAAAGGCAAAGTAGTTTTCTTTTAAGGCTATCGTCGCACAGTCACAAATGAAAGTGATGGGGGTAGTCGATGGCCATGGGTCGATGTTGCGCAGGGCCTTGTCCAGGACCGTCAGAGTAGCATCTTGGGGAATGTTGGTGTACAATGATTCCACGTCTAGCGTGACTAAAAGAGTGATAGATTCTGGTGTCTCAAATCGTTCAATGAGGTTCAGTACCTCTGTGGTGTCTCTCAGATATGTCGGAGTTTTCATCACTAGGGGGCGTAGGTACACATCACAAAATGTGTTCTCGGGCTCTACAGCAGCTCTGCTGACCTTGTTCTCTGGCTCTAGAGCAGCTCTGCTGACCTGGTTCTCTGGCTCTAATGCAGCTCTGTTGACCTGGTTTCTCTGGCTCTACAGCAGCTCTGCTGACCTGGTTCTCTGCCTCTAAAGCAGCTCTGCTGACCTTGTTCTTAGGCTCTAGAGCAGGTCTGCTGACCTGGTTCTTAGGCTCTAGAGCAGCTCTGCTGACCTGGTTCTCAGGCTCTAAAGCTGCTCTGCAGACCTGGTTCTCTGGCTCTAGCTCTGCTGACCTGGTTCTCTGGCTCTAGAGAAGCTCAGTTGACCTGGTTCTTAGGCTCTAGAGCAGCTCTGATGACCTGGTTCTAAAGCAGGTCTGCTGACCTGGTTCTCTCCCTCTAAAGCAGCTCTGCTGACCTGGTTCTCTGGCTCTAGAGCAGCTCTGCTGACCTGGTTCTCTGGATCTACAGCAGCTCTGTTGACTTTGTTCTTAGGCTCTAGAGCAGCTCTGCTGGACTGGTTCAATGGCAATAAAGCAGCTCTGATAACCTTGTTCTCTGGCTCTACAGAAGCTCCACTGAACTGGTTCTCTGCCTCTACAGCAGGTCTGCTGACCTGGTTCTTAGGCTCTAGAGCATCTCTGCTGACCTGGTTCTCAGGCTCTAAAGCTGCTCTGCTGACCTGATTCGCTGGCTCTAAAGCAGCTCTGCTGACCTGGTTCTCTCCCTCTAAAGCAGCTCTGCTGACCTGGTTCACTGGCTCTAAAACAGCTCTGCTGACGTGGTTCTCTGGCTCTAAAGCAGCTCTGTTGACCTGGTTCGCTGGCTCTAAAGCAGCTCTGCTGACCTGGTTCTCTGGCTCTAAAGCAGCTCTGTTGACCTGGTTCGCTGGCTCTAAAGCAGCTCTGCTGACCTGGTTCTCTCCCTCTAAAGCAGCTCTGCTGACCTGGTTCACTGGCTCTAAAACAGCTCTGCTGACGTGGTTCTCTACCTCTAGAGCAGCTCTGCTGACCTGGTTTCTTGGGCTCTACAGCAGCTCTGCTGACCTGGTTCTCTGGCTCTAGAGCAGCTCTGCTGACCTGGTTCTCTGGCTCTAATGCAGCTCTGTTGACCTGGTTTCTCTGGCTCTACAGCAGCTCTGCTGACCTGGTTCTCTGCCTCTAAAGCAGCTCTGCTGACCTGGTTCTTAGTCTCTAGAGCAGGTCTGCTGACCTGGTTCTTAGGCTCTAGAGCAGCTCTGCTGACCTGGTTCTCAAGCTCTAAAGCTGCTCTGCAGACCTGGTTCTCTGGCTCTAGCTCTGCTGACCTGGTTCTCTGGCTCTAGAGAAGCTCAGTTGACCTGGTTCTTAGGCTCTAGAGCAGCTCTGATGACCTGGTTCTAAAGCAGGTCTGCTGACCTGGTTCTCTCCCTCTAAAGCAGCTCTGCTGACCTGGTTCTCTGGCTCTAGAGCAGCTCTGCTGACCTGGTTCTCTGGATCTAGAGCAGCTCTGTTGACTTTGTTCTTAGACTCTAGAGCAGGTCTGCTGACCTGGTTGTCTGGCTCTAAAGCAGCTCTGCTGAACTGGTTCACTGGCTCTAAAGCAGCTCTGCTGACCTGGTTCTCTCCCTCTAAAGCAGCTCTGCTGACCTGGTTCGCTGGCTCTAAAGCAGCTCTGCTGACGTGGTTCTCTCCCTCTTAAGCAGCTCTGCTGACCTGGTTTCTCTGGCTCTGCAGCAGCTCTGCTGACCTGCTTCTCTGCCTCTACAGCAGCTCTGCTGACCCGGTTCTCTGCCTCTAGAGCAGCTCTGCTGACCTGGTTTCTCTGGCTCTACAGCAGCTCTGCTGACCTGGTTTTCTGGCTCTTGAGCAGCTCTGCTGACCTGGTTCTCTGGCTCTAATGCAGCTCTGTTGACCTGCTTTCTCTGGCTCTACAGCAGCTCTGCTGAACTCGTTCTCTGCCTCTAGAGCAGCTCTGCTGAACTGGTTCTTAGGCTCTAGAGCAGCTCTGCTGGCCCGGTTCTCTGGCTCTAAAGCAGCTCTGCTGACCTGCTTCTCTGGCTCTAAAGCAGCTCTGCTGACCTGGTTCTCTGGTTCTAAAGCGGCTCCGGGTTCTCTGGCTCTAAAGCAGCTCTGCTGACCTGGTTCTCTGGGTCTTAAGTGGCTCTGCTGACATGGTTCTCTGGCTCTAAAGCAGCTCTGCTGACCTGGTTCTAAAGCGACTCTGCTGACATGGTTCTCTCCCTCTAAAGCAGCTCTGCTGATCTGGTTCCCTGGCTCTAAAGCAGCCCTGTTGTCCTGGTTCAAAGGCTCTAGAACAGCTCTGCTGACCTGGTTCTAAGGCTCTAGAGCAGCTCTGCTGCCCTGGTTCTCTGGCTCAAAAGCAGCTCTGCTGACCTGGTTCAATGGCTCTAAAGCAGCTTTGATGACCTTCTTCTATGGCTCTACAGAAGCTCCACTGAACTGGTTCTCTGCCTCTACAGCAGGTCTGCTAACCTGGTTCTTAGGCTCTAGAGCATCTCTGCTGACCTGGTTCTCAGGCTCTAAAGCTGCTCTGCTGACCTGATTCTCTGGCTCTAGCTCTGCTGGCCTGGTTCTCTGGCATTAGAGAAGCTCTGCTGACCTGGTTCTTAGGCTCTAGAGCAGCTCTGATGACCAGGTCCTCTGGCTCTAGAGCAGCTCTGCTGACCTGGTTCTCTGGCTCTAAAGCAGCTCTGCTGACCCGGTTCTCTGCCTCTAGAGCAGCTCTGCTGACCTGGTTTCTCTGGCTCTACAGCAGCTCTGCTGACCTGGTTCTCTGGTTCTAGAGCAGCTCTGCTGACCTGGTTCTCTGGCTCTAATGCAGCTCTGTTGACCTGGTTTCTCTGGATCTACAGCAGCTCTGCTGACCTGGTTCTCTGCCTCTAAAGCAGCTCTGCTGACCTGGTTCTTAGGTTCTAGAGCAGCTCTGCTGACCTGGTTCTCTGGCTCTAAAGCAGTTCTGCTGACCTGGTTCTCTGGCTCTAAAGCAGCTCTTCTGACCTTGTCCTCTGGCTCTAAAGCGTCTCCGGGTTCTCTGGCTCTAAAGCAGCTCTGCTGACCTGGTTCTCTGGCTCTAAAGTGGCTCTGCTGACCTGGTTCTCTGGCTCTAAAGCAGCTTTGCTGACCTGGTTCTTAGGCTCTAGAGAAGCTGCTGACCTTGTTCTCTGGCTCTAAAGCGGCTCCGGGTTCTCTGGCTCTAAAGCAGCTCTGCTGACCTGGTTCTCTGGCTCTAAAGTGGCTCTGCTGACCTGGTTCTCTGGCTCTAAAGCAGCTTTGCTGACCTTGTTCTTAGGCTCTAGAGAAGCTCTGCTGACCTGGTTCTCTGGCTCTAAAGCAGCTCTGCTGACCTGGTTCTCTGGCTCTAAAGCAGCTCTGCTGACCTGGTTCTCTGGCTCTAAAGCGGCTCCGGGTTCTCTGGCTCTAAAGCAGCTCTGCTGACCTGCTTCTCTGGCTCTAAAGTGGCTCTGCTGACCTGGTTCTGTGGCTCTAAAGCAGCTCTGCTGACCTGATTCTAAAGCGGATCTGCTGACCTGGTTCTCTCCCTCTAAAGCAGCTCTGCTGACCTGGTTCCCTGGCTCTAAAGCAGCTCTGTTGTCCTGGTTCTCAGGCTCTAGAGCAGCTCTGCTGACCTGGTTCTTAGGCTCTAGAGCAGCTCTGCTGCCCTGGTTCTCTGGCTCAAAAGCAGCTCTGCTGACCTGGTTCTATGGCTCTAAAGCAGCTCTGCTGAACTGGTACTCTGGCTCTACAGAAGCTCTGCTGAACTGGTTCTCTGCCTCTAGAGCAGGTCTGCTTACCTGGTTCTTAGGCTCTAGAGCAGCTCTGCTGACCTGGTTCTCAGGCTCTAAAGCTGCTCTGCAGACCTGGTTCTCTGGCTCTAGCTCTGCTGACCTGGTTCTCTGGCTCTAGAGAAGCTCAGTTGACCTGGTTCTTAGGCTCTAGAGCAGCTCTGATGACCTGGTTCTAAAGCAGGTCTGCTGACCTGGTTCTCTCCCTCTAAAGCAGCTCTGCTGACCTGGTTCTCTGGCTCTAGAGGAGCTCTGCTGACCTGGTTCTCTGGATCTAGAGCAGCTCCGTTGACTTGGTTCTTAGGCTCTAGAGCAGCTCTGCTGACCTGGTTCTCTGGCTCTAATGCAGCTCTGTTGACCTGGTTTCTCTGGCTCTACAGCAGCTCTGCTGACCTGGTTCTCTGCCTCTAAAGCAGCTCTGCTGACCTTGTTCTTAGGCTCTAGAGCAGGTCTGCTGACCTGGTTCTTAGGCTCTAGAGCAGCTCTGCTGACCTGGTTCTCAGGCTCTAAAGCTGCTCTGCAGACCTGGTTCTCTGGCTCTAGCTCTGCTGACCTGGTTCTCTGGCTCTAGAGAAGCTCAGTTGACCTGGTTCTTAGGCTCTAGAGCAGCTCTGATGACCTGGTTCTAAAGCAGGTCTGCTGACCTGGTTCTCTCCCTCTAAAGCAGCTCTGCTGACCTGGTTCTCTGGCTCTAGAGCAGCTCTGCTGACCTGGTTCTCTGGATCTACAGCAGCTCTGTTGACTTTGTTCTTAGGCTCTAGAGCAGCTCTGCTGGACCGGTTCAATGGCAATAAAGCAGCTCTGATAACCTTGTTCTCTGGCTCTACAGAAGCTCCACTGAACTGGTTCTCTGCCTCTACAGCAGGTCTGCTGACCTGGTTCTTAGGCTCTAGAGCATCTCTGCTGACCTGGTTCTCAGGCTCTAAAGCTGCTCTGCTGACCTGATTCGCTGGCTCTAAAGCAGCTCTGCTGACCTGGTTCTCTCCCTCTAAAGCAGCTCTGCTGACCTGGTTCACTGGCTCTAAAACAGCTCTGCTGACGTGGTTCTCTGGCTCTAAAGCAGCTCTGTTGACCTGGTTCGCTGGCTCTAAAGCAGCTCTGCTGACCTGGTTCTCTGGCTCTAAAGCAGCTCTGTTGACCTGGTTCGCTGGCTCTAAAGCAGCTCTGCTGACCTGGTTCTCTCCCTCTAAAGCAGCTCTGCTGACCTGGTTCACTGGCTCTAAAACAGCTCTGCTGACGTGGTTCTCTACCTCTAGAGCAGCTCTGCTGACCTGGTTTCTTGGGCTCTACAGCAGCTCTGCTGACCTGGTTCTCTGGCTCTAGAGCAGCTCTGCTGACCTGGTTCTCTGGCTCTAATGCAGCTCTGTTGACCTGGTTTCTCTGGCTCTACAGCAGCTCTGCTGACCTGGTTCTCTGCCTCTAAAGCAGCTCTGCTGACCTGGTTCTTAGTCTCTAGAGCAGGTCTGCTGACCTGGTTCTTAGGCTCTAGAGCAGCTCTGCTGACCTGGTTCTCAAGCTCTAAAGCTGCTCTGCAGACCTGGTTCTCTGGCTCTAGCTCTGCTGACCTGGTTCTCTGGCTCTAGAGAAGCTCAGTTGACCTGGTTCTTAGGCTCTAGAGCAGCTCTGATGACCTGGTTCTAAAGCAGGTCTGCTGACCTGGTTCTCTCCCTCTAAAGCAGCTCTGCTGACCTGGTTCTCTGGCTCTAGAGCAGCTCTGCTGACATGGTTCTCTGGATCTAGAGCAGCTCTGTTGACTTTGTTCTTAGACTCTAGAGCAGGTCTGCTGACCTGGTTGTCTGGCTCTAAAGCAGCTCTGCTGAACTGGTTCACTGGCTCTAAAGCAGCTCTGCTGACCTGGTTCTCTCCCTCTAAAGCAGCTCTGCTGACCTGGTTCGCTGGCTCTAAAGCAGCTCTGCTGACGTGGTTCTCTCCCTCTTAAGCAGCTCTGCTGACCTGGTTTCTCTGGCTCTGCAGCAGCTCTGCTGACCTGCTTCTCTGCCTCTACAGCAGCTCTGCTGACCCGGTTCTCTGCCTCTAGAGCAGCTCTGCTGACCTGGTTTCTCTGGCTCTACAGCAGCTCTGCTGACCTGGTTTTCTGGCTCTTGAGCAGCTCTGCTGACCTGGTTCTCTAGCTCTAATGCAGCTCTGTTGACCTGCTTTCTCTGGCTCTACAGCAGCTCTGCTGAACTCGTTCTCTGCCTCTAGAGCAGCTCTGCTGAACTGGTTCTTAGGCTCTAGAGCAGCTCTGCTGGCCCGGTTCTCTGGCTCTAAAGCAGCTCTGCTGACCTGCTTCTCTGGCTCTAAAGCAGCTCTGCTGACCTGGTTCTCTGGTTCTAAAGCGGCTCCGGGTTCTCTGGCTCTAAAGCAGCTCTGCTGACCTGGTTCTCTGGGTCTTAAGTGGCTCTGCTGACATGGTTCTCTGGCTCTAAAGCAGCTCTGCTGACCTGGTTCTAAAGCGACTCTGCTGACATGGTTCTCTCCCTCTAAAGCAGCTCTGCTGATCTGGTTCCCTGGCTCTAAAGCAGCCCTGTTGTCCTGGTTCAAAGGCTCTAGAACAGCTCTGCTGACCTGGTTCTAAGGCTCTAGAGCAGCTCTGCTGCCCTGGTTCTCTGGCTCAAAAGCAGCTCTGCTGACCTGGTTCAATGGCTCTAAAGCAGCTTTGATGACCTTCTTCTATGGCTCTACAGAAGCTCCACTGAACTGGTTCTCTGCCTCTACAGCAGGTCTGCTAACCTGGTTCTTAGGCTCTAGAGCATCTCTGCTGACCTGGTTCTCAGGCTCTAAAGCTGCTCTGCTGACCTGATTCTCTGGCTCTAGCTCTGCTGGCCTGGTTCTCTGGCATTAGAGAAGCTCTGCTGACCTGGTTCTTAGGCTCTAGAGCAGCTCTGATGACCAGGTCCTCTGGCTCTAGAGCAGCTCTGCTGACCTGGTTCTCTGGCTCTAAAGCAGCTCTGCTGACCCGGTTCTCTGCCTCTAGAGCAGCTCTGCTGACCTGGTTTCTCTGGCTCTACAGCAGCTCTGCTGACCTGGTTCTCTGGTTCTAGAGCAGCTCTGCTGACCTGGTTCTCTGGCTCTAATGCAGCTCTGTTGACCTGGTTTCTCTGGATCTACAGCAGCTCTGCTGACCTGGTTCTCTGCCTCTAAAGCAGCTCTGCTGACCTGGTTCTTAGGTTCTAGAGCAGCTCTGCTGACCTGGTTCTCTGGCTCTAAAGCAGTTCTGCTGACCTGGTTCTCTGGCTCTAAAGCAGCTCTTCTGACCTTGTCCTCTGGCTCTAAAGCGTCTCCGGGTTCTCTGGCTCTAAAGCAGCTCTGCTGACCTGGTTCTCTGGCTCTAAAGTGGCTCTGCTGACCTGGTTCTCTGGCTCTAAAGCAGCTTTGCTGACCTGGTTCTTAGGCTCTAGAGAAGCTGCTGACCTTGTTCTCTGGCTCTAAAGCGGCTCCGGGTTCTCTGGCTCTAAAGCAGCTCTGCTGACCTGGTTCTCTGGCTCTAAAGTGGCTCTGCTGACCTGGTTCTCTGGCTCTAAAGCAGCTTTGCTGACCTTGTTCTTAGGCTCTAGAGAAGCTCTGCTGACCTGGTTCTCTGGCTCTAAAGCAGCTCTGCTGACCTGGTTCTCTGGCTCTAAAGCAGCTCTGCTGACCTGGTTCTCTGGCTCTAAAGCGGCTCCGGGTTCTCTGGCTCTAAAGCAGCTCTGCTGACCTGCTTCTCTGGCTCTAAAGTGGCTCTGCTGACCTGGTTCTGTGGCTCTAAAGCAGCTCTGCTGACCTGATTCTAAAGCGGATCTGCTGACCTGGTTCTCTCCCTCTAAAGCAGCTCTGCTGACCTGGTTCCCTGGCTCTAAAGCAGCTCTGTTGTCCTGGTTCTCAGGCTCTAGAGCAGCTCTGCTGACCTGGTTCTTAGGCTCTAGAGCAGCTCTGCTGCCCTGGTTCTCTGGCTCAAAAGCAGCTCTGCTGACCTGGTTCTATGGCTCTAAAGCAGCTCTGCTGAACTGGTACTCTGGCTCTACAGAAGCTCTGCTGAACTGGTTCTCTGCCTCTAGAGCAGGTCTGCTTACCTGGTTCTTAGGCTCTAGAGCAGCTCTGCTGACCTGGTTCTCAGGCTCTAAAGCTGCTCTGCAGACCTGGTTCTCTGGCTCTAGCTCTGCTGACCTGGTTCTCTGGCTCTAGAGAAGCTCAGTTGACCTGGTTCTTAGGCTCTAGAGCAGCTCTGATGACCTGGTTCTAAAGCAGGTCTGCTGACCTGGTTCTCTCCCTCTAAAGCAGCTCTGCTGACCTGGTTCTCTGGCTCTAGAGGAGCTCTGCTGACCTGGTTCTCTGGATCTAGAGCAGCTCCGTTGACTTGGTTCTTAGGCTCTAGAGCAGCTCTGCTGACCTGGTTCTCTGGCTCTAAAGCAGCTCTGCTGAGCTGGTTCGCTGGCTCTAAAGCAGCTCTGCTGACCTGGTTCGCTGGCTCTAAAGCAGCTCTGCTGACGTGGTTCTCTCCCTCTTAAGCAGCGCTGCTGACCTGGTTTCTCTGGCTCTACAGCAGCTCTGCTGACCTGGTTCTCTGCCTCTACAGCAGCTCTGCTGACCCGGTTCTCTGCCTCTAGAGCAGCTCTGCTGACCTGGTTTCTCTGGCTCTACAGCAGCTCTGCTGACCTGGTTTTCTGGCTCTAGAGCAGCTCTGCTGACCTGGTTCTCTGGCTTTAATGCAGCTCTGTTGACCTGGTTTCTCTGGCTCTACAGCAGCTCTGCTGAACTCGTTCTCTGCCTCTAGAGTAGCTCTGCTGACCTGGTTCTTAGGCTCTAGAGCAGCTCTGCTGACCCGGTTCTCTGGCTCTAAAGCAGCTCTGCTGACCTGCTTTTCTGGCTCTAAAGCAGCTCTGCTGACCTGCTTCTCTGGCTCTAAGGCGGCTCCGGGTTCTCTGGCTCTAAAGCAGCTCTGCTGACCTGGTTCTCTGGGTCTTAAGTGGCTCTGCTGACATGGTTCTCTGGCTCTAAAGCAGCTCTGCTGACCTGGTTCTAAAGCGACTCTTCTGACATGGTTCTCTCCCTCTAAAGCAGCTCTGCTGACCTGGTTCCCTGGCTCTAAAGCAGCTCTGTTGTCCTGGTTCTCTGGCTCTAGAACAGCTCTGCTGACCTGGTTCTAAGGCTCTACAGCAGCTCTGCTGCCCTGGTTCTCTGGCTCAAAAGCAGCTCTGCTGACCTGGTTCAATGGTAATAAAGCAGCTCTGATGACCTTGTTCTCTGGCTCTACAGAAGCTCCACTGAACTGGTTCTCTGCCTCTACAGCAGGTCTGCTGACCTGATTCTTAGGCTCTAGAGCATCTCTGCTGACCTGGTTCTCAGGCTCTAAAGCTGCTCTGCTGACCTGATTCTCTGGCTCTAGCTCTGCTGGCCTGGTTCTCTGGCTCTAGAGAAGCTCTGCTGACCTGGTTCTTAGGCTCTAGAGCAGCTCTGATGACCTGGTCCTCTGGCTCTAGAGCAGCTCTGCTGACCTGGTTCTCTGGCTCTAATGCAGCTCTGTTGACCTGGTTTCTCTGGCTCTACAGCAGCTCTGCTGAACTCGTTCTCTGCCTCTAGAGCAGCTCTGCTGAACTGGTTCTTAGGCTCTAGAGCAGCTCTGCTGGCCTGGTTCTCTGGCTCTAGAGAAGCTCTGCTGACCTGGTTCTTAGGCTCTAGAGCAGCTCTGATGACCTGGTCCTCTGGCTCTAGAGCAGCTCTGCTGACCTGGTTCTCTGGCTCTAAAGCAGCTCTGCTGACCCGGTTCTCTGCCTCTAGAGCAGCTCTGCTGACCTGGTTTCTCTGGCTCTACAGCAGCTCTACTGACCTGGTTCTCTGGTTCTAGAGCAGCTCTGCTGACCTGGAGCTCTGGCTCTAATGCAGCTCTGTTGACCTGGTTTCTCTGGATCTACAGCAGCTCTGCTGACCTGGTTCTCTGCCTCTAAAGCAGCTCTGCTGACCTGGTTCTTAGGTTCTAGAGCAGCTCTGCTGACCTGGTTCTCTGGCTCTAAAGCAGTTCTGCTGACCTGGTTCTCTGGCTCTAAAGCAGCTCTTCTGACCTTGTCCTCTGGCTCTAAAGCGTCTCCGGGTTCTCTGGCTCTAAAGCAGCTCTGCTGACCTGGTTCTCTGGCTCTAAAGTGGCTCTGCTGACCTGGTTCTCTGGCTCTAAAGCAGCTTTGCTGACCTGGTTCTTAGGCTCTAGAGCAGCTCTGCTGACCCGGTTCTCTGCCTCTAGAGCAGCTCTGCTGACCTGGTTTCTCTGGCTCTACAGCAGCTCTGCTGACCTGGTTTTCTGGCTCTAGAGCAGCTCTGCTGACCTGGTTCTCTGGCTTTAATGCAGCTCTGTTGACCTGGTTTCTCTGGCTCTACAGCAGCTCTGCTGAACTCGTTCTCTGCCTCTAGAGCAGCTCTGCTGAACTGGTTCTTAGGCTCTAGAGCAGCTCTGCTGGCCCTGTTCTCTGGCTCTAAAGCAGCTCTGCTGACCTGCTTCTCCGTTTCTAAAGCGGCTCCGTGTTCTCTGGCTCTAAAGCAGCTCTGCTGACCTGGTTCTAAAGCGACTCTGCTGACATGGTTCTCTCCCTCTAAAGCAGCTCTGCTGATCTGGTTCCCTGGCTCTAAAGCAGCTCTGTTGTCCTGGTTCTCTGGCTCTAGAACAGCTCTGCTGACCTGGTTCTAAGGCTCTAAAGCAGCTTTGCTGCCCTGGTTCTCTGGCTCAAAAGCAGCTCTGCTGACCTGGTTCAATGGCTCTAAAGCAGCTTTGATGACCTTCTTCTATGGCTCTACAGAAGCTCCACTGAACTGGTTCTCTGCCTCTACAGCAGGTTTGCTAACCTGGTTCTTAGGCTCTAGAGCATCTCTGCTGACCTGGTTCCCAGGCTCTAAAGCTGCTCTGCTGACCTGATTCTCTGGCTCTAGCTCTGCTGGCCTGGTTCTCTGGCTCTAGAGAAGCTCTGCTGACCTGGTTCTCTGGCTCTAAAGCAGCTCTGCTGACCCGGTTCCCTGCCTCTAGAGCAGCTCTGCTGACCTGGTTTCTCTGGCTCTACAGCAGCTCTACTGACCTGGTTCTCTGGTTCTAGAGCAGCTCTTCTGACCTGGTTCTCTGGCTCTATTGCAGCTCTGTTGACCTGGTTTCTCTGGATCTACAGCAGCTCTGCTGACCTGGTTCTCTGCCTCTAAAACAGCTCTGCTGACCTGGTTCTTAGGTTCTAGAGCAGCTCTGCTGACCTGGTTCTCTGGCTCTAAAGCAGTTCTGCTGACCTGGTTCTCTGGCTCTAAAGCAGCTCTTCTGACCTTGTCCTCTGGCTCTAAAGCGGCTCCGGGTTCTCTGGCTCTAAAGCAGCTCTGCTGACCTGGTTCTCTGGCTCTAAAGTGGCTCTGCTGACCTGGTTCTCTGGCTCTAAAGCAGCTTTGCTGACCTGGTTCTTAGGCTCTAGAGAAGCTCTGCTGACCTTGTTCTCTGGCTCTAAAGCGGCTCCGGGTTCTCTGGCTCTAAAGCAGCTCTGCTGACCTGGTTCTCTGGCTCTAAAGTGGCTCTGCTGACCTGGTTCTCTGGCTCTAAAGCAGCTTTGCTGACCTCATTCTTAGGCTCTAGAGAAGGTCTGCTGACCTGGTTCTCTGGCTCTAAAGCATCTCTGCTGACCTGGTTCTCTGGCTCTAAAGCAGCTCTGCTGACCTGGTTCTCTGGCTCTAAAGCGGCTCCGGGTTCTCTGGCTCTAAAGCAGCTCTGCTGACCTGCTTCTCTGGCTCAAAAGTGGCTCTGCTGACCTGGTTCTGTGGCTCTAAAGCAGCTCTGCTGACCTGATTCTAAAGCGGATCTGCTGACCTGGTTCTCTCCCTCTAAAGCAGCTCTGCTGACCTGGTTCCCTGGCTCTAAAGAAGCTCTGTTGTCCTGGTTCTCAGGCTCTAGAGCAGCTCTGCTGAATTGGTTCTTAGGCTCTAGAGCAGCTCTGCTGCCCTGGTTCTCTGGCTCAAAAGCAGCTCTGCTGAACTGGTTCTATGGCTCTAAAGCAGCTCTGCTGAACTGGTTCTCTGGCTCTACAGAAGCTCTGCTGAACTGGTTCTCTGCCTCTAGAGCAGGTCTGCTTACCTGGTTCTTAGGCTCTAGAGCAGCTCTGCTGACCTGGTTCTCAGGCTTTAAAGCTGCTCTGCAGACCTGGTTCTCTGGCTCTAGCTCTGCTGACCTGGTTCTCTGGCTCTAGAGAAGCTCAGTTGACCTGGTTCTTAGGCTCTAGAGCAGCTCTGGTGACCTGCTTCTAAAGCAGGTCTGCTGACCTGGTTCTCTCCCTCTAAAGCAGCTCTGCTGACCTGGTTCTCTGGCTCTAGAGCAGCTCTGCTGACCTGGTTCTCTGGATCTAGAGCAGCTCTGTTGACTTGGTTCTTAGGCTCTAGAGCAGCTCTGCTGACCTGGTTCTCTGGCTCTAAAGCAGCTCTGCTGAGCTGGTTTGCTGGCTCTAAAGCAGCTCTGCTGACCTGGTTCTCTCCCTCTAAAGCAGCTCTGCTGACCTGGATCGCTGGCTCTAAAGCAGCTCTGCTGACGTGGTTCTCTCCCTCTTAAGCAGCTCTGCTGACCTGGTTTCTCTGGCTCTACAGCAGCTCTGCTGACCTGGTTCTCTGCCTCTACAGCAGCTCTGCTGACCCGGTTCTCTGCCTCTAGAGCAGCTCTGCTGACCTGGTTTCTCTGGCTCTACAGCAGCTCTGCTGACCTGGTTTTCTGGCTCTAGAGCAGCTCTGCTGACCTGGTTCTCTGGCTCTAATGCAGCTCTGTTGACCTGGTTTCTCTGGCTCTACAGCAGCTCTGCTGAACTCGTTCTCTGCCTCTAGAGTAGCTCTGCTGACCTGGTTCTTAGGCTCTAGAGCAGCTCTGATGACCCGGTTCTCTGGCTCTAAAGCAGCTCTGCTGACCTGCCTTTCTGGCTCTAAAGCAGCTCTGCTGACCTGCTTCTCTGGCTCTAAGGCGGCTCCGGGTTCTCTGGCTCTAAATCAGCTCTGCTGACCTGGTTCTCTGGGTCTTAAGTGGCTCTGCTGACATGGTTCTCTGGCTCTAAAGCAGCTCTGCTGACCTGGTTCTAAAGCGACTCTGCTGACATGGTTCTCTCCCTCTAAAGCAGCTCTGCTGACCTGGTTCCCTGGCTCTAAAGCAGCTCTGTTGTCCTGGTTCTCTGGCTCTAGAACAGCTCTGCTGACCTCGTTCTAAGGCTCTACAGCAGCTCTGCTGCCCTGGTTCTCTGGGTCAAAAGCAGCTCTGCTGACCTGGTTCAATGGCAATGAAGCAGCTCTGATGACCTTGTTCTCTGGCTCTACAGAAGCTCCACTGAACTGGTTCTCTGCCTCTACAGCAGGTCTGCTGACCTGATTCTTAGGCTCTAGAGCATCTCTGCTGACCTGGTTCTCAGGCTCTAAAGCTGCTCTGCTGACCTGATTCTCTGGCTCTAGCTCTGCTGGCCTGGTTCTCTGGCTCTAGAGAAGCTCTGCTGACCTGGTTCTTAGGCTCTAGAGCAGCTCTGATGACCTGGTCCTCTGGCTCTAGAGAAGCTCTGCTGACCTGGTTCTCTGGCTCTAATGCAGCTCTGTTGACCTGGTTTCTCTGGCTCTACAGCAGCTCTGCTGAACTCGTTGTCTGCCTCTAGAGCAGCTCTGCTGAACTGGTTCTTAGGCTCTAGAGGAGCTCTGCTGGCCTGGTTCTCTGGCTCTAGAGAAGCTCTGCTGACCTGGTTCTTAGGCTCTAGAGCAGCTCTGATGACCTGGTCCTCTGGCTCTAGAGCAGCTCTGCTGACCTGGTTCTCTAGCTCTAAAGCAGCTCTGCTGACCCGGTTCTCTGCCTCTAGAGCAGCTCTGCTGACCTGGTTTCTCTGGCTCTACAGCAGCTCTACTGACCTGGTTCTCTGGTTCTAGAGCAGCTCTGCTGACCTGGTTCTCTGGCTCTAATGCAGCTCTGTTGACCTGGTTTCTCTGGATCTACAGCAGCTCTGCTGACCTGGTTCTCTGCCTCTAAAGCAGCTCTGCTGACCTGGTTCTTAGGTTCTAGAGCAGCTCTGCTGACCTGGTTCTCTGGCTCTAAAGCAGTTCTGCTGACCTGGTTCTCTGGCTCTAAAGCAGCTCTTCTGACCTTGTCCTCTGGCTCTAAAGCGGCTCCGGGTTCTCTGGCTCTAAAGCAGCTCTGCTGACCTGGTTCTCTGGCTCTAAAGTGGCTTTGCTGACCTGGTTCTCTGGCTCTAAAGCAGCTTTGCTGACCTGGTTCTTAGGCTCTAGAGAAGCTCTGTTGACCTTGTTCTTTGGCTCTAAAGCGGCTCCGGGTTCTCTGGCTCTAAAGCAGCTCTGCTGACCTGGTTCTCTGGCTCTAAAGTGGCACTGCTGACCTGGTTCTCTGGCTCTAAAGCAGCTTTGCTGACCTCGTTCTTAGGCTCTAGAGAAGCTCTGCTGACCTGGTTCTCTGGCTCTAAAGCAGCTCTGCTGACCTGGTTCTCTGGCTCTAAAGCAGCTCTGCTGACCTGGTTCTCTGGCTCTAAAGCGGCTCCGGGCTCTCTGGCTCTAAAGCAGCTCTGCTGACCTGCTTCTCTGGCTCTAAAGTGGCTCTGCTGACCTGGTTCTGTGGCTCTAAAGCAGCTCTGCTGACCTGATTCTAAAGCGGATCTGCTGACCTGGTTCTCTCCCTCTAAAGCAGCTCTGCTGACCTGGTTCCCTGGCTCTAAAGCAGCTCTGTTGTCCTGGTTCTCAGGCTCTAGAGCAGCTCTGCTGACCTGGTTCTTAGTCTCTAGAGCAGCTCTGCTGCCCTGGTTCTCTGGCTCTAAAGCAGCTCTGCTGAACTGGTTCTCTGGCTCTACAGAAGCTCTGCTGAACTGGTTCTCTGCCTCTAGAGCAGGTCTGCTTACCTGGTTCTCTGGCTCTAAAGTGGCTCTGCTGACCTGGTTCTCTGGCTCTAAAGCAGCTTTGCTGACCTCATTCTTAGGCTCTAGAGAAGCTCTGCTGACCTGGTTCTCTGGCTCTAAAGCAACTCTGCTGACCTGGTTCTCTGGCTCTAAAGCAGCTCTGCTGACCTGGTTCTCTGGCTCTAAAGCGGCTCAGGGTTCTCTGGCTCTAAAGCAGCTCTGCTGACCTGCTTCTCTGGCTCAAAAGTGGCTCTGCTGACCTGGTTCTGTGGCTCTAAAGCAGCTCTGCTGACCTGATTCTAAAGCGGATCTGCTGACCTGGTTCTCTCCCTCTAAAGCAGCTCTGCTGACCTGGTTCCCTGGCTCTAAAGAAGCTCTGTTGTCCTGGTTCTCAGGCTCTAGAGCAGCTCTGCTGACCTGGTTCTTAGGCTCTAGAGCAGCTCTGCTGCCCTGGTTCTCTGGCTCAAAAGCAGCTCTGCTGACCTGGTTCTATGGCTCTAAAGCAGCTCTGCTGAACTGGTTCTCTGGCTCTACAGAAGCTCTGCTGAACTGGTTCTCTGCCTCTAGAGCAGGTCTGCTTACCTGGTTCTTAGGCTCTAGAGCAGCTCTGCTGACCTGGTTCTCAGGCTTTAAAGCTGCTCTGCAGACCTGGTTCTCTGGCTCTAGCTCTGCTGACCTGGTTCTCTGGCTCTAGAGAAGCTCAGTTGACCTGGTTCTTAGGCTCTAGAGCAGCTCTGATGACCTGCTTCTAAAGCAGGTCTGCTGACCTGGTTCTCTCCCTCTAAAGCAGCTCTGCTGACCTGGTTCTCTGGCTCTAGAGCAGCTCTGCTGACCTGGTTCTCTGGATCTAGAGCAGCTCTGTTGACTTGGTTCTTAGGCTCTAGAGCAGCTCTGCTGACCTGGTTCTCTGGCTCTAAAGCAGCTCTGCTGAGCTGGTTCGCTGGCTCTAAAGCAGCTCTGCTGACCTGGTTCTCTCCCTCTAAAGCAGCTCTGCTGACCTGGATCGCTGGCTCTAAAGCAGCTCTGCTGACGTGGTTCTCTCCCTCTTAAGCAGCTCTGCTGACCTGGTTTCTCTGGCTCTACAGCAGCTCTGCTGACCTGGTTCTCTGCCTCTACAGCAGCTCTGCTGACCCGGTTCTCTGCCTCTAGAGCAGCTCTGCTGACCTGGTTTCTCTGGCTCTACAGCAGCTCTGCTGACCTGGTTTTCTGGCTCTAGAGCAGCTCTGTTGACCTGGTTCTCTGGCTCTAATGCAGCTCTGTTGACCTGGTTTCTCTGGCTCTACAGCAGCTCTGCTGAACTCGTTCTCTGCCTCTAGAGTAGCTCTGCTGACCTGGTTCTTAGGCTCTAGAGCAGCTCTGATGACCCGGTTCTCTGGCTCTAAAGCAGCTCTGCTGACCTGCCTTTCTGGCTCTAAAGCAGCTCTGCTGACCTGCTTCTCTGGCTCTAAGGCGGCTCCGGGTTCTCTGGCTCTAAATCAGCTCTGCTGACCTGGTTCTCTGGGTCTTAAGTGGCTCTGCTGACATGGTTCTCTGGCTCTAAAGCAGCTCTGCTGACCTGGTTCTAAAGCGACTCTGCTGACATGGTTCTCTCCCTCTAAAGCAGCTCTGCTGACCTGGTTCCCTGGCTCTAAAGCAGCTCTGTTGTCCTGGTTCTCTGGCTCTAGAACAGCTCTGCTGACCTGGTTCTAAGGCTCTACAGCAGCTCTGCTGCCCTGGTTCTCTGGGTCAAAAGCAGCTCTGCTGACCTGGTTCAATGGCAATGAAGCAGCTCTGATGACCTTGTTCTCTGGCTCTACAGAAGCTCCACTGAACTGGTTCTCTGCCTCTACAGCAGGTCTGCTGACCTGATTCTTAGGCTCTAGAGCATCTCTGCTGACCTGGTTCTCAGGCTCTAAAGCTGCTCTGCTGACCTGATTCTCTGGCTCTAGCTCTGCTGGCCTGGTTCTCTGGCTCTAGAGAAGCTCTGCTGACCTGGTTCTTAGGCTCTAGAGCAGCTCTGATGACCTGGTCCTCTGGCTCTAGAGAAGCTCTGCTGACCTGGTTCTCTGGCTCTAATGCAGCTCTGTTGACCTGGTTTCTCTGGCTCTACAGCAGCTCTGCTGAACTCGTTGTCTGCCTCTAGAGCAGCTCTGCTGAACTGGTTCTTAGGCTCTAGAGGAGCTCTGCTGGCCTGGTTCTCTGGCTCTAGAGAAGCTCTGCTGACCTGGTTCTTAGGCTCTAGAGCAGCTCTGATGACCTGGTCCTCTGGCTCTAGAGCAGCTCTGCTGACCTGGTTCTCTAGCTCTAAAGCAGCTCTGCTGACCCGGTTCTCTGCCTCTAGAGCAGCTCTGCTGACCTGGTTTCTCTGGCTCTACAGCAGCTCTACTGACCTGGTTCTCTGGTTCTAGAGCAGCTCTGCTGACCTGGTTCTCTGGCTCTAATGCAGCTCTGTTGACCTGGTTTCTCTGGATCTACAGCAGCTCTGCTGACCTGGTTCTCTGCCTCTAAAGCAGCTCTGCTGACCTGGTTCTTAGGTTCTAGAGCAGCTCTGCTGACCTGGTTCTCTGGCTCTAAAGCAGTTCTGCTGACCTGGTTCTCTGGCTCTAAAGCAGCTCTTCTGACCTTGTCCTCTGGCTCTAAAGCGGCTCCGGGTTCTCTGGCTCTAAAGCAGCTCTGCTGACCTGGTTCTCTGGCTCTAAAGTGGCTTTGCTGACCTGGTTCTCTGGCTATAAAGCAGCTTTGCTGACCTGGTTCTTAGGCTCTAGAGAAGCTCTGTTGACCTGGTTCTCTGGCTCTAAAGCGGCTCCGGGTTCTCTGGCTCTAAAGCAGCTCTGCTGACCTGGTTCTCTGGCTCTAAAGTGGCTCTGCTGACCTGGTTCTCTGGCTCTAAAGCAGCTTTGCTGACCTCGTTCTTAGGCTCTAGAGAAGCTCTGCTGACCTGGTTCTCTGGCTCTAAAGCAGCTCTGCTGACCTGGTTCTCTGGCTCTAAAGCAGCTCTGCTGACCTGGTTCTCTGGCTCTAAAGCGGCTCTGGGTTCTCTGGCTCTAAAGCAGCTCTGCTGACCTGCTTCACTGGCTCTAAAGTGGCTCTGCTGACCTGGTTCTGTGGCTCTAAAGCAGCTCTGCTGACCTGATTCTAAAGCGGATCTGCTGACCTGGTTCTCTCCCTCTAAAGCAGCTCTGCTGACCTGGTTCCCTGGCTCTAAAGCAGCTCTGTTGTCCTGGTTCTCAGGCTCTAGAGCAGCTCTGCTGACCTGGTTCTTAGTCTCTAGAGCAGCTCTGCTGCCCTGGTTCTCTGGCTCAAAAGCAGCTCTGCTGACCTGGTTCTATGGCTCTAAAGCAGCTCTGCTGAACTGGTTCTCTGGCTCTACAGAAGCTCTGCTGAACTGGTTCTCTGCCTCTAGAGCAGGTCTGCTTACCTGGTTCTTAGGCTCTAGAGCAGCTCTGCTGACCTGGTTCTCAGGCTCTAAAGCTGCTCTGCAGACCTGGTTCTTAGGCTCTAGAGAAGCTCTGCTGACCTTGTTCTCTGGCTCTAATGCGGCTCCGGGTTCTCTGGCTCTAAAGCAGCTCTGCTGACCTGGTTCTCTGGCTCTAAAGTGGCTCTGCTGACCTGGTTCTCTGGCTCTAAAGCAGCTTTGCTGACCTCGTTCTTAGGCTCTAGAGAAGCTCTGCTGACCTGGTTCTCTGGCTCTAAAGCAGCTCTGCTGACCTAGTTCTCTGGCTCTAAAGCAGCTCTGCTGACCTGGTTCTCTGGCTCTAAAGCAGCTCCGGGTTCTCTGGCTCTAAAGCAGCTCTGCTGACCTGCTTCTCTGGCTCTAAAGTGGCTCTGCTGACCTGGTTCTGTGGCTCTAAAGCAGCTCTGCTGACCTGATTCTAAAGCGGATCTGCTGACCTGGTTCCCTCCCTCTAAAGCAGCTTTGCTGACCTGGTTCCCTGGCTCTAAAGCAGCTCTGTTGTCCTGGTTCTCAGGCTCTAGAGCAGCTCTGCTGACCTGGTTCTTAGGCTGTAGAGCAGCTCTGCTGCCCTGGTTCTCTGGCTCAAAAGCAGCTCTGCTGACCTGGTTCTATGGCTCTAAAGCAGCTCTGCTGAACTGATTCTCTGGCTCTACAGAAGCTCTGCTGAACTGGTTCTCTGCCTCTAGAGCAGGTCTGCTGACCTGGTTCTTAGGCTCTAGAGCAGCTCTGCTGACCTGGTTCTCAGGCTCTAAAGCTGCTCTGCAGACCTGGTTCTCTGGCTCTAGCTCTGCTGACCTGGTTCTCTGGCTAAAGAGAAGCTATGTTGACCTCGTTCTAAGGCTCTAGAGCAGCTCTGATGACCTGGTTCTAAAGCAGGTCTGTTGACTTGGTTCTCTCCCTCTAAAGCAACTCTGCTGACCTGGTTCTCTGGCTCTAGAGGAGCTCTGCTGAACTGGTTCTCTGGATCTAGAGCAGCTCTGTTGACTTGGTTCTTAGGCTCTAGAGCAACTCTGCTGACCTGGTTCTCTGGCTCTAAAGCAGCTCTGCTGAGCTGGTTCGCTGGCTCTAAAGCAGCTCTGCTGACCTGGTTCTCTCCGTCTAAAGCAGCTCTGCTGACCTGGTTCGCTGACTCTAAAGCAGCTCTGCTGACGTGGTTCTCTCCCTCTTAAGCAGCTCTGCTGACCTGGTTTCTCTGGCTCTACAGCAGCTCTGCTGACCTGGTTCTCTGCCTCTACAGCAGCTCTGCTGACCCGGTTCTCTGCCTCTAGAGCAGCTCTGCTGACCTGGTTTCTCTGGCTCTACAGCAGCTCTGCTGACCTGGTTTTCTGGCTCTAGAGCAGCTCTGCTGACCTGGTTCTCTGGCTCTATGCAGCTCTGTTGACCTGGTTTCTCTGGCTCTACAGCAGCTCTGCTGAACTCGTTCTCTGCCTCTATAGTAGCTCTGCTGACCTGGTTCTTAGGCTCTAGAGCAGCTCTGCTGACCCGGTTCTCTGGCTCTAAATCAGCTCTGCTGACCTGCTTCTCTGGCTCTAAAGCAGCTCTGCTGACCTGCTTCTCTGGCTCTAAGGCGGCTCTGGGTTCTCTGGCTCTAAAGCAGCTCTGCTGACCTGGTTCTCTGGGTCTTAAGTGGCTCTGCTTACATGGTTCTCTGGCTCTAAAGCAGCTCTGCTGACCTGGTTCTAAAGCGACTCTGCTGACATGGTTCTCTCCCTCTAAAGCAGCTCTGCTGACCTGGTTCCCTGGCTCTAAAGCAGCTCTGTTGTCCTGGTTCTCTGGCTCTAGAACAGCTCTGCTGACCTGGTTCTAAGGCTCTACAGCAGCTCTGCTGCCCTGGTTCTCTGGCTCAAAAGCAGCTCTGCTGACCTGGTTCAATGGCAATAAAGCAGCTCTGATGACCTTGTTCTCTGGCTCTACAGAAGCTCCACTGAACTGGTTCTCTGCCTCTACAGCAGGTCTGCATACCTGATTCTTAGGCTCTAGAGCATCTCTGCTGACCTGGTTCTCAGGCTCTAAAGCTGCTCTGCTGACCTGATTCTCTGGCTCTAGCTCTGCTGGCCTGGTTCTCTGGCTCTAGAGAAGCTCTGCTGACCTGGTTCTTAGGCTCTAGAGCAGCTCTGATGACCTGGTCCTCTGGCTCTAGAGCAGCTCTGCTGACCTGGTTCTCTGGCTCTAAAGCAGCTCTGTTGACCTGGTTCGCTGGCTCTAAAGCAG
Organism: Triturus cristatus; assembly: GCF_964204655.1. Lineage (NCBI taxonomy): Eukaryota > Metazoa > Chordata > Amphibia > Caudata > Salamandridae > Triturus > Triturus cristatus. The sequence goes on along the minus strand of NW_028188130.1, from coordinate 650,860 downwards.
CTCAGCTGACCTGGTTCTCTCCATCTAAAGCAGCTCTGCTGACCTGGTTCACTGGCTCTAAAACAGCTCTGCTGACGTGGTTCTCTACCTCTTAAACAGCTCTGCTGACCTGGTTTCTCTGGCTCTACAGCAGCTCTGCTGACCTGGTTCTCTGCCTCTACAGCAGCTCTGCTGACCCGGTTCTCTGCCTCTAGAGCAGGTCTGCTGACCTGGTTTCTCGGGCTCTACAGCAGCTCTGCTGACCTGGTTCTCTGGCTCTAGAGCAGCTCTGCTTACCTGGTTCTCTGGCTCTAATGCAGCTCTGTTGACCTGGTTTCTCTGGCTCTACAGCAGCTCTGCTGACCTCCTTCTCTGCCTCTAAAGCAGCTCTGCTGACCTGGTTCTTAGGCTCTAGAGCAGGTCTGCTGACCTGGTTCTTAGGCTCTAGAGCAGCTCTGCTGACCTGGTACTCAGGCTCTAAAGCTGCTCTGCAGACCTGGTTCTCTGGCTGTAGCTCTGCTGACATGGTTCTCTGGCTCTAGAGAAGCTCAGTTGACCTGGTTCTTAGGCTCTAGAGCAGCTCTGATGACCTGGTTCTAAAGCAGGTCTGCTGACCTCGTTCTCTCCCTCTAAAGCAGCTCTGCTGACTTGACCTGGTTCTCTGGCTCTAGAGCAGCTCTGCTGACCTGGTTCTCTGGATCTAGAGCAGCTCTGTTGACTTTGTTCTTAGGCTCTAGAGCAGCTCTGCTGACCTGGTTCAATGGCAATAAAGCAGCTCTGATAACCTTGTTCTCTGGCTCTACAGAAGCTCCACTGAACTGGTTCTCTGCCTCTACAGCAGGTCTGCTGACCTGGTTCTTAGGCTCTAGAGCATCTCTGCTGACCTGGTTCTCAGGCTGTAAAGCTGCTCTGCTGACCTGATTCTCTGGCTCTAGCTCTGCTGGCCTGGTTCTCTGGCTCTAGAGAAGCTCTGCTGACCTGGTTCTTAGGCTCTAGAGCAGCTCTGATCACCTGGTCCTCTGGCTCTAGAGCAGCTCTGCTGACCTGGTTCTCTGGCTCTAAAGCAGCTCTGTTGACCTGGTTCGCTGGCTCTAAAGCAGCTCTGCTGACCTGGTTCTCTCCCTCTAAAGCAGCTCTGCTGACCTGGTTCACTGGCTCTAAAACAACTCTGCTGACGAGGTTCTCTACCTCTTAAACAGCTCTGCTGACCTCGTTTCTCTGGCTCTACAGCAGCTCTGCTGACCTGGTTCTCTGCCTCTACAGCAGCTCTGCTGACCCGGTTCTCTGCCTCTAGAGCAGCTCTGCTGACCTGGTTTCTCTGGCTCTACAGCAGCTCTGCTGACCTGGTTTTCTGGCTCTAGAGCAGCTCTGCTGACCTGGTTATCTGGCTCTATGCAGCTCTGTTGACCTGGTTTCTCTGGCTCTACAGCAGCTCTGCTGAACTCGTTCTCTGCCTCTAGAGTAGCTCTGCTGACCTGGTTCTTAGGCTCTAGAGCAGCTCTGCTGACCCGGTTCTCTGGCTCTAAGTCAGCTCTGCTGACCTGCTTCTCTGGCTCTAAAGCAGCTCTGCTGACCTGCTTCTCTGGCTCTAAGGCGGCTCCGGGTTCTCTGGCTCTAAAGCAGCTCTGCTGACCTGGTTCTCTGGGTCTTAAGTGGCTCTGCTGACATGGTTCTCTGGCTCTAAAGCAGCTCTGCTGACCTGGTTCTAAAGCGACTCTGCTGACATGGTTCTCTCCCTCTAAAGCAGCTCTGCTGACCTGGTTCCCTGGCTCTAAAGCAGCTCTGTTGTCCTGGTTCTCTGGCTCTAGAACAGCTCTGCTGACCTGGTTCTAAGGCTCTACAGCAGCTCTGCTGCCCTGGTTCTCTGGCTCAAAAGCAGCTCTGCTGACCTGGTTCAATGGCAATAAAGCAGCTCTGATGACCTTGTTCTCTGGCTCTACAGAAGCTCCACTGAACTGGTTCTCTGCCTCTACAGCAGGTCTGCATACCTGATTCTTAGGCTCTAGAGCATCTCTGCTGACCTGGTTCTCAGGCTCTAAAGCTGCTCTGCTGACCTGATTCTCTGGCTCTAGCTCTGCTGGCCTGGTTCTCTGGCTCTAGAGAAGCTCTGCTGACCTGGTTCTTAGGCTCTAGAGCAGCTCTGATGACCTGGTCCTCTGGCTCTAGAGCAGCTCTGCTGACCTGGTTCTCTGGCTCTAAAGCAGCTCTGTTGACCTGGTTCGCTGGCTCTAAAGCAGCTCAGCTGACCTGGTTCTCTCCATCTAAAGCAGCTCTGCTGACCTGGTTCACTGGCTCTAAAACAGCTCTGCTGACGTGGTTCTCTACCTCTTAAACAGCTCTGCTGACCTGGTTTCTCTGGCTCTACAGCAGCTCTGCTGACCTGGTTCTCTGCCTCTACAGCAGCTCTGCTGACCCGGTTCTCTGCCTCTAGAGCAGGTCTGCTGACCTGGTTTCTCGGGCTCTACAGCAGCTCTGCTGACCTGGTTCTCTGGCTCTAGAGCAGCTCTGCTGACCTGGTTCTCTGGCTCTAATGCAGCTCTGTTGACCTGGTTTCTCTGGCTCTACAGCAGCTCTGCTGACCTCCTTCTCTGCCTCTAAAGCAGCTCTGCTGACCTGGTTCTTAGGCTCTAGAGCAGGTCTGCTGACCTGGTTCTTAGGCTCTAGAGCAGCTCTGCTGACCTGGTACTCAGGCTCTAAAGCTGCTCTGCAGACCTGGTTCTCTGGCTGTAGCTCTGCTGACATGGTTCTCTGGCTCTAGAGAAGCTCAGTTGACCTGGTTCTTAGGCTCTAGAGCAGCTCTGATGACCTGGTTCTAAAGCAGGTCTGCTGACCTCGTTCTCTCCCTCTAAAGCAGCTCTGCTGACTTGACCTGGTTCTCTGGCTCTAGAGCAGCTCTGCTGACCTGGTTCTCTGGATCTAGAGCAGCTCTGTTGACTTTGTTCTTAGGCTCTAGAGCAGCTCTGCTGACCTGGTTCAATGGCAATAAAGCAGCTCTGATAACCTTGTTCTCTGGCTCTACAGAAGCTCCACTGAACTGGTTCTCTGCCTCTACAGCAGGTCTGCTGACCTGGTTCTTAGGCTCTAGAGCATCTCTGCTGACCTGGTTCTCAGGCTGTAAAGCTGCTCTGCTGACCTGATTCTCTAGCTCTGCTGGCCTGGTTCTCTGGCTCTAGAGAAGCTCTGCTGACCTGGTTCTTAGGCTCTAGAGCAGCTCTGATCACCTGGTCCTCTGGCTCTAGAGCAGCTCTGCTGACCTGGTTCTCTGGCTCTAAAGCAGCTCTGTTGACCTGGTTCGCTGGCTCTAAAGCAGCTCTGCTGACCTGGTTCTCTCCCTCTAAAGCAGCTCTGCTGACCTGGTTCACTGGCTCTAAAACAACTCTGCTGACGAGGTTCTCTACCTCTTAAACAGCTCTGCTGACCTCGTTTCTCTGGCTCTACAGCAGCTCTGCTGACCTGGTTCTCTGCCTCTACAGCAGCTCTGCTGACCCGGTTCTCTGCCTCTAGAGCAACTCTGCTGACCTGGTTTCTTGGGCTCTACAGCAGCTCTGCTGACCTGGTTCTCTGGCTCTAGAGCAGCTCTGCTGACCTGGTTCTCTGGCTCTAATGCAGCTCTGTTGACCTGGTTTCTCTGGCTCTACAGCAGCTCTGCTGACCTGGTTATCTGCCTCTAAAGCAGCTCTGCTGACCTGGTTCTTAGGCTCTAGAGCAGGTCTGCTGACCTGGTTCTTAGGCTCTAGAGCAGCTCTGCTGACCTGGTTCTCAGGCTCTAAAGCTGCTCTGCAGACCTGGTTCTCTGGCTCTAGCTCTGCTGACCTGGTTCTCTGGCTCTAGAGAAACTCAGTTGACCTGGTTCTTAGGCTCTAGAGCAGCTCTGATGACCTGGTTCTAAAGCAGGTCTGCTGACCTGGTTCTCTCCCTCTAAAGCAGCTCTGCTGACCTGGTTCTCTGGCTCTAGAGCAGCTCTGCTGACCTGGTTCTCTGGATCTAGAGCAGCTCTGTTGACTTTGTTCTTAGACTCTAGAGCAGCTCTGCTGACCTGGTTGTCTGGCTCTAAAGCAGCTCTGCTGAACTGGTTCGCTGGCTCTAAAGCAGCTCTGCTGACCTGGTTCTCTCCCTCTAAAAAAGCTCTGCTGACCTGGTTCGCTGACACTAAAGCAGCTCTGCTGACGTGGTTCTCTCCCTCTTAAGCAGCTCTGCTGACCTGGTTTCTCTGGCTCTACAGCAGCTCTGCTGACCTGCTTCTCTGCCTCTACAGCAGCTCTGCTGACCCGGTTCTCTGCCTCTAGAGCAGCTCTGCTGACCTGGTTTCTCTGGCTCTACAGCAGCTCTGCTGACCTGGTTTTCTGGCTCTAGAGCAGCTCTGCTGACCTGGTTCTCGGGCTTTAATGCAGCTCTGTTGACCTGGTTTCTCTGGCTCTACAGCAGCTCTGCTGAACTCGTTCTCTGCCTCTAGAGCAGCTCTGCTGAACTGGTTCTTAGGCTCTAGAGCAGCTCTGCTGGTCCGGTTTTCTGGCTCTAAAGCAGCTCTGCTGACCTGCTTCTCTGTTTCTAAAGCGGCTCCGGGTTCTCTGGCTCTAACGCAGCTCTGCTGACCTGGTTCTAAAGCGACTCTGCTGACATGGTTCTCTCCCTCTAAAGCAGCTCTGCTGATCTGGTTCCCTGGCTCTAAAGCAGCTCTGTTGTCCTGGTTCTCTGGCTCTAGAACAGCTCTGCTGACCTGGTTCTAAGGCTCTAGAGCAGCTTTGCTGCCCTGGTTCTCTGGCTCAAAAGCAGCTCTGCTGACCTGGTTCAATGGCTCTAAAGCAGCTTTGATGACCTTCTTCTATGGCTCTACAGAAGCTCCACTGAACTGGTTCTCTGCCTCTACAGCAGGTCTGCTAACCTGGTTCTTAGGCTCTAGAGCATCTCTGCTGACCTGGTTCCCAGGCTCTAAAGCTGCTCTGCTGACCTGATTATCTGGCTCTAGCTCTGCTGGCCTGGTTCTCTGGCTCTAGAGAAGCTCTGCTGACCTGGTTCTTAGGCTCTAGAGCAGCTCTGATGACCTGGTCATCTGGCTCTAGAGCAGCTCTGCTGACCTGGTTCTCTGGCTCTAAAGCAGCTCTGCTGACCCGGTTCTCTGCCTCTAGAGCAGCTCTGCTGACCTGGTTTCTCTGGCTCTACAGCAGCTCTACTGACCTGGTTCTCTGGTTCTAGAGCAGCTCTGCTGACCTGGTTCTCTGGCTCTAATGCAGCTCTGTTGACCTGGTTTCTCTGGATCTACAGCAGCTCTGCTGACCTGGTTCTCTGCCTCTAAAGCAGCTCTGCTGACCTGGTTCTTAGGTTCTAGAGCAGCTCTGCTGACCTGGTTCTCTGGCTCTAAAGCAGTTCTGCTGACCTGGTTCTCTGGCTCTAAAGCAGCTCTTCTGACCTTGTCCTCTGGCTCTAAAGCGTCTCCGGGTTCTCTGGCTCTAAAGCAGCTCTGCTGACCTGGTTCTCTGGCTCTAAAGTGGCTCTGCTGACCTGGTTCTCTGGCTCTAAAGCAGCTTTGCTGACCTGGTTCTTAGGCTCTAGAGAAGCTCTGCTGACCTTGTTCTCTGGCTCTAAAGCGGCTCCGGGTTCTCTGGCTCTAAAGCAGCTCTGCTGACCTGGTTCTCTGGCTCTAAAGTGGCTCTGCTGACCTGGTTCTCTGGCTCTAAAGCAGCTTTGCTGACCTCGTTCTAAGGCTCTAGAGAAGCTCTGCTGACCTGGTTCTCTGGCTCTAAAGCAGCTCTGCTGACCTGGTTCTCTGGCTCTAAAGCAGCTCTGCTGACCTGGTTCTCTGGCTCTAAAGCGGCTCCGGGTTCTCTGGCTCTAAAGCAGCTCTGCTGACCTGCTTCTCTGGCTCTAAAGTGGCTCTGCTGACCTGGTTCTGTGGCTCTAAAGCAGCTCTGCTGACCTGATTCTAAAGCGGATCTGCTGACCTGGTTCTCTCCCTCTAAAGCAGCTCTGCTGACCTGGTTCCCTGGCTCTAAAGCAGCTCTGTTGTCCTGGTTCTCAGGCTCTAGAGCAGCTCTGCTGACCTGGTTCTTAGGCTCTAGAGCAGCTCTGCTGCCCTGGTTCTCTGGCTCAAAAGCAGCTCTGCTGACCTGGTTCTATGGCTCTAAAGCAGCTCTGCTGAACTGGTACTCTGGCTCTACAGAAGCTCTGCTGAACTGGTTCTCTGCCTCTAGAGCAGGTCTGCTTACCTGGTTCTTAGGCTCTAGAGCAGCTCTGCTGACCTGGTTCTCAGGCTCTAAAGCTGCTCTGCAGACCTGGTTCTCTGGCTCTAGCTCTGCTGACCTGGTTCTCTGGCTCTAGAGAAGCTCAGTTGACCTGGTTCTTAGGCTCTAGAGCAGCTCTGATGACCTGGTTCTAAAGCAGGTCTGCTGACCTGGTTCTCTCCCTCTAAAGCAGCTCTGCTGACCTGGTTCTCTGGCTCTAGAGCAGCTCTGCTGAACTGGTTCTCTGGATCTAGAGCAGCTCTGTTGACTTGGTTCTTAGGCTCTAGAGCAGCTCTGCTGACCTGGTTCTCTGGCTCTAAAGCAGCTCTGCTGAGCTGGTTCGCTGGCTCTGCAGCAGCTCTGCTGTCCTGGTTCGCTGGCTCTAAAGCAGCTCTGCTGACGTGGTTCTCTCCCTCTTAAGCAGCGCTGCTGACCTGGTTTCTCTGGCTCTACAGCAGCTCTGCTGACCTGGTTCTCTGCCTCTACAGCAGCTCTGCTGACCCGGTTCTCTGCCTCTAGAGCAGCTCTGCTGACCTGGTTTCTCTGGCTCTACAGCAGCTCTGCTGACCTGGTTTTCTGGCTCTAGAGCAGCTCTGCTGACCTGGTTCTCTGGCTCTAATGCAGCTCTGTTGACCTGGTTTCTCTGGCTCTACAGCAGCTCTGCTGAACTCGTTCTCTGCCTCTAGAGTAGCTCTGCTGACCTGGTTCTTAGGCTCTAGAGCAGCTCTGCTGACCCGGTTCTCTGGCTCTAAAGCAGCTCTGCTGACCTGCTTTTCTGGCTCTAAAGCAGCTCTGCTGACCTGCTTCTCTAGCTCTAAGGCGGCTCCGGGTTCTCTGGCTCTAAAACAGCTCTGCTGACCTGGTTCTCTGGGTCTTAAGTGGCTCTGCTGACATGGTTCTCTGGCTCTAAAGCAGCTCTGCTGACCTGGTTCTAAAGCGACTCTGCTGACATGGTTCTCTCCCTCTAAAGCAGCTCTGCTGACCTGGTTCCCTGGCCCTAAAGCAGCTCTGTTGTCCTGGTTCTCTGGCTCTAGAACAGCTCTGCTGACCTGGTTCTAAGGCTCTACAGCAGCTCTGCTGCCCTGGTTCTCTGGCTCAAAAGCAGCTCTGCTGACCTGGTTCAATGGCAATAAAGCAGCTCTGATGACCTTGTTCTCTGGCTCTACAGAAGCTCCACTGAACTGGTTCTCTGCCTCTACAGCAGGTCTGCTGACCTGATTCTTAGGCTCTAGAGCATCTCTGCTGACCTGGTTCTCAGGCTCTAAAGCTGCTCTGCTGACCTGATTCTCTGGCTCTAGCTCTGCTGGCCTGGTTCTCTGGCTCTAGAGAAGCTCTGCTGACCTGGTTCTTAGGCTCTAGAGCAGCTCTGATGACCTGGTCCTCTGGCTCTAGAGCAGCTCTGCTGACCTGGTTCTCTGGCTCTAATGCAGCTCTGTTGACCTGGTTTCTCTGGCTCTACAGCAGCTCTGCTGAACTCGTTCTCTGCCTCTAGAGCAGCTCTGCTGAACTGGTTCTTAGGCTCTAGAGCAGCTCTGCTGGCCTGGTTCTCTGGCTCTAGAGAAGCTCTGCTGACCTGGTTCTTAGGCTCTAGAGCAGCTCTGATGACCTGGTCCTCTGGCTCTAGAGCAGCTCTGCTGACCTGGTTCTCTGGCTCTAAAGCAGCTCTGCTGACCCGGTTCTCTGCCTCTAGAGCAGCTCTGCTGACCTGGTTTCTCTGGCTCTACAGCAGCTCTACTGACCTGGTTCTCTGGTTCTAGAGCAGCTCTGCTGACCTGGTTCTCTGGCTCTAATGCAGCTCTGTTGACCTGGTTTCTCTGGATCTACAGCAGCTCTGCTGACCTGGTTCTCTGCCTCTAAAGCAGCTCTGCTGACCTGGTTCTTAGTTTCTAGAGCAGCTCTGCTGACCTGGTTCTCTGGCTCTAAAGCAGTTCTGCTGACCTGGTTCTCTGGCTCTAAAGCAGCTCTTCTGACCTTGTCCTCTGGCTCTAAAGCATCTCCGGGTTCTCTGGCTCTAAAGCAGCTCTGCTGACCTGGTTCTCTGGCTCTAAAGTGGCTCTGCTGACCTGGTTCTCTGGCTCTAAAGCAGCTTTGCTGACCTGGTTCTTAGGCTCTAGAGAAGCTCTGCTGACCTTGTTCTCTGGCTCTAAAGCAGCTCCGGGTTCTCTGGCTCTAAAGCAGCTCTGCTGACCTGGTTCTCTGGCTCTAAAGTGGTTCTGCTGACCTGGTTCTCTGGCTCTAAAGCAGCTTTGCTGACCTTGTTCTTAGGCTCTAGAGAAGCTCTGCTGACCTGGTTCTCTGGCTCTAAAGAAGCTCTGCTGACCTGGTTCTCTGGCTCTAAAGCAGCTCTGCTGACCTGGTTCTCTGGCTCTAAAGCGGCTCCGGGTTCTCTGGCTCTAAAGCAGCTCTGCTGACCTGCTTCTCTGGCTCTAAAGTGGCTCTGCTGACTTGGTTCTGTGGCTCTAAAGCAGCTCTGCTGACCTGATTCTAAAGCGGATCTGCTGACCTGGTTCTCTCCCTCTAAAGCAGCTCTGCTGACCTGGTTCCCTGGCTCTAAAGCAGCTCTGTTGTCCTGGTTCTCAGGCTCTAGAGCAGCTCTGCTGACCTGGTTCTTAGGCTCTAGAGCAGCTCTGCTGCCCTGGTTCTCTGGCTCAAAAGCAGCTCTGCTGACCTGGTTCTATGGCTCTAAAGCAGCTCTGCTGAACTGGTACTCTGGCTCTACAGAAGCTCTGCTGAACTGGTTCTCTGCCTCTAGAGCAGGTCTGCTTACCTGGTTCTTAGGCTCTAGAGCAGCTCTGCTGACCTGGTTCTCAGGCTCTAAAGCTGCTCTGCAGACCTGGTTCTCTGGCTCTAGCTCTGCTGACCTGGTTCTCTGGCTCTAGAGAAGCTCAGTTGACCTGGTTCTTAGGCTCTAGAGCAGCTCTGATGACCTGGTTCTAAAGCAGGTCTGCTGACCTGGTTCTCTCCCTCTAAAGCAGCTCTGCTGACCTGGTTCTCTGGCTCTAGAGCAGCTCTGCTGACCTGGTTCTCTGGATCTAGAGCAGCTTTGTTGACTTGGTTCTTAGGCTCTAGAGCAGCTCTGCTGACCTGGTTCTCTGGCTCTAAAGCAGCTCTGCTGAGCTGGTTCGCTGGCTCTAAAGCAGCTCTGCTGACCTGGTTCGCTGGCTCTAAAGCAGCTCTGCTGACGTGGTTCTCTCCCTCTTAAGCAGCGCTGCTGACCTGGTTTCTCTGGCTCTACAGCAGCTCTGCTGACCTGGTTCTCTGCCTCTACAGCAGCTCTGCTGACCCGGTTCTCTGCCTCTAGAGCAGCTCTGCTGACCTGGTTTCTCTGGCTCTACAGCAGCTCTGCTGACCTGGTTTTCTGGCTCTAGAGCAGCTCTGCTGACCTGGTTCTCTGGCTTTAATGCAGCTCTGTTGACCTGGTTTCTCTGGCTCTACAGCAGCTCTGCTGAACTCGTTCTCTGCCTCTAGAGTAGCTCTGCTGACCTGGTTCTTAGGCTCTAGAGCAGCTCTGCTGACCCGGTTCTCTGGCTCTAAAGCAGCTCTGCTGACCTGCTTTTTTGGCTCTAAAGCAGCTCTGCTGACCTGCTTCTCTGGCTCTAAGGCGGCTCCGGGTTCTCTGGCTCTAAAGCAGCTCTGCTGACCTGGTTCTCTGGGTCTTAAGTGGCTCTGCTGACATGGTTCTCTGGCTCTAAAGCAGCTCTGCTGACCTGGTTCTAAAGCGACTCTGCTGACATGGTTCTCTCCCTCTAAAGCAGCTCTGCTGACCTGGTTCCCTGGCTCTAAAGCAGCTCTGTTGTCCTGGTTCTCAGGCTCTAGAGCAGCTCTGCTGACCTGGTTCTTAGGCTCTAGAGCAGCTCTGCTGCCCTGGTTCTCTGGCTCAAAAGCAGCTCTGCTGACCTGGTTCTATGGCTCTAAAGCAGCTCTGCTGAACTGGTACTCTGGCTCTACAGAAGCTCTGCTGAACTGGTTCTCTGCCTCTAGAGCAGGTCTGCTTACCTGGTTCTTAGGCTCTAGAGCAGCTCTGCTGACCTGGTTCTCAGGCTCTAAAGCTGCTCTGCATACCTGGTTCTCTGGCTCTAGCTCTGCTGACCTGGTTCTCTGGCTCTAGAGAAGCTCAGTTGACCTGGTTCTTAGGCTCTAGAGCAGCTCTGATGACCTGGTTCTAAAGCAGGTCTGCTGACCTGGTTCTCTCCCTCTAAAGCAGCTCTGCTGACCTGGTTCTCTGGCTCTAGAGCAGCTCTGCTGAACTGGTTCTCTGGATCTAGAGCAGCTCTGTTGACTTGGTTCTTAGGCTCTAGAGCAGCTCTGCTGACCTGGTTCTCTGGCTCTAAAGCAGCTCTGCTGAGCTGGTTCGCTGGCTCTGCAGCAGCTCTGCTGTCCTGGTTCGCTGGCTCTAAAGCAGCTCTGCTGACGTGGTTCTCTCCCTCTTAAGCAGCGCTGCTGACCTGGTTTCTCTGGCTCTACAGCAGCTCTGCTGACCTGGTTCTCTGCCTCTACAGCAGCTCTGCTGACCCGGTTCTCTGCCTCTAGAGCAGCTCTGCTGACCTGGTTTCTCTGGCTCTACAGCAGCTCTGCTGACCTGGTTTTCTGGCTCTAGAGCAGCTCTGCTGACCTGGTTCTCTGGCTCTAATGCAGCTCTGTTGACCTGGTTTCTCTGGCTCTACAGCAGCTCTGCTGAACTCGTTCTCTGCCTCTAGAGTAGCTCTGCTGACCTGGTTCTTAGGCTCTAGAGCAGCTCTGCTGACCCGGTTCTCTGGCTCTAAAGCAGCTCTGCTGACCTGCTTTTCTGGCTCTAAAGCAGCTCTGCTGACCTGCTTCTCTGGCTCTAAGGCGGCTCCGGGTTCTCTGGCTCTAAAACAGCTCTGCTGACCTGGTTCTCTGGGTCTTAAGTGGCTCTGCTGACATGGTTCTCTGGCTCTAAAGCAGCTCTGCTGACCTGGTTCTAAAGCGACTCTGCTGACATGGTTCTCTCCCTCTAAAGCAGCTCTGCTGACCTGGTTCCCTGGCCCTAAAGCAGCTCTGTTGTCCTGGTTCTCTGGCTCTAGAACAGCTCTGCTGACCTGGTTCTAAGGCTCTACAGCAGCTCTGCTGCCCTGGTTCTCTGGCTCAAAAGCAGCTCTGCTGACCTGGTTCAATGGCAATAAAGCAGCTCTGATGACCTTGTTCTCTGGCTCTACAGAAGCTCCACTGAACTGGTTCTCTGCCTCTACAGCAGGTCTGCTGACCTGATTCTTAGGCTCTAGAGCATCTCTGCTGACCTGGTTCTCAGGCTCTAAAGCTGCTCTGCTGACCTGATTCTCTGGCTCTAGCTCTGCTGGCCTGGTTCTCTGGCTCTAGAGAAGCTCTGCTGACCTGGTTCTTAGGCTCTAGAGCAGCTCTGATGGCCTGGTCCTCTGGCTCTAGAGCAGCTCTGCTGACCTGGTTCTCTGGCTCTAATGCAGCTCTGTTGACCTGGTTTCTCTGGCTCTACAGCAGCTCTGCTGAACTCGTTCTCTGCCTCTAGAGCAGCTCTGCTGAACTGGTTCTTAGGCTCTAGAGCAGCTCTGCTGGCCTGGTTCTCTGGCTCTAGAGAAGCTCTGCTGACCTGGTTCTTAGGCTCTAGAGCAGCTCTGATGACCTGGTCCTCTGGCTCTAGAGCAGCTCTGCTGACCTGGTTCTCTGGCTCTAAAGCAGCTCTGCTGACCCGGTTCTCTGCCTCTAGAGCAGCTCTGCTGACCTGGTTTCTCTGGCTCTACAGCAGCTCTACTGACCTGGTTCTCTGGTTCTAGAGCAGCTCTGCTGACCTGGTTCTCTGGCTCTAATGCAGCTCTGTTGACCTGGTTTCTCTGGATCTACAGCAGCTCTGCTGACCTGGTTCTCTGCCTCTAAAGCAGCTCTGCTGACCTGGTTCTTAGGTTCTAGAGCAGCTCTGCTGACCTGGTTCTCTGGCTCTAAAGCAGTTCTGCTGACCTGGTTCTCTGGCTCTAAAGCAGCTCTTCTGACCTTGTCCTCTGGCTCTAAAGCATCTCCGGGTTCTCTGGCTCTAAAGCAGCTCTGCTGACCTGGTTCTCTGGCTCTAAAGTGGCTCTGCTGACCTGGTTCTCTGGCTCTAAAGCAGCTTTGCTGACCTGGTTCTTAGGCTCTAGAGAAGCTCTGCTGACCTTGTTCTCTGGCTCTAAAGCAGCTCCGGGTTCTCTGGCTCTAAAGCAGCTCTGCTGACCTGGTTCTCTGGCTCTAAAGTGGTTCTGCTGACCTGGTTCTCTGGCTCTAAAGCAGCTTTGCTGACCTTGTTCTTAGGCTCTAGAGAAGCTCTGCTGACCTGGTTCTCTGGCTCTAAAGCAGCTCTGCTGACCTGGTTCTCTGGCTCTAAAGCAGCTCTGCTGACCTGGTTCTCTGGCTCTAAAGCGGCTCCGGGTTCTCTGGCTCGAAAGCAGCTCTGCTGACCTGCTTCTCTGGCTCTAAAGTGGCTCTGCTGACCTGGTTCTGTGGCTCTAAAGCAGCTCTGCTGACCTGATTCTAAAGCGGATCTGCTGACCTGGTTCTCTCCCTCTAAAGCAGCTCTGCTGACCTGGTTCCCTGGCTCTAAAGCAGCTCTGTTGTCCTGGTTCTCAGGCTCTAGAGCAGCTCTGCTGACCTGGTTCTTAGGCTCTAGAGCAGCTCTGCTGCCCTGGTTCTCTGGCTCAAAAGCAGCTCTGCTGACCTGGTTCTATGGCTCTAAAGCAGCTCTGCTGAACTGGTACTCTGGCTCTACAGAAGCTCTGCTGAACTGGTTCTCTGCCTCTAGAGCAGGTCTGCTTACCTCGTTCTTAGGCTCTAGAGCAGCTCTGCTGACCTGGTTCTCAGGCTCTAAAGCTGCTCTGCAGACCTGGTTCTCTGGCTCTAGCTCTGCTGACCTGGTTCTCTGGCTCTAGAGAAGCTCAGTTGACCTGGTTCTTAGGCTCTAGAGCAGCTCTGATGACCTGGTTCTAAAGCAGGTCTGCTGACCTGGTTCTCTCCCTCTAAAGCAGCTCTGCTGACCTGGTTCTCTGGCTCTAGAGCAGCTCTGCTGACCTGGTTCTCTGGATCTAGAGCAGCTCTGTTGACTTGGTTCTTAGGCTCTAGAGCAGCTCTGCTGACCTGGTTCTCTGGCTCTAAAGCAGCTCTGCTGAGCTGGTTCGCTGGCTCTAAAGCAGCTCTGCTGACCTGGTTCGCTGGCTCTAAAGCAGCTCTGCTGACGTGGTTCTCTCCCTCTTAAGCAGCGCTGCTGACCTGGTTTCTCTGGCTCTACAGCAGCTCTGCTGACCTGGTTCTCTGCCTCTACAGCAGCTCTGCTGACCCGGTTCTCTGCCTCTAGAGCAGCTCTGCTGACCTGGTTTCTCTGGCTCTACAGCAGCTCTGCTGACCTGGTTTTCTGGCTCTAGAGCAGCTCTGTTGACCTGGTTTCTCTGGCTCTACAGCAGCTCTGCTGAACTCGTTCTCTGCCTCTAGAGTAGCTCTGCTGACCTGGTTCTTAGGATCTAGAGCAGCTCTGCTGACCCGGTTCTCTGGCTCTAAAGCAGCTCTGCTGACCTGCTTTTTTGGCTCTAAAGCAGCTCTGCTGACCTGCTTCTCTGGCTCTAAGGCGGCTCCGGGTTCTCTGGCTCTAAAGCAGCTCTGCTGACCTGGTTCTCTGGGTCTTAAGTGGCTCTGCTGACATGGTTCTCTGGCTCTAAAGCAGCTCTGCTGACCTGGTTCTAAAGCGACTCTGCTGACATGGTTCTCTCCCTCTAAAGCAGCTCTGCTGACCTGGTTCCCTGGCTCTAAAGCAGCTCTGTTGTCCTGGTTCTCTGGCTCTAGAACAGCTCTGCTGACCTGGTTCTAAGGCTCTACAGCAGCTCTGCTGCCCTGGTTCTCTGGCTCAAAAGCAGCTCTGCTGACCTGGTTCAATGGCAATAAAGCAGCTCTGATGACCTTGTTCTCTGGCTCTACAGAAGCTCCACTGAACTGGTTCTCTGCCTCTACAGCAGGTCTGCTGACCTGATTCTTAGGCTCTAGAGCATCTCTGCTGACCTGGTTCTCAGGCTCTAAAGCTGCTCTGCTGACCTGATTCTCTGGCTCTAGCTCTGCTGGCCTGGTTCTCTGGCTCTAGAGAAGCTCTGCTGAACTGGTTCTTAGGCTCTAGAGCAGCTCTGATGACCTGGTCCTCTGGCTCTAGAGCAGCTCTGCTGACCTGGTTCTCTGGCTCTAATGCAGCTCTGTTGACCTGGTTTCTCTGGCTCTACAGCAGCTCTGCTGAACTCGTTCTCTGCCTCTAGAGCAGCTCTGCTGAACTGGTTCTTAGGCTCTAGAGCAGCTCTGCTGGCCTGGTTCTCTGGCTCTAGAGAAGCTCTGCTGACCTGGTTCTTAGGCTCTAGAGCAGCTCTGATGACCTGGTCCTCTGGCTCTAGAGCAGCTCTGCTGACCTGGTTCTCTGGCTCTAAAGCAGCTCTGCTGACCCGGTTCTCTGCCTCTAGAGCAGCTCTGCTGACCTGGTTTCTCTGGCTCTACAGCAGCTCTACTGACCTGGTTCTCTGGTTCTAGAGCAGCTCTGCTGACCTGGTTCTCTGGCTCTAATGCAGCTCTGTTGACCTGGTTTCTCTGGATCTACAGCAGCTCTGCTGACCTGGTTCTCTGCCTCTAAAGCAGCTCTGCTGACCTGGTTCTTAGGTTCTAGAGCAGCTCTGCTGACCTGGTTCTCTGGCTCTAAAGCAGTTCTGCTGACCTGGTTCTCTGGCTCTAAAGCAGCTCTTCTGACCTTGTCCTCTGGCTCTAAAGCGTCTCCGGGTTCTCTGGCTCTAAAGCAGCTCTGCTGACCTGGTTCTCTGGCTCTAAAGTGGCTCTGCTGACCTGGTTCTGTGGCTCTAAAGCAGCTCTGCTGACCTGGCTCTAAAGCAGCTTTGCTGACCTGGTTCTTAGGCTCTAGAGAAGCTCTGCTGACCTTGTTCTCTGGCTCTAAAGCGGCTCCGGGTTCTCTGGCTCTAAAGCAGCTCTGCTGACCTGGTTCTTTGGCTCTAAAGTGACTCTGCTGAGCTGGTTCTCTGGTTCTAAAGCAGCTTTGCTGACCTTGTTCTTAGGCTCTAGAGAAGCTCTGCTGACCTGGTTCTCTGGCTCTAAAGCAGCTCTGCTGACCTGGTTCTCTGGCTCTAAAGCAGCTCTGCTGACCTGGTTCTCTGGCTCTAAAGCGGCTCCGGGTTCTCTGGCTCTAAAGCAGCTCTGCTGACCTGCTTCTCTGGCTCTAAAGTGGCTCTGCTGACCTGGTTCTGTGGCTCTAAAGCAGCTCTGCTGACCTGATTCTAAAGCGGATCTGCTGACCTGGTTCTCTCCCTCTAAAGCAGCTCTGCTGACCTGGTTCCCTGGCTCTAAAGCAGCTCTGTTGTCCTGGTTCTCAGGCTCTAGAGCAGCTCTGCTGACCTGGTTCTTAGGCTCTAGAGCAGCTCTGCTGCCCTGGTTCTCTGGCTCAAAAGCAGCTCTGCTGACCTGGTTCTATGGCTCTAAAGCAGCTCTGCTGAACTGGTTCTCTGGCTCTACAGAAGCTCTGCTGAACTGGTTCTCTGCCTCTAGAGCAGGTCTGCTTACCTGGTTCTTAGGCTCTAGAGCAGCTCTGCTGACCTGGTTCTCAGGCTCTAAAGCTGCTCTGCAGACCTGGTTCTCTGGCTCTAGCTCTGCTGACCTGGTTCTCTGGCTCTAGAGAAGCTCAGTTGACCTGGTTCTTAGGCTCTATAGCAGCTCTGATGACCTGGTTCTAAAGCAGGTCTGCTGACTTGGTTCTCTCCCTCTAAAGCAGCTCTGCTGACCTGGTTCTCTGGCTCTAGAGCAGCTCTGCTGACCTGGTTCTCTGGATCTAGAGCAGCTCTGTTGACTTGGTTCTTAGGCTCTAGAGCAGCTCTGCTGACCTGGTTCTCTGGCTCTAAAGCAGCTTTGCTGAGCTGGTTCGCTGGCTCTAAAGCAGCTCTGCTGACCTGGTTCTCTGCCTCTAAAGCAGCTCTGCTGACCTGGTTCTTAGGTTCTAGAGCAGCTCTGCTGACCTGGTTCTCTGGCTCTAAAGCAGTTCTGCTGACCTGGTTCTCTGGCTCTAAAGCAGCTCTTCTGACCTTGTCCTCTGGCTCTAAAGCGGCTCCGGGTTCTCTGGCTCTAAAGCAGCTCTGCTGACCTGGTTCTCTGGCTCTAAAGTGGCTTTGCTGACCTGGTTCTCTGGCTCTAAAGCAGCTTTGCTGACCTGGTTCTTAGGCTCTAGAGAAGCTCTGTTGACCTTGTTCTCTGGCTCTAAAGCGGCTCCGGGTTCTCTGGCTCTAAAGCAGCTCTGCTGACCTGGTTCTCTGGCTCTAAAGTGGCTCTGCTGACCTGGTTCTCTGGCTCTAAAGCAGCTTTGCTGACCTCGTTCTTAGGCTCTAGAGAAGCTCTGCTGACCTGGTTCTCTGGCTCTAAAGCAGCTCTGCTGACCTGGTTCTCTGGCTCTAAAGCAGCTCTGCTGACCTGGTTCTCTGGCTCTAAAGCGGCTCCGGGTTCTCTGGCTCTAAAGCAGCTCTGCTGACCTGCTTCTCTGGCTCTAAAGTGGCTCTGCTGACCTGGTTCTGTGGCTCTAAAGCAGCTCTGCTGACCTGATTCTAAAGCGGATCTGCTGACCTGGTTCTCTCCCTCTAAAGCAGCTCTGCTGACCTGGTTCCCTGGCTCTAAAGCAGCTCTGTTGTCCTGGTTCTCAGGCTCTAGAGCAGCTCTGCTGACCTGGTTCTTAGTCTCTAGAGCAGCTCTGCTGCCCTGGTTCTCTGGCTCAAAAGCAGCTCTGCTGACCTGGTTCTATGGCTCTAAAGCAGCTCTGCTGAACTGGTTCTCTGGCTCTACAGAAGCTCTGCTGAACTGGTTCTCTGCCTCTAGAGCAGGTCTGCTTATCTGGTTCTCTGGCTCTAAAGTGGCTCTGCTGACCTGGTTCTCTGGCTCTAAAGCAGCTTTGCTGACCTCATTCTTAGGCTCTAGAGAAGCTCTGCTGACCTGGTTCTCTGGCTCTAAAGCAGCTCTGCTGACCTGGTTCTCTGGCTCTAAAGCGGCTCCGGGTTCTCTGGCTCTAAAGCAGCTCTGCTGACCTGCTTCTCTGGCTCAAAAGTGGCTCTGCTGACCTGGTTCTGTGGCTCTAAAGCAGCTCTGCTGACCTGATTCTAAAGCGGATCTGCTGACCTGGTTCTCTCCCTCTAAAGCGGCTCTGCTGACCTGGTTCCCTGGCTCTAAAGAAGCTCTGTTGTCCTGGTTCTCAGGCTCTAGAGCAGCTCTGCTGACCTGGTTCTTAGGCTCTAGAGCAGCTCTGCTGCCCTGGTTCTCTGGCTCAAAAGCAGCTCTGCTGACCTGGTTCTATGGCTCTAAAGCAGCTCTGCTGAACTGGTTCTCTGGCTCTACAGAAGCTCTGCTGAACTGGTTCTCTGCCTCTAGAGCAGGTCTGCTTACCTGGTTCTTAGGCTCTAGAGCAGCTCTGCTGACCTGGTTCTCAGGCTTTAAAGCTGCTCTGCAGACCTGGTTCTCTGGCTCTAGCTCTGCTGACCTGGTTCTCTGGCTCTAGAGAAGCTCAGTTGACCTGGTTCTTAGGCTCTAGAGCAGCTCTGATGACCTGCTTCTAAAGCAGGTCTGCTGACCTGGTTCTCTCCCTCTAAAGCAGCTCTGCTGACCTGGTTCTCTGGATCTAGAGCAGCTCTGTTGACTTGGTTCTTAGGCTCTAGAGCAGCTCTGCTGACCTGGTTCTCTGGCTCTAAAGCAGCTCTGCTGAGCTGGTTCGCTGGCTCTAAAGCAGCTCTGCTGACCTGGTTCTCTCCCTCTAAAGCAGCTCTGCTGACCTGGATCGCTGGCTCTAAAGCAGCTCTGCTGACGTGGTTCTCTCCCTCTTAAGCAGCTCTGCTGACCTGGTTTCTCTGGCTCTACAGCAGCTCTGCTGACCTGGTTCTCTGCCTCTACAGCAGCTCTGCTGACCCGGTTCTCTGCCTCTAGAGCAGCTCTGCTGACCTGGTTTCTCTGGCTCTACAGCAGCTCTGCTGACCTGGTTTTCTGGCTCTAGAGCAGCTCTGCTGACCTGGTTCTCTGGCTCTAATGCAGCTCTGTTGACCTGGTTTCTCTGGCTCTACAGCAGCTCTGCTGAACTCGTTCTCTGCCTCTAGAGTAGCTCTGCTGACCTGGTTCTTAGGCTCTAGAGCAGCTCTGATGACCCGGTTCTCTGGCTCTAAAGCAGCTCTGCTGACCTGCCTTTCTGGCTCTAAAGCAGCTCTGCTGACCTGCTTCTCTGGCTCTAAGGCGGCTCCGGGTTCTCTGGCTCTAAATCAGCTCTGCTGACCTGGTTCTCTGGGTCTTAAGTGGCTCTGCTGACATGGTTCTCTGGCTCTAAAGCAGCTCTGCTGACCTGGTTCTAAAGCGACTCTGCTGACATGGTTCTCTCCCTCTAAAGCAGCTCTGCTGACCTGGTTCCCTGGCTCTAAAGCAGCTCTGTTGTCCTGGTTCTCTGGCTCTAGAACAGCTCTGCTGACCTCGTTCTAAGGCTCTACAGCAGCTCTGCTGCCCTGGTTCTCTGGGTCAAAATCAGCTCTGCTGACCTGGTTCAATGGCAATGAAGCAGCTCTGATGACCTTGTTCTCTGGCTCTACAGAAGCTCCACTGAACTGGTTCTCTGCCTCTACAGCAGGTCTGCTGACCTGATTCTTAGGCTCTAGAGCATCTCTGCTGACCTGGTTCTCAGGCTCTAAAGCTGCTCTGCTGACCTGATTCTCTGGCTCTAGCTCTGCTGGCCTGGTTCTCTGGCTCTAGAGAAGCTCTGCTGACCTGGTTCTTAGGCTCTAGAGCAGCTCTGATGACCTGGTCCTCTGGCTCTAGAGAAGCTCTGCTGACCTGGTTCTCTGGCTCTAATGCAGCTCTGTTGAGCTGGTTTCTCTGGCTCTACAGCAGCTCTGCTGAACTCGTTGTCTGCCTCTAGAGCAGCTCTGCTGAACTGGTTCTTAGGCTCTAGAGGAGCTCTGCTGGCCTGGTTCTCTGGCTCTAGAGAAGCTCTGCTGACCTGGTTCTTAGGCTCTAGAGCAGCTCTGATGACCTGGTCCTCTGGCTCTAGAGCAGCTCTGCTGACCTGGTTCTCTAGCTCTAAAGCAGCTCTGCTGACCCGGTTCTCTGCCTCTAGAGCAGCTCTGCTGACCTGGTTTCTCTGGCTCTACAGCAGCTCTACTGACCTGGTTCTCTGGTTCTAGAGCAGCTCTGCTGACCTGGTTCTCTGGCTCTAATGCAGCTCTGTTGACCTGGTTTCTCTGGATCTACAGCAGCTCTGCTGACCTGGTTCTCTGCCTCTAAAGCAGCTCTGCTGACCTGGTTCTTAGGTTCTAGAGCAGCTCTGCTGACCTGGTTCTCTGGCTCTAAAGCAGTTCTGCTGACCTGGTTCTCTGGCTCTAAAGCAGCTCTTCTGACCTTGTACTCTGACTCTAAAGCGGCTCCGGGTTCTCTGGCTCTAAAGCAGCTCTGCTGACCTGGTTCTCTGGCTCTAAAGTGGCTTTGCTGACCTGGTTCTCTGGCTCTAAAGCAGCTTTGCTGACCTGGTTCTTAGGCTCTAGAGAAGCTCTGTTGACCTTGTTCTCTGGCTCTAAAGCGGCTCCGGGTTCTCTGGCTCTAAAGCAGCTCTGCTGACCTGGTTCTCTGGCTCTAAAGTGGCTCTGCTGACCTGGTTCTCTGGCTCTAAAGCAGCTTTGCTGACCTCGTTCTTAGGCTCTAGAGAAGCTCTGCTGACCTGGTTCTCTGGCTCTAAAGCAGCTCTGCTGACCTGGTTCTCTGGCTCTAAAGCAGCTCTGCTGACCTGGTTCTCTGGCTCTAAAGCGGCTCCGGGTTCTCTGGCTCTAAAGCAGCTCTGCTGACCTGCTTCTCTGGCTCTAAAGTGGCTCTGCTGACCTGGTTCTGTGGCTCTAAAGCAGCTCTGCTGACCTGATTCTAAAGCGGATCTGCTGACCTGGTTCTCTCCCTCTAAAGCAGCTCTGCTGACCTGGTTCCCTGGCTCTAAAGCAGCTCTGTTGTCCTGGTTCTCAGGCTCTAGAGCAGCTCTGCTGACCTGGTTCTTAGTCTCTAGAGCAGCTCTGCTGCCCTGGTTCTCGGGCTCAAAAGCAGCTCTGCTGACCTGGTTCTATGGCTCTAAAGCAGCTCTGCTGAACTGGTTCTCTGGCTCTACAGAAGCTCTGCTGAACTGGTTCTCTGCCTCTAGAGCAGGTCTGCTTACCTGGTTCTTAGGCTCTAGAGCAGCTCTGCTGACCTGGTTCTCAGGCTCTAAAGCTGCTCTGCAGACCTGGTTCTTAGGCTCTAGAGAAGCTCTGCTGACCTTGTTCTCTGGCTCTAATGCGGCTCCGGGTTCTCTGGCTCTAAAGCAGCTCTGCTGACCTGGTTCTCTGGCTCTAAAGTGGCTCTGCTGACCTGGTTCTCTGGCTCTAAAGCAGCTTTGCTGACCTCGTTCTTAGGCTCTAGAGAAGCTCTGCTGACCTGGTTCTCTGGCTCTAAAGCAGCTCTGCTGACCTAGTTCTCTGGCTCTAAAGCAGCTCTGCTGACCTGGTTCTCTGGCTCTAAAGCGGCTCCGGGTTCTCTGGCTCTAAAGCAGCTCTGCTGACCTGCTTCTCTGGCTCTAAAGTGGCTCTGCTGACCTGGTTCTGTGGCTCTAAAGCAGCTCTGCTGACC
Source organism: Triturus cristatus (assembly GCF_964204655.1). Classification (NCBI taxonomy): domain Eukaryota; kingdom Metazoa; phylum Chordata; class Amphibia; order Caudata; family Salamandridae; genus Triturus; species Triturus cristatus. The sequence continues at coordinate 630,023 of NW_028188130.1, read as the reverse complement.
TGATTCTAAAGCGGATCTGCTGACCTGGTTCCCTCCCTCTAAAGCAGCTTTGCTGACCTGGTTCCCTGGCTCTAAAGCAGCTCTGTTGTCCTGGTTCTCAGGCTCTAGAGCAGCTCTGCTGACCTGGTTCTTAGGCTGTAGAGCAGCTCTGCTGCCCTGGTTCTCTGGCTCAAAAGCAGCTCTGCTGACCTGGTTCTATGGCTCTAAAGCAGCTCTGCTGAACTGGTTCTCTGGCTCTACAGAAGCTCTGCTGAACTGGTTCTCTGCCTCTAGAGCAGGTCTGCTGACCTGGTTCTTAGGCTCTAGAGCAGCTCTGCTGACCTGGTTCTCAGGCTCTAAAGCTGCTCTGCAGACCTGGTTCTCTGGCTCTAGCTCTGCTGACCTGGTTCTCTGGCTAAAGAGAAGCTATGTTGACCTCGTTCTAAGGCTCTAGAGCAGCTCTGATGACCTGGTTCTAAAGCAGGTCTGTTGACTTGGTTCTCTCCCTCTAAAGCAACTCTGCTGACCTGGTTCTCTGGCTCTAGAGGAGCTCTGCTGAACTGGTTCTCTGGATCTAGAGCAGCTCTGTTGACTTGGTTCTTAGGCTCTAGAGCAACTCTGCTGACCTGGTTCTCTGGCTCTAAAGCAGCTCTGCTGAGCTGGTTCGCTGGCTCTAAAGCAGCTCTGCTGACCTGGTTCTCTCCCTCTAAAGCAGCTCTGCTGGCCTGGTTCGCTGACTCTAAAGCAGCTCTGCTGACGTGGTTCTCTCCCTCTTAAGCAGCTCTGCTGACCTGGTTTCTCTGGCTCTACAGCAGCTCTGCTGACCTGGTTCTCTGCCTCTACAGCAGCTCTGCTGACCCGGTTCTCTGCCTCTAGAGCAGCTCTGCTGACCTGGTTTCTCTGGCTCTACAGCAGCTCTGCTGACCTGGTTTTCTGGCTCTAGAGCAGCTCTGCTGACCTGGTTCTCTGGCTCTATGCAGCTCTGTTGACCTGGTTTCTCTGGCTCTACAGCAGCTCTGCTGAACTCGTTCTCTGCCTCTAGAGTAGCTCTGCTGACCTGGTTCTTAGGCTCTAGAGCAGCTCTGCTGACCCGGTTCTCTGGCTCTAAATCAGCTCTGCTGACCTGCTTCTCTGGCTCTAAAGCAGCTCTGCTGACCTGCTTCTCTGGCTCTAAGGCGGCTCCGGGTTCTCTGGCTCTAAAGCAGCTCTGCTGACCTGGTTCTCTGGGTCTTAAGTGGCTCTGCTGACATGGTTCTCTGGCTCTAAAGCAGCTCTGCTGACCTGGTTCTAAAGCGACTCTGCTGACATGGTTCTCTCCCTCTAAAGCAGCTCTGCTGACCTGGTTCCCTGGCTCTAAAGCAGCTCTGTTGTCCTGGTTCTCTGGCTCTAGAACAGCTCTGCTGACCTGGTTCTAAGGCTCTACAGCAGCTCTGCTGCCCTGGTTCTCTGGCTCAAAAGCAGCTCTGCTGACCTGGTTCAATGGCAATAAAGCAGCTCTGATGACCTTGTTCTCTGGCTCTACAGAAGCTCCACTGAACTGGTTCTCTGCCTCTACAGCAGGTCTGCTGACCTGATTCTGAGGCTCTAGAGCATCTCTGCTGACCTGGTTCTCAGGCTCTAAAGCTGCTCTGCTGACCTGATTCTCTGGCTCTAGCTCTGCTGGCCTGGTTCTCTGGCTCTAGAGAAGCTCTGCTGACCTGGTTCTTAGGCTCTAGAGCAGCTCTGATGACCTGGTCCTCTGGCTCTAGAGCAGCTCTGCTGACCTGGTTCTCTGGCTCTAAAGCAGCTCTGTTGACCTGGTTCGCTGGCTCTAAAGCAGCTCAGCTGACCTGGTTCTCTCCATCTAAAGCAGCTCTGCTGACCTGGTTCACTGGCTCTAAAACAGCTCTGCTGACGTGGTTCTCTACCTCTTAAACAGCTCTGCTGACCTGGTTTCTCTGGCTCTACTGCAGCTCTGCTGACCTGGTTCTCTGCCTCTACAGCAGCTCTGCTGACCCGGTTCTCTGCCTCTAGAGCAGGTCTGCTGACCTGGTTTCTCGGGCTCTACAGCAGCTCTGCTGACCTGGTTCTCTGGCTCTAGAGCAGCTCTGCTGACCTGGTTCTCTGGCTCTAATGCAGCTCTGTTGACCTGGTTTCTCTGGCTCTACAGCAGCTCTGCTGACCTCCTTCTCTGCCTCTAAAGCAGCTCTGCTGACCTGGTTCTTAGGCTCTAGAGCAGGTCTGATGACCTGGTTCTTAGGCTCTAGAGCAGCTCTGCTGACCTGGTACTCAGGCTCTAAAGCTGCTCTGCAGACCTGGTTCTCTGGCTGTAGCTCTGCTGACATGGTTCTCTGGCTCTAGAGAAGCTCAGTTGACCTGGTTCTTAGGCTCTAGAGCAGCTCTGATGACCTTGTTCTAAAGCAGGTCTGCTGACCTCGTTCTCTCCCTCTAAAGCAGCTCTGCTGACTTGACCTGGTTCTCTGGCTCTAGAGCAGCTCTGCTGACCTGGTTCTCTGGATCTAGAGCAGCTCTGTTGACTTTGTTCTTAGGCTCTAGAGCAGCTCTGCTGACCTGGTTCAATGGCAATAAAGCAGCTCTGATAACCTTGTTCTCTGGCTCTACAGAAGCTCCACTGAACTGGTTCTCTGCCTCTACAGCAGGTCTGCTGACCTGGTTCTTAGGCTCTAGAGCATCTCTGCTGACCTGGTTCTCAGGCTGTAAAGCTGCTCTGCTGACCTGATTCTCTGGCTCTAGCTCTGCTGGCCTGGTTCTCTGGCTCTAGAGAAGCTCTGCTGACCTGGTTCTTAGGCTCTAGAGCAGCTCTGATCACCTGGTCCTCTGGCTCTAGAGCAGCTCTGCTGGCCTGGTTCTCTGGCTCTAAAGCAGCTCTGTTGACCTGGTTCGCTGGCTCTAAAGCAGCTCTGCTGACCTGGTTCTCTCCCTCTAAAGCAGCTCTGCTGACCTGGTTCTCTGGCTCTAAAACAACTCTGCTGACGTGGTTCTCTACCTCTTAAACAGCTCTGCTGACCTCGTTTCTCTGGCTCTACAGCAGCTCTGCTGACCTGGTTCTCTGCCTCTACAGCAGCTCTGCTGACCCGGTTCTCTGCCTCTAGAGCAGCTCTGCTGACCTGGTTTCTTGGGCTCTACAGCAGCTCTGCTGACCTGGTTCTCTGGCTCTAGAGCAGCTCTGCTGACCTGGTTCTCTGGCTCTAATGCAGCTCTGTTGACCTGGTTTCTCTGGCTCTACAGCAGCTCTGCTGACCTGGTTCTCTGCCTCTAAAGCAGCTCTGCTGACCTGGTTCTTAGGCTCTAGAGCAGGTCTGCTGACCTGGTTCTTAGGCTCTAGAGCAGCTCTGCTGACCTGGTTCTCAGGCTCTAAAGCTGCTCTGCAGACCTGGTTCTCTGGCTCTAGCTCTGCTGACCTGGTTCTCTGGCTCTAGAGAAACTCAGTTGACCTGGTTCTTAGGCTCTAGAGCAGCTCTGATGACCTGGTTCTAAAGCAGGTCTGCTGACCTGGTTCTCTCCCTCTAAAGCAGCTCTGCTGACCTGGTTCTCTGGCTCTAGAGCAGCTCTGCTGACCTGGTTCTCTGGATCTAGAGCAGCTCTGTTGACTTTGTTCTTAGACTCTAGAGCAGGTCTGCTGACCTGGTTGTCTGGCTCTAAAGCAGCTCTGCTGAACTGGTTCGCTGGCTCTAAAGCAGCTCTGCTGACCTGGTTCTCTCCCTCTAAAAAAGCTCTGCTGACCTGGTTCGCTGGCTCTAAAGCAGCTCTGCTGACGTGGTTCTCTCCCTCTTAAGCATCTCTGCTGACCTGGTTTCTCTGGCTCTACAGCAGCTCTGCTGACCTGCTTCTCTGCCTCTACAGCAGCTCTGCTGACCCGGTTCTCTGCCTCTAGAGCAGCTCTGCTGACCTGGTTTCTCTGGCTCTACAGCAGCTCTGCTGACCTGGTTTTCTGGCTCTAGAGCAGCTCTGCTGACCTGGTTCTCTGGCTTTAATGCAGCTCTGTTGACCTGGTTTCTCTGGCTCTACAGCAGCTCTGCTGAACTCGTTCTCTGCCTCTAGAGCAGCTCTGCTGAACTGGTTCTTAGGCTCTAGAGCAGCTCTGCTGGTCCGGTTTTCTGGCTCTAAAGCAGCTCTGCTGACCTGCTTCTCTGTTTCTAAAGCGGTTCCGGGTTCTCTGGCTCTAACGCAGCTCTGCTGACCTGGTTCTAAAGCGACTCTGCTGACATGGTTCTCTCCCTCTAAAGCAGCTCTGCTGATCTGGTTCCCTGGCTCTAAAGCAGCTCTGTTGTCCTGGTTCTCTGGCTCTAGAACAGCTCTGCTGACCTGGTTCTAAGGCTCTAGAGCAGCTTTGCTGCCCTGGTTCTCTGGCTCAAAAGCAGCTCTGCTGACCTGGTTCAATGGCTCTAAAGCAGCTTTGATGACCTTCTTCTATGGCTCTACAGAAGCTCCACTGAACTGGTTCTCTGCCTCTACAGCAGGTCTGCTAACCTGGTTCTTAGGCTCTAGAGCATCTCTGCTGAACTGGTTCCCAGGCTCTAAAGCTGCTCTGCTGACCTGATTATCTGGCTCTAGCTCTGCTGGCCTGGTTCTCTGGCTCTAGAGAAGCTCTGCTGACCTGGTTCTTAGGCTCTAGAGCAGCTCTGATGACCTGGTCATCTGGCTCTAGAGCAGCTCTGCTGACCTGGTTTCTCTGGCTCTACAGCAGCTCTACTGACCTGGTTCTCTGGTTCTAGAGCAGCTCTGCTGACCTGGTTCTCTGGCTCTAATGCAGCTCTGTTGACCTGGTTTCTCTGGATCTACAGCAGCTCTGCTGACCTGGTTCTCTGCCTCTAAAGCAGCTCTGCTGACCTGGTTCTTAGGTTCTAGAGCAGCTCTGCTGACCTGGTTTTCTGGCTCTAAAGCAGTTCTGCTGACCTGGTTCTCTGGCTCTAAAGCAGCTCTTCTGACCTTGTCCTCTGGCTCTAAAGCGTCTCCGGGTTCTCTGGCTCTAAAGCAGCTCTGCTGACCTGGTTCTCTGGCTCTAAAGTGGCTCTGCTGACCTGGTTCTCTGGCTCTAAAGCAGCTTTGCTGACCTGGTTCTTAGGCTCTAGAGAAGCTCTGCTGACCTTGTTCTCTGGCTCTAAAGCGGCTCCGGGTTCTCTGGCTCTAAAGCAGCTCTGCTGACCTGGTTCTCTGGCTCTAAAGTGGCTCTGCTGACCTGGTTCTCTGGCTCTAAAGCAGCTTTGCTGACCTCGTTCTTAGGCTCTAGAGAAGCTCTGCTGACCTGGTTCTCTGGCTCTAAAGCAGCTCTGCTGACCTGGTTCTCTGGCTCTAAAGCAGCTCTGCTGACCTGGTTCTCTGGCTCTAAAGCAGCTCCGGGTTCTCTGGCTCTAAAGCAGCTCTGCTGACCTGCTTCTCTGGCTCTAAAGTGGCTCTGCTGACCTGGTTCTGTGGCTCTAAAGCAGCTCTGCTGACCTGATTCTAAAGCGGATCTGCTGACCTGGTTCTCTCCCTCTAAAGCAGCTCTGCTGACCTGGTTCCCTGGCTCTAAAGCAGCTCTGTTGTCCTGGTTCTCAGGCTCTAGAGCAGCTCTGCTGACCTGGTTCTTAGGCTCTAGAGCAGCTCTGCTGCCCTGGTTCTCTGGCTCAAAAGCAGCTCTGCTGACCTGGTTCTATGGCTCTAAAGCAGCTCTGCTGAACTGGTACTCTGGCTCTACAGAAGCTCTGCTGAACTGGTTCTCTGCCTCTAGAGCAGGTCTGCTTACCTGGTTCTTAGGCTCTAGAGCAGCTCTGCTGACCTGGTTCTCAGGCTCTAAAGCTGCTCTGCAGACCTGGTTCTCTGGCTCTAGCTCTGCTGACCTGGTTCTCTGGCTCTAGAGAAGCTCAGTTGACCTGGTTCTTAGGCTCTAGAGCAGCTCTGATGACCTGGTTCTAAAGCAGGTCTGCTGACCTGGTTCTAAAGCGACTCTGCTGACATGGTTCTCTCCCTCTAAAGCAGCTCTGCTGACCTGGTTCCCTGGCCCTAAAGCAGCTCTGTTGTCCTGGTTCTCTGGCTCTAGAACAGCTCTGCTGACCTGGTTCTAAGGCTCTACAGCAGCTCTGCTTACCTGGTTCTCTGGTTCTAAAGCGGCTCCGGGATCTCTGGCTCTAAAGCAGCTCTGCTGACCTGGTTCTCTGGGTCTTAAGTGGCTCTGCTGACATGGTTCTCTGGCTCTAAAGCAGCTCTGCTGACCTGGTTCTAAAGCGACTCTGCTGACATGGTTCTCTCCCTCTAAAGCAGCTCTGCTGACCTGGTTCCCTGGCCCTAAAGCAGCTCTGTTGTCCTGGTTCTCTGGCTCTAGAACAGCTCTGCTGACCTGGTTCTAAGGCTCTACAGCAGCTCTGCTACCCTGGTTCTCTGGCTCAAAAGCAGCTCTGCTGACCTGGTTCAATGGCAATAAAGCAGCTCTGATGACCTTGTTCTCTGGCTCTACAGAAGCTCCACTGAACTGGTTCTCTGCCTCTACAGCAGGTCTGCTGACCTGATTCTTAGGCTCTAGAGCATCTCTGCTGACCTGGTTCTCAGGCTCTAAAGCTGCTCTGCTGACCTGATTCTCTGGCTCTAGCTCTGCTGGCCTGGTTCTCTGGCTCTAGAGAAGCTCTGCTGACCTGGTTCCTAGGCTCTAGAGCAGCTCTGATGACCTGGTCCTCTGGCTCTAGAGCAGCTCTGCTGACCTGGTTCTCTGGCTCTAATGCAGCTCTGTTGACCTGGTTTCTCTGGCTCTACAGCAGCTCTGCTGAACTCGTTCTCTGCCTCTAGAGCAGCTCTGCTGAACTGGTTCTTAGGCTCTAGAGCAGCTCTGCTGGCCTGGTTCTCTGGCTCTAGAGAAGCTCTGCTGACCTGGTTCTTAGGCTCTAGAGCAGCTCTGATGACCTGGTCCTCTGGCTCTAGAGCAGTTCTGCTGACCTGGTTCTCTGGCTCTAAAGCAGCTCTGCTGACCCGGTTCTCTGCCTCTAGAGCAGCTCTGCTGACCTGGTTTCTCTGGCTCTACAGCAGCTCTACTGACCTGGTTCTCTGGTTCTAGAGCAGCTCTGCTGACCTAGTTCTCTGGCTCTAATGCAGCTCTGTTGACCTGGTTTCTCTGGATCTACAGCAGCTCTGCTGACCTGGTTCTCTGCCTCTAAAGCAGCTCTGCTGACCTGGTTCTTAGGTTCTAGAGCAGCTCTGCTGACCTGGTTCTCTGGCTCTAAAGCAGTTCTGCTGACCTGGTTCTCTGGCTCTAAAGCAGCTCTTCTGACCTTGTCCTCTGGCTCTAAAGCATCTCCGGGTTCTCTGGCTCTAAAGCAGCTCTGCTGACCTGGTTCTCTGGCTCTAAAGTGGCTCTGCTGACCTGGTTCTCTGGCTCTAAAGCAGCTTTGCTGACCTGGTTCTTAGGCTCTAGAGAAGCTCTGCTGACCTTGTTCTCTGGCTCTAAAGCGGCTCCGGGTTCTCTGGCTCTAAAGCAGCTCTGCTGACCTGGTTCTCTGGCTCTAAAGTGGCTCTGCTGACCTGGTTCTCTGGCTCTAAAGCAGCTTTGCTGACCTGGTTCTTAGGCTCTAGAGAAGCTCTGCTGACCTGGTTCTCTGGCTCTAAAGCAGCTCTGCTGACCTGGTTCTCTGGCTCTAAAGCAGCTCCTCTGACCTGGTTCTCTGGCTCTAAAGCGGCTCCGGGTTCTCTGGCTCTAAAGCAGCTCTGCTGACCTGCTTCTCTGGCTCTAAAGTGGCTCTGCTGACCTGGTTCTGTGGCTCTAAAGCAGCTCTGCTGACCTGATTCTAAAGCGGATCTGCTGACCTGGTTCTCTCCCTCTAAAGCAGCTCTGCTGACCTGGTTCCCTGGCTCTAAAGCAGCTCTGTTGTCCTGGTTCTCAGGCTCTAGAGCAGCTCTGCTGACCTGGTTCTTAGGCTCTAGAGCAGCTCTGCTGCCCTGGTTCTCTGGCTCAAAAGCAGCTCTGCTGACCTGGTTCTATGGCTCTAAAGCAGCTCTGCTGAACTGGTACTCTGGCTCTACAGAAGCTCTGCTGAACTGGTTCTCTGCCTCTAGAGCAGGTCTGCTTACCTGGTTCTTAGGCTCTAGAGCAGCTCTGCTGACCTGGTTCTCAGGCTCTAAAGCTGCTCTGCAGACCGGGTTCTCTGGCTCTAGCTCTGCTGACCTGGTTCTCTGGCTCTAGAGAAGCTCAGTTGACCTGGTTCTTAGGCTCTAGAGCAGCTCTGATGACCTGGTTCTAAAGCAGGTCTGCTGACCTGGTTTTCTCCCTCTAAAGCAGCTCTGCTGACCTGGTTCTCTGGCTCTAGAGCAGCTCTGCTGACCTGGTTCTCTGGATCTAGAGCAGCTCTGTTGACTTGGTTCTTAGGCTCTAGAGCAGCTCTGCTGACCTGGTTCTCTGGCTCTAAAGCAGCTCTGCTGAGCTGGTTCGCTGGCTCTAAAGCAGCTCTGCTGACCTGGTTCGCTGGCTCTAAAGCAGCTCTGCTGACGTGGTTCTCTCCCTCTTAAGCAGCACTGCTGACCTGGTTTCTCTGGCTCTACAGCAGCTCTGCTGACCTGGTTCTCTGCCTCTACAGCAGCTCTGCTGACCCGGTTCTCTGCCTCTAGAGCAGCTCTGCTGACCTGGTTTCTCTGGCTCTACAGCAGCTCTGCTGACCTGGTTTTCTGGCTCTAGAGCAGCTCTGCTGACCTGGTTCTCTGGTCTTTAATGCAGCTCTGTTGACCTGGTTTCTCTGGCTCTACAGCAGCTCTGCTGAACTCGTTCTCTGCCTCTAGAGTAGCTCTTCTGACCTGGTTCTTAGGCTCTAGAGCAGCTCTGCTGACCCGGTTCTCTGGCTCTAAAGCAGCTCTGCTGACCTGCTTTTCTGGCTCTAAAGCAGCTCTGCTGACCTGCTTCTCTGGCTCTAAGGCGGCTCCGGGTTCTCTGGCTCTAAAGCAGCTCTGCTGACCTGGTTCTCTGGGTCTTAAGTGGCTCTGCTGACTTGGTTCTCTGGCTCTAAAGCAGCTCTGCTGACCTGGTTCTAAAGCGACTCTGCTGACATGGTTCTCTCACTCTAAAGCAGCTCTGCTGACCTGGTTCCCTGGCTCTAAAGCAGCTCTGTTGTCCTGGTTCTCTGGCTCTAGAACAGCTCTGCTGACCTGGTTCTAAGGCTCTACAGCAGCTCTGCTGCCCTGGTTCTCTGGCTCAAAAGCAGCTCTGCTGACCTGGTTCAATGGCAATAAAGCAGCTCTGATGACCTTGTTCTCTGGCTCTACAGAAGCTCCACTGAACTGGTTCTCTGCCTCTACAGCAGGTCTGCTGACCTGATTCTTAGGCTCTAGAGCATCTCTGCTGACCTGGTTCTCAGGCTCTAAAGCTGCTCTGCTGACCTGATTCTCTGGCTCTAGCTCTGCTGGCCTGGTTCTCTGGCTCTAGAGAAGCTCTGCTGACCTGGTTCTTAGGCTCTAGAGCAGCTCTGATGACCTGGTCCTCTGGCTCTAGAGCAGCTCTGCTGACCTGGTTCTCTGGCTCTAATGCAGCTCTGTTGACCTGGTTTCTCTGGCTCTACAGCAGCTCTGCTGAACTCGTTCTCTGCCTCTAGAGCAGCTCTGCTGAACTGGTTCTTAGGCTCTAGAGCAGCTCTGCTGGCCTGGTTCTCTGGCTCTAGAGAAGCTCTGCTGACCTGGTTCTTAGGCTCTAGAGCAGCTCTGATGACCTGGTCCTCTGGCTCTAGAGCAGCTCTGCTGACCTGGTTCTCTGGCTCTAAAGCAGCTCTGCTGACCCGGTTATCTGCCTCTAGAGCAGCTCTGCTGACCTGGTTTCTCTGGCTCTACAGCAGCTCTACTGACCTGGTTCTCTGGTTCTAGAGCAGCTCTGCTGACCTGGTTCTCTGGCTCTAATGCAGCTCTGTTGACCTGGTTTCTCTGGATCTACAGCAGCTCTGCTGACCTGGTTCTCTGCCTCTAAAGCAGCTCTGCTGACCTGGTTCTTAGGTTCTAGAGCAGCTCTGCTGACCTGGTTCTCTGGCTCTAAAGCAGTTCTGCTGACCTGGTTCTCTGGCTCTAAAGCAGCTCTTCTGATCTTGTCCTCTGGCTCTAAAGCGTTTCCGGGTTCTCTGGCTCTAAAGCAGCTCTGCTGACCTGGTTCTCTGGCTCTAAAGTGGCTCTGCTGACCTGGTTCTGTGGCTCTAAAGCAGCTCTGCTGACCTGGCTCTAAAGCAGCTTTGCTGACCTGGTTCTTAGGCTCTAGAGAAGCTCTGCTGACCTTGTTCTCTGGCTCTAAAGCGGCTCCGGGTTCTCTGGCTCTAAAGCAGCTCTGCTGACCTGGTTCTTTGGCTCTAAAGTGGCTCTGCTGAGCTGGTTCTCTGGCTCTAAAGCAGCTTTGCTAACCTTGTTCTTAGGCTCTAAAGCAGCTCTGCTGACCTGGTTCTCTGGCTCTAAAGCAGCTCTGCTGACCTGGTTCTCTGGCTCTAAAGCGGCTCCGGGTTCTCTGGCTCTAAAGCAGCTCTGCTGACCTGCTTCTCTGGCTCTAAAGTGGCTCTGCTGACCTGGTTCTGTGGCTCTAAAGCAGCTCTGCTGACCTGATTCTAAAGCGGATCTGCTGACCTGGTTCTCTCCCTCTAAAGCAGCTCTGCTGACCTGGTTCCCTGGCTCTAAAGCAGCTCTGTTGTCCTGGTTCTCAGGCTCTAGAGCAGCTCTGCTGACCTGGTTCTTAGGCTCTAGAGCAGCTCTGCTGCCCTGGTTCTCTGGCTCAAAAGCAGCTCTGCTGACCTGGTTCTATGGCTCTAAAGCAGCTCTGCTGAACTGGTTCTCTGGCTCTACAGAAGCTCTGCTGAACTGGTTCTCTGCCTCTAGAGCAGGTCTGCTTACCTGGTTCTTAGGCTCTAGAGCAGCTCTGCTGACCTGGTTCTCAGGCTCTAAAGCTGCTCTGCAGACCTGGTTCTCTGGCTCTAGCTCTGCTGACCTGGTTCTCTGGCTCTAGAGAAGCTCAGTTGACCTGGTTCTTAGGCTCTATAGCAGCTCTGATGACCTGGTTCTAAAGCAGGTCTGCTGACCTGGTTCTCTCCCTCTAAAGCAGCTCTGCTGACCTGGTTCTCTGGCTCTAGAGCAGCTCTGCTGACCTGGTTCTCTGGATCTAGAGCAGCTCTGTTGACTTGGTTCTTAGGCTCTAGAGCAGCTCTGCTGACCTGGTTCTCTGGCTCTAAAGCAGCTATGCTGAGCTGGTTCGCTGGCTCTAAAGCAGCTCTGCTGACCTGGTTCTCTCCCTCTAAAGCAGCTCTGCTGACCTGGTTCGCTGGCTCTAAAGCAGCTCTGCTGACGTGGTTCTCTCCCTCTTAAGCAGCTCTGCTGACCTGGTTTCTCTGGCTCTACAGCAGCTCTGCTGACCTGGTTCTCTGCCTCTACAGCAGCTCTGCTGACCCGGTTCTCTGCCTCTAGAGCAGCTCTGCTGACCTGGTTTCTCTGGCTCTACAGCAGCTCTGCTGACCTGGTTTTCTGGCTCTAGAGCAGCTCTGCTGACCTGGTTCTCTGGCTCTAATGCAGCTCTGTTGACCTGGTTTCTCTGGCTCTACAGCAGCTCTGCTGAACTTGTTCTCTGCCTCTAGAGTAGCTCTGCTGACCTGGTTCTTAGGCTCTAGAGCAGCTCTGCTGACCCGGTTCTCTGGCTCTAAAGCAGCTCTGCTGACCTGCTTCTCTGGCTCTAAGGCGGCTCCGGGTTCTCTGGCTCTAAAGCAGCTCTGCTGACCTGGTTCTCTGGGTCTTAAGTGGCTCTGCTGACATGGTTCTCTGGCTCTAAAGCAGCTCTGCTGACCTGGTTCTAAAGCGACTCTGCTGACATGGTTCTCTCCCTCTAAAGCAGCTCTGCTGACCTGGTTCCCTGGCTCTAAAGCAGCTCTGTTGTCCTGGTTCTCTGGCTCTAGAACAGCTCTGCTGACCTGGTTCTAAGGCTCTACAGCAGTTCTGCTGCCCTGGTTCTCTGGCTCAAAAGCAGCTCTGCTGACCTGGTTCAATGGCAATAAAGCAGCTCTAAAGACCTTGTTCTCTGGCTCTACAGAAGCTCCACTGAACTGGTTCTCTGCCTCTACAGCAGGTCTGCTGACCTGATTCTTAGGCTCTAGAGCATCTCTGCTGACCTGGTTCTCGGGCTCTAAAGCTGCTCTGCTGACCTGATTCTCTGGCTCTAGCTCTGCTGGCCTGGTTCTCTGGCTCTAGAGAAGCTCTGCTGACCTGGTTCTTAGGCTCTAGAGCAGCTCTGATGACCTGGTCCTCTGGCTCTAGAGCAGCTCTGCTGACCTGGTTCTCTGGCTCTAAAGCAGCTCTGTTGACCTGGTTCGCTGGCTCTAAAGCAGCTCTGCTGACCTGGTTCTCTCCCTCTAAAGCAGCTCTGCTGACCTGGTTCGCTGGCTCTAAAGCAGCTCTGCTGACGTGGTTCTCTCCCTCTTAAGCAGCTCTGCTGACCTGGTTTCTCTGGCTCTACAGCAGCTCTGCTGACCTGGTTCTCTGCCTCTACAGCAGCTCTGCTGACCCGGTTCTCTGCCTCTAGAGCAGCTCTGCTGACCTGGTTTCTCTGGCTCTACAGCAGCTCTGCTGACCTGGTTTTCTGGCTCTAGAGCAGCTCTGCTGACCTGGTTCTCTGGCTCTAATGCAGCTCTGTTGACCTGGTTTCTCTGGCTCTACAGCAGCTCTGCTGAACTTGTTCTCTGCCTCTAGAGTAGCTCTGCTGACCTGGTTCTTAGGCTCTAGAGCAGCTCTGCTGACCCGGTTCTCTGGCTCTAAAGCAGCTCTGCTGACCTGCTTTTCTGGCTCTAAAGCAGCTCTGCTGACCTGCTTCTCTGGCTCTAAGGCGGCTCCGGGTTCTCTGGCTCTAAAGCAGCTCTGCTGACCTGGTTCTCTGGGTCTTAAGTGGCTCTGCTGACATGGTTCTCTGGCTCTAAAGCAGCTCTGCTGACCTGGTTCTAAAGCGACTCTGCTGACATGGTTCTCTCCCTCTAAAGCAGCTCTGCTGACCTGGTTCCCTGGCTCTAAAGCAGCTCTGTTGTCCTGGTTCTCTGGCTCTAGAACAGCTCTGCTGACCTGGTTCTAAGGCTCTAGAGCAGCTCTGCTGCCCTGGTTCTCTGGCTCAAAAGCAGCTCTGCTGACCTGGTTCAATGGCTCTAAAGCAGCTTTGATGACCTTCTTGTATGGCTCTACAGAAGCTCCACTGAACTGGTTCTCTGACTCTACAGCAGGTCTGCTAACCTGGTTCTTAGGCTCTAGAGCATCTCTGCTGACCTGGTTCTCAGGCTCTAAAGCTGCTCTGCTGACCTGATTCTCTGGCTCTAGCTCTGCTGGCCGGATTCTCTGGCTCTAGAGAAGCTCTGCTGACCTGGTTCTTAGGCTCTAGAGCAGCTCTGATGACCTGGTCCCCTGGCTCTAGAGCAGCTCTGCTGACCTGGTTCTCTGGCTCTAAAGCAGCTTTGCTGACCTGGTTCTTAGGCTCTAGAGCAGCTCTGCTGCCCTCGTTCTCTGGCTCAAAAGCAGCTCTGCTGACCTGGTTCTATGGCTCTAAAGCAGCTTAGCTGAACTGGTTCTCTGGCTCTACAGAAGCTCTGCTGAACTGGTTCTCTGCCTCTAGAGCAGGTCTGCTGACCTGGTTCTTAGGCTCTAGAGCAGCTCTGCTGACCTGGTTCTCTGGCTCTAAAGCAGCTCTGTTGACCTGGTTCGCTGGCTCTAAAGCAGCTCTGCTGACCTGGTTCTCTCCCTCTAAAGCAGCTCTGCTGACCTGGTTCACTGGCTCTAAAACAGCTCTGCTGACGTGGTTCTCTACCTCTTAAACAGCTCTGCTGACCTGGTTTCTCTGGCTCTACAGCAGCTCTGCTGACCTGGTTCTCTGCCTCTACAGCAGCTCTGCTGACCCGGTTCTCTGCCTCTAGAGCAGCTCTGCTGACCCGGTTTCTTGGGCTCTAGAGCAGGTCTGCTGACCTGGTTGTCTGGCTCTAAAGCAGCTCTGCTGAACTGGTTCGCTGGCTCTAAAGAAGCTCTGCTGACCTGGTTCTCTCCCTCTAAAGCAGCTCTGCTGACCTGGTTCGCTGGCCCTAAAGCAGCTCTGCTGACGTGGTTCTCTCCCTCTTAAGCAGCTCTGCTGACCTGGTTTCTCTGGCTCTACAGCAGCTCTGCTGACCTGCTTCTCTGCCTCTACAGCAGCTCTGCTGACCCGGTTCTCTGCCTCTAGAGCAGCTCTGCTGACCTGGTTTCTCTGGCTCTACAGCAGCTCTGCTGACCTGGTTTTCTGGCTCTAGAGCAGCTCTGCTGACCTGGTTCTCTGGCTCTAATACAGCTCTGTTGACCTGGTTTCTCTGGCTCTACAGCAGCTCTGCTGAACTCGTTCTCTGCCTCTAGAGCAGCTCTGCTGAACTGGTTCTTAGGCTCTAGAGCAGCTCTGCTGGCCCGGTTCTCTGGCTCTAAAGCAGCTCTGCTGACCTGCTTCTCTGGCTCTAAAGCAGCTCTGCTGACCTCGTTCTCTGGTTCTAAAGCGGCTCCGGGTTCTCTGGCTCTAAAGCAGCTCTGCTGACCTGGTTCTCTGGGTCTTAAGTGGCTCTGTTGACATGGTTCTCTGGCTCTAAAGCAGCTCTGCTGACCTGGTTCTAAAGCGACTCTGCTGACATGGTTCTCTTCCTCTAAAGCAGCTCTGCTGACCTGGTTCCCTGGCTCTAAAGCAGCTCTGTTGTCCTGGTTCTCTGGCTCTAGAACAGCTCTGCTGACCTGGTTCTAAGGCTCTAGAGCAGCTCTGCTGCCCTGGTTCTCTGGCTCAAAAGCAGCTCTGCTGACCTGGTTCAATGGCTCTAAAGCAGCTTTGATGACCTTCTTCTATGGCTCTACAGAAGCTCCACTGAACTGGTTCTCTGCCTCTACAGCAGGTCTGCTAACCTGGTTCTTAGGCTCTAGAGCATCTCTGCTGACCTGGTTCTCAGGCTCTAAAGCTGCTCTGCTGACCTGATTCTCTGGCTCTAGCTCTGCTGGCCGGATTCTCTGGCTCTAGAGAAGCTCTGCTGACCTGGTTCTTAGGCTCTAGAGCAGCTCTGATGACCTGGTCCCCTGGCTCTAGAGCAGCTCTGCTGACCTGGTTCTCTGGTTCTAGAGCAGCTCTGCTGACCTGGTTCTCTGGCTCTAATGCAGCTCTGTTGACCTGGTTTCTCTGGATCTACAGCAGCTCTGCTGACCTGGTTCTGCGCCTCTAAAGCAGCTCTGCTGACCTGGTTCTTAGGCTCTAGAGCAGCTCTGCTGACCTGGTTCTCTGGCTCTAAAGCAGTTCTGCTGACCTGGTTCTCTGGCTCTAAAGCAGCTCTTCTGACCTTGACCTCTGGCTCTAAAACGGCTCCGGGTTCTCTGGCTCTAAAGCAGCTCTGCTGACCTGGTTCTCTGGCTCTAAAGTGGCTCTGCTGACCTGGTTCTCTGGCTCTAAAGCAGCTTTGCTGACCTGGTTCTTAGGCTCTAGAGAAGCTCTGCTGACCTGGTTCTCTGGCTCTAAAGCAGCTCTGCTGACCTGGTTCTCTGGCTCTAAAGCAGCTCCTCTGACCTGGTTCTCTGGCTCTAAAGCGGCTCCGGGTTCTCTGGCTCTAAAGCAGCTCTGCTGACCTGCTTCTCTGGCTCTAAAGTGGCTCTGCTGACCTGGTTCTGTGGCTCTAAAGCAGCTCTGCTGACCTGATTCTAAAGCGGATCTGCTGACCTGGTTCTCTCTCTCTAAAGCAGCTCTGCTGACCTGGTTCCCTGGCTCTAAAGCAGCTCTGTTGTCCTGGTTCTCAGGCTCAAGAGCAGCTCTGCTGACCTGGTTCTTAGGCTCTAGAGCAGCTCTGCTGCCCTCGTTCTCTGGCTCAAAAGCAGCTCTGCTGACCTGGTTCTATGGCTCTAAAGCAGCTTAGCTGAACTGGTTCTCTGGCTCTACAGAAGCTCTGCTGAACTGGTTCTCTGCCTCTAGAGCAGGTCTGCTGACCTGGTTCTTAGGCTCTAGAGCAGCTCTGCTGACCTGGTTCTCTGGCTCTAAAGCAGCTCTGTTGACCTGGTTCGCTGGCTCTAAAGCAGCTCTGCTGACCTGGTTCTCTCCCTCTAAAGCAGCTCTGCTGACCTGGTTCACTGGCTCTAAAACAGCTCTGCTGACGTGGTTCTCTACCTCTTAAACAGCTCTGCTGACCTGGTTTCTCTGGCTCTACAGCAGCTCTGCTGACCTGGTTCTCTGCCTCTACAGCAGCTCTGCTGACCCGGTTCTCTGCCTCTAGAGCAGCTCTGCTGACCTGGTTTCTTGGGCTCTAGAGCAGGTCTGCTGACCTGGTTGTCTGGCTCTAAAGCAGCTCTGCTGAACTGGTTCGCTGGCTCTAAAGCAGCTCCTCTGACCTGGTTCTCTGGCTCTAAAGCGGCTCCGGGTTCTCTGGCTCTAAAGCAGCTCTGCTGACCTGCTTCTCTGGCTCTAAAGTGGCTCTGCTGACCTGGTTCTGTGGCTCTAAAGCAGCTCTGCTGACCTGATTCTAAAGCGGATCTGCTGACCTGGTTCTCTCCCTCTAAAGCAGCTCTGCTGACCTGGTTCCCTGGCTCTAAAGCAGCTCTGTTGTCCTGGTTCTCAGGCTCAAGAGCAGCTCTGCTGACCTGGTTCTTAGGCTCTAGAGCAGCTCTGCTGCCCTCGTTCTCTGGCTCAAAAGCAGCTCTGCTGACCTGGTTCTATGGCTCTAAAGCAGCTTAGCTGAACTGGTTCTCTGGCTCTACAGAAGCTCTGCTGAACTGGTTCTCTGCCTCTAGAGCAGGTCTGCTGACCTGGTTCTCTGGCTCTAAAGCAGCTCTGTTGACCTGGTTCGCTGGCTCTAAAGCAGCTCTGCTGACCTGGTTCTCTCCCTCTAAAGCAGCTCTGCTGACCTGGTTCACTGGCTCTAAAACAGCTCTGCTGACGTGGTTCTCTACCTCTTAAACAGCTCTGCTGACCTGGTTTCTCTGGCTCTACAGCAGCTCTGCTGACCTGGTTCTCTGCCTCTACAGCAGCTCTGCTGACCCGGTTCTCTGCCTCTAGAGCAGCTCTGCTGACCCGGTTTCTTGGGCTCTAGAGCAGGTCTGCTGACCTGGTTGTCTGGCTCTAAAGCAGCTCTGCTGAACTGGTTCGCTGGCTCTAAAGAAGCTCTGCTGACCTGGTTCTCTCCCTCTAAAGCAGCTCTGCTGACCTGGTTCGCTGGCCCTAAAGCAGCTCTGCTGACGTGGTTCTCTCCCTCTTAAGCAGCTCTGCTGACCTGGTTTCTCTGGCTCTACAGCAGCTCTGCTGACCTGCTTCTCTGCCTCTACAGCAGCTCTGCTGACCCGGTTCTCTGCCTCTAGAGCAGCTCTGCTGACCTGGTTTCTCTGGCTCTACAGCAGCTCTGCTGACCTGGTTTTCTGGCTCTAGAGCAGCTCTGCTGACCTGGTTCTCTGGCTCTAATGCAGCTCTGTTGACCTGGTTTCTCTGGCTCTACAGCAGCTCTGCTGAACTCGTTCTCTGCCTCTAGAGCAGCTCTGCTGAACTGGTTCTTAGGCTCTAGAGCAGCTCTGCTGGCCCGGTTCTCTGGCTCTAAAGCAGCTCTGCTGACCTGCTTCTCTGGCTCTAAAGCAGCTCTGCTGACCTCGTTCTCTGGTTCTAAAGCGGCTCCGGGTTCTCTGGCTCTAAAGCAGCTCTGCTGACCTGGTTCTCTGGGTCTTAAGTGGCTCTGTTGACATGGTTCTCTGGCTCTAAAGCAGCTCTGCTGACCTGGTTCTAAAGCGACTCTGCTGACATGGTTCTCTTCCTCTAAAGCAGCTCTGCTGACCTGGTTCCCTGGCTCTAAAGCAGCTCTGTTGTCCTGGTTCTCTGGCTCTAGAACAGCTCTGCTGACCTGGTTCTAAGGCTCTAGAGCAGCTCTGCTGCCCTGGTTCTCTGGCTCAAAAGCAGCTCTGCTGACCTGGTTCAATGGCTCTAAAGCAGCTTTGATGACCTTCTTCTATGGCTCTACAGAAGCTCCACTGAACTGGTTCTCTGCCTCTACAGCAGGTCTGCTAACCTGGTTCTTAGGCTCTAGAGCATCTCTGCTGACCTGGTTCTCAGGCTCTAAAGCTGCTCTGCTGACCTGATTCTCTGGCTCTAGCTCTGCTGGCCGGATTCTCTGGCTCTAGAGAAGCTCTGCTGACCTGGTTCTTAGGCTCTAGAGCAGCTCTGATGACCTGGTCCCCTGGCTCTAGAGCAGCTCTGCTGACCTGGTTCTCTGGCTCTAAAGCAGCTCTGCTGACCCGGTTCTCTGCCTCTAGAGCAGCTCTGCTGACCTGGTTTCTCTGGCTCTACAGCAGCTCTGCTGACCTGGTTCTCTGGTTCTAGAGCAGCTCTGCTGACCTGGTTCTCTGGCTCTAATGCAGCTCTGTTGACCTGGTTTCTCTGGATCTACAGCAGCTCTGCTGACCTGGTTCTGCGCCTCTAAAGCAGCTCTGCTGACCTGGTTCTTAGGCTCTAGAGCAGCTCTGCTGACCTGGTTCTCTGGCTCTAAAGCAGTTCTGCTGACCTGGTTCTCTGGCTCTAAAGCAGCTCTTCTGACCTTGACCTCTGGCTCTAAAACGGCTCCGGGTTCTCTGGCTCTAAAGCAGCTCTGCTGACCTGGTTCTCTGGCTCTAAAGTGGCTCTGCTGACCTGGTTCTCTGGCTCTAAAGCAGCTTTGCTGACCTGGTTCTTAGGCTCTAGAGAAGCTCTGCTGACCTGGTTCTCTGGCTCTAAAGCAGCTCTGCTGACCTGGTTCTCTGGCTCTAAAGCAGCTCCTCTGACCTGGTTCTCTGGCTCTAAAGCGGCTCCGGGTTCTCTGGCTCTAAAGCAGCTCTGCTGACCTGCTTCTCTGGCTCTAAAGTGGCTCTGCTGACCTGGTTCTGTGGCTCTAAAGCAGCTCTGCTGACCTGATTCTAAAGCGGATCTGCTGACCTGGTTCTCTCTCTCTAAAGCAGCTCTGCTGACCTGGTTCCCTGGCTCTAAAGCAGCTCTGTTGTCCTGGTTCTCAGGCTCAAGAGCAGCTCTGCTGACCTGGTTCTTAGGCTCTAGAGCAGCTCTGCTGCCCTCGTTCTCTGGCTCAAAAGCAGCTCTGCTGACCTGGTTCTATGGCTCTAAAGCAGCTTAGCTGAACTGGTTCTCTGGCTCTACAGAAGCTCTGCTGAACTGGTTCTCTGCCTCTAGAGCAGGTCTGCTGACCTGGTTCTTAGGCTCTAGAGCAGCTCTGCTGACCTGGTTCTCTGGCTCTAAAGCAGCTCTGTTGACCTGGTTCGCTGGCTCTAAAGCAGCTCTGCTGACCTGGTTCTCTCCCTCTAAAGCAGCTCTGCTGACCTGGTTCACTGGCTCTAAAACAGCTCTGCTGACGTGGTTCTCTACCTCTTAAACAGCTCTGCTGACCTGGTTTCTCTGGCTCTACAGCAGCTCTGCTGACCTGGTTCTCTGCCTCTACAGCAGCTCTGCTGACCCGGTTCTCTGCCTCTAGAGCAGCTCTGCTGACCTGGTTTCTTGGGCTCTAGAGCAGGTCTGCTGACCTGGTTGTCTGGCTCTAAAGCAGCTCTGCTGAACTGGTTCGCTGGCTCTAAAGAAGCTCTGCTGACCTGGTTCTCTCCCTCTAAAGCAGCTCTGCTGACCTGGTTCGCTGGCCCTAAAGCAGCTCTGCTGACGTGGTTCTCTCCCTCTTAAGCAGCTCTGCTGACCTGGTTTCTCTGGCTCTACAGCAGCTCTGCTGACCTGCTTCTCTGGCTCTAAAGTGGCTCTGCTGACCTGGTTCTGTGGCTCTAAAGCAGCTCTGCTGACCTGATTCTAAAGCGGATCTGCTGACCTGGTTCTCTCCCTCTAAAGCAGCTCTGCTGACCTGGTTCCCTGGCTCTAAAGCAGCTCTGTTGTCCTGGTTCTCAGGCTCAAGAGCAGCTCTGCTGACCTGGTTCTTAGGCTCTAGAGCAGCTCTGCTGCCCTCGTTCTCTGGCTCAAAAGCAGCTCTGCTGACCTGGTTCTATGGCTCTAAAGCAGCTTAGCTGAACTGGTTCTCTGGCTCTACAGAAGCTCTGCTGAACTGGTTCTCTGCCTCTAGAGCAGGTCTGCTGACCTGGTTCTCTGGCTCTAAAGCAGCTCTGTTGACCTGGTTCGCTGGCTCTAAAGCAGCTCTGCTGACCTGGTTCTCTCCCTCTAAAGCAGCTCTGCTGACCTGGTTCACTGGCTCTAAAACAGCTCTGCTGACGTGGTTCTCTACCTCTTAAACAGCTCTGCTGACCTGGTTTCTCTGGCTCTACAGCAGCTCTGCTGACCTGGTTCTCTGCCTCTACAGCAGCTCTGCTGACCCGGTTCTCTGCCTCTAGAGCAGCTCTGCTGACCCGGTTTCTTGGGCTCTAGAGCAGGTCTGCTGACCTGGTTGTCTGGCTCTAAAGCAGCTCTGCTGAACTGGTTCGCTGGCTCTAAAGAAGCTCTGCTGACCTGGTTCTCTCCCTCTAAAGCAGCTCTGCTGACCTGGTTCGCTGGCCCTAAAGCAGCTCTGCTGACGTGGTTCTCTCCCTCTTAAGCAGCTCTGCTGACCTGGTTTCTCTGGCTCTACAGCAGCTCTGCTGACCTGCTTCTCTGCCTCTACAGCAGC
The DNA here is from genome assembly GCF_964204655.1 of Triturus cristatus. NCBI lineage: Eukaryota > Metazoa > Chordata > Amphibia > Caudata > Salamandridae > Triturus > Triturus cristatus. The sequence goes on along the minus strand of NW_028188130.1, from coordinate 609,510 downwards.
TCTGCTGACCCGGTTCTCTGCCTCTAGAGCAGCTCTGCTGACCTGGTTTCTCTGGCTCTACAGCAGCTCTGCTGACCTGGTTTTCTGGCTCTAGAGCAGCTCTGCTGACCTGGTTCTCTGGCTCTAATGCAGCTCTGTTGACCTGGTTTCTCTGGCTCTACAGCAGCTCTGCTGAACTCGTTCTCTGCCTCTAGAGCAGCTCTGCTGAACTGGTTCTTAGGCTCTAGAGCAGCTCTGCTGGCCCGGTTCTCTGGCTCTAAAGCAGCTCTGCTGACCTGCTTCTCTGGCTCTAAAGCAGCTCTGCTGACCTCGTTCTCTGGTTCTAAAGCGGCTCCGGGTTCTCTGGCTCTAAAGCAGCTCTGCTGACCTGGTTCTCTGGGTCTTAAGTGGCTCTGTTGACATGGTTCTCTGGCTCTAAAGCAGCTCTGCTGACCTGGTTCTAAAGCGACTCTGCTGACATGGTTCTCTTCCTCTAAAGCAGCTCTGCTGACCTGGTTCCCTGGCTCTAAAGCAGCTCTGTTGTCCTGGTTCTCTGGCTCTAGAACAGCTCTGCTGACCTGGTTCTAAGGCTCTAGAGCAGCTCTGCTGCCCTGGTTCTCTGGCTCAAAAGCAGCTCTGCTGACCTGGTTCAATGGCTCTAAAGCAGCTTTGATGACCTTCTTCTATGGCTCTACAGAAGCTCCACTGAACTGGTTCTCTGCCTCTACAGCAGGTCTGCTAACCTGGTTCTTAGGCTCTAGAGCATCTCTGCTGACCTGGTTCTCAGGCTCTAAAGCTGCTCTGCTGACCTGATTCTCTGGCTCTAGCTCTGCTGGCCGGATTCTCTGGCTCTAGAGAAGCTCTGCTGACCTGGTTCTTAGGCTCTAGAGCAGCTCTGATGACCTGGTCCCCTGGCTCTAGAGCAGCTCTGCTGACCTGGTTCTCTGGCTCTAAAGCAGCTCTGCTGACCCGGTTCTCTGCCTCTAGAGCAGCTCTGCTGACCTGGTTTCTCTGGCTCTACAGCAGCTCTGCTGACCTGGTTCTCTGGTTCTAGAGCAGCTCTGCTGACCTGGTTCTCTGGCTCTAATGCAGCTCTGTTGACCTGGTTTCTCTGGATCTACAGCAGCTCTGCTGACCTGGTTCTGCGCCTCTAAAGCAGCTCTGCTGACCTGGTTCTTAGGCTCTAGAGCAGCTCTGCTGACCTGGTTCTCTGGCTCTAAAGCAGTTCTGCTGACCTGGTTCTCTGGCTCTAAAGCAGCTCTTCTGACCTTGACCTCTGGCTCTAAAACGGCTCCGGGTTCTCTGGCTCTAAAGCAGCTCTGCTGACCTGGTTCTCTGGCTCTAAAGTGGCTCTGCTGACCTGGTTCTCTGGCTCTAAAGCAGCTTTGCTGACCTGGTTCTTAGGCTCTAGAGAAGCTCTGCTGACCTGGTTCTCTGGCTCTAAAGCAGCTCTGCTGACCTGGTTCTCTGGCTCTAAAGCAGCTCCTCTGACCTGGTTCTCTGGCTCTAAAGCGGCTCCGGGTTCTCTGGCTCTAAAGCAGCTCTGCTGACCTGCTTCTCTGGCTCTAAAGTGGCTCTGCTGACCTGGTTCTGTGGCTCTAAAGCAGCTCTGCTGACCTGATTCTAAAGCGGATCTGCTGACCTGGTTCTCTCTCTCTAAAGCAGCTCTGCTGACCTGGTTCCCTGGCTCTAAAGCAGCTCTGTTGTCCTGGTTCTCAGGCTCAAGAGCAGCTCTGCTGACCTGGTTCTTAGGCTCTAGAGCAGCTCTGCTGCCCTCGTTCTCTGGCTCAAAAGCAGCTCTGCTGACCTGGTTCTATGGCTCTAAAGCAGCTTAGCTGAACTGGTTCTCTGGCTCTACAGAAGCTCTGCTGAACTGGTTCTCTGCCTCTAGAGCAGGTCTGCTGACCTGGTTCTTAGGCTCTAGAGCAGCTCTGCTGACCTGGTTCTCTGGCTCTAAAGCAGCTCTGTTGACCTGGTTCGCTGGCTCTAAAGCAGCTCTGCTGACCTGGTTCTCTCCCTCTAAAGCAGCTCTGCTGACCTGGTTCACTGGCTCTAAAACAGCTCTGCTGACGTGGTTCTCTACCTCTTAAACAGCTCTGCTGACCTGGTTTCTCTGGCTCTACAGCAGCTCTGCTGACCTGGTTCTCTGCCTCTACAGCAGCTCTGCTGACCCGGTTCTCTGCCTCTAGAGCAGCTCTGCTGACCTGGTTTCTTGGGCTCTAGAGCAGGTCTGCTGACCTGGTTGTCTGGCTCTAAAGCAGCTCTGCTGAACTGGTTCGCTGGCTCTAAAGAAGCTCTGCTGACCTGGTTCTCTCCCTCTAAAGCAGCTCTGCTGACCTGGTTCGCTGGCCCTAAAGCAGCTCTGCTGACGTGGTTCTCTCCCTCTTAAGCAGCTCTGCTGACCTGGTTTCTCTGGCTCTACAGCAGCTCTGCTGACCTGCTTCTCTGCCTCTACAGCAGCTCTGCTGACCCGGTTCTCTGCCTCTAGAGCAGCTCTGCTGACCTGGTTTCTCTGGCTCTACAGCAGCTCTGCTGACCTGGTTTTCTGGCTCTAGAGCAGCTCTGCTGACCTGGTTCTCTGGCTCTAATGCAGCTCTGTTGACCTGGTTTCTCTGGCTCTACAGCAGCTCTGCTGAACTCGTTCTCTGCCTCTAGAGCAGCTCTGCTGAACTGGTTCTTAGGCTCTAGAGCAGCTCTGCTGGCCCGGTTCTCTGGCTCTAAAGCAGCTCTGCTGACCTGCTTCTCTGGCTCTAAAGCAGCTCTGCTGACCTCGTTCTCTGGTTCTAAAGCGGCTCCGGGTTCTCTGGCTCTAAAGCAGCTCTGCTGACCTGGTTCTCTGGGTCTTAAGTGGCTCTGCTGACATGGTTCTCTGGCTCTAAAGCAGCTCTGCTGACCTGGTTCTAAAGCGACTCTGCTGACATGGTTCTCTTCCTCTAAAGCAGGTCTGCTGACCTGGTTCCCTGGCTCTAAAGCAGCTCTGCTGAACTGGTTCGCTGGCTCTAAAGAAGCTCTGCTGACCTGGTTCTCTCCCTCTAAAGCAGCTCTGCTGACCTGGTTCGCTGGCCCTAAAGCAGCTCTGCTGACGTGGTTCTCTCCCTCTTAAGCAGCTCTGCTGACCTGGTTTCTCTGGCTCTACAGCAGCTCTGCTGACCTGCTTCTCTGCCTCTACAGCAGCTCTGCTGACCCGGTTCTCTGCCTCTAGAGCAGCTCTGCTGACCTGGTTTCTCTGGCTCTACAGCAGCTCTGCTGACCTGGTTTTCTGGCTCTAGAGCAGCTCTGCTGACCTGGTTCTCTGGCTCTAATGCAGCTCTGTTGACCTGGTTTCTCTGGCTCTACAGCAGCTCTGCTGAACTCGTTCTCTGCCTCTAGAGCAGCTCTGCTGAACTGGTTCTTAGGCTCTAGAGCAGCTCTGCTGGCCCGGTTCTCTGGCTCTAAAGCAGCTCTGCTGACCTGCTTCTCTGGCTCTAAAGCAGCTCTGCTGACCTCGTTCTCTGGTTCTAAAGCGGCTCCGGGTTCTCTGGCTCTAAAGCAGCTCTGCTGACCTGGTTCTCTGGGTCTTAAGTGGCTCTGTTGACATGGTTCTCTGGCTCTAAAGCAGCTCTGCTGACCTGGTTCTAAAGCGACTCTGCTGACATGGTTCTCTTCCTCTAAAGCAGCTCTGCTGACCTGGTTCCCTGGCTCTAAAGCAGCTCTGTTGTCCTGGTTCTCTGGCTCTAGAACAGCTCTGCTGACCTGGTTCTAAGGCTCTAGAGCAGCTCTGCTGCCCTGGTTCTCTGGCTCAAAAGCAGCTCTGCTGACCTGGTTCAATGGCTCTAAAGCAGCTTTGATGACCTTCTTCTATGGCTCTACAGAAGCTCCACTGAACTGGTTCTCTGCCTCTACAGCAGGTCTGCTAACCTGGTTCTTAGGCTCTAGAGCATCTCTGCTGACCTGGTTCTCAGGCTCTAAAGCTGCTCTGCTGACCTGATTCTCTGGCTCTAGCTCTGCTGGCCGGATTCTCTGGCTCTAGAGAAGCTCTGCTGACCTGGTTCTTAGGCTCTAGAGCAGCTCTGATGACCTGGTCCCCTGGCTCTAGAGCAGCTCTGCTGACCTGGTTCTCTGGCTCTAAAGCAGCTCTGCTGACCCGGTTCTCTGCCTCTAGAGCAGCTCTGCTGACCTGGTTTCTCTGGCTCTACAGCAGCTCTGCTGACCTGGTTCTCTGGTTCTAGAGCAGCTCTGCTGACCTGGTTCTCTGGCTCTAATGCAGCTCTGTTGACCTGGTTTCTCTGGATCTACAGCAGCTCTGCTGACCTGGTTCTGCGCCTCTAAAGCAGCTCTGCTGACCTGGTTCTTAGGCTCTAGAGCAGCTCTGCTGACCTGGTTCTCTGGCTCTAAAGCAGTTCTGCTGACCTGGTTCTCTGGCTCTAAAGCAGCTCTTCTGACCTTGACCTCTGGCTCTAAAACGGCTCTGGGTTCTCTGGCTCTAAAGCAGCTCTGCTGACCTGGTTCTCTGGCTCTAAAGTGGCTCTGCTGACCTGGTTCTCTGGCTCTAAAGCAGCTTTGCTGACCTGGTTCTTAGGCTCTAGAGAAGCTCTGCTGACCTGGTTCTCTGGCTCTAAAGCAGCTCTGCTGACCTGGTTCTCTGGCTCTAAAGCAGCTCCTCTGACCTGGTTCTCTGGCTCTAAAGCGGCTCCGGGTTCTCTGGCTCTAAAGCAGCTCTGCTGACCTGCTTCTCTGGCTCTAAAGTGGCTCTGCTGACCTGGTTCTGTGGCTCTAAAGCAGCTCTGCTGACCTGATTCTAAAGCGGATCTGCTGACCTGGTTCTCTCTCTCTAAAGCAGCTCTGCTGACCTGGTTCCCTGGCTCTAAAGCAGCTCTGTTGTCCTGGTTCTCAGGCTCAAGAGCAGCTCTGCTGACCTGGTTCTTAGGCTCTAGAGCAGCTCTGCTGCCCTCGTTCTCTGGCTCAAAAGCAGCTCTGCTGACCTGGTTCTATGGCTCTAAAGCAGCTTAGCTGAACTGGTTCTCTGGCTCTACAGAAGCTCTGCTGAACTGGTTCTCTGCCTCTAGAGCAGGTCTGCTGACCTGGTTCTTAGGCTCTAGAGCAGCTCTGCTGACCTGGTTCTCTGGCTCTAAAGCAGCTCTGTTGACCTGGTTCGCTGGCTCTAAAGCAGCTCTGCTGACCTGGTTCTCTCCCTCTAAAGCAGCTCTGCTGACCTGGTTCACTGGCTCTAAAACAGCTCTGCTGACGTGGTTCTCTACCTCTTAAACAGCTCTGCTGACCTGGTTTCTCTGGCTCTACAGCAGCTCTGCTGACCTGGTTCTCTGCCTCTACAGCAGCTCTGCTGACCCGGTTCTCTGCCTCTAGAGCAGCTCTGCTGACCTGGTTTCTTGGGCTCTAGAGCAGGTCTGCTGACCTGGTTGTCTGGCTCTAAAGCAGCTCTGCTGAACTGGTTCGCTGGCTCTAAAGAAGCTCTGCTGACCTGGTTCTCTCCCTCTAAAGCAGCTCTGCTGACCTGGTTCGCTGGCCCTAAAGCAGCTCTGCTGACGTGGTTCTCTCCCTCTTAAGCAGCTCTGCTGACCTGGTTTCTCTGGCTCTACAGCAGCTCTGCTGACCTGCTTCTCTGCCTCTACAGCAGCTCTGCTGACCTGGTTTCTCTGGCTCTACAGCAGCTCTGCTGACCTGGTTTTCTGGCTCTAGAGCAGCTCTGCTGACCTGGTTCTCTGGCTCTAATGCAGCTCTGTTGACCTGGTTTCTCTGGCTCTACAGCAGCTCTGCTGAACTCGTTCTCTGCCTCTAGAGCAGCTCTGCTGAACTGGTTCTTAGGCTCTAGAGCAGCTCTGCTGGCCCGGTTCTCTGGCTCTAAAGCAGCTCTGCTGACCTGCTTCTCTGGCTCTAAAGCAGCTCTGCTGACCTCGTTCTCTGGTTCTAAAGCGGCTCCGGGTTCTCTGGCTCTAAAGCAGCTCTGCTGACCTGGTTCTCTGGGTCTTAAGTGGCTCTGCTGACATGGTTCTCTGGCTCTAAAGCAGCTCTGCTGACCTGGTTCTAAAGCGACTCTGCTGTCATGGTTCTCTTCCTCTAAAGCAGCTCTGCTGACCTGGTTCCCTGGCTCTAAAGCAGCTCTGTTGTCCTGGTTCTCTGGCTCTAGAACAGCTCTGCTGACCTGGTTCTAAGGCTCTAGAGCAGCTCTGCTGCCCTGGTTCTCTGGCTCAAAAGCAGCTCTGCTGACCTGGTTCAATGGCTCTAAAGCAGCTTTGATGACCTTCTTGTATGGCTCTACAGAAGCTCCACTGAACTGGTTCTCTGCCTCTACAGCAGGTCTGCTAACCTGGTTCTTAGGCTCTAGAGCATCTCTGCTGACCTGGTTCTCAGGCTCTAAAGCTGCTCTGCTGACCTGATTCTCTGGCTCTAGCTCTGCTGGCCGGATTCTCTGGCTCTAGAGAAGCTCTGCTGACCTGGTTCTTAGGCTCTAGAGCAGCTCTGATGACCTGGTCCCCTGGCTCTAGAGCAGCTCTGCTGACCTGGTTCTCTGGCTCTAAAGCAGCTCTGCTGACCCGGTTCTCTGCCTCTAGAGCAGCTCTGCTGACCTGGTTTCTCTGGCTCTACAGCAGCTCTGCTGACCTGGTTCTCTGGTTCTAGAGCAGCTCTGCTGACCTGTTCTCTGGCTCTAATGCAGCTCTGTTGACCTGGTTTCTCTGGATCTACAGCAGCTCTGCTGACCTGGTTCTGTGCCTCTAAAGCAGCTCTGCTGACCTGGTTCTTAGGCTCTAGAGCAGCTCTGCTGACCTGGTTCTCTGGCTCTAAAGCAGTTCTGCTGACCTGGTTCTCTGGCTCTAAAGCAGCTCTTCTGACCTTGACCTCTGGCTCTAAAACGGCTCCGGGTTCTCTGGCTCTAAAGCAGCTCTGCTGACCTGGTTCTCTGGCTCTAAAGTGGCTCTGCTGACCTGGTTCTCTGGCTCTAAAGCAGCTTTGCTGACCTGGTTCTTAGGCTCTAGAGAAGCTCTGCTGACCTGGTTCTCTGGCTCTAAAGCAGCTCTGCTGACCTGGTTCTCTGGCTCTAAAGCAGCTCCTCTGACCTGGTTCTCTGGCTCTAAAGCGGCTCCGGGTTCTCTGGCTCTAAAGCAGCTCTGCTGACCTGCTTCTCTGGCTCTAAAGTGGCTCTGCTGACCTGGTTCTGTGGCTCTAAAGCAGCTCTGCTGACCTGATTCTAAAGCGGATCTGCTGACCTGGTTCTCTCCCTCTAAAGCAGCTCTGCTGACCTGGTTCCCTGGCTCTAAAGCAGCTCTGTTGTCCTGGTTCTCAGGCTCAAGAGCAGCTCTGCTGACCTGGTTCTTAGGCTCTAGAGCAGCTCTGCTGCCCTCGTTCTCTGGCTCAAAAGCAGCTCTGCTGACCTGGTTCTATGGCTCTAAAGCAGCTTAGCTGAACTGGTTCTCTGGCTCTACAGAAGCTCTGCTGAACTGGTTCTCTGCCTCTAGAGCAGGTCTGCTGACCTGGTTCTTAGGCTCTAGAGCAGCTCTGCTGACCTGGTTCTCAGGCTCTAAAGCTGCTCTGCAGACCTGGTTCTCTGGCTCTAGCTCTGCTGACCTGGTTCTCTGGCTCTAGAGAAGCTCAGTTGACCTGGTTCTTAGGCTCTAGAGCAGCTCTGATGACCTGGTTCTAAAGCAGGTCGGCTGACCTGGTTCTCTCCCTCTAAAGCAGCTCTGCTGACCTGGTTCTCTGGCTCTAGAACAGCTCTGCTGACCTGGTTCTAAGGCTCTAGAGCAGCTCTGCTGCCCTGGTTCTCTGGCTCAAAAGCAGCTCTGCTGACCTGGTTCAATGGCTCTAAAGCAGCTTTGATGACCTTCTTCTATGGCTCTACAGAAGCTCCACTGAACTGGTTCTCTGCCTCTACAGCAGGTCTGCTAACCTGGTTCTTAGGCTCTAGAGCATCTCTGCTGACCTGGTTCTCAGGCTCTAAAGCTGCTCTGCTGACCTGATTCTCTGGCTCTAGCTCTGCTGGCCGGATTCTCTGGCTCTAGAGAAGCTCTGCTGACCTGGTTCTTAGGCTCTAGAGCAGCTCTGATGACCTGGTCCTCTGGCTCTAGAGCAGCTCTGCTGACCTGGTTCTCTGGCTCTAAAGCAGCTCTGCTGACCCGGTTCTCTGCCTCTAGAGCAGCTCTGCTGACCTGGTTTCTCTGGCTCTACAGCAGCTCTGCTGACCTGGTTCTCTGGTTCTAGAGCAGCTCTGCTGACCTGGTTCTCTGGCTCTAATGCAGCTCTGTTGACCTGGTTTCTCTGGATCTACAGCAGCTCTGCTGACCTGGTTCTGTGCCTCTAAAGTAGCTCTGCTGACCTGGTTCTTAGGCTCTAGAGCAGCTCTGCTGACCTGGTTCTCTAGCTCTAAAGCAGTTCTGCTGACCTGGTTCTCTGGCTCTAAAGCAGCTCTTCTGACCTTGTCCTCTGGCTCTAAAACGGCTCCGGGTTCTCTGGCTCTAAAGCAGCTCTGCTGACCTGGTTCTCTGGCTCTAAAGTGGCTCTGCTGACCTGGTTCTCTGGCTCTAAAGCAGCTTTGCTGACCTGGTTCTTAGGCTCTAGAGAAGCTCTGCTGACCTGGTTCTCTGGCTCTAAAGCAGCTCTGCTGACCTGGTTCTCTGGCTCTAAAGCAGCTCTGCTGACCTGGTTCTCTGGCTCTAGAACAGCTCTGCTGACCTGGTTCTCTCGATCTAGAGCTGCTCTGTTGACTTGGTTCTTAGGCTCAAGAGCAGCTCTGCTGACCTGGTTCTCTGGCTCTAAAGCAGCTCTGCTGAGCTGGTTCGCTGGCTCTAAAGCAGCTCTGCTGACCTGGTTCTCTCCCTCTAAAGCAGCTCTGCTGACCTGGTTCGCTGGCTCTAAAGCAGCTCTGCTGACGTGGTTCTCTCCCTCTTAAGCAGCTCTGCTGACCTCGTTTCTCTGGCTCTACAGCAGCTCTGCTGACCTGGTTCTCTGGCTCTACAGCAGCTCTGCTGACCTGGTTTTCTGGCTCTAGGGCAGCTCTGCTGACCTGGTTCTCTGGCTCTAATGCAGCTCTGTTGACCTGGTTTCTCTGGCTCTACAGCAGCTCTGCTGAACTCGTTCTCTGCCTCTAGAGCAGCTCTGCTGACCTGGTTCTTAGGCTCTAGAGCAGCTCTGCTGACCCGGTTCTCTGGCTCTAAAGCAGCTCTGCTGACCTGCTTCTCTGGCTCTAAAGCAGCTCTGCTGACCTGCTTCTCTGGCTCTAAAGCGGCTCCGGGTTCTCTGGCTCTAAAGCAGCTCTGCTGACCTGGTTCTCTGGGTCTTAAGTGGCTCTGCTGACATGGTTCTCTGGCTCTAAAGCAGCTCTGCTGACCCGGTTCTAAAGCGACTCTGCTGACATGGTTCTCTCACTCTAAAGCAGCTCTGCTGACCTGGTTCCCTGGCTCTAAAGCAGCTCTGTTGTCCCGGTTCTCTGGCTCTAGAACAGCTCTGCTGACCTGGTTCTAAGGCTCTAGAGCAGCTCTGCTGCCCTGGTTCTCTGGCTCAAAAGCAGCTCTGCTGACCTGGTTCAATGGTTCTAAAGCAGCTCTGATGACCTTGTTCTATGGCTCTACAGAAGCTCCACTGAACTGGTTCTCTGCCTCTACAGCAGGTCTGCTGACCTGGTTCTTATGCTCTAGAGCATCTCTGCTGACCTGGTTCTCAGGCTCTAAAGCTGCTCTGCTGACCTGATTCTCTGGCTCTAGCTCTGCTGGCCTGGTTCTCTGGCTCTAGAGAAGCTCTGCTGACCTGGTTCTTAGGCTCTAGAGCAGCTCTGATGACCTGGTCCTCTGGCTCTAGAGCAGCTCTGCTGACCTGGTTCTCTGGCTCTAAAGCAGCTCTGTTGACCTGGTTCGCTGGCTCTAAAGCAGCTGTGCTGACCTGGTTCACTGGCTCTAAAACAGCTCTGCTGACGTGGTTCTCTACCTCTTAAACAGCTCTGCTGACCTGGTTTCTCTGGCTCTACAGCAGCTCTGCTGACCTGGTTCTCTGCCTCTACAGCAGCTCTGCTGGCCCGGTTCTCTGCCTCTAGAGCAGCTCTGCTGAGCTGGTTTCTCGGGCTCTACAGCAGCTCTGTTGACCTGGTTCTCTGGCTCTAGAGCAGCAGAGCTGACCTGGTTCTCTGGCTCTATTGCAGCTCTGTTGACCTGGTTTCTCTGGCTCTACAGCAGCTCTGCTGACCTGGTTCTCTGCCTCTAAAGCAGCTCTGCTGACCTGGTTCTTAGGCTCCAGAGCAGGTCTGCTGACCTGGTTCTTAGGCTCTAGAGCAGCTCTGCTGACCTGGTTCTCAGGCTCTAAAGCTGCTCTGCAGACCTGGTTCTCTGGCTCTAGCTCTGCTGACCTGGTTCTCTGGTTCTAGAGAAGCTCAGTTGACCTGGTTCTTAGGCTCTAGAGCAGCTCTGATGACCTGGTTCTAAAGCAGGTCTGCTGACCTGGTTCTCTCCCTCTAAAGCAGCTCTGCTGACCTGGTTCTCTGGCTCTAGAGCAACTCTGCTGACCTGGTTCTCTGGATCTAGAGCAGCTCTGTTGACTTTGTTCTTAGGCTCTAGAGCAGCTCTGCTGACCTGGTTCTCTGGCTCTATAGCAGCTCTGCTGAACTGGTTCGCTGGCTCTAAAGCAGCTCTGCTGACCTGGTTCTCTCCCTCTAAAGCAGCTCTGCTGACCTGGTTCGCTGGCTCTAAAGAAGCTCTGCTGACGTGGTTCTCTCCCTCTTAAGCAGCTCTGCTGACCTGGTTTCTCTAGCTCTACAGCAGCTCTGCTGACCTGGTTCTCTGCCTCTACAGCAGCTCTGCTGACCCGGTTCTCTGCCTCTAGAGCAGCTCTGCTGACCTGATTTCTCTGGCTCTACAGCAGCTCTGCTGACCTGGTTTGCTGGCTCTAGAGCAGCTCTGCTGACGTGGTTCTCTGGCTCTAATGCAGCTCTGATGACCTGGTTTCTCTGGCTCTACAGCAGCTCTGCTGAACTCGTTCTCTGCCTCTAGAGTAGCTCTGCTGACCTGGTTCTTAGGCTCTAGAGCAGCTCTGCTGGCCCGGTTCTCTGGCTCTAAAGCAGCTCTGCTGACCTGCTTCTCTGGCTCTAAAGCAGCTCTGCTGACCTCGTTCTCTGGTTCTAAAGCGGCTCCGGGTTCTCTGGCTCTAAAGCAGCTCTGCCGACCTGGTTCTTTGGGTCTTAAGTGGCTCTGCTGACATGGTTCTCTGGCTCTAAAGCAGCTCTGCTGACCTGGTTCTTAAGCGACTCTGCTGACATGGTTCTCTTCCTCTAAAGCAGCTCTGCTGACCTGGTTCCCTGGCTCTAAAGCAGCTCTGTTGTCCTGGTTCTCTGGCTCTAGAACAGCTCTGCTGACCTGGTTCTAAGGCTCTAGAGCAGCTCTGCTGCCCTGGTTCTCTGGCTCAAAAGCAGCTCTGCTGACCTGGTTCAATGGCTCTAAAGCAGCTTTGATGACCTTCTTCTATGGCTCTACAGAAGCTCCACTGAACTGGTTCTCTGCCTCTACAGCAGGTCTGCTAACCTGGTTCTTAGGCTCTAGAGCATCTCTGCTGACCTGGTTCTCAGGCTCTAAAGCTGCTCTGCTGACCTGATTCTCTGGCTCTAGCTCTGCTGGCCTGGTTCTCTGGCTCTAGAGAAGCTCTGCTGACCTGGTTCTTAGGCTCTAGAGCAGCTCTGATGACCTGGTCCTCTGGCTCTAGAGCAGCTCTGCTGACCTGGTTCTCTGGCTCTAAAGCAGCTCTGCTGACCCGGTTCTCTGCCTCTAGAGCAGCTCTGCTGAACTGGTTTCTCTGGCTCTACAGCAGCTCTGCTGACCTGGTTCTCTGGTTCTAGAGCAGCTCTGCTGACCTGGTTCTCTGGCTCTAATGCAGCTCTGTTGACCTGGTTTCTCTGGATCTACAACAGCTCTGCTGACCTGGTTCTCTGCCTCTAAAGCAGCTCTGCTGACCTGGTTCTTAGGCTCTAGAGCAGCTCTGCTGACCTGGTTCTCTGGCTCTAAAGCAGTTCTGCTGACCTGGTTCTCTGGCTCTAAAGCAGCTCTTCTGACCTTGTCCTCTGGCTCTAAAACGGCTCTGGGTTCTCTGGCTCTAAAGCAGCTCTGCTGACCTGGTTCTCTGGCTCTAAAGTGGCTCTGCTGACCTGGTTCTCTGGCTCTAAAGCAGCTTTGCTGACCTGGTTCTTAGGCTCTAGAGAAGCTCTGCTGACCTGGTTCTCTGGCTCTAAAGCAGCTCCTCTGAACTGGTTCTCTGGCTCTAAAGCGGCTCCGGGTTCTCTGGCTCTAAAGCAGCTCTGCTGACCTGCTTCTCTGGCTCTAAAGTGGCTCTGCTGACCTGGTTCTGTGGCTCTAAAGCAGCTCTGCTGACCTGATTCTAAAGCGGATCTGCTGACCTGGTTCTCTCCCTCTAAAGCAGCTCTGCTGACCTGGTTCCCTGGCTCTAAAGCAGTTCTGTTGTCCTGGTTCTCAGGCTCAAGAGCAGCTCTGCTGACCTGGTTCTTAGGCTCTAGAGCAGCTCTGCTGCCCTCGTTCTCTTGCTCAAAAGCAGCTCTGCTGACCTGGTTCTATGGCTCTAAAGCAGCTTAGCTGAACTGGTTCTCTGGCTCTACAGAAGCTCTGCTGAACTGGTTCTCTGCCTCTAGAGCAGGTCTGCTGACCTGGTTCTTAGGCTCTAGAGCAGCTCTGCTGACCTGGTTCTCAGGCTCTAAAGCTGCTCTGCAGACCTGGTTCTCTGGCTCTAGCTCTGCTGACCTGGTTCTCTGGCTCTAGAGAAGCTCAGTTGACCTGGTTCTTAGGCTCTAGAGCAGCTCTGATGACCTGGTTCTAAAGCAGGTCGGCTGACCTGGTTCTCTCCCTCTAAAGCAGCTCTGCTGACCTGGTTCTCTGGCTCTAGAACAGCTCTGCTGACCTGGTTCTCTCGATCTAGAGCTGCTCTGTTGACTTGGTTCTTAGGCTCAAGAGCAGCTCTGCTGACCTGGTTCTCTGGCTCTAAAGCAGCTCTGCTGAGCTGGTTCGCTGGCTCTAAAGCAGCTCTGCTGACGTGGTTCTCTCCCTCTTAAGCAGCTCTGCTGACCTCGTTTCTCTGGCTCTACAGCAGCTCTGCTGACCTGGTTCTCTGGCTCTACAGCAGCTCTGCTGACCTGGTTTTCTTGCTCTAGAGCAGCTCTGCTGACCTGGTTCTCTGGCTCTAATGCAGCTCTGTTGACCTGGCTTCTCTGGCTCTACAGCAGCTCTGCTGAACTCGTTCTCTGCCTCTAGAGCAGCTCTGCTGACCTGGTTCTTAGGCTCTAGCGAAGCTCTGCTGACCCGGTTCTCTGGCTCTAAAGCAGCTCTGCTGACCTGCTTCTCTGGCTCTAAAGCAGCTCTGCTGACCTGCTTCTCTGGCTCTAAAGCGGCTCCTGGTTCTCTGGCTCTAAAGCAGCTCTGCTGACCTGGTTCTCTGGGTCTTAAGTGGCTCTGCTGACATGGTTCTCTGGCTCTAAAGCAGCTCTGCTGACCTGGTTCTAAAGCGACTCTGCTGACATGGTTCTCTCACTCTAAAGCAGCTCTGCTGACCTGGTTCCCTGGCTCTAAAGCAGCTCTGTTGTCCTGGTTCTCTGGCTCTAGAACAGCTCTGCTGACCTGGTTCTAAGGCTCTAGAGCAGCTCTGCTGCCCTGGTTCTCTGGCTCAAAAGCAGCTCTGCTGACCTGGTTCAATGGTCCTAAAGCAGCTCTGATGACCTTGTTCTATGGCTCTACAGAAGCTCCACTGACCTGGTTCTTAGGCTCTAGAGCATCTCTGCTGACCTGGTTCTCAGGCTCTAAAGCTGCTCTGCTGACCTGATTCTCTGGCTCTAGCTCTGCTGGCCTGGTTCTCTGGCTCTAGAGAAGCTCTGCTGACCTGGTTCTTAGGCTCTAGAGCAGCTCTGATGCCCTGGTCCTCTGGCTCTAGATCAGCTCTGCTGACCTGGTTCTCTGGCTCTAAAGCAGCTCTGTTGACCTGGTTCACTGGCTCTAAAGCAGCTGTGCTGACCTGGTTCACTGGCTCTAAAACAGCTCTGCTGACGTGGTTCTCTACCTCTTAAACAGCTCTGCTGACCTGGTTTCTCTGGCTCTACAGCAGCTCTGCTGACCTGGTTCTCTGCCTCTACAGCAGCTCTGCTGGCCCGGTTCTCTGCCTCTAGAGCAGCTCTGCTGAGCTGGTTTCTCGGGCTCTACAGCAGCTCTGTTGACCTGGTTCTCTGGCTCTAGAACAGCTCTGCTGACCTGGTTCTAAGGCTCTAGAGCAGCTCTGCTGCCCTGGTTCTCTGGCTCAAAAGCAGCTCTGCTGACCTGGTTCAATGGCTCTAAAGCAGCTTTGATGACCTTGTTCTATGGCTCTACAGAAGCTCCACTGAACTGGTTCTCTGCCTCTACAGCAGGTCTGCTGACCTGGTTCTTAGGCTCTAGAGCATCTCTGTTGACCTGGTTCTCAGGCTCTAAAGCTGCTCTGCTGACCTGATTCTCTGGCTCTAGCTCTGCTGGCCTGGTTCTCTAGCCCTAGTGAAGCTCTGCTGACCTGGTTCTTAGGCTCTAGAGCAGCTCTGATGACCTGGTCCTCTGGCTCTAGAGCAGCTCTGCTGACCTGGTTTCTCTGGCTCTACAGCAGCTCTGCTGACCTGGTTCTCTGCCTCTACAGCAGCTCTGCTGACCCGGTTCTCTGCCTCTAGAGCAGCTCTGCTGACCTGGTTTCTCGGGCTCTACAGCAGCTCTGCTGACCTGGTTCTCTGGCACTAGAGCAGCTCTGCTGACCTGGTACTCTGGCTCTAATGCAGCTCTGTTGACCTGGTTTCTCTGGCTCTACAGCAGCTCTGCTGACCTGGTTCTCTGCCTCTAAAGCAGCTCTGCTGACCTGGTTCTTAGGCTCTAGAGCAGCTCTGCTGACCTGGTTCTCAGGCTCTAAAGCTGCTCTGCAGACCAGGTTCTCTGGCGGCTCTGGCTCTGCTGACCAGGTTCTCTGGCTCTAGAGAAGCTCAGTTGACCTGATTCTTAGGCTCTAGAGCAGCTCTGATGACCTGGTTCTAAAGCAGGTCTCCTGATTTGGTTCTCTCCCTCTAAAGCAGCTCTGCTGACCTGGTTCTCTGGCTCTAGAGCAGCTCTGCTGACCTGGTTCTCTGGATCTAGAGCAGCTCTGCTGACTTGGTTCTTAGGCTCCAGAGCAGCTCTGCTGACCTGGTTCTTAGGCTCCAGAGCAGCTCTGCTGACCTGGTTCTTAGGCTCTAAAGCAGCTCTGCTGAGCTGGTTCGCTGGCTCTAAGGCAGCTCTGCTGACCTGGTTCTCTCCCTCTAAAGCAGCTCTGCTGACCTGGTTCACTGGCTCTAAAGCAGCTCTGCTGACGTGGTTCTCTCCCTCTAGCAGCTCTGCTGACCTGGTTTCTCTGGCTCTACAGCAGCTCTGCTGACCTGGTTCTCTGCCTCTACAGCAGCTCTGCTGACCCGGTTCTCTGCCTCTAGAGCAGCTCTGCTGACCTGGTTTCTCTGGCTCTACAGCAGCTCTGCTGACCTGGTTCTCTGGCTTTAGAGCAACTCTGCTGACCTGGTTCTCTGGATCTAGAGCAGCTCTGCTGAACTGGTTCGCTGGCTCTAAAGCAGCTCTGCTGACCTGGTTCTCTCCCTCCAAAGCAGCTCTGCTGACCTGGTTCGCTGGCTCTAAAGCAGCTCTGCTGACGTGGTTCTTTCCCTCTTAAGCAGCTCTGCTGACCTGGTTTCTCTGGCTCTACAGCAGCTCTGCTGAACTGGTTCGCTGGCTCTAAAGCAGCTCTGCTGACCTGGTTCTCTCCCTCCAAAGCAGCTCTGCTGACCTGGTTCGCTGGCTCTAAAGCAGCTCTGCTGACGTGGTTCTTTCCCTCTTAAGCAGCTCTGCTGACCTGGTTTCTCTGGCTCTACAGCAGCTCTGCTGACCTGCTTCTCTGCTTCTACAGCAGCTCTGCTGACCCGGTTCTCTGCCTCTAGAGCAGCTCTGCTGACCTGATTTCTCTGGCTCTACAGCAACTCTGCTGACCTGGTTTTCTGGCTCTAGAGCAGCTCTGCTGACGTGGTTCTCTGGCTCTAATGCAGCTCTGATGACCTGGTTTCTCTGGCTCTACAGCAGCTCTGCTGAACTCGTTCTCTGCCTCTAGAGTAGCTCTGCTGACCTGGTTCTTAGGCTCTAGAGCAGCTCTGCTGACCCTGTTCTCTGGCTCTAAAGCAGCTCTGCTGACCTGGTTCTCTGGTTCTAAAGCGGCTCCGGGTTCTCTGGCTCTAAAGCAGCTCTGCTGACCTGGTTCTCTGGGTATTAAGTGGCTCTGCTGACATGGTTCTCTGGCTCTAAAGCAGCTCTGCTGACCTGGTTCTAAAGCGACTCTGCTGACTTGGTTCTCTCCCTCTAAAGCAGCTCTGCTGACCTGGTTCCCTGGCTCTAAAGCAGCTCTGTTGTCCTGGTTCTCTGGCTCTAGAACAGCTCTGCTGACCTGGTTCTAAGGCTCTAGAGCAGCTCTGCTGGCCTGGTTCTCTGGCCCTAGAGAAGCTCTGCTGACCTGGTTCTTAGGCTCTAGAGCAGCTCTGATGACCTGGTCCTCTGGCTCTAGAGCAGCTCTGCTGACCTGGTTTCTCTGGCTCTACAGCAGCTCTGCTGACCTGGTTCTCTGCCTCTACAGCAGCTCTGCTGACCCGGTTCTCTGCCTCTAGAGCAGCTCTGCTGACCTGGTTTCTCGGGCTCTACAGCAGCTCTGCTGACCTGGTTCTCTGGCACTAGAGCAGCTCTGCTGACCTGGTTCTCTGGCTCTAATGCAGCTCTGTTGACCTGGTTTCTCTGGCTCTACAGCAGCTCTGCTGACCTGGTTCTCTGCCTCTAAAGCATCTCTGCTGACCTGGTTCTCAGGCTCTAAAACTGCTCTGCAGACCTGGTTCTCTGGCTCTGCTGACCAGGTTCTCTGGCTCTAGAGAAGCTCAGTTGACCTGGTTCTTAGGCTCTAGAGCAGCTCTGATGACCTGGTTCTAAAGCAGGTCTCCTGATTTGGTTCTCTCCCTCTAAAGCAGCTCTGCTGACCTGGTTCTCTGGCTCTAGAGCAGCTCTGCTGACCTGGTTCTCTGGATCTAGAGCAGCTCTGCTGACTTGGTTCTTAGGCTCCAGAGCAGCTCTGCTGACCTGGTTCTCTGGCTCTAAAGCAGCTCTGCTGAGCTGGTTCGCTGGCTCTAAGGCAGCTCTGCTGACCTGGTTCTCTCCCTCTAAAGCAGCTCTGCTGACCTGGTTCACTGGCTCTAAAGCAGCTCTGCTGACGTGGTTCTCTCCCTCTAGCAGCTCTGCTGACCTGGTTTCTCTGGCTCTACAGCAGCTCTGCTGACCTGGTTCTTTGCCTCTACAGCAGCTCTGCTGACCCGGTTCTCTGCCTCTAGAGCAGCTCTGCTGACCTGGTTTCTCTGGCTCTACAGCAGCTCTGCTGACCTGGTTTTCTGGCTCTAGAGCAGCTCTGCTGACCTGGTTCTCTGGCTCTAATGTAGCTCTGTTGACCTGGTTTCTCTGGCTCTACAGCATCTCTGCTGACCTCGTTCTCTGCCTCTAGAGCAGCTCTGCTGACCCGGTTCTCTGGCTCTAAAGCAGCTCTGCTGACCTGCTTCTCTGGGTCTTAAGTGGCTCTGCTGACATGGTTCTCTGGCTCTAAAGTGGCTCCAGGTTCTCTGGCTCTAAAGCAGCTCTGCTGACCTGGTTCCCTGGCTCTAAAGCAGCTCTGTTGTCCTGGTTCTCTGGCTCTAGAACAGCTCTGCTGACCTGGTTCTAAGGCTCTAGAGCAGCTCTGCTGCCCTGGTTCTCTGGCACAAAAGCAGCTCTGCTGACCTGGTTCAATGGCTCTAAAGCAGCTCTGAAGACCGTGTTCTCTGGCTCTTCAGAAGGTCCACTGAACTGGTTCTCTGCCTCTACAGCAGGTCTGCTGACCTGGTTCTTAGGCTCTAGAGCATCTCTGCTGACCTGGTTCTCAGGCTCTAAAGCTGCTCTGCTGACCTGATTCTCTGGCTCTAGCTCTGCTGGCCTGGTTCTCTGGCTCTAGAGAAGCTCTGCTGACCTGGTTCTTAGGCTCTAGAGCAGCTCTGATGACCTGGTCCTCTGGCTGTAGAGCAGCTCTGCTGACCTGGTTCTCTGGCTCTAGAGCAGCTCTGTTGACCTGGTTCACTGGCTCTAAAGCAGCTCTGCTGACCTGGTTCTCTCCCTCTAAAGCAGCTCTGCTGACCTGGTTTGCTTGGTCTAAAACAGCTCTGCTGACCTGGTTCTCTACCTCTTAAACAGCTCTGCTGACCTGGTTTCTCTGGCTCTATAGCAGCCCTGCTGACCTGGTTCTCTGCCTCTACAGCAGCTCTGCTGACCCGGTTCTCTGCCTCTAGAGCAGCTCTGCTGACCTGGTTTCTCGCGCTCTACAGCAGCTCTGCTGACCTGGTTCTCTGGCTCTAGAGAAGCTCAGTTGACCTGGTTCTTAGGCTCTAGAGCAGCTCTGATGACCTGGTTCTAAAGCAGGTCTCCTGATTTGGTTCTCTCCCTCTAAAGCAGCTCTGCTGACCTGGTTCTCTGGCTCTAGAGCAGCTCTGCTGACCTGGTTCTCTGGATCTAGAGCAGCTCTGCTGACTTGGTTCTTAGGCTCCAGAGCAGCTCTGCTGACCTGGTTCTCTGGCTCTAAAGCAGCTCTGCTGAGCTGGTTCGCTGGCTCTAAGGCAGCTCTGCTGACCTGGTTCTCTCCCTCTAAAGCAGCTCTGCTGACCTGGTTCACTGGCTCTAAAGCAGCTCTGCTGACGTGGTTCTCTCCCTCTAGCAGCTCTGCTGACCTGGTTTCTCTGGCTCTACAGCAGCTCTGCTGACCTGGTTCTTTGCCTCTACAGCAGCTCTGCTGACCCGGTTCTCTGCCTCTAGAGCAGCTCTGCTGACCTGGTTTCTCTGGCTCTACAGCAGCTCTGCTGACCTGGTTTTCTGGCTCTAGAGCAGCTCTGCTGACCTGGTTCTCTGGCTCTAATGTAGCTCTGTTGACCTGGTTTCTCTGGCTCTACAGCATCTCTGCTGACCTCGTTCTCTGCCTCTAGAGCAGCTCTGCTGACCCGGTTCTCTGGCTCTAAAGCAGCTCTGCTGACCTGCTTCTCTGGGTCTTAAGTGGCTCTGCTGACATGGTTCTCTGGCTCTAAAGTGGCTCCAGGTTCTCTGGCTCTAAAGCAGCTCTGCTGACCTGGTTCCCTGGCTCTAAAGCAGCTCTGTTGTCCTGGTTCTCTGGCTCTAGAACAGCTCTGCTGACCTGGTTCTAAGGCTCTAGAGCAGCTCTGCTGCCCTGGTTCTCTGGCACAAAAGCAGCTCTGCTGACCTGGTTCAATGGCTCTAAAGCAGCTCTGAGGACCTTGTTCTCTGGCTCTACAGAAGGTCCACTGAACTGGTTCTCTGCCTCTACAGCAGGTCTGCTGACCTGGTTCTTAGGCTCTAGAGCATCTCTGCTGACCTGGTTCTCAGGCTCTAAAGCTGCTCTGCTGACCTGATTCTCTGGCTCTAGCTCTGCTGGCCTGGTTCTCTGGCTCTAGAGAAGCTCTGCTGACCTGGTTCTTAGGCTCTAGAGCAGCTCTGATGACCTGGTCCTCTGGCTGTAGAGCAGCTCTGCTGACCTGGTTCTCTGGCTCTAGAGCAGCTCTGTTGACCTGGTTCACTGGCTCTAAAGCAGCTCTGCTGACCTGGTTCTCTCCCTCTAAAGCAGCTCTGCTGACCTGGTTTGCTTGGTCTAAAACAGCTCTGCTGACCTGGTTCTCTACCTCTTAAACAGCTCTGCTGACCTGGTTTCTCTGGCTCTATAGCAGCCCTGCTGACCTGGTTCTCTGCCTCTACAGCAGCTCTGCTGACCCGGTTCTCTGCCTCTAGAGCAGCTCTGCTGACCTGGTTTCTCGCGCTCTACAGCAGCTCTGCTGACCTGGTTCTCTGGCTCTAGAGCAGCTCTGCTGACCTGGTTCTCTGGCTCTAATGCAGCCCTGCTGACCTGGTTCTCTGCCTCTACAGCAGCTCTGCTGACCCGGTTCTCTGCCTCTAGAGCAGCTCTGCTGACCTGGTTTCTCGCGCTCTACAGCAGCTCTGCTGACCTGGTTCTCTGGCTCTAGAGCAGCTCTGCTGACCTGGTTCTCTGGCTCTAATGCAGCTCTGTTGACCTGGTTTCTCTGGCTCTACAGCAGCTCTGCTGACCTGGTTCTCTGCCTCTAAAGCAGCTCTGCTGACCTGGCTCTTAGGTTCTAGAGCAGCTCTGCTGACCTGGTTCTCTGGCTCTAAAGCAGTTCTGCTGACCTGGTTCTCTGGCTCTAAAGCAGCTCTGCTGACCTCATTCTCTGGCTCTAAAGCGGCTCCGGGTTCTCTGGCTCTAGAGCATCTCTGCTGACCTGGTTCTCAGGCTCTAAAGCTGCTCTGCTGACCTGATTCTCTGGCTCTAGCTCTGCTGGCCTGGTTCTCTGGCTCTAGAGCAGCTCTGCTGACCTGGTTCTCTGGCTCTAATGCAGCTCTGATGACCTGGTTTCTCTGGCTCTACAGCAGCTCTGCTGAACTCGTTCTCTGCCTCTAGAGTAGCTCTGCTGGCCTGGTTCTCTGGCTCTAAAGCAGCTCTGCTGGCCTGGTTCTCTGGCTCTAGAGAAGCTCTGCTGACCTGGTTCTTAGGCTCTAGAGCAGCTCTGATGACCTGGTCCTCTGGCTCTAGAGCAGCTCTGCTGACCTGGTTCTCTGGCTCTAGAGCAGCTCTGTTGACCTGGTTCGCTGGATCTAAAGCAGCTCTGCTGACCTGGTTCTCTCCCTCTAAAGCAGCTCTGCTGACCTGGTTTGCTTGGTCTAAAACAGCTCTGCTGACCTAGTTCTCTACCTCTTAAACAGCTCTGCTGACCTGGTTTCTCTGGCTCTATAGCAGCCCTGCTGACCTGGTTCTCTGCCTCTACAGCAGCTCTGCTGACCCGGTTCTCTGCCTCTAGAGCAGCTCTGCTGACCTGGTTTCTCGCGCTCTACAGCAGCTCTGCTGACCTGGTTCTCTGGCTCTAGAGCAGCTCTGCTGACCTGGTTCTCTGGCTCTAATGCAGCTCTGTTGACCTGGTTTCTCTGGCTCTACAACAGCTCTGCTGACCTGGTTCTCTGCCTCTAAAGCAGCTCTAATGACCTGGCTCTTAGGTTCTAGAGCAGCTCTGCTGACCTGGTTCTCTGGCTCTAAAGCAGTTCTGCTGACCTGGTTCTCTGGCTCTAAAGCAGCTCTGCTGACCTCGTTCTCTGGCTCTAAAGCGGCTCCGGGTTCTCTGGCTCTAGAGCATCTCTGCTGACCTGGTTCTCAGGCTCTAAAGCTGCTCTGCTGACCTGATTCTCTGGCTCTAGCTCTGCTGGCCTGGTTCTCTGGCTCTAGAGAAGCTCTGCTGACCTGGTTCTTAGGCTCTAGAGCAGCTCTGATGACCTGGTTCTCTGGCTCTATAGCAGCTCTGCTGAACTGGTTCGCTGGCTCTACAGCAGCTCTGCTGACCTGGTTCTCTGCCTCTACAGCAGCTCTGCTGACCCGGTTCTCTGCCTCTAGAGCAGCTCTGCTGACCTGGTTTCTCGGGCTCTACAGCAGCTCTGCTGACCTGGTTCTCTGGCACTAGAGCAGCTCTGTTGACCTGGTACTCTGGCTCTAATGCAGCTCTGTTGACCTGGTTTCTCTGGCTCTACAGCAGCTCTGCTGACCTGGTTCTCTGCCTCTAAAGCAGCTCTGCTGACCTGGTTCTTAGGCTCTAGAGCAGCTCTGCTGCCCTGGTTCTCAGGCTCTAAAGCTGCTCTGCAGACCTGGTTCTCTGGCGGCTCTGGCTCTGCTAACCAGGTTCTCTGGCTCTAGAGAAGCTCAGTTGACCTGATTCTTAGGCTCTAGAGCAGCTCTGATGACCTGGTTCTAAAGCAGGTCTCCTGATTTGGTTCTCTCCCTCTAAAGCAGCTCTGCTGACCTGGTTCTCTGGCTCTAGAGCAGCTCTGCTGACCTGGTTCTCTGGATCTAGAGCAGCTCTGCTGACTTGGTTCTTAGGCTCCAGAGCAGCTCTGCTGACCTGGTTCTCTGGCTCTAAAGCAGCTTTGCTGAGTTGGTTCGCTGGCTCTAAGGCAGCTCTGCTGACCTGGTTCTCTCCCTCTAAAGCAGCTCTGCTGACCTGGTTCACTGGCTCTAAAGCAGCTCTGCTGACGTGGTTCTCTCCCTCTAGCAGCTCTGCTGACCTGGTTTCTCTGGCTCTACAGCAGCTCTGCTGACCTGGTTCTCTGCCTCTACAGCAGCTCTGCTGACCCGGTTCTCTGCCTCTAGAGCAGCTCTGCTGACCTGGTTTCTCTGGCTCTACAGCAGCTCTGCTGACCTGGTTCTCTGGCTTTAGAGCATCTCTGCTGACCTGGTTCTCTGGATCTAGAGCAGCTCTGTTGACTTTGTTCTTAGGCTCTAGAGCAGCTCTGCTCACCTGGTTCTCTGGCTCTATAGCAGCTCTGCTGAACTGGTTCGCTGGCTCTAAAGCAGCTCTGCTGACCTGGTTCTCTCCCTCCAAAGCAGCTCTGCTGACCTGGTTCGCTGGCTCTAAAGCAGCTCTGCTGACGTGGTTCTTTCCCTCTTAAGCAGCTCTGCTGACCTGGTTTCTCTGGCTCTACAGCAGCTCTGCTGACCTGCTTCTCTGCCTCTACAGCAGCTCTGCTGACCCGGTTCTCTGCCTCTAGAGCAGCTCTGCTGACCTGATTTCTCTGGCTCTACAGCAACTCTGCTGACCTGGTTTTCTGGCTCTAGAGCAGCTCTGCTGACGTGGTTCTCTGGCTCTAATGCAGCTCTGATGACCTGGTTTCTCTGGCTCTACAGCAGCTCTGCTGAACTCGTTCTCTGCCTCTAGAGTAGCTCTGCTGACCTGGTTCTTAGGCTCTAGAGCAGCTCTGCTGACCCTGTTCTCTGGCTCTAAAGCAGCTCTGCTGACCTGGTTCTCTGGTTCTAAAGCGGCTCCGGGTTCTCTGGCTCTAAAGCAGCTCTGCTGACCTGGTTCTCTGGGTCTTAAGTGGCTCTGCTGACATGGTTCTCTGGCTCTAAAGCAGCTCTGCTGACCTGGTTCTAAAGCGACTCTGCTGACTTGGTTCTCTCCCTCTAAAGCAGCTCTGCTGACCTGGTTCCCTGGCTCTAAAGCAGCTCTGTTGTCCTGGTTCTCTGGCTCTAGAACAGCTCTGCTGACCTGGTTCTAAGGCTCTAGAGCAGCTCTGCTGCCCTGGTTCTCTGGCTCAAAAGCAGCTCTGCTGACCTGGTTCAATGGCTCTAAAGCAGCTTTGATGACCTTGTTCTATGGCTCTACAGAAGCTCCACTGAACTGGTTCTCTGCCTCTACAGCAGGTCTGCTGACCTGGTTCTTAGGCTCTAGAGCATGTCTGTTGACCTGGTTCTCAGGCTCTAAACCTGCTCTGCTGACCTGATTCTTTGGCTCTAGCTCTGCTGGCCTGGTTCTCTGGCCCTAGAGAAGCTCTGCTGACCTGGTTCTTAGGCTCTAGAGCAGCTCTGATGACCTGGTCCTCTGGCTCTAGAGCAGCTCTGCTGACCTGGTTTCTCTGGCTCTACAGCAGCTCTGGTGACCTGGTTCTCTGCCTCTACAGCAGCTCTGCTGACCCGGTTCTCTGCCTCTAGAGCAGCTCTGCTGACCTGGTTTCTCGGGCTCTACAGCAGCTCTGCTGACCTGGTTCTCTGGCACTAGAGCAGCTCTGCTGACCTGGTTCTCTGGCTCTAATGCAGCTCTGTTGACCTGGTTTCTCTGGCTCTACAGCAGCTCTGCTGACCTGGTTCTCTGCCTCTAAAGCATCTCTGCTGACCTGGTTCTCAGGCTCTAAAACTGCTCTGCAGACCTGGTTCTCTGGAGGCTCTGGCTCTGCTGACCAGGTTCTCTGGCTCTAGAGAAGCTCAGTTGACCTGGTTCTTAGGCTCTAGAGCAGCTCTGATGACCTGGTTCTAAAGCAGGTCTCCTGATTTGGTTCTCTCCCTCTAAAGCAGCTCTGCTGACCTGGTTCTCTGGCTCTAGAGCAGCTCTGCTGACCTGGTTCTCTGGATCTAGAGCAGCTCTGCTGACTTGGTTCTTAGGCTCCAGAGCAGCTCTGCTGACCTGGTTCTCTGGCTCTAAAGCAGCTCTGCTGAGCTGGTTCGCTGGCTCTAAGGCAGCTCTGCTGACCTGGTTCTCTCCCTCTAAAGCAGCTCTGCTGACCTGGTTCACTGGCTCTAAAGCAGCTCTGCTGACGTGGTTCTCTCCCTCTAGCAGCTCTGCTGACCTGGTTTCTCTGGCTCTACAGCAGCTCTGCTGACCTGGTTCTTTGCCTCTACAGCAGCTCTGCTGACCCGGTTCTCTGCCTCTAGAGCAGCTCTGCTGACCTGGTTTCTCTGGCTCTACAGCAGCTCTGCTGACCTGGTTTTCTGGCTCTAGAGCAGCTCTGCTGACCTGGTTCTCTGGCTCTAATGTAGCTCTGTTGACCTGGTTTCTCTGGCTCTACAGCATCTCTGCTGACCTCGTTCTCTGCCTCTAGAGCAGCTCTGCTGACCCGGTTCTCTGGCTCTAAAGCAGCTCTGCTGACCTGCTTCTCTGGGTCTTAAGTGGCTCTGCTGACATGGTTCTCTGGCTCTAAAGTGGCTCCAGGTTCTCTGGCTCTAAAGCAGCTCTGCTGACCTGGTTCCCTGGCTCTAAAGCAGCTCTGTTGTCCTGGTTCTCTGGCTCTAGAACAGCTCTGCTGACCTGGTTCTAAGGCTCTAGAGCAGCTCTGCTGCCCTGGTTCTCTGGCACAAAAGCAGCTCTGCTGACCTGGTTTAATGGCTCTAAAGCAGCTCTGAGGACCTTGTTCTCTGGCTCTACAGAAGGTCCACTGAACTGGTTCTCTGCCTCTACAGCAGGTCTGCTGACCTGGTTCTTAGGCTCTAGAGCATCTCTGCTGACCTGGTTCTCAGGCTCTAAAGCTGCTCTGCTGACCTGATTCTCTGGCTCTAGCTCTGCTGGCCTGGTTCTCTGGCTCTAGAGAAGCTCTGCTGACCTGGATCTTAGGCTCTAGAGCAGCTCTGATGACCTGGTCCTCTGGCTGTAGAGCAGCTCTGCTGACCTGGTTCTCTGGCTCTAGAGCAGCTCTGTTGACCTGGTTCGCTGGCTCTAAAGCAGCTCTGCTGACCTGGTTCTCTCCCTCTAAAGCAGCTCTGCTGACCTGGTTTGCTTGGTCTAAAACAGCTCTGCTGACCTGGTTCTCTACCTCTTAAACAGCTCTGCTGACCTGGTTTCTCTGGCTCTATAGCAGCCCTGCTGACCTGGTTCTCTGCCTCTACAGCAGCTCTGCTGACCCGGTTCTCTGCGTCTAGAGCAGCTCTGCTGACCTGGTTTCTCGCGCTCTACAGCAGCTCTGCTGACCTGGTTCTCTGGCTCTAGAGCAGCTCTGCTGACCTGGTTCTCTGGCTCTAATGCAGCTCTGTTGACCTGGTTTCTCTGGCTCTACAGCAGCTCTGCTGACCTGGTTCTCTGCCTCTAAAGCAGCTCTGCTGACCTGGCTCTTAGGTTCTAGAGCAGCTCTGCTGACCTGGTTCTCTGGCTCTAAAGCAGTTCTGCTGACCTGGTTCTCTGGCTCTAAAGCAGCTCTGCTGACCTCGTTCTCTGGCTCTAAAGCGGCTCCGGGTTCTCTGGCTCTAGAGCATCTCTGCTGACCTGGTTCTCAGGCTCTAAAGCCGCTCTGCTGACCTGATTCTCTGGCTCTAGCTCTGCTGGCCTGGTTCTCTGGCTCAAGAGCAGCTCTGCTGACCTGGTTCTCTGGCTCTAATGCATCTCTGATGACCTGGTTTCTCTGGCTCTACAGCAGCTCTGCTGAACTCGTTCTCTGCCTCTAGAGTAGCTCTGCTGACCTGGTTCTTAGGCTCTAGAGCAGCTCTGCTGACCCTGTTCTCTGGCTCTAAAGCAGCTCTGCTGACCTGGTTCTCTGGTTTTAAAGCTGCTCCGGGTTCTCTGGCTCTAAAGCAGCTCTGCTGACCTGGTTCTCTGGGTCTTAAGTGGCTCTGCTGACATGGTTCTCTGGCTCTAAAGCAGCTCTGCTGACCTGGTTCTAAAGCGACTCGGCTGACTTGGTTCTCTCCCTCTAAAGCAGCTCTGCTGACCTGGTTCCCTGGCTCTAAAGCAGCTCTTTTGTCCTGGTTCTCTGGCTCTAGAACAGCTCTGCTGACCTGGTTCTAAGGCTCTAGAGCAGCTCTGCTGCCCTGGTTCTCTGGCTCTACAGCAGCTCTGCTGACCCGGTTCTCTGCCTCTAGAGCAGCTCTGCTGACCTGGTTTCTCGCGCTCTACAGTAGCTCTGCTGACCTGGTTCTCTGGCTCTAGAGCAGCTCTGCTGACCTGGTTCTCTGGCTCTAATGCAGCTCTGTTGACCTGGTTTCTCTGGCTCTACAGCAGCTCTGCTGACCTGGTTCTCTGCCTCTAAAGCAGCTCTGCTGACCTGGCTCTTAGGTTCTAGAGCAGCTCTGCTGACCAGGTTCTCTGGCTCTAAAGCAGTTCTGCTGACCTGGTTCTCTGGCTCTAAAGCAGCTCTGCTGACCTCGTTCTCTGGCTCTAAAGCGGCTCCGGGTTCTCTGGCTCTAAAGCAGCTCTGCTGACCTGGTTCTCTGGGTCTTAAGTGGCTCTGCTGACATGGTTCTCTGGCTCTAAAGCAGCTCTGCTGACCTGGTTCTAAAGCGACTCTGCTGACTTGGTTCTCCCCCTCTAAAGCAGCTCTGCTGACCTGGTTCCCTGGCTCTAAAGCAGCTCTGTTGTCCTGGTTCTCTGGCTCTAGAACAGCTCTGCTGACCTGGTTCTAAGGCTCTAGAGCAGCTCCGCTGCCCTGGTTCTCTGGCTCAAAAGCAGCTCTGCTGACCTGGTTCAATGGCTCTAAAGCAGCTTTGATGACCTTGTTCTATGGCTCTACAGAAGCTCCACTGAACTGGTTCTCTGCCTCTACAGCAGGTCTGCTGACCTGGTTCTTAGGCTCTAGAGCATCTCTGTTGACCTGGTTCTCAGGCTCTAAAGCTGCTCTGCTGACCTGATTCTCTGGCTCTAGCTCTGCTGGCCTGGTTCTCTGGCCCTAGAGAAGCTCTGCTGACCTGGTTCTTAGGCTCTAGAGCAGCTCTGATGACCTGGTCCTCTGGCTCTAGAGCAGCTCTGCTGACCTGGTTTCACTGGCTCTACAGCAGCTCTGCTGACCTGGTTCTCTGCCTCTACAGCAGCTCTGCTGACCCGGTTCTCTGCCTCTAGAGCAGCTCTGCTGACCTGGTTTCTCGGGCTCTACAGCAGCTCTGCTGACCTGGTTCTCTGGCACTAGAGCAGCTCTGCTGACCTGGTTCTCTGGCTCTAATGCAGCTCTGTTGACCTGGTTTCTCTGGCTCTACAGCAGCTCTGCTAACCTGGTTCTCTGCCTCTAAAGCATCTCTGCTGACCTGGTTCTCAGGCTCTAAAACTGCTCTGCAGACCTGGTTCTCTGGCGGCTCTGGCTCTGCTGACCAGGTTCTCTGGCTCTAGAGAAGCTCAGTTGACCTGGTTCTTAGGCTCTAGAGCAGCGCTGATGACCTGGTTCTAAAGCAGGTCTCCTGATTTGGTTCTCTCCCTCTAAAGCAGCTCTGCTGACCTGGTTCTCTGGCTCTAGAGCAGCTCTGCTGACCTGGTTCTCTGGATCTAGAGCAGCTCTGCTGACTTGGTTCTTAGGCTCCAGAGCAGCTCTGCTGACCTGGTTCTCTGGCTCTAAAGCAGCTCTGCTGAGCTGGTTCGCTGGCTCTAAGGCAGCTCTTCTGACCTGGTTCTCTCCCTCTAAAGCAGCTCTGCTGACCTGGTTCACTGGCTCTAAAGCAGCTCTGCTGACGTGGTTCTCTCCCTCTAGCAGCTCTGCTGACCTGGTTTCTCTGGCTCTACAGCAGCTCTGCTGACCTGGTTCTTTGCCTCTACAGCAGCTCTGCTGACCCGGTTCTCTGCCTCTAGAGCAGCTCTGCTGACCTGGTTTCTCTGGCTCTAGAGAAGCTCTGCTGACCTGGTTTTCTGGCTCTAGAGCAGCTCTGCTGACCTGGTTCTCTGGCTCTAATGTAGCTCTGTTGACCTGGTTTCTCTGGCTCTACAGCATCTCTGCTGACCTCGTTATCTGCCTCTAGAGCAGCTCTGCTGACCCGGTTCTCTGGCTCTAAAGCAGCTCTGCTGACCTGCTTCTCTGGGTCTTAAGTGGCTCTGCTGACATGGTTCTCTGGCTCTAAAGCGGCTCCAGGTTCTCTGGCTCTAAAGCAGCTCTGCTGACCTGGTTCCCTGGCTCTAAAGCAGCTCTGTTGTCCTGGTTCTCTGGCTCTAGAACAGCTCTGCTGACCTGGTTCTAACGCTCTAGAGCAGCTCTGCTGCCCTGGTTCTCTGGCACAAAAGCAGCTCTGCTGACCTGGTTCAATGGCTCTAAAGCAGCTCTGAGGACCTTGTTCTCTGGCTCTACAGAAGCTCCACTGAACTGGTTCTCTGCCTCTACAGCAGGTCTGCTGACCTGGTTCTTAGGCTCTAGAGCATCTCTGCTGACCTGGTTCTCAGGCTCTAAAGCTGCTCTGCTGACCTGATTCTCTGGCTCTAGCTCTGCTGGCCTGGTTCTCTGGCTCTAGAGAAGCTCTGCTGACCTGGTTCTTAGGCTCTAGAGCAGCTCTGATGACCTGGTCCTCTGGCTCTAGAGCAGCTCTGCTGACCTGGTTCTCTGGCTCTAGAGCAGCTCTGTTGACCTGGTTCGCTGGCTCTAAAGCAGCTCTGCTGACCTGGTTCTCTCCCTCTAAAGCAGCTCTGCTGACCTGGTTTGCTTGGTCTAAAACAGCTCTGCTGACCTAGTTCTCTACCTCTTAAACAGCTCTGCTGACCTGGTTTCTCTGGCTCTATAGCAGCCCTGCTGACCTGGTTCTCTGCCTCTACAGCAGCTCTGCGGACCCGGTTCTCTTCCTCTAGAGCAGCTCTGCTGACCTGGTTTCTCGCGCTCTACAGCAGCTCTGCTGACCTGGTTCTCTGGCTCTAGAGCAGCTCTGCTGACCTGGTTCTCTGGCTCTAATGCAGCTCTGTTGACCTGGTTTCTCTGGCTCTACAGCAGCTCTGCTGACCTGGTTCTCTGCCTCTAAAGCAGCTCTGCTGACCTGGCTCTTAGGTTCTAGAGCAGCTCTGCTGACCTGGTTCTCAGGCTCTAAAGCTGCTCTGCTGACCTGATTCTCTGGCTCTAGCTCTGCTGGCCTGGTTCTCTGGCTCTAGAGAAGCTCTGCTGACCTGGTTCTTAGGCTCTAGAGCAGCTCTGATGACCTGGTTCTCTGGCTCTATAGCAGCTCTGCTGAACTGGTTCGCTGGCTCTAAAGCAGCTCTGATGACCTGGTTCTCTCCCTCTAAAGCAGCTCTGCTGACCTGGTTTCTCTGGCTCTACAGCAGCTCTGCTGACCTGCTTCTCTGCCTCTAAAGCAGCTCTGCTGACCTGGTTCTCTGGCTCTAAAGCAGTTCTGCTGACCTGGTTCTCTGGCTCTAAAGCAGCTCTGCTGACCTCAGTCTCTGGCTCTAAAGCGGCTCCGGGTTCTCTGGCTCTAGAGCATCTCTGCTGACCTGGTTCTCAGGCTCTAAAGCTGCGCTGCTGACCTGGTTCTTAGGCTCTAAAGCAGCTCCTCTGACCTGGTTTGCTGGCTTTAAAGCAGCTCTGGTGACCTGGTTCTCTCCCTCTAAAGCAGCTCTGCTGACCTGTTTCTCTGGCTCTAAAACAGCTCTGCTGACGTGGTTCTCTACCTCTTAAACAGCTCTGCTGACCTGGTTTCTCTGGCTCTAAAGCAGCTCTGCTGACCTGGTTCGCTGGCTTTAAAGCAGCTCTGCTGACCTGGTTCTCTCCCTCTAAAGCAGCTCTGCTGACCTGGTTCTCTGGCTCTAAAACAGCTCTGCTGACGTGGTTCTCTACCTCTTAAACAGCTCTGCTGACCTGGTTTCTCTGGCTCTACAGCAGCTCTGCTGACCTGGTTCTCTGCCTCTACAGCAGCTCTGCTGACCCGGTTCTCTGCCTCTAGAGCAGTTCTGCTGACCTGGTTTCTCGGGCTCTACAGCAGCTCTACTGACCTGGTTCTCTGGCACTAGAGCAGCTCTGCTGACAGGTTCTCTGGCTCTAAAGCAGCTCTGTTGACCTGGTTTCTCTGGCTCTACAGCAGCTCTGCTGACCTGGTTCTCTGCCTCTAAAGCAGCTCTGCTGACCTGGTTCTTAGGCTCTAGAGCAGCTCTGCTGACCTGGTTCTCAGGCTCTAAAGCTGCTCTGCAGACCTGGTTCTCTGGCTCTAGCTCTGCTGACCTGGTTCTCTGGCTCTAGAGAAGCTCAGTTGACCTGGTTCTTAGGCTCTAGAGCAGCTCTGATGACCTGGTTCTAAAGCAGGTCTGCTGACCTGGTTCTCTCCCTCTAAAGCAGCTCTGCTGACATGGTTCTCTGGCTCTAGAGCAGCTCTGCTGACCTGGTTCTCTGGATCCAGAGCAGCTCTGCTGACTTTGTCCTTAGGCTCTAGACCAGCTCTGCTGACCTGTTTCTCTGGCTCTAAAGCTGCTCTGCTGAGCTGGTTCGCTGGCTATAAAGCAGCTCTGCTGACCTGGTTCTCTCCCTCTAAAGCAGCTCTGCTGACCTGGTTTCTCTGGCTCTAATGTAGCTCTGTTGATCTGGTTTCTCTGGCTCTACAGCAGCTCTGCTGACCTCGTTCTCTGCCTCTAGAGCAGCTCTGCTGACCTGGTTCTTAGGCTCTAGAGCAGCTCTGCTGATCCGGGTCTCTGGCTCTAAAGCAGCTCTGCTGACCTGCTTCTCTGGGTCTTAAGTGGCTCTGCTGACATGGTTTTCTGGCTCTAAAGCGGCTCCAAGTTCTCTGGCTCTAAAGCAGCTCTGCTGACCTGGTTCCCTGGCTCTAAAGCAGCTCTGTTGTCCTGGTTCTCTGGCTCTAGAACAGCTCTGCTGACCTGGTTCTAAGGCTCTAGAGCAGCTCTGCTGCCCTGGTTCTCTGGCACAAAAGCAGCTCTGCTGACCTGGTTCAATGGCTCTAAAGCAGCTCTGAGGACCTTGTTCTCTGGCTCTACAGAAGCTCCACTGAACTGGTTCTCTGCCTCTACAGCAGGTCTGCTGACCTGGTTCTTAGGCTCTAGAGCATCTCTGCTGACCTGGTTCTCAGGCTCTAAAGCTGCTCTGCTGACCTGATTCTCTGGCTCTAGCTCTGCTGGCCTGGTTCTCTGGCTCTAGAGAAGCTCTGCTGACCTGGTTCTTAGGCTCTAGAGCAGCTCTGATGACCTGGTCCTCTGGCTCTAGAGCAGCTCTGCTGACCTGGTTCTCTGGCTCTAAAGCAGCTCTGTTGACCTGGTTCGCTGGCTCTAAAGCAGCTCTGCTGACCTGGTTCTCTCCCTCTAAAGCAGCTCTGCTGACCTGGTTTGCTTGGTCTAAAATAGCTCTGATGACCTGGTTCTCTACCTCTTAAACAGCTCTGCTGACCTGGTTTCTCTGGCTCTATAGCAGCCCTGCTGACCTGGTTCTCTGCCTCTACAGCAGCTCTGCTGACCCGGTTCTCTGCCTCTAGAGCAGCTCTGCTGACCTGGTTTCTCGCGCTCTACAGCAGCTCTGCTGACCTGGTTCTCTGGCTCTAGAGCAGCTCTGCTGACCTGGTTCTCTGGCTCTAATGCAGCTCTGTTGACCTGGTTTCTCTGGCTCTACAGCAGCTCTGCTGACCTGGTTCTCTGCCTCTAAAGCAGCTCTGCTGACCTGGCTCTTAGGTTCTAGAGCAGCTCTGCTGACCTGGTTCTCTGGCTCTAAAGCAGTTCTGCAGACCTGGTTCTCTGGCGGCTCTGGCTCTGCTGACCAGGTTCTCTGGCTCTAGAGAAGCTCAGTTGACCTGATTCTTAGGCTCTAGAGCAGCTCTGATGACCTGGTTCTCAAGCAGGTCTCCTGATTTGGTTCTCTCCCTCTAAAGCAGCTCTGCTGACCTGGTTCTCTGGCTCTAGAGCAGCTCTGCTGACCTGGTTCTCTGGATCTAGAGCAGCTCTGCTGACTTGGTTCTTAGGCTCCAGAGCAGCTCTGCTGACCTGGTTCTCTGGCTCTAAAGCAGCTCTGCTGAGCTGGTTCGCTGGCTCTAAGGCAGCTCTGCTGACCTGGTTCTCTCCCTCTAAAGCAGCTCTGCGGACCTGGTTCACTGGCTCTAAAGCAGCTCTGCTGACGTGGTTCTCTCCCTCTAGCAGCTCTGCTGACCTGGTTTCTCTGGCTCTACAGTAGCTCTGCTGACCTGGTTCTCTGCCTCTACAGCAGCTCTGCTGACCCGGTTCTCTGCCTCTAGAGCAGCTCTGCTGACCTGGTTTCTCTGGCTCTACAGCAGCTCTGCTGACCTGGTTCTCTGGCTTTAGAGCAACTCTGCTGACCTGGTTCTCTGGATCTAGAGCAGCTCTGTTGACTTTGTTCTTAGGCTCTAGAGCAGCTCTGCTGACCTGGTTCTCTGGCTCTATAGCAGCTCTGCTGAACTGGTTCGCTGGCTGTAAAGCAGCTCTGCTGACCTGGTTCTCTCCCTCCAAAGCAGCTCTGCTGACCTGGTTCGCTGGCTCTAAAGCAGCTCTGCTGACGTGGTTCTCTCCCTCTTAAGCAGCTCTGCTGACCTGGTTTCTCTGGCTCTACAGCAGCTCTGCTGACCTGCTTCTCTGCCTCTACAGCAGCTCTGCTGACCCGGTTCTCTGCCTCTAGAGCAGCTCTGCTGACCTGATTTCTCTGGCTCTACAGCAACTCTGCTGACCTGGTTTTCTGGCTCTAGAGCAGCTCTGCTGACGTGGTTCTCTGGCTCTAATGCAGCTCTGATGACCTGGTTTCTCTGGCTCTACAGCAGCTCTGCTGAACTCGTTCTCTGCCTCTAGAGTAGCTCTGCTGACCTGGTTCTTAGGCTCTAGAGCAGCTCTGCTGACCCTGTTCTCTGGCTCTAAAGCAGCTCTGCTGACCTGGTTCTCTGGTTCTAAAGCGGCTCCGGGTTCTCTGGCTCTAAAGCAGCTCTGCTGACCTGGTTCTCTGGGTCTTAAGTGGCTCTGCTGACATGGTTCTCTGGCTCTAAAGCAGCTCTGCTGACCTGGTTCTTAAGCGACTCTGCTGACTTGGTTCTCTCCCTCTAAAGCAGCTCTGCTGACCTGGTTCCCTGGCTCTAAAGCAGCTCTGTTGTCCTGGTTCTCTGGCTCTAGAACAGCTCTGCTGACCTGGTTCTAAGGCTCTAGAGCAGCTCTGCTGCCCTGGTTCTCTGGCTCAAAAGCAGCTCTGCTGACCTGGTTCAATGGCTCTAAAGCAGCTTTGATGACCTTGTTCTATGGCTCTACAGAAGCTCCACTGAACTGGTTCTCTGCCTCTACAGCAGGTCTGCTGACCTGGTTCTTAGGCTCTAGAGCATCTCTGTTGACCTGGTTCTCAGGCTCTAAAGCTGCTCTGCCGACCTGATTATCTGGCTCTAGCTCTGCTGGCCTGGTTCTCTGGCCCTAGAGAAGCTCTGCTGACCTGGTTCTTAGGCTCTAGAGCAGCTCTGATGACCTGGTCCTCTGGCTGTAGAGCAGCTCTGCTGACCTGGTTTCTCTGGCTCTACAGCAGCTCTGCTGACCTGGTTCTCTGCCTCTACAGCAGCTCTGCTGACCCGGTTCTCTGCCTCTAGAGCAGCTCTGCTGACCTGGTTTCTCGGGCTCTACAGCAGCTCTGCTGACCTGGTTCTCTGGCACTAGAGCAGCTCTGCTGACCTGGTTCTCTGGCTCTAATGCAGCTCTGTTGACCTGGTTTCTCTGGCTCTACAGCAGCTCTGCTGACCTGGTTCTCTGCCTCTAAAGCATCTCTGCTGACCTGGTTCTCAGGCTCTAAAACTGCTCTACAGACCTGGTTCTCTGGCGGCTCTGGCTCTGCTGACCAGGTTCTCTGGCTCTAGAGAAGCTCAGTTGACCTGGTTCTTAGGCTCTAGAGCAGCTCTGATGACCTGGTTCTAAAGCAGGTCTCCTGATTTGGTTCTCTCCCTCTAAAGCAGCTCTGCTGACCTGGTTCTCTGGCTCTAGAGCAGCTCTGCTGACCTGGTTCTCTGGATCTAGAGCAGCTCTGCTGACTTGGTTCTTAGGCTCCAGAGCAGCTCTGCTGACCTGGTTCTCTGGCTCTAAAGCAGCTCTGCTGAGCTGGTTCGCTGGCTCTAAGGCAGCTCTGCTGACCTGGTTCTCTCCCTCTAAAGCAGCTCTGCTGACCTGGTTCACTGGCTCTAAAGCAGCTCTGCTGACGTGGTTCTCTCCCTCTAGCAGCTCTGCTGACCTGGTTTCTCTGGCTCTACAGCAGCTCTGCTGACCTGGTTCTTTGCCTCTACAGCAGCTCTGCTGACCCGGTTCTCTGCCTCTAGAGCAGCTCTGCTGACCTGGTTTCTCTGGCACTACAGCAGCTCTGCTGACCTGGTTTTCTGGCTCTAGAGCAGCTCTGCTGACCTGGTTCTCTGGCTCTAATGTAGCTCTGTTGACCTGGTTTCTCTGGCTCTACAGCATATCTGCTGACCTCGTTCTCTGCCTCTAGAGCAGCTCTGCTGACCCGGTTCTCTGTCTCTAAAGCAGCTCTGCTGACCTGCTTCTCTGGGTCTTAAGTGGCTTTGCTGACATGGTTCTCTGGCTCTAAAGTGGCTCCAGGTTCTCTGGCTCTAAAGCAGCTCTGCTGACCTGGTTCCCTGGCTCTAAAGCAGCTCTGTTGTCCTGGTTCTAAGGCTCTAGAGCAGCTCTGCTGCCCTGGTTCTAAGGCTCTAGAGCAGCTCTGCTGCCCTGGTTCTCTGGCACAAAAGCAGCTCTGCTGACCTGGTTCAATGGCTCTAAAGCAGCTCTGAGGACCTTGTTCTCTGGCTCTACAGAAGGTCCACTAAACTGGTTCTCTGCCTCTACAGCAGGTCTGCTGACCTGGTTCTTAGGCTCTAGAGCATCTCTGCTGACCTGGTTCTCAGGCTCTAAAGCTGCTCTGCTGACCTGATTCTCTGGCTCTAGCTCTGCTGGCCTGGTTCTCTGGCTCTAGAGAAGCTCTGCTGACCTGGTTCTTAGGCTCTAGAGCAGCTCTGATGACCTGGTCCTCTGGCTCTAGAGCAGCTCTGCTGACCTGGTTCTCTGGCTCTAGAGCAGCTCTGTTGACCTGGTTCGCTGGCTCTAAAGCAGCTCTGCTGACCCGGTTCTCTGCCTCTAGAGCAGCTCTGCTGACCTGGTTTCTCGGGCTCTACAGCAGCTCTGCTGACCTGGTTCTCTGGCACTAGAGCAGCTCTGCTGACCTGGTTCTTAGGTTCTAGAGCAGCTCTGCTGACCTGGTTCTCTGGCTCTAAAGCAGCTCTGCTGACCTGGTTCTCTGGCTCTAAAGCAGCTCTGCTGACCTCGTTCTCTGGCTCTAAAGCGGCTCCGGGTTCTCTGGCTCCAGAGCATCTCTGCTGACCTGGTTCTCAGGCTCTAAAGCTGCTCTGCTGACCTGATTCTCTGGCTCTAGCTCTGCTGGCCTGGTTCTCTGGCTCTAGAGAAGCTCTGCTGACCTGGTTCTTAGGCTCTAGAGCAGCTCTGATGACCTGGTCCTCTGGCTCTAGAGCAGCTCTGCTGACCTGGTTCTCTGGCTCTAAAGCAGCTCTGTTGACCTGGTTCTCTGCCTCTAAAGCATCTCTGCTGACCTGGTTCTCAGGCTCTAAAACTGCTCTGCAGACCTGGTTCTCTGGCGGCTCTGGCTCTGCTGACCAGGTTCTCTGGCTCTAGAGAAGCTCAGTTGACCTGGTTCTTAGGCTCTAGAGCAGCTCTGATGACCTGGTTCTAAAGCAGGTCTCCTGATTTGGTTCTCTTCCTCTAAAGCAGCTCTGCTGACCTGGTTCTCTGGCTCTAGAGCAGCTCTGCTGACCTGGTTCTCTGGATCTAGAGCAGCTCTGCTGACTTGGTTCTTAGGCTCCAGAGCAGCTCTGCTGACCTGGTTCTCTGGCTCTAAAGCAGCTCTGCTGAGCTGGTTCGCTGGCTCTAAGGCAGCTCTGCTGACCTGGTTCTCTCCCTCAAAAGCAGCTCTGCTGACCTGGTTCACTGGCTCTAAAGCAGCTCTGCTGACGTGGTTCTCTCCCTCTAGCAGCTCTGCTGACCTGGTTTCTCTGGCTCTACAGCAGGTCTGCTGACCTGGTTCTTTGCCTCTACAGCAGCTCTGCTGACCCGGTTCTCTGCCTCTAGAGCAGCTCTGCTGACCTGGTTTCTCTGGCTCTACAGCAGCTCTGCTGACCTGGTTTTCTGCCTCTAGAGCAGCTCTGCTGACCCGGTTCTCTGGCTCTAAAGCAGCTCTGCTGACCTGCTTCTCTGGGTCTTAAGTGGCTCTGCTGACATGGTTCTCTGGCTCTAAAGCGGCTCCAGGTTCTCTGGCTCTAAAGCAGCTCTGCTGACCTGGTTCCCTGGCTCTAAAGCAGCTCTGTTGTCCTGGTTCTCTGGCTCTAGAACAGCTCTGCTGACCTGGTTCTAAGGCTCTAGAGCAGCTCTGCTGCCCTGGTTCTCTGGCACAAAAGCAGCTCTGGCTAACGCGACACTCATTTTCATTTTAAACTTTTGGCATAGGCGTACACGCCGACGCTACTTCATGAACCACAATGCTTTGGGGTAACACGCTGGTAGGACGAGCAGAGTGCGGCCAATCGGATTTTTGTTTATATTCAGGCTCCCTTGAGCCGGTGGGGCTGACGAGCCCATGGCTACGCACCTGCGCGCCTTGAGTGGTACTTTACCTGAGAATATTTTTCGGCAGCCTACGCAGCAACCCCACACACATACCTACTCCCTGCTGACGAGAGGCAACTACCTCGAAACACGTGTCCAGGGATGGCTAACGCGACACTCATTTTCATTTTAAACTTTTGGCATAGGCGTACACGCCGACGCTACTTCATGAACCACAATGCTTTGGGGTAACACGCTGGTAGGACGAGCAGAGTGCGGCCAATCGGATTTTTGTTTATATTCAGGCTCCCTTGAGCCGGTGGGGCTGACGAGCCCATGGCTACGCACCTGCGCGCCTTGAGTGGTACTTTACCTGAGAATATTTTTCGGCAGCCTACGCAGCAACCCCACACACATACCTACTCCCTGCTGACGAGAGGCAACTACCTCGAAACACGTGTCCAGGGATGGCTAACGCGACACTCATTTTCATTTTAAACTTTTGGCATAGGCGTACACGCCGACGCTACTTCATGAACCACAATGCTTTGGGGTAACACGCTGGTAGGACGAGCAGAGTGCGGCCAATCGGATTTTTGTTTATATTCAGGCTCCCTTGAGCCGGTGGGGCTGACGAGCCCATGGCTACGCACCTGCGCGCCTTGAGTGGTACTTTACCTGAGAATATTTTTCGGCAGCCTACGCAGCAACCCCACACACATACCTACTCCCTGCTGACGAGAGGCAACTACCTCGAAACACGTGTCCAGGGATGGCTAACGCGACACTCATTTTCATTTTAAACTTTTGGCATAGGCGTACACGCCGACGCTACTTCATGAACCACAATGCTTTGGGGTAACACGCTGGTAGGACGAGCAGAGTGCGGCCAATCGGATTTTTGTTTATATTCAGGCTCCCTTGAGCCGGTGGGGCTGACGAGCCCATGGCTACGCACCTGCGCGCCTTGAGTGGTACTTTACCTGAGAATATTTTTCGGCAGCCTACGCAGCAACCCCACACACATACCTACTCCCTGCTGACGAGAGGCAACTACCTCGAAACACGTGTCCAGGGATGGCTAACGCGACACTCATTTTCATTTTAAACTTTTGGCATAGGCGTACACGCCGACGCTACTTCATGAACCACAATGCTTTGGGGTAACACGCTGGTAGGACGAGCAGAGTGCGGCCAATCGGATTTTTGTTTATATTCAGGCTCCCTTGAGCCGGTGGGGCTGACGAGCCCATGGCTACGCACCTGCGCGCCTTGAGTGGTACTTTACCTGAGAATATTTTTCGGCAGCCTACGCAGCAACCCCACACACATACCTACTCCCTGCTGACGAGAGGCAACTACCTCGAAACACGTGTCCAGGGATGGCTAACGCGACACTCATTTTCATTTTAAACTTTTGGCATAGGCGTACACGCCGACGCTACTTCATGAACCACAATGCTTTGGGGTAACACGCTGGTAGGACGAGCAGAGTGCGGCCAATCGGATTTTTGTTTATATTCAGGCTCCCTTGAGCCGGTGGGGCTGACGAGCCCATGGCTACGCACCTGCGCGCCTTGAGTGGTACTTTACCTGAGAATATTTTTCGGCAGCCTACGCAGCAACCCCACACACATACCTACTCCCTGCTGACGAGAGGCAACTACCTCGAAACACGTGTCCAGGGATGGCTAACGCGACACTCATTTTCATTTTAAACTTTTGGCATAGGCGTACACGCCGACGCTACTTCATGAACCACAATGCTTTGGGGTAACACGCTGGTAGGACGAGCAGAGTGCGGCCAATCGGATTTTTGTTTATATTCAGGCTCCCTTGAGCCGGTGGGGCTGACGAGCCCATGGCTACGCACCTGCGCGCCTTGAGTGGTACTTTACCTGAGAATATTTTTCGGCAGCCTACGCAGCAACCCCACACACATACCTACTCCCTGCTGACGAGAGGCAACTACCTCGAAACACGTGTCCAGGGATGGCTAACGCGACACTCATTTTCATTTTAAACTTTTGGCATAGGCGTACACGCCGACGCTACTTCATGAACCACAATGCTTTGGGGTAACACGCTGGTAGGACGAGCAGAGTGCGGCCAATCGGATTTTTGTTTATATTCAGGCTCCCTTGAGCCGGTGGGGCTGACGAGCCCATGGCTACGCACCTGCGCGCCTTGAGTGGTACTTTACCTGAGAATATTTTTCGGCAGCCTACGCAGCAACCCCACACACATACCTACTCCCTGCTGACGAGAGGCAACTACCTCGAAACACGTGTCCAGGGATGG
This sequence comes from Triturus cristatus, assembly GCF_964204655.1. NCBI lineage: Eukaryota > Metazoa > Chordata > Amphibia > Caudata > Salamandridae > Triturus > Triturus cristatus. Next base: position 570,626 of record NW_028188130.1, on the reverse strand, counting down.
CTAACGCGACACTCATTTTCATTTTAAACTTTTGGCATAGGCGTACACGCCGACGCTACTTCATGAACCACAATGCTTTGGGGTAACACGCTGGTAGGACGAGCAGAGTGCGGCCAATCGGATTTTTGTTTATATTCAGGCTCCCTTGAGCCGGTGGGGCTGACGAGCCCATGGCTACGCACCTGCGCGCCTTGAGTGGTACTTTACCTGAGAATATTTTTCGGCAGCCTACGCAGCAACCCCACACACATACCTACTCCCTGCTGACGAGAGGCAACTACCTCGAAACACGTGTCCAGGGATGGCTAACGCGACACTCATTTTCATTTTAAACTTTTGGCATAGGCGTACACGCCGACGCTACTTCATGAACCACAATGCTTTGGGGTAACACGCTGGTAGGACGAGCAGAGTGCGGCCAATCGGATTTTTGTTTATATTCAGGCTCCCTTGAGCCGGTGGGGCTGACGAGCCCATGGCTACGCACCTGCGCGCCTTGAGTGGTACTTTACCTGAGAATATTTTTCGGCAGCCTACGCAGCAACCCCACACACATACCTACTCCCTGCTGACGAGAGGCAACTACCTCGAAACACGTGTCCAGGGATGGCTAACGCGACACTCATTTTCATTTTAAACTTTTGGCATAGGCGTACACGCCGACGCTACTTCATGAACCACAATGCTTTGGGGTAACACGCTGGTAGGACGAGCAGAGTGCGGCCAATCGGATTTTTGTTTATATTCAGGCTCCCTTGAGCCGGTGGGGCTGACGAGCCCATGGCTACGCACCTGCGCGCCTTGAGTGGTACTTTACCTGAGAATATTTTTCGGCAGCCTACGCAGCAACCCCACACACATACCTACTCCCTGCTGACGAGAGGCAACTACCTCGAAACACGTGTCCAGGGATGGCTAACGCGACACTCATTTTCATTTTAAACTTTTGGCATAGGCGTACACGCCGACGCTACTTCATGAACCACAATGCTTTGGGGTAACACGCTGGTAGGACGAGCAGAGTGCGGCCAATCGGATTTTTGTTTATATTCAGGCTCCCTTGAGCCGGTGGGGCTGACGAGCCCATGGCTACGCACCTGCGCGCCTTGAGTGGTACTTTACCTGAGAATATTTTTCGGCAGCCTACGCAGCAACCCCACACACATACCTACTCCCTGCTGACGAGAGGCAACTACCTCGAAACACGTGTCCAGGGATGGCTAACGCGACACTCATTTTCATTTTAAACTTTTGGCATAGGCGTACACGCCGACGCTACTTCATGAACCACAATGCTTTGGGGTAACACGCTGGTAGGACGAGCAGAGTGCGGCCAATCGGATTTTTGTTTATATTCAGGCTCCCTTGAGCCGGTGGGGCTGACGAGCCCATGGCTACGCACCTGCGCGCCTTGAGTGGTACTTTACCTGAGAATATTTTTCGGCAGCCTACGCAGCAACCCCACACACATACCTACTCCCTGCTGACGAGAGGCAACTACCTCGAAACACGTGTCCAGGGATGGCTAACGCGACACTCATTTTCATTTTAAACTTTTGGCATAGGCGTACACGCCGACGCTACTTCATGAACCACAATGCTTTGGGGTAACACGCTGGTAGGACGAGCAGAGTGCGGCCAATCGGATTTTTGTTTATATTCAGGCTCCCTTGAGCCGGTGGGGCTGACGAGCCCGTGGCTACGCACCTGCGCGCCTTGAGTGGTACTTTACCTGAGAATATTTTTCGGCAGCCTACGCAGCAACCCCACACACATACCTACTCCCTGCTGACGAGAGGCAACTACCTCGAAACACGTGTCCAGGGATGGCTAACGCGACACTCATTTTCATTTTAAACTTTTGGCATAGGCGTACACGCCGACGCTACTTCATGAACCACAATGCTTTGGGGTAACACGCTGGTAGGACGAGCAGAGTGCGGCCAATCGGATTTTTGTTTATATTCAGGCTCCCTTGAGCCGGTGGGGCTGACGAGCCCATGGCTACGCACCTGCGCGCCTTGAGTGGTACTTTACCTGAGAATATTTTTCGGCAGCCTACGCAGCAACCCCACACACATACCTACTCCCTGCTGACGAGAGGCAACTACCTCGAAACACGTGTCCAGGGATGGCTAACGCGACACTCATTTTCATTTTAAACTTTTGGCATAGGCGTACACGCCGACGCTACTTCATGAACCACAATGCTTTGGGGTAACACGCTGGTAGGACGAGCAGAGTGCGGCCAATCGGATTTTTGTTTATATTCAGGCTCCCTTGAGCCGGTGGGGCTGACGAGCCCATGGCTACGCACCTGCGCGCCTTGAGTGGTACTTTACCTGAGAATATTTTTCGGCAGCCTACGCAGCAACCCCACACACATACCTACTCCCTGCTGACGAGAGGCAACTACCTCGAAACACGTGTCCAGGGATGGCTAACGCGACACTCATTTTCATTTTAAACTTTTGGCATAGGCGTACACGCCGACGCTACTTCATGAACCACAATGCTTTGGGGTAACACGCTGGTAGGACGAGCAGAGTGCGGCCAATCGGATTTCAGCTCTGCTGACCTGGTTCAATGGCTCTAAAGCAGCTCTGAGGACCTTGTTCTCTGGCTCTACAGAAGCTCCACTGAACTGGTTCTCTGCCTCTACAGCAGGTCTGCTGACCTGGTTCTTAGGCTCTAGAGCATCTCTGCTGACCTGGTTCTCAGGCTCTAAAGCTGCTCTGCTGACCTGATTCTCTGGCTCTAGCTCTGCTGGCCTGGTTCTCTGGCTCTAGAGAAGCTCTGCTGACCTGGTTCTTAGGCTCTAGAGCAGCTCTGATGACCTGGTCCTCTGGCTCTAGAGCAGCTCTGCTGACCTGGTTCTCTGGCTCTAGAGCAGCTCTGTTGACCTGGTTCGCTGGCTCTAAAGCAGCTCTGCTGACCTGGTTCTCTCCCTCTAAAGCAGCTCTGCTGACCTGGTTTGCTTGGTCTAAAACAGCTCTGCTGACCTGGTTCTCTACCTCTTAAACAGCTCTGCTGACCTGGTTTCTCTGGCTCTATAGCAGCCCTGCTGACCTGGTTCTCTGCCTCTACAGCAGCTCTGCTGACCCGGTTCTCTGCCTCTAGAGCAGCTCTGCTGACCTGGTTTCTCGCGCTCTACAGCAGCTCTGTTGACCTGGTTCTCTGGCTCTAGAGCAGCTCTGCTGACCTGGTTCTCTGGCTCTAATGCAGCTCTGTTGACCTGGTTTCTCTGGCTCTACAGCAGCTCTGCTGACCTGGTTCTCTGCCTCTAAAGCAGCTCTGCTGACCTGGCTCTTAGGTTCTAGAGCAGCTCTGCTGACCTGGTTCTCTGGCTCTAAAGCAGTTCTGCTGACCTGGTTCTCTGGCTCTAAAGCAGCTCTGCTGACCTCGTTCTCTGGCTCTAAAGCGGCTCCGGGTTCTCTGGCTCTAGAGCATCTCTGCTGACCTGGTTCTCAGGCTCTAAAGCTGCTCTGCTGACCTGATTCTCTGGCTCTACCTCTGCTGGCCTGGTTCTCTGGCTATAGAGAAGCTCTGCTGACCTGGTTCTTAGGCTCTAGAGCAGCTCTGATGACCTGGTTCTCTGGCTCTATAGCAGCTCTGCTGAACTGGTTCGCTGGCTCTAAAGCAGCTCTGCTGACCTGGTTCTCTCCCTCTAAAGCAGCTCTGCTGACCTGGTTTCTCTGGCTCTACAGAAGCTCTGCTGACCTGCTTCTCTGCCTCTTAAGCAGCTCTGCTGACCTGGTTCTCTGGCTCTTAAGCAGTTCTGCTGACCTGGTTCTCTGGCTCTAAAGCAGCTCTGCTGACCTCATTCTCTGGCTCTAAAGCAGCTCCGGGTTCTCTGGCTCTAGAGCATCTCTGCTGACCTGGTTCTCAGGCTCTAAAGCTGCGCTGCTGACCTGGTTCTTAGGCTCTAAAGCAGCTCCTCTGACCTGGTTTGCTGGCTTTAAAGCAGCTCTGGTGACCTGGTTCTCTCCCTCTAAAGCATCTCTGCTGACCTGGTTCTCTGGCTCTAAAACAGCTCTGCTGACGTGGTTCTCTACCTCTTAAACAGCTCTGCTGACCTGGTTTCTCTGGCTCTACAGCAGCTCTGCTGAACTGGTTCTCTGCCTCTACAGCAGCTCTGCTGACCTGGTTCTCTGCCTCTAGAGCAGCTCTGCTGACCTGGTTTCTCGGGCTCTACAGCAGCTCTGCTGACCTGGTTCTCTGGCACTAGAGCAGCTCTGCTGACCTGGTTCTTAGGTTCTAGAGCAGCTCTGCTGACCTGGTTCTCTGGCTCTAAAGCAGCTCTGCTGACCTCGTTCTCTGGCTCTAAAGCGGCTCCGGGTTCTCTGGCTCCAGAGCATCTCTGCTGACCTGGTTCTCTGGCACTAGAGCAGCTCTGCTGACAGGTTCTCTGGCTCTAAAGCAGCTCTGTTGACCTGGTTTCTCTGGTTCTACAGCAGCTCTGCTGACCTGGTTCTCTGCCTCTAAAGCAGCTCTGCTGACCTGGTTCTTAGGCTCTAGAGCAGCTCTGCTGACCTGGTTCTCAGGCTCTAAAGCTGCTCTGCAGACCTGGTTCTCTGGCTCTAGCTCTGCTGACCTGGTTCTCTGGCTCTAGAGAAGCTCAGTTGACCTGGTTCTTAGGCTCTAGAGCAGCTCTGATGACCTGGTTCTAAAGCAGGTCTGCTGACCTGGTTCTCTCCCTCTAAAGCAGCTCTGCTGACCTGGTTCTCTGCCTCTAAAGCAGCTCTGCTGACCTGGTTCTTAGGCTCTAGAGCAGCTCTGCTGACCTGGTTCTCAGGCTCTAAAGCTGCTCTGCAGACCTGGTTCTCTGGCTCTAGCTCTGCTGACCTGGTTCTCTGGCTCTAGAGAAGCTCAGTTGACCTGGTTCTTAGGCTCTAGAGCAGCTCTGATGACCTGGTTCTAAAGCAGGTCTGCTGACCTGGTTCTCTCCCTCTAAAGCAGCTCTGCTGACCTGGTTCTCTGGATCCAGAGCAGCTCTGCTGACTTTGTCCTTAGGCTCTAGACCAGCTCTGCTGACCTGTTTCTCTGGCTCTAATGCTGCTCTGCTGAGCTGGTTCGCTGGCTATAAAGCAGCTCTGCTGACCTGGTTCTCTCCCTCTAAAGCAGCTCTGCTGACCTGGTTTCTCTGGCTCTAATGTAGCTCTGTTGATCTGGTTTCTCTGGCTCTACAGCAGCTCTGCTGACCTCGTTCTCTGCCTCTAGAGCAGCTCTGCTGACCTGGTTCTTAGGCTCTAGAGCAGCTCTGCTGACCCGGGTCTCTGGCTCTAAAGCAGCTCTGCTGACCTGCTTCTCTGGGTCTTAAGTGGCTCTGCTGACATGGTTTTCTGGCTCTAAAGTGGCTCCAAGTTCTCTGGCTCTAAAGCAGCTCTGCTGACCTAGTTCCCTGGCTCTAAAGCAGCTCTGTTGTCCTGGTTCTCTGGCTCTGGAACAGCTCTGCTGACCTGGTTCTAAGGCTCTAGAGCAGCTCTGCTGCCCTGGTTCTCTGGCACAAAAGCAGCTCTGCTGACCTGGTTCAATGGCTCTAAAGCAGCTCTGAGGACCTTGTTCTCTGGCTCTACAGAAGCTCCACTGAACTGGTTCTCTGCCTCTACAGCAGGTCTGCTGACCTGGTTCTTAGGCTCTAGAGCATCTCTGCTGACCTGGTTCTCAGGCTCTAAAGCTGCTCTGCTGACCTGATTCTCTGGCTCTAGCTCTGCTGGCCTGGTTCTCTGGCTCTAGAGAAGCTCTGCTGACCTGGTTCTTAGGCTCTAGAGCAGCTCTGATGACCTGGTCCTCTGGCTCTAGAGCAGCTCTGCTGACCTGGTTCTCTGGCTCTAAAGCAGCTCTGTTGACCTGGTTCGCTGGCTCTAAAGCAGCTCTGCTGACCTGGTTCTCTCCCTCTAAAGCAGCTCTGCTGACCTGGTTTGCTTGGTCTAAAACAGCTCTGCTGACCTGGTTCTCTACCTCTTAAACAGCTCTGCTGACCTGGTTTCTCTGGCTCTATAGCAGCCCTGCTGACCTGGTTCTCTGCCTCTACAGCAGCTCTGCTGACCCGGTTCTCTGCCTCTAGAGCAGCTCTGCTGACCTGGTTTCTCGCGCTCTACAGCAGCTCTGCTGACCTGGTTCTCTGGCTCTAGAGCAGCTCTGCTGACCTGGTTCTCTGGCTCTAATGCTGCTCTGCAGACCTGGTTTCTCTGGCTCTACAGCAGCTCTGCTGACCTGGTTCTCTGCCTCTACAGCAGGTCTGCTGACCTGATTCTTAGGCTCTAGAGCATCTCTGCTGACCTGGTTCTCAGGCTCTAAAGCTGCTCTGCTGACCTGATTCGTTGGCTCTAGCTCTGCTGGCCTGGTTCTCTGGCTCTAGAGAAGCTCTGCTGACCTGGTTCTTAGGCTCTAGAGAAGCTCTGATGACCTGGTCCTCTGGCTCTAGAGCAGCTCTGCTGACCTGGTTCTCTGGCTCTAAAGCAGCTCTGTTGACCTGGTTCGCTGGCTCTAAAGCAGCTCTGCTGACCTGGTTAACTGGCTCTAAAACAGCTCTGCTGACGTGGTTTTCTACCTCTTAAACAGCTCTGCTGACCTGGTTTTTCTGGCTCTACTGCAGCTCTGCTTACCTGGTTCTCTGCCTCTACAGCAGCTCTGCTGACCCGGTTCTCTGCCTCTAGAGCAGCTCTGCTGACCTGGTTTCTCGGGCTCTACAGCAGCTCTGCTGACCTGGTTCTCTGGCTCTAGAGCAGCTCTGCTGACCTGGTTCTCTGGCTCTAATGCAGCTCTGTTGACCTGGTTTCTCTGGCTCTACAGCAGCTCTGCTGACCTGGTTCTCTGCCTCTAAAGCATGCTCTGCTGACCTGGTTCTTAGGCTCTGGAGCAGGTCTGCTGATCTGGTTCTTAGGCTCTAGAGCAGCTCTGCTGACCTGGTTCTCAGGCTCTAAAGCTGCTCTGCAGACCTGGTTCTCTGGCTCTAGCTCTGCTGACCTGGTTTTCTGGCTCTAGAGAAGCTCAGTTGACCTGGTTCTTAGGCTCTAGAGCAGCTCTGATGACCTGGTTCTAAAGCAGGTCTGCTGACCTGGTTCTCTCCCTCTAAAGCAGCTCTGCTGACCTGGTTCTCTGGCTCTAGAGCAGCTCTGCTGACCTGGTTCTCTGGATCTAGAGCAGGTCTGCTGACCTGGTTCTTAGGCTCTAGAGCAGCTCTGCTGACCTGGTTCTCAGGCTCTAAAGCTGCTCTGCAGACCTGGTTCTCTGGCTCTAGCTCTGCTGACCTGGTTCTCTGGCTCTAGAGAAGCTCAGTTGACCTGGTTCTTAGGCTCTAGAGCACCTCTGATGACCTGGTTCTAAAGCAGGTCTGCTGACCTGGTTCTCTCCCTCTAAAGCAGCTCTGCTGACCTGGTTCTCTGGCTCTAGAGCAGCTCTGCTGACCTGGTTCTCTGGATCTAGAGCAGCTCTGTTGACTTTGTTCTTAGACTCTAGAGCAGGTCTGCTGACCTGGTTGTCTGGCTCTAAAGCAGCTCTGCTGAGCTGGTTCGCTGGCTCTAAAGCAGCTCTGCTGACCTGGTTCTCTCCCTCTAAAGCAGCTCTGCTGACCTGGTTCGCTGGCTCTAAAGCAGCTCTGCTGACGTGGTTCTCTCCCTCTTAAGCAGCTCTGCTGACCTGGTTTCTCTGGCTCTACAGCCGCTCTGCTGACCTGCTTCTCTGCCTCTACAGCAGCTCTGCTGACCCGGTTCTCTGCCTCTAGAGCAGCTCTGCTGACCTGGTTTCTCTGGCTCTACAGCAGCTCTGCTGACCTGGTTTTCTGGCTCTAGAGCAGCTCTGCTGACCTGGTTCTCTGGCTCTAATGCAGCTCTGTTGACCTGGTTTCTCTGGCTCTACAGCAGCTCTGCTGAACTCGTTCTCTGCCTCTAGAGCAGCTCTGCTGAACTGGTTCTTAGGCTCTAGAGCAGCTCTGCTGGCCCGGTTCTCTGGCTCTAAAGCAGCTCTGCTGACCTGCTTCTCTGGCTCTAAAGCAGCTCTACTGACCTGGTTCTCTGGTTCTAAAGCGGCTCCGGGTTCTCTGGCTCTAAAGCAGCTCTGCTGACCTGGTTCTAAAGCGACTCTGCTGACATGGTTCTCTCCCTCTAAAGCAGCTCTGCTGATCTGGTTCCCTGGCTCTAAAGCAGCTCTGTTGTCCTGGTTCTATGGCTCTAGAACAGCTCTGTTGACCTGGTTCTAAGGCTCTAGAGCAGCTCTACTGCCCTGGTTCTCTGGCTCAAAAGCAGCTCTGCTGACGTGGTTCAATGGCTCTAAAGCAGCTCTGAGGACCTTGTTCTCTGGCTCTACAGAAGCTCCACTGAACTGGTTCTCTGCCTCTACAGCAGGTCTGCTAACCTGGTTCTTAGGCTCTAGAGCATCTTTGCTGACCTGGTTCCCAGGCTCTAAAGCTGCTCTGCTGACCTGATTCTCTGGCTCTAGCTCTGCTGGCCTGGTTCTCTGGCTCTAGAGAAGCTCTGCTGACCTGGTTCTCTGGCTCTAAAGCAGCTCCGCTGACCCGGTTCTCTGCTTCTAGAGCAGCTCTGCTGACCTGGTTTCTCTGGCTCTACAGCAGCTCTACTGACCTGGTTCTCTGGTTCTAGAGCAGCTCTGCTGACCTGGTTCTCTGGCTCTAGTGCAGCTCTGTTGACCTGGGTTCTCTGTATATACAGCAGCTCTGCTGACCTGGTTCTCTGCCTCTAAAGCAGCTCTGCTGACCTGGTTCTTAGGCTCTAGAGCAGCTCTGCTGACCTGGTTCTCTGGCTCTTAAGCAGTTCTGCTGACCTGGTTCTCTGGCTCTAAAGCAGCTCTTCTGACCTTGTCCTCTGGCTCTAAAGCGGCTCCGGGTTCTCTGGCTCTAAAGCAGCTCTGCTGACCTGGTTCTCTGGCTCTAAATTAGCTCTGCTGACCTGGTTCTCTGGCTCTAAAGCAGCTTTGCTGACCTGGTTCTTAGGCTCTAGAGAAGCTCTGCTGAACTTGTTCTCTGGCTCTAACGCGGCTCCGGGTTCTCTGGCTCTAAAGCAGCTCTGCTGACCTGGTTCTCTGGCTCTAAAGTGGCTCTGCTGACCTGGTTCTCTGGCTCTAAAGCAGCTTTGCTGACCTCGTTCTTAGGCTATAGAGAAGCTCTGCTGACCTGGTTCTCTGGCTCTAAAGCAGCTCTGCTGACCTGGTTCTCTGGCTCTAAAGCAGCTCTGCTGACCTGGTTCTCTGGCTCTAAAGCGGCTCCGGGTTCTCTGGCTCTAAAGCAGCTCTGCTGACCTGCTTCTCTGGCTCTAAAGTGGCTCTGCTGACCTGGTTCTGTGGCTCTAAAGCAGCTCTGCTGACCTGGTTCTCTCCCTCTAAAGCAGCTCTGCTGACCTGGTTCGCTGGCTCTAAAGCAGCCCTGCTGACGTGGTTCTCTCCCTCTTAAGCAGCTCTGCTGACCTGGTTTCTCTGGCTCTACAGCAGCTCTGCTGACCTGCTTCTCTGCCTTTACAGAAGCTCTGCTGACCCGGTTCTCTGCCTCTAGAGCAGCTCTGCTGACCTGGTTTCTCTGGCTCTACAGCAGCTCTGCTGACCTGGTTTTCTGGCTCTAGAGCAGCTCTGCTGACCTGGTTCTCTGGCTCTAATGCAGCTCTGTTGACCTGGTTTCTCTGGCTCTACAGCAGCTCTGCTGAACTCGTTCTCTGCCTCTAGAGCAGCTCTGCTGAACTGGTTCTTAGGCTCTAGAGCAGCTCTGCTGGCCCGGTTCTCTGGCTCTAAAGCAGCTCTGCTGACCTGCTTCTCTGGCTCTAAAGCAGCTCTGCTGACCTGGTTCTCTGGTTCTAAAGCGGCTCCGGGTTCTCTGGCTCTAAAGCAGCTCTGCTGACCTGGTTCTAAAGCGACTCTGCTGACATGGTTCTCTCCCTCTAAAGCAGCTCTGCTGATCTGGTTCCCTGGCTCTAAAGCAGCTCTGTTGTCCTGGTTCTCTGGCTCTAGAATAGCTCTGCTGACCTGGTTCTAAGGATCTAGAGCAGCTCTACTGCCCTGGTTCTCTGGCTCAAAAGCAGCTCTGCTGACCTGGTTCAATGGCTCTAAAGCAGCTTTGATGACCTTCTTCTATGGCTCTACAGAAGCTCCACTGAACTGGTTCTCTGCCTCTACAGCAGGTCCGCTAACCTGGTTCTTAGGCTCTAGAGCATCTCTGCTGACCTGGTTCCCAGGCTCTAAAGCTGCTCTGCTGACCTGATTCTCTGGCTCTAGCTCTGCTGGCCTGGTTCTCTGGCTCTAGAGAAGCTCTGCTGACCTGGTTCTTAGGCTCTAGAGCAGCTCTGATGACCTGGTCCTCTGGCTCTAGAGCAGCTCTGCTGACCTGGTTCTCTGGCTCTAAAGCAGCTCTGCTGACCCGGTTCTCTGCTTCTAGAGCAGCTCTGCTGACCTGGTTTCTCTGGCTCTACAGCAGCTCTACTGACCTGGTTCTCTGGTTGTAGAGCAGCTCTGCTGACCTGGTTCTCTGGCTCTAATGCAGCTCTGTTGACCTGGTTTCTCTGTATCTACAGCAGCTCTGCTGACCTGGTTCTCTGCCTCTAAAGCAGCTCCGCTGACCTGGTTCTTAGGCTCTAGAGCAGCTCTGCTGACCTGGTTCTCTGGCTCTAAAGCAGTTCTGCTGACCTGGTTCTCTGGCTCTAAAGCAGCTCTTCTGACCTTGTCCTCTGGCTCTAAAGCGTCTCCGGGTTCTCTGGCTCTAAAGCAGCTCTGCTGACCTGGTTCTCTGGCTCTAAATTGGCTCTGCTGACCTGGTTTTCTGGCTCTAAAGCAGCTTTGCTGACCTGGTTCTTAGGCTCTAGAGAAGCTCTGCTGACCTTGTTCTCTGGCTCTAAAGCGGCTCCGGGTTCTCTGGCTCTAAAGCAGCTCTGCTGACCTGGTTCTCTGGCTCTAAAGTGGCTCTGCTGACCTGGTTCTCTGGCTCTAACGCAGCTTTGCTGACCTCGTTCTTAGGCTCTAGAGAAGCTCTGCTGACCTGGTTCTCTGGCTCTAAAGCAGCTCTGCTGACCTGGTTCTCTGGCTCTAAAGCAGCTCTGCTGACCTGGTTCTCTGGCTCTAAAGCGGCTCCGGGTTCTCTGGCTCTAAAGCAGCTCTGCTGACCTGGTTCTCTGGCTCTAAAGTGGCTCTGCTGACCTGGTTCTGTGGCTCTAAAGCAGCTCTGCTGACCTGATTCTAAAGCGGATCTGCTGACCTGGTTCTCTCCCTCTAAAGCAGCTCTGCTGACCTGGTTCCCTGGCTCTAAAGCAGCTCTGTTGTCCTGGTTCTCAGGCTCTAGAGCAGCTCTGCTGACCTGGTTCTTAGGCTCTAGAGCAGCTCTGCTGCCCTGGTTCTCTGGCTCAAAAGCAGCTCTGCTGACCTGGTTCTATGGCTCTAAAGCAGCTCTGCTGAACTGGTTCTCTGGCTCTACAGAAGCTCTGCTGAACTGGTTCTCTGCCTCTAGAGCAGGTCTGCTTACCTGGTTCTTAGGCTCTAGAGCAGCTCTGCTGACCTGGTTCTCAGGCTCTAAAGCTGCTCTGCAGACCTGGTTCTCTGGCTCTAGCTCTGCTGACCTGGTTCTCTGGCTCTAGAGAAGCTCAGTTGACCTGGTTCTTAGGCTTTAGAGCAGCTCTGATGACCTGGTTCTAAAGCAGGTCTGCTGACCTGGTTCTCTCCCTCTAAAGCAGCCAGCTCTGCTGACCTGGTTCTCTGGCTCTAGAGCAGCTCTGCTGACCTGGTTCTCTGGATCTAGAGCAGCTCTGTTGACTTGGTTCTTAGGCTCTAGAGCAGCTCTGCTGACCTGGTTCTCTGGCTCTAAAGCAGCTCTGCTGAGCTGGTTCGCTGGCTCTAAAGCAGCTCTGCTGACCTGGTTCTCTCCCTCTAAAGCAGCTCTGCTGACCTGGTTCGCTGGCTCTAAAGCAGCTCTGCTGACGTGGTTCTCTCCCTCTTGAGCAGCTCTGCTGACCTGGTTTCTCTGGCTCTACAGCAGCTCTGCTGACCTGGTTCTCTGCCTCTACAGCTGCTCTGCTGACCCGGTTCACTGCCTCTAGAGCAGCTCTACTGACCTGGTTTCTCTGGCTCTACAGCAGCTCTGCTCACCTGGTTTTCTGGCTCTAGAGCAGCTCTGCTGACCTGGTTCTCTGGCTCTAATGCAGCTCTATTGACCTGGTTTCTCTGGCTCTACAGCAGCTCTGCTGAACTCGTTCTCTGCCTCTAGAGTAGCTCTGCTGACCTGGCTCTTAGGCTCTAGAGCAGCTCTGCTGACCCAGTTCTCTGGCTCTAAAGCAGCTCTGCTGACCTGCTTTTCTGGCTCTAAAGCAGCTCTGCTGACCTGCTTCTCTGGCTCTAAGGCGGCTCTGGGTTCTCTGGCTCTAAAGCAGCTCTGCTGGCCTGGTTCTCTGGGTCTTAAGTGGCTCTGCTGACATGGTTCTCTGGCTCTAAAGCAGCTCTGCTGACCTGGTTCTAAAGCGACTCTGCTGACATGGTTCTCTCCCTCTAAAGCAGCTCTGCTGACCTGGTTCCCTGGCTCTAAAGCAGCTCTGTTGTCCTGGTTCTCTGGCTCTAGAACAGCTCTGCTGACCTGGTTCTAAGGCTCTACAGCAGCTCTGCTGCCCTGGTTCTCTGGCTCTAAAGCAGCTCTGCTGACCTGGTTCTCTGGCTCTAAAGCAGCTCTGCTGACCTCGTTCTCTGGCTCTAAAGCGGCTCCGGGTTCTCTGGCTCCAGAGCATCTCTGCTGACCTGGTTCTCAGGCTCTAAATCTACTCTGCTGACCTGATTCTCTGGCTCTAGCTCTGCTGGCCTGGTTCTCTGGCTCTAGAGAAGCTCTGCTGACCTGGTTCTTAGGCTCTAGAGCAGCTCTGATGACCTGGTCCTCTGGCTCTAGAGCAGCTCTGCTGACCTGGTTCTCTGGCTCTAAAGCAGCTCTGTTGACCTGGTTCGCTGGCTTTAAAGCAGCTCTGCTGACCTGGTTCTCTCCCTCTAAAGCAGCTCTGCTGACCTGGTTCTCTGGCTCTAAAACAGCTCTGCTGACGTGGTTCTCTACCTCTTAAACAGCTCTGCTGACCTGGTTTCTCTGGCTCTACAGCAGCTCTGCTGACCTGGTTCTCTGCCTCTACAGCAGCTCTGCTGACCCGGTTCTCTGCCTCTAGAGCAGCTCTGCTGACCTGGTTTCTCGGGCTCTACAGCAGCTCTGCTGACCTGGTTCTCTGGCACTAGAGCAGCTCTGCTGACAGGTTCTCTGGCTCTAAAGCAGCTCTGTTGACCTGGTTTCTCTGGCTCTACAGCAGCTCTGCTGACCTGGTTCTCTGCCTCTAAAGCAGCTCTGCTGACCTGGTTCTTAGGCTCTAGAGCAGCTCTGCTGACCTGGTTCTCAGGCTCTAAAGCTGCTCTGCAGACCTGGTTCTCTGGCTCTAGCTCTGCTGACCTGGTTCTCTGGCTCTAGAGAAGCTCAGTTGACCTGGTTCTTAGGCTCTAGAGCAGCTCTGATGACCTGGTTCTAAAGCAGGTCTGCTGACCTGGTTCTCTCCCTCTAAAGCAGCTCTGCTGACATGGTTCTCTGGCTCTAGAGCAGCTCTGCTGACCTGGTTCTCTGGATCCAGAGCAGCTCTGCTGACTTTGTCCTTAGGCTCTAGACCAGCTCTGCTGACCTGTTTCTCTGGCTCTAAAGCTGCTCTGCTGAGCTGGTTCGCTGGCTATAAAGCAGCTCTGCTGACCTGGTTCTCTCCCTCTAAAGCAGCTCTGCTGACCTGGTTTCTCTGGCTCTAATGTAGCTCTGTTGATCTGGTTTCTCTGGCTCTACAGCAGCTCTGCTGACCTCGTTCTCTGCCTCTAGAGCAGCTCTGCTGACCTGGTTCTTAGGCTCTAGAGCAGTTCTGCTGACCCGGGTCTCTGGCTCTAAAGCAGCTCTGCTGACCTGGTTCTCTGGCTCTAAAGCAGCTCTGCTGACCTCGTTCTCTGGCTCTAAAGCGGCTCCAAGTTCTCTGGCTCTAAAGCAGCTCTGCTGACCTGGTTCCCTGGCTCTAAAGCAGCTCTGTTGTCCTGGTTCTCTGGCTCTAGAACAGCTCTGCTGACCTGGTTCTAAGGCTCTAGAGCAGCTCTGCTGCCCTGGTTCTCTGGCCCAAAAGCCGCTCTGCTGACCTGGTTCAATGGCTCTAAAGCAGCTCTGAGGACCTTGTTCTCTGGCTCTACAGAAGCTCCACTGAACTGGTTCTCTGCCTCTACAGCAGGTCTGCTGACCTGGTTCTTAGGCTCTAGAGCATCTCTGCTGACCTGGTTCTCAGGCTCTAAAGCTGCTCTGCTGACCTGATTCTCTGGCTCTAGCTCTGCTGGCCTGGTTCTCTGGCTCTAGAGAAGCTCTGCTGACCTGGTTCTTAGGCTCTAGAGCAGCTCTGATGACCTGGTCCTCTGGCTCTAGAGCAGCTCTGCTGACCTGGTTCTCTGGCTCTAAAGCAGCTCTGTTGACCTGGTTCGCTGGCTCTAAAGCAGCTCTGCTGACCTGGTTCTCTCCCTCTAAAGCAGCTCTGCTGACCTGGTTTGCTTGGTCTAAAACAGCTCTGCTGACCTGGTTCTCTACCTCTTAAACAGCTCTGCTGACCTGGTTTCTCTGGCTCTATAGCAGCCCTGCTGACCTGGTTCTCTGCCTCTACAGCAGCTCTGCTGACCCGGTTCTCTGCCTCTAGAGCAGCTCTGCTGACCTGGTTTCTCGCGCTCTACAGCAGCTCTGCTGACCTGGTTCTCTGGCTCTAGAGCAGCTCTGCTGACCTGGTTCTCTGGCTCTAATGCAGCTCTGTTGACCTGGTTTCTCTGGCTCTACAGCAGCTCTGCTGACCTGGTTCTCTGCCTCTACAGCAGGTCTGCTGACCTGATTCTTAGGCTCTAGAGCATCTCTGCTGACCTGGTTCTCAGGCTCTAAAGCTGCTCTGCTGACCTGATTCTCTGGCTCTAGCTCTGCTGGCCTGGTTCTCTGGCTCTAGAGAAGCTCTGCTGACCTGGTTCTTAGGCTCTAGAGAAGCTCTGATGACCTGGTCCTCTGGCTCTAGAGCAGCTCTGCTGACCTGGTTCTCTGGCTCTAAAGCAGCTCTGTTGACCTGGTTCGCTGGCTCTAAAGCAGCTCTGCTGACCTTGTTAACTGGCTCTAAAACAGCTCTGCTGACGTGGTTTTCTACCTCTTAAACAGCTCTGCTGACCTGGTTTTTCTGGCTCTACAGCAGCTCTGCTTACCTGGTTCTCTGCCTCTACAGCAGCTCTGCTGACCCGATTCTCTGCCTCTAGAGCAGCTCTGCTGACCTGGTTTCTCGGGCTCTACAGCAGCTCTGCTAACCTGGTTCTCTGGCTCTAGAGCAGCTCTGCTGACCTGGTTCTCTGGCTCTAATGCAGCTCTGTTGACCTGGTTTCTCTGGCTCTACAGCAGCTCTGCTGACCTGGTTCTCTGCCTCTAAAGCAGCTCTCCTGACCTGGTTCTTAGGCTCTGGAGCAGGTCTGCTGATCTGGTTCTTAGGCTCTAGAGCAGCTCTGCTGACCTGGTTCTCAGGCTCTAAAGCTGCTCTGCAGACCTGGTTCTCTGGCTCTAGCTCTGCTGACCTGGTTCTCTGGCTCTAGAGAAGCTCAGTTGACCTGGTTCTTAGGCTCTAGAGCAGCTCTGATGACCTGGTTCTAAAGCAGGTCTGCTGACCTGGTTCTCTCCCTCTAAAGCAGCTCTGCTGACCTGGTTCTCTGGCTCTAGAGCAGCTCTGCTGACCTGGTTCTCTGGATCTAGAGCAGCTCTGTTGACATTGTTCTTAGGCTCTAGAGCAGCTCTGCTGACCTGGTTCAATGGCAATAAAGCAGCTCTGATAACCTTGTTCTCTGGCTCTACAGAAGCTCCACTGAACTGGTTCTCTGCCTTTAGAGCAGGTCTGCTGACCTGGTTCTTAGGCTCTAGAGCATCTCTGCTGACCTGGTTCTCAGGCTCTAAAGCTGCTCTGCTGACTTGATTCTCTGGCTCTAGCTCTGCTGGCCTGGTTCTCTGGCTCTAGAGAAGCTCTGCTGACCTGGTTCTTAGGCTCTAGAGCAGCTCTGATCACCTGGTCCTCTGGCTCTAGAGCAGCTCTGCTGACCTGGTTCTCTGGCTCTAAAGCAGCTCTGTTGACCTGGTTCGCTGGCTCTAAAGCAGCTCTGCTAACTTGGTTCTCTCCCTCTAAAGCAGCTCTGCTGACCTGGTTCACTGGATCTAAAACAGCTCTGCTGACGTGGTTCTCTACCTCTTAAACAGCTCTGCTGACCTGGTTTCTCTGGCTCTACAGCAGCTCTGCTGACCTGGTTCTCTGCCTCTACAGCAGCTCTGCTGACCCGGTTCTCTGCCTCTAGAGCAGCTCTGCTGACCTGGTTTCTTGGGCTCTACAGCAGCTCTGCTGACCTGGTTCTCTGGCTCTAGAGCAGCTCTGCTGACCTGGTTCTCTGGCTCTAATGCAGCTCTGTTGACCTGGTTTCTCTGGCTCTACAGCAGCTCTGCTGACCTGGTTCTCTGCCTCTAAAGCAGCTCTGCTGACCTGGTTCTTAGGCTCTAGAGCAGGTCCGCTGACCTGGTTCTTAGGCTCTAGAGCAGCTCTGCTGACCTGGTTCTCAGGCTCTAAAGCTGCTCTGGAGACCTGGTTCTCTGGCTCTAGCTCTGCTGACCTGGTACTCTGGCTCTAGAGAAGCTCAGTTGACCTGGTTCTCTCCCTCTAAAGCAGCTCTGCTGACCTGGTTCTCTGGCTCTAGAGCAGCTCTGCTGACCTGGTTCTCTGGATCTAGAGCAGCTCTGTTGACTTTGTTCTTAGGCTCTAGAGCAGCTCTGCTGACCTGGTTCAATGGCAATAAAGCAGCTCTGATAACCTTGTTCTCTGGCTCTACAGAAGCTCCACTGAACTGGTTCTCTGCCTCTACAGCAGGTCTGCTGACCTGGTTCTTAGGCTCTAGAGCATCTCTGCTGACCTGTTTCTCAGGCTCTAAAGCTGCTCTGCTGACCTGATTCTCTGGCTCCAGCTCTGCTGGCCTGGTTCTCTTGCTCTAGAGAAGCTCTGTTGACCTGGTTCTTAGGCTCTAGAGCAGCTCTGATCACCTGGTCCTCTGGCTCTAGAGCAGCTCTGCTGACCTGGTTTCTCTGGCTCTAAAATAGCTCTGTTGACCTGGTTCGCTGGCTCTAAAGCAGCTCTGCTGACCTGGTTCTCTCCCTCTAAAGCAGCTCTGCTGACCTGGTTCTCTGGCTCTAAAACAGCTCTGCTGACGTGGTTCTCTACCTCTTAAACAGCTCTGCTGACCTGGTTTCTCTGGCTCTACAGCAGCTCTGCTGACCTGGTTCTCTGCCTCTACAGCAGCTCTGCTGACCCGGTTCTCTGCCTCTAGAGCAGCTCTGCTGACCTGGTTTCTCGGGCTCTACAGCAGCTCTGCTGACCTGGTTCTCTGGCACTAGAGCAGCTCTGCTGACAGGTTCTCTGGCTCTAAAGCAGCTCTGTTGACCTGGTTTCTCTGGCTCTACAGCAGCTCTGCTGACCTGGTTCTCTGCCTCTAAAGCAGCTCTGCTGACCTGGTTCTTAGGCTCTAGAGCAGCTCTGCTGACCTGGTTCTCAGGCTCTAAAGCTGCTCTGCAGACCTGGTTCTCTGGCTCTAGCTCTGCTGACCTGGTTCTCTGGCTCTAGAGAAGCTCAGTTTCCCTGGTTCTTAGGCTCTAGAGCAGCTCTGATGACCTGGTTCTAAAGCAGGTCTGCTGACCTGGTTCTCTCCCTCTAAAGCAGCTCTGCTGACATGGTTCTCTGGCTCTAGAGCAGCTCTGCTGACCTGGTTCTCTGGATCCAGAGCAGCTCTGCTGACTTTGTCCTTAGGCTCTAGACCAGCTCTGCTGACCTGTTTCTCTGGCTCTAAAGCTGCTCTGCTGAGCTGGTTCGCTGGCTATAAAGCAGCTCTGCTGACCTGGTTCTCTCCCTCTAAAGCAGCTCTGCTGACCTGGTTTCTCTGGCTCTAATGTAGCTCTGTTGATCTGGTTTCTCTGGCTCTACAGCAGCTCTGCTGACCTCGTTCTCTGCCTCTAGAGCAGCTCTGCTGACCCGGGTCTCTGGCTCTAAAGCAGCTCTGCTGACCTGCTTCTCTGGGTCTTAAGTGGCTCTGCTGACATGGTTTTCTGGCTCTAAAGCGGCTCCAAGTTCTCTGGCTCTAAAGCAGCTCTGCTGACCTGGTTCACTGGCTCTAAAGCAGCTCTGTTGTCCTGGTTCTCTGGCTCTAGAACAGCTCTGCTGACCTGGTTCTAAGGCTCTAGAGCAGCTCTGCTGCCCTGGTTCTCTGGCCCAAAAGCAGCTCTGCTGACCTGGTTCAATGGCTCTAAAGCAGCTCTGAGGACCTTGTTCTCTGGCTCTACAGAAGCTCCACTGAACTGGTTCTCTGCCTCTACAGCAGGTCTGCTGACCTGGTTCTTAGGCTCTAGAGCATCTCTGCTGACCTGGTTCTCAGGCTCTAAAGCTGCTCTGCTGACCTGATTCTCTGGCTCTAGCTCTGCTGGCCTGGTTCTCTGGCTCTAGAGAAGCTCTGCTGACCTGGTTCTTAGGCTCTAGAGCAGCTCTGATGACCTGGTCCTCTGGCTCTAGAGCAGCTCTGCTGACCTGGTTCTCTGGCTCTAAAGCAGCTCTGTTGACCTGGTTCGCTGGCTCTAAAGCAGCTCTGCTGACCTGGTTCTCTCCCTCTAAAGCAGCTCTGCTGACCTGGTTTGCTTGGTCTAAAACAGCTCTGCTTACCTGGTTCTCTACCTCTTAAACAGTTCTGCTGACCTGGTTTCTCTGGCTCTATAGCAGCCCTGCTGACCTGGTTCTCTGCCTCTACAGCAGCTCTGCTGACCCGGTTCTCTGCCTCTAGAGCAGCTCTGCTGACCTGGTTTCTCGCGCTCTACAGCAGCTCTGCTGACCTGGTTCTCTGGCTCTAGAGCAGCTCTGCTGACCTGGTTCTCTGGCTCTAATGCAGCTCTGTTGACCTGGTTTCTCTGGCTCTACAGCAGCTCTGCTGACCTGGTTCTCTGCCTCTACAGCAGGTCTGCTGACCTGATTCTTAGGCTCTAGAGCATCTCTGCTGACCTGGTTCTCAGGCTCTAAAGCTGCTCTGCTGACCTGATTCTCTGGCTCTAGCTCTGCTGGCCTGGTTCTCTGGCTCTAGAGAAGCTCTGCTGACCTGGTTCTTAGGCTCTAGAGAAGCTCTGATGACCTGGTCCTCTGGCTCTAGAGCAGCTCTGCTGACCTGGTTCTCTGGCTCTAAAGCAGCTCTGTTGACCTGGTTCGCTGACTCTAAAGCAGCTCTGCTGACCTGGTTAACTGGCTCTAAAACAGCTCTGCTGACGTGGTTTTCTACCTCTTAAACAGCTCTGCTGACCTGGTTTTTCTGGCTCTACAGCAGCTCTGCTTACCTGGTTCTCTGCCTCTACAGCAGCTCTGCTGACCCGGTTCTCTGCCTCTAGAGCAGCTCTGCTGACCTGGTTTCTCGGGCTCTACAGCAGCTCTGCTAACCTGGTTCTCTGGCTCTAGAGCAGCTCTGCTGACCTGGTTCTCTGCCTCTAAAGCAGCTCTGCTGACCTGGTTCTCTGGCTCTAGCTCTGCTGACCTGGTTCTCTGGCTCTAGAGAAGCTCAGTTGACCTGGTTCTTAGGCTCTAGAGCAGCTCTGATGACCTGGTTCTAAAGCAGGTCTGCTGACCTGGTTCTCTCCCTCTAAAGCAGCTCTGCTGACCTGGTTCTCTGGCTCTAGAGCAGCTCTGCTGACCTGGTTCTCTGGATCTAGAGCAGCTCTGTTGACATTGTTCTTAGGCTCTAGAGCAGCTCTGCTGACCTGGTTCAATGGCAATAAAGCAGCTCTGATAACCTTGTTCTCTGGCTCTACAGAAGCTCCACTGAACTGGTTCTCTGCCTCTAGAGCAGGTCTGCTGATCTGGTTCTTAGGCTCTAGAGCAGCTCTGCTGACCTGGTTCTCAGGCTCTAAAGCTGCTCTGCAGACCTGGTTCTCTGGCTCTAGCTCTGCTGACCTGGTTCTCTGGCTCTAGAGAAGCTCAGTTGACCTGGTTCTTAGGCTCTAGAGCAGCTCTGATGACCTGGTTCTAAAGCAGGTCTGCTGACCTGGTTCTCTCCCTCTAAAGCAGCTCTGCTGACCTGGTTCTCTGGCTCTAGAGCAGCTCTGCTGACCTGGTTCTCTGGATCTAGAGCAGCTCTGTTGACATTGTTCTTAGGCTCTAGAGCAGCTCTGCTGACCTGGTTCAATGGCAATAAAGCAGCTCTGATAACCTTGTTCTCTGGCTCTACAGAAGCTCCACTGAACTGGTTCTCTGCCTCTAGAGCAGGTCTGCTGACCTGGTTCTTAGGCTCTAGAGCATCTCTGCTGACCTGGTTCTCAGGCTCTAAAGCTGCTCTGCTGACTTGATTCTCTGGCTCTAGCTCTGCTGGCCTGGTTCTCTGGCTCTAGAGAAGCTCTGCTGACCTGGTTCTTAGGCTCTAGAGCAGCTCTGATGACCTGGTCCTCTGGCTCTAGAGCAGCTCTGCTGACCTGGTTCTCTGGCTCTAAAGCAGCTCTGCTGACCTGGTTCAATGGCTCTAAAGCAGCTCTGAGGACCTTGTTCTCTGGCTCTACAGAAGCTCCACTGAACTGGTTCTCTGCCTCTACAGCAGGTCTGCTGACCTGGTTCTTAGGCTCTAGAGCATCTCTGCTGACCTGGTTCTCAGGCTCTAAAGCTGTATCTGCTGACCTGATTCTCTGGCTCTAGCTCTGCTGGCCTGGTTCTCTGGCTCTAGAGAAGCTCTGCTGACCTGGTTCTTAGGCTCTAGAGCAGCTCTGATGACCTGGTCCTCTGGCTCTAGAGCAGCTCTGCTGACCTGGTTCTCTGG
This sequence comes from Triturus cristatus, assembly GCF_964204655.1. Lineage (NCBI taxonomy): Eukaryota > Metazoa > Chordata > Amphibia > Caudata > Salamandridae > Triturus > Triturus cristatus. The sequence continues at coordinate 549,788 of NW_028188130.1, read as the reverse complement.
CTCTAAAGCAGCTCTGTTGACCTGGTTCGCTGGCTCTAAAGCAGCTCTGCTGACCTGGTTCTCTCCCTCTAAAGCAGCTCTGCTGACCTGGTTTGCTTGGTCTAAAACAGCTCTGCTTACCTGGTTCTCTACCTCTTAAACAGTTCTGCTGACCTGGTTTCTCTGGCTCTATAGCAGCCCTGCTGACCTGGTTCTCTGCCTCTACAGCAGCTCTGCTGACCCGGTTCTCTGCCTCTAGAGCAGCTCTGCTGACCTGGTTTCTCGCGCTCTACAGCAGCTCTGCTGACCTGGTTCTCTGGCTCTAGAGCAGCTCTGCTGACCTGGTTCTCTGGCTCTAATGCAGCTCTGTTGACCTGGTTTCTCTGGCTCTACAGCAGCTCTGCTGACCTGGTTCTCTGCCTCTACAGCAGGTCTGCTGACCTGATTCTTAGGCTCTAGAGCATCTCTGCTGACCTGGTTCTCAGGCTCTAAAGCTGCTCTGCTGACCTGATTCTCTGGCTCTAGCTCTGCTGGCCTGGTTCTCTGGCTCTAGAGAAGCTCTGCTGACCTGGTTCTTAGGCTCTAGAGAAGCTCTGATGACCTGGTCCTCTGGCTCTAGAGCAGCTCTGCTGACCTGGTTCTCTGGCTCTAAAGCAGCTCTGTTGACCTGGTTCGCTGGCTCTAAAGCAGCTCTGCTGACCTGGTTAACTGGCTCTAAAACAGCTCTGCTGACGTGGTTTTCTACCTCTTAAACAGCTCTGCTGACCTGGTTTTTCTGGCTCTACAGCAGCTCTGCTTACCTGGTTCTCTGCCTCTACAGCAGCTCTGCTGACCCGGTTCTCTGCCTCTAGAGCAGCTCTGCTGACCTGGTTTCTCGGGCTCTACAGCAGCTCTGCTAACCTGGTTCTCTGGCTCTAGAGCAGCTCTGCTGACCTGGTTCTCTGGCTCAAATGCAGCTCTGTTGACCTGGTTTCTCTGGCTCTACAGCAGCTCTGCTGACCTGGTTCTCTGCCTCTAAAGCAGCTCTGCTGACCTGGTTCTTAGGCTCTGGAGCAGGTCTGCTGATCTGGTTCTTAGGCTCTAGAGCAGCTCTGCTGACCTGGTTCTCAGGCTCTAAAGCTGCTCTGCAGACCTGGTTCTCTGGCTCTAGCTCTGCTGACCTGGTTCTCTGGCTCTAGAGAAGCTCAGTTGACCTGGTTCTTAGGCTCTAGAGCAGCTCTGATGACCTGGTTCTAAAGCAGGTCTGCTGACCTGGTTCTCTCCCTCTAAAGCAGCTCTGCTGACCTGGTTCTCTGGCTCTATAGCAGCTCTGCTGACCTGGTTCTCTGGATCTAGAGCAGCTCTGTTGACATTGTTCTTAGGCTCTAGAGCAGCTCTGCTGACCTGGTTCAATGGCAATAAAGCAGCTCTGATAACCTTGTTCTCTGGCTCTACAGAAGCTCCACTGAACTGGTTCTCTGCCTCTAGAGCAGGTCTGCTGACCTGGTTCTTAGGCTCTAGAGCATCTCTGCTGACCTGGTTCTCAGGCTCTAAAGCTGCTCTGCTGACTTGATTCTCTGGCTCTAGCTCTGCTGGCCTGGTTCTCTGGCTCTAGAGAAGCTCTGCCGACCTGGTTCTTAGGCTCTAGAGCAGCTCTGATCACCTGGTCCTCTGGCTCTAGAGCAGCTCTGCTGACCTGGTTCTCTGGCTCTAAAGCAGCTCTGTTGACCTGGTTCGCTGGCTCTAAAGCAGCTCTGCTAACTTGGTTCTCTCCCTCTAAAGCAGCTCTGCTGACATGGTTCACTGGATCTAAAACAGCTCTGCTGACGTGGTTCTCTACCTCTTAAACAGCTCTGCTGACCTGGTTTCTCTGGCTCTACAGCAGCTCTGCTGACCTGGTTCTCTGCCTCTACAGCAGCTCTGCTGACCCGGTTCTCTGCCTCTAGAGCAGCTCTGCTGACCTGGTTTCTTGGGCTCTACAGCATCTCTGCTGACCTGGTTCTCTGGCTCTAGAGCAGCTCTGCTGACCTGGTTCTCTGGCTCTAATGCAGCTCTGTTGACCTGGTTTCTCTGGCTCTACAGCAGCTCTGCTGACCTGGTTCTTAGGCTCTAGAGCAGGTCTGCTGACCTGGTTCTTAGGCTCTAGAGCAGCTCTGCTGACCTGGTTCTCAGGCTCTAAAGCTGCTCTGCAGACCTGGTTCTCTGGCTCTAGCTCTGCTGACCTGGTACTCTGGCTTGAGAGAAGCTCAGTTGACCTGGTTCTCTCCCTCTAAAGCAGCTCTGCTGACCTGGTTCTCTGGCTCTAGAGCAGCTCTGCTGACCTGGTTCTCTGGATCTAGAGCAGCTCTGTTGACTTTGTTCTTAGGCTCTAGAGCAGCTCTGCTGACCTGGTTCAATGGCAATAAAGCAGCTCTGATAACCTTGTTCTCTGGCTCTACAGAAGCTCCACTGAACTGGTTCTCTGCCTCTACAGCAGGTCTGCTGACCTGGTTCTTAGGCTCTAGAGCATCTCTGCTGACCTGGTTCTCAGGCTCTAAAGCTGCTCTGCTGACCTGATTCTCTGGCTCTAGCTCTGCTGGCCTGGTTCTCTCGCTCTAGAGAAGCTCTGCTGACCTGGTTCTTAGGCTCTAGAGCAGCTCTGATCACCTGGTCCTCTGGCTCTAGAGCAGCTCTGCTGACCTGGTTCTTAGGCTCTAGAGCAGGTCTGCTGACCTGGTTCTTAGGCTCTAGAGCAGCTCTGCTGACCTGGTTCTCAGGCTCTAAAGCTGCTCTGCAGACCTGGTTCTCTGGCTCTAGCTCTGCTGACCTGGTACTCTGGCTCTAGAGAAGCTCAGTTGACCTGGTTCTCTCCCTCTAAAGCAGCTCTGCTGACCTGGTTCTCTGGCTCTAGAGCAGCTCTGCTGACCTGGTTCTCTGGATCTAGAGCAGCTCTGTTGACTTTGTTCTTAGGCTCTAGAGCTGCTCTGCTGACCTGGTTCAATGGCAATAAAGCAGCTCTGATAACCTTGTTCTCTGGCTCTACAGAAGCTCCACTGAACTGGTTCTCTGCCTCTACAGCAGGTCTGCTGACCTGGTTCTTAGGCTCTAGAGCATCTCTGCTGACCTGGTTCTCAGGCTCTAAAGCTGCTCTGCTGACCTGATTCTCTGGCTCTAGCTCTGCTGGCCTTGTTCTCTCGCTCTAGAGAAGCTCTGCTGACCTGGTTCTTAGGCTCTAGAGCAGCTCTGATCACCTGGTCCTCTGGCTCTAGAGCAGCTCTGCTGACCTGGTTTCTCTGGCTCTAAAATAGCTCTGTTGACCTGGTTCGCTGGCTCTAAAGCAGCTCTGCTGACCTGGTTCTCTCCCTCTAAAGCAGCTCTGCTGACCTGGTTCACTGGCTCTAAAACAGCTCTGCTGACGTGGTTCTCTACCTCTTAAACAGCTCTGCTGACCTGGTTTCTCTGGCTTTACAGCAGCTCTGCTGACCTGGTTCTCTGCCTCTACAGCAGCTCTGCTGACCCGGTTCTCTGCCTCTAGAGCAGCTCTGCTGACCTGGTTTCTTGGGCTCTACAGCAGCTCTGCTGGCCTGGTTCTCTGGCTCTAGAGCAGCTCTGCTGACCTGGTTCTCTGGCTCTAATGCAGCTCTGTTGACCTGGTTTCTCTGGCTCTACAGCAGCTCTGCTGACCTGGTTCTCTGCCTCTAAAGCAGCTCTGCTGACCTGGTTCTTAGGCTCTAGAGCAGGTCTGCTGACCTGGTTCTTAGGCTCTAGAGCAGCTCTGCTGACCTGGTTCTCAGGCTCTAAAGCTGCTCTGCAGACCTGGTTCTCTGGCTCTAGCTCTGCTGACCTGGTTCTCTGGCTCTAGAGAAGCTCAGTTGACCTGGTTCTTAGGCTCTAGAGCAGCTCTGATGACCTGGTTCTAAAGCAGGTCTGCTGACCTGGTTCTCTCCCTCTAAAGCAGCTCTGCTGACCTGGTTCTAAAGCAGGTCTGCTGACCTGGTTCTCTCCCTCTAAAGCAGCTCTGCTGACCTGATTCTCTGGCTCTAGCTCTGCTGGCCTGGTTCTCTGGCTCTAGAGAATCTCTGCTGACCTGGTTTCTCTGGCTCTAAAATAGCTCTGTTGACCTGGTTCGCTGGCTCTAAAGCAGCTCTGCTGACCTGGTTCTCTCCCTCTAAAGCAGCTCTGCTGACCTGGTTCTCTGGCTCTAAAACAGCTCTGCTGACGTGGTTCTCTACCTCTTAAACAGCTCTGCTGACCTGGTTTCTCTGGCTCTACAGCAGCTCTGCTGACCTGGTTCTCTGCCTCTACAGCAGCTCTGCTGACCCGGTTCTCTGCCTCTAGAGCAGCTCTGCTGACCTGGTTTCTCGGGCTCTACAGCAGCTCTGCTGACCTGGTTCTCTGGCACTAGAGCAGCTCTGCTGACAGGTTCTCTGGCTCTAAAGCAGCTCTGTTGACCTGGTTTCTCTGGCTCTACAGCAGCTCTGCTGACCTGGTTCTCTGCCTCTAAAGCAGCTCTGCTGACCTGGTTCTTAGGCTCTAGAGCAGCTCTGCTGACCTGGTTCTCAGGCTCTAAAGCTGCTCTGCAGACCTGGTTCTCTGGCTCTAGCTCTGCTGACCTGGTTCTCTGGCTCTAGAGAAGCTCAGTTTCCCTGGTTCTTAGGCTCTAGAGCAGCTCTGATGACCTGGTTCTAAAGCAGGTCTGCTGACCTGGTTCTCTCCCTCTAAAGCAGCTCTGCTGACATGGTTCTCTGGCTCTAGAGCAGCTCTGCTGACCTGGTTCTCTGGATCCAGAGCAGCTCTGCTGACTTTGTCCTTAGGCTCTAGACCAGCTCTGCTGACCTGTTTCTCTGGCTCTAAAGCTGCTCTGCTGAGCTGGTTCGCTGGCTATAAAGCAGCTCTGCTGACCTGGTTCTCTCCCTCTAAAGCAGCTCTGCTGACCTGGTTTCTCTGGCTCTAATGTAGCTCTGTTGATCTGGTTTCTCTGGCTCTACAGCAGCTCTGCTGACCTCGTTCTCTGCCTCTAGAGCAGCTCTGCTGACCTGGTTCTTAGGCTCTAGAGCAGCTCTGCTGACCCGGGTCTCTGGCTCTAAAGCAGCTCTGCTGACCTGCTTCTCTGGGTCTTAAGTGGCTCTGCTGACATGGTTTTCTGGCTCTAAAGCGGCTCCAAGTTCTCTGGCTCTAAAGCAGCTCTGCTGACCTGGTTCACTGGCTCTAAAGCAGCTCTGTTGTCCTGGTTCTCTGGCTCTAGAACAGCTCTGCTGACCTGGTTCTAAGGCTCTAGAGCAGCTCTGCTGCCCTGGTTCTCTGGCCCAAAAGCAGCTCTGCTGACCTGGTTCAATGGCTCTAAAGCAGCTCTGAGGACCTTGTTCTCTGGCTCTACAGAAGCTCCACTGAACTGGTTCTCTGCCTCTACAGCAGGTCTGCTGACCTGGTTCTTAGGCTCTAGAGCATCTCTGCTGACCTGGTTCTCAGGCTCTAAAGCTGCTCTGCTGACCTGATTCTCTGGCTCTAGCTCTGCTGGCCTGGTTCTCTGGCTCTAGAGAAGCTCTGCTGACCTGGTTCTTAGGCTCTAGAGCAGCTCTGATGACCTGGTCCTCTGGCTCTAGAGCAGCTCTGCTGACCTGGTTCTCTGGCTCTAAAGCAGCTCTGTTGACCTGGTTCGCTGGCTCTAAAGCAGCTCTGCTGACCTGGTTCTCTCCCTCTAAAGCAGCTCTGCTGACCTGGTTTGCTTGGTCTAAAACAGCTCTGCTGACCTGGTTCTCTACCTCTTAAACAGTTCTGCTGACCTGGTTTCTCTGGCTCTATAGCAGCCCTGCTGACCTGGTTCTCTGCCTCTACAGCAGCTCTGCTGACCCGGTTCTCTGCCTCTAGAGCAGCTCTGCTGACCTGGTTTCTCGCGCTCTACAGCAGCTCTGCTGACCTGGTTCTCTGGCTCTAGAGCAGCTCTGCTGACCTGGTTCTCTGGCTCTAATGCAGCTCTGTTGACCTGGTTTCTCTGGCTCTACAGCAGCTCTGCTGACCTGGTTCTCTGCCTCTACAGCAGGTCTGCTGACCTGATTCTTAGGCTCTAGAGCATCTCTGCTGACCTGGTTCTCAGGCTCTAAAGCTGCTCTGCTGACCTGATTCTCTGGCTCTAGCTCTGCTGGCCTGGTTCTCTGGCTCTAGAGAAGCTCTGCTGACCTGGTTCTTAGGCTCTAGAGAAGCTCTGATGACCTGGTCCTCTGGCTCTAGAGCAGCTCTGCTGACCTGGTTCTCTGGCTCTAAAGCAGCTCTGTTGACCTGGTTCGCTGGCTCTAAAGCAGCTCTGCTGACCTGGTTAACTGGCTCTAAAACAGCTCTGCTGACGTGGTTTTCTACCTCTTAAACAGCTCTGCTGACCTGGTTTTTCTGGCTCTACAGCAGCTCTGCTTACCTGGTTCTCTGCCTCTACAGCAGCTCTGCTGACCCGGTTCTCTGCCTCTAGAGCAGCTCTGCTGACCTGGTTTCTCGGGCTCTACAGCAGCTCTGCTAACCTGGTTCTCTGGCTCTAGAGCAGCTCTGCTGACCTGGTTCTCTGGCTCAAATGCAGCTCTGTTGACCTGGTTTCTCTGGCTCTACAGCAGCTCTGCTGACCTGGTTCTCTGCCTCTAAAGCAGCTCTGCTGACCTGGTTCTTAGGCTCTGGAGCAGGTCTGCTGATCTGGTTCTTAGGCTCTAGAGCAGCTCTGCTGACCTGGTTCTCAGGCTCTAAAGCTGCTCTGCAGACCTGGTTCTCTGGCTCTAGCTCTGCTGACCTGGTTCTCTGGCTCTAGAGAAGCTCAGTTGACCTGGTTCTTAGGCTCTAGAGCAGCTCTGATGACCTGGTTCTAAAGCAGGTCTGCTGACCTGGTTCTCTCCCTCTAAAGCAGCTCTGCTGACCTGGTTCTCTGGCTCTAGAGCAGCTCTGCTGACCTGGTTCTCTGGATCTAGAGCAGCTCTGTTGACATTGTTCTTAGGCTCTAGAGCAGCTCTGCTGACCTGGTTCAATGGCAATAAAGCAGCGCTGATAACCTTGTTCTCTGGCTCTACAGAAGCTCCACTGAACTGGTTCTCTGCCTCTAGAGCAGGTCTGCTGACCTGGTTCTTAGGCTCTAGAGCATCTCTGCTGACCTGGTTCTCAGGCTCTAAAGCTGCTCTGCTGACTTGATTCTCTGGCTCTAGCTCTGCTGGCCTGGTTCTCTGGCTCTAGAGAAGCTCTGCTGACCTGGTTCTTAGGCTCTAGAGCAGCTCTGATCACCTGGTCCTCTGGCTCTAGAGCAGCTCTGCTGACCTGGTTCTCTGGCTCTAAAGCAGCTCTGTTGACCTGGTTCGCTGGCTCTAAAGCAGCTCTGCTAACTTGGTTCTCTCCCTCTAAAGCAGCTCTGCTGACATGGTTCACTGGATCTAAAACAGCTCTGCTGACGTGGTTCTCTACCTCTTAAACAGCTCTGCTGACCTGGTTTCTCTGGCTCTACAGCAGCTCTGCTGACCTGGTTCTCTGCCTCTACAGCAGCTCTGCTGACCCGGTTCTCTGCCTCTAGAGCAGCTCTGCTGACCTGGTTTCTTGGGCTCTACAGCATCTCTGCTGACCTGGTTCTCTGGCTCTAGAGCAGCTCTGCTGACCTGGTTCTCTGGCTCTAATGCAGCTCTGTTGACCTGGTTTCTCTGGCTCTACAGCAGCTCTGCTGACCTGGTTCTTAGGCTCTAGAGCAGGTCTGCTGACCTGGTTCTTAGGCTCTAGAGCAGCTCTGCTGACCTGGTTCTCAGGCTCTAAAGCTGCTCTGCAGACCTGGTTCTCTGGCTCTAGCTCTGCTGACCTGGTACTCTGGCTCTAGAGAAGCTCAGTTGACCTGGTTCTCTCCCTCTAAAGCAGCTCTGCTGACCTGGTTCTCTGGCTCTAGAGCAGCTCTGCTGACCTGGTTCTCTGGATCTAGAGCATCTCTGTTGACTTTGTTCTTAGGCTCTAGAGCAGCTCTGCTGACCTGGTTCAATGGCAATAAAGCAGCTCTGATAACCTTGTTCTCTGGCTCTACAGAAGCTCCACTGAACTGGTTCTCTGCCTCTACAGCAGGTCTGCTGACCTGGTTCTTAGGCTCTAGAGCATCTCTGCTGACCTGGTTCTCAGGCTCTAAAGCTGCTCTGCTGACCTGATTCTCTGGCTCTAGCTCTGCTGGCCTGGTTCTCTCGCTCTAGAGAAGCTCTGCTGACCTGGTTCTTAGGCTCTAGAGCAGCTCTGATCACCTGGTCCTCTGGCTCTAGAGCAGCTCTGCTGACCTGGTTCTTAGGCTCTAGAGCAGGTCTGCTGACCTGGTTCTTAGGCTCTAGAGCAGCTCTGCTGACCTGGTTCTCAGGCTCTAAAGCTGCTCTGCAGACCTGGTTCTCTGGCTCTAGCTCTGCTGACCTGGTACTCTGGCTCTAGAGAAGCTCAGTTGACCTGGTTCTCTCCCTCTAAAGCAGCTCTGCTGACCTGGTTCTCTGGCTCTAGAGCAGCTCTGCTGACCTGGTTCTCTGGATCTAGAGCAGCTCTGTTGACTTTGTTCTTAGGCTCTAGAGCAGCTCTGCTGACCTGGTTCAATGGCAATAAAGCAGCTCTGATAACCTTGTTCTCTGGCTCTACAGAAGCTCCACTGAACTGGTTCTCTGCCTCTACAGCAGGTCTGCTGACCTGGTTCTTAGGCTCTAGAGCATCTCTGCTGACCTGGTTCTCAGGCTCTAAAGCTGCTCTGCTGACCTGATTCTCTGGCTCTAGCTCTGCTGGCCTGGTTCTCTCGCTCTAGAGAAGCTCTGCTGACCTGGTTCTTAGGCTCTAGAGCAGCTCTGATCACCTGGTCCTCTGGCTCTAGAGCAGCTCTGCTGACCTGGTTTCTCTGGCTCTAAAATAGCTCTGTTGACCTGGTTCGCTGGCTCTAAAGCAGCTCTGCTGACCTGGTTCTCTCCCTCTAAAGCAGCTCTGCTGACCTGGTTCACTGGCTCTAAAACAGCTCTGCTGACGTGGTTCTCTACCTCCTAAACAGCTCTGCTGACCTGGTTTCTCTGGCTTTACAGCAGCTCTGCTGACCTGGTTCTCTGCCTCTACAGCAGCTCTGCTGACCCGGTTCTCTGCCTCTAGAGCAGCTCTGCTGACCTGGTTTCTTGGGCTCTACAGCAGCTCTGCTGGCCTGGTTCTCTGGCTCTAGAGCAGCTCTGCTGACCTGGTTCTCTGGCTCTAATGCAGCTCTCTTGACCTGGTTTCTCTGGCTCTACAGCAGCTCTGCTGACCTGGTTCTCTGCCTCTAAAGCAGCTCTGCTGACCTGGTTCTTAGGCTCTAGAGCAGGTCTGCTGACCTGGTTCTTAGGCTCTAGAGCAGCTCTGCTGACCTGGTTCTCAGGCTCTAAAGCTGCTCTGCAGACCTGGTTCTCTGGCTCTAGCTCTGCTGACCTGGTTCTCTGGCTCTAGAGAAGCTCAGTTGACCTGGTTCTTAGGCTCTAGAGCAGCTCTGATGACCTGGTTCTAAAGCAGGTCTGCTGACCTGGTTCTCTCCCTCTAAAGCAGCTCTGCTGACCTGGTTCTAAAGCAGGTCTGCTGACCTGGTTCTCTCCCTCTAAAGCAGCTCTGCTGACCTGATTCTCTGGCTCTAGCTCTGCTGGCCTGGTTCTCTGGCTCTAGAGAATCTCTGCTGACCTGGTTCTCTGGCTCTAAAGCAGCTCCGCTGACCCGGTTCTCTGCTTCTAGAGCAGCTCTGCTGACCTGGTTTCTCTGGCTCTACAGCAGCTCTACTGACCTGGTTCTCTGGTTCTAGAGCAGCTCTGCTGACCTGGTTCTCTGGCTCTAATGCAGCTCTGTTGACCTGGTTTCTCTGTATATACAGCAGCTCTGCTGACCTGGTTCTCTGCCTCTAAAGCAGCTCTGCTGACCTGGTTCTTAGGCTCTAGAGCAGCTCTGCTGACCTGGTTCTCTGGCTCTTAAGCAGTTCTGCTGACCTGGTTCTCTGGCTCTAAAGCAGCTCTTCTGACCTTGTCCTCTGGCTCTAAAGCGGCTCCGGGTTCTCTGGCTCTAAAGCAGCTCTGCTGACCTGGTTCTCTGGCTCTAAATTAGCTCTGCTGACCTGGTTCTCTGGCTCTAAAGCAGCTTTGCTGACCTGGTTCTTAGGCTCTAGAGAAGCTCTGCTGAACTTGTTCTCTGGCTCTAACGCGGCTCCGGGTTCTCTGGCTCTAAAGCAGCTCTGCTGACCTGGTTCTCTGGCTCTAAAGTGGCTCTGCTGACCTGGTTCTCTGGCTCTAAAGCAGCTTTGCTGACCTCGTTCTTAGGCTCTAGAGAAGCTCTGCTGACCTGGTTCTCTGGCTCTAAAGCAGCTCTGCTGACCTGGTTCTCTGGCTCTAAAGCAGCTCTGCTGACCTGGTTCTCTGGCTCTAAAGCGGCTCCGGGTTCTCTGGCTCTAAAGCAGCTCTGCTGACCTGCTTCTCTGGCTCTAAAGTGGCTCTGCTGACCTGGTTCTGTGGCTCTAAAGCAGCTCTGCTGACCTGGTTCTCTCCCTCTAAAGTAGCTCTGCTGACCTGGTTCGCTGGCTCTAAAGCAGCCCTGCTGACGTGGTTCTCTCCCTCTTAAGCAGCTCTGCTGACCTGGTTTCTCTGGCTCTACAGCAGCTCTGCTGACCTGCTTCTCTGCCTTTACAGCAGCTCTGCTGACCCGGTTCTCTGCCTCTAGAGCAGCTCTGCTGACCTGGTTTCTCTGGCTCTACAGCAGCTCTGCTGACCTGGTTTTCTGGCTCTAGAGCAGCTCTGCTGACCTGGTTCTCTGGCTCTAATGCAGCTCTGTTGACCTGGTTTCTCTGGCTCTACAGCAGCTCTGCTGAACTCGTTCTCTGCCTCTAGAGCAGCTCTGCTGAACTGGTTCTTAGGCTCTAGAGCAGCTCTGCTGGCCCGGTTCTCTGGCTCTAAAGCAGCTCTGATGACCTGCTTCTCTGGCTCTAAAGCAGCTCTGCTGACCTGGTTCTCTGGTTCTAAAGCGGCTCCGGGTTCTCTGGCTCTAAAGCAGCTCTGCTGACCTGGTTCTAAAGCGACTCTGCTGACATGGTTCTCTCCCTCTAAAGCAGCTCTGCTGATCTGGTTCCCTGGCTCTAAAGCAGCTCTGTTGTCCTGGTTCTCAGGCTCTAGAGCAGCTCTGCTGACCTGGTTCTTAGGCTCTAGAGCAGCTCTGCTGCCCTGGTTCTCTGGCTCAAAAGCAGCTCTGCTGACCTGGTTCTATGGCTCTAAAGCAGCTCTGCTGAACTGGTTCTCTGGCTCTACAGAAGCTCTGCTGAACTGGTTCTCTGCCTCTAGAGCAGGTCTGCTTACCTGGTTCTTAGGCTCTAGAGCAGCTCTGCTGACCTGGTTCTCATGCTCTAAAGCTGCTCTGCAGACCTGGTTCTCTGGCTCTAGCTCTGCTGACCTGGTTCTCTGGCTCTAGAGAAGCTCAGTTGACCTGGTTCTTAGGCTCTAGAGCAGCTCTGATGACCTGGTTCTAAAGCAGGTCTGCTGACCTGGTTCTCTCCCTCTAAAGCAGCTCTGCTGACCTGGTTCTCTGGCTCTAGAGCAGCTCTGCTGACCTGGTTCTCTGGATCTAGAGCAGCTCTGTTGACTTGGTTCTTAGGCTCTAGAGCAGCTCTGCTGACCTGGTTCTCTGGCTCTAAAGCAGCTCTGCTGAGCTGGTTCGCTGGCTCTAAAGCAGCTCTGCTGACCTGGTTCTCTCCCTCTAAAGCAGCTCTGCTGACCTGGTTCGCTGGCTCTAAAGCAGCTCTGCTGACGTGGTTCTCTCCCTCTTAAGCAGCTCTGCTGACCTGGTTTCTCTGGCTCTACAGCAGCTCTGCTGACCTGGTTCTCTGCCTCTACAGCTGCTCTGCTGACCCGGTTCTCTGCCTCTAGAGCAGCTCTACTGACCTGGTTTCTCTGGCTCTACAGCAGCTCTGCTGACCTGGTTTTCTGGCTCTAGAGCAGCTCTGCTGACCTGGTTCTCTGGCTCTAATGCAGCTCTATTGACCTGGTTTCTCTGGCTCTACAGCAGCTCTGCTGAACTCGTTCTCTGCCTCTAGAGTAGCTCTGCTGACCTGGCTCTTAGGCTCTAGAGCAGCTCTGCTGACCCAGTTCTCTGGCTCTAAAGCAGCTCTGCTGACCTGCTTTTCTGGCTCTAAAGCAGCTCTGCTGACCTGCTTCTCTGGCTCTAAGGCGGCTCCGGGTTCTCTGGCTCTAAAGCAGCTCTGCTGGCCTGGTTCTCTGGGTCTTAAGTGGCTCTGCTGACATGGTTCTCTGGCTCTAAAGCAGCTCTGCTGACCTGGTTCTAAAGCGACTCTGCTGACATGGTTCTCTCCCTCTAAAGCAGCTCTGCTGACCTGGTTCCCTGGCTCTAAAGCAGCTCTGTTGTCCTGGTTCTCTGGCTCTAGAACAGCTCTGCTGACCTGGTTCTAAGGCTCTACAGCAGCTCTGCTGCCCTGGTTCTCTGGCTCTAAAGCAGCTCTGCTGACCTGGTTCTCTGGCTCTAAAGCAGCTCTGCTGACCTCGTTCTCTGGCTCTAAAGCGGCTCCGGGTTCTCTGGCTCCAGAGCATCTCTGCTGACCTGGTTCTCAGGCTCTAAAGCTGCTCTGCTGACCTGATTCTCTGGCTCTAGCTCTGCTGGCCTGGTTCTCTGGCTCTAGAGAAGCTCTGCTGACCTGGTTCTTAGGCTCTAGAGCAGCTCTGATGACCTGGTCCTCTGGCTCTAGAGCAGCTCTGCTGACCTGGTTCTCTGGCTCTAAAGCAGCTCTGTTGACCTGGTTCGCTGGCTTTAAAGCAGCTCTGCTGACCTGGTTCTCTCCCTCTAAAGCAGCTCTGCTGACCTGGTTTCTCTGGCTCTACAGCAGCTCTGCTGACCTGGTTCTCTGCCTCTACAGCAGCTCTGCTGACCCGGTTCTCTGCCTGTAGAGCAGCTCTGCTGACCTGGTTTCTCGGGCTCTACAGCAGCTCTGCTGACCTGGTTCTCCGGCACTAGAGCAGCTCTGCTGACAGGTTCTCTGGCTCTAAAGCAGCTCTGTTGACCTGGTTTCTCTGGCTCTACAGCAGCTCTGCTGACCTGGTTCTCTGCCTCTAAAGCAGCTCTGCTGACCTGGTTCTTAGGCTCTAGAGCAGCTCTGCTGACCTGGTTCTCAGGCTCTAAAGCTGCTCTGCAGACCTGGTTCTCTGGCTCTAGCTCTGCTGACCTGGTTCTCTGGCTCTAGAGAAGCTCAGTTGACCTGGTTCTTAGGCTCTAGAGCAGCTCTGATGACCTGGTTCTAAAGCAGGTCTGCTGACCTGGTTCTCTCCCTCTAAAGCAGCTCTGCTGACATGGTTCTCTGGCTCTAGAGCAGCTCTGCTGACCTGGTTCTCTGGATCCAGAGCAGCTCTGCTGACTTTGTCCTTAGGCTCTAGACCAGCTCTGCTGACCTGTTTCTCTGGCTCTAAAGCTGCTCTGCTGAGCTGGTTCGCTGGCTATAAAGCAGCTCTGCTGACCTGGTTCTCTCCCTCTAAAGCAGCTCTGCTGACCTGGTTTCTCTGGCTCTAATGTAGCTCTGTTGATCTGGTTTCTCTGGCTCTGCAGCAGCTCTGCTGAGCTGGTTCGCTGGCTCTAAAGCAGCTCTGCTGACCTGGTTCTCTCCCTCTAAAGCAGCTCTGCTGACCTGGTTCGCTGGCTCTAAAGCAGCTCTGCTGACGTGGTTCTCTCCCTCTTAAGCAGCTCTGCTGACCTGGTTTCTCTGGCTCTACAGCAGCTCTGCTGACCTGGTTCTCTGCCTCTACAGCTGCTCTGCTGACCCGGTTCTCTGCCTCTAGAGCAGCTCTACTGACCTGGTTTCTCTGGCTCTACAGCAGCTCTGCTGACCTGGTTTTCTGGCTCTAGAGCAGCTCTGCTGACCTGGTTCTCTGGCTCTAATGCAGCTCTATTGACCTGGTTTCTCTGGCTCTACAGCAGCTCTGCTGAACTCGTTCTCTGCCTCTAGAGTAGCTCTGCTGACCTGGCTCTTAGGCTCTAGAGCAGCTCTGCTGACCCAGTTCTCTGGCTCTAAAGCAGCTCTGCTGACCTGCTTTTCTGGCTCTAAAGCAGCTCTGCTGACCTGCTTCTCTGGCTCTAAGGCGGCTCCGGGTTCTCTGGCTCTAAAGCAGCTCTGCTGGCCTGGTTCTCTGGGTCTTAAGTGGCTCTGCTGACATGGTTCTCTGGCTCTAAAGCAGCTCTGCTGACCTGGTTCTAAAGCGACTCTGCTGACATGGTTCTCTCCCTCTAAAGCAGCTCTGCTGACCTGGTTCCCTGGCTCTAAAGCAGCTCTGTTGTCCTGGTTCTCTGGCTCTAGAACAGCTCTGCTGACCTGGTTCTAAGGCTCTACAGCAGCTCTGCTGCCCTGGTTCTCTGGCTCTAAAGCAGCTCTGCTGACCTGGTTCTCTGGCTCTAAAGCAGCTCTGCTGACCTCGTTCTCTGGCTCTAAAGCGGCTCTGGGTTCTCTGGCTCCAGAGCATCTCTGCTGACCTGGTTCTCAGGCTCTAAAGCTGCTCTGCTGACCTGATTCTCTGGCTCTAGCTCTGCTGGCCTGGTTCTCTGGCTCTAGAGAAGCTCTGCTGACCTGGTTCTTAGGCTCTAGAGCAGCTCTGATGACCTGGTCCTCTGGCTCTAGAGCAGCTCTGCTGACCTGGTTCTCTGGCTCTAAAGCAGCTCTGTTGACCTGGTTCGCTGGCTTTAAAGCAGCTCTGCTGACCTGGTTCTCTCCCTCTAAAGCAGCTCTGCTGACCTGGTTCTCTGGCTCTAAAACAGCTCTGCTGACGTGGTTCTCTACCTCTTAAACAGCTCTGCTGACCTGGTTTCTCTGGCTCTACAGCAGCTCTGCTGACCTGGTTCTCTGCCTCTACAGCAGCTCTGCTGACCCGGTTCTCTGCCTGTAGAGCAGCTCTGCTGACCTGGTTTCTCGGGCTCTACAGCAGCTCTGCTGACCTGGTTCTCCGGCACTAGAGCAGCTCTGCTGACAGGTTCTCTGGCTCTAAAGCAGCTCTGTTGACCTGGTTTCTCTGGCTCTACAGCAGCTCTGCTGACCTGGTTCTCTGCCTCTAAAGCAGCTCTGCTGACCTGGTTCTTAGGCTCTAGAGCAGCTCTGCTGACCTGGTTCTCAGGCTCTAAAGCTGCTCTGCAGACCTGGTTCTCTGGCTCTAGCTCTGCTGACCTGGTTCTCTGGCTCTAGAGAAGCTCAGTTGACCTGGTTCTTAGGCTCTAGAGCAGCTCTGATGACCTGGTTCTAAAGCAGGTCTGCTGACCTGGTTCTCTCCCTCTAAAGCAGCTCTGCTGACATGGTTCTCTGGCTCTAGAGCAGCTCTGCTGACCTGGTTCTCTGGATCCAGAGCAGCTCTGCTGACTTTGTCCTTAGGCTCTAGACCAGCTCTGCTGACCTGTTTCTCTGGCTCTAAAGCTGCTCTGCTGAGCTGGTTCGCTGGCTATAAAGCAGCTCTGCTGACCTGGTTCTCTCCCTCTAAAGCAGCTCTGCTGACCTGGTTTCTCTGGCTCTAATGTAGCTCTGTTGATCTGGTTTCTCTGGCTCTGCAGCAGCTCTGCTGACCTCGTTCTCTGTCTCTAGAGCAGCTCTGCTGACCTGGTTCTTAGGCTCTAGAGCAGCTCTGCTGACCCGGGTCTCTGGCTCTAAAGCAGCTCTGCTGACCTGCTTCTCTGGGTCTTAAGTGGCTCTGCTGACATGGTTTTCTGGCTCTAAAGCGGCTCCAAGTTCTCTGGCTCTAAAGCAGCTCTGCTGACCTGGTTCACTGGCTCTAAAGCAGCTCTGCTGACCTGGTTCGCTGGCTCTAAAGCAGCCCTGCTGACGTGGTTCTCTCCCGCTTAAGCAGCTCTGCTGACCTGGTTTCACTGGCTCTACAGCAGCTCTGCTGACCTGCTTCTCTGCCTTTACAGCAGCTCTGCTGACCCGGTTCTCTGCCTCTAGAGCAGCTCTGCTGACCTGGTTTCTCTGGCTCTACAGCAGCTCTGCTGACCTGGTTTTCTGGCTCTAGAGCAGCTCTGCTGACCTGGTTCTCTGGCTCTAATGCAGCTCTGTTGACCTGGTTTCTCTGGCTCTACAGCAGCTCTGCTGAACTCGTTCTCTGCCTCTAGAGCAGCTCTGCTGAACTGGTTCTTAGGCTCTAGAGCAGCTCTGCTGGCCCGGTTCTCTGGCTCTAAAGCAGCTCTGCTGACCTGCTTCTCTGGCTCTAAAGCAGCTCTGCTGACCTGGTTCTCTGGTTCTAAAGCGGCTCTGGGTTCTCTGGCTCTAAAGCAGCTCTGCTGACCTGGTTCTAAAGCGACTCTGCTGACATGGTTCTCTCCCTCTAAAGCAGCTCTGCTGATCTGGTTCCCTGGCTCTAAAGCAGCTCTGTTGTCCTGGTTCTCTGGCTCTAGAACAGCTCTGCTGACCTGGTTCTAAGGATCTAGAGCAGCTCTACTGCCCTGGTTCTCTGGCTCAAAAGCAGCTCTGCTGACCTGGTTCAATGGCTCTAAAGCAGCTTTGATGACCTTCTTCTATGGCTCTACAGAAGCTCCACTGAACTGGTTCTCTGCCTCTACAGCAGGTCCGCTAACCTGGTTCTTAGGCTCTAGAGCATCTCTGCTGACCTGGTTCCCCGGCTCTAAAGCTGCTCTGCTGACCTGATTCTCTGGCTCTAGCTCTGCTGGCCTGGTTCTCTGGCTCTAGAGAAGCTCTGCTGACCTGGTTCTTAGGCTCTAGAGCAGCTCTGATGACCTGGTCCTCTGGCTCTAGAGCAGCTCTGCTGACCTGGTTCTCTGGCTCTAAAGCAGCTCTGCTGACCCGGTTCTCTGCTTCTAGAGCAGCTCTGCTGACCTGGTTTCTCTGGCTCTACAGCAGCTCTACTGACCTGGTTCTCTGGTTGTAGAGCAGCTCTGCTGACCTGGTTCTCTGGCTCTAATGCAGCTCTGTTGACCTGGTTTCTCTGTATCTCCAGCAGCTCTGCAGACCTGGTTCTCTGCCTCTAAAGCAGCTCTGCTGACCTGGTTCTTAGGCTCTAGAGCAGCTCTGCTGACCTGGTTCTCTGGCTCTAAAGCAGTTCTGCTGACCTGGTTCTCTGGCTCTAAAGCAGCTCTTCTGACCTTGTCCTCTGGCTCTAAAGCGGCTCCGGGTACTCTGGCTCTAAAGCAGCTCTGCTGACCTGGTTCTCTGGCTCTAAATTGGCTCTGCTGACCTGGTTCTCTGGCTCTAAAGCAGCTTTGCTGACCTGGTTCTTTGGCTCTAGAGAAGCTCTGCTGACCTTGTTCTCTGGCTCTAAAGCGGCTCCGGGTTCTCTGGCTCTAAAGCAGCTCTGCTGACCTGGTTCTCTGGCTCTAAAGTGGCTCTGCTGACCTGGTTCTCTGGCTCTAAAGCAGCTTTGCTGACCTCGTTCTTAGGCTCTAGAGAAGCTCTGCTGACCTGGTTCTCTGGCTCTAAAGCAGCTCTGCTGACCTGGTTCTCTGGCTCTAAAGCAGCTCTGCTGACCTGGTTCTCTGGCTCTAAAGCGGCTCCGGGTTCTCTGGCTCTAAAGCAGCTCTGCTGACCTGCTTCTCTGGCTCTAAAGTGGCTCTGCTGACCTGGTTCTGTGGCTCTAAAGCAGCTCTGCTGACCTGATTCTAAAGCGGATCTGCTGACCTGGTTCTCTCCCTCTAAAGCAGCTCTGCTGACCTGGTTCCCTGGCTCTAAAGCAGCTCTGTTGTCCTGGTTCTCAGGCTCTAGAGCAGCTCTGCTGACCTGGTTCTTAGTCTCTAGAGCAGCTCTGCTGCCATGGTTCTCTGGCTCAAAAGCAGCTCTGCTGACCTGGTTCTATGGCTCTAAAGCAGCTCTGCTGAACTGGTTCTCTGGCTCTACAGAAGCTCTGCTGAACTGGTTCTCTGCCTCTAGAGCAGGTCTGCTTACCTGGTTCTTAGGCTCTAGAGCAGCTCTGCTGACCTGGTTCTCAGGCTCTAAAGCTGCTCTGCAGACCTGGTTCTCTGGCTCTAGCTCTGCTGACCTGGTTCTCTGGCTCTAGAGAAGCTCAGTTGACCTGGTTCTTAGGCTCTAGAGCAGCTCTGCTGACCTGGTTCTCTGGATCTAGAGCAGCTCTGTTGACTTGGTTCTTAGGCTCTAGAGCAGCTCTGCTGACCTGGTTCTCTGGCTCTAAAGCAGCTCTGCTGAGCTGGTTCGATGGCTCTAAAGCAGCTCTGCTGACCTGGTTCTCTCTCTCTAAAGCAGCTCTGCTGACCTGGTTCGCTGGCTCTAAAGCAGCTCTGCTGACGTGGTTCTCTCCCTCTTAAGCAGCTCTGCTGACCTGGTTTCTCTGGCTCTACAGCAGCTCTGCTGACCTGGTTCTCTGCCTCTACAGCTGCTCTGCTGACCCGGTTCTCTGCCTCTAGAGCAGCTCTACTGACCTGGTTTCTCTGGCTCTACAGCAGCTCTGCTGACCTGGTTTTCTGGCTCTAGAGCAGCTCTGCTGACCTGGTTCTCTGGCTCTAATGCAGCTCTGTTGACCTGGTTTCTCTGGCTCTACAGCAGCTCTGCTGAACTCGTTCTCTGCCTCTAGAGCAGCTCTGCTGAACTGGTTCTTAGGCTCTAGAGCAGCTCTGCTGGCCCGGTTCTCTGGCTCTAAAGCAGCTCTGCTGACCTGCTTCTCTGGCTCTAAAGCAGCTCTGCTGACCTGGTTCTCTGGTTCTAAAGCGGCTCCGGGTTCTCTGGCTCTAAAGCAGCTCTGCTGACCTGGTTCTAAAGCGACTCTGCTGACATGGTTCTCTCCCTCTAAAGCAGCTCTGCTGATCTGGTTCCCTGGCTCTAAAGCAGCTCTGTTGTCCTGGTTCTCTGGCTCTAGAACAGCTCTGCTGACCTGGTTCTAAGGATCTAGAGCAGCTCTACTGCCCTGGTTCTCTGGCTCAAAAGCAGCTCTGCTGACCTGGTTCAATGGCTCTAAAGCAGCTTTGATGACCTTCTTCTATGGCTCTACAGAAGCTCCACTGAACTGGTTCTCTGCCTCTACAGCAGGTCCGCTAACCTGGTTCTTAGGCTCTAGAGCATCTCTGCTGACCTGGTTCCCAGGCTCTAAAGCTGCTCTGCTGACCTGATTCTCTGGCTCTAGCTCTGCTGGCCTGGTTCTCTGGCTCTAGAGAAGCTCTGCTGACCTGGTTCTTAGGCTCTAGAGCAGCTCTGATGACCTGGTCCTCTGGCTCTAGAGCAGCTCTGCTGACCTGGTTCTCTGGCTCTAAAGCAGCTCTGCTGACCCGGTTCTCTGCTTCTAGAGCAGCTCTGCTGACCTGGTTTCTCTGGCTCTACAGCAGCTCTACTGACCTGGTTCTCTGGTTGTAGAGCAGCTCTGCTGACCTGGTTCTCTGGCTCTAATGCAGCTCTGTTGACCTGGTTTCTCTGTATCTACAGCAGCTCTGCAGACCTGGTTCTCTGCCTCTAAAGCAGCTCTGCTGACCTGGTTCTTAGGCTCTAGAGCAGCTCTGCTGACCTGGTTCTCTGGCTCTAAAGCAGTTCTGCTGACCTGGTTCTCTGGCTCTAAAGCAGCTCTTCTGACCTTGTCCTCTGGCTCTAAAGCGGCTCCGGGTTCTCTGGCTCTAAAGCAGCTCTGCTGACCTGGTTCTCTGGCTCTAAATTGGCTCTGCTGACCTGGTTCTCTGGCTCTAAAGCAGCTTTGCTGACCTGGTTCTTAGGCTCTAGAGAAGCTCTGCTGACCTTGTTCTCTGGCTCTAAAGCGGCTCCGGGTTCTCTGGCTCTAAAGCAGCTCTGCTGACCTGGTTCTCTGGCTCTAAAGTTGCTCTGCTGACCTGGTTCTCTGGCTCTAAAGCAGCTTTGCTGACCTCGTTCTTAGGCTCTAGAGAAGCTCTGCTGACCTGGTTCTCTGGCTCTAAAGCAGCTCTGCTGACCTGGTTCTCTGGCTCTAAAGCAGCTCTGCTGACCTGGTTCTCTGGCTCTAAAGTGGCTCCGGGTTCTCTGGCTCTAAAGCAGCTCTGCTGACCTGCTTCTCTGGCTCTAAAGTGGCTCTGCTGACCTGGTTCTGTGGCTCTAAAGCAGCTCTGCTGACCTGATTCTAAAGCGGATCTGCTGACCTGGTTCTCTCCCTCTAAAGCAGCTCTGCTGACCTGGTTCCCTGGCTCTAAAGCAGCTCTGTTGTCCTGGTTCTCAGGCTCTAGAGCAGCTCTGCTGACCTGGTTCTTAGGCTCTAGAGCAGCTCTGCTGCCCTGGTTCTCTGGCTCAAAAGCAGCTCTGCTGACCTGGTTCTATGGCTCTAAAGCAGCTCTGCTGAACTGGTTCTCTGGCTCTACAGAAGCTCTGCTGAACTGGTTCTCTGCCTCTAGAGCAGGTCTGCTTACCTGGTTCTCAGGCTCTAAAGCTGCTCTGCAGACCTGGTTCTCTGGCTCTAGCTCTGCTGACCTGGTTCTCTGGCTCTAGAGAAGCTCAGTTGACCTGGTTCTTAGGCTCTAGAGCAGCTCTGCTGACCTGGTTCTCTGGATCTAGAGCAGCTCTGTTGACTTGGTTCTTAGGCTCTAGAGCAGCTCTGCTGACCTGGTTCTCTGGCTCTAAAGCAGCTCTGCTGAGCTGGTTCGCTGGCTCTAAAGCAGCTCTGCTGACCTGGTTCTCTCCCTCTAAAGCAGCTCTGCTGACCTGGTTCGCTGGCTCTAAAGCAGCTCTGCTGACGTGGTTCTCTCCCTCTTAAGCAGCTCTGCTGACCTGGTTTCTCTGGCTCTACAGCAGCTCTGCTGACCTGGTTCTCTGCCTCTACAGCTGCTCTGCTGACCCGGTTCTCTGCCTCTAGAGCAGCTCTACTGACCTGGTTTCTCTGGCTCTACAGCAGCTCTGCTGACCTGGTTGTCTGGCTCTAGAGCAGCTCTGCTGACCTGGTTCTCTGGCTCTAATGCAGCTCTATTGACCTGGTTTCTCTGGCTCTACAGCAGCTCTGCTGAACTCGTTCTCTGCCTCTAGAGTAGCTCTGCTGACCTGGCTCTTAGGCTCTAGAGCAGCTCTGCTGACCCAGTTCTCTGGCTCTAAAGCAGCTCTGCTGACCTGCTTTTCTGGCTCTAAAGCAGCTCTGCTGACCTGCTTCTCTGGCTCTAAGGCGGCTCCGGGTTCTCTGGCTCTAAAGCAGCTCTGCTGACCTGGTTCTCTGGGTCTTAAGTGGCTCTGCTGACATGGTTCTCTGGCTCTAAAGCAGCTCTGCTGACCTGGTTCTAAAGCGACTCTGCTGACATGGTTCTCTCCCTCTAAAGCAGCTCTGCTGACCTGGTTCCCTGGCTCTAAAGCAGCTCTGTTGTCCTGGTTCTCTGGCTCTAGAACAGCTCTGCTGACCTGGTTCTAAGGCTCTACAGCAGCTCTGCTGCCCTGGTTCTCTGGCTCAAAAGCAGCTCTGCTGACCTGGTTCAATGGCAATAAAGCAGCTCTGATGACCTTGTTCTCTGGCTCTACAGAAGCTCCACTGAACTGGTTCTCTGCCTCTACAGCAGGTCTGCTGACCTGTTTCTTAGGCTCTAGAGCATCTCTGCTGACCTGGTTCTCAGGCTCTAAAGCTGCTCTGCTGACCTGATTCTCTGGCTCTAGCTCTGCTGGCCTGGTTCTCTGGCTCTAGAGAAGCTCTGCTGACCTGGTTCTTAGGCTCTAGAGCAGCTCTGATGACCTGGTCCTCTGGCTCTAGAGCAGCTCTGCTGGCCTGGTTCTCTGGCTCTAAAGCAGCTCTGTTGACCTGGTTCGCTGGCTCTAAAGCAGCTCTGCTCACCTGGTTCTCTCCCTCTAAAGCAGCTCTGCTGACCTGGTTCACTGGCTCTAAAACAGCTCTGCTGACGTGGTTCTCTACCTCTTAAACAGCTTTGCTGACCTGGTTTCTCTGGCTCTACAGCAGCTCTGCTGACCTGGTTCTCTGCCTCTACAGCAGCTCTGCTGACCCGGTTCTCTGCCTCTAGAGCAGCTCTGCTGACCTGGTTTCTCGGGCTCTACAGCAGCTCTGCTGACCTGGTTCTCTGGCTCTAGAGCAGCTCTGCTGACCTGGTTCTCTGGCTCTAATGCAGCTCTGTTGACCTGGTTTCTCTGGCTCTACAGCAGCTCTGCTGACCTGGTTCTCTGCCTCTAAAGCAGCTCTGCTGACCTGGTTCTTAGGCTCTAGAGCAGGTCTGCTGACCTGGTTCTTAGGCTCTAGAGCAGCTCTGCTGACCTGGTTCTCAGGCTCTAAAGCTGCTCTGCAGACCTGGTTCTCTGGCTCTAGCTCTGCTGACCTGGTTCTCTGGCTCTAGAGAAGCTCAGTTGACCTGGTTCTTAGGCTCTAGAGCAGCTCTGATGACCTGGTTCTAAAGCAGGTCTGCTGACCTGGTTCTCTCCCTCTAAAGCAGCTCTGCTGACCTGGTTCTCTGGCTCTAGAGCAGCTCTGCTGACCTGGTTCTCTGGATCTAGAGCAGCTCTGTTGACTTTGTTCTTAGGCTCTAGAGCAGCTCTGCTGACCTGGTTCAATGGCAATAAAGCAGCTCTGATAACCTTGTTCTCTGGCTCTACAGAAGCTCCACTGAACTGGTTCTCTGCCTCTACAGCAGGTCTGCTGACCTGGTTCTTAGGCTCTAGAGCATATCTGCTGACCTGGTTCTCAGGCTCTAAAGCTGCTCTGCTGACCTGATTCTCTGACTCTAGCTCTGCTGGCCTGGTTCTCTGGCTCTAGAGAAGCTCTGCTGACCTGGTTCTTAGGCTCTAGAGCAGCTCTGATCACCTGGTCCTCTGGCTCTAGAGCAGCTCTGCTGACCTGGTTCTCTGGCTCTAAAGCAGCTCTGTTGACCTGGTTCGCTGGCTCTAAAGCAGCTCTGCTGACCTGGTTCTCTCCCTCTAAAGCAGCTCTGCTGACCTGGTTCACTGGCTCTAAAACAGCTCTGCTGACGTGGTTCTCTACCTCTTAAACAGCTCTGCTGACCTGGTTTCTCTGGCTCTACAGCAGCTCTGCTGACCTGGTTCTCTGCCTCTACAGCAGCTCTGCTGACCCGGTTCTCTGCCTCTAGAGCAGCTCTGCTGACCTGGTTTCTCGGGCTCTACAGCAGCTCTGCTGACCTGGTTCACTGGCACTAGAGCAGCTCTGCTGATCTGGTTCTTAGGTTCTAGAGCAGCTCTGCTGACCTGGTTCTCTGGCTCTAAAGCAGCTCTGCTGACCTGGTTCTCTGGCTCTAAAGCAGCTCTGCTGACCTCGTTCTCTGGCTCTAAAGCGGCTCCGGGTTCTCTGGCTCTAGAGCATCTCTGCTGACCTGGTTCTCAGGCTCTAAAGCTGCTCTGCTGACCTGATTCTCTGGCTCTAGCTCTGCTGACCTGGTTCTTAGGCTCTAGAGCAGCTCTGCTGACGTGGTTCTCTACCTCTTAAACAGCTCTGCTGACCTGGTTTCTCTGGCTCTACAGCAGCTCTGCTGACCTGGTTCTCTGCCTCTACAGCAGCTCTGCTGACCCGGTTCTCTGCCTCTAGAGCAGCTCTGCTGACCTGGTTTCTCGGGCTCTACAGCAGCTCTGCTGACCTGGTTCTCTGGCACTAGAGCAGCTCTGCTGACCTGGTTCTCTGGATCTAAAGCAGCTCTGTTGACCTGGTTTCTCTGGCTCTACAGCAGCTCTGCTGACCTGGTTCTCTGCCTCTAAAGCAGCTCTGCTGACCTGGTTCTTAGGCTCTAGAGCAGCTCTGCTGACCTGGTTCTCAGGCTCTAAAGCTGCTCTGCAGACCTGGTTCACTGGCTCTAGCCCTGCTGACCTGGTTCTCTGGCTCTAGAGAAGCTCAGTTGACCTGGTTCTTAGGCTCTAGAGCAGCTCTGATGACCTGGTTCCAAAGCAGGTCTGCTGACCTGGTTCTCTCCCTCTAAAGCAGCTCTGCTGACCTGGTTCTCGGGCTCTAGAGCAGCTCTGCTGACCTGGTTCTCTGGATCCAGAGCAGCTCTGCTGACTTGGTCCTTAGGCTCTAGACCAGCTCTGCTGACCTTTTTCTCTGGCTCTAAAGCTGCTCTGCTGAGCTGGTTCGCTGGCTATAAAGCAGCTCTGCTGACCTGGTACTCTCCCTCTAAAGCAGCTCTGCTGACCTGGTTTCTCTGGCTCTAATGTAGCTCTGTTGACCTGGTTTCTCTGGCTCTACAGCAGCTCTGCTGACCTTGTTCTCTGCCTCTAGAGCAGCTCTGTTGACCTGGCTCTTAGGCTCTAGAGCAGCTCTGCTGACCCGGTTCTCTGGCTCTAAAGCAGCTCTGCTGACCTGCTTCTCTGGGTCTTAAGTGGCTCTGCTGACATGGTTCTCTGGCTCTAAAGCGGCTCCAGGTTCTCTGGCTCTAAACCAGCTCTGCTGACCTGGTTCCCTGGCTCTAAAGCAGCTCCGTTGTCCTGGTTCTCTGGCTCTAGAACAGCTCTGCTGACCTGGTTCTAAGGCTCTAGAGCAGCTCTGCTGCCCTGGTTCTCTGGCACAAAAGCAGCTCTGCTGACCTGGTTCAATGGCTCTAAAGCAGCTCTGAGGACCTTGTTCTCTGGCTCTACAGAAGCTCCACTGAACTGATTCTCTGCCTCTACAGCAGGTCTGCTGACCTGGTTCTTAGGCTCTAGAGCATCTCTGCTGACCTGGTTCTCAGGCTCTAAAGCTGCTCTGCTGACCTGATTCTCTGGCTCTAGCTCTGCTGGCCTGGTTCTCTGGCTCTAGAGAAGCTCTGCTGACCTGGTTCTTAGGCTCTAGAGCAGCTCTGATGACCTGGTCCTCTGGCTCTAGAGCAGCTCTGCTGACCTGGTTCTCTGGCTCTAAAGCAGCTCTGTTGACCTGGTTCGCTGGCTCTAAAGCAGCTCTGCTGACCTGGTTCTCTGCCTCTACAGCAGCTCTGCTGACCCGGTTCTCTGCCTCTAGAGCAGCTCTGCTGACCTGGTTTCTCGCGCTCTACAGCAGCTCTGCTGACCTGGTTCTCTGGCTCTAGAGCAGCTCTGCTGACCTGGTTCTCTGGCTCTAATGCAGCTCTGTTGACCTGGTTTCTCTGGCTCTACAGCAGCTCTGCTGACCTGGTTCTCTGCCTCTAAAGCAGCTCTGCTGACCTGGTTCTTAGGTTCTAGAGCAGCTCTGCTGACCTGGTTCTCTGGCTCTAAAGCAGTTCTGCTGACCTGGTTCTCTGGCTCTAAAGCAGCTCTGCTGACCTCGTTCTCTGGCTCTAAAGCGGCTCCGGGTTCTCTGGCTCTAGAGCATCTCTGCTGACCTGGTTCTCAGGCTCTAAAGCTGCTCTGCTGACCTGGTTCTTAGGCTCTAGAGCAGCTCTGATGACCTGGTCCTCTGGGTCTAGAGCAGCTCTGCTGACCTGGTTTTCTGCCTCTACAGCAGCTCTGCTGACCCGGTTCTCTGCCTCTAGAGCAGCTCTGCTGACCTGGTTTCTCTGGCTCTACAGCAGCTCTGCTGACCTGGTTCTCTGCCTCTAAAGCAGCTCTGCTGACCTGGTTCTTAGGTTCTAGAGCAGCTCTGCTGACCTGGTTCTCTGGCTCTAAAGCAGTTCTGCTGACCTGGTTCTCTGGCTCTAAAGCAGCTCTGCTGACCTCGTTCTCTGGCTCTAAAGCGGCTCCGGGTTCTCTGGCTCTAGAGCATCTCTGCTGACCTGGTTCTCAGGCTCTAAAGCTGCTCTGCTGACCTGATTCTCTGGCTCTAGCTCTGCTGGCCTGGTTCTCTGGCTCTAGAGAAGCTCTGCTGACCTGGTTCTTAGGCTCTAGATCAGCTCTGATGACCTGGTTCTCTGGCTCTATAGCAGCTCTGCTGAACTGGTTCGCTGGCTCTGAAGCAGCTCTGCTGACCTGGTTCTCTCCCTCTAAAGCAGCTCTGCTGACCTGGTTTCTCTGGCTCTACAGCAGCTCTGCTGACCTGCTTTTCTGCCTCTAAAGCAGCTCTGCTGACCTGGTTCTCTGGCTCTGCCTCTGGTTAGAGGCGGCAGATCCGCAAGCAGAGAATCGGCCAGGGACCAGGGTTCAATTCCCGACGCGGCAGGGTCGTGGACCAGGGTCAAAACGGACTCGATAATTCTCGCCTCGGTACCTACTCTAACCAGGAACACACTCGGCAACTCTGGGCATTAGCTTGCCTCATCTCCACAACGGCCCCCCACATTCGCCGGGGATGCCTGGTTTCACCTTGGAGATACCCAGGAGGGACCATCTCACAGGGATAGCCAGGACGGGTTCCCCAGCGGTCTACAGCGCCACGACGCCTCAGGGCAGCAGTGCGCTTTACAAGACACATACATTTAAAGCAGTTCTGCTGACCTGGTTCTCTGGCTCTAAAGCAGCTCTGCTGACCTCGTTCTCTGGCTCTAAAGCGGCTCCGGGTTCTCTGGCTCTAGAGCATCTCTGCTGACCTGGTTCTCAGGCTCTAAAGCTGCTCTGCTGACCTGGTTCTTAGGCTCTAAAGCAGCTCCTCTGACCTGGTTCGCTGGCTTTAAAGCAGCTCTGGTGACCTGGTTCTCTCCCTCTAAAACAGCTCCGCTGACGTGGTTCTCTACCTCTTAAACAGCTCTGCTGACCTGGTTTCTCTGGCTCTACAGCAGCTCTGCTGACCTGGTTCTCTGCCTCTACAGCAGCTCTGCTGACCCGGTTCTCTGCCTCTAGAGCAGCTCTGCTGACCTGGTTTCTCGGGCTCTACAGCAGCTCTGCTGACCTGGTTCTCTGGCACTAGAGCAGCTCTGCTGACCTGGTTCTTAGGTTCTAGAGCAGCTCTGCTGACCTGGTTCTCTGGCTCTAAAGCAGCTCTGCTGACCTGGTTCTCTGGCTCTAAAGCAGCTCTGCTGACCTCGTTCTCTGGCTCTAAAGCGGCTCTGGGTTCTCTGGCTCTAGAGCATCTCTGCTGACCTGGTTCTCAGGCTCTAAAGCTGCTCTGCTGACCTGATTCTCTGGCTCTAGCTCTGCTGGCCTGGTTCTCTGGCTCTAGAGAAGCTCTGCTGACCTGGTTCTTAGGCTCCAGAGCAGCTCTGATGACCTGGTCCTCTGGCTCTAGAGCAGCTCTGCTGACCTGGTTCTCTGGCTCTAAAGCAGCTCTGTTGACCTGGTTCGCTGGCTTTAAAGCAGCTCTGCTGACCTGGTTCTCTCCCTCTAAAGCAGCTCTGCTGACCTGGTTCTCTGGCTCTAAAACAGCTCTGCTGACGTGGTTCTCTACCTCTTAAACAGCTCTGCTGACTTGGTTTCTCTGGCTCTACAGCAGCTCTGCTGACCTGGTTTTCTGGCTTTACAGCAGCTCTGCTGACCCGGTTCTCTGCCTCTAGAGCAGCTCTGCTGACCTGGTTTCTCGGGCTCTACAGCAGCTCTGCTGACCTGGTTCTCTGGCACTAGAGCAGCTCTGCTGACCTGGTTCTCTGGCTCTAAAGCAGCTCTGTTGACCTGGTTTCTCTGGCTCTACAGCAGCTCTGCTGACCTGGTTTTCTGCCTCTAAAGCAGCTCTGCTGACCTGGTTCTTAGGCTCTAGAGCAGCTCTGCTGACCTGGTTCTCAGGCTCTAAAGCTGCTCTGCAGACCTGGTTCTCTGGCTCTAGCTCTGCTGACCTGGTTCTCTGGCTCTACAGAAGCTCAGTTGACCTGGTTCTTAGGCTCTAGAGCAGCTCTGATTACCTGGTTCTCTCCCTCTAAAGCAGCTCTGCTGACCTGTTTCTCTGGCTCTAGAGCAGCTCTGCTGACCTGGTTCTCTGGATCCAGAGCAGCTCTGCTGACTTGGTCCTTAGGCTCTAGAGCAGCTCTGCTGACCTGTTTCTCTGGCTCTAAAGCTGCTCTGCTGAGCTGGTTCGCTGGCCATAAAGCAGCTCTGCTGACCTGGTTCTCTCCCTCTAAAGCAGCTCTGCTGACCTAGTTCGCTGGCTCTAAAGCAGCTCTGCTGACGTGGTTCTCTCCCCCTTAAGCAGCTCTGCTGACCTGGTTTCTCTGGCTCTACAGCAGCTCTGCTGACCTCCTTCTCTGCCTCTACAGCAGCTCTGCTGGCCCGGTTCTCTGCCTCTAGAGCAGCTCTGCTGACCTGGTTTCTCTGGCTCTACAGCAGCTCTGCTGACCTGGTTTTCTGGCTCTAGAGCAGCTCTGCTGACCTGGTTCTCTGGCTCTAATGCAGCTCTGTTGACCTTGTTTCTCTGGCTCTACAGCAGCTCTGCTGACCTCGTTCTCTGCCTCTAGATCAGCTCTGCTGACCTGGTTCTTAGGCTCTAGAGCAGCTCTGCTGACCCGATTCTCTAGCTCTAAAGCAGCTCTGCTGACCTGCTTCTCTGGCTCTAAAGCAGCTCTGCTGACCTGGTTCTCTGGCTCTAAAGCGGCTCCGGGTTCTCTGGCTCTAAAGCAGCTCTGCTGACCTGGTTCTCTGGGTCTTAAGTGGCTCTGCTGACATGGTTCTCCGGCTCTAAAGCGGCTCCGGGTTCTCTGGCTCTAAAGCAGCTCTGCTGACCTGGTTTCCTGGCTCTAAAGCAGCTCTGTTGTCCTGGTTCTCTGGCTCTAGAACAGCTCTGCTGACTTGGTTCTAAGGCTCTAGAGCAGCTCTGCTGGCCTGGTTCTCTGGCACAAAAGCAGCTCTGCTGACCTGGTTCAATGGCTCTAAAGCAGCTCGGATGACGTTGTTCTCTGGCTCTACAGAAGCTCCACTGAACTGGTTCTCTGCCTCTACAGCAGGTCTGCTGACCTGGTTCTTAGGCTCTAGAGCATCTCTGCTGACCTGGTTCTCAGGCTCTAAAGCTGCTCTGCTGACCTGATTCTCTGGCTCTAGCTCTGCTGGCCTGGTTCTCTGGCTCTAGAGAAGCTCTGCTGACCTGGTTCTTAGGCTCTAGAGCAGCCCTGATGACCTGGTCCTCTGGCTCTAGAGCAGCTCTGCTGACCTGGTTCTCTGGCTCTAAAGCAGCTCTGTTGACCTGGTTCGCTGGCTCTAAAGTAGCTCTGCTGACCTGTGTGAGAAGTTGGCCTGGCATATGCTGGTCACTAGTTATAGTGGCCACCTTGCACCAGTCCAATTCGACTCTTGGTAGATAGGTTTAAAGACAACCTTTTAAAGAAAGCTATCCTAGTGGTAGCTGTGGAGAGCAGCCTTCAGGCTAAGTCTCTGAGGAATGTAAAGCAGCTTGTTTTACCTTATAATCTCTTGAATTACCAAATGAAAAGACACCACACAGGTATATATATCAAATATATATGTATTTATTTCTAAATATACTCTACTAATCTCTTTATGAGATTAGAGCCAGGTAAACATTCAAAAGATCAACAGTTCTCAATAAATTAAGCACAAATATGGCCGTAGCCCTAGGGGCGTACCAGACCATATACTAAAATAGTGGTTTAACAAACTCGACTTGCAATATGAAGAGGCCTAGGGCCTTGGGAATCGCTGGGGCTTCACTTCTGCAGTGATAGCAGGTAAATAATCAGCCCACAGGAGACGCGTGCAGTGTCTAAACACACACGCGGGTTTCAATGCGTTTCAATGGCAAATGTTGCGGTTTGTAATTTACAGTTCTAGGGCACTTCGGAGTGGACAGCAAGCAAACAACTTACAGGGTAAATACTTCGATAGCTAATGCACACTTGGGCACCGTAATGCCAGAGTTACCTCACCCAGGGAAGCCGGGTGCATAGGTGTCCTTTGGTGTCGGGTCGCGATGTTGTTTTCAATGGAGATCGGGGAAGTCTTGCTGCTTGTGTCGTCGAGAGAAGTGTCCGCTTGAATCCGACGATGGATTGGAGTTGCAGGAGACCTAGAAATTGAGGGGACAGAGTTCAAAGTCACTTGCCAGTGACTGGTGGCCAGCAGGATAGATGACCACAGCTGTTGCGTCTCTTCAGGTCGCTGATGTCGTTTTGTCTCTTCACTCACGTGGACCAGGAGGGGTTGATGAAGACCAGCAGCTGGATTTCGGAGTTCCCACAACGTCTGCAGCTGTTGGCGGTGTCGGCACTCGGATCGGAGTCAACAAACCTTGGCAACTGCAAGTCTCGTGTGAATGGATGATTGTCAATGGATGAGATCAGCAAGGTCCAATGGACTTACCCAGTGAAGGTAAGTGAGGGCAGGCCCAGAGCAACCAGTCGAGCCCTTGAAGTGGATGTGGAAGTCTTCTGGAGGGCTACTAGCCAATGGGCAAGCAACCGCGAAGACGCCTTTGCAGGAAAAGTTTAACAACAGCCCACGGTCACACGGGATGGGGTAGGCTGCTGAAATTTGATACCAGACCTGCTCAGGATTTGGACAACAAATGGTCCAAAGCACAACTTTGTTGGACGTAGTTTAGGGCTTGCACTCGAAATCAGTGCACGGTTCCCTGGTATTGCCGTTCCTCGTCACTTGTGGGGTCCAGATGCCACAGCTTTGCTAGGGACTCAAAATGGCCGACGAGAGGTCAGGAAATCTGCTTCAGGGGACACAGGGACTTCGGGCTCTGGCGGGAGCGGTAAAGTTTGCAACCGTAGTTCATTAGTTTTAGTGCCTGCCAAGCAGGGGAGTCACTCCTTGACTTCAAGGGAGATCCTTCGGTCTTCTAAAGGTAGTAGAAAGTTAAAGGGCCAGGATTCTTCTTCGTAGAGCGTCGTCCAGGTGTAATCTAAGTTGCATTGGCAAGCTTTGGTATCTTATAGTGAAAAGATGGGAGGGACTAGCTCTATGGCCACTCCTCTGGGAGGGCCAGGGTAGTGGGTGGTTACACCCACTTCCCTTTGTCCAGTTTTGCGCCAGGACAGGGGCAAGCAGCCCCTGAACCGGTTTGAGCTGGCATATGCACAGAGGAGCCTACTGCTCCCCCAGTGCAGGACTTCAAAGCACTCTAAAAGTGCACCCACCCAGCTCCAATACACTAAATCCTGTCTGGGAGGTGGTGACACCGCCCTGTGACAGGAAACCCTTTGTTGGGCTCCCTCCATTGCGAGTTTCGGTCAACAGCAGGAGGGCAGCCCGGTGTCTGTGCTGGTGGCATCCATTTTGTGATGCCATGGCCTTAGAAGATTTCTACTGGTTAGTACAGTGTGTACATGTCGTCCCCTCTAGAAGGGTGGGATCCTACTCCCACACCAGTTACTGGTGTGGGGGTAGGATTCCAAGTTGTTTGACACCAAACACGACATGTTTTGATGCAGTCATTCCAAAGTTAGCATTTACTGCGAGGTTATAATGCACTTAAGAGTATATGGTTTAACCGCATCCACAAACAGTAGCAGAGAATAGACTCTGCCAGCTACAGAGGGGTCCTGCTCAGGCAGAAGCACCCCCTCACATAGTAAACCACGCACCCTGCCCTTGAGATTGATAGGGCCTACCATAGGGGTGACTGATAGGTTTATATGTGTGTGTATGGTGAGATATAGGAACCTATACCTCTGTGAGGAGTGCTAACACTACCTCACACAGGCTGCAGTAGCAGGCCTGTGGTGTCAGATTGTGAGTGCTTCCCAGGGGTGGCATAATACATGCTGCAGCCCCTGGTAGGCCTGTGAAGTACCAATGCCCTAGGTACCTAAGGTACCATATACTAGGGGCTCATAAGGTGCCACAGTATCCAATCACTAGTGCATCTAATATGCACACCAAGTTGTTTAGAGAGATCAGTTAGACTGGGGCCCTGATTAGCAGGGACCCAGCCAGACTATAGCCAGAAACCAGTGTATACATCAGAAAAAAAGTGGGGGCAACACAAGTGCAGATCCTACTCTCCTACAACCTGGTTCTCTCCCTCTAAAGCAGCTCTGCTGACCTGGTTCGCTGGCTCTAAAACAGCTCTGCTGACGTGGTTCTCTACCTCTTAATCAGCTCTGCTGACCTGGTTCTCTGGCTCTACAGCAGCTCTGCTGACCTGGTTCTCTGCCTCTACAGCAGCTCTGCTGACCCGGTTCTCTGCCACTAGAGCAGCTCTGCTGACCTGGTTTCTCTGGCTCTACAGCAGCTCTGCTGACCTGGTTTTCTGGCTCTAGAGCAGCTCTGCTGACCTGGTTCTCTGGCTCTAATGCAGCTCTGTTGACCTGGTTTCTCTGGCTCTACAGCAGCTCTGCTGACCTGGTTCTCTGCCTCTAAAGCAGCTCTGCTGACCTGGTTCTTAGGCTCTAGAGCAGCTCTGTTGACCTGGTTCTCTGGCTCTAAAGCAGTTCTGCTGACCTGGTTCTCTGGCTCTAAAGCAGCTCTGCTGACCTCGTTCTCTGGCTCTAAAGCGGCTCTGGGTTCTATGGCTCTAAAGCAGCTCTGCTGACCTGGTTCTCTGGCTCTAACGTGGCTCTGCTGACCTGGTTCTCTGGCTCGAAAGCAGCTTTTCTGACCTGGTTCTTAGGCTCTAGAGCAGCTCTGCTGACCTGGTTCTCTGGCTCTAAGGCAGCTCTGCTGACCTGGATCTCTGGCTCTAAAGCAGCTCTGCTGACCTGGTTCTCTGGCTCTAAAGCGGCTCCGGGTTCTCTGGCTCTAAAGCAACTCTGCTGACTTGCTTCTCTGGCTCTAAAGTGGCTCTGCTGACCTGGTTCTGTGTCTCGAAAGCAGCTCTGCTGACCTGATTCTAAAGCGGCTCTGCTGACCTGGTTCTCTCCCTCTAAAGCAGCTCTGCTGACCTGGTTCCCTGGCTCTAGAGCAGCTCTGCTAACCTGGTTCTCTGACTCTAATGCAGCTCTGTTGACCTGGTTTCTCTGGCTCTACAGCAGCTCTGCTGACCTCGTTCTCTGCCTCTAGAGCAGCTCTGCTGACCTGGTTCTTAGGCTCTAGAGCAGCTCTGCTGACCCGGTTCTCTGGCTCTAAAGCAGCTCTGCTGACCTGCTTCTCTGGCTCTAAAGCGGCTCCGGGTTCTCTGGCTCTAAAGCAGCTCAGCTGACCTGGTTCTCTGGGTCTTAAGTGGCTCTGCTGACATGGTTCTCTGGCTCTAAAGCAGCTCTGCTGACCTGGTTCTAAAGCGACTCTGCTGACATGGTTCTCTCCCTCTAAAGCAGCTCTGCTGACCTGGTTCCCTGGCTCTAAAGCAGCTCTGTTGTCCTAGTTCTCTGGCTCTAGAACAGCTCTGCTGACCTGGTTCTAAGGCTCTAGAGCAGCTCTGCTGCCCTGGTTCTCTGGCTCAAAAGCAGCTCTGCTGACCTGGTTCAATGGCTCTAAAGCAGCTCAGATGACCTTGTTCTCTGGCTCTACAGAAGCTCCACTGAACTGGTTCTCTGCCTCTAGAGCAGGTCTGCTGACCTGGTTCTTAGGCTCTAGAGCATCTCTGCTGACCTGGTTCTCAGGCTCTAAAGCTGCTCTGCTGACCTGATTCTCTGGCTCTAGCTCTGCTGGCCTGATTCTTTGGCTCTAGAGAAGCTCTGCTGACCTGGTTTCTCCGGCTCTACAGCAGCTCTGCTGACCTGGTTCTCTGCCTCTAAAGCAGCTCTGCTGACCTGGTTCTTAGGCTCTAGAGCAGGTCTGCTGACCTGGTTCTTAGGCTCTAGAGCAGCTCTGCTGACCTGGTTCTCAGGCTCTAAAGCTGCTCTGCAGACCTGGTTCTCTGGCTCTAGCTCTGCTGACCTGGTTCTCTGGCTCTAGAGAAGCTCAGTTGACCTGGTTCTTAGGCTCTAGAGCAGCTCTGATGACCTGGTTCTAAAGCAGGTCTGCTGACCTGGTTCTCTCCCTCTAAAGCAGCTCTGCTGACCTGGTTCTCTGGCTCTAGAGCAGCTCTGCTGACCTGGTTCTCTGGATCTAGAGCAGCTCTGTTGACTTTGTTCTTAGGCTCTAGAGCAGCTCTGCTGACCTGGTTCAATGGCAATAAAGCAGCTCTGATAACCTTGTTCTCTGGCTCTACAGAAGCTCCACTGAACTGGTTCTCTGCCTCTACAGCAGGTCTGCTGACCTGGTTCTTAGGCTCTAGAGCATCTCTGCTGACCTGGTTCTCAGGCTCTAAAGCTGCTCTGCTGACCTGATTCTCTGACTCTAGCTCTGCTGGCCTGGTTCTCTGGCTCTAGAGAAGCTCTGCTGACCTGGTTCTTAGGCTCTAGAGCAGCTCTGATCACCTGGTCCTCTGGCTCTAGAGCAGCTCTGCTGACCTGGTTCTCTGGCTCTAAAGCAGCTCTGTTGACCTGGTTCGCTGGCTCTAAAGCAGCTCTGCTGACCTGGTTCTCTCCCTCTAAAGCAGCTCTGCTGACCTGGTTCACTGGCTCTAAAACAGCTCTGCTGACGTGGTTCTCTACCTCTTAAACAGCTCTGCTGACCTGGTTTCTCTGGCTCTACAGCAGCTCTGCTGACCTGGTTCTCTGCCTCTACAGCAGCTCTGCTGACCCGGTTCTCTGCCTCTAGAGCAGCTCTGCTGACCAGGTTTCTCGGGCTCTACAGCAGCTCTGCTGACCTGGTTCTCTGGCACTAGAGCAGCTCTGCTGACCTGGTTCTTAGGTTCTAGAGCAGCTCTGCTGACCTGGTTCAATGGCTCTAAAGCAGCTCTGCTGACCTGGTTCTCTGGCTCTAAAGCAGCTCTGCTGACCTCGTTCTCTGGCTCTAAAGCGGCTCCGGGTTCTCTGGCTCTAGAGCATCTCTGCTGACCTGGTTCTCAGGCTCTAAAGCTGCTCTGCTGACCTGATTCTCTGGCTCTAGCTCTGCTGGCCTGGTTCTCTGGCTCTAGAGAAGCTCCGCTGACCTGGTTCTTAGGCTCTAGAGCAGCTCTGATGACCTGGTCCTCTGGCTCTAGAGCAGCTCTGCTGACCTGGTTCTCTGGCTCTAAAGCAGCTCTGTTGACCTGGTTCAATGGCTTTAAAGCAGCTCTGCTGACCTGGTTCTCTCCCTCTAAAGCAGCTCTGCTGACCTGGTTCTCTGGCTCTAAAACAGCTCTGCTGACGTGGTTCTCTACCTCTTAAACAGCTCTGCTGACCTGGTTTCTCTGGCTCTACAGCAGCTCTGCTGACCTGGTTCTCTGCCTCTACAGCAGCTCTGCTGACCCGGTTCTCTGCCTCTAGAGCAGCTCTGCTGACCTGGTTTCTCGGGCTCTACAGCAGCTCTGCTGACCTGGTTCTCTGGCACTAGAGCAGCTCTGCTGACCTGGTTCTCTGGATCTAAAGCAGCTCTGTTGACCTGGTTTCTCTGGCTCTACAGCAGCTCTGCTGACCTGGTTCTCTGCCTCTAAAGCAGCTCTGCTGACCTGGTTCTTAGGCTCTAGAGCAGCTCTGCTGACCTGGTTCTCAGGCTCTAAAGCTGCTCTGCAGACCTGGTTCTCTGGCTCTAGCCCTGCTGACCTGGTTCTCTGGCTCTAGAGAAGCTCAGTTGACCTGGTTCTTAGGCTCTAGAGCAGCTCTGATGACCTGGTTCTAAAGCAGGTCTGCTGACCTGGTTCTCTCCCTCTAAAGCAGCTCTGCTGACCTGGTTCTCTGGCTCTAAAGCAGCTCTGCTGACCTGGTTCTCTGGCTCTAAAGCGGCTCCGGGTTCTCTGGCTCTAAAGCAGCTCTGCTGACCTGCTTCTCTGGCTCTAAAGTGGCTCTGCTGACCTGGTTCTGTGGCTCTAAAGCAGCTCTGCTGACCTGATTCTAAAGCGGATCTGCTGACCTGGTTCTCTCCCTCTAAAGCAGCTCTGCTGACCTGGTTCCCTGGCTCTAAAGCAGCTCTGTTGTCCTGGTTCTCAGGCTCTAGAGCAGCTCTGCTGACCTGGTTCATAGGCTCTAGAGCAGCTCTGCTGCCCTGGTTCTCTGGCTCAAAAGCAGCTCTGCTGACCTGGTTCTATGGCTCTAAAGCAGCTCTGCTGAACTGGTTCTCTGGCTCTACAGAAGCTCTGCTGAACTGGTTCTCTGCCTCTAGAGCAGGTCTGCTTACCTGGTTCTTAGGCTCTAGAGCAGCTCTGCTGACCTGGTTCTCAGGCTCTAAAGCTGCTCTGCAGACCTGGTTCTCTGGCTCTAGCTCTGCTGACCTGGTTCTCTGGCTCTAGAGAAGCTCAGTTGACCTGGTTCTTAGGCTCTAGAGCAGCTCTGCTGACCTGGTTCTCTGGATCTAGAGCAGCTCTGTTGACTTGGTTCTTAGGCTCTAGAGCAGCTCTGCTGACCTGGTTCTCTGGCTCTAAAGCAGCTCTGCTGACCTGGTTCTAAAGCGACTCTGCTGACATGGTTCTCTCCCTCTAAAGCAGCTCTGCTGACCTGGTTCCCTGGCTCTAAAGCAGCTCTGTTGTCCTGGTTCTCTGGCTCTAGAACAGCTCTGCTGACCTGGTTCTAAGGCTCTAGAGCAGCTCTGCTGCCCTGGTTCTCTGGCTCAAAAGCAGCTCTGCTGACCTGGTTCAATGGCTCTAAAGCAGCTCAGATGACCTTGTTCTCTGGCTCTACAGAAGCTCCACTGAACTGGTTCTCTGCCTCTAGAGCAGGTCTGCTGACCTGGTTCTTAGGCTCTAGAGCATCTCTGCTGACCTGGTTCTCAGGCTCTAAAGCTGCTCTGCTGACCTGATTCTCTGGCTCTAGCTCTGCTGGCCTGATTCTTTGGCTCTAGAGAAGCTCTGCTGACCTGGTTTCTCCGGCTCTACAGCAGCTCTGCTGACCTGGTTCTCTGCCTCTAAAGCAGCTCTGCTGACCTGGTTCTTAGGCTCTAGAGCAGGTCTGCTGACCTGGTTCTTAGGCTCTAGAGCAGCTCTGCTGACCTGGTTCTCAGGCTCTAAAGCTGCTCTGCAGACCTGGTTCTCTGGCTCCAGCTCTGCTGACCTGGTTCTCTGGCTCTAGAGAAGCTCAGTTGACCTGGTTCTTAGGCTCTAGAGCAGCTCTGATGACCTGGTTCTAAAGCAGGTCTGCTGACCTGGTTCTCTCCCTCTAAAGCAGCTCTGCTGACCTGGTTCTCTGGCTCTAGAGCAGCTCTGCTGACCTGGTTCTCTGGATCTAGAGCAGCTCTGTTGACTTTGTTCTTAGGCTCTAGAGCAGCTCTGCTGACCTGGTTCAATGGCAATAAAGCAGCTCTGATAACCTTGTTCTCTGGCTCTACAGAAGCTCCACTGAACTGGTTCTCTGCCTCTACAGCAGGTCTGCTGACCTGGTTCTTAGGCTCTAGAGCATCTCTGCTGACCTGGTTCTCAGGCTCTAAAGTTGCTCTGCTGACCTGATTCTCTGACTCTAGCTCTGCTGGCCTGGTTCTCTGGCTCTAGAGAAGCTCTGCTGACCTGGTTCTTAGGCTCTAGAGCAGCTCTGATCAACTGGTCCTCTGGCTCTAGAGCAGCTCTGCTGACCTGGTTCACTGGCTCTAAAGCAGCTCTGTTGACCTGGTTCGCTGGCTCTAAAGCAGCTCTGCTGACCTGGTTCTCTCCCTCTAAAGCAGCTCTGCTGACCTGGTTCACTGGCTCTAAAACAGCTCTGCTGACGTGGTTCTCTACCTCTTAAACAGCTCTGCTGACCTGGTTTCTCTGGCTCTACAGCAGCTCTGCTGACCTGGTTCTCTGCCTCTACAGCAGCTCTGCTGACCCGGTTCTCTGCCTCTAGAGCAGCTCTGCTGACCAGGTTTCTCGGGCTCTACAGCAGCTCTGCTGACCTGGTTCTCTGGCACTAGAGCAGCTCTGCTGACCTGGTTCTTAGGTTCTAGAGCAGCTCTGCTGACCTGGTTCTCTGGCTCTAAAGCAGCTCTGCTGACCTGGTTCTCTGGCTCTAAAGCAGCTCTGCTGACCTCGTTCTCTGGCTCTAAAGCGGCTCCGGGTTCTCTGGCTCTAGAGCATCTCTGCTGACCTGGTTCTCAGGCTCTAAAGCTGCTCTGCTGACCTGATTCTCTGGCTCTAGCTCTGCTGGCCTGGTTCTCTGGCTCTAGAAAAGCTCCGCTGACCTGGTTCTTAGGCTCTAGAGCAGCTCTGATGACCTGGTCCTCTGGCTCTAGAGCAGCTCTGCTGACCTGGTTCTCTGGCTCTAAAGCAGCTCTGTTGACCTGGTTCAATGGCTTTAAAGCAGCTCTGCTGACCTGGTTCTCTCCCTCTAAAGCAGCTCTGCTGACCTGGTTCTCTGGCTCTAAAACAGCTCTGCTGACGTGGTTCTCTACCTCTTAAACAGCTCTGCTGACCTGGTTTCTCTGGCTCTACAGCAGCTCTGCTGACCTGGTTCTCTGCCTCTACAGCAGCTCTGCTGACCCGGTTCTCTGCCTCTAGAGCAGCTCTGCTGACCTGGTTTCTCGGGCTCTACAGCAGCTCTGCTGACCTGGTTCTCTGGCACTAGAGCAGCTCTGCTGACCTGGTTCTCTGGATCTAAAGCAGCTCTGTTGACCTGGTTTCTCTGGCTCTACAGCAGCTCTGCTGACCTGGTTCTCTGCCTCTAAAGCAGCTCTGCTGACCTGGTTCTTAGGCTCTAGAGCAGCTCTGCTGACCTGGTTCTCAGGCTCTAAAGCTGCTCTGCAGACCTGGTTCTCTGGCTCTAGCCCTGCTGACCTGGTTCTCTGGCTCTAGAGAAGCTCAGTTGACCTGGTTCTTAGGCTCTAGAGCAGCTCTGATGACCTGGTTCTAAAGCAGGTCTGCTGACCTGGTTCTCTCCCTCTAAAGCAGCTCTGCTGACCTGGTTCTCTGGCTCTAAAGCAGATCTGCTGACCTGGTTCTCTGGCTCTAAAGCGGCTCCGGGTTCTCTGGCTCTAAAGCAGCTCTGCTGACCTGCTTCTCTGGCTCTAAAGTGGCTCTGCTGACCTGGTTCTGTGGCTCTAAATCAGCTCTGCTGACCTGATTCTAAAGCGGATCTGCTGACCTGGTTCTCTCCCTCTAAAGCAGCTCTGCTGACCTGGTTCCCTGGCTCTAAAGCAGCTCTGTTGTCCTGGTTCTCAGGCTCTAGAGCAGCTCTGCTGACCTGGTTCTTAGGCTCTAGAGCAGCTCTGCTGCCCTGGTTCTCTGGCTCAAAAGCAGCTCTGCTGACCTGGTTCTATGGCTCTAAAGCAGCTCTGCTGAACTGGTTCTCTGGCTCTACAGAAGCTCTGCTGAACTGGTTCTCTGCCTCTAGAGCAGGTCTGCTTACCTGGTTCTTAGGCTCTAGAGCAGCTCTGCTGACCTGGTTCTCAGGCTCTAAAGCTGCTCTGCAGACCTGGTTCTCTGGCTCTAGCTCTGCTGACCTGGTTCTCTGGCTCTAGAGAAGCTCAGTTGACCTGGGTCTTAGGCTCTAGAGCAGCTCTGCTGACCTGGTTCTCTGGATCTAGAGCAGCTCTGTTGACTTGGTTCTTAGGCTCTAGAGCAGCTCTGCTGACCTGGTTCTCTGGCTCTAAAGCAGCTCTGCTGAGCTGGTTCGCTGGCTCTAAAGCAGCTCTGCTGACCTGGTTCTCTCCCTCTAAAGCAGCTCTGCTGACCTGGTTCGCTGGCTCTAAAGCAGCTCTGCTGACGTGGTTCTCTCCCTCTTAAGCAGCTCTGCTGACCTGGTTTCTCTGGCTCTACAGCAGCTCTCCTGACCTGGTTCTCTGCCTCTACAGCTGCTCTGCTGACCCAGTTCTCTGCCTCTAGAGCAGCTCTACTGACCTGGTTTCTCTGGCTCTACAGCAGCTCTGCTGACCTGGTTTTCTGGCTCTAGAGCAGCTCTGCTGACCTGGTTCTCTGGCTCTAATGCAGCTCTATTGACCTGGTTTCTCTGGCTCTACAGCAGCTCTGCTGAACTCGTTCTCTGCCTCTAGAGTAGCTCTGCTGACCTGGCTCTTAGGCTCTAGAGCAGCTCTGCTGACCCAGTTCTCTGGCTCTAAAGCAGCTCTGCTGACCTGCTTTTCTCGCTCTAAAGCAGCTCTGCTGACCTGCTTCTCTGGCTCTAAGGCGGCTCCGGGTTCTCTGGCTCTAAAGCAGCTCTGCTGACCTGGTTCTCTGGGTCTTAAGTGGCTCTGCTGACATGGTTCTCTGGCTCTAAAGCAGCTCTGCTGACCTGGTTCTAAAGCGACTCTGCTGACATGGTTCTCTCCCTCTAAAGCAGCTCTGCTGACCTGGTTCCCTGGCTCTAAAGCAGCTCTGTTGTCCTGGTTCTCTGGCTCTAGAACAGCTCTGCTGACCTGGTTCTAAGGCTCTACAGCAGCTGTGCTGCCCTGGTTCTCTGGCTCAAAAGCAGCTCTGCTGACCTGGTTCAATGGCAATAAAGCAGCTCTGATGACCTTGTTCTCTGGCTCTACAGAAGCTCCACTGAACTGGTTCTCTGCCTCTACAGCAGGTCTGCTGACCTGTTTCTTAGGCTCTAGAGCATCTCTGCTGACCTGGTTCTCAGGCTCTAAAGCTGCTCTGCTGACCTGATTCTCTGGCTCTAGCTCTGCTGGCCTGGTTCTCTGGCTCTAGAGAAGCTCTGCTGACCTGGTTCTTAGGCTCTAGAGCAGCTCTGATGACCTGGTCCTCTGGCTCTAGAGCAGCTCTGCTGGCCTGGTTCTCTGGCTCTAAAGCAGCTCTGTTGACCTGGTTCGCTGGCTCTAAAGCAGCTCTGCTCACCTGGTTCTCTCCCTCTAAAGCAGCTCTGCTGACCTGGTTCACTGGCTCTAAAACAGCTCTGCTGACGTGGTTCTCTACCTCTTAAACAGCTTTGCTGACCTGGTTTCTCTGGCTCTACAGCAGCTCTGCTGACCTGGTTCTCTGCCTCTACAGCAGCTCTGCTGACCTGGTTTCTCGGGCTCTACAGCAGCTCTGCTGACCTGGTTCTCTGGCTCTAGAGCAGCTCTGCTGACCTGGTTCTCTGGCTCTAATGCAGCTCTGTTGACCTGGTTTCTCTGGCTCTACAGCAGCTCTGCTGACCTGGTTCTCTGCCTCTAAAGCAGCTCTGCTGACCTGGTTCTTAGGCTCTAGAGCAGGTCTGCTGACCTGGTTCTTAGGCTCTAGAGCAGCTCTGCTGACCTGGTTCTCAGGCTCTAAAGCTGCTCTGCAGACCTGGTTCTCTGGCTCTAGCTCTGCTGACCTGGTTCTCTGGCTCTAGAGAAGCTCAGTTGACCTGGTTCTTAGGCTCTAGAGCAGCTCTGATGACCTGGTTCTAAAGCAGGTCTGCTGACCTGGTTCTCTCCCTCTAAAGCAGCTCTGCTGACCTGGTTCTCTGGCTCTAGAGCAGCTCTGCTGACCTGGTTCTCTGGATCTAGAGCAGCTCTGTTGACTTTGTTCTTAGGCTCTAGAGCAGCTCTGCTGACCTGGTTCAATGGCAATAAAGCAGCTCTGATAACCTTGTTCTCTGGCTCTACAGAAGCTCCACTGAACTGGTTCTCTGCCTCTACAGCAGGTCTGCTGACCTGGTTCTTAGGCTCTAGAGCATCTCTGCTGACCTGGTTCTCAGGCTCTAAAGCTGCTCTGCTGACCTGATTCTCTGACTCTAGCTCTGCTGGCCTGGTTCTCTGGCTCTAGAGAAGCTCTGCTGACCTGGTTCTTAGGCTCTAGAGCAGCTCTGATCACCTGGTCCTCTGGCTCTAGAGCAGCTCTGCTGACCTGGTTCTCTGGCTCTAAAGCAGCTCTGTTGACCTGGTTCGCTGGCTCTAAAGCAGCTCTGCTGACCTGGTTCTCTCCCTCTAAAGCAGCTCTGCTGACCTGGTTCACTGGCTCTAAAACAGCTCTGCTGACGTGGTTCTCTACCTCTTAAACAGCTCTGCTGACCTGGTTTCTCTGGCT
The DNA here is from genome assembly GCF_964204655.1 of Triturus cristatus. Classification (NCBI taxonomy): domain Eukaryota; kingdom Metazoa; phylum Chordata; class Amphibia; order Caudata; family Salamandridae; genus Triturus; species Triturus cristatus. Next base: position 508,476 of record NW_028188130.1, on the reverse strand, counting down.
CTACAGCAGCTCTGCTGACCTGGTTCTCTGCCTCTACAGCAGCTCTGCTGACCCGGTTCTCTGCCTCTAGAGCAGCTCTGCTGACCTGGTTTCTCGGGCTCTACAGCAGCTCTGCTGACCTGGTTCTCTGGCACTAGAGCAGCTCTGCTGACCTGGTTCTTAGGTTCTAGAGCAGCTCTGCTGACCTGGTTCTCTGGCTCTAAAGCAGCTCTGCTGACCTGGTTCTCTGGCTCTAAAGCAGCTCTGCTGACCTCGTTCTCTAGCTCTAAAGCGGCTCCGGGTTCTCTGGCTCTAGAGCATCTCTGCTGACCTGGTTCTCAGGCTCTAAAGCTGCTCTGCTGACCTGATTCTCTGGCTCTAGCTCTGCTGGCCTGGTTCTCTGGCTCTAGAGAAGCTCTGCTGACCTGGTTCTTAGGCTCTAGAGCAGCTCTGATGACCTGGTCCTCTGGCTCTAGAGCAGCTCTGCTGACCTGGTTCTCTGGCTCTAAAGCAGCTCTGTTGACCTGGTTCAATGGCTTTAAAGCAGCTCTGCTGACCTGGTTCTCTCCCTCTAACGCAGCTCTGCTGACCTGGTTCTCTGGCTCTAAAACAGCTCTGCTGACGTGGTTCTCTACCTCTTAAACAGCTCTGCTGACCTGGTTTCTCTGGCTCTACAGCAGCTCTGCTGACCTGGTTCTCTGCCTCTACAGCAGCTCTGCTGACCCGGTTCTCTGCCTCTAGAGCAGCTCTGCTGACCTGGTTTCTCGGGCTCTACAGCAGCTCTGCTGACCTGGTTCTCTGGCACTAGAGCAGCTCTGCTGACCTGGTTCTCTGGATCTAAAGCAGCTCTGTTGACCTGGTTTCTCTGGCTCTACAGCAGCTCTGCTGACCTGGTTCTCTGCCTCTAAAGCAGCTCTGCTGACCTGGTTCTTAGGCTCTAGAGCAGCTCTGCTGACCTGGTTCTCAGGCTCTAAAGCTGCTCTGCAGAACTGGTTCACTGGCTCTAGCCCTGCTGACCTGGTTCTCTGGCTCTAGAGAAGCTCAGTTGACCTGGTTCTTAGGCTCTAGAGCAGCTCTGATGACCTGGTTCTAAAGCAGGTCTGCTGACCTGGTTCTCTCCCTCTAAAGCAGCTCTGCTGACCTGGTTCTCTGGCTCTAGAGCAGCTCTGCTGACCTGGTTCTCTGGATCCAGAGCAGCTCTGCTGACTTGGTCCTTAGGCTCTAGACCAGCTCTGCTGACCTGTTTCTCTGGCTCTAAAGCTGCTCTGCTGAGCTGGTTCGCTGGCTATAAAGCAGCTCTGCTGACCTGGTACTCTCCCTCTAAAGCAGCTCTGCTGACCTGGTTTCTCTGGCTCTAATGTAGCTCTGTTGACCTGGTTTCTCTGACTCTACAGCAGCTCTGCTGACCTTGTTCTCTGCCTCTAGAGCAGCTCTGCTGACCTGGTTCTTAGGCTCTAGAGCAGCTCTGCTGACCCGGTTCTCTGGCTCTAAAGCAGCTCTGCTGACCTGCTTCTCTGGGTCTTAAGTGGCTCTGCTGACATGGTTGTCTGGCTCTAAAGCGGCTCCAGGTTCTCTGGCTCTAAACCAGCTCTGCTGACCTGGTTCCCTGGCTCTAAAGCAGCTCTGTTGTCCTGGTTCTCTGGCTCTAGAACAGCTCTGCTGACCTGGTTCTAAGGCTCTAGAGCAGCTCTGCTGCCCTGGTTCTCTGGCACAAAAGCAGCTCTGCTGACCTGGTTCAATGGCTCTAAAGCAGCTCTGAGGACCTTGTTCTCTGGCTCTACAGAAGCTCCACTGAACTGATTCTCTGCCTCTACAGCAGGTCTGCTGACCTGGTTCTTAGGCTCTAGAGCATCTCTGCTGACCTGGTTCTCAGGCTCTAAAGCTGCTCTGCTGACCTGATTCTCTGGCTCTAGCTCTGCTGGCCTGGTTCTCTGGCTCTAGAGAAGCTCTGCTGACCTGGTTCTTAGGCTCTAGAGCAGCTCTGATGACCTGGTCCTCTGGCTCTAGAGCAGCTCTGCTGACCTGGTTCTCTGGCTCTAAAGCAGCTCTGTTGACCTGGTTCGCTGGCTCTAAAGCAGCTCTGCTGACCTGGTTCTCTGCCTCTACAGCAGCTCTGCTGACCCGGTTCTCTGCCTCTAGAGCAGCTCTGCTGACCTGGTTTCTCGCGCTCTACAGCAGCTCTGCTGACCTGGTTCTCTGGCTCTAGAGCAGCTCTGCTGACCTGGTTCTCTGGCTCTAATGCAGCTCTGTTGACCTGGTTTCTCTGGCTCTACAGCAGCTCTGCTGACCTGGTTCTCTGCCTCTAAAGCAGCTCTGCTGACCTGGTTCTTAGGTTCTAGAGCAGCTCTGCTGACCTGGTTCTCTGGCTCTAAAGCAGTTCTGCTGACCTGGTTCTCTGGCTCTAAAGCAGCTCTGCTGACCTCGTTCTCTGGCTCTAAAGCGGCTCCGGGTTCTCTGGCTCTAGAGCATCTCTGCTGACCTGGTTCTCAGGCTCTAAAGCTGCTCTGCTAACCTGGTTCTCTGGCTCTAGAGCAGCTCTGATGACCTGGTCCTCTGGGTCTAGAGCAGCTCTGCTGACCTGGTTCTCTGGCTCTAAAGCAGCTCTGCTGACCTGGTTTCTCTGGCTCTATAGCAGCCCTGCTGACCTGGTTCTCTGCCTCTACAGCAGCTCTGCTGACCCGGTTCTCTGCCTCTAGAGCAGCTCTGCTGACCTGGTTTCTCGCGCTCTACAGCAGCTCTGCTGACCTGGTTCTCTGGCTCTAGAGCAGCTCTGCTGACCTGGTTCTCTGGCTCTAATGCAGCTCTGTTGACCTGGTTTCTCTGGCTCTACAGCAGCTCTGCTGACCTGGTTCTCTGCCTCTAAAGCAGCTCTGCTGACCTGGTTCTTAGGTTCTAGAGCAGCTCTGCTGACCTGGTTCTCTGGCTCTAAAGCAGTTCTGCTGACCTGGTTCTCTGGCTCTAAAGCAGCTCTGCTGACCTCGTTCTCTGGCTCTAAAGCGGCTCCGGGTTCTCTGGCTCTAGAGCATCTCTGCTGACCTGGTTCTCAGGCTCTAAAGCTGCTCTGCTGACCTGATTCTCTGGCTCTAGCTCTGCTGGCCTGGTTCTCTGGCTCTAGAGAAGCTCTGCTGACCTGGTTCTTAGGCTCTAGATCAGCTCTGATGACCTGGTTCTCTGGCTCTATAGCAGCTCTGCTGAACTGGTTCGCTGGCTCTAAAGCAGCTCTGCTGACCTGGTTCTCTCCCTCTAAAGCAGCTCTGATGACCTGGTTTCTCTGGCTCTACAGCAGCTCTGCTGACCTGCTTTTCTGCCTCTAAAGCAGCTCTGCTGACCTGGTTCTCTGGCTCTAAAGCAGTTCTGCTGACCTGGTTCTCTGGCTCTAAAGCAGCTCTGCTGACCTCGTTCTCTGGCTCTAAAGCGGCTCCGGGTTCTCTGGCTCTAGAGCATCTCTGCTGACCTGGTTCTCAGGCTCTAAAGCTGCTCTGCTGACCTGGTTCTTAGGCTCTAAAGCAGCTCCTCTGACCTGGTTCGCTGGCTTTAAAGCAGCTCTGGTGACCTGGTTCTCTCCCTCTAAAACAGCTCTGCTGACGTGGTTCTCTACCTCTTAAACAGCTCTGCTGACCTGGTTTCTCTGGCTCTACAGCAGCTCTGCTGACCTGGTTCTCTGCCTCTACAGCAGCTCTGCTGACCCGGTTCTCTGCCTCTAGAGCAGCTCTGCTGACCTGGTTTCTCGGGCTCTACAGCAGCTCTGCTGACCTGGTTCTCTGGCACTAGAGCAGCTCTGCTGACCTGGTTCTTAGGTTCTAGAGCAGCTCTGCTGACCTGGTTCTCTGGCTCTAAAGCAGCTCTGCTGACCTGGTTCTCTGGCTCTAAAGCAGCTCTGCTGACCTCGTTCGCTGGCTCTAAAGCGGCTCTGGGTTCTCTGGCTCTAGAGCATCTCTGCTGACCTGGTTCTCAGGCTCTAAAGCTGCTCTGCTGACCTGAATCTCTGGCTCTAGCTCTGCTGGCCTGGTTCTCTGGCTCTAGAGAAGTTCTGCTGACCTGGTTCTTAGGCTCCAGAGCAGCTCTGATGACCTGGTCCTCTGGCTCTAGAGCAGCTCTGCTGACCTGGTTCTCTGGCTCTAGAGCAGCTCTGTTGACCTGGTTCGCTGGCTTTAAAGCAGCTCTGCTGACCTGGTTCTCTCCCTCTAAAGCAGCTCTGCTGACCTGGTTCTCTGGCTCTAAAACAGCTCTGCTGACGTGGTTCTCTACCTCTTAAACAGCTCTGCTGACCTGGTTTCTCTGGCTCTACAGCAGCTCTGCTGACCTGGTTTTCTGCCTCTACAGCAGCTCTGCTGACCCGGTTCTCTGCCTCTAGAGCAGCTCTGCTGCCCTGGTTTCTCGGGCTCTACAGCAGCTCTGCTGACCTGGTTCTCTGGCACTAGAGCAGCTCTGCTGACCTGGTTCTCTGGCTCTAAAGCAGCTCTGTTGACCTTGTTTCTCTGGCTCTACAGCAGCTCTGCTGACCTGGTTCTCTGCCTCTAAAGCAGCTCTGCTGACCTGGTTCTTAGGCTCTAGAGCAGCTCTGCTGACCTGGTTCTCAGGCTCTAAAGCTGCTCTGCAGACCTGGTTCTCTGGCTCTAGCTCTGCTGACCTGGTTCTCTGGCTCTAGAGAAGCTCAGTTGACCTGGTTCTTAGGCTCTAGAGCAGCTCTGATGACCTGGTTCTCTCCCTCTAAAGCAGCTCTGCTGACCTGGTTCTCTGGATCCAGAGCAGCTCTGCTGACTTGGTCCTTAGGCTCTAGACCAGCTCTGCTGACCTGTTTCTCTGGCTCTAAAGCTGCTCTGCTGAGCTGGTTCGCTGGCTATAAAGCAGCTCTGCTGACCTGGTTCTCTCCCTCTAAAGCAGCTCTGCTGACCTGGTTCGCTGGCTCTAAAGCAGCTCTGCTGACGTGGTTCTCTCCCCCTTAAGCAGCTCTGCTGACCTGGTTTCTCTGGCTCTACAGCAGCTCTGCTGACCTCCTTCTCTGCCTCTACAGCAGCTCTGCTGGCCCGGTTCTCTGCCTCTAGAGCAGCTCTGCTGACCTGGTTTCTCTGGCTCTACAGCAGCTCTGCTGACCTGGTTTTCTGGCTCTAGAGCAGCTCTGCTGACCTGGTTCTCTGGCTCTAATGCAGCTCTGTTGACCTTGTTTCTCTGGCTCTACAGCAGCTCTGCTGACCTCGTTCTCTGCCTCTAGAGCAGCTCTGCTGACCTGGTTCTTAGGCTCTAGAGCAGCTCTGCTGACCCGATTCTCTGGCTCTAAAGCAGCTCTGCTGACCTGCTTCTCTGGCTCTAAAGCAGCTCTGCTGACCTGGTTCTCTGGCTCTAAAGCGGCTCCGGGTTCTCTGGCTCTAAAGCAGCTCTGCTGACCTGGTTCTCTGGGTCTTAAGTGGCTCTGCTGACATGGTTCTCCGGCTCTAAAGCGGCTCCGGGTTCTCTGGCTCTAAAGCAGCTCTGCTGACCTGGTTTCCTGGCTCTAAAGCAGCTCTGTTGTCCTGGTTCTCTGGCTCTAGAACAGCTCTGCTGACCTGGTTCTAAGGCTCTAGAGCAGCTCTGCTGGCCTGGTTCTCTGGCACAAAAGCAGCTCTGCTGACCTGGTTCAATGGCTCTAAAGCAGCTCGGATGACGTTGTTCTCTGGCTCTACAGAAGCTCCACTGAACTGGTTCTCTGCCTCTACAGCAGGTCTGCTGACCTGGTTCTTAGGCTCTAGAGCATCTCTGCTGACCTGGTTCTCAGGCTCTAAAGCTGCTCTGCTGACCTGATTCTCTGGCTCTAGCTCTGCTGGCCTGGTTCTCTGGCTCTAGAGAAGCTCTGCTGACCTGGTTCTTAGGCTCTAGAGCAGCCCTGATGACCTGGTCCTCTGGCTCTAGAGCAGCTCTGCTGACCTGGTTCTCTGGCTCTAAAGCAGCTCTGTTGACCTGGTTCGCTGGCTCTAAAGTAGCTCTGCTGACCTGTGTGAGAAGTTGGCCTGGCATATGCTGGTCACTAGTTATAGTGGCCACCTTGCACCAGTCCAATTCGACTCTTGGTAGATAGGTTTAAAGACAACCTTTTAAAGAAAGCTATCCTAGTGGTAGCTGTGGAGAGCAGCCTTCAGGCTAAGTCTCTGAGGAATGTAAAGCAGCTTGTTTTACCTTATAATCTCTTGAATTACCAAATGAAAAGACACCACACAGGTATATATATCAAATATATATGTATTTATTTCTAAATATACTCTACTAATCTCTTTATGAGATTAGAGCCAGGTAAACATTCAAAAGATCAACAGTTCTCAATAAATTAAGCACAAATATGGCCGTAGCCCTAGGGGCGTACCAGACCATATACTAAAATAGTGGTTTAACAAACTCGACTTGCAATATGAAGAGGCCTAGGGCCTTGGGAATCGCTGGGGCTTCACTTCTGCAGTGATAGCAGATAAATAATCAGCCCACAGGAGACGCGTGCAGTGTCTAAACACACACGCGGGTTTCAATGCGTTTCAATGGCAAATGTTGCGGTTTGTAATTTACAGTTCTAGGGCACTTCGGAGTGGACAGCAAGCAAACAACTTACAGGGTAAATACTTCGATAGCTAATGCACACTTGGGCACCGTAATGCCAGAGTTACCTCACCCAGGGAAGCCGGGTGCATAGGTGTCCTTTGGTGTCGGGTCGCGATGTTGTTTTCAATGGAGATCGGGGAAGTCTTGCTGCTTGTGTCGTCGAGAGAAGTGTCCGCTTGAATCCGACGATGGATTGGAGTTGCAGGAGACCTAGAAATTGAGGGGACAGAGTTCAAAGTCACTTGCCAGTGACTGGTGGCCAGCAGGATAGATGACCACAGCTGTTGCGTCTCTTCAGGTCGCTGATGTCGTTTTGTCTCTTCACTCACGTGGACCAGGAGGGGTTGATGAAGACCAGCAGCTGGATTTCGGAGTTCCCACAACGTCTGCAGCTGTTGGCGGTGTCGGCACTCGGATCGGAGTCAACAAACCTTGGCAACTGCAAGTCTCGTGTGAATGGATGATTGTCAATGGATGAGATCAGCAAGGTCCAATGGACTTACCCAGTGAAGGTAAGTGAGGGCAGGCCCAGAGCAATCAGTCGAGCCCTTGAAGTGGATGTGGAAGTCTTCTGGAGGGCTACTAGCCAATGGGCAAGCAACCGCGAAGACGCCTTTGCAGGAAAAGTTTAACAACAGCCCACGGTCACTCGGGATGGGGTAGGCCGCTGAAATTTGATACCAGACCTGCTCAGGATTTGGACAACAAATGGTCCAAAGCACAACTTTGTTGGACGTAGTTTAGGGCTTGCACTCGAAATCAGTGCACGGTTCCCTGGTATTGCCGTTCCTCGTCACTTGTGGGGTCCAGATGCCACAGCTTCGCTGGGGACTCAAAATGGCCGATGAGAGGTCAGGAAATCTGCTTCAGGGGACACAGGGACTTCGGGCTCTGGCGGGAGCGGTAAAGTTTGCAACCGTAGTTCATTAGTTTTAGTGCCTGCCAAGCAGGGGAGTCACTCCTTGACTTCAAGGGAGATCCTTCGGTCTTCTAAAGGTAGTAGAAAGTTGAAGGGCCAGGATTCTTCTTCGTAGAGCGTCGTCCAGGTGTAATCTAAGTTGCATTGGCAAGCTTTGGCATCTTATAGTGAAAAGATGGGAGGGACTAGCTCTATGGCCACTCCTCTAGGAGGGCCAGGGTAGTGGGTGGTTACATCCACTTCCCTTTGTCCAGTTTTGCACCAGGACAGGGGCAAGCATCCCCTGAACCGGTTTGAGCTGGCATATGCACAGAGGAGCCTACTGCTCCCCCAGTGCAGGACTTCAAAGCACTCTAAAAGTGCACCCACCCAGCTCCAATACACTAAATCCTGTCTGGGAGGTGGTGACACCGCCCTGTGACAGGAAACCCTTTGTTGGGCTCCCTCCATTGCGAGTTTCGGTCAACAGCAGGAGGGCAGCCCGGTGTCTGTGCTGGTGGCATCCATTTTGTGATGCCATGGCCTTAGAAGATTTCTACCGGTTAGTACAGTGTGTACATGTCGTCCCCTCTAGAAGGGTGGGATCCTACTCCCACACCAGTTACTGGTGTGGGGGTAGGATTCCAAGTTGTTTGACACCAAACACGACATGTTTTGATGCAGTCATTCCAAAGTTAGCATTTACCGCGAGGTTATAATGCACTTAAGAGTATATGGTTTAACCGCATCCACAAACAGTAGCAGAGAATAGACTCTGCCAGCTACAGAGGGGTCCTGCTCAGGCAGAAGCACCCCCTCACATAGTAAACCACACACCCTGCCCTTGGGATTGATAGGGCCTACCATAGGGGTGACTGATAGGTTTATATGTGTGTGTATGGTGAGATATAGGAACCTATACCTCTGTGAGGAGTGCTAACACTACCTCACACAGGCTGCAGTAGCAGGCCTGTGGTGTCAGATTGTGAGTGCTTCCCAGGGGTGGCATAATACATGCTGCAGCCCCTGGTAGGCCTGTGAAGTACCAATGCCCTAGGTACCTAAGGTACCATATACTAGGGGCTCATAAGGTGCCACAGTATCCAATCACTAGTGCATCTAATATGCACACCAAGTTGTTTAGAGAGATCAGTTAGACTGGGGCCCTGATTAGCAGGGACCCAGCCAGACTATAGCCAGAAACCAGTGTATACATCAGAAAAAAAGTGGGGGCAACACAAGTGCAGATCCTACTCTCCTACAACCTGGTTCTCTCCCTCTAAAGCAGCTCTGCTGACCTGGTTCGCTGGCTCTAAAACAGCTCTGCTGACGTGGTTCTCTACCTCTTAATCAGCTCTGCTGACCTGGTTTCTCTGGCTCTACAGCAGCTCTGCTGACCTGGTTCTCTGCCTCTACAGCAGCTCTGCTGACCCGGTTCTCTGCCTCTAGAGCAGCTCTGCTGACCTGGTTTCTCTGGCTCTACAGCAGCTCTGCTGACCTGGTTTTCTGGCTCTAGAGCAGCTCTGCTGACCTGGTTCTCTGGCTCTAATGCAGCTCTGTTGACCTGGTTTCTCTGGCTCTACAGCAGCTCTGCTGACCTGGTTCTCTGCCTCTAAAGCAGCTCTGCTGACCTGGTTCTTAGGCTCTAGAGCAGCTCTGTTGACCTGGTTCTCTGGCTCTAAAGCAGTTCTGCTGACCTGGTTCTCTGGCTCTAAAGCAGCTCTGCTGACCTCGTTCTCTGGCTCTAAAGCGGCTCTGGGTTCTATGGCTCTAAAGCAGCTCTGCTGACCTGGTTCTCTGGCTCTAACGTGGCTCTGCTGACCTGGTTCTCTGGCTCGAAAGCAGCTTTTCTGACCTGGTTCTTAGGCTCTAGAGCAGCTCTGCTGACCTGGTTCTCTGGCTCTAAGGCAGCTCTGCTGACCTGGATCTCTGGCTCTAAAGCAGCTCTGCTGACCTGGTTCTCTGGCTCTAAAGCGGCTCCGGGTTCTCTGGCTCTAAAGCAACTCTGCTGACTTGCTTCTCTGGCTCTAAAGTGGCTCTGCTGACCTGGTTCTGTGTCTCGAAAGCAGCTCTGCTGACCTGATTCTAAAGCGGCTCTGCTGACCTGGTTCTCTCCCTCTAAAGCAGCTCTGCTGACCTGGTTCCCTGGCTCTAGAGCAGCTCTGCTAACCTGGTTCTCTGACTCTAATGCAGCTCTGTTGACCTGGTTTCTCTGGCTCTACAGCAGCTCTGCTGACCTCGTTCTCTGCCTCTAGAGCAGCTCTGCTGACCTGGTTCTTAGGCTCTAGAGCAGCTCTGCTGACCCGGTTCTCTGGCTCTAAAGCAGCTCTGCTGACCTGCTTCTCTGGCTCTAAAGCGGCTCCGGGTTCTCTGGCTCTAAAGCAGCTCAGCTGACCTGGTTCTCTGGGTCTTAAGTGGCTCTCCTGACATGGTTCTCTGGCTCTAAAGCAGCTCTGCTGACCTGGTTCTAAAGCGACTCTGCTGACATGGTTCTCTCCCTCTAAAGCAGCTCTGCTGACCTGGTTCCCTGGCTCTAAAGCAGCTCTGTTGTCCTGGTTCTCTGGCTCTAGAACAGCTCTGCTGACCTGGTTCTAAGGCTCTAGAGCAGCTCTGCTGCCCTGGTTCTCTGGCTCAAAAGCAGCTCTGCTGACCTGGTTCAATGGCTCTAAAGCAGCTCAGATGACCTTGTTCTCTGGCTCTACAGAAGCTCCACTGAACTGGTTCTCTGCCTCTAGAGCAGGTCTGCTGACCTGGTTCTTAGGCTCTAGAGCATCTCTGCTGACCTGGTTCTCGGGCTCTAAAGCTGCTCTGCTGACCTGATTCTCTGGCTCTAGCTCTGCTGGCCTGGTTCTTTGGCTCTAGAGAAGCTCTGCTGACCTGGTTTCTCCGGCTCTACAGCAGCTCTGCTGACCTGGTTCTCTGGCTCTAGAGCAGCTCTGCTGACCTGGTTCTCTCGCTCTAATGCAGCTCTGTTGACCTGGTTTCTCTGGATCTACAGCAGCTTTGCTGACCTGGTTCTCTGCCTCTAAAGCAACTCTGCTGACCTGGTTCTTAGGCTCTAGAGCAGCTCTGCTGACCTGGTTCTCTGGCTCTAAAGCAGTTCTGCTGACCTGGTTCTCTGGCTCTAAAGCAGCTCTGCTGACCTCGTTCTCTGGCTCAAAAGCGGCTCTGGGTTCTCTGGCTCTAAAGCAGCTCTGCTGACCTGGTTCTCTGGCTCTAAAGTGGCTCTGCTGACCTGGTTCTCTGGCTCTAAAGCAGCTTTGCTGACCTGGTTCTTAGGCTCTAGAGCAGCTCTGCTGACCTGGTTTCTCTGGCTCTACAGCAGCTCTGCTGACCTGCTTTTCTGGCTCTAGAGCAGCTCTGCTGACCTGGTTCTCTGGCTCTAATGCAGCTCTGTTGACCTGGTTTCTCTGGCTCTACAGCAGCTCTGCTGAACTTGTTCTCTACCTCTAGAGCAGCTCTGTTGACCTGGTTCTTAGGCTCTAGAGCAGCTCTGCTGACCCGGTTCTCTGTCTCTAAAGCAGCTTTGCTGACCTGCTTCTCTGGCTCTAAAGCAGCTCTGCTGACCTGCTTCTCTGGCTCCAAAGCGGCTCCGGATTCTCTGGCTCTAAAGCAGCTGTGCTGACCTGGTTCTCTGCGTCTTAAGTGGCACTGCTGACATGGTTCTCTGGCTCTAAAGCAGCTCTGCTGACCTGGTTCTAAAGCGACTCTGCTGACATGGTTCTCTCCCTCTAAAGCAGCTCTGCTGACCTGGTTCCCTGGCTCTAAAGCAGCTCTGTTGTCCTGGTTCTCCGGCTCTAGAACAGCTCTGCTGACCTGGTTCTAAGGCTCTAGAGGAGCTCTGCTGCCCTGGTTCTCTGGCTCAAAAGCAGCTCTGCTGACCTGGTTCAATGGCTCTAAAGCAGCTCTGATGACCTTGTTCTCTGGCTCTACAGAAGCTCCACTGAACTGGTTCTCTGCCTCTACAGCAGGTCTGCTGACCTGGTTCTTAGGCTCTAGAGCATCTCTGCTGACCTGGTTCTCAGGCTCTAAAGCTGCTCTGCTGACCTGATTCTCTGGCTCTAGCTCTGCTGGCCTGGGTCTCTGGCTCTAGAGACGCTCTGCTGACCTGGTTCTTAGGCTCTAGAGCAGCTCTGATGACCTGGTCCTCTGGCTCTAGAGCAGCTCTGCTGACCTGGTTCTCTGGCTCTAAAGCAGCTCTGTTGACCTGGTTAGCTGGCTCTAAAGCAGCTCTGCTGACCTGGTTCTCTCCCTCCAAAGCAGCTCTGCTGACCTGGTTCGCTGGCTCTAAAACAGCTCTGCTGACGTGGTTCTCTACCTCTTAAACAGCTCTGTTGACCTGGTTTCTCTGGCTCTACAGCAGCTCTGCTGACCTGGTTCTCTGCCTCTACAGCAGCTCTGCTGACCCGGTTCTCTGCCTCTAGAGCAGCTCTGCTGACCTGGTTTCTCGGGGTCTACAGCAGCTCTGCTGACCTGGTTCTCTGGCTCTAGAGCAGTTCTGCTGACCTGGTTCTGTGGCTCTAATGCAGCTCTGTTGACCTGGTTTCTCTGGCTCTACAGCAGCTCTGCTGACCTGGTTCTCTGCCTCTAAAGCAGCTCTGCTGACCTGGTTCTTAGGCTCTAGAGCAGGTCTGCTGACCTGGTTCTTAGGCTCTAGAGCAGCTCTGTTGACCTGGTTCTCAGGCTCTAAAGCTGCTCTGCAGACCTGGTTCTCTGGCTCTAGCTCTGCTGACCTGGTTTTCTGGCTCTAGAGAAGCTCAGTTGACCTGGTTCTTAGGCTCTAGAGCAGCTCTGATGACCTGGTTCTAAAACAAATCTGCTGACCTGGTTCTCTCCCTCTAAAGCAGCTCTCATGACCTGGTTCTCTGGCTCTAGAGCAGCTCTGCTGAACTGGTTCGCTGGCTCTAAAGCAGCTCTGCTGACCTGGTTCTCTCCCTCTAAAGCAGCTCTGCTGACCTGGTTCGCTGGCTCTAAAGCAGCTCTGCTGATGTGTTTCTCTCCCTCTTAAGCAGCTCTGCTGACCTCGTTTCTCTGGCTCTACAGCAGCTCTGCTGACCTGGTTCTCTGCCTCTACAGCAGTTCTGCTGACCCGGTTCTCTGCCTCTAGAGCAGCTCTGCTGACCTGGTTTCTCTGGCTCTACAGCAGCTCTGCTGACCTGGTTTTCTAGCGCTAGAGCAGCTCTGCTGACCTGGTTCTCTGGCTCTAATGCAGCTCTGTTGACCTGGTTTCTCTGGCTCTACAGCAGCTCTGCTGAACTCGTTCTCTGCCTCTAGAGCAGCTCTGCTGACCTGGTTCTCTGGCTCTAACGCAGCTCTGCTGACCTGCTTCTTTGGCTCTAAAGCACCTCTGCTGACCTGGTTCTCTGGCTCTAAAGCGGCTCTGGGTTCTCTGGCTCTAAAGCAGCTCTGCTGACCTGGTTCTCTGGGTCTTAAGTGGCTCTGCTGACATGGTTCTCTGGCTCTAAAGCAGCTCTGCTGACCTGGTTCTAAAGCGACTCTGCTGACATGGTTTTCTCCCTCTAAAGCAGCTCTGCTGACCTGGTTCACTGGCTCTAAAGCAGCTCTGTTGTCCTGGTTCTCTGGCTCTAGAACAGCTCTGCTGACCTGGTTCTAAGGCTCTAGAGCAGCTCTGCTGCCCTGGTTCACAGGCTCTGCTGACCTGGTTTTTCTGGCTCTACAGCAGCTCTGTGACCTAGTTCTCTGGCTCTACAACGGCTCTGCTGACCTGGTTCTCTGGCTCTAAAGAAGTTCTGCTGACCTGGTTCTATGGCTTTAAAGCAGCTCTGCTGACCTGGTTCTCTGGCTCTAAAGCAGCTTTGCTGATCTGGTTCTCTCCTTCTAAAGCAGCTCTGCTGACCTGGTTTATCTTTCTCTACAGCATCTCTGCTGACCTAATTTATCTGGCTCTACAGCAGCTCTGCTGACCTGGTTCTCTGCCACTAGAACAGATCTACTGACCTTGTTCTTAGGCTCTACTGCAGCTCTGCTGATCTGGTTCTCTGGCTCTAAAGCAGCTCTGCTGACCTGGTTCTCTGGCTCTAAAGCAGCTCTGTTGCCCTGGTTATCTCCCTCTAAAGCAGCTCTGCTGACCTGCGTTCTCTGGCTCTACAGCTGCTCTACTGACCTGGTTCTCTTGATCTAGAGCAGCACTGCTGACCTGGTTCTCTGGCTCTAAAGCAGCTCTGCTGACCTGGTTTCTCTGGCTCTACAGCAGCTCTGCTGACCTGGATCTGTGGATCTAAAGCAGCTCTGATGACCTGGTTCTTAGGCTCTAAAGCAGCTCTGCTGACCTGGTTCTCTGGCTTTGAAGCAGCTCTGCTGACTTGGTTCTCAGGCTCTAAAGCAGCTCTTCTGACCAGTTTCTCTGGCTTTGAAGCAGCTCTGCTGACCTGGTTCTCTGGCTCTGGAGCAGCTCTCCTGACCTGGTTCTTAGGCTCTAGAGCAGCTCTGTTGACCTAGTTCTCTGGCTCTCCAACGACTCTGCTGACCTGGTTCACTGGCTCTAAAGCAGCTCTGCTGACCTGGTTCTATGGCTCTAAAGCAGCTCTGCTGACCTAGTTCTCTGCCTCAAAAGTAGCTCTGCTGACCTGGTTTCTCTGGCTCTAAAGCAACTCTGCTGACCTGCTTCTCTGGCTCTAAAGTGGCTCTGCTGACCTGGTTCTGTGTCTCGAAAGCAGCTCTGCTGACCTGATTCTAAAGCGGCTCTGCTGACCTGGTTCTCTCCCTCTAAAGCAGCTCTGCTGACCTGGTTCCCTGGCTCTAGAGCAGCTCTGCTAACCTGGTTCTCTGACTCTAATGCAGCTCTGTTGACCTGGTTTCTCTGGCTCTACAGCAGCTCTGCTGACCTCGTTCTCTGCCTCTAGAGCAGCTCTGCTGACCTGGTTCTTAGGCTCTAGAGCAGCTCTGCTGACCCGGTTCTCTGGCTCTAAAGCAGCTCTGCTGACCTGCTTCTCTGGCTCTAAAGCGGCTCCGGGTTCTCTGGCTCTAAAGCAGCTCAGCTGACCTGGTTCTCTGGGTCTTAAGTGGCTCTGCTGACATGGTTCTCTGGCTCTAAAGCAGCTCTGCTGACCTGGTTCTAAAGCGACTCTGCTGACATGGTTCTCTCCCTCTAAAGCAGCTCTGCTGACCTGGTTCCCTGGCTCTAAAGCAGCTCTGTTGTCCTGGTTCTCTGGCTCTAGAACAGCTCTGCTGACCTGGTTCTAAGGCTCTAGAGCAGCTCTGCTGCCCTGGTTCTCTGGCTCAAAAGCAGCTCTGCTGACCTGGTTCAATGGCTCTAAAGCAGCTCAGATGACCTTGTTCTCTGGCTCTACAGAAGCTCCACTGAACTGGTTCTCTGCCTCTAGAGCAGGTCTGCTGACCTGGTTCTTAGGCTCTAGAGCATCTCTGCTGACCTGGTTCTCAGGCTCTAAAGCTGCTCTGCTGACCTGATTCTCTGGCTCTAGCTCTGCTGGCCTGGTTTTCTGGCTCTAGAGAAGCTCTGCTGACCTGGTTTCTCTGGCTCTACAGCAGCTCTGCTGACCTGGTTCTCTGGCTCTAGAGCAGCTCTGCTGACCTGGTTCTCTCGCTCTAATGCAGCTCTGTTGACCTGGTTTCTCTGGATCTACAGCAGCTCTGCTGACCTGGTTCTCTGCCTCTAAAGCAACTCTGCTGACCTGGTTCTTAGGCTCTAGAGCAGCTCTGCTGACCTGGTTCTCTGGCTCTAAAGCAGCTCTGCTGACCTCGTTCTCTGGCTCAAAAGCGGCTCTGGGTTCTCTGGCTCTAAAGCAGCTCTGCTGACCTGGTTCTCTGGCTCTAAAGTGGCTCTGCTGACCTGGTTCTCTGGCTCTAAAGCAGCTTTGCTGACCTGGTTCTTAGGCTCTAGAGCAGCTCTGCTGACCTGGTTTCTCTGGCTCTACAGCAGCTCTGCTGACCTGGTTTTCTGGCTCTAGAGCAGCTCTGCTGACCTGGTTCTCTGGCTCTAATGCAGCTCTGTTGACCTGGTTTCTCTGGCTCTACAGCAGCTCTGCTGAACTTGTTCTCTACCTCTAGAGCAGCTCTGCTGACCTGGTTCTTAGGCTCTAGAGCAGCTCTGCTGACCCGGTTCTCTGGCTCTAAAGCAGCTTTGCTGACCTGCTTCTCTGGCTCTAAAGCAGCTCTGCTGACCTGCTTCTCTGGCTCCAAAGCGGCTCCGGATTCTCTGGCTCTAAAGCAGGTGTGCTGACCTGGTTCTCTGCGTCTTAAGTGGCTCTGCTGACATGGTTCTCTGGCTCTAAAGCAGCTCTGCTGACCTGGTTCTAAAGCGACTCTGCTGACATGGTTCTCTCCCTCTAAAGCAGCTCTGCTGACCTGGTTCCCTGGCTCTAAAGCAGCTCTGTTGTCCTGGTTCTCCGGCTCTAGAACAGCTCTGCTGACCTGGTTCTAAGGCTCTAGAGGAGCTCTGCTGCCCTGGTTCTCTGGCTCAAAAGCAGCTCTGCTGACCTGGTTCAATGGCTCTAAAGCAGCTCTGATGACCTTGTTCTCTGGCTCTACAGAAGCTCCACTGAACTGGTTCTCTGCCTCTACAGCAGGTCTGCTGACCTGGTTCTTAGGCTCTAGAGCATCTCTGCTGACCTGGTTCTCAGGCTCTAAAGCTGCTCTGCTGACCTGATTCTCTGGCTCTAGCTCTGCTGGCCTGGGTCTCTGGCTCTAGAGAAGCTCTGCTGACCTGGTTCTTAGGCTCTAGAGCAGCTCTGATGACCTGGTCCTCTGGCTCTAGAGCAGCTCTGCTGACCTGGTTCTCTGGCTCTAAAGCAGCTCTGTTGACCTGGTTCGCTGGCTCTAAAGCAGCTCTGCTGACCTGGTTCTCTCCCTCCAAAGCAGCTCTGCTGACCTGGTTCGCTGGCTCTAAAACAGCTCTGCTGACGTGGTTCTCTACCTCTTAAACAGCTCTGTTGACCTGGTTTCTCTAGCTCTACAGCAGCTCTGCTGACCTGGTTCTCTGCCTCTACAGCAGCTCTGCTGACCCGGTTCTCTGCCTCTAGAGCAGCTCTGCTGACCTGGTTTCTCGGGGTCTACAGCAGCTCTGCTGACCTGGTTCTCTGGCTCTAGAGCAGTTCTGCTGACCTGGTTCTCTGGCTCTAATGCAGCTCTGTTGACCTGGTTTCTCTGGCTCTACAGCAGCTCTGCTGACCTGGTTCTCTGCCTCTAAAGCAGCTCTGCTGACCTGGTTCTTAGGCTCTAGAGCAGGTCTGCTGACCTGGTTCTTAGGCTCTAGAGCAGCTCTGTTGACCTGGTTCTCAGGCTCTAAAGCTGCTCTGCAGACCTGGTTCTCTGGCTCTAGCTCTGCTGACCTGGTTTTCTGGCTCTAGAGAAGCTCAGTTGACCTGGTTCTTAGGCTCCAGAGCAGCTCTGATGACCTGGTTCTAAAACAAGTCTGCTGACCTGGTTCTCTCCCTCTAAAGCAGCTCTGATGACCTGGTTCTCTGGCTCTAGAGCAGCTCTGCTGACCCGGTTCTCTGGATCTAGAGCAGCTCTGTTGACTTGGTTCTTAGGCTCTAGAGCTGCTCTGCTGACCTGGTTCACTGGCTCTAAAGCAGCTCTGCTGAACTGGTTCGCTGGCTCTAAAGCAGCTCTGCTGACCTGGTTCTCTCCCTCTAAAGCAGTTTTGCTGACCTGGTTCGCTGGCTCTAAAGCAGCTCTGCTGACGTGTTTCTCTCCCTCTTAAGCAGCTCTGCTGACCTCGTTTCTCTGGCTCTACAGCAGCTCTGCTGACCTGGTTCTTTGCCTCTACAGCAGTGCTGCTGACCCGGTTCTCTGCCTCTAGAGCAGCTCTGCTGACCTGGTTTCTCTGGCTCTACAGCAGCTCTGCTGACCTGGTTTTCTAGCTCTAGAGCAGCTCTGCTGACCTGGTTCTCTGGCTCTAATGCAGCTCTGTTGACCTGGTTTCTCTGGCTCTACAGCACCTCTGCTGAACTCGTTCTCTGCCTCTAGAGCAGCTCTGCTGACCTGGTTCTCTGGCTCTAACGCAGCTCTGCTGACCTGCTTCTTTGGCTCTAAAGCACCTCTGCTGACCTGGTTCTCTGCCTCTAAAGCGGCTCTGGGTTCTCTGTCTCTAAAGCAGCTCTGCTGACCTGGTTCTCTGGGTCTTAAGTGGCTCTGCTGACATGGTTCTCTGGCTCTAAAGCAGCTCTGCTGACCTGGTTCTAAAGCGACTCTGCTGACATGGTTTTCTCCCTCTAAAGCAGCTCTGCTGACCTGGTTCACTGGCTCTAAAGCAGCTCTGTTGTCTTGGTTCTCTGGCTCTAGAACAGCTCTGCTGACCTGGTTCTAAGGCTCTAGAGCAGCTCTGCTGCCCTGGTTCACAGGCTCTGCTGACCTGGTTTTTCTGGCTCTACAGCAGCTCTGTGACCTAGTTCTCTGGCTCTACAACGGCTCTGCTGACCTGGTTCTCTGGCTCTAAAGAAGTTCTGCTGACCTGGTTCTATGGCTTTAAAGCAGCTCTGCTGACCTGGTTCTCTGGCTCTAAAGCAGCTTTGCTGATCTGGTTCTCTCCTTCTAAAGCAGCTCTGCTGACCTGGTTTATCTTTCTCTACAGCATCTCTGATGACCTAATTTATCTGGCTCTACAGCAGCTCTGCTGACCTGGTTCTCTGCCACTAGAACAGCTCTACTGACCTTGTTCTTAGGCTCTACTGCAGCTCTGCTGATCTGGTTCTCTGGCTCTAAAGCAGCTCTGCTGACCTGGTTCTCTGGCTCTAAAGCAGCTCTGTTGACCTGGATATCTCCCTCTAAAGCAGCTCTGCTGACCTGCTTTCTCTGGCTCTACAGCTGCTCTACTGACCTGGTTCTCTTGATCTAGAGCAGCACTGCTGACCTGGTTCTCTGGCTCTAAAGCAGCTCTGCTGACCTGGTTTCTCTGGCTCTACAGCAGCTCTGCTGACCTGGATCTGTGGATCTAAAGCAGCTCTGATGACCTGGTTCTATGGCTCTAAAGCAGCTCTGCTGACCTGGTTCTCTGGCTTTGAAGCAGCTCTGCTGACCTGGTTCTCAGGCTCTAAAGCAGCTCTTCTGACCAGTTTCTCTGGCTTTGAAGCAGCTCTGCTGACCTGGTTCTCTGGCTCTGGAGCAGCTCTCCTGACCTGGTTCTTAGGCTCTAGAGCAGCTCTGTTGACCTAGTTCTCTGGCTCTCCAACGACTCTGCTGACCTGGTTCACTGGCTCTAAAGCAGCTCTGCTGACCTGGTTCTATGGCTCTAAAGCAGCTCTGCTGACCTAGTTCTCTGCCTCTAAAGTAGCTCTGCTGACCTGGTTTCTCTGGGTCTACAGCAGCTCTGCTGACCTTGTTCTCTGCCTCTATAGCAGCTCTGATGACCTGGTTCTGTGGCTCAACGCAACCCGGCTGACCTGGTTCTCTGCCTCTACAGAAGCTCTGCTGACCTGGTTCTCTGGCTCTAGAGCAGCTCTGCTGACCTGCTTCTCTGGCTCTAAAGCGGCTCTGGATTCTCTGGCTCTAAAGCAGCTCTGCTGACCTGGTTCTCTGGGTCTTAAGTGGCTTGGCTGACATGGTTCTCTGGCTCTAAAGCAGCTCTGCTGACCTGGTTCTAAAGCGACTCTGCTGACATGGTTCTCTCCCTCTAAAGCAGCTCTGCTGACCTGGTTCCCTGGCTCTAAAGCAGCTCTGTTGTCCTGGTTCTCTGGCTCTAGAACAGCTCTGCTGACCTGGTTCTAAGGCTCTAAAGCGGCTCTGGGTTCTCTGGCTCTAAAGCAGCTCTGCTGACCTGGTTCTCTGGCTCTAACGTGGCTCTGCTTACCTGGTTCTCTGGCTCAAAAGCAGCTTTGCTGACCTGGTTCTTAGGCTCTAGAACAGCTCTGCTGACCTGGTTCTCTGGCTCTAAGGCAGCTCTGCTGACCTGGATCCCTGGCTCTAAAGCAGCTCTGCTGACCTGGTTCTCTGGCTCTAAAGCGGCTCCGGGTTCTCTGGCTCTAAAGCAACTCTGCTGACCTGCTTCTCTGGCTCTAAAGTGGCTCTGCTGACCTGGTTCTAAAGCGACTCTGCTGACATGGTTCTCTCCCTCTAAAGCAGCTCTGCTGACCTGGTTCCCTGGCTCTAAAGCAGCTCTGTTGTCCTGGTTCTCCGGCTCTAGAACAGCTCTGCTGACCTGGTTCTAAGGCTCTAGAGGAGCTCTGCTGCCCTGGTTCTCTGGCTCAAAAGCAGCTCTGCTGACCTGGTTCAATAGCTCTAAAGCAGCTCTGATGACCTTGTTCTCTGGCTCTAATGCAGCTCTGTTGACCTGGTTTCTCTGGCTCTACAGCAGCTCTGCTGACCTCGTTCTTTGCCTCTAGAGCAGCTCTGCTGACCTTGTTCTCTGCCTCTATAGCAGCTCTGATGACCTGGTTCTGTGGCTCAACGCAACCCGGCTGACCTGGTTCTCTGCCTCTACAGAAGCTCTGCTGACCTGGTTCTCTGGCTCTAGAGCAGCTCTGCTGACCTGCTTCTCTGGCTCTAAAGCGGCTCTGGATTCTCTGGCTCTAAAGCAGCTCTGCTGACCTGGTTCTCTGGGTCTTAAGTGGCTTGGCTGACATGGTTCTCTGGCTCTAAAGCAGCTCTGCTGACCTGGTTCTAAAGCGACTCTGCTGACATGGTTCTCTCCCTCTAAAGCAGCTCTGCTGACCTGGTTCCCTGGCTCTAAAGCAGCTCTGTTGTCCTGGTTCTCTGGCTCTAGAACAGCTCTGCTGACCTGGTTCTAAGGCTCTAAAGCGGCTCTGGGTTCTCTGGCTCTAAAGCAGCTCTGCTGACCTGGTTCTCTGGCTCTAACGTGGCTCTGCTGACCTGGTTCTCTGGCTCGAAAGCAGCTTTGCTGACCTGGTTCTTAGGCTCTAGAACAGCTCTGCTGACCTGGTTCTCTGGCTCTAAGGCAGCTCTGCTGACCTGGATCCCTGGCTCTAAAGCAGCTCTGCTGACCTGGTTCTCTGGCTCTAAAGCGGCTCCGGGTTCTCTGGCTCTAAAGCAACTCTGCTGACCTGCTTCTCTGGCTCTAAAGTGGCTCTGCTGACCTGGTTCTAAAGCGTCTCTGCTGACATGGTTCTCTCCCTCTAAAGCAGCTCTGCTGACCTGGTTCCCTGGCTCTAAAGCAGCTCTGTTGTCCTGGTTCTCCGGCTCTAGAACAGCTCTGCTGACCTGGTTCTAAGGCTCTAGAGGAGCTCTGCTGCCCTGGTTCTCTGGCTCAAAAGCAGCTCTGCTGACCTGGTTCAATAGCTCTAAAGCAGCTCTGATGACCTTGTTCTCTGGCTCTAATGCAGCTCTGTTGACCTGGTTTCTCTGGCTCTACAGCAGCTCTGCTGACCTCGTTCTTTGCCTCTAGAGCAGCTCTGCTGACCTGGTTCTTAGGCTCTAGAGCAGCTCTAATGACCCGGTTCTCTGGCTCTAAAGCAGCTCTGCTGACCTGCTTTCTGGCTCTAAAGCAGCTCTGCTGACCTGCTTCTCTGGCTCTAAAGTGGCTCCGGGTTCTCTGGCTCTAAAGCAGCTCAGCTGACCTGGTTCTCTGGGTCTTAAGTGGCTCTGCTGACATGGTTCTCTGGCTCTAAAGCAGCTCTGCTGACCTGGTTCTAAAGCGACTCTGCTGACATGGTTCTCTCCCTCTAAAGCAGCTCTGCTGGCCTGGTTCCCTGGCTCTAAAGCAGATCTGTTGTCCTGGTTCTCTGGCTCTAGAACAGCTCTGCTGACCTGGTTCTAAGGCTCTAGAGGAGCTCTGCTGCCCTGGTTCTCTGGCTCAAAAGCAGCTCTGCTGACCTGATTCTAAAGCGGATCTGCTGACCTGGTTCTCTCCCTCTAAAGCAGCTCTGCTGACCTGGTTCCCTGGCTCTAAAGCAGCTCTGTTGTCCTGGTTCTCAGGCTCTAGAGCAGCTCTGCTGCCCTGGTTCTCTGGCTCAAAAGCAGCTCTGCTGACCTGGTTCTATGGCTCTAAAGCAGCTCTGCTGAACTGGTTCTCTGGCTGTACAGAAGCTCTGCTGAACTGGTTCTAAAGCGACTCTGCTGACATGGTTCTCTCCCTCTAAAGCAGCTCTGCTGACCTGGTTCCCTGGCTCTAAAGCAGCTCTGTTGTCCTGGTTCTCTGGCTCTAGAACAGCTCTGCTGACCTGGTTCTAAGGCTCTAGAGCAGCTCTGCTGCCCTGGTTCTCTGGCTCAAAAGCAGCTCTGCTGACCTGGTTCAATGGCTCTAAAGCAGCTCAGATGACCTTGTTCTCTGGCTCTACAGAAGCTCCACTGAACTGGTTCTCTCACTCTAATGCAGCTCTGTTGACCTGGTTTCTCTGGATCTACAGCAGCTCTGCTGACCTGGTTCTCTGCCTCTAAAGCAACTCTGCTGACCTCGTTCTTAGGCTCTAGAGCAGCTCTGCTGACCTGGTTCTCTGGCTCTAAAGCAGTTCTGCTGACCTGGTTCTCTGGCTCTAAAGCAGCTCTGCTGACCTCGTTCTCTGGCTCAAAAGCGGCTCCGGGTTCACTGGCTCTAAAGCAGCTCTGCTGACCTGGTTCTCTGGCTCTAAAGTGGCTCTGCTGACCTGGTTCTCTGGCTCTAAAGCAGCTTTGCTGACCTGGTTCTTAGGCTCTAGAGCAGCTCTGCTGACCTGGTTTCACTGGCTCTACAGCAGCTCTGCTGACCTGGTTTTCTGGCTCTAGAGCAGCTCTGCTGACCTGGTTCTCTGGCTCTAATGCAGCTCTGTTGACCTGGTTTCTCTGGCTCTACAGCAGCTCTGCTGAACTTGTTCTCTGCCTCTAGAGCAGCTCTGCTGACCTGGTTCTTAGGCTCTAGAGCAGCTCTGCTAACCCGGTTCTCTGGCTCTAAAGCAGCTTTGCTGACCTGCTTCTCTGGCTTTAAAGCAGCTCTGCTGACCTGCTTCTCTGGCTCTAAAGCGGCTCCGGATTCTCTGGCTCTAAAGCAGCTCTGCTGACCTGGTTCAATGGCTCTAAAGCAGCTCTGATGACCTTGTTCTCTGGCTCTACAGAAGCTCCACTGAACTGGTTCTCTGCCTCTACAGCAGGTCTGCTGACCTGGTTCTTAGGCTCTAGAGCATCTCTGCTGACCTGGTTCTCAGGCTCTAAAGCTGCTCTGCTGACCTGATTCTCTGGCTGTAGCTCTGCTGGCCTGGGTCTCTGGCTCTAGAGAAGCTCTGCTGACCTGGTTCTTAGGCTCTAGAGCAGCTCTGATGACCTGGTCCTCTGGCTCTAGAGCAGCTCTGCTGACCTGGTTCTCTGGCTCTAAAGCAGCTCTGTTGACCTGGTTCGCTGGCTCTAAAGCAGCTCTGCTGACATGGTTCTCTCCCTCCAAAGCAGCTCTGCTGACCTGGTTTCTCTGGCTCTACAGCAGCTCTGCTGACCTGGTTTTCTGGCTCTAGAGCAGCTCTGCTGACCTGGTTCTCTGGCTCTAATGCAGCTCTGTTGACCTGGTTTCTCTGGCTCTACAGCAGCTCTGCTGAACTTGTTCTCTACCTCTAGAGCAGCTCTGCTGACCTGGTTCTTAGGCTCTAGGGCAGCTCTGCTGACCCGGTTCTCTGGCTCTAAAGTAGCTTTGCTGACCTGCTTCTCTGGCTCTAAAGCAGCTCTGCTGACCTGCTTCTCTGGCTCCAAAGCGGCTCCGGATTCTCTGGCTCTAAAGCAGCTGTGCTGACCTGGTTCTCTGCGTCTTAAGTGGCTCTGCTGACATGGTTCTCTGGCTCTAAAGCAGCTCTGCTGACCTGGTTCTAAAGCGACTCTGCTGACATGGTTCTCTCCCTCTAAAGCAGCTCTGCTGACCTGGTTCTTAGGCTCTAGAGCAGCTCTGATGACCTGGTCCTCTGGCTCTAGAGCAGCTCTGCTGACCTGGTTCTCTGGCTCTAAAGCAGCTCTGTTGACCTGGTTCACTGGCTCTAAAGCAGCTCTGCTGACCTGGTTCTCTCCCTCCAAAGCAGCTCTGCTGACCTGGTTCGCTGGCTCTAAAACAGCTCTGCTGACGTGGTTCTCTACCTCTTAAACAGCTCTGTTGACCTGGTTTCTCTGGCTCTACAGCAGCTCTGCTGACCTGGTTCTCTGCCTCTACAGCAGCTCTGCTGACCCGGTTCTCTCCCTCCAAAGCAGCTCTGCTGACCTGGTTCGCTGGCTCTAAAACAGCTCTGCTGACGTGGTTCTCTACCTCTTAAACAGCTCTGTTGACCTGGTTTCTCTGGCTCTAAAGCAGCTCTGCTGAACTGGTTCTCTGGCTGTACAGAAGCTCTGCTGAACTGGTTCTAAAGCGACTCTGCTGACATGGTTCTCTCCCTCTAAAGCAGCTCTGCTGACCTGGTTCCCTGGCTCTAAAGCAGCTCTGTTGTCCTGGTTCTCTGGCTCTAGAACAGCTCTGCTGACCTGGTTCTAAGGCTCTAGAGCAGCTCTGCTGCCCTGGTTCTCTGGCTCAAAAGCAGCTCTGCTGACCTGGTTCAATGGCTCTAAAGCAGCTCAGATGACCTTGTTCTCTGGCTCTACAGAAGCTCCACTGAACTGGTTCTCTCACTCTAATGCAGCTCTGTTGACCTGGTTTCTCTGGATCTACAGCAGCTCTGCTGACCTGGTTCTCTGCCTCTAAAGCAACTCTGCTGACCTCGTTCTTAGGCTCTAGAGCAGCTCTGCTGACCTGGTTCTCTGGCTCTAAAGCAGTTCTGCTGACCTGGTTCTCTGGCTCTAAAGCAGCTCTGCTGACCTCGTTCTCTGGCTCAAAAGCGGCTCCGGGTTCACTGGCTCTAAAGCAGCTCTGCTGACCTGGTTCTCTGGCTCTAAAGTGGCTCTGCTGACCTGGTTCTCTGGCTCTAAAGCAGCTTTGCTGACCTGGTTCTTAGGCTCTAGAGCAGCTCTGCTGACCTGGTTTCTCTGGCTCTACAGCAGCTCTGCTGACCTGGTTTTCTGGCTCTAGAGCAGCTCTGCTGACCTGGTTCTCTGGCTCTAATGCAGCTCTGTTGACCTGGTTTCTCTGGCTCTACAGCAGCTCTGCTGAACTTGTTCTCTGCCTCTAGAGCAGCTCTGCTGACCTGGGTCTTAGGCTCTAGAGCAGCTCTGCTGACCCGGTTCTCTGGCTCTAAAGCAGCTTTGCTGACCTGCTTCTCTGGCTTTAAAGCAGCTCTGCTGACCTGCTTCTCTGGCTCTAAAGCGGCTCCGGATTCTCTGGCTCTAAAGCAGCTCTGCTGACCTGGTTCAATGGCTCTAAAGCAGCTCTGATGACCTTGTTCTCTGGCTCTACAGAAGCTCCACTGAACTGGTTCTCTGCCTCTACAGCAGGTCTGCTGACCTGGTTCTTAGGCTCTAGAGCATCTCTGCTGACCTGGTTCTCAGGCTCTAAAGCTGCTCTGCTGACCTGATTCTCTGGCTGTAGCTCTGCTGGCCTGGGTCTCTGGCTCTAGAGAAGCTCTGCTGACCTGGTTCTTAGGCTCTAGAGCAGCTCTGATGACCTGGTCCTCTGGCTCTAGAGCAGCTCTGCTGACCTGGTTCTTTGGCTCTAAAGCAGCTCTGTTGACCTGGTTCGCTGGCTCTAAAGCAGCTCTGCTGACATGGTTCTCTCCCTCCAAAGCAGCTCTACTGACCTGGTTTCTCTGGCTCTACAGCAGCTCTGCTGACCTGGTTTTCTGGCTCTAGAGCAGCTCTGCTGACCTGGTTCTCTGGCTCTAATGCAGCTCTGTTGACCTGGTTTCTCTGGCTCTACAGCAGCTCTGCTGAACTTGTTCTCTACCTCTAGAGCAGCTCTGCTGACCTGGTTCTTAGGCTCTAGGGCAGCTCTGCTGACCCGGTTCTCTGGCTCTAAAGTAGCTTTGCTGACCTGCTTCTCTGGCTCTAAAGCAGCTCTGCTGACCTGCTTCTCTGGCTCCAAAGCGGCTCCAGATTCTCTGGCTCTAAAGCAGCTGTGCTGACCTGGTTCTCTGCGTCTTAAGTGGCTCTGCTGACATGGTTCTCTGGCTCTAAAGCAGCTCTGCTGACCTGGTTCTAAAGCGACTCTGCTGACATGGTTCTCTCCCTCTAAAGCAGCTCTGCTGACCTGGTTCTTAGGCTCTAGAGCAGCTCTGATGACCTGGTCCTCTGGCTCTAGAGCAGCTCTGCTGACCTGGTTCTCTGGCTCTAAAGCAGCTCTGTTGACCTGGTTCGCTGGCTCTAAAGCAGCTCTGCTGACCTGGTTCTCTCCCTCCAAAGCAGCTCTGCTGACCTGGTTCGCTGGCTCTAAAACAGCTCTGCTGACGTGGTTCTCTACCTCTTAAACAGCTCTGTTGACCTGGTTTCTCTGGCTCTACAGCAGCTCTGCTGACCTGGTTCTCTGCCTCTACAGCAGCTCTGCTGACCCGGTTCTCTGCCTCTAGAGCAGCTCTGCTGACCTGGTTTCTCGGGGTCTACAGCAGCTCTGCTGACCTGGTTCTCTGGCTCTAGAGCAGTTCTGCTGACCTGGTTCTCTGGCTCTAATGCAGCTCTGTTGACCTGGTTTCTCTGGCTCTACAGCAGCTCTGCTGACCTGGTTCTCTGCCTCTAAAGCAGCTCTGCTGACCTGGTTCTTAGGCTCTAGAGCAGGTCTGCTGACCTGGTTCTTAGGCTCTAGAGCAGCTCTGTTGACCTGGTTCTCAGGCTCTAAAGCTGCTCTGCAGACCTGGTTCTCTGGCTCTAGCTCTGCTGACCTGGTTTTCTGGCTCTAGAGAAGCTCAGTTGACCTGGTTCTTAGGCTCTAGAGCAGCTCTGATGACCTGGTTCTAAAACAAGTCTGCTGACCTGGTTCTCTCCCTCTAAAGCAGCTCTGATGACCTGGTTCTCTGGCTCTAGAGCAGCTCTGCTGACCTGGTTCTCTGGATCTAGAGCAGCTCTGTTGACTTGGTTCTTAGGCTCTAGAGCTGCTCTGCTGACCTGGTTCACTGGCTCTAAAGCAGCTCTGCTGAACTGGTTCGCTGGCTCTAAAGCAGCTCTGCTGACCTGGTTCTCTCCCTCTAAAGCAGCTCTGCTGACCTGGTTCGCTGGCTCTAAAGCAGCTCTGCTGACGTGTTTCTCTCCCTCTTAAGCAGCTCTGCTGACCTCGTTTCTCTGGCTCTACAGCAGCTCTGCTGACCTGGTTCTTTGCCTCTACAGCAGTTCTGCTGACCCGGTTCTCTGCCTCTAGAGCAGCTCTGCTGACCTGGTTTCTCTGGCTCTACAGCAGCTCTGCTGACCTGGTTTTCTAGCTCTAGAGCAGCTCTGCTGACCTGGTTCTCTGGCTCTAATGCAGCTCTGTTGACCTGGTTTCTCTGGCTCTACAGCACCTCTGCTGAACTCGTTCTCTGCCTCTAGAGCAGCTCTGCTGACCTGGTTCTCTGGCTCTAACGCAGCTCTGCTGACCTGCTTCTTTGGCTCTAAAGCACCTCTGCTGACCTGGTTCTCTGGCTCTAAAGCGGCTCTGGGTTCTCTGGCTCTAAAGCAGCTCTGCTGACCTGGTTCTCTGGGTCTTAAGTGGCTCTGCTGACATGGTTCTCTGGCTCTAAAGCAGCTCTGCTGACCTGGTTCTAAAGCGACTCTGCTGACATGGTTTTCTCCCTCTAAAGCAGCTCTGCTGACCTGGTTCACTGGCTCTAAAGCAGCTCTGTTGTCCTGGTTCTCTGGCTCTAGAACAGCTATGCTGACCTGGTTCTAAGGCTCTAGAGCAGCTCTGCTGCCCTGGTTCACAGGCTCTGCTGACCTGGTTTTTCTGGCTCTACAGCAGCTCTGTGACCTAGTTCTCTGGCTTTACAACGGCTCTGCTGACCTGGTTCTCTGGCTCTAAAGAAGTTCTGCTGACCTGGTTCTATGGCTGTAAAGCAGCTCTGCTGACCTGGTTCTCTGGCTCTAAAGCAGCTTTACTGATCTGGTTCTCTCCTTCTAAAGCAGCTCTGCTGACCTGGTTTATCTTTCTCTACAGCATCTCTGCTGACCTAATTTATCTGGCTCTACAGCAGCTCTGCTGACCTGGTTCTCTGCCACTAGAACAGCTCTACTGACCTTGTTCTTAGGCTCTACTGCAGCTCTGCTGATCTGGTTCTCTGGCTCTAAAGCAGCTCTGCTGACCTGGTTCTCTGGCTCTAAAGCAGCTCTGTTGACCTGGTTATCTCCCTCTAAAGCAGCTCTGCTGACCTGCTTTCTCTGGCTCTACAGCTGCTCTACTGACCTGGTTCTCTTGATCTAGAGCAGCACTGCTGACCTGGTTCTCTGGCTCTAAAGCAGCTCTGCTGACCTGGTTTCTCTGGCTCTACAGCAGCTCTGCTGACCTGGATCTGTGGATCTAAAGCAGCTCTGATGACCTGGTTCTATGGCTCTAAAGCAGCTCTGCTGACCTGGTTCTCTGGCTTTGAAGCAGCTCTGCTGACCTGGTTCTCAGGCTCTAAAGCAGCTCTTCTGACCAGTTTCTCTGGCTTTGAAGCAGCTCTGCTGACCTGGTTCTCTGGCTCTGGAGCAGCTCTCCTGACCTGGTTCTTAGGCTCTAGAGCAGCTCTGTTGACCTAGTTCTCTGGCTCTCCAACGACTCTGCTGACCTGGTTCACTGGCTCTAAAGCAGCTCTGCTGACCTGGTTCTATGGCTCTAAAGCAGCTCTGCTGACCTAGTTCTCTGCCTCTAAAGTAGCTCTGCTGACCTGGTTTCTCTGGGTCTACAGCAGCTCTGCTGACCTTGTTCTCTGCCTCTATAGCAGCTCTGATGACCTGGTTCTGTGGCTCAACGCAACCCGGCTGACCTGGTTCTCTGCCTCTACAGAAGCTCTGCTGACCTGGTTCTCTGGCTCTAGAGCAGCTCTGCTGACCTGCTTCTCTGGCTCTAAAGCTGCTCTGGATTCTCTGGCTCTAAAGCAGCTCTGCTGACCTGGTTCTCTGGGTCTTAAGTGGCTTGGCTGACATGGTTCTCTGGCTCTAAAGCAGCTCTGCTGACCTGGTTCTAAAGCGACTCTGCTGACATGGTTCTCTCCCTCTAAAGCAGCCCTGCTGACCTGGTTCCCTGGCTCTAAAGCAGCTCTGTTGTCCTGGTTCTCTGGCTCTAGAACAGCTCTGCTGACCTGGTTCTAAGGCTCTAAAGCGGCTCTGGGTTCTCTGGCTCTAAAGCAGCTCTGCTGACCTGGTTCTCTGGCTCTAACGTGGCTCTGCTGACCTGGTTCTCTGGCTCGAAAGCAGCTTTGCTGACCTGGTTCTTAGGCTCTAGAGCAGCTCTGCTGACCTGGTTCTCTGGCTCTAAGGCAGCTCTGCTGACCTGGATCTCTGGCTCTAAAGCAGCTCTGCTGACCTGGTTCTCTGGCTCTAAAGCGGCTCCGGGTTCTCTGGCTCTAAAGCAACTCTGCTGACCTGCTTCTCTGGCTCTAAAGTGGCTCTGCTGACCTGGTTCTGTGTCTCGAAAGCAGCTCTGCTGACCTGATTCTAAAGCGGCTCTGCTGACCTGGTTCTCTCCCTCAAAAGCAGCTCTGCTGACCTGGTTCCCTGGCTCTAGAGCAGCTCTGCTAACCTGGTTCTCTGGCTCTAATGCAGCTCTGTTGACCTGGTTTCTCTGGCTCTACAGCAGCTCTGCTGACCTCGTTCTTTGCCTCTAGAGCAGCTCTGCTGACCTGGTTCTTAGGCTCTAGAGCAGCTCTAATGACCCGGTTCTCTGGCTCTAAAGCAGCTCTGCTGACCTGCTTTCTGGCTCTAAAGCAGCTCTGCTGACCTGCTTCTCTGGCTCTAAAGTGGCTCCGGGTTCTCTGGCTCTAAAGCAGCTCAGCTGACCTGGTTCTCTGGGTCTTAAGTGGCTCTGCTGACATGGTTCTCTGGCTCTAAAGCAGCTCTGCTGACCTGGTTCTAAAGCGACTCTGCTGACATGGTTCTCTCCCTCTAAAGCAGCTCTGCTGGCCTGGTTCCCTGGCTCTAAAGCAGATCTGTTGTCCTGGTTCTCTGGC
This sequence comes from Triturus cristatus, assembly GCF_964204655.1. Lineage (NCBI taxonomy): Eukaryota > Metazoa > Chordata > Amphibia > Caudata > Salamandridae > Triturus > Triturus cristatus. The sequence continues at coordinate 479,187 of NW_028188130.1, read as the reverse complement.
TCTAGAACAGCTCTGCTGACCTGGTTCTAAGGCTCTAGAGGAGCTCTGCTGCCCTGGTTCTCTGGCTCAAAAGCAGCTCTGCTGACCTGATTCTAAAGCGGATCTGCTGACCTGGTTCTCTCCCTCTAAAGCAGCTCTGCTGACCTGGTTCCCTGGCTCTAAAGCAGCTCTGTTGTCCTGGTTCTCAGGCTCTAGAGCAGCTCTGCTGCCCTGGTTCTCTGGCTCAAAAGCAGCTCTGCTGACCTGGTTCTATGGCTCTAAAGCAGCTCTGCTGAACTGGTTCTCTGGCTGTACAGAAGCTCTGCTGAACTGGTTCTAAAGCGACTCTGGTGACATGGTTCTCTCCCTCTAAAGCAGCTCTGCTGACCTGGTTCCCTGGCTCTAAAGCAGCTCTGTTGTCCTGGTTCTCTGGCTCTAGAACAGCTCTGCTGACCTGGTTCTAAGGCTCTAGAGCAGCTCTGCTGCCCTGGTTCTCTGGCTCAAAAGCAGCTCTGCTGACCTGGTTCAATGGCTCTAAAGCAGCTCAGATGACCTTGTTCTCTGGCTCTACAGAAGCTCCACTGAACTGGTTCTCTCACTCTAATGCAGCTCTGTTGACCTGGTTTCTCTGGATCTACAGCAGCTCTGCTGACCTGGTTCTCTGCCTCTAAAGCAACTCTGCTGACCTCGTTCTTAGGCTCTAGAGCAGCTCTGCTGACCTGGTTCTCTGGCTCTAAAGCAGTTCTGCTGACCTGGTTCTCTGGCTCTAAAGCAGCTCTGCTGACCTCGTTCTCTGGCTCAAAAGCAGCTCCGGGTTCACTGGCTCTAAAGCAGCTCTGCTGACCTGGTTCTCTGGCTCTAAAGTGGCTCTGCTGACCTGGTTCTTTGGCTCTAAAGCAGCTTTGCTGACCTGGTTCTTAGGCTCTAGAGCAGCTCTGCTGACCTGGTTTCTCTGGCTCTACAGCAGCTCTGCTGACCTGGTTTTCTGGCTCTAGAGCAGCTCTGCTGACCTGGTTCTCTGGCTCTAATGCAGCTCTGTTGACCTGGTTTCTCTGGCTCTACAGCAGCTCTGGTGAACTTGTTCTCTGCCTCTAGAGCAGCTCTGCTGACCTGGTTCTTAGGCTCTAGAGCAGCTCTGCTGACCCGGTTCTCTGGCTCTAAAGCAGCTTTGCTGACCTGCTTCTCTGGCTTTAAAGCAGCTCTGCTGACCTGCTTCTCTGGCTCTAAAGTGGCTCCGGATTCTCTGGCTCTAAAGCGGCTCTGCTGACCTGGTTCAATGGCTCTAAAGCAGCTCTGATGACCTTGTTCTCTGGCTCTACAGAAGCTCCACTGAACTGGTTCTCTGCCTCTACAGCAGGTCTGCTGACCTGGTTCTTAGGCTCTAGAGCATCTCTGCTGACCTGGTTCTCAGGCTCTAAAGCTGCTCTGCTGACTTGATTCTCTGGCTGTAGCTCTGCTGGTCTGGGTCTCTGGCTCTAAAGAAGCTCTGCTGACCTGGTTCTTAGGCTCTAGAGCAGCTCTGATGACCTGGTCCTCTGGCTCTAGAGCAGCTCTGCTGACCTGGTTCTCTGGCTCTAAAGCAGCTCTGTTGACCTGGTTCGCTGGCTCTAAAGCAGCTCTGCTGACCTGGTTCTCTCCCTCCAAAGCAGCTCTGCTGACCTGGTTCGCTGGCTCTAAAACAGCTCTGCTGACGTGGTTCTCTACCTCTTAAACAGCTCTGTTGACCTGGTTTCTCTGGCTCTACAGCAGCTCTGCTGACCTGGTTGTCTGCCTCTACAGCAGCTCTGCTTACCCGGTTCTCTGCTTCTAGAGCAGCTCTGCTGACCTGGTTTCTCGGGGTCTACATCAGCTCTGCTGACCTGGTTCTCTGGCTCTAATGCAGCTCTGTTGACCTGGTTTCTCTGGCTCTACAGCAGCTCTGCTGACCTGGTTCTCTGCCTCTAAAGCAGCTCTGCTGACCTGGTTCTTAGGCTCTCGAGCAGGTCTGCTGACCTGGTTCTTAGGCTCTAGAGCAGCTCTGTTGACCTGGTTCTCAGGCTCTAAAGCTCCTCTGCAGACCTGGTTCTCTGGCTCTAGCTCTGCTGACCTGGTTCTCTGGCTCTATAGAAGCTCAGTTGACCTGGTTCTTAGGCTCTAGAGCAGCTCTGATGACCTGGTTCTAAAACAGGTCTGCTGACCTGGTTCTCTCCCTCTAAAGCAGCTCTGATGACCTGGTTCTCTGGCTCTAGAGCAGCTCTGCTGACCTGGTTCTCTGGATCTAGAGCAGCTCTGTTCACTTGGTTCTTAGGCTCTAGAGCAGCTCTGCTGACCTGGTTCTCTGGCTCTAAAGCAGCTCTGCTGAACTGGTTCGCTGGCTCTAAAGCAGCTCTGCTGACCTGGTTCTCTCCCTCTAAAGCAGCTCTGCTGACCTGGTTCGCTGGCTCTAAAGCAGCTCTGCTGACGTGGTTCTCTCCCTCTTAAGCAGCTCTGCTGACCTCGTTTCTCTGGCTCTACAGCAGCTCTGCTGACCTGGTTCTCTGCCTCTACAGCAGTTCTGCTGACCCGGTTCTCTGCCTCTAGAGCAGCTCTGCTGACCTGGTTCTTAGGCTCTAGAGCAGCTCTGCTGACCCGGTTCTCTGGCTCTAAAGAAGCTCTGCTGACCTGCTTCTTTGGCTCTAAAGCAGCTCTGCTGACCTGGTTCTCTGGCCCTAAAGCGGCTCTGGGTTCTCTGGCTCTAAATCAGCTCTGCTGACCTGGTTCTCTGAGTCTTAAGTGGCTCTGCTGACATGGTTCTCTGGCTCTAAAGCAGCTCTGCTGACCTGGTTCTAAAGCGTCTCTGCTGACATGGTTCTCTCCATCTAAAGCAGCTCTGCTGACCTGGTTCACTGACTCTAAAGCAGCTCTGTTGTCCTGGTTCTCTGGCTCTAGAACAGCTCTGCTGACCTGGTTCTAAGGCTCTAGAGCAGCTCTGCTGCCCTGTTTCACAGGCTCTGCTGACCTGGTTTTTCTGGCTCTACAGCAGCTCTGTGACCTAGTTCTCTGGCTCTACAACGGCTCTGCTGACCTGGTTCTCTGGCTCTAAAGAAGTTCTGCTGACCTGGTTCTATGGCTTTAAAGCAGCTCTGCTGACCTGATTCTCTGGCTCTAAAGCAGCTCTGCTGACCTGGTTCTCTGGCTCTAAAGCAGCTTTGCTGATCTGGTTCTCTCCTTCTAAAGCAGCTCTGCTGACCTGGTTTATCTTTCTCTACAGCATCTCTGCTGACCTAATTTATCTGGCTCAACAGCAGCTCTGCTGACCTGGTTCTCTGCCACTAGAACAGCTCTACTGACCTTGTTCTTAGGCTCTACTGCAGCTCTGCTGATCTGGTTCTCTGGCTCTAAAGCGGCTCTGCTAACCTGGTTCTCTGGCTCTAAAGCAGCTCTGTTGACCTGGTTATCTCCCTCTAAAGCAGCTCTGCTGACCTGCTTTCTCTGGCTCTACAGCAGCTCTACTGACCTGGTTCTCTTGATCTAGAGCAGCACTGCTGACCTGGTTCTCTGGCTCTAAAGCAGCTCTGCTGACCTGGTTTCTCTGGCTCTACATCAGCTCTGCTGACCTGGATCTGTGGATCTAAAGCAGCTCTGATGACCTGGTTCTATGGCTCTAAAGCAGCTCTGCTGACCTGGTTCTCTGGCTTTGAAGCAGCTCTGCTGACCTGGTTCTCAGCCTCTAAAGCAGCTCTTCTGACCAGTTTCTCTGGCTTTGAAGCAGCTCTGTTGACCTAGTTCTCTGGCTCTCCAACAACTCTGCTGACCTGGTTCACTGGCTCTAAAGCAGCTCTGCTGACCTGGTTCTATGGCTCTAAAGCAGCTCTGCTGACCTAGTTCTCTGCCTCTAAAGCAGCTCTGCTGACCTGGTTTCTCTGGGTCTACAGCAGCTCTGCTGACCTTGTTCTCTGCCTCTATAGCAGCTCTGATGACCTGGTTCTGTGGCTCAAACGCAACCCGGCTGACCTGGTTCTCTGCCTCTACAGAAGCTCTGCTGACCTGGTTCTCTGGCTCTAGAGCAGCTCTGCTGACCTGGTTCTCTGGGTCTTAAGTGGCTCTGCTGACATGGGTCTCCGGCTCTAAAGCGGCTCCGGGTTCTCTGGCTCTAAAGCAGCTCTGCTGACCTGGTTTCCTGGCTCTAAAGCAGCTCTGTTGTCCTGGTTCTCTGGCTCTAGAACAGCTCTGCTGACCTGGTTCTAAGGCTCTAGAGCAGCTCTGCTGGCCTGGTTCTCTGGCACAAAAGCAGCTCTGCTGACCTGGTTCAATGGCTCTAAAGCAGCTCGGATGACGTTGTTCTCTGGCTCTACAGAAGCTCCACTGAACTGGTTCTCTGCCTCTACAGCAGGTCTGCTGACCTGGTTCTTAGGCTCTAGAGCATCTCTGCTGACCTGGTTCTCAGGCTCTAAAGCTGCTCTGCTGACCTGATTCTCTGGCTCTAGCTCTGCTGGCCTGGTTCTCTGGCTCTAGAGAAGCTCTGCTGACCTGGTTCTTAGGCTCTAGAGCAGCCCTGATGACCTGGTCCTCTGGCTCTAGAGCAGCTCTGCTGACCTGGTTCTCTGGCTCTAAAGCAGCTCTGTTGACCTGGTTCGCTGGCTCTAAAGTAGCTCTGCTGACCTGTGTGAGAAGTTGGCCTGGCATATGCTGGTCACTAGTTATAGTGGCCACCTTGCACCAGTCCAATTCGACTCTTGGTAGATAGGTTTAAAGACAACCTTTTAAAGAAAGCTATCCTAGTGGTAGCTGTGGAGAGCAGCCTTCAGGCTAAGTCTCTGAGGAATGTAAAGCAGCTTGTTTTACCTTATAATCTCTTGAATTACCAAATGAAAAGACACCACACAGGTATATATATCAAATATATATGTATTTATTTCTAAATATACTCTACTAATCTCTTTATGAGATTAGAGCCAGGTAAACATTCAAAAGATCAACAGTTCTCAATAAATTAAGCACAAATATGGCAGTAGCCCTAGGGGCGTTCCAGACCATATACTAAAATAGTGGTTTAACAAACTCGACTTGCAATATGAAGAGGCCTAGGGCCTTGGGAATTGCTGGGGCTTCACTTCTGCAGTGATAGCAGGTAAATAATCAGCCCACAGGAGACGCGTGCAGTGTCTAAACACACACGCGGGTTTCAATGCGTTTCAATGGCAAATGTTGCGGTTTGTAATTTACAGTTCTAGGGCACTTCGGAGTGGACAGCAAGCAAACAACTTACAGGGTAAATACTTCGATAGCTAATGCACACTTGGGCACCGTAATGCCAGAGTTACCTCACCCAGGGAAGCCGGGTGCATAGGTGTCCTTTGGTGTCGGGTCGCGATGTTGTTTTCAATGGAGATCGGGGAAGTCTTGCTGCTTGTGTCGTCGAGAGAAGTGTCCGCTTGAATCTGACGATGGATTGGAGTTGCAGGAGACCTAGAAATTGAGGGGACAGAGTTCAAAGTCACTTGCCAGTGACTGGTGGCCAGCAGGATAGATGACCACAGCTGTTGCGTCTCTTCAGGTCGCTGATGTCGTTTTGTCTCTTCACTCACATGGACCAGGAGGGGTTGATGAAGACCAGCAGCTGGATTCCGGAGTTCCCACAACGTCTGCAGCTGTTGGCGGTGTCGACACTCGGATCGGAGTCAACAAACCTTGGCAACTGCAAGTCTCGTGTGAATGGATGATTGTCAATGGATGAGATCAGCAAGGTCCGATGGACTTACCCAGTGAAGGTAAGTGAGGGCAGGCCCAGAGCAACCAGTCGAGCCCTTGAAGTGGATGTGGAAGTCTTCTGGAGGGCTACTAGCCAATGGGCAAGCAACCGCGAAGACGCCTTTGCAGGAAAAGTTTAACAACAGCCCACGGTCACTCGGGATGGGGTAGGCCGCTGAAATTTGATACCAGACCTGCTCAGGATTTGGACAATAAATGGTCCAAAGCACAACTTTGTTGGGCGTAGTTTGGGGCTTGCACTCGAAATCAGTGCACGGTTCCCTGGTATTGCCGTTCCTCGTCACTTGTGGGGTCCAGATGCCACAGCTTCCCTGGGGACTCAAAATGGCCGACGAGAGGTCAGGAAATCTGCTTCAGGGGACACAGGGACTTTGGGCTCTGGCAGGAGCAGTAAAGTTTGCAACCGTAGTTCATTAGTTTTAGTGCCTGCCAAGCAGGGGAGTCACTCCTTGACTTCAAGGGAGATCCTTCGGTCTTCTAAAGGTAGTAGAAAGTTGAAGGGCCAGGATTCTTCTTCGTAGAGCGTTGTCCAGGTGTAATCTAAGTTGCATTGGCAAGCTTTGGTATCTTATAGTGAAAAGATGGGAGGGACTAGCTCTATGGCCACTCCTCTAGGAGGGCCAGGGTAGTGGGTGGTTACACCCACTTCCCTTTGTCCAGTTTTGCGCCAGGACAGGGGCAAGCAGCCCCTGAACCGGTTTGAGCTGGCATATGCACAGAGGAGCCTACTGCTCCCCCAGTGTAGGACTTCAAAGCACTCTAAAAGTGCACCCACCCAGCTCCAATACACTAAATCCTGTCTGGGAGGTGGTGACACCGCCCTGTGACAGGAAACCCTTTGTTGGGCTCCCTCCATTGCGAGTTTCGGTCAACAGCAGGAGGGCAGCCCGGTGTCTGTGCTGGTGGCATCTATTTTGTGATGCCATGGCCTTAGAAGATTTCTACCGGTTAGTACAGTGTGTACATGTCGTCCCCTCTATAAGGGTGGGATCCTACTCCCACACCAGTTACTGGTGTGGGGGTAGGATTCCAAGTTGTTTGACACCAAACACGACATGTTTTGATGCAGTCATTCCAAAGTTAGCATTTACCGCGAGGTTATAATGCACTTAAGAGTATATGGTTTAACCGCATCCACAAACAGCAGCAGAGAATAGACTCTGCCAGCTGCAGAGGGGTCCTGCTCAGGCAGAAGCACCCCCTCACATAGTAAACCACGCACCCTGCCCTTGGGATTGATAGGGCCTACCATAGGGGTGACTGATAGGTTTATATGTGTGTGTATGGTGAGATATAGGAACCTATACCTCTGTGAGGAGTGCTAACACTACCTCACACAGGCTGCAGTAGCAGGCCTGTGGTGTCAGATTGTGAGTGCTTCCCAGGGGTGGCATAATACATGCTGCAGCCCCTGGTAGGCCTGTGAAGTACCAATGCCCTAGGTACCTAAGGTACCATATACTAGGGGCTCATAAGGTGCCACAGTATCCAATCACTAGTGCATCTAATATGCACACCAAGTTGTTTAGAGAGATAAGTTAGACTGGGACCCTGATTAGCAGGGACCCAGCCAGACTATAGCCAGAAACCAGTGTATACATCAGAAAAAAAGTGGGGGCAACACAAGTGCAGATCCTACTCTCCTACAACCTGGTTCTCTCCCTCTAAAGCAGCTCTGCTGACCTGGTTCGCTGGCTCTAAAACAGCTCTGCTGACATGGTTCTCTACCTCTTAATCAGCTCTGCTGACCTGGTTTAACTGGCTCTACAGCAGCTCTGCTGACATGGTTCTCTGCCTCTACAGCAGCTCTGCTGACCCGGTTCTCTGCCTCTAGAGCAGCTCTGCTGACCTGGTTTCTCTGGCTCTACAGCAGCTCTCCTGACCTGGTTCTCTGGCTCTAGAGCAGCTCTGCTGACCTGGTTCTCTGGCTCTAATGCAGCTCTGTTGACCTGGTTTCTCTGGCTCTACAGCAGCTCTGCTGACCTGGTTCTCTGCCTCTAAAGCAGCTCTGCTGACCTGGTTCTTAGGCTCTAGAGCAGCTCTGTTGACCTGGTTCTCTGGCTCTAAAGCAGTTCTGCTGACCTGGTTCTCTGGCTCTAAAGCAGCTCTGCTGACCTCGTTCTCTGGCTCTAAAGCGGCTCTGGGTTCTCTGGCTCTAAAGCAGCTCTGCTGACCTGGTTCTCTGGCTCTAACGTGGCTCTGCTGACCTGGTTCTCTGGCTCGAAAGCAGCTTTTCTGACCTGGTTCTTAGGCTCTAGAGCAGCTCTGCTGACCTGGTTCTCTGGCTCTAGGGCAGCTCTGCTGACCTGGATCTCTGGCTCTAAAGCAGCTCTGCTGACCTGGTTCTCTGGCTCTAAAGCGGCTCCGGGTTCTCTGGCTCTAAAGCAACTCTGCTGACTTGCTTCTCTGGCTCTAAAGTGGCTCTGCTGACCTGGTTCTGTGTCTCGAAAGCAGCTCTGCTGGCCTGATTCTAAAGCGGCTCTGCTGACCTGGTTCTCTCCCTCTAAAGCAGCTCTGCTGACCTGGTTCCCTGGCTCTAGAGCAGCTCTGCTAACCTGGTTCTCTGACTCTAATGCAGCTCTGTTGACATGGTTTCTCTGGCTCTACAGCAGCTCTGCTGACCTCGTTCTCTGCCTCTAGAGCAGCTCTGCTGACCTGGTTCTTAGGCTCTAGAGCAGCTCTGCTGACCCGGTTCTCTGGCTCTAAAGCAGCTCTGCTGACCTGCTTCTCTGGCTCTAAAGCGGCTCTGGGTTCTCTGGCTCTAAAGCAGCTCAGCTGACCTGGTTCTCTGGGTCTTAAGTGGCTCTGCTGACATGGTTCTCTGGCTCTAAAGCAGCTCTGCTGACCTGGTTCTAAAGCGACTCTGCTGACATGGTTCTCTCCCTCTAAAGCAGCTCTGCTGACCTGGTTCCCTGGCTCTAAAGCAGCTCTGTTGTCCTGGTTATCTGGCTCTAGAACAGCTCTGCTGACCTGGTTCTAAGGCTCTAGAGCAGCTCTGCTGCCCTGGTTCTCTGGCTCAAAAGCAGCTCTGCTGACCTGGTTCAATGGCTCTAAAGCAGCTCAGATGACCTTGTTCTCTGGCTCTACAGAAGCTCCACTGAACTGGTTCTCTGCCTCTAGAGCAGGTCTGCTGACCTGGTTCTTAGGCTCTAGAGCATCTCTGCTGACCTGGTTCTCAGGCTCTAACGCTGCTCTGCTGACCTGATTCTCTGGCTCTAGCTCTGCTGGCCTGGTTCTCTGGCTCTAGAGAAGCTCTGCTGACCTAGTTTCTCTGGCTCTACAGCAGCTCTGCTGACCTGGTTCTCTGGCTCTAGAGCAGTTCTGCTGACCTGGTTCTCTGGCTCTAAAGCAGCTCTGCTGACCTCGTTCTCTGGCTCTAAAGCGGCTCTGGGTTCTCTGGCTCTAAAGCAGGTCTGCTGACCTGGTTCTCTGGCTCTAACGTGGCTCTGCTGACCTGGTTCTCTGGCTCGAAAGCAGCTTTTCTGACCTGGTTCTTAGGCTCTAGAGCAGCTCTGCTGACCTGGTTCTCTGGCTCTAAGGCAGCTCTGCTGACCTGGATCTCTGGCTCTAAAGCAGCTCTGCTGACCTGGTTCTCTGGCTCTAAAGCGGCTCCGGGTTCTCTGGCTCTAAAGCAACTCTGCTGACTTGCTTCTCTGGCTCTAAAGTGGCTCTGCTGACCTGGTTCTGTGTCTCGAAACCAGCTCTGTTGACCTGATTCTAAAGCGGCTCTGCTGACCTGGTTCTCTCCCTCTAAAGCAGCTCTGCTGACCTGGTTCCCTGGCTCTAGAGCAGCTCTGCTAACCTGGTTCTCTGACTCTAATGCAGCTCTGTTGACCTGGTTTCTCTGGCTCTACAGCAGCTCTGCTGACCTCGTTCTCTGCCTCTAGAGCAGCTCTGCTGACCTGGTTCTTAGGCTCTAGAGCAGCTCTGCTGACCCGGTTCTCTGGCTCTAAAGCAGCTCTGCTGACCTGCTTCTCTGGCTCTAAAGCGGCTCCGGGTTCTCTGGCTCTAAAGCAGCTCAGCTGACCTGGTTCTCTGGGTCTTAAGTGGCTCTGCTGACATGGTTCTCTGGCTCTAAAGCAGCTCTGCTGACCTGGTTCTAAAGCGACTCTGCTGACATGGTTCTCTCCCTCTAAAGCAGCTCTGCTGACCTGGTTCCCTGGCTCTAAAGCAGCTCTGTTGTCCTGGTTCTCTGGCTCTAGAACAGCTCTGCTGACCTGGTTCTAAGGCTCTAAAGCGGCTCTGGGTTCTCTGGCTCTAAAGCAGCTCTGCTGACCTGGTTCTCTGGCTCTAACGTGGCTCTGCTGACCTGGTTCTCTGGCTCGAAAGCAGCTTTGCTGACCTGGTTCTTAGGCTCTAGAGCAGCTCTGCTGACCTGGTTCTCTGGCTCTAAGGCAGCTCTGCTGACCTGGATCTCTGGCTCTAAAGCAGCTCTGCTGACCTGGTTCTCTGGCTCTAAAGCGGCTCCGGGTTCTCTGGCTCTAAAGCAACTCTGCTGACCTGCTTCTCTGGCTCTAAAGTGGCTCTGCTGACCTGGTTCTGTGTCTCGAAAGCAGCTCTGTTGACCTGATTCTAAAGCGGCTCTGCTGACCTGGTTGTAAAGCGACTCTGCTGACATGGTTCTCTCCCTCTAAAGCAGCTCTGCTGACCTGGTTCCCTGGCTCTAAAGCAGCTCTGTTGTCCTGGTTCTCTGGCTCTAGAACAGCTCTGCTGACCTGGTTCTAAGGCTCTAAAGCGGCTCTGGGTTCTCTGGCTCTAAAGCAGCTCTGCTGACCTGGTTCTCTGGCTCTAACGTGGCTCTGCTGACCTGGTTCCCTGGCTCTAAAGCAGCTCTGTTGTCCTGGTTATCTGGCTCTAGAACAGCTCTGCTGACCTGGTTCTAAAGCTCTAGAGCAGCTCTGCTGCCCTGGTTCTCTGGCTCAAAAGCAGCTCTGCTGACCTGGTTCAATGGCTCTAAAGCAGCTCGGATGACCTTGTTCTCTGGCTCTACAGAAGCTCCACTGAACTGGTTCTCTGCCTCTAGAGCAGGTCTGCTGACCTGGTTCTTAGGCTCTAGAGCATCTCTGCTGTCCTGGTTCTCAGGCTCTAAAGCTGCTCTGCTGACCTGATTCTCTGGCTCTAGCTCTGCTGGCCTGGTTCTCTGGCTCTAGAGAAGCTCTGCTGACCTGGTTTCTCTGGCTCTACAGCAGCTCTGCTGACCTGGTTTCTCGGGGTCTACAGCAGCTCTGCTGACCTGGTTCTCTGGCTCTAGAGCAGTTGTGCTGACCTGGTTCTCTGGCTCTAATGCAGCTCTGTTGACCTGGTTTCTCTGGCTCTACAGCAGCTCTGCTGACCTGGTTCTCTGCCTCTAAAGCAGCTCTGCTGACCTGGTTCTTAGGCTCTAGAGCAGGTCTGCTGACCTGGTTCTTAGGCTCTAAAGCAGCTCTGTTGACCTGGTTCTCAGGCTCTAAAGCTGCTCTGCAGACCTGGTTCTCTGGCTCTAGCTCTGCTGACCTGGTTTTCTGGCTCTAGAGAAGCTCAGTTGACCTGGTTCTTAGGCTCTAGAGCAGCTCTGATGACCTGGTTCTAAAACAAGTCTGCTGACCTGGTTCTCTCCCTCTGAAGCAGCTCTGATGACCTGGTTCTCTGGCTCTAGAGCAGCTCTGCTGACCTGATTCTCTGGATCTAGAGCAGCTCTGTTGACTTGGTTCTTAGGCTCTAGAGCTGCTCTGCTGACCTGGTTCACTGGCTCTAAAGCAGCTCTGCTGAACTGGTTCGCTGGCTCTAAAGCAGCTCTGCTGACCTGGTTCTCTCCCTCTAAAGCAGCTCTGCTGACCTGGTTCGCTGGCTCTAAAGCAGCTCTGCTGACGTGTTTCTCTCCCTCTTAAGCAGCTCTGCTGACCTCGTTTCTCTGGCTCTACAGCAGCTCTGCTGACCTGGTTCTCTGCCTCTACAGCAGTTCTGCTGAGCCGGTTCTCTGCCTCTAGAGCAGCTCTGCTGACCTGGTTTCTCTGGCTCTACAGCAGCTCTGCTGACCTGGTTTTCTGGCTCTAGAGCAGCTCTGCTGACCTGGTTCTCTGGCTCTAATGCAGCTCTGTTGACCTGGTTTCTCTGGCTCTACAGCAGCTCTGCTGAACTCGTTCTCTGCCTCTAGAGCAGCTCTGCTGACCTGGTTCTCTGGCTCTAACGCAGCTCTGCTGACCTGCTTCTTTGGCTGTAAAGCACCTCTGCTGACCTGGTTCTCTGGCTCTAAAGCGGCTCTGGGTTCTCTGGCTCTAAAGCAGCTCTGCTGACCTGGTTCTCTGGGTCTTAAGTGGCTCTGCTGACATGGTTCTCTGGCTCTAAAGCAGCTCTGCTGACCTGGTTCTAAAGCGACTCTGCTGACATGGTTTTCTCCCTCTAAAGCAGCTCTGCTGACCTGGTTCACTGGCTCTAAAGCAGCTCTGTTGTCCTGGTTCTCTGGCTCTAGAACAGCTCTGCTGACCTGGTTCTAAGGCTCTAGAGCAGCTCTGCTGCCCTGGTTCACAGGCTCTGCTGACCTGGTTTTTCTGGCTCTACAGCAGCTCTGTGACCTAGTTCTCTGGCTCTACAACGGCTCTGCAGACCTGGTTCTCTGGCTCTAAAGAAGTTCAGCTGACCTGGTTCTATGGCTTTAAAGCAGCTCTGCTGACCTGGTTCTCTGGCTCTAAAGCAGCTTTGGTGATCTGGTTCTCTCCTTCTAAAGCAGCTCTGCTGGCCTGGTTTATCTTTCTCTACATCATCTCTGCTGACCTAATTTATCTGGCTCTACAGCAGCTCTGCTGACCTGGTTCTCTGCCACTAGAACAGCTCTACTGACCTTGTTCTTAGGCTCTACTGCAGCTCTGCTGATCTGGTTCTCTGGCTCTAAAGCAGCTCTGCTGACCTGGTTCTCTGGCTCTAAAGCAGCTCTGTTGACCTGGTTATCTCCCTCTAAAGCAGCTCTGCTGACCTGCTTTCTCTGGCTCTACAGCTGCTCTACTGACCTGGTTCTCTTGATCTAGAGCAGCACTGCTGACCTGGTTCTCTGGCTCTAAAGCAGCTCTGCTGACTTGGTTTCTCTGGCTCTACAGCAGCTCTGCTGACCTGGATCTGTGGATCTAAAGCAGCTCTGATGACCTGGTTCTATGGCTCTAAAGCAGCTCTGCTGACCTGGTTCTCTGGCTTTGAAGCAGCTCTGCTGACCTGGTTCTCAGGCTCTAAAGCAGCTCTTCTGACCAGTTTCTCTGGCTTTGAAGCAGCTCTGCTGACCTGGTTCTCTGGCTCTGGAGCAGCTCTCCTGACCTGGTTCTTAGGCTCTAGAGCAGCTCTGTTGACCTAGTTCTCTCGCTCTCCAACGACTCTGCTGACCTGGTTCACTGGCTCTAAAGCAGCTCTGCTGACCTGGTTCTATGGCTCTAAAGCAGCTCTGCTGACCTAGTTCTCTGCCTTTAAAGCAGCTCTGCTGACCTGGTTTCTCTGGGTCTACAGCAGCTCTGCTGACCTTGTTCTCTGCCTCTATAGCAGATCTGAAGACCTGGTTCTGTGGCTCAACGCAACCCGGCTGACCTGGTTCTCTGCCTCTACAGAGCTCTGCTGACCTGGTTCTCTGGCTCTAGAGCAGCTCTGCTGACCTGCTTCTCTGGCTCTAAAGCGGCTCCGGATTCTCTGGCTCTAAAGCAGCTCTGCTGACCTGGTTCTCTGGGTCTTAAGTGGCTTGGCTGACATGGTTCTCTGGCTCTAAAGCAGCTCTGCTGACCTGGTTCTAAAGCGTCTCTGCTGACATGGTTCTCTCCCTCTAAAGCAGCTCTGCTGACCTGGTTCCCTGGCTCTAAAGCAGCTCTGTTGTCCTGGTTCTCTGGCTCTAGAACAGCTCTGCTGACCTGGTTCTAAGGCTCTAGAGCAGCTCTGCTGCCCTGGTTCTCTGGCACAAAAGCAGCTCTGCTGACCTGGTTCAATGGCTCTAAAGCAGCTCTGAGGACCTTGTTCTCTGGCTCTACAGAAGCTCCACTGAACTGGTTCTCTGCCTCTACAGCAGGTCTGCTGACCTGGTTCTTAGGCTCTAGAGCATCTCTGCTGACCTGGTTCTCAGGCTCTAGAGCAGGTCTGCTGACCTGGTTCTTAGGCTCTAGAGCAGCTCTGTTGACCTGGTTCTCAGGCTCTAAAGCTGCTCTGCAGACCTGGTTCTCTGGCTCTAGCTCTGCTGACCTGGTTTTCTGGCTCTAGAGAAGCTCAGTTGACCTGGTTCTTAGGCTCCAGAGCAGCTCTGATGACCTGGTTCTAAAACAAGTCTGCTGACCTGGTTCTCTCCCTCTAAAGCAGCTCTGATGACCTGGTTCTCTGGCTCTAGAGCAGCTCTGCTGACCCGGTTCTCTGGATCTAGAGCAGCTCTGTTGACTTGGTTCTTAGGCTCTAGAGCTGCTCTGCTGACCTGGTTCACTGGCTCTAAAGCAGCTCTGCTGAACTGGTTCGCTGGCTCTAAAGCAGCTCTGCTGACCTGGTTCTCTCCCTCTAAAGCAGCTCTGCTGACCTGGTTCGCTGGCTCTAAAGCAGCTCTGCTGACGTGTTTCTCTCCCTCTTAAGCAGCTCTGCTGACCTCGTTTCTCTGGCTCTACAGCAGCTCTGCTGACCTGGTTCTTTGCCTCTACAGCAGTTCTGCTGGTCCGGTTCTCTGCCTCTAGAGCAGCTCTGCTGACCTGGTTTCTCTGGCTCTACAGCAGCTCTGCTGACCTGGTTTTCTAGCTCTAGAGCAGCTCTGCTGACCTGGTTCTCTGGCTCTAACGTGGCTCTGCTGACCTGGTTCTCTGGCTCGAAAGCAGCTTTGCTGACCTGGTTCTTAGGCTCTAGAGCAGCTCTGCTGACCTGGTTCTCTGGCTCTAAGGCAGCTCTGCTGACCTGGATCTCTGGCTCTAAAGCAGCTCTGCTGACCTGGTTCTCTGGCTCTAAAGCGGCTCCGGGTTCTCTGGCTCTAAAGCAACTCTGCTGACCTGCTTCTCTGGCTCTAAAGTGGCTCTGCTGACCTGGTTCTGTGTCTCGAAAGCAGCTCTGCTGACCTGATTCTAAAGCGGCTCTGCTGACCTGGTTCTCTCCCTCTAAAGCAGCTCTGCTGACCTGGTTCCCTGGCTCTAGAGGAGCTCTGCTAACCTGGTTCTCTGGCTCTAATGCAGCTCTGTTGACCTGGTTTCTCTGGCTCTACAGCAGCTCTGCTGACCTCGTTCTTTGCCTCTAGAGCGGCTCTGCTGACCTGGTTCTTAGGCTCTAGAGCAGCTCTAATGACCCGGTTCTCTGGCTCTAAAGCAGCTCTGCTGACCTGCTTTCTGGCTCTAAAGCAGCTCTGCTGACCTGCTTCTCTGGCTCTAAAGTGGCTCCGGGTTCTCTGGCTCTAAAGCAGCTCAGCTGACCTGGTTCTCTGGGTCTTAAGTGGCTCTGCTGACATGGTTCTCTGGCTCTAAAGCAGCTCTGCTGACCTGGTTCCCTGGCTCTAAAGCAGCTCTGTTGTCCTGGTTCTCTGGCTCTAGAACAGCTCTGCTGACCTGGTTCTAAGGCTCTAGAGCAGCTCTGCTGCCCTGGTTCTCTGGCTCAAAAGCAGCTCTGCTGACCTGGTTCAATGGCTCTACAGAAGCTCCACTGAACTGGTTCTCTCACTCTAATGCAGCTCTGTTGACCTGGTTTCTCTGGATCTACAGCAGCTCTGCTGACCTGGTTCTCTGCCTCTAAAGCAACTCTGCTGACCTCGTTCTTAGGCTCTAGAGCAGCTCTGCTGACCTGGTTCTCCGGCTCTAAAGCAGTTCTGCTGACCTGGTTCTCTGGCTCTAAAGCAGCTCTGCTGACCTCGTTCTCTGGCTCAAAAGCGGCTCCGGGTTCACTGGCTCTAAAGCAGCTCTGCTGACCTGGTTCTCTGGCTCTAAAGTGGCTCTGCTGACCTGGTTCTCTGGCTCTAAAGCAGCTTTGCTGACCTGGTTCTTAGGCTCTAGAGCAGCTCTGCTGACCTGGTTTCTCTGGCTCTACAGCAGCTCTGCTGACCTGGTTTTCTGGCTCTAGAGCAGCTCTGCTGACCTGGTTCTCTGGCTCTAATGCAGCTCTGTTGACCTGGTTTCTCTGGCTCTACAGCAGCTCTGCTGAACTTGTTCTCTGCCTCTAGAGCAGCTCTGCTGACCTGGTTCTTAGGCTCTAGAGCAGCTCTGCTGACCCGGTTCTCTGGCTCTAAAGCAGCTTTGCTGACCTGCTTCTCTGGCTCTAAAGCAGCTCTGCTGACCTGCTTCTCTGGCTCTAAAGCGGCTCCGGATTCTCTGGCTCTAAAGCAGCTCTGCTGACCTGGTTCAATGGCTCTAAAGCAGCTCTGAGGACCTTGTTCTCTGGCTCTACAGAAGCTCCACTGAACTGGTTCTCTGCCTCTACAGCAGGTCTGCTGACCTGGTTCTTAGGCTCTAGAGCATCTCTGCTGACCTGGTTCTCAGGCTCTAAAGCTGCTCTGCTGACCTGAATCTCTGGTTCTAGCTCTGCTGGCCTGGGTCTCTGGCTCTAGAGAAGCTCTGCTGACCTGGTTCTTAGGCTCTAGAGCAGCTCTGATGACCTGGTCCTCTGGCTCTAGAGCAGCTCTGCTGACCTGGTTCTCTGGCTCTAAAGCAGCTCTGTTGACCTGGTTCGCTGGCTCTAAAGCAGCTCTGCTGACCTGGTTCTCTCCCTCCAAAGCAGCTCTGCTGACCTGGTTCGCTGGCTCTAAAACAGCTCTGCTGACGTGGTTCTCTACCTCTTAAACAGCTCTGTTGACCTGGTTTCTCTGGCTCTACAGCAGCTCTGCTGACCTGGTTCTCTGCCTCTACAGCAGCTCTGCTGACCCGGTTCTCTGCTTCTAGAGCAGCTCTGCTGACCTGGTTTCTCGGGGTCTACATCAGCTCTGCTGACCTGGTTCTCTGGCTCTAATGCAGCTCTGTTGACCTGGTTTCTCTGGCTCTACAGCAGCTCTGCTGACCTGGTTCTCTGCCTCTAAAGCAGCTCTGCTGACCTGGTTCTTAGGCTCTAGAGCAGGTCTGCTGACCTGGTTCTTAGGCTCTAGAGCAGCTCTGTTGACCTGGTTCTCAGGCTCTAAAGCTCCTCTGCAGACTTGGTTCTCTGGCTCTAGCTCTGCTGACCTGGTTCTCTGGCTCTAGAGAAGCTCAGTTGACCTGGTTCTTAGGCTCTATAGCAGCTCTGATGACCTGGTTCTAAAACAGGTCTGCTGACCTGGTTCTCTCCCTCTAAAGCAGCTCTGATGACCTGGTTCTCTGGCTCTAGAGCAGCTAAGCTGACCTGGTTCTCTGGATCTAGAGCAGCTCTGTTCACTTGGTTCTTAGGCTCTAGAGCAGCTCTGCTGACCTGGTTCTCTGGCTCTAAAGCAGCTCTGCTGAACTGGTTCGCTGGCTCTAAAGCAGCTCTGCTGACATGGTTCTCTCCCTCTAAAGCAGCTCTGCTGACCTGGTTCGCTGGCTCTAAAGCAGCTCTGCTGACATGGTTCTCTCCCTCTTAAGCAGCTCTGCTGACCTCGTTTCTCTGGCTCTACAGCAGCTCTGCTGACCTGGTTCTCTGCCTCTACAGCAGTTCTGCTGACCCGGTTCTCTGCCTCTAGAGCAGCTCTGCTGACCCGGTTCTCTGGCTCTAAAGCAGCTCTGCTGACCTGCTTCTTTGGCTCTAAAGCAGCTCTGCTGACCTGGTTCTCTGGCCCTAAAGCGGCTCTGGGTTCTCTGGCTCTAAAGCAGCTCTGCTGACCTGGTTCTCTGAGTCTTAAGTGGCTCTGCTGACATGGTTCTCTGGCTCTAAAGCAGCTCTGCTGACCTGGTTCTAAAGCGACTCTGCTGACATGGTTCTCTCCCTCTAAAGCAGCTCTGCTGACCTGGTTCACTGGCTCTAAAGCAGCTCTGTTGTCCTGGTTCTCTGGCTCTAGAACAGCTCTGCTGACCTGGTTCTAAGGCTCTAGAGTAGCTCTGCTGCCCTGTTTCACAGGCTCTGCTGACCTGGTTTTTCTGGCTCTACAGCAGCTCTGTGACCTAGTTCTCTGGCTCTACAACGGCTCTGCTGACCTGGTTCTCTGGCTCTAAAGAAGTTCTGCTGACCTGGTTCTATGGCTTTAAAGCAGCTCTGCTGACCTGATTCTCTGGCTCTAAAGCAGCTCTGCTGAGCTGGTTCTCTGGCTCTAAAGCAGCTTTGCTGATCTGGTTCTCTCTTTCTAAAGCAGCTCTGCTGACCTGGTTTATCTTTCTCTACAGCATCTCTGCTGACCTAATTTATCTGGCTCTACAGCAGCTCTGCTGACCTGGTTCTCTGCCACTAGAACAGCTCTACTGACCTTGTTCTTAGGCTCTACTGCAGCTCTGCTGATCTGGTTCTCTGGCTCTAAAGCGGCTCTGCTAACCTGGTTCTCTGGCTCTAAAGCAGCTCTGTTGACCTGGTTATCTCCCTCTAAAGCAGCTCTGCTGACCTGCTTTCTCTGGCTCTACAGCAGCTCTACTGACCTGGTTCTCTTGATCTAGAGCAGCACTGCTGACCTGGTTCTCTGGCTCTAAAGCAGCTCTGCTGACCTGGTTTCTCTGGCTCTACATCAGCTCTGCTGACCTGGATCTGTGGATCTAAAGCAGCTCTGATGACCTGGTTCTATGGCTCTAAAGCAGCTCTGCTGACCTGGTTCTCTGGCTTTGAAGCAGCTCTGCTGACCTGGTTCTCAGGCTCTAAAGCAGCTCTTCTGACCAGTTTCTCTGGCTTTGAAGCAGCTCCGTTGACCTAGTTCTCTGGCTCTCCAACAACTCTGCTGACCTGGTTCACTGGCTCTAAAGCAGCTCTGCTGACCTGGTTCTATGGCTCTAAAGCAGCTCTGCTGACCTAGTTCTCTGCCTCTAAAGCAGCTCTGCTGACCTGGTTTCTCTGGGTCTACAGCAGCTCTGCTGACCTTGTTCTCTGCCTCTATAGCAGCTCTGATGACCTGGTTCTGTGGCTCAAACGCAACCCGGCTGACCTGGTTCTCTGCCTCTACAGAAGCTCTGCTGACCTGGTTCTCTGGCTCTAGAGCAGCTCTGCTGACCTGCTTCTCTGGCTCTAAAGCGGCTCTGGAATCTCTGGCTCTTAAGCAGCTCTGCTGACCTGGTTCTCTGGGTCTTAAGTGGCTCTGCTGACATGGTTCTCTGGCTCTAAAGCAGCTCTGCTGACCTGGTTCTAAAGCGACTCTGCTGACATGGTTCTCTCCCTCTAAACCAGCTCTGCTGACCTGGTTCCCTGGCTCTAAAGCAGCTCTGTTGTCCTGGTTCTCTGGCTCTAGAACAGCTCTGCTGACCTGGTTCTAAGGCTCTAGAGGAGCTCTGCTACCCTGGTTCTCTGGCTCAAAAGCAGCTCTGCTGACCTGGTTCAATGGCTCTAAAGCAGCTCTGATGACCTTGTTCTCTGGATCTACAGAAGCTCCACTGAACTGGTTCTCTGCCTCTACAGCAGGTCTGCTGACCTGGTTCTTAGGCTCTAGAGCATCTCTGCTGACCTGGTTCTCGGGCTCTAAAGCTGCTCTGCTGACCTGATTCTCTGGCTCTAGCTCTGCTGGCCTGGTTCTCTGGCTCTAGAGAAGCTCTGCTGACCTGGTTCTTAGGCTCTAGAGCAGCTCTGATGACCTGGTTCTCTGGCTCTAGAGCAGCTCTGCTGACCTGGTTTTCTCACTCTAATGCAGCTCTGTTGACCTGGTTTCTCTGGATCTACAGCAGCTCTGCTGACCTGGTTCTCTGCCTCTAAAGCAACTCTGCTGACCTGGTTCTTAGGCTCTAGAGCAGCTCTGCTGACCTGGTTCTCTGGCTCTAAAGCAGTTCTGCTGACCTGGTTCTCTGGCTCTAAAGCAGCTCTGCTGACCTCGTTCTCTGGCTCAAAAGCGGCTCTGGGTTCTCTGGCTCTAAAGCAGCTCTGCTGACCTGGTTCTCTGGCTCTAAAGTGGCTCTGCTGACCTGGTTCTCTGGCTCTAAAGCAGCTTTGCTGACCTGGTTCTTAGGCTCTAGAGCAGCTCTGCTGACCTGGTTTCTCTGGCTCTACAGCAGCTCTGCTGACCTGGTTTTCTGGCTCTAGAGCAGCTCTGCTGACCTGGTTCTCTGGCTCTAATGCAGCTCTGTTGACCTGGTTTCTCTGGCTCTACAGCAGCTCTGCTGAACTTGTTCTCTACCTCTAGAGCAGCTCTGCTGACCTGGTTCTTAGGCTCTAGAGCAGCTCTGCTGACCCGGTTCTCTGGCTCTAAAGCAGCTTTGCTGACCTTCTTCTCTGGCTCTAAAGCAGCTCTGCTGACCTGCTTCTCTGGCTCTAAAGCGGCTCCAGATTCTCTGGCTCTAAAGCAGCTCTGCTGACCTGGTTCTCTGGGTCTTAAGTACCTCTGCTGACATGGTTCTCTGGCTCTAAAGCAGCTCTGCTGACCTGGTTCTAAAGCGACTCTGCTGACATAGTTCTCTCCCTCTAAAGCAGCTCTGCTGACCTGGTTCCCTGGCTCTAAAGCAGCTCTGTTGTCCTGGTTCTCCGGCTCTAGAACAGCTCTGCTGACCTGGTTCTAAGGCTCTAGAGGAGCTCTGCTGCCCTGGTTCTCTGGCTCAAAAGCAGCTCTGCTGACCTGGTTCAATGGCTCTAAAGCAGCTCTGATGACCTTGTTCTCTGGCTCTACAGAAGCTCCACTGAACTGGTTCTCTGCCTCTACAGCAGGTCTGCTGACCTGGTTCTTAGGCTCTAGAGCATCTCTGCTGACCTGGTTCTCAGGCTCTAAAGCTGCTCTGCTGACCTGATTCTCTGGCTCTAGCTCTGCTGGCCTGGGTCTCTGGCTCTAGAGAAGCTCTGCTGACCTGGTTCTTAGGCTCTAGAGCAGCTCTGATGACCTGGTCCTCTGGCTCTAGAGCAGCTCTGCTGACCTGGTTCTCTGGCTCTAAAGCAGCTCTGTTGACCTGGTTCGCTCGCTCTAAAGCAGCTCTGCTGACCTGGTTCTCTCCCTCCAAAGCAGCTCTGCTGACCTGGTTCGCTGGCTCTAAAACAGCTCTGCTGACGTGGTTCTCTACCTCTTAAACAGCTCTGTTGACCTGGTTTCTCTGGCTCTACAGCAGCTCTGCTGACCTGGTTCTCTGTCTCTACAGCAGCTCTGCTGACCCGGTTCTCTGCCTCTAGAGCAGCTCTGCTGACCTGGTTTCTCGGGGTCTACAGCAGCTCTGCTGACCTGGTTCTCTGGCTCTAGAACAGCTCTGCTGACCTGGTTCTAAGGCTCTAGAGGAGCTCTGCTACCCTGGTTCTCTGGCTCAAAAGCAGCTCTGCTGACCTGGTTCAATGGCTCTAAAGCAGCTCTGATGACCTTGTTCTCTGGATCTACAGAAGCTCCACTGAACTGGTTCTCTGCCTCTACAGCAGCTCTTCTGACCTGGTTCTTAGGCTCTAGAGCATCTCTGCTGACCTGGTTCTCGGGCTCTAAAGCTGCTCTGCTGACCTGATTCTCTGGCTCTAGCTCTGCTGGCCTGGTTCTCTGGCTCTAGAGAAGCTCTGCTGACCTGGTTCTTAGGCTCTAGAGCAGCTCTGATGACCTGGTTCTCTGGCTCTAGAGCAGCTCTGCTGACCTGGTTCTCTCACTCTAATGCAGCTCTGTTGACCTGGTTTCTCTGGATCTACAGCAGCTCTGCTGACCTGGTTCTCTGCCTCTAAAGCAACTCTGCTGACCTGGTTCTTAGGCTCTAGAGCAGCTCTGCTGACCTGGTTCTCTGGCTCTAAAGCAGTTCTGCTGACCTGGTTCTCTGGCTCTAAAGCAGCTCTGCTGACCTCGTTCTCTGGCTCAAAAGCGGCTCTGGGTTCTCTGGCTCTAAAGCAGCTCTGCTGACCTGGTTCGCTGGCTCTAAAGTGGCTCTGCTGAACTGGTTCTCTGGCTCTAAAGCAGCTTTGCTGACCTGGTTCTTAGGCTCTAGAGCAGCTCTGCAGACCTGGTTTCTCTGGCTCTACAGCAGCTCTGCTGACCTGGTTTTCTGGCTCTAGAGCAGCTCTGCTGACCTGGTTCTTAGGCTCTAGAGCAGCTCTGCTGACCCGGTTCTCTGGCTCTAAAGCAGCTTTGCTGACCTTCTTCTCTGGCTCTAAAGCAGCTCTGCTGACCTGCTTCTCTGGCTCTAAAGCGGCTCCAGATTCTCTGGCTCTAAAGCAGCTCTGCTGACCTGGTTCTCTGGGTCTTAAGTACCTCTGCTGACATGGTTCTCTGGCTCTAAAGCAGCTCTGCTGACCTGGTTCTAAAGCGACTCTGCTGACATAGTTCTCTCCCTCTAAAGCAGCTCTGCTGACCTGGTTCCCTGGCTCTAAAGCAGCTCTGTTGTCCTGGTTCTCCGGCTCTAGAACAGCTCTGCTGACCTGGTTCTAAGGCTCTAGAGGAGCTCTGCTGCCCTGGTTCTCTGGCTCAAAAGCAGCTCTGCTGACCTGGTTCAATGGCTCTAAAGCAGCTCTGATGACCTTGTTCTCTGGCTCTACAGAAGCTCCACTGAACTGGTTCTCTGCCTCTACAGCAGGTCTGCTGACCTGGTTCTTAGGCTCTAGAGCATCTCTGCTGACCTGGTTCTCAGGCTCTAAAGCTGCTCTGCTGACCTGATTCTCTGGCTCTAGCTCTGCTGGCCTGGGTCTCTGGCTCTAGAGAAGCTCTGCTGACCTGGTTCTTAGGCTCTAGAGCAGCTCTGATGACCTGGTCCTCTGGCTCTAGAGCAGCTCTGCTGACCTGGTTCTCTGGCTCTAAAGCAGCTCTGTTGACCTGGTTCGCTGGCTCTAAAGCAGCTCTGCTGACCTGGTTCTCTCCCTCCAAAGCAGCTCTGCTGACCTGGTTCGCTGGCTCTAAAACAGCTCTGCTGACGTGGTTCTCTACCTCTTAAACAGCTCTGTTGACCTGGTTTCTCTGGCTCTACAGCAGCTCTGCTGACCTGGTTCTCTGTCTCTACAGCAGCTCTGCT
The DNA here is from genome assembly GCF_964204655.1 of Triturus cristatus. Lineage (NCBI taxonomy): Eukaryota > Metazoa > Chordata > Amphibia > Caudata > Salamandridae > Triturus > Triturus cristatus. The sequence continues at coordinate 456,565 of NW_028188130.1, read as the reverse complement.
GACCCGGTTCTCTGCCTCTAGAGCAGCTCTGCTGACCTGGTTTCTCGGGGTCTACAGCAGCTCTGCTGACCTGGTTCTCTGGCTCTAGAACAGCTCTGCTGACCTGGTTCTAAGGCTCTAGAGGAGCTCTGCTACCCTGGTTCTCTGGCTCAAAAGCAGCTCTGCTGACCTGGTTCAATGGCTCTAAAGCAGCTCTGATGACCTTGTTCTCTGGATCTACAGAAGCTCCACTGAACTGGTTCTCTGCCTCTACAGCAGCTCTGCTGACCTGGTTCTTAGGCTCTAGAGCATCTCTGCTGACCTGGTTCTCGGGCTCTAAAGCTGCTCTGCTGACCTGATTCTCTGGCTCTAGCTCTGCTGGCCTGGTTCTCTGGCTCTAGAGAAGCTCTGCTGACCTGGTTCTTAGGCTCTAGAGCAGCTCTGATGACCTGGTTCTCTGGCTCTAGAGCAGCTCTGCTGACCTGGTTCTCTCACTCTAAAGCAGCTCTGTTGACCTGGTTTCTCTGGATCTACAGCAGCTCTGCTGACCTGGTTCTCTGCCTCTAAAGCAACTCTGCTGACCTGGTTCTTAGGCTCTAGAGCAGCTCTGCTGACCTGGTTCTCTGGCTCTAAAGCAGTTCTGCTGACCTGGTTCTCTGGCTCTAAAGCAGCTCTGCTGACCTCGTTCTCTGGCTCAAAAGCGGCTCTGGGTTCTCTGGCTCTAAAGCAGCTCTGCTGACCTGGTTCTCTGGCTCTAAAGTGGCTCTGCTGACCTGGTTCTCTGGCTCTAAAGCAGCTTTGCTGACCTGGTTCTTAGGCTCTAGAGCAGCTCTGCAGACCTGGTTTCTCTGGCTCTACAGCAGCTCTGCTGACCTGGTTTTCTGGCTCTAGAGCAGCTCTGCTGACCTGGTTCTCTGGCTCTAATGCAGCTCTGTTGACCTGGTTTCTCTGGCTCTACAGCAGCTCTGCTGAACTTGTTCTCTACCTCTAGAGCAGCTCTGCTGACCTGGTTCTTAGGCTCTAGAGCAGCTCTGCTGACCCGGTTCTCTGGCTCTAAAGCAGCTTTGCTGACCTGCTTCTCTGGCTCTAAAGCAGCTCTACTGACCTGCTTCTCTGGCTCTAAAGCGGCTCCAGATTCTCTGGCTCTAAAGCAGCTCTGCTGACCTGGTTCTCTGGGTCTTAAGTGGCTCTGCTGACATGGTTCTCTGGCTCTAAAGCAGCTCTGCTGACCTGGTTCTAAAGTGACTCTGCTGACATAGTTCTCTCCCTCTAAAGCACCTCTGCTGACCTGGTTCCCTGGCTCTAAAGCAGCTCTGTTGTCCTGGTTCTCCGGCTCTAGAACAGCTCTGCTGACCTCGTTCTAAGGCTTTAGAGGAGCTCTGCTGCCCTGGTTCTCTGGCTCAAAAGCAGCTCTGCTGACCTGGTTCAATGGCTCTAAAGTAGCTCTGATGACCTTGTTCTCTGGCTCTACAGAAGCTCCACTGAACTGGTTCTCTGCCTCTACAGCAGGTCTGCTGACCTGGTTCTTAGGCTCTAGAGCATCTCTGCTGACCTGGTTCTCAGGCTCTAAAGCTGCTCTGCTGACCTGATTCTCTGGCTCTAGCTCTGCTGGCCTGGTTCTCTGGCTCTAGAGAAGCTCTGCTGACCTGGTTCTTAGGCTCTAGAGCAGCTCTGATGACCTGGTCCTCTGGCTCTAGAGCAGCTCTGCTGACCTGGTTCTCTGGCTCTAAAGCAGCTCTGTTGACCTGGTTCGCTGGCTCTAAAGCAGCTCTGCTGACCTGGTTCTCTCCCTCCAAAGCAGCTCTGCTGACCTGGTTCGCTAGCTCTAAAACAGCTCTGCTGACGTGGTTCTCTACCTCTTAAACAGCTCTGTTGACCTGGTTTCTCTGGCTCTACAGCAGCTCTGCTGACCTGGTTCTCTGCCTCTACAGCAGCTCTGCTGACCCGGTTCTCTGCCTCTAGAGCAGCTCTGCTGACCTGGTTTCTCGGGGTCTACAGCAGCTCTGCTGACCTGGTTCTCTGGCTCTAGAGCAGCTCTGCTGACCTGGTTCTCTGGCTCTAATGCAGCTCTGTTGACCTGGTTTCTCTGGCTCCACAGCAGCTCTCCTGACCTGGTTCTCTGCCTCTAAAGCAGCTCTGCTGACCTGGTTCTTAGGCTCTAGAGCAGGTCTGCTGACCTGGTTCTTAGGCTCTAGAGCAGCTCTGTTGACCTGGTTCTCAGGCTCTAAAGCTGCTCTGCAGACCTGGTTCTCTGGCTCTAGCTCTGCTGACCTGGTTCTCTGGCTCTAGAGAAGCTCAGTTGACCTGGTTCTTAGGCTCTAGAGCAGCTCTGATGACCTGGTTCTAAAACAGGTCTGCTGACCTGGTTCTCTCCCTCTAAAGCAGCTCTGATGACCTGGTTCTCTGTCTCTAGAGCAGCTCTGCTGACCTGGTTCTCTGGATCTAGAGCAGCTCTGTTGACTTGGTTCTTAGGCTCTAGAGCAGCTCTGCTGACCTGGTTCTCTGGCTCTAAAGCAGCTCTGCTGAACTGGTTCGCTGGCTCTAGAGCAGCTCTGCTGACCTGGTTCTCTGGCTCTAAAGCAGCTCTGCTGACCTGGTTCGCTGGCTCTAAAGCAGCTCTGCTGACGAGGTTCTCTCCCTCTTAAGCAGCTCTGCTGACCTCATTTCTCTGGCTCTACAGCAGCTCTGCTGACCTGGTTCTCTGCCTCTACAGCAGTTCTGCTGACCCGGTTCTCTGCCTCTAGAGCAGCTCTGCTGACCTGGTTTCTCTGGCTCTACAGCAGCTCTGCTGACCTGGTTTTCTGGCTCTAGAGCAGCTCTGCTGACCTGGTTCTCTGGCTCTAATGCAGCTCTGTTGACCTGGTTTCTCTGGCTCTACAGCAGCTCTGCTGAACTCGTTCTCTGCCTCTAGAGCAGCTCTGCTGACCTGGTTCTTAGGCTCTAGAGCAGCTCTGCTGACCCGGTTCTCTGGCTCTAAAGCAGCTCTGCTGACCTGCTTCTTTGGCTGTAAAGCACCTCTGCTGACCTGGTTCTCTGGCTCTAAAGCGGCTCTGGGTTCTCTGGCTCTAAAGCAGCTCTGCTGACCTGGTTCTCTGGGTCTTAAGTGGCTCTGCTGACATGGTTCTCTGGCTCTAAAGCAGCTCTGCTGACCTGGTTCTAAAGCGACTCTGCTGACATGGTTCTCTCCCTCTAAAGCAGCTCTGCTGACCTGGTTCACTGGCTCTAAAGCAGCTCTGTTGTCCTGGTTCTCTGGCTCTAGAACAGGTCTGCTGACCTGGTTCTAAGGCTCTAGATCAGCTCTGCTGCCCTGGTTCACAGGCTCTGCTGACCTGGTTTTTCTGGCTCTACAGCAGCTCTGTGACCTAGTTCTCTGGCTCTACAACGGCTCTGCTGACCTGGTTCTCTGGCTCTAAAGAAGTTCTGCTGACCTGGTTCTCTGGCTTTAAAGCAGCTCTGCTGACCTGGTTCTCTGGCTCTAAAGCAGCTTTGCTGATCTGGTTCTCTCCTTCTAAAGCAGCTCTGCTGACCTGGTTTATCTTTCTCTACAGCATCTCTGCTGACCTAATTTATCTGGCTCTACAGCAGCTCTGCTGACCTGGTTCTCTGCCACTAGAACAGCTCTACTGACCTTGTTCTTAGGCTCTACTGCAGCTCTGCTGATCTGGTTCTCTGGCTCTAAAGCAGCTCTGCTGACCTGGTTCTCTCCCTCCAAAGCAGCTCTGCTGACCTGGTTCGCTAGCTCTAAAACAGCTCTGCTGACGTGGTTCTCTACCTCTTAAACAGCTCTGTTGACCTGGTTTCTCTGGCTCTACAGCAGCTCTGCTGACCTGGTTCTCTGCCTCTACAGCAGCTCTGCTGACCCGGTTCTCTGCCTCTAGAGCAGCTCTGCTGACCTGGTTTCTCGGGGTCTACAGCAGCTCTGCTGACCTAGTTCTCTGGCTCTAGAGCAGCTCTGCTGACCTGGTTCTCTGGCTCTAATGCAGCTCTGTTGACCTGGTTTATCTGGCTCCACAGCAGCTCTCCTGACCTGGTTCTCTGCCTCTAAAGCAGCTCTGCTGACCTGGTTCTTAGGCTCTAGAGCAGGTCTGCTGACCTGGTTCTTAGGCTCTAGAGCAGCTCTGTTGACCTGGTTCTCAGGCTCTAAAGCTGCTCTGCAGACCTGGTTCTCTGGCTCTAGCTCTGCTGACCTGGTTCTCTGGCTCTAGAGAAGCTCAGTTGACCTGGTCCTCTGGCTCTAGAGCAGCTCTGCTGACCTGGTTCTCTGGCTCTAAAGCAGCTCTGTTGACCTGGTTCGCTGGCTCTAAAGCAGCTCTGCTGACCCGGTTCTCTCCCTCCAAAGCAGCTCTGCTGACCTGGTTCGCTAGCTCTAAAACAGCTCTGCTGACGTGGTTCTCTACCTCTTAAACAGCTCTGTTGACCTGGTTTCTCTGGCTCTACAGCAGCTCTGCTGACCTGGTTCTCTGCCTCTACAGCAGCTCTGCTGACCCGGTTCTCTGCCTCTAGAGCAGCTCTGCTGACCTGGTTTCTCGGGGTCTACAGCAGCTCTGCTGACCTGGTTCTCTGGCTCTAGAGCAGCTCTGCTGACCTGGTTCTCTGGCTCTAATGCAGCTCTGTTGACCTGGTTTCTCTGGCTCCACAGCAGCTCTCCTGACCTGGTTCTCTGCCTCTAAAGCAGCTCTGCTGACCTGGTTCTTAGGCTCTAGAGCAGGTCTGCTGACCTGGTTCTTAGGCTCTAGAGCAGCTCTGTTGACCTGGTTCTCAGGCTCTAAAGCTGCTCTGCAGACCTGGTTCTCTGGCTCTAGCTCTGCTGACCTGGTTCTCTGGCTCTAGAGAAGCTCAGTTGACCTGGTTCTTAGGCTCTAGAGCAGCTCTGATGACCTGGTTCTAAAACAGGTCTGCTGACCTGGTTCTCTCCCTCTAAAGCAGCTCTGATGACCTGGTTCTCTGTCTCTAGAGCAGCTCTGCTGACCTGGTTCTCTGGATCTAGAGCAGCTCTGTTGACTTGGTTCTTAGGCTCTAGAGCAGCTCTGCTGACCTGGTTCTCTGGCTCTAAAGCAGCTCTGCTGAACTGGTTTGCTGGCTCTAGAGCAGCTCTGCTGACCTGGTTCTCTGGCTCTAAAGCAGCTCTGCTGACCTGGTTCGCTGGCTCTAAAGCAGCTCTGCTGACGTGGTTCTCTCCCTCTTAAGCAGCTCTGCTGACCTCATTTCTCTGGCTCTACAGCAGCTCTGCTGACCTGGTTCTCTGCCTCTACAGCAGTTCTGCTGACCCGGTTCTCTGCCTCTAGAGCAGCTCTGCTGACCTGGTTTCTCTGGCTCTACAGCAGCTCTGCTGACCTGGTTTTCTGGCTCTAGAGCAGCTCTGCTGACCTGGTTCTCTGGCTCTAATGCAGCTCTGTTGACCTGGTTTCTCTGGCTCTACAGCAGCTCTGCTGAACTCGTTCTCTGCCTCTAGAGCAGCTCTGCTGACCTGGTTCTTAGGCTCTAGAGCAGCTCTGCTGACCCGGTTCTCTGGCTCTAAAGCAGCTCTGCTGACCTGCTTCTTTGGCTCTAAAGCACCTCTGCTGACCTGGTTCTCTGGCTCTAAAGTGGCTCTGGGTTCTCTGGCTCTAAAGCAGCTCTGCTGACCTGGTTCTCTGGGTCTTAAGTGGCTCTGCTGACATGGTTCTCTGGCTCTAAAGCAGCTCTGCTGACCTGGTTCTAAAGCGACTCTGCTGACATGGTTCTCTCCCTCTAAAGCAGCTCTGCTGACCTGGTTCACTGGCTCTAAAGCAGCTCTGTTGTCCTGGTTCTCTGGCTCTAGAACAGGTCTGCTGACCTGGTTCTAAGGCTCTAGATCAGCTCTGCTGCCCTGGTTCACAGGCTCTGCTGACCTGGTTTTTCTGGCTCTACAGCAGCTCTGTGACCTAGTTCTCTGGCTCTACAACGGCTCTGCTGACCTGGTTCTCTGGCTCTAAAGAAGTTCTGCTGACCTGGTTCTCTGGCTTTAAAGCAGCTCTGCTGACCTGGTTCTCTGGCTCTAAAGCAGCTTTGCTGATCTGGTTCTCTCCTTCTAAAGCAGCTCTGCTGACCTGGTTTATCTTTCTCTACAGCATCTCTGCTGACCTAATTTATCTGGCTCTACAGCAGCTCTGCTGACCTGGTTCTCTGCCACTAGAACAGCTCTACTGACCTTGTTCTTAGGCTCTACTGCAGCTCTGCTGATCTGGTTCTCTGGCTCTAAAGCAGCTCTGCTGACCTGGTTCTCTGGCTCTAAAGCAGCTCTGTTGACCTGGTTATCTCCCTCTAAAGCAGCTCTGCTGACCTGCTTTCTCTGGCTCTACAGCTGCTCTACTGACCTGGTTCTCTTGATCTAGAGCAGCACTGCTGACCTGGTTCTCTGGCTCTAAAGCAGCTCTAAAGCAGCTCTGCTGACCTGGTTTCTCTGGCTCTACAGCAGCTCTGCTGACCTGGATCTGTGGATCTAAAGCAGCTCTGGTGACCTGGTTCTATGGCTCTAAAGCAGCTCTGCTGACCTGGGTCTCTGGCTTTGAAGCAGCTCTGCTGACCTGGTTCTCAGGCTCTAAAGCACCTCTTCTGACCAGTTTCTCTGGCTTTGAAGCAGCTCTGCTGACCTGGTTCTCTGGCTCTGGAGCAGCTCTGCTGACCTGGTTCTTAGGCTCTAGAGCAGCTCTGTTGACCTAGTTCTCTGGCTCTCCAACGACTCTGCTGACCTGGTTCACTGGCTCTAAAGCAGCTCTGCTGACCTGGTTCTATGGCTCTAAAGCAGCTCTGCTGACCTAGTTCTCTGCCTCTAAAGCAGCTCTGCTGAACTCGTTCTCTGCCTCTAGAGCAGCTCTGCTGACCTGGTTCTTAGGCTCTAGAGCAGCTCTGCTGACCCGGTTCTCTGGCTCTAAAGCAGCTCTGCTGACCTGCTTCTTTGGCTCTAAAGCACCTCTGCTGACCTGGTTCTCTGGCTCTAAAGCGGCTCTGGGTTCTCTGGCTCTAAAGCAGCTCTGCTGACCTGGTTCTCTGGGTCTTAAGTGGCTCTGCTGACATGGTTCTCTTGCTCTAAAGCAGCTCTGCTGACCTGGTTCTAAAGCGACTCTGCTGACATGGTTCTCTCCCTCTAAAGCAGCTCTGCTGACCTGGTTCACTGGCTCTAAAGCAGCTCTGTTGTCCTGGTTCTCTGGCTCTAGAACAGCTCTGCTGACCTGGTTCTAAGGCTCTAGATCTACTCTGCTTCCCTGGTTCACAGGCTCTGCTGACCTGGTTTTTCTGGCTCTACAGCAGCTCTGTGACCTAGTTCTCTGGCTCTACAACGGCTCTGCTGACCTGGTTCTCTGGCTCTAAAGAAGTTCTGCTGACCTGGTTCTCTGGCTTTAAAGCAGCTCTGCTGACCTGGTTCTCTGGCTCTAAAGCAGCTTTGCTGATCTGGTTCTCTCCTTCTAAAGCAGCTCTGCTGACCTGGTTTATCTTTCTCTACAGCATCTCTGCTGACCTAATTTATCTGGCTCTACAGCAGCTCTGCTGACCTGGTTCTCTGCCACTAGAACAGCTCTACTGACCTTGTTCTTAGGCTCTACTGCAGCTCTGCTGATCTGGTTCTCTGGCTCTAAAGCAGCTCTGCTGACCTGGTTCTCTGGCTCTAAAGCAGCTCTGTTGACCTGGTTATCTCCCTCTAAAGCAGCTCTGCAGACCTGCTTTCTCTGGCTCTACAGCTGCTCTACTGACCTGGTTCTCTTGATCTAGAGCAGCACTGCTGACCTGGTTCTCTGGCTCTAAAGCAGCTCTAAAGCAGCTCTGCTGACCTGGTTTCTCTGGCTCTACAGCTGCTCTGCTGACCTGGTTCTCTGGGTCTTAAGTGTTTCGGCTGACATGGTTCTCTGGCTCTAAAGCAGCTCTGCTCACCTGGTTCTAAAGCGACTCTGCTGACATGGTTCTCTCCCTCTAAAGCAGCTCTGCTGACCTGGTTCCCTGGCTCTAAAGCAGCTCTGTTGTCCTGGTTCTCTGGCTCTAGAACAGCTCTGCTGACCTGGTTCTAAGGCTCTAAAGCGGCTCTGGGTTCTCTGGCTCTAAAGCAGCTCTGCTGACCTGGTTCTCTGGCTCTAGCGTGGCTCTGCTGACCTGGTTTTCTGGCTCGAAAGCAGCTTTGCTGACCTGGTTCTTAGGCTCTAGAGCAGCTCTGCTGACCTGGTTCTCTGGCTCTAAGGCAGCTCTGCTGACCTGGATCTCTGGCTCTAAAGCAGCTCTGCTGACCTGGTTCTCTGGCTCTAAAGCGGCTCTGGGTTCTCTGGCTCTAAAGCAACTCTGCTGACCTGCTTGTCTGGCTCTAAAGTGGCTCTGCTGACCTGGTTCTGTGTCTCGAAAGCAGCTCTGCTGACCTGATTCTAAAGCGGCTCTGCTGACCTGGTTCTCTCCCTCTAAAGCAGCTCTGCTGACCTGGTTCCCTGGCTCTAGAGCAGCTCTGCTAAACTGGTTCTCTGGCTCTAATGCAGCTCTGTTGACCTGGTTTCTCTGGCTCTACAGCAGCTCTGCTGACCTCGTTCTTTGCCTCTAGAGCAGCTCTGCTGACCTGGTTCTTAGGCTCTAGAGCAGCTCTGCTGACCCGGTTCTCTGGCTCTAAAGCAGCTCTGCTGACCTGCTTTTCTGGCTCTAAAGCAGCTCTGCTGACCTGCTTCTCTGGCTCTAAAGCGGCTCCGGGTTCTCTGGCTCTAAAGCAGCTCAGCTGACTTGGTTCTCTGGGTCTTAAGTGGCTCTGCTGACATGGTTCTCTGGCTCTAAAGCAGCTCTGCTGACCTGGTTCTAAAGCGACTCTGCTGACATGGTTCTCTCCCTCTAAAGCAGCTCTGCTGACCTGGTTCCCTGGCTCTAAAGCAGCTCTGTTGTCCTGGTTCTCTGGCTCTAGAACAGCTCTGCTGACCTGGTTCTAAGGCTCTAGAGCAGCTCTGCTGCCCTGGTTCTCTGGCTCAAAAGCAGCTCTGCTGACCTGGTTCAATGGCTCTAAAGCAGCTCAGATGACCTTGTTCTCTGGCTCTACAGAAGCTCCACTGAACTGGTTCTCTGCCTCTAGAGCAGGTCTGCTGACCTGGTTCTTAGGCTCTAGAGCATCTCTGCTGACCTGGTTCTCACGCTCTAAAGCTGCTCTGATGACCTGATTCTCTGGCTCTAGCTCTGCTGGCCTGGTTCTCTGGCTCTAGAGAAGCTCTGCTGACCTGGTTTCTCTGGCTCTACAGCAGCTCTGCTGACCTGGTTCTCTAGCTCTAGAGCAGCTCTGCTGACCTGGTTCTCTCACTCTAATGCAGCTCTGTTGACCTGGTTTCTCTGGATCTACAGCAGCTCTGCTGACCTGGTTCTCTGCCTCTAAAGCAACTCTGCTGACCTGGTTCTTAGGCTCTAGAGCAGCTCTGCTGACCTGGTTCTCTGGCTCTAAAGCAGTTCTGATGACCTGGTTCTCTGGCTCTAAAGCAGCTCTGCTGACCTCGTTCTCTGGCTCAAAAGCGGCTCCGGGTTCTCTGGCTCTAAAGCAGCTCTGCTGACCTGGCTCTCTGGCTCTTAAGTGGCTCTGCTGACCTGGTTCTCTGGCTCTAAAGCAGCTTTGCTGACCTGGTTCTTAGGCTCTAGAACAGCTCTGCTGACCTGGTTTCTCTGGCTCTACAGCAGCTCTGCTGACCTGGTTTTCTGGCTCTAGAGCAGCTCTGCTGACCTGGTTCTCTGGCTCTAATGCAGCTCTGTTGACCTGGTTTCTCTGGCTCTACAGCAGCTCTGCTGAACTTGTTCTCTGCCTCTAGAGCAGCTCTGCTGACCTGGTTCTTAGGCTCTAGAGCAGCTCTGCTGACCCGGTTCTCTGGCTCTAAAGCAGCTTTGCTGACCTGCTTCTCTGGCTCTAAAGCAGCTCTGCTGACCGGCTTCTCTGGCTCTAAAGCGGCTCCGGATTCTCTGGCTCTAAAGCAGCTCTGCTGATCTGGTTCTCTGGCTCTAAAGCAGCTCTGCTGACCTGGTTCTCTGGCTCTAAAGCAGCTCTGTTGACCTGGTTATCTCCCTCTAAAGCAGCTCTGCTGACCTGCTTTCTCTGGCTCTACAGCTGCTCTACTGACCTGGTTCTCTTGATCTAGAGCAGCACTGCTGACCTGGTTCTCTGGCTCTAAAGCAGCTCTGCTGACCTGGTTTCTCTGGCTCTACAGCAGCTCTGCTGACCTGGATCTGTCGATCTAAAGCAGCTCTCATGACCTGGTTCTATGGCTCTAAAGCAGCTCTGCTGACCTGGTTCTCTGGCTTTGAAGCAGCTCTGCTGACCTGGTTCTCAGGCTCTAAAGCACCTCTTCTGACCAGTTTCTCTGGCTTTGAAGCAGCTCTGCTGACCTGGTTCTCTGGCTCTGGAGCAGCTCTGCTGACCTGGTTCTTAGGCTCTAGAGCAGCTCTGTTGACCTAGTTCTCTGGCTCTCCAACGACTCTGCTGACCTGGTTCACTGGCTCTAAAGCAGCTCTGCTGACCTGGTTCTATGGCTCTAAAGCAGCTCTGCTGACCTAGTTCTCTGCCTCTAAAGCAGCTCTGCTGACCTGGTTTCTCTGGGTCTACAGCAGCTCTGCTGACCTTGTTCTCTGCCTCTATAGCAGCTCTGATGACCTGGTTCTGTGGCTCAAACGCAACCCGGCTGACCTGGTTCTCTGCCTCTACAGAAGCTCTGCTGACCTGGTTCTCTCCCTCTAAAGCAGCTCTGCTGACCTGGTTCCCTGGCTCTAAAGCAGCTCTGTTGTCCAGGTTCTCTGGCTCTAGAACAGCTCTGCTGACCTGGTTCTAAGGCTCTAGAGCAGCTCTGCTGCCCTGGTTCTCTGGCTCAAAAGCAGCTCTGCTGACCTGGTTCAATGGCTCTAAAGCAGCTCAGATGACCTTGTTCTCTGGCTCTACAGAAGCACCACTGAACTGGTTCTCTGCCTCTAGAGCAGGTCTGCTGACCTGGTTCTTAGGCTCTAGAGCATCTCTGCTGACCTGGTTCTCACGCTCTAACGCTGCCCTGCTGACCTGATTCTCTGGCTCTAGCTCTGCTGGCCTGGTTCTCTGGCTCTAGAGAAGCTCTGCTGACCTGGTTTCTCTGGCTCTACAGCAGCTCTGCTGACCTGGTTCTCTGGCTCTAGAGCAGCTCTGCTGACCTGGTTCTCTCACTCTAATGCAGCTCTGTTGACCTGGTTTCTCTGGATCTACAGCAGCTCTGCTGACCTGGTTCTCTGCCTCTAAAGCAACTCTGCTGACCTGGTTCTTAGGCTCTAGAGCAGCTCTGCTGACCTGGTTCTCTGGCTGGAAAGCAGTTCTGATGACCTGATTCTCTGGCTCTAAAGCAGCTCTGCTGACCTCGTTCTCTGGCTCAAAAGCGGCTCCGGGTTCTCTGGCTCTAAAGCAGCTCTGCTGACCTGGTTCTCTGGCTCTAAAGTGGCTCTGCTGACCTGGTTCTCTGGCTCTAAAGCAGCTTTGCTGACCTGGTTCTTAGGCTCTAGAACAGCTCTGCTGACCTGGTTTCTCTGGCTCTACAGCAGCTCTGCTGACCTGGTTTTCGGGCTCTAGAGCAGCTCTGCTGACCTGGTTCTCTGGCTCTAATGCAGCTCTGTTGACCTGGTTTCTCTGGCTCTACAGCAGCTCTGCTGAACTTGTTCTCTGCCTCTAGAGCAGCTCTGCTGACCTGGTTCTTAGGCTCTAGAGCAGCTCTGCTGACCCGGTTCTCTGGCTCTAAAGCAGCTTTGCTGACCTGCTTCTCTGGCTCTAAAGCAGCTCTGCTGACCCGCTTCTCTGGCTCTAAAGCGGCTCCGGATTCTCTGGCTCTAAAGCAGCTCTGCTGATCTGGTTCTCTGGCTCTAAAGCAGCTCTGCTGACCTGGTTCTCTGGCTCTAAAGCAGCTCTGTTGACCTGGTTATCTCCCTCTAAAGCAGCTCTGCTGACCTGCTTTCTCTGGCTCTACAGCTGCTCTACTGACCTGGTTCTCTTGATATAGAGCAGCACTGCTGACCTGGTTCTCTGGCTCTAAAGCAGCTCTGCTGACCTGGTTTCTCTGGCTCTACAGCAGCTCTGCTAGCAGCTCTGCTGACCTGGATCTGTCGATCTAAAGCAGCTCTGATGACCTGGTTCTATGGCTCTAAAGCAGCTCTGCTGACCTGGTTCTTAGGCTCTAGAGCAGCTCTGTTGACCTAGTTCTCTGGCTCTCCAACAACTCTGCTGACCTGGTTCACTGGCTCTAAAGCAGCTCTGCTGACCTGGTTCTATGGCTCTAAAGCAGCTCTGCTGACCTAGTTCTCTGCCTCTAAAGCAGCTCTGCTGACCTGGTTTCTCTGGGTCTACAGCAGCTCTGCTGACCTTGTTCTCTGCCTCTATAGCAGCTCTGATGACCTGGTTCTGTGGCTCAAACGCAACCCGGCTGACCTGGTTCTCTGCCTCTACAGAAGCTCTGCTGACCTGGTTCTCTGGCTCTAGAGCAGCTCTGCTGACCTGCTTCTCTGGCTCTAAAGCAGCTCCGGATTCTCTGGCTCTAAAGCAGCTCTGCTGACCTGGTTCTCTGGGTCTTAAGTGTTTCGGCTGACATGGTTCTCTGGCTCTAAAGCAGCTCTGCTGACCTGGTTCTAAAGCAACTCTGCTGACATGGTTCTCTCCCTCTAAAGCAGATCTGCTGACCTGGTTCCCTGGCTCTAAAGCAGCTCTGTTGTCCTGGTTCTCTGGCTCTAGAACAGCTCTGCTGACCTGGTTCTAAGGCTCTAAAGCGGCTCTGGGTTCTCTGGCTCTAAAGCAGCTCTGCTGACCTGGTTCTCTGCTCTAACGTGGCTCTGCTGACCTGGTTCTCTGGCTCGAAAGCAGCTTTGCTGACCTGGTTCTTAGGCTCTAGAGCAGCTCTGCTGACCTGGTTCTCTGGCTCTAAGGCAGCTCTGCTGACCTGGATCTCTGGCTCTAAAGCAGCTCTGCTGACCTGGTTCTCTGGCTCTAAAGCGGCTCCGGGTTCTCTGGCTCTAAAGCAACTCTGCTGACCTGCTTCTCTGGCTCTAAAGTGGCTCTGCTTCCCTGGTTCTGTGTCTCGAAAGCAGCTCTGCTGACCTGATTCTAAAGCGGCTCTGCTGACCTGGTTCTCTCCCTCTAAAGCAGCTCTGCTGACCTGGTTCCCTGGCTCTAGAGCAGCTCTGCTAACCTGGTTCTCTGGCTCTAATGCAGCTCTGTTGACCTGGTTTCTCTGGCTCTACAGCAGCTCTGCTGACCTCGTTCTTTGCCTCTAGAGCAGCTCTGCTGACCTGGTTCTTAGGCTCTAGAGCAGCTCTGCTGACACGGTTCTCTGGCTCTAAAGCAGCTCTGCTGACCTGCTTCTCTGGCTCTAAAGTGGCTCCGGGTTCTCTGGCTCTAAAGCAGCTCAGCTGACCTGATTCTCTGGGTCTTAAGTGGCTCTGCTGACATGGTTCTCTGGCTCTAAAGCAGCTCTGCTGACCTGGTTCTAAAGCGACTCTGCTGACATGGTTCTCTCCCTCTAAAGCAGCTCTGCTGACCTGGTTCCCTGGCTCTAAAGCAGCTCTGTTGTCCTGGTTCTCTGGCTCTAGAACAGCTCTGCTGACCTGGTTCTAAGGCTCTAGAGCAGCTCTGCTGCCCTGGTTCTCTGGCTCAAAAGCAGCTCGGCTGACCTGGTTCAATGGCTCTAAAGCAGCTCAGATGACCTTGTTCTCTGGCTCTACAGAAGCTCCACTGAACTGGTTTTCTGCCTCTAGAGCAGGTCTGCTGACCTGGTTCTTAGGCTCTAGAGCATCTCTGCTGACCTGGTTCTCACGCTCTAAAGCTGCTCTGCTGACCTGATTCTCTGGCTCTAGCTCTGCTGGCCTGGTTCTCTGGCTCTAGAGAAGCTCTGCTGACCTGGTTTCTCTGGCTCTACAGCAGCTCTGCTGACCTGGTTCTCTGGCTCTAGAGCAGCTCTGCTGACCTGGTTCTCTCACTCTAATGTAGCTCTGTTGACCTGGTTTCTCTGGATCTACAGCAGCTCTGCTGACCTGGTTCTCTGCCTCTAAAGCAACTCTGCTGACCTGGTTCTTAGGCTCTAGAGCAGCTCTGCTGACCTGGTTCTCTGGCTCTAAAGCAGTTCTGATGACCTGGTTCTCTGGCTCTAAAGCAGCTCTGCTGACCTCGTTCTCTGGCTCAAAAGCGGCTCCGGGTTCTCTGGCTCTAAAGCAGCTCTGCTGACCTGGTTCTCTGGCTCTAAAGTGGCTCTGCTGACCTGGTTCTCTGGCTCTAAAGCAGCTTTGCTGACCTGGTTCTTAGGCTCTAGAACATCTCTGCTGACCTGGTTTCTCTTTCTCTACAGCAGCTCTGCTGACCTGGTTTTCTGGCTCTAGAGCAGCTCTGCTGACCTGGTTCTCTGGCTCTAAAGCAGCTCTGCTGACCTGGTTCTCTGGCTTTGAAGCAGCTCTGCTGACCTGGTTCTCAGGCTCTAAAGCAGCTCTTCTGACCAGTTTCTCTGGCTTTGAAGCAGCTCTGCTGACCTGGTTCTCTGGCTCTGGAGCAGCTCTGCTGACCTGGTTCTTAGGCTCTAGAGCAGCTCTGTTGACCTAGTTCTCTGGCTCTCCAACGACTCTGCTGACCTGGTTCACTGGCTCTAAAGCAGCTCTGCTGACCTGGTTCTCTGGCTCTAAAGCAGCTCTGCTGACCTGGTTTCTCTGGCTCTACAGCAGCTCTGCTGACCTGGATCTGTCGATCTAAAGCAGCTCTCATGACCTGGTTCTATGGCTCTAAAGCAGCTCTGCTGACCTGGTTCTCTGGCTTTGAAGCAGCTCTGCTGACCTGGTTCTCAGGCTCTAAAGCACCTCTTCTGACCAGTTTCTCTGGCTTTGAAGCAGCTCTGCTGACCTGGTTCTCTGGCTCTGGAGCAGCTCTGCTGACCTGGTTCTTAGGCTCTAGAGCAGCTCTGTTGACCTAGTTCTCTGGCTCTCCAACGACTCTGCTGACCTGGTTCACTGGCTCTAAAGCAGCTCTGCTGACCTGGTTCTCTGGCTCTAAAGCAGCTCTGCTGACCTGGTTCGCTGGCTCTAAAGCAGCTCTGCTGACGTGGTTCTCTCCCTCTTAAGCAGCTCTGCTGACCTCATTTCTCTGGCTCTACAGCAGCTCTGCTGACCTGGTTCTCTGCCTCTACAGCAGTTCTGCTGACCCGGTTCTCTGCCTCTAGAGCAGCTCTGCTGACCTGGTTTCTCTGGCTCTACAGCAGCTCTGCTGACCTGGTTTTCTGGCTCTAGAGCAGCTCTGCTGACCTGGTTCTCTGGCTCTAATGCAGCTCTGTTGACCTGGTTTCTCTGGCTCTACAGCAGCTCTGCTGAACTCGTTCTCTGCCTCTAGAGCAGCTCTGCTGACCTGGTTCTTAGGCTCTAGAGCAGCTCTGCTGACCCGGTTCTCTGGCTCTAAAGCAGCTCTGCTGACCTGCTTCTTTGGCTCTAAAGCACCTCTGCTGACCTGGTTCTCTGGCTCTAAAGTGGCTCTGGGTTCTCTGGCTCTAAAGCAGCTCTGCTGACCTGGTTCTCTGGGTCTTAAGTGGCTCTGCTGACATGGTTCTCTGGCTCTAAAGCAGCTCTGCTGACCTGGTTCTAAAGCGACTCTGCTGACATGGTTCTCTCCCTCTAAAGCAGCTCTGCTGACCTGGTTCACTGGCTCTAAAGCAGCTCTGTTGTCCTGGTTCTCTGGCTCTAGAACAGGTCTGCTGACCTGGTTCTAAGGCTCTAGATCAGCTCTGCTGCCCTGGTTCACAGGCTCTGCTGACCTGGTTTTTCTGGCTCTACAGCAGCTCTGTGACCTAGTTCTCTGGCTCTACAACGGCTCTGCTGACCTGGTTCTCTGGCTCTAAAGAAGTTCTGCTGACCTGGTTCTCTGGCTTTAAAGCAGCTCTGCTGACCTGGTTCTCTGGCTCTAAAGCAGCTTTGCTGATCTGGTTCTCTCCTTCTAAAGCAGCTCTGCTGACCTGGTTTATCTTTCTCTACAGCATCTCTGCTGACCTAATTTATCTGGCTCTACAGCAGCTCTGCTGACCTGGTTCTCTGCCACTAGAACAGCTCTACTGACCTTGTTCTTAGGCTCTACTGCAGCTCTGCTGATCTGGTTCTCTGGCTCTAAAGCAGCTCTGCTGACCTGGTTCTCTGGCTCTAAAGCAGCTCTGTTGACCTGGTTATCTCCCTCTAAAGCAGCTCTGCTGACCTGCTTTCTCTGGCTCTACAGCTGCTCTACTGACCTGGTTCTCTTGATCTAGAGCAGCACTGCTGACCTGGTTCTCTGGCTCTAAAGCAGCTCTAAAGCAGCTCTGCTGACCTGGTTTCTCTGGCTCTACAGCAGCTCTGCTGACCTGGATCTGTGGATCTAAAGCAGCTCTGGTGACCTGGTTCTATGGCTCTAAAGCAGCTCTGCTGACCTGGGTCTCTGGCTTTGAAGCAGCTCTGCTGACCTGGTTCTCAGGCTCTAAAGCACCTCTTCTGACCAGTTTCTCTGGCTTTGAAGCAGCTCTGCTGACCTGGTTCTCTGGCTCTGGAGCAGCTCTGCTGACCTGGTTCTTAGGCTCTAGAGCAGCTCTGTTGACCTAGTTCTCTGGCTCTCCAACGACTCTGCTGACCTGGTTCACTGGCTCTAAAGCAGCTCTGCTGACCTGGTTCTATGGCTCTAAAGCAGCTCTGCTGACCTAGTTCTCTGCCTCTAAAGCAGCTCTGCTGAACTCGTTCTCTGCCTCTAGAGCAGCTCTGCTGACCTGGTTCTTAGGCTCTAGAGCAGCTCTGCTGACCCGGTTCTCTGGCTCTAAAGCAGCTCTGCTGACCTGCTTCTTTGGCTCTAAAGCACCTCTGCTGACCTGGTTCTCTGGCTCTAAAGCGGCTCTGGGTTCTCTGGCTCTAAAGCAGCTCTGCTGACCTGGTTCTCTGGGTCTTAAGTGGCTCTGCTGACATGGTTCTCTTGCTCTAAAGCAGCTCTGCTGACCTGGTTCTAAAGCGACTCTGCTGACATGGTTCTCTCCCTCTAAAGCAGCTCTGCTGACCTGGTTCACTGGCTCTAAAGCAGCTCTGTTGTCCTGGTTCTCTGGCTCTAGAACAGCTCTGCTGACCTGGTTCTAAGGCTCTAGATCTACTCTGCTTCCCTGGTTCACAGGCTCTGCTGACCTGGTTTTTCTGGCTCTACAGCAGCTCTGTGACCTAGTTCTCTGGCTCTACAACGGCTCTGCTGACCTGGTTCTCTGGCTCTAAAGAAGTTCTGCTGACCTGGTTCTCTGGCTTTAAAGCAGCTCTGCTGACCTGGTTCTCTGGCTCTAAAGCAGCTTTGCTGATCTGGTTCTCTCCTTCTAAAGCAGCTCTGCTGACCTGGTTTATCTTTCTCTACAGCATCTCTGCTGACCTAATTTATCTGGCTCTACAGCAGCTCTGCTGACCTGGTTCTCTGCCACTAGAACAGCTCTACTGACCTTGTTCTTAGGCTCTACTGCAGCTCTGCTGATCTGGTTCTCTGGCTCTAAAGCAGCTCTGCTGACCTGGTTCTCTGGCTCTAAAGCAGCTCTGTTGACCTGGTTATCTCCCTCTAAAGCAGCTCTGCAGACCTGCTTTCTCTGGCTCTACAGCTGCTCTACTGACCTGGTTCTCTTGATCTAGAGCAGCACTGCTGACCTGGTTCTCTGGCTCTAAAGCAGCTCTAAAGCAGCTCTGCTGACCTGGTTTCTCTGGCTCTACAGCTGCTCTGCTGACCTGGTTCTCTGGGTCTTAAGTGTTTCGGCTGACATGGTTCTCTGGCTCTAAAGCAGCTCTGCTCACCTGGTTCTAAAGCGACTCTGCTGACATGGTTCTCTCCCTCTAAAGCAGCTCTGCTGACCTGGTTCCCTGGCTCTAAAGCAGCTCTGTTGTCCTGGTTCTCTGGCTCTAGAACAGCTCTGCTGACCTGGTTCTAAGGCTCTAAAGCGGCTCTGGGTTCTCTGGCTCTAAAGCAGCTCTGCTGACCTGGTTCTCTGGCTCTAACGTGGCTCTGCTGACCTGGTTTTCTGGCTCGAAAGCAGCTTTGCTGACCTGGTTCTTAGGCTCTAGAGCAGCTCTGCTGACCTGGTTCTCTGGCTCTAAGGCAGCTCTGCTGACCTGGATCTCTGGCTCTAAAGCAGCTCTGCTGACCTGGTTCTCTGGCTCTAAAGCGGCTCTGGGTTCTCTGGCTCTAAAGCAACTCTGCTGACCTGCTTGTCTGGCTCTAAAGTGGCTCTGCTGACCTGGTTCTGTGTCTCGAAAGCAGCTCTGCTGACCTGATTCTAAAGCGGCTCTGCTGACCTGGTTCTCTCCCTCTAAAGCAGCTCTGCTGACCTGGTTCCCTGGCTCTAGAGCAGCTCTGCTAAACTGGTTCTCTGGCTCTAATGCAGCTCTGTTGACCTGGTTTCTCTGGCTCTACAGCAGCTCTGCTGACCTCGTTCTTTGCCTCTAGAGCAGCTCTGCTGACCTGGTTCTTAGGCTCTAGAGCAGCTCTGCTGACCCGGTTCTCTGGCTCTAAAGCAGCTCTGCTGACCTGCTTTTCTGGCTCTAAAGCAGCTCTGCTGACCTGCTTCTCTGGCTCTAAAGCGGCTCCGGGTTCTCTGGCTCTAAAGCAGCTCAGCTGACCTGGTTCTCTGGGTCTTAAGTGGCTCTGCTGACATGGTTCTCTGGCTCTAAAGCAGCTCTGCTGACCTGGTTCTAAAGCGACTCTGCTGACATGGTTCTCTCCCTCTAAAGCAGCTCTGCTGACCTGGTTCCCTGGCTCTAAAGCAGCTCTGTTGTCCTGGTTCTCTGGCTCTAGAACAGCTCTGCTGACCTGGTTCTAAGGCTCTAGAGCAGCTCTGCTGCCCTGGTTCTCTGGCTCAAAAGCAGCTCTGCTGACCTGGTTCAATGGCTCTAAAGCAGCTCAGATGACCTTGTTCTCTGGCTCTACAGAAGCTCCACTGAACTGGTTCTCTGCCTCTAGAGCAGGTCTGCTGACCTGGTTCTTAGGCTCTAGAGCATCTCTGCTGACCTGGTTCTCACGCTCTAAAGCTGCTCTGATGACCTGATTCTCTGGCTCTAGCTCTGCTGGCCTGGTTCTCTGGCTCTAGAGAAGCTCTGCTGACCTGGTTTCTCTGGCTCTACAGCAGCTCTGCTGACCTGGTTCTCTAGCTCTAGAGCAGCTCTGCTGACCTGGTTCTCTCACTCTAATGCAGCTCTGTTGACCTGGTTTCTCTGGATCTACAGCAGCTCTGCTGACCTGGTTCTCTGCCTCTAAAGCAACTCTGCTGACCTGGTTCTTAGGCTCTAGAGCAGCTCTGCTGACCTGGTTCTCTGGCTCTAAAGCAGTTCTGATGACCTGGTTCTCTGGCTCTAAAGCAGCTCTGCTGACCTCGTTCTCTGGCTCAAAAGCGGCTCCGGGTTCTCTGGCTCTAAAGCAGCTCTGCTGACCTGGCTCTCTGGCTCTTAAGTGGCTCTGCTGACCTGGTTCTCTGGCTCTAAAGCAGCTTTGCTGACCTGGTTCTTAGGCTCTAGAACAGCTCTGCTGACCTGGTTTCTCTGGCTCTACAGCAGCTCTGCTGACCTGGTTTTCTGGCTCTAGAGCAGCTCTGCTGACCTGGTTCTCTGGCTCTAATGCAGCTCTGTTGACCTGGTTTCTCTGGCTCTACAGCAGCTCTGCTGAACTTGTTCTCTGCCTCTAGAGCAGCTCTGCTGACCTGGTTCTTAGGCTCTAGAGCAGCTCTGCTGACCCGGTTCTCTGGCTCTAAAGCAGCTTTGCTGACCTGCTTCTCTGGCTCTAAAGCAGCTCTGCTGACCGGCTTCTCTGGCTCTAAAGCGGCTCCGGATTCTCTGGCTCTAAAGCAGCTCTGCTGATCTGGTTCTCTGGCTCTAAAGCAGCTCTGCTGACCTGGTTCTCTGGCTCTAAAGCAGCTCTGTTGACCTGGTTATCTCCCTCTAAAGCAGCTCTGCTGACCTGCTTTCTCTGGCTCTACAGCTGCTCTACTGACCTGGTTCTCTTGATCTAGAGCAGCACTGCTGACCTGGTTCTCTGGCTCTAAAGCAGCTCTGCTGACCTGGTTTCTCTGGCTCTACAGCAGCTCTGCTGACCTGGATCTGTCGATCTAAAGCAGCTCTCATGACCTGGTTCTATGGCTCTAAAGCAGCTCTGCTGACCTGGTTCTCTGGCTTTGAAGCAGCTCTGCTGACCTGGTTCTCAGGCTCTAAAGCACCTCTTCTGACCAGTTTCTCTGGCTTTGAAGCAGCTCTGCTGACCTGGTTCTCTGGCTCTGGAGCAGCTCTGCTGACCTGGTTCTTAGGCTCTAGAGCAGCTCTGTTGACCTAGTTCTCTGGCTCTCCAACGACTCTGCTGACCTGGTTCACTGGCTCTAAAGCAGCTCTGCTGACCTGGTTCTATGGCTCTAAAGCAGCTCTGCTGACCTAGTTCTCTGCCTCTAAAGCAGCTCTGCTGACCTGGTTTCTCTGGGTCTACAGCAGCTCTGCTGACCTTGTTCTCTGCCTCTATAGCAGCTCTGATGACCTGGTTCTGTGGCTCAAACGCAACCCGGCTGACCTGGTTCTCTGCCTCTACAGAAGCTCTGCTGACCTGGTTCTCTCCCTCTAAAGCAGCTCTGCTGACCTGGTTCCCTGGCTCTAAAGCAGCTCTGTTGTCCAGGTTCTCTGGCTCTAGAACAGCTCTGCTGACCTGGTTCTAAGGCTCTAGAGCAGCTCTGCTGCCCTGGTTCTCTGGCTCAAAAGCAGCTCAGCTGACCTGGTTCAATGGCTCTAAAGCAGCTCAGATGACCTTGTTCTCTGGCTCTACAGAAGCACCACTGAACTGGTTCTCTGCCTCTAGAGCAGGTCTGCTGACCTGGTTCTTAGGCTCTAGAGCATCTCTGCTGACCTGGTTCTCACGCTCTAACGCTGCCCTGCTGACCTGATTCTCTGGCTCTAGCTCTGCTGGCCTGGTTCTCTGGCTCTAGAGAAGCTCTGCTGACCTGGTTTCTCTGGCTCTACAGCAGCTCTGCTGACCTGGTTCTCTGGCTCTAGAGCAGCTCTGCTGACCTGGTTCTCTCACTCTAATGCAGCTCTGTTGACCTGGTTTCTCTGGATCTACAGCAGCTCTGCTGACCTGGTTCTCTGCCTCTAAAGCAACTCTGCTGACCTGGTTCTTAGGCTCTAGAGCAGCTCTGCTGACCTGGTTCTCTGGCTGTAAAGCAGTTCTGATGACCTGATTCTCTGGCTCTAAAGCAGCTCTGCTGACCTCGTTCTCTGGCTCAAAAGCGGCTCCGGGTTCTCTGGCTCTAAAGCAGCTCTGCTGACCTGGTTCTCTGGCTCTAAAGTGGCTCTGCTGACCTGGTTCTCTGGCTCTAAAGCAGCTTTGCTGACCTGGTTCTTAGGCTCTAGAACAGCTCTGCTGACCTGGTTTCTCTGGCTCTACAGCAGCTCTGCTGACCTGGTTTTCGGGCTCTAGAGCAGCTCTGCTGACCTGGTTCTCTGGCTCTAATGCAGCTCTGTTGACCTGGTTTCTCTGGCTCTACAGCAGCTCTGCTGAACTTGTTCTCTGCCTCTAGAGCAGCTCTGCTGACCTGGTTCTTAGGCTCTAGAGCAGCTCTGCTGACCCGGTTCTCTGGCTCTAAAGCAGCTTTGCTGACCTGCTTCTCTGGCTCTAAAGCAGCTCTGCTGACCCGCTTCTCTGGCTCTAAAGCGGCTCCGGATTCTCTGGCTCTAAAGCAGCTCTGCTGATCTGGTTCTCTGGCTCTAAAGCAGCTCTGCTGACCTGGTTCTCTGGCTCTAAAGCAGCTCTGTTGACCTGGTTATCTCCCTCTAAAGCAGCTCTGCTGACCTGCTTTCTCTGGCTCTACAGCTGCTCTACTGACCTGGTTCTCTTGATATAGAGCAGCACTGCTGACCTGGTTCTCTGGCTCTAAAGCAGCTCTGCTGACCTGGTTTCTCTGGCTCTACAGCAGCTCTGCTGACCTGGATCTGTCGATCTAAAGCAGCTCTGATGACCTGGTTCTATGGCTCTAAAGCAGCTCTGCTGACCTGGTTCTTAGGCTCTAGAGCAGCTCTGTTGACCTAGTTCTCTGGCTCTCCAACAACTCTGCTGACCTGGTTCACTGGCTCTAAAGCAGCTCTGCTGACCTGGTTCTATGGCTCTAAAGCAGCTCTGCTGACCTAGTTCTCTGCCTCTAAAGCAGCTCTGCTGACCTGGTTTCTCTGGGTCTACAGCAGCTCTGCTGACCTTGTTCTCTGCCTCTATAGCAGCTCTGATGACCTGGTTCTGTGGCTCAAACGCAACCCGGCTGACCTGGTTCTCTGCCTCTACAGAAGCTCTGCTGACCTGGTTCTCTGGCTCTAGAGCAGCTCTGCTGACCTGCTTCTCTGGCTCTAAAGCAGCTCCGGATTCTCTGGCTCTAAAGCAGCTCTGCTGACCTGGTTCTCTGGGTCTTAAGTGTTTCGGCTGACATGGTTCTCTGGCTCTAAAGCAGCTCTGCTGACCTGGTTCTAAAGCAACTCTGCTGACATGGTTCTCTCCCTCTAAAGCAGATCTGCTGACCTGGTTCCCTGGCTCTAAAGCAGCTCTGTTGTCCTGGTTCTCTGGCTCTAGAACAGCTCTGCTGACCTGGTTCTAAGGCTCTAAAGCGGCTCTGGGTTCTCTGGCTCTAAAGCAGCTCTGCTGACCTGGTTCTTCGCTCTAACGTGGCTCTGCTGACCTGGTTCTCTGGCTCGAAAGCAGCTTTGCTGACCTGGTTCTTAGGCTCTAGAGCAGCTCTGCTGACCTGGTTCTCTGGCTCTAAGGCAGCTCTGCTGACCTGGATCTCTGGCTCTAAAGCAGCTCTGCTGACCTGGTTCTCTGGCTCTAAAGCGGCTCCGGGTTCTCTGGCTCTAAAGCAACTCTGCTGACCTGCTTCTCTGGCTCTAAAGTGGCTCTGCTTCCCTGGTTCTGTGTCTCGAAAGCAGCTCTGCTGACCTGATTCTAAAGCGGCTCTGCTGACCTGGTTCTCTCCCTCTAAAGCAGCTCTGCTGACCTGGTTCCCTGGCTCTAGAGCAGCTCTGCTAACCTGGTTCTCTGGCTCTAATGCAGCTCTGTTGACCTGGTTTCTCTGGCTCTACAGCAGCTCTGCTGACCTCGTTCTTTGCCTCTAGAGCAGCTCTGCTGACCTGGTTCTTAGGCTCTAGAGCAGCTCTGCTGACACGGTTCTCTGGCTCTAAAGCAGCTCTGCTGACCTGCTTCTCTGGCTCTAAAGTGGCTCCGGGTTCTCTGGCTCTAAAGCAGCTCAGCTGACCTGATTCTCTGGGTCTTAAGTGGCTCTGCTGACATGGTTCTCTGGCTCTAAAGCAGCTCTGCTGACCTGGTTCTAAAGCGACTCTGCTGACATGGTTCTCTCCCTCTAAAGCAGCTCTGCTGACCTGGTTCCCTGGCTCTAAAGCAGCTCTGTTGTCCTGGTTCTCTGGCTCTAGAACAGCTCTGCTGACCTGGTTCTAAGGCTCTAGAGCAGCTCTGCTGCCCTGGTTCTCTGGCTCAAAAGCAGCTCGGCTGACCTGGTTCAATGGCTCTAAAGCAGCTCAGATGACCTTGTTCTCTGGCTCTACAGAAGCTCCACTGAACTGGTTTTCTGCCTCTAGAGCAGGTCTGCTGACCTGGTTCTTAGGCTCTAGAGCATCTCTGCTGACCTGGTTCTCACGCTCTAAAGCTGCTCTGCTGACCTGATTCTCTGGCTCTAGCTCTGCTGGCCTGGTTCTCTGGCTCTAGAGAAGCTCTGCTGACCTGGTTTCTCTGGCTCTACAGCAGCTCTGCTGACCTGGTTCTCTGGCTCTAGAGCAGCTCTGCTGACCTGGTTCTCTCACTCTAATGTAGCTCTGTTGACCTGGTTTCTCTGGATCTACAGCAGCTCTGCTGACCTGGTTCTCTGCCTCTAAAGCAACTCTGCTGACCTGGTTCTTAGGCTCTAGAGCAGCTCTGCTGACCTGGTTCTCTGGCTCTAAAGCAGTTCTGATGACCTGGTTCTCTGGCTCTAAAGCAGCTCTGCTGACCTCGTTCTCTGGCTCAAAAGCGGCTCCGGGTTCTCTGGCTCTAAAGCAGCTCTGCTGACCTGGTTCTCTGGCTCTAAAGTGGCTCTGCTGACCTGGTTCTCTGGCTCTAAAGCAGCTTTGCTGACCTGGTTCTTAGGCTCTAGAGCAGCTCTGTTGACCTAGTTCTCTGGCTCTCCAACGACTCTGCTGACCTGGTTCACTGGCTCTAAAGCAGCTCTGCTGACCTGGTTCTCTGGCTCTAAAGCAGCTCTGCTGACCTGGTTTCTCTGGCTCTACAGCAGCTCTGCTGACCTGGATCTGTCGATCTAAAGCAGCTCTCATGACCTGGTTCTATGGCTCTAAAGCAGCTCTGCTGACCTGGTTCTCTGGCTTTGAAGCAGCTCTGCTGACCTGGTTCTCAGGCTCTAAAGCACCTCTTCTGACCAGTTTCTCTGGCTTTGAAGCAGCTCTGCTGACCTGGTTCTCTGGCTCTGGAGCAGCTCTGCTGACCTGGTTCTTAGGCTCTAGAGCAGCTCTGTTGACCTAGTTCTCTGGCTCTTCAACGACTCTGCTGACCTGGTTCACTGGCTCTAAAGCAGCTCTGCTGACCTGGTTCTATGGCTCTAAAGCAGCTCTGCTGACCTAGTTC
This sequence comes from Triturus cristatus, assembly GCF_964204655.1. NCBI lineage: Eukaryota > Metazoa > Chordata > Amphibia > Caudata > Salamandridae > Triturus > Triturus cristatus. The sequence goes on along the minus strand of NW_028188130.1, from coordinate 431,994 downwards.
TCTGCCTCTAAAGCAGCTCTGCTGACCTGGTTTCTCTGGGTCTACAGCAGCTCTGCTGACCTTGTTCTCTGCCTCTATAGCAGCTCTGCTGACCTGGTTCTCTCCCTCTAAAGCAGCTCTGCTGACCTGGTTCCCTGGCTCTAAAGCAGCTCTGTTGTCCAGGTGCTCTGGCTCTAGAACAGCTCTGCTGACCTGGTACTAAGGCTCTAGAGCAGCTCTGCTGCCCTGGTTCTCCGGCTCAAAAGCAGCTCTGCTGACCTGGTTCAATGGCTCTAAAGCAGCTCAGATGACCTTGTTCTCTGGCTCTACAGAAGCACCACTGAACTGGTTCTCTGCCTCTAGAGCAGGTCTGCTGACCTGGTTCTTAGGCTCTAGAGCATCTCTGCTGACCTGGTTCTCACGCTCTAAAGCTGCCCTGCTGACCTGATTCTCTGGCTCTAGCTCTGCTGGCCTGGTTCTCTGGCTCTAGAGAAGCTCTGCTGACCTGGTTTCTCTGGCTCTACAGCAGCTCTGCTGACCTGGTTCTCTGGCTCTAGAGCAGCTCTGCTGACCTGGTTCTCTCACTCTAATGCAGCTCTGTTGACCTGGTTTCTCTGGATCTACAGCAGCTCTGCTGACCTGGTTCTCTGCCTCTAAAGCAACTCTGCTGACCTGGTTCTTAGGCTCTAGAGCAGCTCTGCTGACCTGGTTCTCTGGCTGTAAAGCAGTTCTGATGACCTGATTCTCTGGCTCTAAAGCAGCTCTGCTGACCTCGTTCTCTGGCTCAAAAGCGGCTCCGGGTTCTCTGGCTCTAAAGCAGCTCTGCTGACCTGGTTCTCTGGCTCTAAAGTGGCTCTGCTGACCTGGTTCTCTGGCTCTAAAGCAGCTTTGCTGACCTGTTTCTTAGGCTCTAGAACAGCTCTGCTGACCTGGTTTCTCTGGCTCTACAGCAGCTCTGCTGACCTGGTTTTCTGGCTCTAGAGCAGCTCTGCTGACCTGGTTCTCTGGCTCTAATGCAGCTCTGTTGACCTGGTTTCTCTGGCTCTACAGCAGCTCTGCTGAACTTGTTCTCTGCCTCTAGAGCAGCTCTGCTGACCTGGTTCTTAGGCTCTAGAGCAGCTCTGCTGACCCGGTTCTCTGGCTCTAAAGCAGCTTTGCTGACCTGCTTCTCTGGCTCTAAAGCAGCTCTGCTGACCCGCTTCTCTGGCTCTAAAGCGGCTCCGGATTCTCTGGCTCTAAAGCAGCTCTGCTGATCTGGTTCTCTGGCTCTAAAGCAGCTCTGCTGACCTGGTTCTCTGGCTCTAAAGCAGCTCTGTTGACCTGGTTATCTCCCTCTAAAGCAGCTCTGCTGACCTGCTTTCTCTGGCTCTACAGCTGCTCTACTGACCTGGTTCTCTTGATCTAGAGCAGCTCTGCTGACCTGGTTTCTCTGGCTCTACAGCAGCTCTGCTGACCTGGATCTGTCGATCTAAAGCAGCTCTGATGACCTGGTTCTATGGCTCTAAAGCAGCTCTGCTGACCTGGTTCTTAGGCTCTAGAGCAGCTCTGTTGACCTAGTTCTCTGGCTCTCCAACAACTCTGCTGACCTGGTTCACTGGCTCTAAAGCAGCTCTGCTGACCTGGTTCTATGGCTCTAAAGCAGCTCTGCTGACCTAGTTCTCTGCCTCTAAAGCAGCTCTGCTGACCTGGTTTCTCTGGGTCTACAGCAGCTCTGCTGACCTTGTTCTCTGCCTCTATAGCAGCTCTGATGACCTGGTTCTGTGGCTCAAACGCAACCCGGCTGACCTGGTTCTCTGCCTCTACAGAAGCTCTGCTGACCTGGTTCTCTGGCTCTAGAGCAGCTCTGCTGACCTGCTTCTCTGGCTCTAAAGCAGCTCCGGATTCTCTGGCTCTAAAGCAGCTCTGCTGACCTGGTTCTCTGGGTCTTAAGTGTTTCGGCTGACATGGTTCTCTGGCTCTAAAGCAGCTCTGCTGACCTGGTTCTAAAGCAACTCTGCTGACATGGTTCTCTCCCTCTAAAGCAGATCTGCTGACCTGGTTCCCTGGCTCTAAAGCAGCTCTGTTGTCCTGGTTCTCTGGCTCTAGAACAGCTCTGCTGACCTGGTTCTAAGGCTCTAAAGCGGCTCTGGGTTCTCTGGCTCTAAAGCAGCTCTGCTGACCTGGTTCTCTGCTCTAACGTGGCTCTGCTGACCTGGTTCTCTGGCTCGAAAGCAGCTTTGCTGACCTGGTTCTTAGGCTCTAGAGCAGCTCTGCTGACCTGGTTCTCTGGCTCTAAGGCAGCTCTGCTGACCTGGATCTCTGGCTCTAAAGCAGCTCTGCTGACCTGGTTCTCTGGCTCCGGGTTCTCTGGCTCTAAAGCAACTCTGCTGACCTGCTTCTCTGGCTCTAAAGTGGCTCTGCTTACCTGGTTCTGTGTCTCGAAAGCAGCTCTGCTGACCTGATTCTAAAGCGGCTCTGCTGACCTGGTTCTCTCCCTCTAAAGCAGCTCTGCTGACCTGGTTCCCTGGCTCTAGAGCAGCTCTGCTAACCTGGTTCTCTGGCTCTAATGCAGCTCTGTTGACCTGGTTTCTCTGGCTCTACAGCAGCTCTGCTGACCTCGTTCTTTGCCTCTAGAGCAGCTCTGCTGACCTGGTTCTTAGGCTCTAGAGCAGCTCTGCTGACCCGGTTCTCTGGCTCTAAAGCAGCTCTGCTGACCTGCTTCTCTGGCTCTAAAGTGGCTCCGGGTTCTCTGGCTCTAAAGCAGCTCAGCTGACCTGGTTCTCTGGGTCTTAAGTGGCTCTGCTGACATGGTTCTCTGGCTCTAAAGCAGCTCTGCTGACCTGGTTCTAAAGCGACTCTGCTGACATGGTTCTCTCCCTCTAAAGCAGCTCTGCTGACCTGGTTCCCTGGCTCTAAAGCAGCTCTGTTGTCCTGGTTCTCTGGCTCTAGAACAGCTCTGCTGACCTGGTTCTAAGGCTCTAGAGCAGCTCTGCTGCCCTGGTTCTCTGGCTCAAAAGCAGCTCGGCTGACCTGGTTCAATGGCTCTAAAGCAGCTCAGATGACCTTGTTCTCTGGCTCTACAGAAGCTCCACTGAACTGGTTTTCTGCCTCTAGAGCAGGTCTGCTGACCTGGTTCTTAGGCTCTAGAGCATCTCTGCTGACCTGGTTCTCACGCTCTAAAGCTGCTCTGCTGACCTGATTCTCTGGCTCTAGCTCTGCTGGCCTGGTTCTCTGGCTCTAGAGAAGCTCTGCTGACCTGGTTTCTCTGGCTCTACAGCAGCTCTGCTGACCTGGTTATCTCGCTCTAGAGCAGCTCTGCTGACCTGGTTCTCTCACTCTAATGCAGCTCTGTTGACCTGGTTTCTCTGGATCTACAGCAGCTCTGCTGACCTGGTTCTCTGCCTCTAAAGCAACTCTGCTGACCTGGTTCTTAGGCTCTAGAGCAGCTCTGCTGACCTGGTTCTCTGGCTCTAAAGCAGTTCTGATGACCTGGTTCTCTGGCTCTAAAGCAGCTCTGCTGACCTTGTTCTCTGGCTCAAAAGCGGCTCCGGGTTCTCTGGCTCTAAAGCAGCTCTGCTGACCTGGTTCTCTGGCTCTAAAGTGGCTCTGCTGACCTGGTTCTCTGGCTCTAAAGCAGCTTTGCTGACCTGGTTCTTAGGCTCTAGAACATCTCTGCTGACCTGGTTTCTCTTTCTCTACAGCAGCTCTGCTGACCTGGTTTTCGGGCTCTAGAGCAGCTCTGCTGACCTGGTTCTCTGGCTCTAAAGCAGCTCTGCTGACCTGGTTCTCTGGCTTTGAAGCAGCTCTGCTGACCTGGTTCTCAGGCTCTAAAGCAGCTCTTCTGACCAGTTTCTCTGGCTTTGAAGCAGCTCTGCTGACCTGGTTCTCTGGCTCTGGAGCAGCTCTGCTGACCTGGTTCTTAGGCTCTAGAGCAGCTCTGTTGACCTAGTTCTCTGGCTCTCCAACGACTCTGCTGACCTGGTTCACTGGCTCTAAATCAGCTCTGCTGACCTGGTTCTATGGCTCTAAAGCAGCTCTGCTGACCTAGTTCTCTGCCTCTAAAGCAGCTCTGCTGACCTGGTTTCTCTGGGTCTACAGTAGCTCTGCTGACCTTGTTCTCTGCCTCTATAGCAGCTCTGATGACCTGGTTCTGTGGCTCAAACGCAACCCGGCTGACCTGGTTCTCTGCCTCTACAGAAGCTCTGCTGACCTGGTTCTCTCCCTCTAAAGCAGCTCTGCTGACCTGGTTCCCTGGCTCTAAAGCAGCTCTGTTGTCCAGGTTCTCTGGCTCTAGAACAGCTCTGCTGACCTGGTTCTAAGGCTCTAGAGCAGCTCTGCTGCCCTGGTTCTCTGGCTCAAAAGCAGCTCTGCTGACCTGGTTCAATGGCTCTAAAGCAGCTCAGATGACCTTGTTCTCTGGGTCTTAAGTGGCTCTGCTGACATGGTTCTCTGGCTCTAAAGCAGCTCTGCTGACCTGGTTCTAAAGCGACTCTGCTGACATGGTTCTCTCCCTCTAAAGCAGCTCTGCTGACCTGGTTCCCTGGCTCTAAAGCAGCTCTGTTGTCTTGGTTCTCTGGCTCTAGAACAGCTCTGCTGACCTGGTTCTAAGGCTCTAGAGGAGCTCTGCTGCCCTGGTTCTCTGGATCAAAAGCAGCTCTGCTGACCTGGTTCAATGGCTCTAAAGCAGCTCTGATGACCTTGTTCTCTGGCTCTACAGAAGCTCCACTGAACTGGTTCTCTGCCTCTACAGCAGGTCTGCTGACCTGGTTCTTAGGCTCTAGAGCATCTCTGCTGACCTGGTTCTCAGGCTCTAAAGCTGCTCTGCTGACCTGATTCTCTGGCTCTAGCTCTGCTGACCTGGTTCTTAGGCTCTAGAGCAGCTCTGATGACCTGGTTCTGTGGCTCTAAAGCAGCTCTGTTGACCTGGTTTGCTGGCTCTAAAGCAGCTCTGCTGACCTGGTTCTCTCCCTCTAAAGCAGCTCTGCTTACCTGGTTCGCTGGCTCTAAAACAGCTCTGCTGACGTGGTTCTCTACCTCTTAAACAGCTCTGTTGACCTGGTTTCTCTGGCTCTACAGCAGCTCTGCTGACCTGGTTCTCTGTCTCTACAGCAGCTCTGCTGACCCGGTTCTCTGCCTCTAGAGCAGCTCTTCTGACCTGGTTTCTCGGGGTCTACAGCAGCTCTGCTGACCTGGTTCTCTGGCTCTAGAGCAGCTCTGCTGACCTGGTTCTCTGGCTCTAATGCAGCTCTGTTGACCTGGTTTCTCTGGCTCTACAGCAGCTCTGCTGACCTGGTTCTCTGCCTCTAAAGCAGCTCTGCTGACCTGGTTCTTAGGCTCTAGAGTAGGTCTGCTGACCTGGTTCTTAGGCTCTAGAGCAGCTCTGTTGACCTGGTTCTCAGGCTCTAAAGCTGCTCTGCAGACCTGGTTCTCTGGCTCTAGCTCTGCTGACCTGGTTCTCTGGCTCTAGAGAAGCTCAGTTGACCTGGTTCTTAGGCTCTAGAGCAGCTCTGATGACCTGTTTCTAAAGCAGGTCTGCTGACCTGGTTCTCTCCCTCTAAAGCAGCTCTGATGACTGTTATATCCTGATAATGTTAATACAATGCCATTCTACCACAAGTGGAATGTTAAGGTGATGATGCTGTCAGAATGTTGGGGATCTGTCAGAGAAGTCACAGTTGACTGGGCTGAGCTGCCTGCTGGCTGCTCCTGGTGAGGTCTTGTACTGGGCTCCCTCTGGACCTGAATTGATCCTCATCTGGTCCTGTTCTTATCTACTTGTGATCTTGTACCATCTTCTAATAAACCTACTTAAATCATCACAACAGAGTGGACCTGATTACTACAATTTTTTGGCGACGAATTGAATTGAAAGGACCTACTTTTGTCACCTCAAGCAACTTCAAACTCAAGCAACTTCAATTTCAAGCAACTTCAATTTCAAGCAACTTAAAAAATACATCATCCTCCAGCATCTCAATTCAAGTTATCTCAACTGGCATCCTGACCCCACCAGTGACCTCCCATCGGTCGCCCACTAGCAGTCTGCCAGTTGTTCCTGTGAGGAAAAGCGCCTGGGGAGATCTACTTCTGCAGCTGCCCATTCAGTCTTGGGCGTCTACTCTCCAGAGTTATTGCTTCACGTCTTTTGCTGTGCCTTCATGCGAGGGTAAGCCTACTAATGTCTGTGGAAATGCTGTGCCTTCAGTGAGGGTAAGCCTAACACTTCTTTAGCTTGCCAAAGTCTGTATCTACTGTCCTGCTTTACTGACAGTTCCTGTTCTTCTGAGAGGGTAAGCCTGCCAATGTATGCGTCTTGCCTGCTGTTCCTACAGTTCGTGAAAAGTACTATTTTTCTTACGCATGCAGCACCTCAAAAATCCCAAAAATTAGTTTGTGTGTCTCCACAGCATGTCAACATAAAGGAACGAGGATGCTGTTGTTGTCTCTACTGCATCTGTTTCTTATCCAGCACAAACCATCTTTTTCTATGTTCACAACGGTAATTATATACTGTGTTATTTTTAAGGCATGAAGTGAGGTGTTGCTATTTTGCCTCTACGATCTTTTGTGTCACCAGCAGTTTTTAAAATGACACCTTTTGGGACTGTTTTCATCTTCACGCTATCTGTGCCATAGATACTTACAAATAACGGCCATTTCTCTACAAGCGCGAGACATACCTTTTGCATGAGGCCTCACCAGCGTTTTCTCCTCGTCGTTTCCTCCTGTGACGTGACGTGATGCTTGCTTCGAATCTACACTGCTGCCAGTATAATTCACTGCACGGTTATGCCAGGAGCCATCCGGCGCGGCGTCACTGTGCGTGCCGCCATTTTGTGGTTGGTGGCTAACATGGTTTACAGTGCAATATGCCTATGGATCCAACGCGAGTTTTGCCAACCACGTGTTTTTTTTATATATATGAACTTTATTGTACATTTCACTAGAGATAAATGCTGGCTCACAGACAACCATCTCGTACTTCGTGTCAACATTGAAAGATGTCGAGTACATCCTCCGATTTATCAGTCCTCTTTTTCATGTCACCGGACATTTGACACCTGCTTATGTTTTGTAGTCCGGAGTCATTCCATCGAGGTCAGAGAACACTCGCATCAAGGTTGGGGACACTTATTTGTTTTTCTGCTATGTTGGAAAAGCTTTTAATTTTTCATTGTGTCTCGAGTGCAGTTTTGGTTTGTCCAACTTCAGTTTAATTCTAATAGTACAGTGCCATCTAGTGGCCATCTATCTCTTGTGCAGCAGCATTTTCTAATTTTCAGTTTGAACACTCGTTGGTCTGTTTTGTTTTCAGCAGCGCAAATGGAGTCTATGACTGTGTGAACATGTCTTCATGAAGTGTCACGAACTGTCCCAAGATTGTCTGTTATTTCGGTGACAGGCACACCAGTGACTTTAACATTATACTTCTTTTATGGTGCAGTTTGTTGGGATTCAAATGTTTACTTGTACATGTTTTTTGGTACAATTTCTCGCACACAGTAACATCTACGTTGGCAGCAAGGTTATCTCTGTATTCACCTGATTTACTTAAGCTAGGAGTATTTTCATGAGGTAACAAAGTTTGTTTATTTCTAATGTTATGCATACTGCTATGTCGCTGTTCATGCATTATTTTAGTACTCTTAGCCTGTTTACCTGTCTACAAGGTGTGTGTTTATGCAAAGATTAGTCTTTTCCCATTAGTCTAGTTGCGGGTTCCTACCCGTAAGTTTTCAAGTGTACCTGCCTTCAGGGTCACTCATGCAAAGGTTACAGTCCTTTCGCATTAATCAATTTGCGGGTTCCTACCCGTACGGTTTTGTGAGACCGGCCTCACGGCGTAGGCCCTCCCGATCATCCAGCCAACCTGCAACCACCCCCAAGACACGGCATCTCCGTCTCCGGCCGCCCCAGCCACACAGACCCGAGGGCCGGCCAGAGCCCCCGCCAGACTCGACACCCTACCACGCATGTCCGACCAAGGGAGCGGGAACCCCCCGAGCCAGACCGAGAGGCGCCAGCCCAGTCACACCTCGGATCGCCTTCCCCCGGGAGGGCTCGATCGGCCACCAGGCCCCTGTGGCGCAGGCGCCTCGCCTGCCGAGCGTCTGGGGTCCCTCCCAGACCCACCTGAAAAGACCAAAGGAGCGAGCAGCAGGAAATCCCGCCGAACCCCCTCAGTCACCAAGACCCCTCTCTGCGAGGACTCCGGACTTCAAAGGGCATGGGGAGTATAATAAGGGGTGCCGGAGGGACGAATGGTAGAGAAGACCTGGAACCATCGGAGTCCTGCTGACGCTGTCGCGGCTCCCGAACACCGAACCACCTAGGCCTGCTGAGTGACTCGCGGCCTCCAACCGTTGAACCATCTAAGCCCTGCTGACGCGGTCGCGGCTCCCGAACTCCGAACCACCTGTGCCTGCTGAGTGACTCGCGGTCCCGACCATTGCACCACCTGAGCCCTGCTGACGAGGTCGCGGCTCCCGAACTCTGAACTACCTGTGCCTGCTGAGTGACTCGCGGCTCTCCCCTCAAGGAAGATTGGCAAGAGATCGCCAAGAGAAACAACACCCTCCAGCTCGAGGATTGTGAGCTGTCCGCAGGGTACTTTGCAGAGACACTATATTCAAAGACTGTACCGCTACCCTCTTTCCCCTACCACCGATTTATAGTCTCTTGTGGCACTGATGTACTGATAGAGATCAGGGTGTGTACAATATTCCCACTACCACGAATAAAGTAATCTCACAGTTACACGCACATGCATACATCATACGCTAGGGCCCATTTCACTAACATACGCTCAAATACTCTACCACCAATAAACCTGTGGAAGGAAACACTCCTAAACACCCTGCATCTATACCGAGGTCGATAAGACCTGATTTTTGTGACTGTCCCTAAGCATAATCTATACAATATATACAACAATAATCAATAACGCAAACCCAATAATTGACAAGAAAGAATATCCAACACCATGTTTAAAATTATATTGCTTTATCTAAATTAGTCAAAGAAAATCAATCAGAGTAAATCATTTCTCATAGTTACCTATTCTAGCTAAATGTCAGAACGGGTCAGGACAAGTCTCTCGGTAAATGTCTCTCAAGACGAAGTCCCTTCAGCATCAATCCTCAGCAACGCAGATTCGGTACGCGGCAAAGGCAAAATGGCAAGTGGCAAAGACCCTCTCTAGGCTAACATCTTATAGTTTCTAAACAATAGAAAGATACATTGGGAACATAGAAAAAACTATAATGTCCGCCGGACTTGCTGAGCAGAGCGAGAAGGAAAGGATGTAACATCGCTACATTTGAGAATCTCCGCTCAGGAAAAGTACACATAATGAAAACTACGGAACAGGAACCAAGAAAATAAAACATGTATCATAATAATCCTGCTTCTCCTCGGCTATCGAGCCACAGTTCAGAGCTTCTCTCTAAGGCTCCTTTGTTTCCCAAGGCTGCCAAGGACACTTTCACTTCACTTGGAGATCTCCCAAAAACTGCTGCTGTCCTCATGGAAAGTTTTTCAAGCAAGGACCATGGTCAGTTAGCTTCAGGACCATTTCCAGCAGGGGTCTCCCTCGTCACAGTTTTCATATTTAAATCACAGCCAGGCTCACAAGTCGGCCATCTTTTCTTAGGCCAACATAGGCCTCAATAGACCATCTTAATTGAAAGAGACAAAACAACGTTACCACAGCATAGTGATTAAACAGTGTTAACCCCACTAATACCCTTATGTGTATGCATTTATCTAGCACTTGCAACATAGAAAAGCATTAATTCAGAAAGCGTTTTGTGCTCAAAAATAAACAGCACATAGCAACGTTTAAACGTGAAAACATGCACGTTATTTTTAAAACAGCACATTTATGCACACTCACGTGTAACTCTCTCTTGTTAGGACAAACGGATTGATTAATATAAACGCACTTGCACAAGACAAATAATTAATTATTAATTATTAATAAATTAATACAACGAATAGACATGCCAGAGCTTCAAAAGCCCCAGAATTTTCAAACTGAAAACTCTGCTCCAGCAATCCCCCCTTTGGTGATTTTATCACCAAATAAACCCAAAAAAAAAAAAATTGTGAAAATTTAGTCCCTATTTTAGGAGAAATCGGAAATGTCTTTTCCCCTATACACAACATTAGACACCAGTCACTCTTTCATCATCCCTTTTTGTCTCTAAGTAAACACTCTCCCTCAATTCTTCTAGTTCAATTTCTTGAGGTTCTCTTTTCAACTTCTTGTTTTTCTTTTCTTTATTCAATTTCTTTCTCCCTCCCCTGTTTTTACAACACACACACACCAATCTTATTATCAATAAAGCAACAATTATACAAGACAAGGGAAACAAAATTCTACCTATAATAGTACTACCTATTTTTGCAATAAAATCCTTAACAGCTATCATTTTATTAGCTATTTTAGTCCATAAACTCTCAGCTTCAAGTGGTACTAATTCTTCATGCAAATCAGTAATATTTTTGATATAGACCTTCAGGTCTTTGCTTTCGTCTGGAATGTAAGTGCAACAATGTTGAACTTTCAGCATTCCACAGACTCCACCCTCCTTGGCCAATAGAATATCAAGGGCAAGTCGATTTTGCATAGACATGGCACGTACGGCACTTAATTCCGTATTCACCAAAAGAAACCCTCCAGCGGTATTTGTCGATAAGCGATCAACCACTGTGGACAGTTTCCGAATTCCATAAGCATTCAAAGAAATTCCCACTGCTGGAATCAAAACCCCAAAAATATCACCCACTATTTCAGATCAAGTTTCTCTCTTAAAACGCATTAGTAAGTTAATATGTTCTACATCTGTTATTTTATCTATATGAAAAATCTTTGGAAAAACTAGGCCCACATAACATGTGCCATACCAATGGTCAGGCAACTTGTAATAAGCCTTATTGCCACAAACATAATATACTCCTGGAAAAATTGTATCTTCTCCACCTCTGAAACCCCAACCTGTTGCAATGAAGTATGTATCATGGCACTCACTAGTCCCGACAAAATATGTATCATATTGGGATTTCCTTCTTGTAATACAAAGTTTACCCTTCTGTGGTGCATCTAGAGCTAAAGTTGGACTAGCCCCATTCTTCAACTCTTTTCCCATCTCAATGTCCCAAATTGTCTCACTCACTTTATATTTTCCTGCTTTCTCATGCATGTTCAATCTCCTTTCTTCTACCATATCCAGGAAAGCTTTCTCATCTCCTTTCAAACTGCAAGTTAAATTATTCTTAAAAATGTAATCTAATGTTAATCCTTTTTCTTCAATAAAAATCTCACCAAAAGTGTTAGCTTCTTTAGCTGGATTCAGCTCTTTGTTCATTGGCAAGTGCCCAAAAATACTATCTCTGTTAGACATCTTGTAATCTACCTTCCTTAACAAATAAAAAACACTACTTAAAATACTACAGGAAATACCATATGTAGCTGGTAAATGATGATAAGTAACACCCTCTGAAACGGATGCAGGTAATTGCATACAGACGTAGCAATCCCTTACTTCCATTGTCTTCACATATTCATATAACAGTTTCGAAAAAACATTACTAATAAAGTTATTAATTGACCTATCTTTGTGTATGTAAGTATTACTAATTCTAATTGGAACTACTTTTTGTGAATTCTTCTCTACATTTGTCACATTCTCTGTATGCATCTCAAACTCTACTTTAAAAGTAACTAATAAAACTAAAACACCCCATAGAAGCATTAATAATCCAGTACAGCAGCAGCACATCCTACACCACCTTTTAAAGAAGGCACATCTATTTCTATTATCCTCTATGTTAGCCATTTTAGTTTAGCCTCTACTACTCCACTACTCTTTGAACTTCTTCAATTCTTCAGCAATTCTTCAGCTTTCAGTTTATCCAAACGATCTCTTCGTTCACTTAATCCAAGTGAATCTTTCCTTTATTCAGTTTGGATTCTTGTCATTCTTCACTTCAATTTCTTCAACATCAAATTGTATTAGATCTCCAACATCAAAATCCTCAGTACTCGACTCTTCTCCAATGTCAGTCAAGAGTACTTTCAGAATTTCACCAGTATCTTCCTCAACCACTTCTCTCAAGATCTCTTCCGGATTATCTCGAGTCACTGCTTCTTCTTTTCCTTCTTCAGACAGTGCCACATAAGACCATTCCGGCGATCTGTACTTTTGGTTGGGTCTTCTTACTCTTTTTATTTCTACTGGTTCGTTTGACTCCTTTGATTCTTCTCCTTCAGCCTTTGAACTTTGACTCGAAACTTCATTCACTTGTTCAGCTTTCGATGAATTTGCTCTTATTATTTTGTATCTCAGCCTTTTAACTCTGTTGTTAGGCCAACGATCTCCTCTTAACACCTTTTTCGGCTTTATTTCTTTATTACTTCTTTCTCCAATCCAAGTTCTCTTTCTCAGAACTCGACCCTCTGTTTGTTCATCTTCATCATCTGTTTCAAGTGCCTCTTGTTTCCGCTTTCCAGCAGCTCTCTTCTTTTCCACAGATTTTTTCACCACTGTTTGAGACTTCCCTACTCCTGTCCCTCCTCGGATCTCCGATACGCAATCTTCTTGCTGTCTACTTGTCCCTTCACCTGGCTCATCAAGAATATTCCCAACACCTCCTCGGGGGTCTTCCGCAATCTGTCCCTCTCTATCTTTTTCTGACCCTACTTCTTCAAGTATAATCTCAAGTGGTTCTTCAATCTCCTCCTCTTCTGATTCAGGAGTAATCTCTGTGTGATTTCTCTTTTCTTTTCTTTTTCCTTCACTGCTGTTTGAAACTTCAGGCTCTTTTACAGAATTCGATCTCTTCTCTGATACTCGCAGTGGTTCATTCGAAGCTTTTCCTACTTCTTTCCCCACTGATTCTGTATCTTCATCATCGCTGGAATCTGACTCTTCAAAATACTCTTTACCAGTCCCTTCTTTTGGGTTTGGAACTCTCAGAGTATGACTTGCATGTACCCAGTGCTTCACTCCAGCTCACTTTACTGCAGTCGTCGTAGTCAGAATAACTTGTCTCGGCCTTCCCCACCTTGGAATCAAGCAATTTCTTCTTCTGTGAACTTTTATCCTCACCCAGTCTCCTGGACTCAGATCATGGGCTTGCTTTTTCTCAAGTGTGGTAGCTTCTTCTCCAACCTGGTGAAACACAGAATGAACTGCGTCAGCCAGGCCTTTACAGTAATCCAAAATCATGTCATCAGTTATTGTCACCAATTTATTGACAGGCACGAATGCATGGCGCATTGCACGTCCCATGATTATCTCGTGCGGACTCAAACCAGTAGTTCTATCTGGAGTAGATCTCATAGTCATCAGAACTAGAGGTAAAACATCTGGCCATTTCATGCCAGTGGCTAAACACATTTTTCCAATTCTATTCTTGATTGTGCCATTAATCTGCTCAACCACACCAGAAGCCTCTGGTCTGTATGCACAATGTAGCTTCTGCTGTATTTTCAATGCTTCACAAATCAAAGCCATGAGCTCATTTTGAAAGTGTCCACCTCTATCAGACTCAACTGTTACTGGAAACCCGTACCTAGGAATCAACTCCCTTAACAGTAACTTTGCCACTGTTAATCCATCATTTCTTCTAGTCGGGTAAGCTTCCACCCACCTTGAAAACAAACAGACTACCACTAGAACATACCTCAGTCTGTTTACTTGGGGCATCTCAATGAAATCAATCTGCATTCTTGTAAAAGGACCTCCTTCTCTGCCTATTGTTCCCAGACTCACCACTGTCTTTTTCCCAGTGTTAAATTGCTGACAAACTAAACACCTCTGACAGATGCTTTCTGCAATTGTCCTGAACTTTGCATTGTACCAGGTTTGCTTGAATGACCTAACCATCGCGTCCCTCCCCAAATGTCCCTGGCCATGATACATCCTTGCCATTGACGACAAGATGGAGTTGGGCATCACTGGTCTGCCATCTCTGTAGACCCAAACATGGTCTGTTTCTCTTGGAGCACATCCTGCCTTAATCCAATCTTTTTTCTCTTCCTCTCCTGCCTCATCTTGCAACTGTTTCACTTCATCCCAGGTCTCTAAGACATTAGTAAACATCACAGAGAGTAAAGACATTTCCCCTTCTCTGTCCCTGTTGATGGATTGATTTGTTTTGGCACAATATTGTGCAACATCGTTGGCATAACGGTTTCCGACCGTTATAAAATCCTCCCCTAGTCCATGGGCAGCACATTTTACAACTGCTAACTCCTTAGGCAGCTGTATCGCCTCAAGCAATTTACCAATCATTTCAGCATTCTTTATCGGAGTTCCACTCGATGTCAAGAAACCTCTTTGTAGCCAAAGTTGGCCAAAATCATGCACCACTCCAAATCCATACTGACTATCAGTCAATACAGTTGTCCTCAAATCTTTCCCAATTTCGCAAGCTTTTGTCAATGCTATCAATTCAGCAACTTGCGCAGATTTCACCCCTTTCAATGGTGATGCTTCCATGACCTCTGAAACTTTGCATACCGCATATGCTGCACATAGCACACCATCATCATTTCTCAGGCATGATCCATCCACAAACAACACATGATCACTCTCATTCAAGGGTAGATCCCTTATGTCTGGTCTTGGTTTTGTACAGTACTCAAGCACATCCAAACAATCATGATCATCTTCCATTTTCACACCCACATTTTCAATATCTGGTAAAAGTGTCGCTGGATTCACATTCACACATCTCTCAAGCGTCACATTTGATGCTCCCAGAATCACTTTTTCATATTTAGTCAATCGACTATGTGACATGTACTGAGTCCTGCTTCTTGTCAAAAGAATTGCCACATTGTGAGGTACGAATCCCCTTACAGGATATCCCATTATGATTCCTTCACTCTGTTCCAGACTCCTGCATGTTGCAGCCACAGATTTCAGACAACCTGGTAAACCCACAGCTACAGGGTCAAGTGTCGATGAGAAGTACGCAATAGGCCTTCTCAGTAATCCATGTTTCTGAATTAACACTGAAAGTGCACATCCATTTCTTTCACTGCAGTACAGCTCGAATTCTTTTTCATAGTCAGGCATACCCAAAGCTGGAGCCTCACACATTTTACTTTTGAGCTCTTCAAATGCTGCCATTTGTTCTGCATCTAGATCCAATGGATCCGTCATTTCACTTTTTGTCAGTTTAATCAGTGGCTTTGCTATCAAGGAAAAATTAATTATCCACTGACGACAATAACCCACCATACCCAGGAACATTCTCACTTCTCTCTGGGTTTTTGGAGCTTTCATTTCTCTGATTATTCTGATCCTATCAGTAGTCACTTTTCTCAGACCCTTTTCAATATTGTGTCCAAGATAATGCACCTCTTTCTTGCAAAACTGTAATTTGGCTGGAGATACCTTTAACCCTCCATCTGCCAGATGATTCAGTAAAGCTATGGTATCTACTTCACAAGCTTCACGTGTCTTTGATGCCACCAGTAGGTCATCAATATACTGCACTAGCACTGAACTCTCGGGCATGATCAAACTTTCCAACGATTTCTTCAATAACTGATTGAATATCGAAGGACTCTCCGTATACCCCTGTGGGATTCGACACCATGCTAAGATACGCTGGCCAACCCTAAATACAAAAATCGGCTGGCTATCATGATGCAATGGAATTGAAAAGAACGCATGACACAAATCAATCACTGTATACCACTCAGCATCATGTGGAATTTGATACAGAATCACTGATGGATTTGGCACAATAGGACAACATGCCACCACAATTTGATTAACTTTTCTCAAGTCCTGTACGATCCTAAATTTCCCATTGGGCTTTTTTAGTCCCATTATCGGTGAATTACACGGACTACTCAGTAGTTCTCTCAGGACTCCTTGCTGAATCATTTTCTCAATTATAGGAGTTATCCCTTCAATTATTTCTGGTGTCATTTTGTATTGAGGAATGTTAGGATATGTAATTCCCTCTTTTACTGCAATTTTCACTGGATCTACATTATTCATCAATCCCACATCCTCTCCAGTAAAATCCCAAACTGCCCTTTTCACTGTGTCTCTCAGCTCTTGAGGCAAATCCTCCGGATTAAACACAGCAAATGCACCAATTAACTCACTTTCTCTATTTTCTAGAGTCACTCGGTACAAAACATCTTCATCTGGTGTCTCAAAGGCTATTGTGCAGTTCATTTTGCACAACAAGTCCCTACCCAATAGGTTCACTGGACTTGTGTCACAGACAATGAATCTGTGCATGTCTGAAAATTTCCCTATCTGTAGTCTTACAGGTTCAGTAAGACGTGTTTTGATTTGTGTATTGGCTACACCAACTACTTGGATTGCTTCATCCGAGAGAGGAAGATTTCTAACATCTGTTGACCTGACAGTTGATCTTGTCGCACCTGTGTCTACCAAAAAAGTAACACTCTCCTCATTTATTTTCCCATCCACAAATGGTCCTGCCTGGTCTATTTCTAGAGTTGCACCAAGTATGCACTCTTCTTCCTCTCCTCGGCACCGTCAATAATCACCCTCAGACTCACTCCCTTCACTCTTTAACAAGTACTGCTGTACTTTGTTAGAACGTCTTGGTTTGTTTACCTGCTCATCATTGTAGAATCCTGAATCCTGATTATACTTTTGTAACCCTCTATTCTGCGGCAAGGGCGGTTTTGGCTCTTGACTCTGCTGTCTCACAACTTTCTGTTGTTGCTGCTGTTGATTATTTCCTTCGTTCTGCACCTGTTGATTTAAAGTTTTGTTTTCATTACTCACTAATGGTGGATTAGGACACTCCGATCTCCAATGCCCCAATTGGCCACAGTTGTGACAAGGGAACTTTTTCTTCGCTTCCTCAAGACTTCCTTTTCCTTTTCCTGCATATCTAGGTCTATTCCCTGCATTATTTCCTGGATTATTTGTCTGTTCCACTAACTGTGCTTCCTGTCTCTCCGCAACTTTCACTTGTGCCCACATTGCTTTCTCTTTCAGCTTTCTTTGTTTTGCTTCAATTTCATCACTGAAGTATTTTGCATGCCTCAGGATCTCATCTACTTTCTTACTCTGCCAATCCACTGTGTGCTCACGAATTCTCTCACCAATTTCAGGTCTAAGGCCATATACAAATCTGTATACAAAATGACTCAAATCTTTGTCACCCAGGTGTTCATCTCCACTGAATTGTTTAAATGCCAGTATCAGCCTCTCGTAAAAAGCATGAACTGATTCTTTCGCTTCCTGTTGTGTTCGATCTATCTTTACCCAGTCTGTCTCTTCAGGTATACCATCACCTGATCATACTTCCTCATTACCTCTGGATCTGGTGCCCCTGTTCTTGGGTCTCTTGGATATTCCTCAGTAGGCCAACTCACAACTATTTTACACTCAGTCCACAAGTCTGCTGGAACAATTATATCAAACAGACTATTCAGGTCAACCCACAGCACTTTTGACAATTTCACTAATCTATCTACCTGCCTATACCACTCGACGGGCTTTTCTCTCAATCGAGGGAAATCATTCGTGAATGATAAAATATCCTGTCTGGTCCATGGAACATGTACATATCCTCCTCCAGGTATTTCTCTCATAGGATAATTATCCACTGGTTTCTCCTTTTCTCTCACTGGAAATGCTGAATAAGTTGTTCTATCTTCAGCCTCATCTCTTTTCTTGTACCACCTATCCTTCCACTTTTCTACATCACCCCATCTTCGCAATAATGCTACCATTTCTTTAATCTGTCCTGTTCTACCAGTAGCATTCAAATTTTCTATGTCCTTCTCTGTAAAATCCATCCTGTAAGTTCTTTGTAAAGCTTTCACTTTATCAATGTCAACTCCCTGTTCATTTGCTATTGCTCTTAGCCTGTCATGTGTATTTCTTGCTCTCCAGGTAACACTTTTGCACATAAACATTAGTTCACCATCATGATGACTCTTCAGAATCTCTGTTGGAACTGTTCCTGTGACAAGCTCTTCTAGTTCTACACGTAACGTAGCTACATCAATTACTTGTGAATCTTTATCCTTTTTCTGTAGAACCTTCATCCAATCATTCAAATCATCAACTGTTATTTCAGCAGTTTTTCTCACTGGAACCACTCTCTTTTGCGGTTCTAAAATTGGCATCCCTGAACAACTAGCTTCACTAGCATCCAATATTTCACTACATGTGTTATGTCTTGATTGTCTCAGGTCATTTCTTTCTGCTCTTTTGCCTGAATCTCCTGAAGGACCAACTGAATTTGTCAGATTATTCCCAACATATGGAATCACCAGTCCATTCTCACCTGTCCTCTGTTTGTCAAACACAGGCATAACTGGACCTATTGTTACAGGCACTGTAACAGCTTCTAGATTCTTCGTTAACTCCCTAATCTTCTCTGTCAACTCTGTTGTAGTTCTGGCTAATTGTCTGGCATTCTCATCAAGGTAATGATCACTTCTTACCTCAGGTGTCTCATTTTCTGTCTCACTAACACAAACTGTATCTCTTATCGGAGAAACAACTGGTGTACTTTTGTCCGGTTCTGGTCTATATGGAGGTGGTCTTTTGTAAATCATGTCATTCAAGACCTCATCCTCATACTCATTAACTCCATATTTTCTTATTTCTGACTCAGGAACCCTTTCTGCTCCTCCTTCAACTGTTCTCATCGGATATAATCCCTCTGACATACTAACATCTCGCCACCTTTTCATTCGATCATGATGAGTCTCACGATCATGTCTCCTCCCAAACATATACCTATAATACCCTCCAGATCTTTGTTTTTCTCTCTCATGTACTTCTTCTTCCCATTCCACTAAAGCCTCAAACTGTGTAGGTCTCGGTTTCGGGTCAAGACATAGCATCTTTTCCCGTAAATTTCTCAACACGGCCAGATTAAATGAACCATGTTCTGGAAATGCTAGAACACCATCTTCTTTAGTATACCTAACCCAATTCTCCACCCATATACAGGTATGAAACCCATGTCTCGCAGCCATGAAGGATGCAGGTGTTTTCGGTGGAGGTAACAACTCACCCTCTCTTGTTTTAACATCTTTATCCTTGCTAAACCACTTTTTAACTTTACCAAAAAATGTTTTCTTCTTTTTCTCTTCTTGGTAATACATTTTAGCGTTTACAAAGAACTCTCTACTCTTTCCGTATTATAAATATACAATACGATTTTTCAACCAATTGCAGCGCGACTCACACTAACGCACCAATCCTGGAACGTATACGTCACTAAATAGCCCTTCCAATCCTTGCGCGGCTCACACTAACGCACCAATCCTAGCGCGAGCACTATTCTGATCTACCATCCAATCAGAGCGCGGTCTTTCTGACGTCAACAGTCACTGCAGTTTGTCTCCTGTCTTCTGTCACTCGTCTACCCCTCCTTTACAAAATCTTTTCAGTAGACTTCGTGTCAAAATTTCTACAAAATCTATTAGTTGCAACATAAAAACATCTCCATTGTCTGCTTCGCTAACCACAGAATAGTAAAAGAGAGTCTATTTCATAAGAAACCTTTCGTTGACACAGTAGCACTTCTACTACTCTGCCCTACTAACATACATTCATTAACTGTTTCCTCTAGGACTTGTCCAAAGAGTCTTACAATCAACTAAATGTACAAACATTCACGCACATTCATACAAAGGAAATATAGTATATACGCTCAGAATCCTGCTTCCCGAGAACAGACAATCTGCTCCACTACAGAATTTACACACATTAACTAAGCAAGCTTTCTTTGCCCAGTTCCTCAAATAAGCTCAGAGAATACCTATTACTCCTCCCGCGATAAGCTTTAACGGAAATCCTTACGGATCCCTGGGACTTAAGACCAGAGTTTCACAGATAACCTTCACTATCATACACACTCCTTATATACCAGAAATATCTAATAGTAACATACGACGATGTCACTAATTCCGAACCCAGACAATGTGACGCGCAACTTCAATTGTCACACGTTATTCCCCAATTCCGTCTTTCCCGAGAGCAGCATATACTTCCCTCTGCCCTACTACGGAACTGCTACAGCTTCCAAGTTCCAGAAGCACTACATATAACTCAACATTACGACTCCAACATATAGTATTAGTACATATACCAACATGAACCAATAATCAATAATCAATAAAACAATCTTATCTAATCAAGACAATCATCAAAAACCATCAATCTCTGCTACCAGGAAATTGATAGAGATCAGGGTGTGTACAATATTCCCACTACCACGAATAAAGTAATCTCACAGTTACACGCACATGCATACATCATACGCTAGGGCCCATTTCACTAACATACGCTCAAATACTCTACCACCAATAAACCTGTGGAAGGAAACACTCCTAAACACCCTGCATCTATACCGAGGTCGATAAGACCTGATTTTTGTGACTGTCCCTAAGCATAATCTATACAATATATACAACAATAATCAATAACGCAAACCCAATAATTGACAAGAAAGAATATCCAACACCATGTTTAAAATTATATTGCTTTATCTAAATTAGTCAAAGAAAATCAATCAGAGTAAATCATTTCTCATAGTTACCTATTCTAGCTAAATGTCAGAACGGGTCAGGACAAGTCTCTCGGTAAATGTCTCTCAAGACGAAGTCCCTTCAGCATCAATCCTCAGCAACGCAGATTCGGTACGCGGCAAAGGCAAAATGGCAAGTGGCAAAGACCCTCTCTAGGCTAACATCTTATAGTTTCTAAACAATAGAAAGATACATTGGGAACATAGAAAAAACTATAATGTCCGCCGGACTTGCTGAGCAGAGCGAGAAGGAAAGGATGTAACATCGCTACATTTGAGAATCTCCGCTCAGGAAAAGTACACATAATGAAAACTACGGAACAGGAACCAAGAAAATAAAACATGTATCATAATAATCCTGCTTCTCCTCGGCTATCGAGCCACAGTAGAGCTTCTCTCTAAGGCTCCTTTGTTTCCCAAGGCTGCCAAGGACACTTTCACTTCACTTGGAGATCTCCCAAAAACTGCTGCTGTCCTCATGGAAAGTTTTTCAAGCAAGGACCATGGTCAGTTAGCTTCAGGACCATTTCCAGCAGGGGTCTCCCTCGTCACAGTTTTCATATTTAAATCACAGCCAGGCTCACAAGTCGGCCATCTTTTCTTAGGCCAACATAGGCCTCAATAGACCATCTTAATTAAAAGAGACAAAACAACGTTACCACAGCATAGTGATTAAACAGTGTTAACCCCACTAATACCCTTATGTGTATGCATTTATCTAGCACTTGCAACATAGAAAAGCATTAATTCAGAAAGCGTTTTGTGCTCAAAAATAAACAGCACATAGCAACGTTTAAACGTGAAAACATGCACGTTATTTTTAAAACAGCACATTTATGCACACTCACGTGTAACTCTCTCTTGTTAATACAAACGGATTGATTAATATAAACGCACTTGCACAAGACAAATAATTAATTATTCATTATTAATAAATTAATACAACGAATAGACATGCCAGAGCTTCAAAAGCCCCAGAATTTTCAAACTGAAAACTCTGCTCCAGCAGTACTACTTGCAACTTGGATCATAAAGATCCCTTGAACCCTTCGATAAAAGAACCTATCGTCTTACGAAGAAACACGTGTGGTGTTCCTCTGTTCGTAGTGTAAGCTCAGGGTGTGCGCGCCTGGTTCGGCCTACTTGGGAGAGGTGAGTCAAAGGGGTGGGCAAGACGTGTATCCGGCCCCTCTCCGGCGAACGCCTTTCCAACATTTGGTGGCAGATGACGGGATCCGAGCCAACACCGAAAGAGAGCGTGCAGTGAACGACTGACGCACTACCAAACAGAGATGGAAGGAGAAACCTCCCTGGGTGCCGCAGGTACCGAAATGAGCTCGACGTTCCGAGAGGATCAATTGGACTATTATACGCATAGAGAATTAAAACAATTTTGCAAAGACCTTGGAATCGCTACCACCGGATTAAGCACAAAGGAAGACTTCCAGAAAGTATTGAAGACCTGGGTCGAGACAGGGGCGTCCCCGACCCAAACAGAAGGAGATTCCGCCCATGAACCACGAAGCATCCCGGTGAGAAACAGCGGGCCAGAGGGGAACCTGTCCCCCGAGGAACTAGCAGACCGAGAGAGAGGCCGCAACCACGAACTTGAACTGGCCAAGCTGAAAATCGAGGGAGAAATAAAACTGGCCGAGAAAAAGTTAGCCGTCGAGCAGTTACGGCTACAAGGGGAACTCGAGGAAAAGAGACGCCAAAGAGAGCACGAAGAAAAGAAACTCCAGCTGGAACATGAACGCAGCCTAAAAGAGATCGAGTTAAGGGCTAAAAGTGAAGAGTCACGACCCTCCGGGAATCTACCATCCGCTCCCACCGTGGAAGCCAAAGTCCACATCCCCAAGGATGTGGTAAAGGAGTATTACAAAAACGACGATATCCAGCAGTGGTTTAAGGCCTACGAAGTCGCCATGACCTCTCACCGAGTCCCGCAGAAGGATTGGGGGGCTGGGCTATGGGGCCGGTTCTTAAGCGAAGGAAGAGATAGCCTGCTGGATCTGCCCTCCACGGTCATGAACTCCTACAGCCACATGAAGGAAGCCCTCGTGGGCCGATATGGACTCACCCCCGAAATGTACCGGCAACGGTTCCGAGATTGCAAAAAGATACCGGGCACCACATGGGTAGAATACGTGAACTTTTACAGCCGGGCCTTGGACGGGTGGGTCAAGGGCAGCAAGGTCTCCACCTTCGAAGAGCTGTTTGATCTGATAGCCTGGGAACATTTAGCGGCCAATTGCTTTGTAGAACTGCGCCAACATCTCCTGGACAGTAAACTCACCGACCCTCGAAAGCTGCCCGCCGAGGCTGACCGTTGGGTGAACACCCGGGCCACCCGAGGCCCCGTGGGAGACTACGGTCGCCACAGTCAAGGACCCCCCCCGCCAGAGGGAGGGGAGGAAACCAAGGCCGACCGAGAGACTTCCAAGGGGGGCCCCCCGCACAGCCCTCCCAACAGCCCACCGGCGGCATGTCCAGCCCCGTCCCCAGCCAGCACCGGAGCCCCGGGGCGGCTAGGGCCCCGAACCAGGACCACCTGCTTCCGCTGCCAACAGCCCGGACACTACGCCAATGACCCCCAGTGTCCCCTGTATCAATGACCCGCAACGACCAACCCTCCGGCCCGGCAGATGGCCTCCGTGGCCCTGGGAGAAGAGATAGTGGACTCCGAAGAGTGGGAACCAGCTGCCATGGCCCTGGTCTCCCTTGGGGATCGAGAAATGGTCCCCGGAACACCCTTGCCCGCCAACACGAAGAAGTACCGACAGCAGGTGACCATCAACGGCCACCGAGTCGAGGGCCTCCGCGATACCGGGGCGAGTGTCACCGCGGTCCACCGCAACCTAATCTCTGAAGACCAGATCCTACCCGATGCCCTCTGTCCGGTCATATCCTCCGACAATTCCGAGAGCCTCTGCCAGATGGCTCTGGTGCCTTTCGAGTGGGGAGGAGTCTCCGGAGAATTGAAGGTAGCCGTCCGAACATCCCAGCCCGTAGACTGCCTCCTGGGCAACGACCTTGAGAGTTCCCCGTGGGGGCAAGTAGAACGAAGAGCCCATCTTGAGATGATGGGCCTACCCGAATGGGTCTGCGCCACCACGCGCTCCATGAGCGCGCGATTGCCTCTCTCCGAGGGCGTCGAGGCTCTCCCACTGAACACTGTCCCCGAGAAATGAGACACCCTACCAGAGACGGACAGCCCTCCTCCGGAAGGAGAAGACACTAACCCGGGCGAGGGGTCGGAACCTTCCGCCCCTGAGGCACTGACTGAGCTCGGAGAACTCCCCGAGATGGCCCAGTGGCGCTGTGAGGGAGGTCCCTCCCGTGAAGAGTTCTGCCAAGAACAGGCCACCTGCCCTTCCCTCGTGGGACTCCGACAGCAAGCCGAAGCCCAGACCGCCGGTGACCGGTCCGGAACCCACTGGGTATATTGGGACAATGGCCTCCTATACAGCGAACAAAAGTCCGCCGAGCTAGGCACAGCCCGAGTACTGGTAGTACCCCTGCGCTTCCGAAGCCTCCTCCTGGGCCTTGCCCACGATGTACCCTTGGCAGGACACTTAGGCCAAGACAAAACATATCAGCGGTTAGTTACCCAGTTCTATTGGCCCAAGATGCGAGCAAATGTAGAGGTCCACTGTAAATCCTGCCTCACATGCCAGGGCAGTGGGAAAAGTGGCGGAAAGCGCAAGGCTCCATTACAACCCTTTCCCGTTGTGAGTACCCCGTTTGAGCGGGTTGGCATCGACATCGTGGGACCCCTGGATCCGAAGACCGCCCAGGGCCACAGATTTATCCTCGTCCTGGTGGACCATGCCACCCGCTACCCCGAGGCCATTCCCCTCCGCACCGTGACGGCTCCAGTGGTGGGCCGGGCTGTCATGGGGATCTTCTCCCGTGTAGGATTCCCTCGCGAGGTTGTGAGTGATCGCGGCACTAACTTCATATCCCGCTACATGAAGTCCCTGTGGCAGCAGTGCGGAGTAACATATAAGTTCACGACCCCCTACCACCCCCAGGGCAACGGCCTGGTGGAACGCTTTAACAGAACCCTGAAGGGGATGATCCTGGGCCTCGAGGAGCCCCTGCGCCGAAGATGGGACGTCCTCCTCCCTTGCCTCCTGTTCGCGTACCGGGAAGTTCCCCAAAAGTCCCTGGGGTTCAGCCCATTCGAACTACTATACGGACACCCCGTCCGGGGGCCCCTGAGCCTGGTCAAAGAGGGCTGGGAGACAAGCCCCCGGGGGACCCCCCCTGATGTGTTCCGCTACATCCTGGCGCTCCGCAACCAGACCCGGAAGTTCAGAGAACTCGCAGAAGCTAACCTCGAGGCCAGTCAAGAAGAAATGAAGCGCTGGTATGACCAGAACGCAACTCTGGTCGAGTTCCAGCCGGGCCAGCAGGTTTGGGTCATGGCCCCGGTGAAACCCTGCGCCCTACAAGACAAATGGACTGGCCCCTTCAAGGTGATCGAGCGGAAGAGTCAGGTCACGTACCTGATCGATGTGCAGTCCCCGCGGAACCCCCTCCGGGTTCTCCACGTGAACCGTCTCAAGCCCCACTTTGTGAGAACGGAGTTGAGTTTGCTCCTGGCCACCGACGATGGGGCGGAAGAAGACACTGAACCCCTGCCCGACCCCCTGTGCGCTAAAGAAATAGATGGCTCCGTGGAGGGAGTGAAACTGTCGACCACCCTCACCCCCCAACAGTCCGACGACTGTCGCCAGCTGCTCAGACAATTCGCAGACCTCTTCTCCCTAATCCCAAGGGTCACCGACTGGTGTGTCCACGACGTGGACACCGGCGACAGCCCACCTGTGAGACACCGAGCCTACCGGGTGCCTGACCGGGTACGCACCTGCATCAAGACCGAAGTACAGAAGATGTTGACCCTGGGAGTGATCGAACCCTCCGATAGCCCCTGGGCCAGCCCGGTAGTCCTGGTCCCGAAAGCGGCCGCCCCTGGGGTCGCCCCCGAACTAAGATTCTCTGTGGACTACCGGGGGCTCAATGCGGTCACCCGAGCGGACGCCCATCCTATCCCCCGCGCTGACGAGCTCATCGACCGCCTTGGGGCCGCTCGTTTCCTCAGCACCTTCGACCTGACCTGCGGGTACTGGCAGATTGCGCTCACGGAGGGAGCAAAGGAACGCTCCGCCTTCTCCACACCCGATGGACACTACCGCTTCAGGGTCATGCCGTTCGGAATGAAAAATGCCCCGGCCACCTTCCAGCGGTTGGTAAACAAGGTCTTGGCCGGACTCGAGGAGTTCAGCGCAGCGTACCTTGACGACATAGCAGTATTCAGCTCTCAATGGCACGAGCATCTCCAGCACCTCCGGCAAGTACTGCTGGCCCTGCGCCAAGCCGGCCTAACCGTGAAGGCCAGCAAATGTCAGCTCGGGCAAGGCTCCGTGGTCTATCTGGGGCATCAGGTGGGCAGCGGGCATGTCGCCCCCCTCCAACCAAAGATCGACGCCATCAAGTCCTGAGAGCCCCCCACCACTCAGACGGAAGTCCGGGCCTTCCTGGGCCTCACAGGATACTACCGGAGGTTCATTAAAAACTATGGTAGCCTCGCAGGGCCCCTCACGGAGTTGACCTCCAAAAAGCTCCCGAAGAAGGTGCAGTGGTGGACCCCCCCGTGCCAGCAAGCGTTCGACGCCTTGAAAACCGCCATGTGCACCGCCCCAGTACTCAAGGCCCCCGACTACTCCCAAGAGTTTGTGGTCCAGACCGACGCATCCGAACACGGCATCGGGCCGTCCTCTCGCAGTTCAACGACAAGGGCATAGATCAGCCTATAGCCTTCATCAGCCGAAGGCTACTGCCTCGAGAACAGCGTTGGAGTACCATAGAACGAGAGACCTTCGCCGTAGTCTGAGCCCTCAAGAAACTACGGCCCTACTTGTTCGGAACCCACTTCCGAGTGCAGACGGACCACCGGCCCTTGCGGTGGCTGATGCAGATGAGAGGAGAGAACCCCAAGCTATTACGATGGTCAATCTCCCTCCAAGGGATGGACTTCACTGTCGAGCATCGCCCCGGGACGGATCATGCCAACGCCGACGGCCTGTCCCGCTTCTTCCGCTTCAGCGAGGAGAACCCCCCAGTGGATGGGTAGTTCTCCACGCCTTTCAGCTGGGGGGGACGCGTGTGAGACCGGCCTCACGGCGAAGGCCCTCCCGATCATCCAGCCAACCTGCAACCACCCCCAAGACACGGCATCTCCGTCTCCGGCCGCCCCAGCCACACAGACCCGAGGGCTGGCCAGAGCCCCCGCCAGACTCGACACCCTACCACACATGTCCGACCAAGGGAGCGGGAACCCCCTGAGCCAGACCGAGAGGCGCCAGCCCAGTCACACCTCGGATCGCCTTCCCCCGGGAAGGCTCGATCGGCCACCAGGCCCCTGTGGCGCAGGCGCCTCGCCTGCCGAGCGTCTGGGGTCCCTCCCAGACCCAAGAAACACGTGTGGTGTCCCTCTGTTCGTAGTGTAAGCTCAGGGTGTGCGCGCCTGGTTCGGCCTACTTGGGAGAGGTGGGTCAAAGGGGTGGGCAAGACGTGTATCGGGCCCCTCTCCGGCGAACGCCTTTCCAACAGGTTTCTTATCTACCTGTCTACAAGGTGTGTTTTTATGCGAAGATTAGTCTTTTCGCATTAGTCTAGTTGCGGGTTCCTACCCGTAAGTTTTCTAGTGTACCTGTCTTCAGGGTCACCCATCAAAGGTTTCAGTCCTATTGCATAAGTGCGGGTTCCCACCCAAACTCTGTCAGTTCTACCCTTTTATTGGGATCACATGCGAAGGTTACAGTCCTTTTGCATTACCAGTGGTTCTTATCCAAACATTCCTTTCATTGATTGGAATATGTCATGAGTACCTACTCATATGTGCTACATTACTTCAGTGCACTGTGTGGCTTTTCCACACAAAGTTTGTTTTTACACTTATATGTGTATGGGAAGCGTTCCCAGTTTGGTGCACAAGTCATCTCTTTCTTAAGAGATCAGTCGTGGGTTCTCACCCATGCAGTTTAGTTCACATACTTAGCTTAGGTTTATACCTCATTTCAATGCTTTTCATATTTTCATTGCTAAGTATGTTCTGTTGATATTATATTTTATTGCTGTTTTTGCACTGTTATTTTTGCATTACAATTTTGTCATTGCTTTAAGATAGTGGTGTTTATATGGGGAATTACCCTTATATTTTTTCCTCATTTTTCTTGTTTCTTTCTTCTTTACTGTTTCCTTCTGAGTTCTTCTTCTCGTGTTTCTTGTGGATTCTGGACTTTCTTTTGTTTTTCTGTCGTGTTATCTTCCACTGCGTTTGTCGCTATCTGTTGCCCTGTGTTCTTTTCGTTTTCCATTTTCAGCCTCCATTTCATTCCTGTTCTGGCCAGTGGGTATGTTTTGGGTCAGTCTGTTGCGTTTTCTTTTATCCTTTTCTCCTACGTTGTTGTTTTTTTTCTTCTTCGCTGTTGTGTAAGAAGGGAGGATGGTTTCTATGTTTGATTCTTCTGTTTGATTCTTCTCTGTTTCTTAATTTCTCTCTGTTGCTTTTCTCTATGGTTGTTCTCACACTGCTTTTCTCATGATCGTTGTTCTCCTTGTTTTTGTATTATCACTTTGCTTTCACTTTCTCAGGTTTTTCTTTTCAGTTTCTAGTTTTTTTGTTTTCCGTAGGAGAAAGGGGGATATGTTATATCCTGCTAATGTTAATACAACGCAATTCTACCACAAGTGGAATGTTAAGGTGATGATGCTGTCAGAATGTTGGGGATCTGTCAGAGAAGTCACAGTTGACTGGGCTGAGCTGCCTGCTGGCTGCTCCTGGTGGGGTCTTGTACTGGGCTCCCTCTGGACCTGAATTGATCCTCATCTGGTCCTGTTCTTATCTACTTGTGATCTTGTACCCTCTTCTAATAAACCTACTTAAATCATCACAACAGAGTGGACCTGATTACTACAATGACCTGGTTCTATGGCTCTACAGCAGCTCTGCTGACCTGGTTCCCTGGCACTAAAGCAGCTCTGCTGACCTGGTTCTCTCCCCTTAAGCAGCTCTGCTGACCTCGTTTCTCTGGCTCTACAGCAGCTCTGCTGACCCGGTTCTCGGCCTCTACAGCAGTTCTGCTGACCCGGTTCTCTGCCTCTAGAGCAGCTCTGCTGACCTGGTTTCTATGGCTCTACAGCAGCTCTGCTGACCTGGTTTTCTGGCTCTAGAGCAGCTCTGCTGACCTGGTTCTCTGGCTCTAATGCAGCTCTGTTGACCTGGTTTCTCTGGCTCTACAGCAGCTCTGCTGAACTCGTTCTCTGCCTCTAGAGCAGCTCTGCTGACCTGGTTCTTAGGCTCTAGAGCAGCTCTGCTGACCCGGTTCTCTGGCTCTAAAGCAGCTCTGCTGACCTGCTTCTTTGGCTCTAAAGCACCTCTGCTGACCTGGTTCTCTGGCTCTAAAGCGGCTCTGGGTTCTTTGGCTCAAAAGCAGCTCTGCTGACCTGGTTCTCTGGATCTTAAGTGGCTCTGCTGACATGGTTCTCTGGCTCTAAAGCAGCTCTGCTGACCTGGTTCTAAAGCAACTCTGCTGACATGGTTCTCTCCCTCTAAAGCAGCTCTGCTGACCTGGTTCACTGGCTCTAAAGCAGCTCTGTTGTCCTGGTTCTCTGGCTCTAGAACAGCTCTGCTGACCTGGTTCTAAGGCTCTAGAGCAGCTCTGCTGCCCTGGTTCACAGGCTCTGCTGACCTGGTTTTTCTGGCTCTAAAGAAGTTCTGCTGACCTGGTTCTATGGCTTTAAAGCAGCTCTGCTGACCTGGTTCTCTGGCTCTAAAGCAGCTTTGCTGATCTGGTTCTCTCCTTCTAAAGCAGCTCTGCTGACCTGGTTTATCTTTCTCTACAGCATCTCTGCTGACCTAATTTATCTGGCTCTACAGCAGCTCTGCTGACCTGGTTCTCTGCTACTAGAACAGCTCTACTGACCTTGTTCTTAGGCTCTACTGCAGCTCTGCTGATCTGGTTCTCTGGCTCTAAAGCAGCTCTGCTGACCTGGTTCTCTGGCTCTAAAGCAGCTCTGTTGACCTGGTTATCTCCCTCTAAAGCAGCTCTGCTGACCTGCTTTCTCTGGCTCTACAGCTGCTCTACTTACCTGGTTCTCTTGATCAAGAGCAGCACTGCTGACCTGGTTCTCTGGCTCTAAAGCAGCTCTGCTGACCTGGTTTCTCTGGCTCTACAGCAGCTCTGCTGACCTGGATCTGTGGATCTAAAGCAGCTCTGATGACCTGGTTCTATGGCTCTAAAGCAGCTCTGCTGACCTGGTTCTCTGGCTTTGAAGCAGCTCTGCTGACCTGGTTCTCAGGCTCTGAAACAGCTCTTCTGACCAGTTTCTCTGGCTTTGAAGCAGCTCTGCTGACCTGGTTCTCTGGCTCTGGAGCAGCTCTGCTGACCTGGTTCTTAGGCTCTAGAGCAGCTCTGTTGACCTAGTTCTCTGGCTCTCCAACGACTCTGCTGACCTGGTTCACTGGCTCTAAAGCAGCTCTGCTGACCTGGTTCTATGGCTCTAAAGCAGCTCTGCTGACCTAGTTCTCTGCCTCTAAAGCAGCTCTGCTGACCTGGTTTCTCTGGGTCTACAGCAGCTCTGCTGACCTTGTTCTCTGCCTCTATAGCAGCTCTGATGACCTGGTTCTGTGGCTCAAACGCAACCCGGCTGACCTGGTTCTCTGCCTCTACAGAAGCTCTGCTGACCTGGTTCTCTGGCTCTAGAGCAGCTCTGCTGACCTTCTTCTCTGGCTCTAAAGCGGCTCCGGATTCTCTGGCTCTAAAGCAGCTCTGCTGAACTGGTTCTCTGGGTCTTAAGTGGCTCTGCTGACATGGTTCTCTGGCTCTAAAGCAGCTCTGCTGACCTGGTTCTAAAGCGACTCTGCTGACATGGTTCTCTCCCTCTAAAGCAGCTCTGCTGACCTGGTTCCCTGGCTCTAAAGCAGCTCTGTTGTCCTGGTTCTCTGGCTCTAGAACAGCTCTGCTGACCTGGTTCTAAGGCTCTAAAGCGGCTCTGGGTTCTCTGGCTCTAAAGCAGCTCTGCTGACCTGGTTCTCTGGCTCTAACGTGGCTCTGCTGACCTGGTTCTCTGGCTCGAAAGCAGCTTTGCTGACCTGGTTCTTAGGCTCTAGAGCAGCTCTGCTGACCTCGTTCTCTGGCTCTAAGGCAGCTCTGCTGACCTGGATCTCTGGCTCTAAAGCAGCTCTGCTGACCTGGTTCTCTGGCTCTAAAGCGGCTCCGGGTTCTCTGGCTCTAAAGCAACTCTGCTGACCTGCTTCTCTGGCTCTAAAGTGGCTCTGCTGACCTGGTTCTGTGTCTCGAAAGCAGCTCTGCTGACCTGATTCTAAAGCAGCTCTGCTGACCTGGTTGTCTCCCTCTAGAGCAGCTCTGCTAACCTGGTTCTCTGGCTCTAATGCAGCTCTGTTGACCTGGTTTCTCTGGCTCTACAGCAGCTCTGCTGACCTCGTTCTTTGCCTCTAGAGCAGCTCTGCTGACCTGGTTCTTAGGCTCTAGAGCAGCTCTGCTGACCCGGTTCTCTGGCTCTAAAGCAGCTCTGCTGACCTGCTTCTCTGGCTCTAAAGCAGCTCTGCTGACCTTCTTCTCTGGCTCTAAAGCGGCTCCGGGTTCTCTGGCTCTAAAGCAGCTCAGCTGACCTGGTTCTCTGGGTCTTAAGTGGCTCTGCTGACATGGTTCTCTGGCTCTAAAGCAGCTCTGCTGACCTGGTTCTAAAAAGCGACTCTTCTGACATGGTTCTCTCCCTCTAAAGCAGCTCTGCTGACCTGGTTCCCTGGCTCTAAAGCAGCTCTGTTGTCCTGGTTCTCTGGCTCTAGAACAGCTCTGCTGACCTGGTTCTAAGGCTCTAGAGCAGCTCTGCTGCCCTGGTTCTCTGGCTCAAAAGCAGCTCTGCTGACCTGGTTCAATGGCTCTAAAGCAGCTCAGATGACCTTGTTCTCTGGCTCTACAGAAGCTCCACTGAACTGGTTCTCTGCATCTAGAGCATGTCTGCTGACCTGGTTCTTAGGCTCTAGAGCATCTCTGCTGACCTGGTTCTCACGCTCTAAAGCTGCTCTGCTGACCTGATTCTCTGGCTCTAGCTCTGCTGGCCTGGTTCTCTGGCTCTAGAGAAGCTCTGCTGACCTGGTTTCTCTGGCTCTACAGCAGCTCTGCTGACCTGGTTCTCTGGCTCTAGAGCAGCTCTGCTGACCTGGTTCTCTCGCTCTAATGCAGCTCTGTTGACCTGGTTTCTCAGGATCTACAGCAGCTCTGCTGACCTGGTTCTCTGCCTCTAAAGCAACTCTGCTGACCTGGTTTTTAGGCTCTAGAGCAACTCTGCTGACCTGGTTCTCTGGCTCTAAAGCAGTTCTGCTGACCTGGTTCTCTGGCTCTAAAGCAGCTCTGCTGACCTCGTTCTCTGGCTCAAAAGCGGCTCCGGGTTCTCTGGCTCTAAAGCAGCTCTGCTGACCTGGTTCTCTGGCTCTAAAGTGTTTCTGCTGACCTGGTTCTCTGGCTCTAAAGCAGCTTTGCTGACCTGGTTCTTAGGCTCTAGAGCAGCTCTGCTGACCTGGTTTCTCTGGCTCTACAGCAGCTCTAATGACCTGGTTTTCTGGCTCTAGAACAGCTCTGCTGACCTGGATCTGTGGATCTAAAGCAGCTCTGCTGACCTGGTTCTCAGGCTCTAAAGCAGCTCTTCTGACCAGTTTCTCTGGCTTTGAAGCAGCTCTGCTGACCTGGTTCTCTGGCTCTGGAGCAGCTCTGCTGGCCTGGTTCTTAGGCTCTAGAGCAGCTCTGCTGACCTGGTTCTCTGGCTCTAAAGCAGCTCTGCTGACATGGTTCTATGGCTCTAAAGCAGCTCTACTGACCTGGGTCTCTGGTTCTAGAGCAGCTCTGCTGACCTGGTTCTTAGGTTCTAGAGGAGCTATGCTGACCTGGTGCTCTGGCTCTACAACAGCACTGCTGACCTGGTTCTCTGGCTCTATAGCAGCTCTGCTGACCCGGTTCTATGGCTCCAAAGCAGCTCTGCTGGCCTGGTTCTCTGGCTCTGCAGAAGCTCTTCTGACCAGTTTCTCTGGCTTTGAAGCAGCTCTGCTGACCTGGTTCTCTGGCTCTGGAGCAGCTCTGCTGACCTGGTTCTTAGGCTCTAGAGCAGCTCTGTTGACCTAGTTCTCTGGCTCTCCAACGACTCTGCTGACCTGGTTCACTGGCTCTAAATCAGCTCTGCTGACCTGGTTCTATGGCTCTAAAGCAGCTCTGCTGACCTAGTTCTCTGCCTCTAAAGCAGCTCTGCTGACCTGGTTTCTCTGGGTCTACAGTAGCTCTGCTGACCTTGTTCTCTGCCTCTATAGCAGCTCTGATGACCTGGTTCTGTGGCTCAAACGCAACCCGGCTGACCTGGTTCTCTGCCTCTACAGAAGCTCTGCTGACCTGGTTCTCTGGCTCTAGAGCAGCTCTGCTGACCTGCTTCTCTGGCTCTAAAGCGGCTCCGGATTCTCTGGCTCTAAAGCAGCTCTGCTGACCTGGTTCTCTGGGTCTTAAGTGGCTCTGCTGACATGGTTCTCTGGCTCTAAAGCAGCTCTGCTGACCTGGTTCTAAAGCGACTCTGCTGACATGGTTCTCTCCCTCTAAAGCAGCTCTGCTGACCTGGTTCCCTGGCTCTGAAGCAGCTCTGTTGTCCTGGTTCTCTGGCTCTAGAACAGCTCTGCTGACCTGGTTCTAAGGCTCTAGAGGAGCTCTGCTGCCCTGGTTCTCTGGATCAAAAGCAGCTCTGCTGACCTGGTTCAATGGCTCTAAAGCAGCTCTGATGACCTTGTTCTCTGGCTCTACAGAAGCTCCACTGAACTGGTTCTCTGCCTCTACAGCAGGTCTGCTGACCTGGTTCTTAGGCTCTAGAGCATCTCTGCTGACCTGGTTCTCAGGCTCTAAAGCTGCTCTGCTGACCTGATTCTCTGGCTCTAGCTCTGCTGGCCTGGTTCTCTGGCTCTAGAGAAGCTCTGCTGACCTGGTTCTTAGGCTCTAGAGCAGCTCTGATGACCTGGTTCTGTGGCTCTAAAGCAGCTCTGTTGACCTGGTTTGCTGGCTCTAAAGCAGCTCTGCTGACCTGGTTCTCTCCCTCTAAAGCAGCTCTGCTTACCTGGTTCGCTGGCTCTAAAACAGCTCTGCTGACGTGGTTCTCTACCTCTTAAACAGCTCTGTTGACCTGGTTTCTCTGGCTCTACAGCAGCTCTGCTGACCTGGTTCTCTGCCTCTACAGCAGCTCTGCTGACCCGGTTCTCTGCCTCTAGAGCAGCTCTTCTGACCTGGTTTCTCGGGGTCTACAGCAGCTCTGCTGACCTGGTTCTCTGGCTCTAGAGCAGCTCTGCTGACCTGGTTCTCTGGCTCTAATGCAGCTCTGTTGACCTGGTTTCTCTGGCTCTACAGCAGCTCTGCTGACCTGGTTCTCTGCCTCTAAAGCAGCTCTGCTGACCTGGTTCTTAGGCCCTAGAGCAGGTCTGCTGACCTGGTTCTTAGGCTCTAGAGCAGCTCTGTTGACCTGGTTCTCAGGCTCTAAAGCTGCTCTGCAGACCTGGTTCTCTGGCTCTAGCTCTGCTGACCTGGTTCTCTGGCTCTAGAGAAGCTCAGTTGACCTGGTTCTTAGGCTCTAGAGCAGCTCTGATGACCTGTTTCTAAAGCAGGTCTGCTGACCTGGTTCTCTCCCTCCAAAGCAGCTCTGATGACTGTTATATCCTGCTAATGTTAATACAATGCCATTCTACCACAAGTGGAATGTTAAGGTGATGATGCTGTCAGAATGTTGGGGATCTGTCAGAGAAGTCACAGTTGACTGGGCTGAGCTGCCTGCTGGCTGCTCCTGGTGGGGTCTTGTACTGGGCTCCCTCTGGACCTGAATTGATCCTCATCTGGTCCTGTTCTTATCTACTTGTGATCTTGTACCATCTTCTAATAAACCTACTTAAATCATCACAACAGAGTGGACCTGATTACTACAATTTTTTGGCGACGAATTGAATTGAAAGGACCTACTTTTGTCACCTCAAGCAACTTCAAACTCAAGCAACTTCAATTTCAAGCAACTTCAATTTCAAGCAACTTAAAAAATACATCATCCTCCAGCAACTCAATTCAAGTTATCTCAACTGGCATCCTGACCCCACCAGTGACCTCCCATCGGTCGCCCACTAGCAGTCTGCCAGTTGTTCCTGTTAGGAAAAGCGCCTGGGGAGATCTACTTCTGCAGCTGCCCATTCAGTCTTGGGCGTCTACTCTCCAGAGTTATTGCTTCACGTCTTTTGCTGTGCCTTCATGCGAGGGTAAGCCTACTAATGTCTGTGGAAATGCTGTGCCTTCAGTGAGGGTAAGCCTAACACTTCTTTAGCTTGCCAAAGTCTGTATCTACTGTCCTGCTTTACTGACAGTTCCTGTTCTTCTGAGAGGGTAAGCCTGCCAATGTATGCGTCTTGCCTGCTGTTCCTACAGTTCGTGAAAAGTACTATTTTTCTTACGCATGCAGCACCTCAAAAATCCCAAAAATTAGTTTGTGTGTCTCCACAGCATGTCAACATAAAGGAACGAGGATGCTGTTGTTGTCTCTACTGCATCTGTTTCTTATCCAGCACAAACCATCTTTTTCTATGTTCACAACGGTAATTATATACTGTGTTATTTTTAAGGCATGAAGTGAGGTGTTGCTATTTTGCCTCTACGATCTTTTGTGTCACCAG
Organism: Triturus cristatus; assembly: GCF_964204655.1. Lineage (NCBI taxonomy): Eukaryota > Metazoa > Chordata > Amphibia > Caudata > Salamandridae > Triturus > Triturus cristatus. The sequence goes on along the minus strand of NW_028188130.1, from coordinate 396,707 downwards.
CAGTTTTTAAAATGACACCTTTTGGGACTGTTTTCATCTTCACGCTATCTGTGCCATAGATACTTACAAATAACGGCCATTTCTCTACAAGCGCGAGACATACCTTTTGCATGAGGCCTCACCAGCGTTTTCTCCTCGTCGTTTCCTCCTGTGACGTGACGTGATGCTTGCTTCGAATCTACACTGCTGCCAGTATAATTCACTGCACGGTTATGCCAGGAGCCATCCGGCGCGGCGTCACTGTGCGTGCCGCCATTTTGTGGTTGGTGGCTAACATGGTTTACAGTGCAATATGCCTATGGATCCAACGCGAGTTTTGCCAACCACGTTTTTTTTTATATATATGAACTTTATTGTACATTTCACTAGAGATAAATGCTGGCTCACAGACAACCATCTCGTACTTTGTGTCAACATTGAAAGATGTCGAGTACATCCTCCGATTTATCAGTCCTCTTTTTCATGTCACCGGACATTTGACACCTGCTTATGTTTTGTAGTCCGGAGTCATCCCATCGAGGTCAGAGAACACTCGCATCAAGGTTGGGGACACTTATTTGTTTTTCTGCTATGTTGGAAAAGCTTTTAATTTTTCATTGTGTCTCGAGTGCAGTTTTGGTTTGTCCAACTTCAGTTTAATTCTAATATTACAGTGCCATCTAGTGGCCATCTATCTCTTGTGCAGCAGCATTTTCTAATTTTCAGTTTGAACACTCGTTGGTCTGTTTTGTTTTCAGCAGCGCAAATGGAGTCTATGACTGTGTGAACAGGTCTTCATGAAGTGTCACGAACTGTCCCACGATTGTCTGTTATTTCGGTGACAGGCACACCAGTGCTTCTTTTATGGTGCAGTTTGTTGGGATTCAAATGTTTACTTGTACATGTTTTTTGGTAACATTTCTCGCACACAGTAACATCTACGTTGGCAGCAAGGTTATCTCTGTATTCACCTGATTTACTTAAGCTAGGAGTATTTTCATGAGGTAACAAAGTTTGTTTATTTCTAATCTTATGCATACTGCTATGTCGCTGTTAATGCATTATTTTAGTACTCTTAGCCTGTTTACCTGTCTACAAGGTGTGTGTTTATGCAAAGATTAGTCTTTTCCCATTAGTCTAGTTGCGGGTTCCTACCCGTAAGTTTTCAAGTGTACCTGCCTTCAGGGTCACTCATGCAAAGGTTACAGTCCTTTCGCATTAATCAATTTGCGGGTTCCTACCCATACGGTTTTGTGAGACCGGCCTCACGGCGTAGGCCCTCCCGATCATCCAGCCAACCTGCAACCACCCCCAAGACACGGCATCTCCGTCTCCGGCCGCCCCAGCCACACAGACTCGAGGGCCGGCCAGAGCCCCCGCCAGACTCGACACCCTACCACGCATGTCCGACCAAGGGAGCGGGAACCCCCTGAGCCAGACCGAGAGGCGCCAGCCCAGTCACACCTCGGATCGCCTTCCCCCGGGAGGGCTCGATCGGCCACCAGGCCCCTGTGGCGCAGGCGCCTCGCCTGCCGAGCGTCTGGGGTCCCTCCCAGACCCACCTGAAAAGACCAAAGGAGCGAGCGGCAGGAAATCCCGCCGAACCCCCTCAGTCACCAAGACCCCTCTCTGCGAGGACTCCGGACTTCAAAGGGCATGGGGAGTATAATAAGGGGTGCCGGAGGGACGAATGGTAGAGAAGACCTGGAACCATCGGAGTCCTGCTGACGCTGTCGCGGCTCCCGAACACCGAACCACCTAGGCCTGCTGAGTGACTCGCGGCCTCCAACCGTTGAACCATCTAAGCCCTGCTGACGCGGTCGCGGCTCCCGAACTCCGAACCACCTGTGCCTGCTGAGTGACTCGCGGCCCCCGACCATTGCACCACCTGAGCCCTGCTGATGAGGTCGCGGCTCCCGAACTCTGAACTACCTGTGCCTGCTGAGTGACTCGCGGCTCTCCCCTCAAGGAAGATTGGCAAGAGATCGTCAAGAGAAACAACACCCTCCAGCTCGAGGATTGTGAGCTGTCCGCAGGGTACTTTGCAGAGACACCATATTCAAAGACTGTACCGCTACCCCCATTCCCCTACCACCGATTTATAGTCCGTTGTGGCACTGATGTACTACTTGCAACTTGGATCATAAAGATCCCTTGAACCCTTCGATAAAAGAACCTATTGTCTTACGAAGAAACACGTGTGGTGTTCCTCTGTTCGTAGTGTAAGCTCAGGGTGTGCGCGCCTGGTTCGGCCTACTTGGGAGATGTGGGTCAAAGGGGTGGGCAAGACGTGTATCGGGCCCCTCTCCGGCGAACGCCTTTCCAACATTTGGTGGCAGACGACGGGATCCGAGCCGACACCGAAAGAGAGCGTGCAGTGAACGACTGACGCACTACCAAACAGAGATGGAAGGAGAAACCTCCCTGGGTGCCGCAGGTACCGAAATGAGCTCGACGTTCCGAGAGGATCAATTGGACTATTATACGCATAGAGAATTAAAACAATTTTGCAAAGACCTTGGAATCGCTACCACCGGATTAAGCACAAAGGAAGACTTCCCGAAAGTATTGAAGACCTGGGTCGAGACAGGGGCGTCCCCGACCCAAACAGAAGGAGATTCCGCCCATGAACCACGAAGCATCCCGGTGAGAAACAGCGGGCCAGAGGGGAACCTGTCCCCCGAGGAACTAGCAGACCCAGAGAGAGGCCGCAACCACGAACTTGAACTGGCCAAGCTGAAAATCGAGGGAGAAATAAAACTGGCCGAGAAAAAGTTAGCCCTCGAGCAGTTACGGCTACAAGGGGAACTCGAGGAAAAGAGACGCCAAAGAGAGCAAGAAGAAAAGAAACTCCAGCTGGAACATGAACGCAGCCTAAAAGAGATCGAGTTAAGGGCTAAAAGTGAAGAGTCACGACCCTCCGGGAACCTACCATCCGCTCCCACCGTGGAAGCCAAAGTCCACATCCCCAAGGATGTGGTAAAGGAGTATTACAAAAACAACGATATCCAGCAGTGGTTTAAGGCCTACGAAGTCGCCATGACCTCTCACCGAGTCCCGCAGAAGGATTGGGGGGCTGGGCTATGGGGCCGGTTCTTAAGCGAAGGAAGAGATACCCTGCTGGATCTGCCCTCCATGGTCATGAACTCCTACAGCCACATGAAGGAAGCCCTCGTGGGCCGATATGGACTCACCCCCGAAATGTACCGGCAACGGTTCCGAGATTGCAAAAAGATACCGGGCACCACATGGGTAGAATACGTGAACTTTTACAGCCGGGCCTTGGACGGGTGGGTCAAGGGCAGCAAGGTCTCCACCTTCGAAGAGCTGTTTGATCTGATAGCCTGGGAACATTTAGCGGCCAATTGCTTTGTAGAACTGCGCCAACATCTCCTGGACAGTAAACTCACCGACCCTCGAAAGCTGGCCGCCGAGGCTGACCGTTGGGTGAACACCCGGGCCACCCGAGGCCCCGTGGGAGACTACGGTCGCCACAGTCAAGGACCCCCCCGCCAGAGGGGGGGAGGAAACCAAGGCCGACCGAGAGACTTCCAAGGGGGGCCCCCGCACAGCCCTCCCAACAGCCCACCGGCGGCAGGTCCAGCCCCGTCCCCAGCCAGCACCGGAGCCCGGGGGCGGCTAGGGCCCCAAACCAGGACCACCTGCTTCCGCTGCCAACAGCCCGGACACTACGCCAATGACCCCCAGTGTCCCCTGTATCAATGACCCGCAACGACCAACCCTCCGGCCCGGCAGATGGCCTCCGTGGCCCTGGGAGAAGAGATAGAGGACTCCGAAGAGTGGGAACCAGCTGCCATGGCCCTGGTCTCCCTTGGGGATCGAGAAATGGTCCCCAGAACACCCTTGCCCGCCAACACGAAGAAGTACCGACAGCAGGTGACCATCAACGGCCACCGAGTTGAGGGCCTCCGCGATACCGGGGCGAGTGTCACCGCGGTCCACCGCAACCTAATCTCTGAAGACCAGATCCTACCCGATGCCCTCTGTCCGGTCATATCCTCCGACAATTCCGAGAGCCTCTGCCAGATGGCTCTGGTGCCTTTCGAGTGGGGAGGAGTCCCCGGAGAATTGAAGGTAGCCGTCCGAACATCCCAGCCCGTAGACTGCCTCCTGGGCAACGACCTTGAGAGTTCCCCGTGGGGGCAAGTAGAACGAAGAGCCCATCTTGAGATGATGGGCCTACCCGAATGGGTCTGCGCCACCACGCGCTCCATGACCGCGCGATTGCCTCTCTCCGAGGGCGTCGAGGCTCTCCCACTGAACACTGTCCCGGAGAAACGGGACACCCTACCAGAGACGGACAGCCCTCCTCCGGAAGGAGAAGAAGACACTAACCTGGGCGAGGGGTCGGAACCTTCCGCCCCTGAGGCACTGACTGAGCTCGGAGAACTCCCTGAGATGGCCCAGTGGCGCTGTGAGGGAGGTCCCTCCCGTGAAGAGTTCTGCCAAGAACAGGCCACCTGCCCTTCCCTCGTGGGACTCCGACAGCAAGCCGAAGCCCAGACCGCCGGTGACCGGTCCGGAACCCACTGGGTATATTGGGACAATGGCCTCCTATACAGCGAACAAAAGTCTGCCGCGCTAGGCACAGCCCGAGTACTGGTAGTACCCCTGCGCTTCCGAAGCCTCCTCCTGGGCCTTGCCCACGATGTACCCTTGGCAGGACACTTAGGCCAAGACAAAACATATCAGCGGTTAGTTACCCACTTCTATTGGCCCAAGATGCGAGCAAATGTAGAGGTCCACTGTAAATCCTGCCTCACGTGCCAGGGCAGTGGGAAAAGTGGCGGAAAGCGCAAGGCTCCATTATAACCCTTTCCCGTTGTGAGTACCCCGTTTGAGCGGGTTGGCATCGACATCGTGGGACCCCTGGATCCGAAGACCGCCCAGGGCCACAGATTTATCCTCGTCCTGGTGGACCATGCCACCCGCTACCCCGAGGCCATTCCCCTCCGCACCGTGACGGCTCCAGTGGTGGGCCGGGCTGTCATGGGGATCTTCTCCCGTGTAGGATTCCCTCGCGAGGTTGTGAGTGATCGCGGCACTAACTTCATATCCCGCTACATGAAGTCCCTGTGGCAGCAGTGCGGAGTAACATATAAGTTCACGACCCCCTACCACCCCCAGGGCAACGGCCTGGTGGAACGCTTTAACAGAACCCTGAAGGGGATGATCCTGGGCCTCGAGGAGCCCCTGCGCCGAAGATGGGACGTCCTCCTCCCTTGCCTCCTGTTCGCGTACCGGGAAGTTCCCCAAAAGTCCCTGGGGTTCAGCCCATTCGAACTACTATACGGACACCCCGTCCGGGGGCCCCTGAGCCTGGTCAAAGAGGGCTGGGAGACAAGCCCCCGGGGGACCCCCCCTGATGTGTTCCGCTACATCCTGGCGCTCCGCAACCAGACCCGGAAGTTCAGAGAACTCGCAGAAGCTAACCTCGAGGCCAGTCAAGAAGAAATGAAGCGCTGGTATGACCAGAACGCAACTCTGGTCGAGTTCCAGCCGGGCCAGCAGGTTTGGGTCATGGCCCCGGTGAAACCCTGCACCCTACAAGACAAATGGACTGGCCCCTTCAAGGTGATCGAGCGGAAGAGTCAGGTCACGTACCTGATCGATGTGCAGTCCCCGCGGAACCCCCTCCGGGTTCTCCACGTGAACCGTCTCAAGCCCCACTTTGTGAGAATGGAGTTGAGTTTGCTCCTGGCCAACGACGATGGGGCGGAAGAAGACACTGAACCCCTGCCCGACCCCCTGTGCGCTAAAGAAATAGATGGCTCCGTGGAGGGAGTGAAACTGTCGACCACCCTCACCCCCCAACAGTCCGACGACTGTCGCCAGCTGCTCAGACAATTCGCAGACCTCTTCTCCCTAATCCCAAGGGTCACCGACTGGTGTGTCCACGACGTGGACACCGGCGACAGCCCACCTGTGAGACACCGAGCCTACCGGGTGCCTGACCGGGTCCGCACCTGCATCAAGACCGAAGTACAGAAGATGTTGACCCTGGGAGTGATCGAACCCTCCGATAGCCCCTGGGCCAGCCCGGTAGTCCTGGTCCCGAAAGCGGCCGCCCCTGGGGTCGCCCCCGAACTAAGATTCTCTGTGGACTACCGGGGGCTCAATGCGGTCACCCGAGCGGACGCCCATCCTATCCCCCGCGCTGACGAGCTCATCGACCGCCTTGGGGCCGCTCGTTTCCTCAGCACCTTCGACCTGACCTGCGGGTACTGGCAGATTGCGCTCACGGAGGGAGCAAAGGAACGCTCCGCCTTCTCCACACCCGATGGACACTACCGCTTCAGGGTCATGCCGTTCGGAATGAAAAATGCCCCGGCCACCTTCCAGCGGTTGGTAAACAAGGTCTTGGCCGGACTCGAGGAGTTCAGCGCAGCGTACCTTGACGACATAGCAGTATTCAGCTCTCAATGGCACGAGCATCTCCAGCACCTCCGGCAAGTACTGCTGGCCCTGCGCCAAGCCGGCCTAACCGTGAAGGCCAGCAAATGTCAGCTCGGGCAAGGCTCCGTGGTCTATCTGGGGCATCAGGTGGGCAGCGGGCAGGTCAACCCCCTCCAACCAAAGATCGACGCCATCAAGTCCTGAGAGCCCCCCACCACTCAGACGGAAGTCCGGGCCTTCCTGGGCCTCACAGGATACTACCGGAGGTTCATTAAAAACTATGGTAGCCTCGCAGGGCCCCTCACGGAGTTGACCTCCAAAAAGCTCCCGAAGAAGGTGCAGTGGTGGACCCCCCCGTGCCAGCAAGCGTTCGACGCCTTGAAAACTGCCATGTGCACCGCCCCAGTACTCAAGGCCCCCGACTACTCCCAAGAGTTTGTGGTCCAGACCGACGCATCCGAACACGGCATCGGGGCCGTCCTCTCGCAGTTCAACGACAAGGGCATAGATCAGCCTATAGCCTTCATCAGCCGAAGGCTACAGCCTCGAGAACAGCGTTGGAGTACCATAGAACGAGAGACCTTCGCCGTAGTCTGGGCCCTCAAGAAACTACGGCCCTACTTGTTCGGAACCCACTTCCGAGTGCAGACGGACCACCGGCCCTTGCGGTGGCTGATGCAGATGAGAGGAGAGAACCCCAAGCTATTACGATGGTCAATCTCCCTCCAAGGGATGGACTTCACTGTCGAGCATCGCCCCGGGACGGATCATGCCAACGCCGACGGCCTGTCCCGCTTCTTCCGCTTCAGCGAGGAGAACCCCCCAGTGGATGGGTAGTTCTCCACGCCTTTCAGCTGGGGGGGACGCGTGTGAGACCGGCCTCACGGCGTAGGCCCTCCCGATCATCCAGCCAACCTGCAACCACCCCCAAGACACGGCATCTCTGTCTCCGGCCGCCCCAGCCACACAGACCCGAGGGCTGGCCAGAGCCCCCGCCAGACTCGACACCCTACCACGCATGTCCGACCAAGGGAGCGGGAACCCCCCGAGCCAGACCGAGAGGCGCCAGCCCAGTCACACCTCGGATCGCCTTCCCCCGGGAAGGCTCGATCGGCCACCAGGCCCCTGTGGCGCAGGCGCCTCGCCTGCCGAGCGTCTGGGGTCCCTCCCAGACCCACCTGAAAAGACCAAAGGAGCGAGCGGCAGGAAATCCCGCCGAACCCCCTCAGTCACCAAGACCCCTCTCTGCGAGAACTCCGGACTTCAAAGGGCATGGGGAGTATAATAAGGGGTGCCGGAGGGACGAATGGTAGAGAAGACCTGGAACCATCGGAGTCCTGCTGACGCTGTCGCGGCTCCCGAACATCGAACCACCTAGGCCTGCTGAGTGACTCGCGGCCTCCAACCGTTGAACCATCTGAGCCCTGCTGACGCGGTCGCGGCTCCCGAACTCCGAACCACCTGTGCCTGCTGAGTGACTCGCGGCCCCCGACCATTGCACCACCTGAGCCCTGCTGAGGAGGTCGCGGCTCCCGAACTCTGAACTACCTGTGCCTGCTGAGTGACTCGCGGCTCTCCCCTCAAGGAAGATTGGCAAGAGATCGCCAAGAGAAACAACACCCTCCAGCTCGAGGATTGTGAGCTGTCCGCAGGGTACTTTGCAGAGACACTATATTCAAAGACTGTCCCGCTACCCCCATTCCCCTACCACCGATTTATAATCTCTTGTGGCACTGATGTACTACTTGCAACTTGGATCATAAAGATCCCTTGAACCCTTCGATAAAAGAACCTATCGTCTTACGAAGAAACACGTGTGGTGTCCCTCTGTTCGTAGTGTAAGCTCAGGGTGTGCGCGCCTGGTTCGGCCTACTTGGGAGAGGTGGGTCAAAGGGGTGGGCAAGACGTGTATCGGGCCCCTCTCCGGCGAACGCCTTTCCAACAGGTTTCTTATCTACCTGTCTACAAGGTGTGTTTTTATGCGAAGATTAGTCTTTTCGCATTAGTCTAGTTGCGGGTTCCTACCCGTAAGTTTTCTAGTGTACCTGTCTTCAGGGTCACTCATGCAAAGGTTTCAGTCCTATTGCATAAGTGCGGGTTCCCACCCAAACTCTGTCAGTTCTACCCTTTTATTGGGATCACATGCGAAGGTTACAGTCCTTTTGCATTACCAGGGGTTCTTATCCAAACATTCCTTTCATTGATTGGAATATGTCATGAGAACCTACTCATATGTGCTACATTACTTCAGTGCACTGTGTGGCTTTTCCACACAAAGTTTGTTTTTACACTTATATGTGTATGGGAAGCGTTCCCAGTTTGGTGCACAAGTCATCTCTTTCTTAAGAGATCAGTCGTGGGTTCTCACCCATGCAGTTTAGTTCACATACTTAGCTTAGGTTTATACCTCATTTCAATGCTTTTCATATTTTCATTGCTAAGTATGTTCTGTTGATATTATATTTTATTGCTGTTTTTGCACTGTTATTTTTGCATTACAATTTTGTCATTGCTTTAAGATAGTGGTGTTTATATGGGGAATTACCCTTATATTTTTTTCTCATTTTTCTTGTTTCTTTCTTCTTTACTGTTTCCTTCTGAGTTCTTCTTCTCGTGTTTCTTGTGGATTCTGGACTTTCTTTTGTTTTTCTGTCGTGTTATCTTCCACTGCGTTTGTCGCTATCTGTTGCCCTGTGTTCTTTTCGTTTTCCATTTTCAGCCTCCATTTCATTCCTGTTCTGGCCAGTGGGTATGTTTTGGGGCAGTCTGTTGCTTTTTCTTTTATCCTTTTCTCCTACGTTGTTGTTTTTTTTCTTCTTCGCTGTTGTGTAAGAAGGGAGGATGGTTTCTATGTTTGATTCTTCTGTTTGATTCTTCTCTGTTTCTTAATTTCTCTCTGTTGCTTTTCTCTATGGTTGTTCTCACACTGCTTTTCTCATGATCGTTGTTCTCCTTGTTTTTGTATTATCACTTTGCTTTCACTTTCTCAGGTTTTTCTTTTCAGTTTCTAGTTTTTTTGTTTTCCGTAGGAGAAAGGGGGATATGTTATATCCTGCTAATGTTAATACAATGCCATTCTACCACAAGTGGAATGTTAAGGTGATGATGCTGTCAGAATGTTGGGGATCTGTCAGAGAAGTCACAGTTGACTGGGCTGAGCTGCCTGCTGGCTGCTCCTGGTGGGGTCTTGTACTGGGCTCCCTCTGGACCTGAATTGATCCTCATCTGGTCCTGTTCTTATCTACTTGTGATCTTGTACCATCTTCTAATAAACCTACTTAAATCATCACAACAGAGTGGACCTGATTACTACAATGACCTGGTTCTATGGCTCTACAGCAGCTCTGCTGACCTGGTTCCCTGGCACTAAAGCAGCTCTGCTGACCTGGTTCTCTCCCTCTTAAGCAGCTCTGCTGACCTCGTTTCTCTGGCTCTACAGCAGCTCTGCTGACCCGGTTCTCGGCCTCTACAGCAGTTCTGCTGACCCGGTTCTCTGCCTCTAGAGCAGCTCTGCTGACCTGGTTTCTCTGGCTCTACAGCAGCTCTGCTGACCTGGTTTTCTGGCTCTAGAGCAGCTCTGCTGACCTGGTTCTCTGGCTCTAATGCAGCTCTGTTGACCTGGTTTCTCTGGCTCTACAGCAGCTCTGCTGAACTCGTTCTCTGCCTCTAGAGCAGCTCTGCTGACCTGGTTCTTAGGCTCTAGAGCAGCTCTGCTGACCCGGTTCTCTGGCTCTAAAGCAGCTCTGCTGACCTGCTTCTTTGGCTCTAAAGCACCTCTGCTGACCTGGTTCTCTGGCTCTAAAGCGGCTCTGGGTTCTCTGGCTCTAAAGCAGCTCTGCTGACCTGGTTCTCTGGGTCTTAAGTGGCTCTGCTGACATGGTTCTCTGGCTCTAAAGCAGCTCTGCTGACCTGGTTCTAAAGCGACTCTGCTGACATGGTTCTCTCCCTCTAAAGCAGCTCTGCTGACCTGGTTCACTGGCTCTAAAGCAGCTCTGTTGTCCTGGTTCTCTGGCTCTAGAACAGCTCTGCTGACCTGGTTCTAAGGCTCTAGAGCAGCTCTGCTGCCCTGGTTCACAGGCTCTGCTGACCTGGTTTTTCTGGCTCTACAGCAGCTCTGTGACCTAGTTCTCTGGCTCTACAACGGCTCTGCTGACCTGGTTCTCTGGCTCTAAAGAAGTTCTGCTGACCTGGTTCTATGGCTTTAAAGCAGCTCTGCTGACCTGGTTCTCTGGCTCTAAAGCAGCTTTGCTGATCTGGTTCTCTCCTTCTAAAGCAGCTCTGCTGACCTGGTTTATCTTTCTCTACAGCATCTCTGCTGACCTAATTTATCTGGCTCTACAGCAGCTCTGCTGACCTGGTTCTCTGCCACTAGAACAGCTCTACTGACCTTGTTCTTAGGCTCTACTGCAGCTCTGCTGATCTGGTTCTCTGGCTCTAAAGCAGCTCTGCTGACCTGGTTCTCTGGCTCTAAAGCAGCTCTGTTGACCTGGTTATCTCCCTCTAAAGCAGCTCTGCTGACCTGCTTTCTCTGGCTCTACAGCTGCTCTACTGACCTGGTTCTCTTGATCTAGAGCAGCACTGCTGACCTGGTTCTCTGGCTCTAAAGCAGCTCTGCTGACCTGGTTTCTCTGGCTCTACAGCAGCTCTGCTGACCTGGATCTGTGGATCTAAAGCAGCTCTGATGACCTGGTTCTATGGCTCTAAAGCAGCTCTGCTGACCTGGTTCTCTGGCTTTGAAGCAGCTCTGCTGACCTGGTTCTCAGGCTCTAAAGCAGCTCTTCTGACCAGTTTCTCTGGCTTTGAAGCAGCTCTGCTGACCTGGTTCTCTGGCTCTGGAGCAGCTCTGCTGACCTGGTTCTTAGGCTCTAGAGCAGCTCTGTTGACCTAGTTCTCTGGCTCTCCAACGACTCTGCTGACCTGGTTCACTGGCTCTAAAGCAGCTCTGCTGACCTGGTTCTATGGCTCTAAAGCAGCTCTGCTGACCTAGTTCTCTGCCTCTAAAGCAGCTCTGCTGACCTGGTTTCTCTGGGTCTACAGCAGCTCTGCTGACCTTGTTCTCTGCCTCTATAGCAGCTCTGATGACCTGGTTCTGTGGCTCAAATGCAACCCGGCTGACCTGGTTCTCTGCCTCTACAGAAGCTCTGCTGACCTGGTTCTCTGGCTCTAGAGCAGCTCTGCTGACCTTCTTCTCTGGCTCTAAAGCGGCTCCGGATTCTCTGGCTCTAAAGCAGCTCTGCTGAACTGGTTCTCTGGGTCTTAAGTGGCTCTGCTGACATGGTTCTCTGGCTCTAAAGCAGCTCTGCTGACCTGGTTCTAAAGCGACTCTGCTGACATGGTTCTCTCCCTCTAAAGCAGCTCTGCTGACCTGGTTCCCTGGCTCTAAAGCAGCTCTGTTGTCCTGGTTCTCTGGCTCTAGAACAGCTCTGCTGACCTGGTTCTAAGGCTCTAAAGCGGCTCTGGGTTCTCTGGCTCTAAAGCAGCTCTGCTGACCTGGTTCTCTGGCTCTAACGTGGCTCTGCTGACCTGGTTCTCTGGCTCGAAAGCAGCTTTGCTGACCTGGTTCTTAGGCTCTAGAGCAGCTCTGCTGACCTGGTTCTCTGGCTCTAAGGCAGCTCTGCTGACCTGGATCTCTGGCTCTAAAGCAGCTCTGCTGACCTGGTTCTCTGGCTCTAAAGCGGCTCCGGGTTCTCTGGCTCTAAAGCAACTCTGCTGACCTGCTTCTCTGGCTCTAAAGTGGCTCTGCTGACCTGGTTCTGTGTCTCGAAAGCAGCTCTGTTGACCTGATTCTAAAGCGGCTCTGCTGACCTGGTTGTAAAGCGACTCTGCTGACATGGTTCTCTCCCTCTAAAGCAGCTCTGCTGACCTGGTTCCCTGGCTCTAAAGCAGCTCTGTTGTCCTGGTTCTCTGGCTCTAGAACAGCTCTGCTGACCTGGTTCTAAGGCTCTAAAGCGGCTCTGGGTTCTCTGGCTCTAAAGCAGCTCTGCTGACCTGGTTCTCTGGCTCTAACGTGGCTCTGCTGACCTGGTTCTCTGGCTCGAAAGCAGCTTTGCTGACCTGGTTCTTAGGCTCTAGAGCAGCTCTGCTGACCTGGTTCTCTGGCTCTAAGGCAGCTCTGCTGACCTGGATCTCTGGCTCTAAAGCAGCTCTGCTGACCTGGTTCTCTGGCTCTAATGCAGCTCTGTTGACCTGGTTTCTCTGGCTCTACAGCAGCTCTGCTGACCTCGTTCTTTGCCTCTAGAGCAGCTCTGCTGACCTGGTTCTTAGGCTCTAGAGCAGCTCTGCTGACCCGGTTCTCTGGCTCTAAAGCAGCTCTGCTGACCTGCTTCTCTGGCTCTAAAGCAGCTCTGCTGACCTGCTTCTCTGGCTCTAAAGCGGCTCCGGGTTCTCTGGCTCTAAAGCAGCTCAGCTGACCTGGTTCTCTGGGTCTTAAGTGGCTCTGCTGACATGGTTCTCTGGCTCTAAAGCAGCTCTGCTGACCTGGTTCTAAAGCGACTCTTCTGACATGGTTCTCTCCCTCTAAAGCAGCTCTGCTGACCTGGTTCCCTGGCTCTAAAGCAGCTCTGTTGTCCTGGTTCTCTGGCTCTAGAACAGCTCTGCTGACCTGGTTCTAAGGCTCTAGAGTAGCTCTGCTGCCCTGGTTCTCTGGCTCAAAAGCAGCTCTGCTGACCTGGTTCAATGGCTCTAAAGCAGCTCAGATGACCTTGTTCTCTGGCTCTACAGAAGCTCCACTGAACTGGTTCTCTGCCTCTAGAGCAGGTCTGCTGACCTGGTTCTTAGGCTCTAGAGCATCTCTGCTGACCTGGTTCTCACGCTCTAAAGCTGCTCTGCTGACGTGATTCTCTGGCTCTAGCTCTGCTGGCCTGGTTCTCTGGCTCTAGAGAAGCTCTGCTGACCTGGTTTCTCTGGCTCTACAGCAGCTCTGCTGACCTGGTTCTCTGGCTCTAGAGCAGCTCTGCTGACCTGGTTCTCTCGCTCTAATGCAGCTCTGTTGACCTGGTTTCTCAGGATCTACAGCAGCTCTGCTGACCTGGTTCTCTGCCTCTAAAGCAACTCTGCTGACCTGGTTCTTAGGCTCTAGAGCAGCTCTGCTGACCTGGTTCTCTGGCTCTAAAGCAGTTCTGCTGACCTGGTTCTCTGGCTCTAAAGCAGCTCTGCTGACCTCGTTCTCTGGCTCAAAAGCGGCTCCGGGTTCTCTGGCTCTAAAGCAGCTCTGCTGACCTGGTTCTCTGGCTCTAAAGTGTTTCTGCTGACCTGGTTCTCTGGCTCTAAAGCAGCTTTGCTGACCTGGTTCTTAGGCTCTAGAGCAGCTCTGCTGACCTGGTTTCTCTGGCTCTAAAGCAGTTCTGCTGACCTGGTTCTCTGGCTCTAAAGCAGCTCTGCTGACCTCGTTCTCTGGCTCAAAAGCGGCTCCGGGTTCTCTGGCTCTAAAGCAGCTCTGCTGACCTGGTTCTCTGGCTCTAAAGTGTTTCTGCTGACCTGGTTCTCTGGCTCTAAAGCAGCTTTGCTGACCTGGTTCTTAGGCTCTAGAACAGCTCTGCTGACCTGGATCTGTGGATCTAAAGCAGCTCTGCTGACCTGGTTCTCAGGCTCTAAAGCAGCTCTTCTGACCAGTTTCTCTGGCTTTGAAGCAGCTCTGCTGACCTGGTTCTCTGGCTCTGGAGCAGCTCTGCTGACCTGGTTCTTAGGCTCTAGAGCAGCTCTGTTGACCTAGTTCTCTGGCTCTCCAACGACTCTGCTGACCTGGTTCACTGGCTCTAAAGCAGCTCTGCTGACCTGGTTCTATGGCTCTAAAGCAGCTCTGCTGACCTAGTTCTCTGCCTCTAAAGCAGCTCTGCTGACCTGGTTTCTCTGGGTCTACAGCAGCTCTGCTGACCTTGTTCTCTGCCTCTATAGCAGCTCTTATGACCTGGTTCTGTGGCTCAAACACAACCCGGCTGACCTGGTTTTCTGCCTCTACAGAAGCTCTGCTGACCTGGTTCTCTGGCTCTAGAGCAGCTCTGCTGACCTGCTTCTCTGGCTCTAAAGCGGCTCCGGATTCTCTGGCTCTAAAGCAGCTCTGCTGACCTGGTTCTCTGGGTCTTAAGTGGCTCTGCTGACATGGTTCTCTGGCTCTAAAGCAGCTCAGCTGACCTGGTTCTAGAGCGACTCTGCTGACATGGTTCTCTACCTCTAAAGCAGCTCTGCTGACCTGGTTCCCTGGCTCTAAAGCAGCTCTGTTGTCCTGGTTCTCTGGCTCTAGAACAGCTCTGCTGACCTGGTTCTAAGGCTCTAGAGGAGCTCTGCTGCCCTGGTTCTCTGGCTCAAAAGCAGCTCTGCTGACCTGGTTCAATGGCTCTAAAGCAGCAATGATGACCTTGTTCTCTGGCTCTACAGAAGCTCCACTGAACTGGTTCTCTGCCTCTACAGCAGGTCTGCTGACCTGGTTCTTAGGCTCTAGAGCATCTCTGCTGACCTGGTTCTCAGGCTCTAAAGCTGCTCTGCTGACCTGATTCTCTGGCTCTAGCTCTGCTGGCCTGGTTCTCTGGCTCTAGAGAAGCTCTGCTGACCTGGTTCTTAGGCTCTAGAGCAGCTCTGATGACCTGGTCCTCTGGCTCTAGAGCAGCTCTGCTGACCTGGTTCTGTGGCTCTAAACAGCTCTGTTGACCTGGTTTGCTGGCTCTAAAGCAGCTCTGCTGACCTGGTTCTCTCCCTCTAAAGCAGCTCTGCTTACCTGGTTCGCTGGCTCTAAAACAGCTCTGCTGACGTCGTTCTCTACCTCTTAAACAGCTCTGTTGACCTGGTTTCTCGCGCTCTACAGCAGCTCTGCTGACTTGGTTCTCTGCCTCTACAGCAGCTCTGCTGACCCGGTTCCCTGCCTCTAGAGCAGCTCTGCTGACCTGGTTTCTCGGGGTCTACAGCAGCTCTGCTGACCTGATTCTCTGGCTCTAGAGCAGCTCTGCTGACCTGGTTCTCTGGCTCTAATGCAGCTCTGTTGACCTGGTTTCTCTGGCTCTACAGCAGCTCTGCTGACCTGGTTCTCTGCCTCTAAAGCAGCTCTGCTGACCTGGTTCTTAGGCTCTAGAGCAGCTCTGTTGACCTGGTTCTCAGGCTCTAAAGCTGCTCTGCAGACCTGGTTCTCTGGCTCTAGCTCTGCTGACCTGGTTCTCTGGCTCTAGAGAAGCTCACTTGACCTGGTTCTTAGGCTCTAGAGCAGCTCTGATGACTTGGTTCTAAAGCAGGTCTGCTGACCTGGTTCTCTCCCTCTAAAGCAGCTCTGATGACCTGGTTCTATGACTCTACAGCAGCTCTGCTGACCTGGTTCCCTGGCACTAAAGCAGCTCTGCTGACCTGGTTCTCTCCCTCTAAAGCAGCTCTGCTGACCTGGTTCGCTGGCTCTAAAGCAGCTCTGCTGACGTGGTTCTCTGCCTCTAGAGCAGCTCTGCTGACCTGGTTTCTCTGGCTCAACAGCAGCTCTGCTGACCTGGTTTTCTGGCTCTAGAGCAGCTCTGCTGACCTGGTTCTCTGGCTCTAATGCAGCTCTGTTGACCTGGTTTCTCTGGCTCTACAGCAGCTCTGCTGAACTCGTTCTCTGCCTCTAGAGCAGCTCTGCTGACCTGGTTCTTAGGCTCTAGAGCAGCTCTGCTGACCCGGTTCTCTGGCTCTAAAGCAGCTCTGCTGACCTGCTTCTTAAGGCTCTAAAGCACCTCTGCTGACCTGGTTCTCTGGCTCTAAAGCGGCTCTGGGTTCTCTGGCTCTAAAGCAGCTCTGCTGACCTGGTTCTAAAGCGACTCTGCTGACATAGTTCTCTCCCTCTAAAGCAGCTCTGCTGACCTGGTTCACTGGCTCTAAAGCAGCTCTGTTGTCCTGGTTCTCTGGCTCTAGAACAGCTCTGCTGACCTGGTTCTAAGGCTCTAGAGCAGCTCTGCTGCCCTGGTTCACAGGCTCTGCTGACCTGGTTTTTCTGGCTCTACAGCAGCTCCGTGACCTAGTTCTCTGGCTCTACAACGGCTCTGCTGACCTGGTTCTCTGGCTCTAAAGAAGTTCTGCTGACCTGGTTCTATGGCTTTAAAGCAGCTCTGCTGACCTGGTTCTCTGGCTCTAAAGCAGCTTTGCTGATCTGGTTCTCTCCTTCTAAAGCAGCTCTGCTGACCTGGTTTATCTTTCTCTACAGCATCTCTGCTGACCTAATTTATCTGGCTCTACAGCAGCTCTGCTGACCTGGTTCTCTGCCACTAGAACAGCTCTACTGACCTTGTTCTTAGGCTCTACTGCAGCTCTGCTGATCTGGTTCTCTGGCTCTAAAGCAGCTCTGCTGACCTGGTTCTCTGGCTCTAAAGCAGCTCTGTTGACCTGGTTATCTCCCTCTAAAGCAGCTCTGCTGACCTGCTTTCTCTGGCTCTACAGCTGCTCTACTGACCTGGTTCTCTTGATCTAGAGCAGCACTGCTGACCTGGTACTCTGGCTCTAAAGCAGCTCTGCTGAACTGGTTTCTCTGGCTCTACAGCAGCTCTGCTGACCTGGATCTGTGGATCTAAAGCAGCTTTGATGACCTGGTTCTCTGGCTTTGAAGCAGCTCTGCTGACCTGGTTCTCAGGCTCTAAAGCAGCTCTTCTGACTAGTTTCTCTGGCTTTGAAGCAGCTCTGCAGACCTGGTTCTCTGGCTCTGGAGCAGCTCTGCTGACCTGGTTCTTAGGCTCTAGAGCAGCTCTGTTGACCTAGTTCTCTGGCTCTCCAACGACTCTGCTGACCTGGTTCACTGGCTCTAAAGGAGCTCTGCTGACCTGGTTCTATGGCTCTAAAGCAGCTCTGCTGACCTAGTTCTCTGCCTCTAAAGCAGCTCTGCTGACCTGGTTTCTCTGGGTCTACAGCAGCTCTGCTGACCTTGTGCTCTGCCTCTATAGCAGCTCTGATGACCTGGTTCTGTGGCTCAAACGCAACCCGGCTGACCTGGTTCTCGGCCTCTACAGAAGCTCTGCTGACCTGGTTCTCTGGCTCTAGAGCAGCTCTGCTGACCTTCTTCTCTGGCTCTAAAGCGGCTCCGGATTCTCTGGCTCTAAAGCAGCTCTGCTGAACTGGTTCTCTGGGTCTTAAGTGGCTCTGCTGACATGGTTCTCTGGCTCTAAAGCAGCTCTGCTGACCTGGTTCTAAAGCGACTCTGCTGACATGGTTCTCTCCCTCTAAAGCAGCTCTGCTGACCTGGTTCCCTGGCTCTAAAGCAGCTCTGTTGTCCTGGTTCTCTGGCTCTAGAACAGCTCTGCTGACCTGGTTCTCTGGCTCTAAAGCGGCTCCGGGTTCTCTGGCTCTAAAGCAACTCTGCTGACCTGCTTCTCTGGCTCTAAAGTGGCTCTTCTGACCTGGTTCTGTGTCTCGAAAGCAGCTCTGCTGACCTGATTCTAAAGCGGCTCTGCTGACCTGGTTGTCTCCCTCTAAAGCAGCTCTGCTGACCTGGTTCCCTGGCTCTAGAGCAGCTCTGCTAACCTGGTTCTCTGGCTCTAATGCAGCTCTGTTGATCTGGTTTCTCTGGCTCTACAGCAGCTCTGCTGACCTCGTTCTTTGCCTCTAGAGCAGCACTGCTGACCTGGTACTCTGGCTCTAAAGCAGCTCTGCTGAACTGGTTTCTCTGGCTCTACAGCAGCTCTGCTGACCTGGATCTGTGGATCTAAAGCAGCTTTGATGACCTGGTTCTCTGGCTTTGAAGCAGCTCTGCTGACCTGGTTCTCAGGCTCTAAAGCAGCTCTTCTGACTAGTTTCTCTGGCTTTGAAGCAGCTCTGCAGACCTGGTTCTCTGGCTCTGGAGCAGCTCTGCTGACCTGGTTCTTAGGCTCTAGAGCAGCTCTGTTGACCTAGTTCTCTGGCTCTCCAACGACTCTGCTGACCTGGTTCACTGGCTCTAAAGGAGCTCTACTGACCTGGTTCTATGGCTCTAAAGCAGCTCTGCTGACCTAGTTCTCTGCCTCTAAAGCAGCTCTGCTGACCTGGTTTCTCTGGGTCTACAGCAGCTCTGCTGACCTTGTGCTCTGCCTCTATAGCAGCTCTGATGACCTGGTTCTGTGGCTCAAACGCAACCCGGCTGACCTGGTTCTCGGCCTCTACAGAAGCTCTGCTGACCTGGTTCTCTGGCTCTAGAGCAGCTCTGCTGACCTTCTTCTCTGGCTCTAAAGCGGCTCCGGATTCTCTGGCTCTAAAGCAGCTCTGCTGAACTGGTTCTCTGGGTCTTAAGTGGCTCTGCTGACATGGTTCTCTGGCTCTAAAGCAGCTCTGCTGACCTGGTTCTAAAGCGACTCTGCTGACATGGTTCTCTCCCTCTAAAGCAGCTCTGCTGACCTGGTTCCCTGGCTCTAAAGCAGCTCTGTTGTCCTGGTTCTCTTGCTCTAGAACAGCTCTGCTGACCTGGTTCTCTGGCTCTAAAGCGGCTCCGGGTTCTCTGGCTCTAAAGCAACTCTGCTGACCTGCTTCTCTGGCTCTAAAGTGGCTCTGCTGACCTGGTTCTGTGTCTCGAAAGCAGCTCTGCTGACCTGATTCTAAAGCGGCTCTGCTGACCTGGTTGTCTCCCTCTAAAGCAGCTCTGCTGACCTGGTTCCCTGGCTCTAGAGCAGCTCTGCTAACCTGGTTCTCTGGCTCTAATGCAGCTCTGTTGATCTGGTTTCTCCGGCTCTACAGCAGCTCTGCTGACCTCGTTCTTTGCCTCTAGAGCAGCTCTGCTGACCTGGTTCTTAGGCTCTAGAGCAGCTCTGCTGACCCGGTTCTCTGGCTCTAAAGCAGCTCTGCTGACCTGCTTCTCTGGCTCTAAAGCAGCTCTGCTGACCTGCTTCTCTGGCTCTAAAGCAGCTCCGGGTTCTCTGGCTCTAAAGCAGCTCAGCTGACCTGGTTCTCTGGGTCTTAAGTGGCTCTGCTGACATGGTTCTCTGGCTCTAAAGCAGCTCTGCTGACCTGGTTCTAAAGTGACTCTGCTGACATGGTTCTCTCCCTCTAAAGCAGCTCTGCTGACCTGGTTCCCTGGCTCTAAAGCAGCTCTGTTGTCCTGGTTCTCTGGCTCTAGAACAGCTCTGCTGACCTGGTTCTAAGGCTCTAGAGCAGCTCTGCTGCCCTGGTTCTCTGGCTCAAAAGCAGCTCTGCTGACCTGGTTCAATGGCTCTAAAGCAACTCAGATGACCTTGTTCTCTGGCTCTACAGAAGCTCCACTGAACTGGTTCTCTGCCTCTAGAGCAGGTCTGCTGACCTGGTTCTTAGGCTCTAGAGCATTTCTGCTGACCTGGTTCTCACGCTCTAAAGCTGCTCTGCTGACGTGATTCTCTGGCTCTAGCTCTGCTGGCCTGGTTCTCTGGCTCTAGAGAAGCTCTGCTGACCTGGTTTCTCTGGCTCTACAGCAGCTCTGCTGACCTGGTTCTCTGGCTCTAGAGCAGCTCTGCTGACCTGGTTCTCTCGCTCTAATGCAGCTCTGTTGACCTGGTTTCTCAGGATCTACAGCAGCTCTGCTGACCTGGTTCTCTGCCTCTAAAGCAACTCTGCTGACCTGGTTCTTAGGCTCTAGAGCAGCTCTGCTGACCTGGTTCTCTGGCTCTAAAGCAGTTCTGCTGACCTGGTTCTCTGGCTCTAAAGCAGCTTTGCTGACCTGGTTCTTAGGCTCTAGAGCAGCTCTGCTGACCTGGTTTCTCTGGCTCTATAGCAGCTCTGCTGACCTGGTTTTCTGGCTCTAGAGCAGCTCTGCTGACCTGGTTCTCTGGCTCTAATGCTGCTCTGTTTACCTGGTTTCTCTGGCTCTACAGCAGCTCTGCTGACCTGGTTCTCTGGCTCTAAAGCAGCTCTGTTGACCTGGTTGTCTCCCTCTAAAGCAGCTCTGCTGACCTGCTTTCTCTGGCTCTACAGCAGCTCTACTGACCTGGTTCTCTTGATCTAGAGCAGCACTACTGACCTGGTTCTCTGGCTTTAAAGCAGCTCTGCTGACCTGGTTTCTCTGGCTCTACAGCAGCTCTGCTGACCTGGATCTGTGGATCTAAAGCAGCTCTGATGACCTGGTTCTATGGCTCTAAAGCAGCTCTGCTGACCTGGTTCTCTGGCTTTGAAGCAGCTCTGCTGACCTGGTTCTCAGGCTCTAAAGCAGCTCTTCTGACCAGTTTCTCTGGCTTTGAAGCAGCTCTGCTGACCTGGTTCTCTGGCTCTGGAGCAGCTCTGCTGACCTGGTTCTTAGGCTCTAGAGCAGCTCTGTTGACCTAGTTCTCTGGCTCTCCAACGACTCTGCTGACCTGGTTCACTGGCTCTAAAGCAGCTCTGCTGACCTGGTTCTATGGCTCTAAAGCAGCTCTGCTGACCTAGTTCTCTGCCTCTAAAGCAGCTCTGCTGACCTGGTTTCTCTGGGTCTGCAGCAGCTCTGCTGACCTTGTTCTCTGCCTCTATAGCAGCTCTGATGACCTGGTTCTGTGGCTCAAACGCAACCCGGCTGACCTGGTTCTCTGCCTCTACAGAAGCTCTGCTGACCTGGTTCTCTGGCTCTAGAGCAGCTCTGCTGACCTGCTTCTCTGGCTCTAAAGCGGCTCCGGATTCTCTGGCTCTAAAGCAGCTCTGCTGACCTGGTTCTCTGGGTCTTAAGTGGCTCTGCTGACATGGTTCTCTGGCTCTAAAGCAGCTCTGCTGACCTGGGTCTAAAGCGACTCTGCTGACATGGTTCTCTCCCTCTAAAGCAACTCTGCTGACCTGGTTCCCTGGCTCTAAAGCAGCTCTGTTGTCCTGGTTCTCTGGCTCTAGAACAGCTCTGCTGACCTGGTTCTAAGGGTCTAGAGGAGCTCTGCTGCCCTGGTTCTCTGGCTCAAAAGCAGCTCTGCTGACCTGGTTCAATGGCTCTAAAGCAGCTCTGATGACCTTGTTCTCTGGCTCTACAGAAGCTCCACTGAACTGGTTCTCTGCCTCTACAGCAGGTCTGCTGACCTGGTTCTTAGGCTCTAGAGCATCTCTGCTGACCTGGTTCTCAGGCTCTAAAGCTGCTCTGCTGACCTGATTCTCTGGCTCTAGCTCTGCTGGCCTGGTTCTCTGGCTCTAGAGAAGCTCTGCTGACCTGGTTCTTAGGCTCTAGAGCAGCTCTGATGACCTGGTCCTCTGGCTCTAGAGCAGCTCTGCTGACCTGGTTCTCTGGCTCTAAAGCAGCTCTGTTGACCTGGTTTGCTGGCTCTAAAGCAGCTCTGCTGACCTGGTTCTCTCCCTCTAAAGCAGCTCTGCTTACCTGGTTCGCTGGCTCTAAAACAGCTCTGCTGACGTGGTTCTCTACCTCTTAAACAGCTCTGTTGACCTGGTTTCTCTGGCTCTACAGCAGCTCTGCTGACCTGGTTCTCTGCCTCTACAGCAGCTCTGCTGACCCGGTTCTCTGCCTCTAGAGCAGCTCTGCTGACCTGGTTTCTCGGGGTCTACAGCAGCTCTGCTGACCTGGTTCTCTGGCTCTAGAGCAGCTCTGCTGACCTGGTTCTCTGGCTCTAATGCAGCTCTGTTGACCTGGTTTCTCTGGCTCTACAGCAGCTCTGCTGACCTGGTTCTCTGCCTCTAAAGCAGCTCTGCTGACCTGGTTCTTAGGCTCTTGAGCAGGTCTGCTGACCTGGTTCTTAGGCTCTAGAGCAGCTCTGTTGACCTGGTTCTCAGGCTCTAAAGCTGCTCTGCAGACCTGGTTCTCTGGCTCTAGCTCTGCTGACCTGGTTCTCTGGCTCTAGAGAAGCTCAGTTGACCTGGTTCTTAGGCTCTAGAGCAGCTCTGATGACCTGGTTCTAAAGCAGGTCTGCTGACCTGGTTCTCTCCCTCTAAAGCAGCTCTGATGACCTGGTTCTCTGGCTCTAGAGCAGCTCTGCTGACCTGGTTCTCTGGATCTAGAGCAGCTCTGTTGACTTGGTTCTTAGGCTCTAGAGCAGCTCTGCTGACCTGGTTCTCTGGCTCTACAGCAGCTCTGCTGACCTTCTTCTCTGGCTCTAAAGCGGCTCCGGATTCTCTGGCTCTAAAGCAGCTCTGCTGAACTGGTTCTCTGGGTCTTAAGTGGCTCTGCTAACATGGTTCTCTGGCTCTAAAGCAGCTCTGCTGACCTGGTTCTAAAGCGACTCTGCTGACATGGTTCTCTCCCTCTAAAGCAGCTCTGCTGACCTGGTTCCCTGGCTCTAAAGCAGCTCTGCTGACCTAGTTCTCTGCCTCTAAAGCAGCTCTGCTGACCTGGTTTCTCTGGGTCTACAGCAGCTCTGCTGACCTTGTTCTCTGCCTCTATAGCAGCTCTGATGACCTGGTTCTGTGGCTCAAACGCAACCCGGCTGACCTGGTTCTCGGCCTCTACAGAAGCTCTGCTGACCTGGTTCTCTGGCTCTAGAGCAGCTCTGCTGACCTTCTTCTCTGGCTCTAAAGCGGCTCCGGATTCTCTGGCTCTAAAGCAGCTCTGCTGAACTGGTTCTCTGGGTCTTAAGTGGCTCTGCTGACATGGTTCTCTGGCTCTAAAGCAGCTCTGCTGACCTGGTTCTAAAGCCACTCTGCTGACATGGTTCTCTCCCTCTAAAGCAGCTCTGCTGACCTGGTTCCCTGGCTCTAAAGCAGCTCTGTTGTCCTGGTTCTCTGGCTCTAGAACAGCTCTGCTGACCTGGTTCTAAGGCTCTAAAGCGGCTCTGGGTTCTCCGGCTCTAAAGCAGCTCTGCTGACCTGGTTCTCTGGCTCTAACGTGGCTCTGCTGACCTGATTCTCTGGCTCGAAAGCAGCTTTGCTTACCTGGTTCTTAGGCTCTTGAGCAGCTCTGCTGACCTGGTTCTCTGGCTCTAAGGCAGCTCTGCTGACCTGGATCTCTGGCTCTAAAGCAGCTCTGCTGACCTGGTTCTCTGGCTCTAAAGCGGCTCCGGGTTCTCTGGCTCTAAAGCACCTCTGCTGACCTGCTTCTCTGGCTCTAAAGTGGCTCTGCTGACCTGGTTCTGTGTCTCGAAAGCAGCTCTGCTGACCTGATTCTAAAGCGGCTCTGCTGACCTGGTTGTCTCCCTCTAAAGCAGCTCTGCTGACCTGGTTCCCTGGCTCTAGAGCAGCTCTGCTAACCTGGTTCTCTGGCTCTAATGCAGCTCTGTTGACCTGGTTTCTCTGGCTCTACAGCAGCTCTGCTGACCTCGTTCTTTGCCTCTAGAGCAGCTCTGCTGACCTGGTTCTTAGGCTCTAGAGCAGCTCTGCTGACCCGGTTCTCTGGCTCTAAAGCAGCTCTGCTGACCTGCTTCTCTGGCTCTAAAGCAGCTCTGCTGACCTGCTTCTCTGGCTCTAAAGCGGCTCCGGGTTCTCTGGCTCTAAAGCAGCTCAGCTGACCTGGTTCTCTGGGTCTTAAGTGGCTCTGCTGACATGGTTCTCTGGCTCTAAAGCAGCTCTGCTGACCTGGTTCTAAAGCGACTCTGCTGACATGGTTCTCTCCCTCTAAAGCAGCTCTGCTGACCTGGTTCCCTGGCTTTAAAGCAGCTCTGTTGTCCTGGTTCTCTGGCTCTAGAACAGCTCTGCTGACCTGGTTCTAAGGCTCTAGAGCAGCTCTGCTGCCCTGGTTCTCTGGCTCAAAAGCAGCTCTGCTGACCTGGTTCAATGGCTCTAAAGCAACTCAGATGACCTTGTTCTCTGGCTCTACAGAAGCTCCACTGAACTGGTTCTCTGCCTCTAGAGCAGGTCTGCTGACCTGGTTCTTAGGCTCTAGAGCACTTCTGCTGACCTGGTTCTCACGCTCTAAAGCTGCTCTGCTGACGTGATTCTCTGGCTCTAGCTCTGCTGGCCTGGTTCTCTGGCTCTAGAGAAGCTCTGCTGACCTGGTTTCTCTGGCTCTACAGCAGCTCTGCTGACCTGGTTCTCTGGCTCTAGAGCAGCTCTGCTGACCTGGTTCTCTCGCTCTAATGCAGCTCTGTTGACCTGGTTTCTCAGGATCTACAGCAGCTCTGCTGACCTGGTTCTCTGCCTCTAAAGCAACTCTGCTGACCTGGTTCTTAGGCTCTAGAGCAGCTCTGCTGACCTGGTTCTCTGGCTCTAAAGCAGTTCTGCTGACCTGGTTCTCTGGCTCTAAAGCAGCTTTGCTGACCTGGTTCTTAGGCTCTAGTGCAGCTCTGCTGACCTGGTTTCTCTGGCTCTATAGCAGCTCTGCTGACCTGGTTTTCTGGCTCTAGAGCAGCTCTGCTGACCTGGTTCTCTGGCTCTAATGCTGCTCTGTTTACCTGGTTTCTCTGGCTCTACAGCAGCTCTGCTGACCTGGTTCTCTGGCTCTAAAGCAGCTCTGTTGACCTGGTTGTCTCCCTCTAAAGCAGCTCTGCTGACCTGCTTTCTCTGGCTCTACAGCAGCTCTACTGACCTGGTTCTCTTGATCTAGAGCAGCACTGCTGACCTGGTTCTCTGGCCCTAAAGCAGCTCTGCTGACCTGGTTTCTCTGGCTCTACAGCAGCTCTGCTGACCTGGATCTGTGGATCTAAAGCAGCTCTGATGACCTGGTTCTATGGCTCTAAAGCAGCTCTGCTGACCTGGTTCTCTGGCTTTGAAGCAGCTCTACTGACCTGGTTCTCAGGCTCTAAAGCAGCTCTTCTGACCAGTTTCTCTGGCTTTGAAGCAGCTCTGCTGACCTGGTTCTTAGGCTCTAGAGCAGCTCTGTTGACCTAGTTCTCTGGCTCTCCAACGACTCTGCTGACCTGGTTCACTGGCTCTAAAGCAGCTCTGCTGACCTGGTTCTATGGCTCTAAAGCAGCTCTGCTGACCTAGTTCTCTGCCTCTAAAGCAGCTCTGCTGACCTGGTTTCTCTGGGTCTGCAGCAGCTCTGCTGACCTTGTTCTCTGCCTCTATAGCAGCTCTGATGACCTGGTTCTGTGGCTCAAACGCAACCCGGCTGACCTGGTTCTCTGCCTCTACAGAAGCTCTGCTGACCTGGTTCTCTGGCTCTAGAGCAGCTCTGCTGACCTGCTTCTCTGGCTCTAAAGCGGCTCCGGATTCTCTGGCTCTAAAGCAGCTCTGCTGACCTGGTTCTCTGGGTCTTAAGTGGCTCTGCTGACATGGTTCTCTGGCTCTAAAGCAGCTCTGCTGACCTGGGTCTAAAGCGACTCTGCTGACATGGTTCTCTCCCTCTAAAGCAACTCTGCTGACCTGGTTCCCTGGCTCTAAAGCAGCTCTGTTGTCCTGGTTCTCTGGCTCTAGAACAGCTCTGCTGACCTGGTTCTAAGGCTCTAGAGGAGCTCTGCTGCCCTGGTTCTCTGGCTCAAAAGCAGCTCTGCTGACCTGGTTCAATGGCTCTAAAGCAGCTCTGATGACCTTGTTCTCTGGCTCTACAGAAGCTCCACTGAACTGGTTCTCTGCCTCTACAGCAGGTCTGCTGACCTGGTTCTTAGGCTCTAGAGCATCTCTGCTGACCTGGTTCTCAGGCTCTAAAGCTGCTCTGCTGACCTGATTCTCTGGCTCTAACTCTGCTGGCCTGGTTCTCTGGCTCTAGAGAAGCTCTGCTGACCTGGTTCTTAGGCTCTAGAGCAGCTCTGATGACCTGGTCCTCTGGCTCTAGAGCAGCTCTGCTGACCTGGTTCTCTGGCTCTAAAGCAGCTCTGTTGACCTGGTTTGCTGGCTCTAAAGCAGCTCTGCTGACCTGGTTCTCTCCTTCTAAAGCAGCTCTGCTTACCTGGTTCGCTGGCTCTAAAACAGCTCTGCTGACGTGGTTCTCTACCTCTTAAACAGCTCTGTTGACCTGGTTTCTCTGGCTCTACAGCAGCTCTGCTGACCTGGTTCTCTGCCTCTACAGCAGCTCTGCTGACCCGGTTCTCTGCCTCTAGAGCAGCTCTGCTGACCTGGTTTCTCGGGGTCTACAGCAGCTCTGCTGACCTGGTTCTCTGGCTCTAGAGCAGCTCTGCTGACCTGGTTCTCTGGCTCTAATGCAGCTCTGTTGACCTGGTTTCTCTGGCTCTACAGCAGCTCTGCTGACCTGGTTCTCTGCCTCTAAAGCAGCTCTGCTGACCTGGTTCTTAGGCTCTAGAGCAGGTCTGCTGACCTGGTTCTTAGGCTCTAGAGCAGCTCTGTTGACCTGGTTCTCAGGCTCTAAAGCTGCTCTGCAGACCTGGTTCTCTGGCTCTAGCTCTGCTGACCTGGTTCTCTGGCTCTAGAGAAGCTCAGTTGACCTGGTTCTTAGGCTCTAGAGCAGCTCTGATGACCTGGTTCTAAAGCAGGTCTGCTGACCTGGTTCTCTCCCTCTAAAGCAGCTCTGATGACCTGGTTCTCTGGCTCTAGAGCAGCTCTGCTGACCTGGTTCTCTGGATCTAGAGCAACTCTGTTGACTTGGTTCTTAGGCTCTAGAGCAGCTCTGCTGACCTGGTTCTCTGGCTCTACAGCAGCTCTGCTGACCTTCTTCTCTGGCTCTAAAGCGGCTCCGGATTCTCTGGCTCTAAAGCAGCTCTGCTGAACTGGTTCTCTGGGTCTTAAGTGGCTCTGCTGACATGGTTCTCTGGCTCTAAAGCAGCTCTGCTGACCTGGTTCTAAAGCGACTCTGCTGACATGGTTCTCTCCCTCTAAAGCAGCTCTGCTGACCTGGTTCCCTGGCTCTAAAGCAGCTCTGCTGACCTAGTTCTCTGCCTCTAAAGCAGCTCTGCTGACCTGGTTTCTCTGGGTCTACAGCAGCTCTGCTGACCTTGTTCTCTGCCTCTATAGCAGCTCTGATGACCTGGTTCTGTGGCTCAAACGCAACCCGGCTGACCTGGTTCTCGGCCTCTACAGAAGCTCTGCTGACCTGGTTCTCTGGCTCTAGAGCAGCTCTGCTGACCTTCTTCTCTGGCTCTAAAGCGGCTCCGGATTCTCTGGCTCTAAAGCAGCTCTGCTGAACTGGTTCTCTGGGTCTTAAGTGGCTCTGCTGACATGGTTCTCTGGCTCTAAAGCAGCTCTGCTGACCTGGTTCTAAAGCGACTCTGCTGACATGGTTCTCTCCCTCTAAAGCAGCTCTGCTGACCTGGTTCCCTGGCTCTAAAGCAGCTCTGTTGTCCTGGTTCTCTGGCTCTAGAACAGCTCTGCTGACCTGGTTCTAAGGCTCTAAAGCGGCTCTGGGTTCTCTGGCTCTAAAGCAGCTCTGCTGACCTGGTTCTCTGGCTCTAACGTGGCTCTGCTGACCTGATTCTCTGGCTCGAAAGCAGCTTTGCTGACCTGGTTCTTAGGCTCTTGAGCAGCTCTGCTGACTTGGTTCTCTGGCTCTAAGGCAGCTCTGCTGACCTGGATCTCTGGCTCTAAAGCAGCTCTGCTGACCTGGTTCTCTGGCTCTAAAGCGGCTCCGGGTTCTCTGGCTCTAAAGCAACTCTGCTGACCTGCTTCTCTGGCTCTAAAGTGGCTCTGCTGACCTGGTTCTGTGTCTCGAAAGCAGCTCTGCTGACCTGATTCTAAAGCGGCTCTGCTGACCTGGTTGTCTCCCTCTAAAGCAGCTCTGCTGACCTGGTTCTGTGGCTCAAACGCAACCCGGCTGACCTGGTTCTCTGCCTCTACAGAAGCTCTGCTGACCTGGTTCTCTGGCTCTAGAGCAGCTCTGCTGACCTGCTTCTCTGGCTCTAAAGCGGCTCCGGATTCTCTGGCTCTAAAGCAGCTCTGCTGACCTGGTTCTCTGGGTCTTAAGTGGCTCTGCTGACATGGTTCTCTGGCTCTAAAGCAGCTCTGCTGACCTGGGTCTAAAGCGACTCTGCTGACATGGTTCTCTCCCTCTAAAGCAACTCTGCTGACCTGGTTCCCTGGCTCTAAAGCAGCTCTGTTGTCCTGGTTCTCTGGCTCTAGAACAGCTCTGCTGACCTGGTTCTAAGGCTCTAGAGGAGCTCTGCTGCCCTGGTTCTCTGGCTCAAAAGCAGCTCTGCTGACCTGGTTCAATGGCTCTAAAGCAGCTCTGATGACCTTGTTCTCTGGCTCTACAGAAGCTCCACTGAACTGGTTCTCTGCCTCTACAGCAGGTCTGCTGACCTGGTTCTTAGGCTCTAGAGCATCTCTGCTGACCTGGTTCTCAGGCTCTAAAGCTGCTCTGCTGACCTGATTCTCTGGCTCTAGCTCTGCTGGCCTGGTTCTCTGGCTCTAGAGAAGCTCTGCTGACCTGGTTCTTAGGCTCTAGAGCAGCTCTGATGACCTGGTCCTCTGGCTCTAGAGCAGCTCTGCTGACCTGGTTCTCTGGCTCTAAAGCAGCTCTGTTGACCTGGTTTGCTGGCTCTAAAGCAGCTCTGCTGACCTGGTTCTCTCCCTCTAAAGCAGCTCTGCTTACCTGGTTCGCTGGCTCTAAAACAGCTCTGCTGACGTGGTTCTCTACCTCTTAAACAGCTCTGTTGACCTGGTTTCTCTGGCTCTACAGCAGCTCTGCTGACCTGGTTCTCTGCCTCTACAGCAGCTCTGCTGACCCGGTTCTCTGCCTCTAGAGCAGCTCTGCTGACCTGGTTTCTCGGGGTCTACAGCAGCTCTGCTGACCTGGTTCTCTGGCTCTAGAGCAGCTCTGCTGACCTGGTTCTCTGGCTCTAATGCAGCTCTGTTGACCTGGTTTCTCTGGCTCTACAGCAGCTCTGCTGACCTGGTTCTCTGCCTCTAAAGCAGCTCTGCTGACCTGGTTCTTAGGCTCTAGAGCAGGTCTGCTGACCTGGTTCTTAGGCTCTAGAGCAGCTCTGTTGACCTAGTTCTCTGGCTCTCCAACGACTCTGCTGACCTGGTTCACTGGCTCTAAAGCAGCTCTGCTGACCTGGTTCTATGGCTCTAAAGCAGCTCTGCTGACCTAGTTCTCTGCCTCTAAAGCAGCTCTGCTGACCTGGTTTCTCTGGGTCTGCAGCAGCTCTGCTGACCTTGTTCTCTGCCTCTATAGCAGCTCTGATGACCTGGTTCTGTGGCTCAAACGCAACCCGGCTGACCTGGTTCTCTGCCTCTACAGAAGCTCTGCTGACCTGGTTCTCTGGCTCTAGAGCAGCTCTGCTGACCTGCTTCTCTGGCTCTAAAGCGGCTCCGGATTCTCTGGCTCTAAAGCAGCTCTGCTGACCTGGTTCTCTGGGTCTTAAGTGGCTCTGCTGACATGGTTCTCTGGCTCTAAAGCAGCTCTGCTGACCTGGGTCTAAAGCGACTCTGCTGACATGGTTCTCTCCCTCTAAAGCAACTCTGCTGACCTGGTTCCCTGGCTCTAAAGCAGCTCTGTTGTCCTGGTTCTCTGGCTCTAGAACAGCTCTGCTGACCTGGTTCTAAGGCTCTAGAGGAGCTCTGCTGCCCTGGTTCTCTGGCTCAAAAGCAGCTCTGCTGACCTGGTTCAATGGCTCTAAAGCAGCTCTGATGACCTTGTTCTCTGGCTCTACAGAAGCTCCACTGAACTGGTTCTCTGCCTCTACAGCAGGTCTGCTGACCTGGTTCTTAGGCTCTAGAGCATCTCTGCTGACCTGGTTCTCAGGCTCTAAAGCTGCTCTGCTGACCTGATTCTCTGGCTCTAGCTCTGCTGGCCTGGTTCTCTGGCTCTAGAGAAGCTCTGCTGACCTGGTTCTTAGGCTCTAGAGCAGCTCTGATGACCTGGTCCTCTGGCTCTAGAGCAGCTCTGCTGACCTGGTTCTCTGGCTCTAAAGCAGCTCTGTTGACCTGGTTTGCTGGCTCTAAAGCAGCTCTGCTGACCTGGTTCTCTCCTTCTAAAGCAGCTCTGCTTACCTGGTTCGCTGGCTCTAAAACAGCTCTGCTGACGTGGTTCTCTACCTCTTAAACAGCTCTGTTGACCTGGTTTCTCTGGCTCTACAGCAGCTCTGCTGACCTGGTTCTCTGCCTCTACAGCAGCTCTGCTGACCCGGTTCTCTGCCTCTAGAGCAGCTCTGCTGACCTGGTTTCTCGGGGTCTACAGCAGCTCTGCTGACCTGGTTCTCTGGCTCTAGAGCAGCTCTGCTGACCTGGTTCTCTGGCACTAATGCAGCTCTGTTGACCTGGTTTCTCTGGCTCTACAGCAGCTCTGCTGACCTGGTTCTCTGCCTCTAAAGCAGCTCTGCTGACCTGGTTCTTAGGCTCTAGAGCAGGTCTGCTGACCTGGTTCTTAGGCTCTAGAGCAGCTCTGTTGACCTGGTTCTCAGGCTCTAAAGCTGCTCTGCAGACCTGGTTCTCTGGCTCTAGCTCTGCTGACCTGGTTCTCTGGCTCTAGAGAAGCTCAGTTGACCTGGTTCTTAGGCTCTAGAGCAGCTCTGATGACCTGGTTCTAAAGCAGGTCTGCTGACCTGGTTCTCTCCCTCTAAAGCAGCTCTGATGACCTGGTTCTCTGGCTCTAGAGCAGCTCTGCTGACCTGGTTCTCTGGATCTAGAGCAACTCTGTTGACTTGGTTCTTAGGCTCTAGAGCAGCTCTGCTGACCTGGTTCTCTGGCTCTACAGCAGCTCTGCTGACCTTCTTCTCTGGCTCTAAAGCGGCTCCGGATTCTCTGGCTCTAAAGCAGCTCTGCTGAACTGGTTCTCTGGGTCTTAAGTGGCTCTGCTGACATGGTTCTCTGGCTCTAAAGCAGCTCTGCTGACCTGGTTCTAAAGCGACTCTGCTGACATGGTTCTCTCCCTCTAAAGCAGCTCTGCTGACCTGGTTCCCTGGCTCTAAAGCAGCTCTGCTGACCTAGTTCTCTGCCTCTAAAGCAGCTCTGCTGACCTGGTTTCTCTGGGTCTACAGCAGCTCTGCTGACCTTGTTCTCTGCCTCTATAGCAGCTCTGATGACCTGGTTCTGTGGCTCAAACGCAACCCGGCTGACCTGGTTCTCGGCCTCTACAGAAGCTCTGCTGACCTGGTTCTCTGGCTCTAGAGCAGCTCTGCTGACCTTCTTCTCTGGCTCTAAAGCGGCTCCGGATTCTCTGGCTCTAAAGCAGCTCTGCTGAACTGGTTCTCTGGGTCTTAAGTGGCTCTGCTGACATGGTTCTCTGGCTCTAAAGCAGCTCTGCTGACCTGGTTCTAAAGCGACTCTGCTGACATGGTTCTCTCCCTCTAAAGCAGCTCTGCTGACCTGGTTCCCTGGCTCTAAAGCAGCTCTGTTGTCCTGGTTCTCTGGCTCTAGAACAGCTCTGCTGACCTGGTTCTAAGGCTCTAAAGCGGCTCTGGGTTCTCTGGCTCTAAAGCAGCTCTGCTGACCTGGTTCTCTGGCTCTAACGTGGCTCTGCTGACCTGATTCTCTGGCTCGAAAGCAGCTTTGCTGACCTGGTTCTTAGGCTCTTGAGCAGCTCTGCTGACTTGGTTCTCTGGCTCTAAGGCAGCTCTGCTGACCTGGATCTCTGGCTCTAAAGCAGCTCTGCTGACCTGGTTCTCTGGCTCTAAAGCGGCTCCGGGTTCTCTGGCTCTAAAGCAACTCTGCTGACCTGCTTCTCTGGCTCTAAAGTGGCTCTGCTGACCTGGTTCTGTGTCTCGAAAGCAGCTCTGCTGACCTGATTCTAAAGCGGCTCTGCTGACCTGGTTGTCTCCCTCTAAAGCAGCTCTGCTGACCTGGTTCTGTGGCTCAAACGCAACCCGGCTGACCTGGTTCTCTGCCTCTACAGAAGCTCTGCTGACCTGGTTCTCTGGCTCTAGAGCAGCTCTGCTGACCTGCTTCTCTGGCTCTAAAGCGGCTCCGGATTCTCTGGCTCTAAAGCAGCTCTGCTGACCTGGTTCTCTGGGTCTTAAGTGGCTCTGCTGACATGGTTCTCTGGATCTAAAGCAGCTCTGCTGACCTGGGTCTAAAGCGACTCTGCTGACATGGTTCTCTCCCTCTAAAGCAACTCTGCTGACCTGGTTCCCTGGCTCTAAAGCAGCTCTGTTGTCCTGGTTCTCTGGCTCTAGAACAGCTCTGCTGACCTGGTTCTAAGGCTCTAGAGGAGCTCTGCTGCCCTGGTTCTCTGGCTCAAAAGCAGCTCTGCTGACCTGGTTCAATGGCTCTAAAGCAGCTCTGATGACCTTGTTCTCTGGCTCTACAGAAGCTCCACTGAACTGGTTCTCTGCCTCTACAGCAGGTCTGCTGACCTGGTTCTTAGGCTCTAGAGCATCTCTGCTGACCTGGTTCTCAGGCTCTAAAGCTGCTCTGCTGACCTGATTCTCTGGCTCTAGCTCTGCTGGCCTGGTTCTCTGGCTCTAGAGAAGCTCTGCTGACCTGGTTCTTAGGCTCTAGAGCAGCTCTGATGACCTGGTCCTCTGGCTCTAGAGCAGCTCTGCTGACCTGGTTCTCTGGCTCTAAAGCAGCTCTGTTGACCTGGTTTGCTGGCTCTAAAGCAGCTCTGCTGACCTGGTTCTCTCCCTCTAAAGCAGCTCTGCTTACCTGGTTCGCTGGCTCTAAAACAGCTCTGCTGACGTGGTTCTCTACCTCTTAAACAGCTCTGTTGACCTGGTTTCTCTGGCTCTACAGCAGCTCTGCTGACCTGGTTCTCTGCCTCTACAGCAGCTCTGCTGACCCGGTTCTCTGCCTCTAGAGCAGCTCTGCTGACCTGGTTTCTCGGGGTCTACAGCAGCTCTGCTGACCTGGTTCTCTGGCTCTAGAGCAGCTCTGCTGACCTGGTTCTCTGGCTCTAATGCAGCTCTGTTGACCTGGTTTCTCTGGCTCTACAGCAGCTCTGCTGACCTGGTTCTCTGCCTCTAAAGCAGCTCTGCTGACCTGGTTCTTAGGCTCTAGAGCAGGTCTGCTGACCTGGTTCTTAGGCTCTAGAGCAGCTCTGTTGACCTGGTTCTCAGGCTCTAAAGCTGCTCTGCAGACCTGGTTCTCTGGCTCTAGCTCTGCTGACCTGGTTCTCTGGCTCTAAAGCAGGTCTGCTGACCTGGTTCTCTCCCTCTAAAGCAGCTCTGATGACCTGGTTCTCTGGCTCTAGAGCAGCTCTGCTGACCTGGTTCTCTGGATCTAGAGCAGCTCTGTTGACTTGGTTCTTAGGCTCTAGAGCAGCTCTGCTGACCTGGTTCTCTGGCTCTACAGCAGCTCTGCTGACCTTCTTCTCTGGCTCTAAAGCGGCTCCGGATTCTCTGGCTCTAAAGCAGCTCTGCTGAACTGGTTCTCTGGGTCTTAAGTGGCTCTGCTAACATGGTTCTCTGGCTCTAAAGCAGCTCTGCTGACCTGGTTCTAAAGCGACTGTGCTGACATGGTTCTCTCCCTCTAAAGCAGCTCTGCTGACCTGGTTCCCTGGCTCTAAAGCAGCTCTGCTGACCTAGTTCTCTGCCTCTAAAGCAGCTCTGCTGACCTGGTTTCTCTGGGTCTACAGCAGCTCTGCTGACCTTGTTCTCTGCCTCTATAGCAGCTCTGATGACCTGGTTCTGTGGCTCAAACGCAACCCGGCTGACCTGGTTCTCGGCCTCTACAGAAGCTCTGCTGACCTGGTTCTC
This sequence comes from Triturus cristatus, assembly GCF_964204655.1. NCBI lineage: Eukaryota > Metazoa > Chordata > Amphibia > Caudata > Salamandridae > Triturus > Triturus cristatus. Next base: position 363,087 of record NW_028188130.1, on the reverse strand, counting down.
TGGCTCTAGAGCAGCTCTGCTGACCTTCTTCTCTGGCTCTAAAGCGGCTCCGGATTCTCTGGCTCTAAAGCAGCTCTGCTGAACTGGTTCTCTGGGTCTTAAGTGGCTCTGCTGACATGGTTCTCTGGCTCTAAAGCAGCTCTGCTGACCTGGTTCTAAAGCGACTCTGCTGACATGGTTCTCTCCCTCTAAAGCAGCTCTGCTGACCTGGTTCCCTGGCTCTAAAGCAGCTCTGTTGTCCTGGTTCTCTGGCTCTAGAACAGCTTTGCTGACCTGGTTCTAAGGCTCTAAAGCGGCTCTGGGTTCTCTGGCTCTAAAGCAGCTCTGCTGACCTGGTTCTCTGGCTCTAACGTGGCTCTGCTGACCTGATTCTCTGGCTCGAAAGCAGCTTTGCTGACCTGGTTCTTAGGCTCTTGAGCAGCTCTGCTGACCTGGTTCTCTGGCTCTAAGGCAGCTCTGCTGACCTGGATCTCTGGCTCTAAAGCAGCTCTGCTGACCTGGTTCTCTGGCTCTAAAGCGGCTCCGGGTTCTCTGGCTCTAAAGCAACTCTGCTGACCTGCTTCTCTGGCTCTAAAGTGGCTCTGCTGACCTGGTTCTGTGTCTCGAAAGCAGCTCTGCTGACCTGATTCTAAAGCGGCTCTGCTGACCTGGTTGTCTCCCTCTAAAGCAGCTCTGCTGACCTGGTTCCCTGGCTCTAGAGCAGCTCTGCTAACCTGGTTCTCTGGCTCTAATGCAGCTCTGTTGACCTGGTTTCTCTGGCTCTACAGCAGCTCTGCTGACCTCGTTCTTTGCCTCTAGAGCAGCTCTGCTGACCTGGTTCTTAGGCTCTAGAGCAGCTCTGCTGACCCGGTTCTCTGGCTCTAAAGCAGCTCTGCTGACCTGCTTCTCTGGCTCTAAAGCAGCTCTGCTGACCTGCTTCTCTGGCTCTAATGCAGCTCTGTTGACCTGGTTTCTCTGGCTCTACAGCAGCTCTGCTGACCTCGTTCTTTGCCTCTAGAGCAGCTCTGCTGACCTGGTTCTTAGGCTCTAGAGCAGCTCTGCTGACCCGGTTCTCTGGCTCTAAAGCAGCTCTGCTAACATGGTTCTCTGGCTCTAAAGCAGCTCTGCTGACCTGGTTCTAAAGCGACTCTGCTGACATGGTTCTCTCCCTCTAAAGCAGCTCTGCTGACCTGGTTCCCTGGCTCTAAAGCAGCTCTGCTGACCTAGTTCTCTGCCTCTAAAGCAGCTCTGCTGACCTGGTTTCTCTGGGTCTACAGCAGCTCTGCTGATCTTGTTCTCTGCCTCTATAGCAGCTCTGATGACCTGGTTCTGTGGCTCAAACGCAACCCGGCTGACCTGGTTCTCGGCCTCTACAGAAGCTCTGCTGACCTGGTTCTCTGGCTCTAGAGCAGCTCTGCTGACCTTCTTCTCTGGCTCTAAAGCGGCTCCGGATTCTCTGGCTCTAAAGCAGCTCTGCTGAACTGGTTCTCTGGGTCTTAAGTGGCTCTGCTGACATGGTTCTCTGGCTCTAAAGCAGCTCTGCTGACCTGGTTCTAAAGCGACTCTGCTGACATGGTTCTCTCCCTCTAAAGCAGCTCTGCTGACCTGGTTCCCTGGCTCTAAAGCAGCTCTGCTGACCTAGTTCTCTGCCTCTAAAGCAGCTCTGCTGACCTGGTTTCTCTGGGTCTACAGCAGCTCTGCTGACCTTGTTCTCTGCCTCTATAGCAGCTCTGATGACCTGGTTCTGTGGCTCAAACGCAACCCGGCTGACCTGGTTCTCGGCCTCTACAGAAGCTCTGCTGACCTGGTTCTCTGGCTCTAGAGCAGCTCTGCTGACCTTCTTCTCTGGCTCTAAAGCGGCTCCGGATTCTCTGGCTCTAAAGCAGCTCTGCTGAACTGGTTCTCTGGGTCTTAAGTGGCTCTGCTGACATGGTTCTCTGGCTCTAAAGCAGCTCTGCTGAACTGGTTCTCTGGGTCTTAAGTGGCTCTGCTGACATGGTTCTCTCCCTCTAAAGCAGCTCTGCTGACCTGGTTCCCTGGCTCTAAAGCAGCTCTGTTGTCCTGGTTCTCTGGCTCTAGAACAGCTTTGCTGACCTGGTTCTAAGGCTCTAAAGCGGCTCTGGGTTCTCTGGCTCTAAAGCAGCTCTGCTGACCTGGTTCTCTGGCTCTAACGTGGCTCTGCTGACCTGATTCTCTGGCTCGAAAGCAGCTTTGCTGACCTGGTTCTTAGGCTCTTGAGCAGCTCTGCTGACCTGGATCTCTGGCTCTAAAGCAGCTCTGCTGACCTGGTTCTCTGGCTCTAAAGCGGCTCCGGGTTCTCTGGCTCTAAAGCAACTCTGCTGACCTGCTTCTCTGGCTCTAAAGTGGCTCTGCTGACCTGGTTCTGTGTCTCGAAAGCAGCTCTGCTGACCTGATTCTAAAGCGGCTCTGCTGACCTGGTTGTCTCCCTCTAAAGCAGCTCTGCTGACCTGGTTCCCTGGCTCTAGAGCAGCTCTGCTAACCTGGTTCTCTGGCTCTAATGCAGCTCTGTTGACCTGGTTTCTCTGGCTCTACAGCAGCTCTGCTGACCTCGTTCTTTGCCTCTAGAGCAGCTCTGCTGACCTGGTTCTTAGGCTCTAGAGCAGCTCTGCTGACCCGGTTCTCTGGCTCTAAAGCAGCTCTGCTGACCTGCTTCTCTGGCTCTAAAGCAGCTCTGCTGACCTGCTTCTCTGGCTCTAATGCAGCTCTGTTGACCTGGTTTCTCTGGCTCTACAGCAGCTCTGCTGACCTCGTTCTTTGCCTCTAGAGCAGCTCTGCTGACCTGGTTCTTAGGCTCTAGAGCAGCTCTGCTGACCCGGTTCTCTGGCTCTAAAGCAGCTCTGCTAACATGGTTCTCTGGCTCTAAAGCAGCTCTGCTGACCTGGTTCTAAAGCGACTCTGCTGACATGGTTCTCTCCCTCTAAAGCAGCTCTGCTGACCTGGTTCCCTGGCTCTAAAGCAGCTCTGCTGACCTAGTTCTCTGCCTCTAAAGCAGCTCTGCTGACCTGGTTTCTCTGGGTCTACAGCAGCTCTGCTGATCTTGTTCTCTGCCTCTATAGCAGCTCTGATGACCTGGTTCTGTGGCTCAAACGCAACCCGGCTGACCTGGTTCTCGGCCTCTACAGAAGCTCTGCTGACCTGGTTCTCTGGCTCTAGAGCAGCTCTGCTGACCTTCTTCTCTGGCTCTAAAGCGGCTCCGGATTCTCTGGCTCTAAAGCAGCTCTGCTGAACTGGTTCTCTGGGTCTTAAGTGGCTCTGCTGACATGGTTCTCTGGCTCTAAAGCAGCTCTGCTGACCTGGTTCTAAAGCGACTCTGCTGACATGGTTCTCTCCCTCTAAAGCAGCTCTGCTGACCTGGTTCCCTGGCTCTAAAGCAGCTCTGCTGACCTAGTTCTCTGCCTCTAAAGCAGCTCTGCTGACCTGGTTTCTCTGGGTCTACAGCAGCTCTGCTGACCTTGTTCTCTGCCTCTATAGCAGCTCTGATGACCTGGTTCTGTGGATCAAACGCAACCCGGCTGACCTGGTTCTCGGCCTCTACAGAAGCTCTGCTGACCTGGTTCTCTGGCTCTAGAGCAGCTCTGCTGACCTTCTTCTCTGGCTCTAAAGCGGCTCCGGATTCTCTGGCTCTAAAGCAGCTCTGCTGAACTGGTTCTCTGGGTCTTAAGTGGCTCTGCTGACATGGTTCTCTGGCTCTAAAGCAGCTCTGCTGAACTGGTTCTCTGGGTCTTAAGTGGCTCTGCTGACATGGTTCTCTCCCTCTAAAGCAGCTCTGCTGACCTGGTTCCCTGGCTCTAAAGCAGCTCTGTTGTCCTGGTTCTCTGGCTCTAGAACAGCTTTGCTGACCTGGTTCTAAGGCTCTAAAGCGGCTCTGGGTTCTCTGGCTCTAAAGCAGCTCTGCTGACCTGGTTCTCTGGCTCTAACGTGGCTCTGCTGACCTGATTCTCTGGCTCGAAAGCAGCTTTGCTGACCTGGTTCTTAGGCTCTTGAGCAGCTCTGCTGACCTGGTTCTCTGGCTCTAAGGCAGCTCTGCTGACCTGGATCTCTGGCTCTAAAGCAGCTCTGCTGACCTGGTTCTCTGGCTCTAAAGCGGCTCCGGGTTCTCTGGCTCTAAAGCAACTCTGCTGACCTGCTTCTCTGGCTCTAAAGTGGCTCTGCTGACCTGGTTCTGTGTCTCGAAAGCAGCTCTGCTGACCTGATTCTAAAGCGGCTCTGCTGACCTGGTTGTCTCCCTCTAAAGCAGCTCTGCTGACCTGGTTCCCTGGCTCTAGAGCAGCTCTGCTAACCTGGTTCTCTGGCTCTAATGCAGCTCTGTTGACCTGGTTTCTCTGGCTCTACAGCAGCTCTGCTGACCTCGTTCTTTGCCTCTAGAGCAGCTCTGCTGACCTGGTTCTTAGGCTCTAGAGCAGCTCTGCTGACCCGGTTCTCTGGCTCTAAAGCAGCTCTGCTGACCTGCTTCTCTGGCTCTAAAGCAGCTCTGCTGACCTGCTTGTCTGGCTCTAAAGCGGCTCCGGGTTCTCTGGCTCTAAAGCAGCTCAGCTGACCTGGTTCTCTGGGTCTTAAGTGGCTCTGCTGACATGGTTCTCTGGCTCTAAAGCAGCTCTGCTGACCTGGTTCTAAAGCGACTCTGCTGACATGGTTCTCTCCCTCTAAAGCAGCTCTGCTGACCTGGTTCCCTGGCTCTAAAGCAGCTCTGTTGTCCTGGTTCTCTGGCTCTAGAACAGCTGTGCTGACCTGGTTCTAAGGCTCTAGAGCAGCTCTGCTGCCCTGGTTCTCTGGCTCAAAAGCAGCTCTGCTGACCTGGTTCAATGGCTCTAAAGCAACTCAGATGACCTTGTTCTCTGGCTCTACAGAAGCTCCACTGAACTGGTTCTCTGCCTCTAGAGCAGGTCTGCTGACCTGGTTCTTAGGCTCTAGAGCATTTCTGCTGACCTGGTTCTCACGCTCTAAAGCTGCTCTGCTGACGTGATTCTCTGGCTCTAGCTCTGCTGGCCTGGTTCTCTGGCTCTAGAGAAGCTCTGCTGACCTGGTTTCTCTGGCTCTACAGCAGCTCTGCTGACCTGGTTCTCTGGCTCTAGAGCAGCTCTGCTGACCTGGTTCTCTCGCTCTAATGCAGCTCTGTTGACCTGGTTTCTCAGGATCTACAGCAGCTCTGCTGACCTGGTTCTCTGCCTTTAAAGCAACTCTGCTGACCTGGTTCTTAGGCTCTAGAGCAGCTCTGCTGACCTGGTTCTCTGGCTCTAAAGCAGTTCTGCTGACCTGGTTCTCTGGCTCTAAAGCAGCTTTGCTGACCTGGTTCTTAGGCTCTAGAGCAGCTCTGCTGACCTGGTTTCTCTGGCTCTATAGCAGCTCTGCTGACCTGGTTTTCTGGCTCTAGAGCAGCTCTGCTGACCTGGTTCTCTGGCTCTAACGCTGCTCTGTTTACCTGGTTTCTCTGGCTCTACAGCAGCTCTGCTGACCTGCTTTCTCTGGCTCTACAGCAGCTCTACTGACCTGGTTCTCTTGATCTAGAGCAGCACTGCTGACCTGGTTCTCTGGCTCTAAAGCAGCTCTGCTGACCTGGTTTCTCTGGCTCTACAGCAGCTCTGCTGACCTGGATCTGTGGATCTAAAGCAGCTCTGATGACCTGGTTCTATGGCTCTAAAGCAGCTCTGCTGACCTGGTTCTCTGGCTTTGAAGCAGCTCTGCTGACCTGGTTCTCAGGCTCTAAAGCAGCTCTTCTGACCAGTTTCTCTGGCTTTGAAGCAGCTCTGCTGACCTGGTTCTCTGGCTCTGGAGCAGCTCTGCTGACCTGGTTCTTAGGCTCTAGAGCAGCTCTGTTGACCTAGTTCTCTGGCTCTCCAACGGCTCTGCTGACCTGGTTCACTGGCTCTAAAGCAGCTCTGCTGACCTGGTTCTATGGCTCTAAAGCAGCTCTGCTGACCTAGTTCTCTGCCTCTAAAGCAGCTCTGCTGACCTGGTTTCTCTGGGTCTGCAGCAGCTCTGCTGACCTTGTTCTCTGCCTCTATAGCAGCTCTGATGACCTGGTTCTGTGGCTCAAACGCAACCCGGCTGACCTGGTTCTCTGCCTCTACAGAAGCTCTGCTGACCTGGTTCTCTGGCTCTAGAGCAGCTCTGCTGACCTGCTTCTCTGGCTCTAAAGCGGCTCCGGATTCTCTGGCTCTAAAGCAGCTCTGCTGACCTGGTTCTCTGGGTCTTAAGTGGCTCTGCTGACATGGTTCTCTGGCTCTAAAGCAGCTCTGCTGACCTGGGTCTAAAGCGACTCTGCTGACATGGTTCTCTCCCTCTAAAGCAACTCTGCTGACCTGGTTCCCTGGCTCTAAAGCAGCTCTGTTGTCCTGGTTCTCTGGCTCTAGAACAGCTCTGCTGACCTGGTTCTAAGGCTCTAGAGGAGCTCTGCTGCCCTGGTTCTCTGGCTCAAAAGCAGCTCTGCTGACCTGGTTCAATGGCTCTAAAGCAGCTCTGATGACCTTGTTCTCTGGCTCTACAGAAGCTCCACTGAACTGGTTCTCTGCCTCTACAGCAGGTCTGCTGACCTGGTTCTTAGGCTCTAGAGCATCTCTGCTGACCTGGTTCTCAGGCTCTAATGCTGCTCTGCTGACCTGATTCGCTGGCTCTAGCTCTGCTGGCCTGGTTCTCTGGCTCTAGAGAAGCTCTGCTGACCTGGTTCTTAGGCTCTAGAGCAGCTCTGATGACCTGGTCCTCTGGCTCTAGAGCAGCTCTGCTGACCTGGTTCTCTGGCTCTAAAGCAGCTCCGTTGACCTGGTTTGCTGGCTCTAAAGCAGCTCTGCTGACCTGGTTCTCTCCCTCTAAAGCAGCTCTGCTTACCTGGTTCGCTGGCTCTAAAACAGCTCTGCTGACGTGGTTCTCTACCTCTTAAACAGCTCTGTTGACCTGGTTTCTCTGGCTCTACAGCAGCTCTGCTGACCTGGTTCTCTGCCTCTACAGCAGCTCTGCTGACCCGGTTCTCTGCCTCTAGAGCAGCTCTGCTGACCTGGTTTCTCGGGGTCTACAGCAGCTCTGCTGACCTGGTTCTCTGGCTCTAGAGCAGCTCTGCTGACCTGGTTCTCTGGCTCTAATGCAGCTCTGTTGACCTGGTTTCTCTGGCTCTACAGCAGCTCTGCTGACCTGGTTCTCTGCCTCTAAAGCAGCTCTGCTGACCTGGTTCTTAGGCTCTAGAGCAGGTCTGCTGACCTGGTTCTTAGGCTCTAGAGCAGCTCTGTTGACCTGGTTCTCAGGCTCTAAAGCTGCTCTGCAGACCTGGTTCTCTGGCTCTAGCTCTGCTGACCTGGTTCTCTGTCTCTAGAGAAGCTCAGTTGACTTGGTTCTTAGGCTCTAGAGCAGCTCTGATGACCTGGTTCTAAAGCAGGTCTGCTGACCTGGTTCTCTCCCTCTAAAGCAGCTCTGATGACCTGGTTCTCTGGCTCTAGAGCAGCTCTGCTGACCTGGTTCTCTGGATCTAGAGCAGCTCTGTTGACTTGGTTCTTAGGCTCTAGAGCAGCTCTGCTGACCTGCTTCTCTGGCTCTACAGCAGCTCTGCTGAACTGGTTCGCTGGCTCTAAAGCAGCTCTGCTGACCTGGTTCTCTCCCTCTAAAGCAGCTCTGCTGACCTGGTTCGCTGGCTCTAAAGCAGTTCTGCTGACCCGGTTCTCTGCCTCTAGAGCAGCTCTGCTGACCTGGTTTCTCTGGCTCTAATGCAGCTCTGTTGACCTGGTTTCTCTGGCTCTACAGCAGCTCTGCTGAACTCGTTCTCTGCCTCTAGAGCAGCTCTGCTGACCTGGTTTTAGGCTCTAGAGCAGCTCTGCTGACCCGGTTCTCTGGCTCTAAAGCAGCTCTGCTGACCTGCTTCTTTGGCTCTAAAGCAGCTCTGCTGACCTGGTTCTCTGGCTCTAAAGCAGCTCTGCTGACCTGGTTCTCTGGGTCTTAAGTGGCTCTGCTGACATGGTTCTCTGGCTCTAAAGCAGCTCTGCTGACCTGGTTCTAAAGCGACTCTGCTGACATGGTTCTCTCCCTCTAATGCAGCTCTGCTGACCTGGTTCACTGGCTCTAAAGCAGCTCTGTTGTGCTGGGTCTCTGGCTCTAGAACAGCTCTGCTGACCTGGTTCTAAGGCTCTAGAGCAGCTCTGCTGCCCTGGTTCACTGGCTCTGCTGACCTGGTTTTTCAGGCTCTACAGCAGCTCTGTGACCTAGTTCTCTGGCTCTACAACAGCTCTGCTGACCTTGTTCTCTGGCTCTAAAGAAGTTCTGCTGACCTGGTTCTATGGCTTTAAAGCAGCTCTGCTGACCTGATTCTCTGGCTCTAAAGCAGCTCTGCTGACCTGGTTCTCTGGCTCTAAAGCAGCTTTGCTGATCTGGTTCTCTCCTTCTAAAGCAGCTCTGCTGACCTGGTTTATCTTTCTCTACAGCATCTCTGCTGACCTCATTTATCTGGCTCTACAGCAGCTCTGCTGACCTGGTTCTCTGCCACTAGAACAGCTCTACTGACCTTGTTCTTAGGCTCTACTGCAGCTCTGCTGATCTGGTTCTCTGGCTCTAAAGCAGCTCTGTTGACCTGGCTATCTCCCTCTAAAGCAGCTCTGCTGACCTGCTTTCTCTGGCTCTACAGCAGCTCTACTGACCTGGTTCTCTTGATCTAGAGCAGCACTGCTGACCTGGTTCTCTGGCTCTAAAGCAGCTCTGCTGACCTGGTTTCTCTGGCTCTACAGCAGCTCTGCTGACCTGGATCTGTGGATCTAAAGCAGCTCTGATGACCTGGTTCTATGGCTCTAAAGCAGCTCTGCTGACCTGGTTCTCTGGCTTTGAAGCAGCTCTGCTGACCTGGTTCTCAGGCTCTAAAGCAGCTCTTGTGACCAGTTTCTCTGGCTTTGAAGCAGCTCTGCTAACCTGGTTCTCTGGCTCTGGAGCAGCTCTGCTGACCTGGTTCTTAGGCTCTAGAGCAGCTCTGTTGACCTAGTTCTCTGGCTCTCCAACGACTCTGCTGACCTGGTTCACTGGCTCTAAAGCAGCTCTGCTGACCTTGTTCTATGGCTCTAAAGCAGCTCTGCTGACCTAGTTCTCTGGCTCTAAAGCAGCTCTGCTGACCTGGTTTCTCTGGGTCTACAGCAGCTCTGCTGACCTTGTTCTCTGCCTCTATAGCAGCTCTGATGACCTGGTTCTGTGGCTCAAACGCAACCCGGCTGACCTGGTTCTCTGCCTCTACAGAAGCTCTGCTGACCTGGTTCTCTGGCTCTAGAGCAGCTCTGCTGACCTGCTTCTCTGGCTCTAAAGCGGCTCCGGATTTTCTGGCTCTAAAGCAGCTCTGCTGACCTGGTTCTCTGGGTCTTAAGTGGCTCTGCTGACATGGTTCTCTGGCTCTAAAGCAGCTCTGCTGACCTGGTTCTAAAGCGAATCTGCTGACATGGTTCTCTCCCTCTAAAGCAGCTCTGCTGACCTGGTTCCCTGGCTCTAAAGCAGCTCTGTTGTCCTGGTTCTCTGGCTCTAGAACAGCTCTGCTGACCTGGTTCTAAGGCTCTAGAGGAGCTCTGCTGCCCTGGTTCTCTGGCTCAAAAGCAGCTCTGCTGACCTGGTTCAATGGCTCTAAAGCAGCTCTGATGACCTTGTTCTCTGGCTCTACAGAAGCTCCACTGAACTGGTTCTCTGCCTCTACAGCAGGTCTGCTGACCTGGTTCTTAGGCTCTAGAGCATCTCTGCTGACCTGGTTCTCAGGCTCTAAAGCTGCTCTGCTGACCTGATTCTCTGGCTCTAGCTCTGCTGGCCTGGTTCTCTGGCTCTAGAGAAGCTCTGCTGACCTGGTTCTTAGGCTCTAGAGCAGCTCTGATGACCTGGTCCTCTGGCTCTAGAGCAGCTCTGCTGAGCTGGTTCTCTGGCTCTAAAGCAGCTCTGTTGACCTGGTTCGCTGGCTCTAAAGCAGCTCTGCTGACCTGGTTCTCTCCCTCTAAAGCAGCTCTGCTGACCTGGTTCGCTGGCTCTAAAACAGCTCTGCTGACGTGGTTCTCTGCCTCTTAAACAGCTCTGTTGACCTGGTTTCTCTGGCTCTACAGCAGCTCTGCTGACCTGGTTCTCTGCCTCTACAGCAGCTCTGCTGACCCGGTTCTCTGCCTCTAGAGCAGCTCTGCTGACCTGGTTTCTCGGGCTCTACAGCAGGTCTGCTGACCTGGTTTTCTGGCTCTAGAGCAGCTCCGCTGACCTGGTTCTCTGGCTCTAATGCAGCTCTCTTGACCTGGTTTCTCTGGCTCTACAGCAGCTCTGCTGACCTAGTTCTTAGGCTCTAGAGCAAGTCTGCTGACCTGGTTCTTAGGCTCTAAAGCTGCTCTGCAGACCTGGTTCTCTGACTCTAGCTCTGCTGACCTGGTTCTCTGGCTCTAGAGAAGCTCAGTTGACCTGGTTCTTAGGCTCTAGATTAGCTCTGATGACCTGGTTCTAAAGCAGGTCTGCTGACCTGGTTCTCTCCCTCTAAAGCAGCTCTGATGATCTGGTTCTCTGGCTCTAGAGCAGCTCTGCTGACTTGGTTCTCTGGATCTAGAGCAGCTCTGTTGACTTGGTTCTTAGGCTCTAGAGCAGCTCTGCTGACCTGGTTCTCTGGCTCTAAAGCAGCTCTGCTGAACTGGTTCGCTGGCTCTAAAGCAGCTCTGCTGACCTGGTTCTCTCCCTCTAAAGCAGCTCTGCTGACCTGGTTCGCTGGCTCTAAAGCAGCTCTGCTGACGTGGTTCTCTCCCTCTTAAGCAGCTCTGCTGACCTCGTTTCTCTGGCTCTACAGCAGCTCTGCTGACCTGGTTCTCTGCGTCTACAGCAGTTCTGCTGACCCGGTTCTCTGCCTCTAGAGCAGCTCTGCTGACCTGGTTTCTCTGGCTCTACAGCAGCTCTGCTGACCTGGTTTTCTGGCTCTAGAGCAGCTCTGCTGACCTGGTTCTCTCGCTCTAATACAGCTCTGTTGACCTGGTTTCTCTGGCTCTACAGCAGCTCTGCTGAACTCGTTCTCTGCCTCTAGAGCAGCTCTGCTGACCTGGTTCTTAGGCTCTAGAGCAGCTCTGCTGACCCGGTTCTCTGGCTCTAAAGCAGCTCTGCTGACCTGCTTCTTTGGCTCTAAAGCAGCTCTGCTGACCTGGTTCTCTGGCTCTAAAGCAGCTCTGCTGACCTGGTTCTCTGGGTCTTAAGTGGCTCTGCTGACATGGTTCTCTGGCTCTAAAGCAGCTCTGCTGACCTGGTTCTAAAGCAACTCTGCTGACATGGTTCTCTCCCTCTTATGCAGCTCTGCTGACCTGGTTCACTGGCTCTAAAGCAGCTCTGTTGTGCTGGGTCTCTGGCTCTAGAACAGCTCTGCTGACCTGGTTCTAAGGCTCTAGAGCAGCTCTGCTGCCCTGGTTCACTGGCTCTGCTGACCTGGTTTTTCAGGCTCTACAGCAGCTCTGTGACCTAGTTCTCTGGCTCTACAACGGCTCTGCTGACCTTGTTCTCTGGCTCTAAAGAAGTTCTGCTGACCTGGTTCTATGTCTTTAAAGCAGCTCTGCTGACCTGATTCTCTGGCTCTAAAGCAGCTCTGCTGACCTGGTTCTCTGGCTCTAAAGCAGCTTTGCTGATCTGGTTCTCTCCTTCTAAAGCAGCTCTGCTGACCTGGTTTATCTTTCTCTACAGCATCTCTGCTGACCTCATTTATCTGGCTCTACAGCAGCTCTGCTGACCTGGTTCTCTGCCACTAGAACAGCTCTACTGACCTTGTTCTTAGGCTCTACTGCAGCTCTGCTGATCTGGTTCTCTGGCTCTAAAGCAGCTTTGTTGACCTGGCTATCTCCCTCTAAAGCAGCTCTGCTGACCTGCTTTCTCTGGCTCTACAGCAGCTCTACTGACCTGGTTCTCTTGATCTAGAGCAGCACTGCTGACCTGGTTCTCTGGCTCTAAAGCAGCTCTGCTGACCTGGTTTCTCTGGCTCTACAGCAGCTCTGCTGACCTGGATCTGTGGATCTAAAGCAGCTCTGATGACCTGGTTCTATGGCTCTAAAGCAGCTCTGCTGACCTGGTTCTCTGGCTTTGAAGCAGCTCTGCTGACCTGGTTCTCAGGCTCTAAAGCAACTCTTGTGACCAGTTTCTCTGGCTTTGAAGCAGCTCTGCTGACCTGGTTCTCTGGCTCTGGAGCAGCTCTGCTGACCTGGTTCTTAGGCTCTAGAGCAGCTCTGTTGACCTAGTTCTCTGGCTCTCCAACGACTCTGCTGACCTGGTTCACTGGCTCTAAAGCAGCTCTGCTGACCTTGTTCTATGGCTCTAAAGCAGCTCTGCTGACCTAGTTCTCTGGCTCTAAAGCAGCTCTGCTGACCTGGTTTCTCTGGGTCTACAGCAGCTCTGCTGACCTTGTTCTCTGCCTCTATAGCAGCTCTGATGACCTGGTTCTGTGGCTCAAACGCAACCCGGCTGACCTGGTTCTCTGCCTCTACAGAAGCTCTGCTGACCTGGTTCTCTGGCTCTAGAGCAGCTCTGCTGACCTGCTTCTCTGGCTCTAAAGCGGCTCCGGATTTTCTGGCTCTAAAGCAGCTCTGCTGACCTGGTTCTCTGGGTCTTAAGTGGCTCTGCTGACATGGTTCTCTGGCTCTAAAGCAGCTCTGCTGACCTGGTTCTAAAGCGAATCTGCTGACATGGTTCTCTCCCTCTAAAGCAGCTCTGCTGACCTGGTTCCCTGGCTCTAAAGCAGCTCTGTTGTCCTGGTTCTCTGGCTCTAGAACAGCTCTGCTGACCTGGTTCTAAGGCTCTAGAGGAGCTCTGCTGCCCTGGTTCTCTGGCTCAAAAGCAGCTCTGCTGACCTGGTTCAATGGCTCTAAAGCAGCTCTGATGACCTTGTTCTCTGGCTCTACAGAAGCTCCACTGAACTGGTTCTCTGCCTCTACAGCAGGTCTGCTGACCTGGTTCTTAGGCTCTAGAGCATCTCTGCTGACCTGGTTCTCAGGCTCTAATGCTGCTCTGCTGACCTGATTCTCTGGCTCTAGCTCTGCTGGCCTGGTTCTCTGGCTCTAGAGAAGCTCTGCTGACCTGGTTCTTAGGCTCTAGAGCAGCTCTGATGACCTGGTCCTCTGGCTCTAGAGCAGCTCTGCTGAGCTGGTTCTCTGGCTCTAAAGCAGCTCTGTTGACCTGGTTCGCTGGCTCTAAAGCAGCTCTGCTGACCTGGTTCTCTCCCTCTAAAGCAGCTCTGCTGACCTGGTTCGCTGGCTCTAAAACAGCTCTGCTGACGTGGTTCTCTGCCTCTTAAACAGCTCTGTTGACCTGGTTTCTCTGGCTCTACAGCAGCTCTGCTGACCTGGTTCTCTGCCTCTACAGCAGCTCTGCTGACCCGGTTCTCTGCCTCTAGAGCAGCTCTGCTGACCTGGTTTCTCGGGCTCTACAGCAGGTCTGCTGACCTGGTTTTCTGGCTCTAGAGCAGCTCCGCTGACCTGGTTCTCTGGCTCTAATGCAGCTCTCTTGACCTGGTTTCTCTGGCTCTACAGCAGCTCTGCTGACCTAGTTCTTAGGCTCTAGAGCAAGTCTGCTGACCTGGTTCTTAGGCTCTAAAGCTGCTCTGCAGACCTGGTTCTCTGACTCTAGCTCTGCTGACCTGGTTCTCTGGCTCTAGAGAAGCTCAGTTGACCTGGTTCTTAGGCTCTAGATTAGCTCTGATGACCTGGTTCTAAAGCAGGTCTGCTGACCTGGTTCTCTCCCTCTAAAGCAGCTCTGATGATCTGGTTCTCTGGCTCTAGAGCAGCAGCTCTGCTGACTTGGTTCTCTGGATCTAGAGCAGCTCTGTTGACTTGGTTCTTAGGCTCTAGAGCAGCTCTGCTGACCTGGTTCTCTGGCTCTAAAGCAGCTCTGCTGAACTGGTTCGCTGCTCTAAAGCAGCTCTGCTGACCTGGTTCTCTCCCTCTAAAGCAGCTCTGCTGACCTGGTTCGCTGGCTCTAAAGCAGCTCTGCTGACGTGGTTCTCTCCCTCTTAAGCAGCTCTGCTGACCTCGTTTCTCTGGCTCTACAGCAGCTCTGCTGACCTGGTTCTCTGGTCTACAGCAGTTCTGCTGACCCGGTTCTCTGCCTCTAGAGCAGCTCTGCTGACCTGGTTTCTCTGGCTCTACAGCAGCTCTGCTGACCTGGTTTTCTGGCTCTAGAGCAGCTCTGCTGACCTGGTTCTCTCGCTTTAATACAGCTCTGTTGACCTTGGTTTCTCTGGCTCTACAGCAGCTCTGCTGAACTCGTTCTCTGCCTCTAGAGCAGCTCTGCTGACCTGGTTCTTAGGCTCTAGAGCAGCTCTGCTACCGGTTCTCTGGCTCTAAAGCAGCTCTGCTGACCTGCTTCTTTGGCTCTAAAGCAACTCTGCTGACCTGGTTCTCTGGGCTCTAAAGGGCTCTGGGTTCTCTGGCTCTAAAGCAGCTCCGCTGACCTGGTTCTCTGGGTCTTAAGTGGGTCTGCTGACATGGTTCTCTGGCTCTAAAGCAGCTCTGCTGACCTGGTTCTAAAGCGACTCTGCTGACATGGTTTTCTCCCTCTACAAGCAGCTCTGCTGATTTGGTTCACTGGCTCTAAAGCAGCTCTGTTGTCCTGGTTCTCTGGCTCTAGAACAGCTCTGCTGACCTGGTTCTAAGGCTCTAGAGCAGCTCTGCTGCCCTGGTTCACTGGCTCTGCTGACCTGGTTTTTCTGGCTCTACAGCAGCTCTGTGACCTAGTTCTCTGGCTCTACAACGGCTCTGCTGACCTGGTTCTCTGGCTCTAAAGAAGTTCTGCTGACCTGGTTCTATGGCTTTAAAGCAGCTCTGCTGACCTGATTCTCTGGCTCTAAAGCAGCTCTGCTGACCTGGTTCTCTGGCTCTAAAGCAGCTTTGCTGATCTGGTTCTCTCCTTCTAAAGCAGCTCTGCTGACCTGGTTTATCTTTCTCTACAGCATCTCTGCTGACCTAATTTATCTGGCTCTACAGCAGCTCTGCTGACCTGGTTCTCTGCCACTAGAACAGCTCTACTGCCTTGTTCTTAGGCTCTAGGGCAGCTCTGCTGATCTGGTTATCTCCCTGTAAAGCAGCTTTGCTGACCTGGTTCTCTGGCTCTAAAGCAGCTCTGCTGACCTGGTTCTCTGGCTCTAAAGCAGCTCTGTTGACCTGGTTATCTCCCTCTAAAGCAGCTCTGCTTTCTCTGGCTCTACAGCAGCTCTACTGACCTGGTTCTCTTGATCTAGAGCAGCACTGCTGACCTGGTTCTCTGGCTCTAAAGCAGCTCTGCTGACCTGGTTTCTCTGGCTCTACAGCAGCTCTGCTGACCTGGATCTGTGGATCTAAAGCAGCTCGGATGACCTGGTTCTATGGCTCTAAAGCAGCTCTGCTGACCTGGTTCTCTGGCTTTGAAGCAGCTCTGCTGACCTGGTTCTCAGACTCTAAAGCAGCTCTTCTGACCAGTTTCTCTGGCTTTGAAGCAGCTCTGCTGGCCTGGTTCTCTGGCTGTGGAGCAGCTCTGCTGACCTGGTTCTTAGGCTCTAGAGCAGCTCTGTTGACCTAGTTCTCTGGCTCTCCAACGACTCTGCTGACCTGGTTCACTGGCTCTAAAGCAGCTCTGCTGACCTGGTTCTATGGCTCTAAAGCAGCTCTGCTGACCTAGTTCTCTGGCTCTAAGCAGCTCTGCTGACCTGTTTCTCTGGGTCTACAGCAGTTCTGCTGACCTTGTTCTCTGCCTCTATAGCAGCTCTGATGACCTGGTTCTGTGGCTCAAGCAACCGGCTGACCTGGTCTCTGCCTCTACAGAAGCTCTGCTGACCTGGTTCTCTGGCTCTAGAGCAGCTCTGCTGACCTGGTTCTTAGGCTCTAGAGCAGCTCTGCTGACCTGGTTGTCTGGCTTTGAAGCAGCTCTGCTGACCTGGTTCTCTGGCTCTAAAGCAGCTCTGCGGACCTGGTTCTATGGCTCTAAAGCAGCTCTGCTGATCTTGATCTTTGGCTTTGAAGCAGTTCTGCTGACTGTTTCTCTGGGTCTAGAGCAGCTCTCCTGACCTGGTTCTCTGGCTCTAAAGCAGCCAGCTCTGCTACCCTGGTTCTCTCCCTCTAAAGCTGCTCTGCTGAACTGGTTTCTTTGGCTCTACAGCAGCTCTGCTGACCTGGTTCCCTGGCTCTAAAGCAGCTCTGCTGACCTGGTTCTCAGGCTCTAGAGCAGCTCCTGCTGACCTGGTTCTTAGGTTCTAGAGAAGTTCTGTTGACCTAGTTCTCTGGCTCTACAACGGCTCTGATGACCTGGTTCTCAGGCTCTAAAGCAGCTCTGCTGACCTGGTTCAATGGCTCGAAAGCAGCTCTGCTGACCTGGTTCTCAGGTTCTAAAGTGGCTCTGCTGACCTGGTTCTCTCCCTCTAAAGCAGCTCTGCTGACCTGGTTCTCTGGCTCTAAAGCAGCTCTACTGACCTGGTTCTTTGGTTCTAGAGCAGCTCTGCTGACCTGGTTCTTAGGTTCTAGAGGAGCTATTCTGACCTGTTGCTCTGGCTCTACAACACCACTGCTGACCTGGTTCTCTGGCTTTATAGCAGCTCTGCTGACCTGGTTCTATGGCTCCAAAGCAGCTCTGCTGGCCTGGTTCTCTGGCTCTGCAAAAGCTCTGCTGACCTGGTTCTCTCCCTCTAAAGCAGCTCTGCTGACCTGGTTCTTAGGCTCTAGAGGAGCTATGCTGACCTGGTGCTCTGGCTCTACAACAGCTCTGCTGACCTGGTTCTCTGGCTCTATAGCAGCTCTGCTGACCTGGTTCTATGGCTCTAAAGCAGCTCTGCTGGCCTGGTTCTCTGGCTCTGCAGAAGCTCTGCTGACCTGGTTCTCTCCCTCTAAAGCAGCTCTGCTGACCTGGTTTCTCTAGGTGTACAGCAGCTCTGCCTCTAGAGTCGCTCTGCTGACCTGGTTCTTAGGCTCTAGAGCAGCTCTACTGATCTGGTTCTCTGGCTCTAAAGCAGCTCTGCTGACCTAGGTCTCTGGCTCTACAGCAGCTCTGCTGCCCCGGTTCTCTGCCTCTAGAGCAGGTCTGCTGACCTGGTTCTTAGGCTCTAAAGCAGCTCTGCTGACCTGGTTCTCTGGCTCTAAAGCAGCTCTGCTGACATGGTTCTCTGGCTCTAGAGCAGCTCTACTGACCTGGTTCTCTGGCTCTAAAGCAGCTCTGCTGACCTGGTTCTCTGGCTCTAAAGCAGCTCTGCTGACCTGGTTCTCTCCCTCTAAAGCATCTCTGCTGACCTGGTTTTTCTGGCTCTACAGCAGCTCTGCCGACCTGGTTCTCTGGCTCTAAAGCAGCTCTCCTGACCTGGTTCTCTGGCTCTAAAGCAGCTCTGCTACCCTGGGTCTCTCCCTCAAAAGCAACTCTGCTGAACTGGTTTCTTTGGCTCTACAGCAGCTCTGCTGACCTGGTTCCCTGGCTCAAAAGCAGCTCTGCTGACCTGGTTCTTAGGTTCTAGGGAAGTTCTGTTGACCTAGTTCTCTGGCTCTACAACGGCTCTGATGACCTGGTTCTCAGGCTCTAAAGCAGCTCTGCTGACCTGGTTCAATGGCTCGAAAGCAGCTCTGCTGACCTGGTTCTCAGGTTCTAAAGTGGCTCTGCTGACCTGGTTCTCTCCCTCTAAAGCAGCTCTGCTGACCTGGTTCTCTGGCTCTAAAGCAGCTCTACTGACCTGGTTCTTTGGTTCTAGAGCAGCTCTGCTGACCTGGTTCTTAGGTTCTAGAGGAGCTATGCTGACCTGTTGCTCTGGCTCTACAACAGCACTGCTGACCTGGTTCTCTGGCTTTATAGCAGCTCTGCTGACCTGGTTCTATGGCTCCAAAGCAGCTCTGCTGGCCTGGTTCTCTGGCTCTGCAAAAGCTCTGCTGACCTGGTTCTCTCCCTCTAAAGCAGCTCTGCTGACCTGGTTCTTAGGCTCTAGAGGAGCTATGCTGACCTGGTGCTCTGGCTCTACAACAGCTCTGCTGACCTGGTTCTCTGGCTCTATAGCAGCTCTGCTGACCTGGTTCTATGGCTCTAAAGCAGCTCTGCTGGCCTGGTTCTCTGTGCCTGCAGAAGCTCTGCTGACCTGGTTCTCTCCCTCTAAAGCAGCTCTGCTGACCTGGTTTCTCTAGGTGTACAGCAGCTCTGCCTCTAGAGTCGCTCTGCTAACCTGGTTCTTAGGCTCTAGAGCAGCTCTACTGATCTGGTTCTCTGGCTCTAAAGCAGCTCTGCTGACCTAGGTCTCTGGCTCTACAGCAGCTCTGCTGCCCCGGTTCTCTGCCTCTAGAGCAGGTCTGCTGACCTGGTTCTTAGGCTCTAAAGCAGCTCTGCTGACCTGGTTCTCTGGCTCTAAAGCAGCTCTGCTGACATGGTTCTCTGGCTCTAGAGCAGCTCTACTGACCTGGTTCTCTGGCTCTAAAGCAGCTCTTCTGACCTGGTTCTCTGGCTCTAAAGCAGCTCTGCTGACCTGGTTCTCTCCCTCTAAAGCATCTCTGCTGACCTGGTTTTTCTGGCTCTACAGCAGCTCTGCCGACCTGGTTCTCTGGCTCTAAAGCAGCTCTCCTGACCTGGTTCTCTGGCTCTAAAGCAGCTCTGCTACCCTGGTTCTCTCCCTCAAAAGCAACTCTGCTGAACTGGTTTCTTTGGCTCTACAGCAGCTCTGCTGACCTGGTTCCCTGGCTCAAAAGCAGCTCTGCTGACCTGGTTCTATGGCTCTAAAGCAGCTCTGCTCACCTGGTTCTCTGGTTGAAAAGCAGCTTTGCTGACCTTGGTCTCTGGCTCTAAAGCAGCTCTGCTGACCTGGTTTCTCTGGCTCTACAGCAGCTCTGCTGACCTGGTTCTTCGGCTCTAAAGCAGCTCTGCTGACCTGGTCCTTAGGCTCTAGAGCAGCTCTGCTGACCTGGTTCTCTGGCTATAAAGCAGCTATGCTGACCTGGTTCTCTGGCTCTAGCTCTGCTGAATCGGTTCTCTGGCTCTAGACCAGCTCTGCTGACCTCGTTTCAGGCTCTAGAGCAGCTCTGCTGACATGGTTCTCTGGCTCTAGAGTAGCTCTGCTGACCTGGTTCTCTGGCTCTAGAGCAGCTCTGCTCACCTAGTTCTCTGGCTCTACAACGGCTCTGCTGACCTGGTTCTCTGGCTCTAAAGCAGCTCTGCTGACCTGGTTCTATGGCTCTAAAGCAGCTCTGCTGACCTGGTTTTCTGGCTCAAAAGCAGCTTTGCCGACCTGGGTCTCAGGCTCTAAAGCAGCTCTGTTTACTTGGTTTCTCTGGCTCTACAGCAGCTCTGCTGACCTGTTTCTTATGCTCTTAAGCAGCTCTGCTCACCTGGTTCTTAGGCTCTAGAGCAGCTCTGCTGACCTGGTTCTTTGACTCTAAAGCAGCTCTGCTGGCCTGGTTCTCTGGCTCTAGCTCTGCTGACCTGGTTCTCTCGCTCTAGAGCAGCTCTGCTGACCTGGTTTTAGCCTCTAGAGCAGCTCTGCAGACCTGGTCCGTAGGCTCTAGAGCAACTCTGCTGACCTGGTTCTCTGGCTTTACAACTGCTCTGCTGACCTGGTTCTCTGGCTCTAAAGAAGCTCTGCTGACCAGGATCTATGGCTTTAAAGCAGCTCTGCTGACCTGGTTCTCTGGCTCTAAAGCAGCTCTGCTGACCTGGTTCTCTGGCTCTAAAGCAGCTTTGCTGATCTGGTTCTCTCCTTCTAAAGCAGCTCTACTGACCTGGTTTATTTGTCTCTACAGCATCTCTGCTGACCTAATATATCTGGCTCTACAGCAGCTCTGCTGACCTGGTTCTATGCCACTAGAACAGCTCTACTGACCTTGTTCTTAGGCTCTAGGGCAGCTCTGCTGATCTGGTTATCTCCCTCTAAAGCAGCTCTGATGACCTGCTTTCTCTGGCTCTACAGCAGCTCTACTGACCTGGTTCTCTTGCTCTAGAGCAGCACTGCTGACCTGGTTCTCTGGCTCTAAAGCAGGTCTGCTGACCTGGGTCTCTGGCTCTACAACTGCCCTGCTGACCTGGTTCTCTGGCTCTAAAGCTGCTCTGCTGACCTAGTTCTCTGGCTCTACAACGACTCTGCTGACCTGGTTGAATGGCTCTAAAGCAGCTCATCTGTCCTGGTTCTATGGCTCTAAAGCGTCTCTGCTGACCTAGTTCGCTGTCTCTAGAGCAGCTCTGCTGACCTGGTTCTGTGGCTCTAAAGCAGCTCTGCTGACCTGGTTTCTCTGGGTCTACAGCAGCTCTGCTGACCTTGTTCTCTGCCTCTAGAGCAGCTCTGATGACCTGGTTCTATGGCTCAAAAGAAACACTGCTGACCTGGTTCTCTGGCTCTACAGAAGCTCTGCTGACCTGGTTATCCGGCTCTAGAGCAGCTCTGCTGACCTGGTCCTTAGGTTCTAGAGCAGCTCTGCTGACCTGGTTGTCTGGCTTTGAAGCAGCTCTGCTGACCTGGTTCTCTGGCTCTAAAGCAGCTCTGCTGACCTGGTTCTATGGCTCTAAATCAGCTCTGCTGACCTGGTTCTCTGGCTCTAGAGCAGCTCTGCCGAGCTGGTTCTCTCCCTCTAAAGCAGCTCTGTTGACCTGGTTCTCTGGCTCTAAAGCAGCTCTCCTGACCTGGTTCTCTCCCTCTAAAGCAGCTCTGCTGACCTGGTTTTTCTTGCTCTACAGCAGCTCTGCTGACCTGTTTCCCTGGCTCTAAAGCAGATCTGCTGACCTGGTTCTACGGCTCTTAAGCAGCTCTGCTGACCTGGTTCTCTGGTTGAAAAGCAGCTTTGCTGACCTGGGTCTGTGGCTCTAAAGCAGCTCTGCTGACCTGGTTTCTCTGGCTCTACAGCAGCTCTGCTGACCTGGTTCTTCGGCTCTAAAGCAGCTCTGTTGACCTAGTTCTCTGGCTCTCCAACGACTCTGCTGACCTGGTTCACTGGCTCTAAAGCAGCTCTGCTGACCTTGTTCTATGGCTCTAAAGCAGCTCTGCTGACCTAGTTCTCTGCCTCTAAAGCAGCTCTGCTGGCCTGGTTTCTCTGGGTCTACAGCAGCTCTGCTGACCTTGTTCTCTGCCTCTATAGCAGCTCTGATGACCTGGTTCTGTGGCTCAAACGCAACCCGGCTGACCTGGTTCTCTGCCTCTAAAGAAGCTCTGCTGACCTGGTTCTCTGGGTCTAGAGCAGCTCTGCTGACCTGCTTCTCTGGCTCTAAAGCGGCTCCGGATTTTCTGGCTCTAAAGCAGCTCTGCTGACCTGGTTCTCTGGGTCTTAAGTGGCTCTGCTGACATGGTTCTCTGGCTCTAAAGCAGCTCTGCTGACCTGGTTCTAAAGCGAATCTGCTGACATGGTTCTCTCCCTCTAAAGCAGCTCTGCTGACCTGGTTCCTTGGCTCTAAAGCAGCTCTGTTGTCCTGGTTCTCTGGCTCTAGAACAGCTCTGCTGACCTGGTTCTAAGGCTCTAGAGGAGCTCTGCTGCCCTGGTTCTCTGGCTCAAAAGCAGCTCTGCTGACCTGGTTCAATGGCTCTAAAGCAGCTCTGATGACCTTGTTCTCTGGCTCTACAGAAGCTCCACTGAACTGGTTCTCTGCCTCTACAGCAGGTCTGCTGACCTGGTTCTCCGGCTCTAGCTTTGCTGGCCTGGTTCTCTGGCTCTAGAGAAGCTCTGCTGACCTGGTTCTTAGGCTCTAGAGCAGCTCTGATGACCTGGTCCTCTGGCTCTAAAGCAGCTCTGTTGACCTGGTTCGCTGGCTCTAAAGCAGCTCTGCTGACCTGGTTCTCTCCCTCTAAAGCAGCTCTGCTGACCTGGTTCGCTGGCTCTAAAACAGCTCTGCTGACGTGGTTCTCTGCCTCTTAAACAGCTCTGTTGACCTGGTTTCTCTGGCTCTACAGCAGCTCTGCTGACCTGGTTCTCTGCCTCTACAGCAGCTCTGCTGACCCGGTTCTCTGCCTCTAGAGCAGCTCTGCTGACCTGGTTTCTCGGGCTCTAAAGAAGCTCTGCTGACCAGGATCTATGGCTTTAAAGCAGCTCTGCTGACCTGGTTCTCTGGCTCTAAAGCAGCTCTGCTGACCTGGTTCTCTGGCTCTAAAGCAGCTTTGCTGATCTGGTTCTCTCCTTCTAAAGCAGCTCTAATGACCTGGTTTATTTGTCTCTACAGCATCTCTGCTGACCTAATATATCTGGCTCTACAGCAGCTCTGCTGACCTGGTTCTATGCCACTAGAACAGCTCTACTGACCTTGTTCTTAGGCTCTAGGGCAGCTCTGCTGATCTGGTTATCTCCCTCTAAAGCAGCTCTGATGACCTGCTTTCTCTGGCTCTACAGCAGCTCTACTGACCTGGTTCTCTTGCTCTAGAGCAGCACTGCTGACCTGGTTCTCTGGCTCTAAAGCAGGTCTGCTGACCTGGGTCTCTGGCTCTACAACTGCCCTGCTGACCTGGTTCTCTGGCTCTAAAGCTGCTCTGCTGACCTAGTTCTCTGGCTCTACAACGACTCTGCTGACCTGGTTGAATGGCTCTAAAGCAGCTCATCTGTCCTGGTTCTATGGCTCTAAAGCGTCTCTGCTGACCTAGTTCGCTGTCTCTAGAGCAGCTCTGCTGACCTGGTTCTGTGGCTCTAAAGCAGCTCTGCTGACCTGGTTTCTCTGGGTCTACAGCAGCTCTGCTGACCTTGTTCTCTGCCTCTAGAGCAGCTCTGATGACCTGGTTCTATGGCTCAAAAGAAACACTGCTGACCTGGTTCTCTGGCTCTACAGAAGCTCTGCTGACCTGGTTATCCGGCTCTAGAGCAGCTCTGCTGACCTGGTCCTTAGGTTCTAGAGCAGCTCTGCTGACCTGGTTGTCTGGCTTTGAAGCAGCTCTGCTGACCTGGTTCTCTGGCTCTAAAGCAGCTCTGCTGACCTGGTTCTATGGCTCTAAATCAGCTCTGCTGACCTTGATCTCTGGCTTTGAAGCAGTTCTGCTGACCTGGTTCTCTGGCTCTAGAGCAGCTCTGCCGAGCTGGTTCTCTCCCTCTAAAGCAGCTCTGTTGACCTGGTTCTCTGGCTCTAAAGCAGCTCTCCTGACCTGGTTCTCTCCCTCTAAAGCAGCTCTGCTGACCTGGTTTTTCTTGCTCTACAGCAGCTCTGCTGACCTGTTTCCCTGGCTCTAAAGCAGCTCTGCTGACCTGGTTCTATGGCTCTTAAGCAGCTCTGCTGACCTGGTTCTCTGGTTGAAAAGCAGCTTTGCTGACCTGGGTCTCTGGCTCTAAAGCAGCTCTGCTGACCTGGTTTCTCTGGCTCTACAGCAGCTCTGCTGACCTGGTTCTTCGGCTCTAAAGCAGCTCTGTTGACCTAGTTCTCTGGCTCTCCAACGACTCTGCTGACCTGGTTCACTGGCTCTAAAGCAGCTCTGCTGACCTTGTTCTATGGCTCTAAAGCAGCTCTGCTGACCTAGTTCTCTGCCTCTAAAGCAGCTCTGCTGGCCTGGTTTCTCTGGGTCTACAGCAGCTCTGC
The DNA here is from genome assembly GCF_964204655.1 of Triturus cristatus. NCBI lineage: Eukaryota > Metazoa > Chordata > Amphibia > Caudata > Salamandridae > Triturus > Triturus cristatus. Next base: position 339,699 of record NW_028188130.1, on the reverse strand, counting down.
TGACCTTGTTCTCTGCCTCTATAGCAGCTCTGATGACCTGGTTCTGTGGCTCAAACGCAACCCGGCTGACCTGGTTCTCTGCCTCTAAAGAAGCTCTGCTGACCTGGTTCTCTGGGTCTAGAGCAGCTCTGCTGACCTGCTTCTCTGGCTCTAAAGCGGCTCCGGATTTTCTGGCTCTAAAGCAGCTCTGCTGACCTGGTTCTCTGGGTCTTAAGTGGCTCTGCTGACATGGTTCTCTCCCTCTAAAGCAGCTCTGCTGACCTGGTTCTAAAGCGAATCTGCTGACATGGTTCTCTCCCTCTAAAGCAGGTCTGCTGACCTGGTTCCCTGGCTCTAAAGCAGCTCTGCTGTCCTGGTTCTCTGGCTCTAGAACAGCTCTGCTGACCTGGTTCTAAGGCTCTAGAGGAGCTCTGCTGCCCTGGTTCTCTGGCTCAAAAGCAGCTCTGCTGACCTGGTTCAATGGCTCTAAAGCAGCTCTGATGACCTTGTTCTCTGGCTCTACAGAAGCTCCACTGAACTGGTTCTCTGCCTCTACAGCAGGTCTGCTGACCTGGTTCTCCGGCTCTAGCTCTGCTGGCCTGGTTCTCTGGCTCTAGAGAAGCTCTGCTGACCTGGTTCTTAGGCTCTAGAGCAGCTCTGATGACCTGGTCCTCTGGCTCTAAAGCAGCTCTGTTGACCTGGTTCGCTGGCTCTAAAGCAGCTCTGCTGACCTGGTTCTCTCCCTCTAAAGCAGCTCTGCTGACCTGGTTCGCTGGCTCTAAAACAGCTCTGCTGACGTGGTTCTCTGCCTCTTAAACAGCTCTGTTGACCTGGTTTCTCTGGCTCTACAGCAGCTCTGCTGACCTGGTTCTCTGCCTCTACAGCAGCTCTGCTGACCCGGTTCTCTGCCTCTAGAGCAGCTCTGCTGACCTGGTTTCTCGGGCTCTACAGCAGCTCTGCTGACCTGGTTCTCTGGCTCTAGAGCAGCTCCGCTGACCTGGTTCTCTGGCTCTAATGCAGCTCTGTTGACCTGGTTTCTCTGGCTCTACAGCAGCTCTGCTGACCTGGTTCTTAGGCTCTAGAGCAAGTCTGCTGACCTGGTTCTTAGGCTCTAGAGCAGCTCTGTTGACCTGGTTCTCAGGCTCTAAAGCTGCTCTGCAGACCTGGTTCTCTGACTCTAGCTCTGCTGACCTGGTTCTCTGGCTCTAGAGAAGCTCAGTTGACCTGGTTCTTAGGCTCTAGAGCAGCTCTGATGACCTGGTTCTAAAGCAGGTCTGCTGACCTGGTTCTCTCCCTCTAAAGCAGCTCTGATGATCTGGTTCTCTGGCTCTAGAGCAGCTCTGCTGACTTGGTTCTCTGGATCTAGAGCAGCTCTGTTGACTTGGTTCTTAGGCTCTAGAGCAGCTCTGCTGACCTGGTTCTCTGGCTCTAAAGCAGCTCTGCTGAACTGGTTCGCTGGCTCTAAAGCAGCTCTGCTGACCTAGTTCTCTCCCTCTAAAGCAGCTCTGCTGACCTGGTTCGCTGGCTCTAAAGCAGCTCTGCTGACGTGGTTCTCTCCCTCTTAAGCAGCTCTGCTGACCTCGTTTCTCTGGCTCTACAGCAGCTCTGCTGACCTGGTTCTCTGCGTCTACAGCAGTTCTGCTGACCCGGTTCTCTGCCTCTAGAGCAGCTCTGCTGACCTGGTTTCTCTGGCTCTACAGCAGCTCTGCTGACCTGGTTTTCTGGCTCTAGAGCAGCTCTGCTGACCTGGTTCTCTGGCTCTAATACAGCTCTGTTGACCTGGTTTCTCTGGCTCTACAGCAGCTCTGCTGACCTGGTTCTCTGGCTCTAGAGCAGCTCTGCTGACCTGGTTCTTAGGCTCTAGAGCAGCTCTGCTGACCCGGTTCTCTGGCTCTAAAGCAGCTCTGCTGACCTGCTTCTTTGGCTCTAAAGCAGCTCTGCTGACCTGGTTCTCTGGCTCTAAAGCAGCTCTGCTGACCTGGTTCTCTGGGTCTTAAGTGGCTCTGCTGACATGGTTCTCTGGCTCTAAAGCAGCTCTGCTGACCTGGTTCTAAAGCAACTCTGCTGACATGGTTCTCTCCCTCTTATGCAGCTCTGCTGACCTGGTTCACTGGCTCTAAAGCAGCTCTGTTGTGCTGGGTCTCTGGCTCTAGAACAGCTCTGCTGACCTGGTTCTAAGGCTCTAGAGCAGCTCTGCTGCCCTGGTTCACTGGCTCTGCTGACCTGGTTTTTCAGGCTCTACAGCAGCTCTGTGACCTAGTTCTCTGGCTCTACAACGGCTCTGCTGACCTTGTTCTCTGGCTCTAAAGAAGTTCTGCTGACCTGGTTCTATGTCTTTAAAGCAGCTCTGCTGACCTGATTCTCTGGCTCTAAAGCAGCTCTGCTGACCTGGTTCTCTGGCTCTAAAGCAGCTTTGCTGATCTGGTTCTCTCCTTCTAAAGCAGCTCTGCTGACCTGGTTTATCTTTCTCTACAGCATCTCTGCTGACCTCATTTATCTGGCTCTACAGCAGCTCTGCTGACCTGGTTCTCTGCCACTAGAACAGCTCTACTGACCTTGTTCTTAGGCTCTACTGCAGCTCTGCTGATCTGGTTCTCTGGCTCTAAAGCAGCTCTGTTGACCTGGCTATCTCCCTCTAAAGCAGCTCTGCTGACCTGCTTTCTCTGGCTCTACAGCAGCTCTACTGACCTGGTTCTCTTGATCTAGAGCAGCACTGCTGACCTGGTTCTCTGGCTCTAAAGCAGCTCTGCTGACCTGGTTTCTCTGGCTCTACAGCAGCTCTGCTGACCTGGATCTGTGGATCTAAAGCAGCTCTGATGACCTGGTTCTATGGCTCTAAAGCAGCTCTGCTGACCTGGTTCTCTGGCTTTGAAGCAGCTCTGCTGACCTGGTTCTCAGGCTCTAAAGCAACTCTTGTGACCAGTTTCTCTGGCTTTGAAGCAGCTCTGCTGACCTGGTTCTCTGGCTCTGGAGCAGCTCTGCTGACCTGGTTCTTAGGCTCTAGAGCAGCTCTGTTGACCTAGTTCTCTGGCTCTCCAACGACTCTGCTGACCTGGTTCACTGGCTCTAAAGCAGCTCTGCTGACCTTGTTCTATGGCTCTAAAGCAGCTCTGCTGACCTAGTTCTCTGGCTCTAAAGCAGCTCTGCTGACCTGGTTTCTCTGGGTCTACAGCAGCTCTGCTGACCTTGTTCTCTGCCTCTATAGCAGCTCTGATGACCTGGTTCTGTGGCTCAAACGCAACCCGGCTGACCTGGTTCTCTGCCTCTACAGAAGCTCTGCTGACCTGGTTCTCTGGCTCTAGAGCAGCTCTGCTGACCTGCTTCTCTGGCTCTAAAGCGGCTCCGGATTTTCTGGCTCTAAAGCAGCTCTGCTGACCTGGTTCTCTGGGTCTTAAGTGGCTCTGCTGACATGGTTCTCTGGCTCTAAAGCAGCTCTGCTGACCTGGTTCTAAAGCGAATCTGCTGACATGGTTCTCTCCCTCTAAAGCAGCTCTGCTGACCTGGTTCCCTGGCTCTAAAGCAGCTCTGTTGTCCTGGTTCTCTGGCTCTAGAACAGCTCTGCTGACCTGGTTCTAAGGCTCTAGAGGAGCTCTGCTGCCCTGGTTCTCTGGCTCAAAAGCAGCTCTGCTGACCTGGTTCAATGGCTCTAAAGCAGCTCTGATGACCTTGTTCTCTGGCTCTACAGAAGCTCCACTGAACTGGTTCTCTGCCTCTACAGCAGGTCTGCTGACCTGGTTCTTAGGCTCTAGAGCATCTCTGCTGACCTGGTTCTCAGGCTCTAAAGCTGCTCTGCTGACCTGATTCTCTGGCTCTAGCTCTGCTGGCCTGGTTCTCTGGCTCTAGAGAAGCTCTGCTGACCTGGTTCTTAGGCTCTAGAGCAGCTCTGATGACCTGGTCCTCTGGCTCTAGAGCAGCTCTGCTGAGCTGGTTCTCTGGCTCTAAAGCAGCTCTGTTGACCTGGTTCGCTGGCTCTAAAGCAGCTCTGCTGACCTGGTTCTCTCCCTCTAAAGCAGCTCTGCTGACCTGGTTCGCTGGCTCTAAAACAGCTCTGCTGACGTGGTTCTCTGCCTCTTAAACAGCTCTGTTGACCTGGTTTCTCTGGCTCTACAGCAGCTCTGCTGACCTGGTTCTCTGCCTCTACAGCAGCTCTGCTGACCCGGTTCTCTGCCTCTAGAGCAGCTCTGCTGACCTGGTTTCTCGGGCTCTACAGCAGGTCTGCTGACCTGGTTTTCTGGCTCTAGAGCAGCTCCGCTGACCTGGTTCTCTGGCTCTAATGCAGCTCTCTTGACCTGGTTTCTCTGGCTCTACAGCAGCTCTGCTGACCTAGTTCTTAGGCTCTAGAGCAAGTCTGCTGACCTGGTTCTTAGGCTCTAAAGCTGCTCTGCAGACCTGGTTCTCTGACTCTAGCTCTGCTGACCTGGTTCTCTGGCTCTAGAGAAGCTCAGTTGACCTGGTTCTTAGGCTCTAGATTAGCTCTGATGACCTGGTTCTAAAGCAGGTCTGCTGACCTGGTTCTCTCCCTCTAAAGCAGCTCTGATGATCTGGTTCTCTGGCTCTAGAGCAGCTCTGCTGACTTGGTTCTCTGGATCTAGAGCAGCTCTGTTGACTTGGTTCTTAGGCTCTAGAGCAGCTCTGCTGACCTGGTTCTCTGGCTCTAAAGCAGCTCTGCTGAACTGGTTCGCTGGCTCTAAAGCAGCTCTGCTGACCTGGTTCTCTCCCTCTAAAGCAGCTCTGCTGACCTGGTTCGCTGGCTCTAAAGCAGCTCTGCTGACGTGGTTCTCTCCCTCTTAAGCAGCTCTGCTGACCTCGTTTCTCTGGCTCTACAGCAGCTCTGCTGACCTGGTTCTCTGCGTCTACAGCAGTTCTGCTGACCCGGTTCTCTGCCTCTAGAGCAGCTCTGCTGACCTGGTTTCTCTGGCTCTACAGCAGCTCTGCTGACCTGGTTTTCTGGCTCTAGAGCAGCTCTGCTGACCTGGTTCTCTCGCTTTAATACAGCTCTGTTGACCTGGTTTCTCTGGCTCTACAGCAGCTCTGCTGAACTCGTTCTCTGCCTCTAGAGCAGCTCTGCTGACCTGGTTCTTAGGCTCTAGAGCAGCTCTGCTGACCCGGTTCTCTGGCTCTAAAGCAGCTCTGCTGACCTGCTTCTTTGGCTCTAAAGCAACTCTGCTGACCTGGTTCTCTGGCTCTAAAGCGGCTCTGGGTTCTCTGGCTCTAAAGCAGCTCCGCTGACCTGGTTCTCTGGGTCTTAAGTGGGTCTGCTGACATGGTTCTCTGGCTCTAAAGCAGCTCTGCTGACCTGGTTCTAAAGCGACTCTGCTGACATGGTTCTCTCCCTCTAAAGCAGCTCTGCTGATTTGGTTCACTGGCTCTAAAGCAGCTCTGTTGTCCTGGTTCTCTGGCTCTAGAACAGCTCTGCTGACCTGGTTCTAAGGCTCTAGAGCAGCTCTGCTGCCCTGGTTCACTGGCTCTGCTGACCTGGTTTTTCTGGCTCTACAGCAGCTCTGTGACCTAGTTCTCTGGCTCTACAACGGCTCTGCTGACCTGGTTCTCTGGCTCTAAAGAAGTTCTGCTGACCTGGTTCTATGGCTTTAAAGCAGCTCTGCTGACCTGATTCTCTGGCTCTAAAGCAGCTCTGCTGACCTGGTTCTCTGGCTCTAAAGCAGCTTTGCTGATCTGGTTCTCTCCTTCTAAAGCAGCTCTGCTGACCTGGTTTATCTTTCTCTACAGCATCTCTGCTGACCTAATTTATCTGGCTCTACAGCAGCTCTGCTGACCTGGTTCTCTGCCACTAGAACAGCTCTACTGCCTTGTTCTTAGGCTCTAGGGCAGCTCTGCTGATCTGGTTATCTCCCTGTAAAGCAGCTTTGCTGACCTGGTTCTCTGGCTCTAAAGCAGCTCTGCTGACCTGGTTCTCTGGCTCTAAAGCAGCTCTGTTGACCTGGTTATCTCCCTCTAAAGCAGCTCTGCTTTCTCTGGCTCTACAGCAGCTCTACTGACCTGGTTCTCTTGATCTAGAGCAGCACTGCTGACCTGGTTCTCTGGCTCTAAAGCAGCTCTGCTGACCTGGTTTCTCTGGCTCTACAGCAGCTCTGCTGACCTGGATCTGTGGATCTAAAGCAGCTCGGATGACCTGGTTCTATGGCTCTAAAGCAGCTCTGCTGACCTGGTTCTCTGGCTTTGAAGCAGCTCTGCTGACCTGGTTCTCAGACTCTAAAGCAGCTCTTCTGACCAGTTTCTCTGGCTTTGAAGCAGCTCTGCTGGCCTGGTTCTCTGGCTGTGGAGCAGCTCTGCTGACCTGGTTCTTAGGCTCTAGAGCAGCTCTGTTGACCTAGTTCTATGGCTCTCCAACGACTCTGCTGACCTGGTTCACTGGCTCTAAAGCAGCTCTGCTGACCTGGTTCTATGGCTCTAAAGCAGCTCTGCTGACCTAGTTCTCTGGCTCTAAAGCAGCTCTGCTGACCTGGTTTCTCTGGGTCTACAGCAGTTCTGCTGACCTTGTTCTCTGCCTCTATAGCAGCTCTGATGACCTGGTTCTGTGGCTCAAACGCAACCCGGCTGACCTGGGTCTCTGCCTCTACAGAAGCTCTGCTGACCTGGTTCTCTGGCTCTAGAGCAGCTCTGCTGACCTGGTTCTTAGGCTCTAGAGCAGCTCTGCTGACCTGGTTGTCTGGCTTTGAAGCAGCTCTGCTGACCTGGTTCTCTGGCTCTAAAGCAGCTCTGCGGACCTGGTTCTATGGCTCTAAAGCAGCTCTGCTGATCTTGATCTTTGGCTTTGAAGCAGTTCTGCTGACTGTTTCTCTGGGTCTAGAGCAGCTCTCCTGACCTGGTTCTCTGGCTCTAAAGCAGCCAGCTCTGCTACCCTGGTTCTCTCCCTCTAAAGCTGCTCTGCTGAACTGGTTTCTTTGGCTCTACAGCAGCTCTGCTGACCTGGTTCCCTGGCTCTAAAGCAGCTCTGCTGACCTGGTTCTCAGGCTCTAGAGCAGCTCTGCTGACCTGGTTCTTAGGTTCTAGAGAAGTTCTGTTGACCTAGTTCTCTGGCTCTACAACGGCTCTGATGACCTGGTTCTCAGGCTCTAAAGCAGCTCTGCTGACCTGGTTCAATGGCTCGAAAGCAGCTCTGCTGACCTGGTTCTCAGGTTCTAAAGTGGCTCTGCTGACCTGGTTCTCTCCCTCTAAAGCAGCTCTGCTGACCTGGTTCTCTGGCTCTAAAGCAGCTCTACTGACCTGGTTCTTTGGTTCTAGAGCAGCTCTGCTGACCTGGTTCTTAGGTTCTAGAGGAGCTATTCTGACCTGTTGCTCTGGCTCTACAACACCACTGCTGACCTGGTTCTCTGGCTTTATAGCAGCTCTGCTGACCTGGTTCTATGGCTCCAAAGCAGCTCTGCTGGCCTGGTTCTCTGGCTCTGCAAAAGCTCTGCTGACCTGGTTCTCTCCCTCTAAAGCAGCTCTGCTGACCTGGTTCTTAGGCTCTAGAGGAGCTATGCTGACCTGGTGCTCTGGCTCTACAACAGCTCTGCTGACCTGGTTCTCTGGCTCTATAGCAGCTCTGCTGACCTGGTTCTATGGCTCTAAAGCAGCTCTGCTGGCCTGGTTCTCTGGCTCTGCAGAAGCTCTGCTGACCTGGTTCTCTCCCTCTAAAGCAGCTCTGCTGACCTGGTTTCTCTAGGTGTACAGCAGCTCTGCCTCTAGAGTCGCTCTGCTGACCTGGTTCTTAGGCTCTAGAGCAGCTCTACTGATCTGGTTCTCTGGCTCTAAAGCAGCTCTGCTGACCTAGGTCTCTGGCTCTACAGCAGCTCTGCTGCCCCGGTTCTCTGCCTCTAGAGCAGGTCTGCTGACCTGGTTCTTAGGCTCTAAAGCAGCTCTGCTGACCTGGTTCTCTGGCTCTAAAGCAGCTCTGCTGACATGGTTCTCTGGCTCTAGAGCAGCTCTACTGACCTGGTTCTCTGGCTCTAAAGCAGCTCTGCTGACCTGGTTCTCTGGCTCTAAAGCAGCTCTGCTGACCTGGTTCTCTCCCTCTAAAGCATCTCTGCTGACCTGGTTTTTCTGGCTCTACAGCAGCTCTGCCGACCTGGTTCTCTGGCTCTAAAGCAGCTCTCCTGACCTGGTTCTCTGGCTCTAAAGCAGCTCTGCTACCCTGGGTCTCTCCCTCAAAAGCAACTCTGCTGAACTGGTTTCTTTGGCTCTACAGCAGCTCTGCTGACCTGGTTCCCTGGCTCAAAAGCAGCTCTGCTGACCTGGTTCTTAGGTTCTAGGGAAGTTCTGTTGACCTAGTTCTCTGGCTCTACAACGGCTCTGATGACCTGGTTCTCAGGCTCTAAAGCAGCTCTGCTGACCTGGTTCAATGGCTCGAAAGCAGCTCTGCTGACCTGGTTCTCAGGTTCTAAAGTGGCTCTGCTGACCTGGTTCTCTCCCTCTAAAGCAGCTCTGCTGACCTGGTTCTCTGGCTCTAAAGCAGCTCTACTGACCTGGTTCTTTGGTTCTAGAGCAGCTCTGCTGACCTGGTTCTTAGGTTCTAGAGGAGCTATGCTGACCTGTTGCTCTGGCTCTACAACAGCACTGCTGACCTGGTTCTCTGGCTTTATAGCAGCTCTGCTGACCTGGTTCTATGGCTCCAAAGCAGCTCTGCTGGCCTGGTTCTCTGGCTCTGCAAAAGCTCTGCTGACCTGGTTCTCTCCCTCTAAAGCAGCTCTGCTGACCTGGTTCTTAGGCTCTAGAGGAGCTATGCTGACCTGGTGCTCTGGCTCTACAACAGCTCTGCTGACCTGGTTCTCTGGCTCTATAGCAGCTCTGCTGACCTGGTTCTATGGCTCTAAAGCAGCTCTGCTGGCCTGGTTCTCTGTGCCTGCAGAAGCTCTGCTGACCTGGTTCTCTCCCTCTAAAGCAGCTCTGCTGACCTGGTTTCTCTAGGTGTACAGCAGCTCTGCCTCTAGAGTCGCTCTGCTAACCTGGTTCTTAGGCTCTAGAGCAGCTCTACTGATCTGGTTCTCTGGCTCTAAAGCAGCTCTGCTGACCTAGGTCTCTGGCTCTACAGCAGCTCTGCTGCCCCGGTTCTCTGCCTCTAGAGCAGGTCTGCTGACCTGGTTCTTAGGCTCTAAAGCAGCTCTGCTGACCTGGTTCTCTGGCTCTAAAGCAGCTCTGCTGACATGGTTCTCTGGCTCTAGAGCAGCTCTACTGACCTGGTTCTCTGGCTCTAAAGCAGCTCTTCTGACCTGGTTCTCTGGCTCTAAAGCAGCTCTGCTGACCTGGTTCTCTCCCTCTAAAGCATCTCTGCTGACCTGGTTTTTCTGGCTCTACAGCAGCTCTGCCGACCTGGTTCTCTGGCTCTAAAGCAGCTCTCCTGACCTGGTTCTCTGGCTCTAAAGCAGCTCTGCTACCCTGGTTCTCTCCCTCAAAAGCAACTCTGCTGAACTGGTTTCTTTGGCTCTACAGCAGCTCTGCTGACCTGGTTCCCTGGCTCAAAAGCAGCTCTGCTGACCTGGTTCTATGGCTCTAAGGCAGCTCTGCTCACCTGGTTCTCTGGTTGAAAAGCAGCTTTGCTGACCTTGGTCTCTGGCTCTAAAGCAGCTCTGCTGACCTGGTTTCTCTGGCTCTACAGCAGCTCTGCTGACCTGGTTCTTCGGCTCTAAAGCAGCTCTGCTGACCTGGTCCTTAGGCTCTAGAGCAGCTCTGCTGACCTGGTTCTCTGGCTATAAAGCAGCTATGCTGACCTGGTTCTCTGGCTCTAGCTCTGCTGAATCGGTTCTCTGGCTCTAGACCAGCTCTGCTGACCTCGTTTCAGGCTCTAGAGCAGCTCTGCTGACATGGTTCTCTGGCTCTAGAGTAGCTCTGCTGACCTGGTTCTCTGGCTCTAGAGCAGCTCTGCTCACCTAGTTCTCTGGCTCTACAACGGCTCTGCTGACCTGGTTCTCTGGCTCTAAAGCAGCTCTGCTGACCTGGTTCTATGGCTCTAAAGCAGCTCTGCTGACCTGGTTTTCTGGCTCAAAAGCAGCTTTGCCGACCTGGGTCTCAGGCTCTAAAGCAGCTCTGTTTACTTGGTTTCTCTGGCTCTACAGCAGCTCTGCTGACCTGTTTCTTATGCTCTTAAGCAGCTCTGCTCACCTGGTTCTTAGGCTCTAGAGCAGCTCTGCTGACCTGGTTCTTTGACTCTAAAGCAGCTCTGCTGGCCTGGTTCTCTGGCTCTAGCTCTGCTGACCTGGTTCTCTCGCTCTAGAGCAGCTCTGCTGACCTGGTTTTAGCCTCTAGAGCAGCTCTGCAGACCTGGTCCGTAGGCTCTAGAGCAACTCTGCTGACCTGGTTCTCTGGCTTTACAACTGCTCTGCTGACCTGGTTCTCTGGCTCTAAAGAAGCTCTGCTGACCAGGATCTATGGCTTTAAAGCAGCTCTGCTGACCTGGTTCTCTGGCTCTAAAGCAGCTCTGCTGACCTGGTTCTCTGGCTCTAAAGCAGCTTTGCTGATCTGGTTCTCTCCTTCTAAAGCAGCTCTACTGACCTGGTTTATTTGTCTCTACAGCATCTCTGCTGACCTAATATATCTGGCTCTACAGCAGCTCTGCTGACCTGGTTCTATGCCACTAGAACAGCTCTACTGACCTTGTTCTTAGGCTCTAGGGCAGCTCTGCTGATCTGGTTATCTCCCTCTAAAGCAGCTCTGATGACCTGCTTTCTCTGGCTCTACAGCAGCTCTACTGACCTGGTTCTCTTGCTCTAGAGCAGCACTGCTGACCTGGTTCTCTGGCTCTAAAGCAGGTCTGCTGACCTGGGTCTCTGGCTCTACAACTGCCCTGCTGACCTGGTTCTCTGGCTCTAAAGCTGCTCTGCTGACCTAGTTCTCTGGCTCTACAACGACTCTGCTGACCTGGTTGAATGGCTCTAAAGCAGCTCATCTGTCCTGGTTCTATGGCTCTAAAGCGTCTCTGCTGACCTAGTTCGCTGTCTCTAGAGCAGCTCTGCTGACCTGGTTCTGTGGCTCTAAAGCAGCTCTGCTGACCTGGTTTCTCTGGGTCTACAGCAGCTCTGCTGACCTTGTTCTCTGCCTCTAGAGCAGCTCTGATGACCTGGTTCTATGGCTCAAAAGAAACACTGCTGACCTGGTTCTCTGGCTCTACAGAAGCTCTGCTGACCTGGTTATCCGGCTCTAGAGCAGCTCTGCTGACCTGGTCCTTAGGTTCTAGAGCAGCTCTGCTGACCTGGTTGTCTGGCTTTGAAGCAGCTCTGCTGACCTGGTTCTCTGGCTCTAAAGCAGCTCTGCTGACCTGGTTCTATGGCTCTAAATCAGCTCTGCTGACCTGGTTCTCTGGCTCTAGAGCAGCTCTGCCGAGCTGGTTCTCTCCCTCTAAAGCAGCTCTGTTGACCTGGTTCTCTGGCTCTAAAGCAGCTCTCCTGACCTGGTTCTCTCCCTCTAAAGCAGCTCTGCTGACCTGGTTTTTCTTGCTCTACAGCAGCTCTGCTGACCTGTTTCCCTGGCTCTAAAGCAGATCTGCTGACCTGGTTCTACGGCTCTTAAGCAGCTCTGCTGACCTGGTTCTCTGGTTGAAAAGCAGCTTTGCTGACCTGGGTCTGTGGCTCTAAAGCAGCTCTGCTGACCTGGTTTCTCTGGCTCTACAGCAGCTCTGCTGACCTGGTTCTTCGGCTCTAAAGCAGCTCTGTTGACCTAGTTCTCTGGCTCTCCAACGACTCTGCTGATCTGGTTCACTGGCTCTAAAGCAGCTCTGCTGACCTTGTTCTATGGCTCTAAAGCAGCTCTGCTGACCTAGTTCTCTGCCTCTAAAGCAGCTCTGCTGGCCTGGTTTCTCTGGGTCTACAGCAGCTCTGCTGACCTTGTTCTCTGCCTCTATAGCAGCTCTGATGACCTGGTTCTGTGGCTCAAACGCAACCCGGCTGACCTGGTTCTCTGCCTCTAAAGAAGCTCTGCTGACCTGGTTCTCTGGGTCTAGAGCAGCTCTGCTGACCTGCTTCTCTGGCTTTAAAGCGGCTCCGGATTTTCTGGCTCTAAAGCAGCTCTGCTGACCTGGTTCTCTGGGTCTTAAGTGGCTCTGCTGACATGGTTCTCTGGCTCTAAAGCAGCTCTGCTGACCTGGTTCTAAAGCGAATCTGCTGACATGGTTCTCTCCCTCTAAAGCAGCTCTGCTGACCTGGTTCCTTGGCTCTAAAGCAGCTCTGTTGTCCTGGTTCTCTGGCTCTAGAACAGCTCTGCTGACCTGGTTCTAAGGCTCTAGAGGAGCTCTGCTGCCCTGGTTCTCTGGCTCAAAAGCAGCTCTGCTGACCTGGTTCAATGGCTCTAAAGCAGCTCTGATGACCTTGTTCTCTGGCTCTACAGAAGCTCCACTGAACTGGTTCTCTGCCTCTACAGCAGGTCTGCTGACCTGGTTCTCCGGCTCTAGCTTTGCTGGCCTGGTTCTCTGGCTCTAGAGAAGCTCTGCTGACCTGGTTCTTAGGCTCTAGAGCAGCTCTGATGACCTGGTCCTCTGGCTCTAAAGCAGCTCTGTTGACCTGGTTCGCTGGCTCTAAAGCAGCTCTGCTGACCTGGTTCTCTCCCTCTAAAGCAGCTCTGCTGACCTGGTTCGCTGGCTCTAAAACAGCTCTGCTGACGTGGTTCTCTGCCTCTTAAACAGCTCTGTTGACCTGGTTTCTCTGGCTCTACAGCAGCTCTGCTGACCTGGTTCTCTGCCTCTACAGCAGCTCTGCTGACCCGGTTCTCTGCCTCTAGAGCAGCTCTGCTGACCTGGTTTCTCGGGCTCTAAAGAAGCTCTGCTGACCAGGATCTATGGCTTTAAAGCAGCTCTGCTGACCTGGTTCTCTGGCTCTAAAGCAGCTCTGCTGACCTGGTTCTCTGGCTCTAAAGCAGCTTTGCTGATCTGGTTCTCTCCTTCTAAAGCAGCTCTAATGACCTGGTTTATTTGTCTCTACAGCATCTCTGCTGACCTAATATATCTGGCTCTACAGCAGCTCTGCTGACCTGGTTCTATGCCACTAGAACAGCTCTACTGACCTTGTTCTTAGGCTCTAGGGCAGCTCTGCTGATCTGGTTATCTCCCTCTAAAGCAGCTCTGATGACCTGCTTTCTCTGGCTCTACAGCAGCTCTACTGACCTGGTTCTCTTGCTCTAGAGCAGCACTGCTGACCTGGTTCTCTGGCTCTAAAGCAGGTCTGCTGACCTGGGTCTCTGGCTCTACAACTGCCCTGCTGACCTGGTTCTCTGGCTCTAAAGCTGCTCTGCTGACCTAGTTCTCTGGCTCTACAACGACTCTGCTGACCTGGTTGAATGGCTCTAAAGCAGCTCATCTGTCCTGGTTCTATGGCTCTAAAGCGTCTCTGCTGACCTAGTTCGCTGTCTCTAGAGCAGCTCTGCTGACCTGGTTCTGTGGCTCTAAAGCAGCTCTGCTGACCTGGTTTCTCTGGGTCTACAGCAGCTCTGCTGACCTTGTTCTCTGCCTCTAGAGCAGCTCTGATGACCTGGTTCTATGGCTCAAAAGAAACACTGCTGACCTGGTTCTCTGGCTCTACAGAAGCTCTGCTGACCTGGTTATCCGGCTCTAGAGCAGCTCTGCTGACCTGGTCCTTAGGTTCTAGAGCAGCTCTGCTGACCTGGTTGTCTGGCTTTGAAGCAGCTCTGCTGACCTGGTTCTCTGGCTCTAAAGCAGCTCTGCTGACCTGGTTCTATCGCTCTAAATCAGCTCTGCTGACCTTGATCTCTGGCTTTGAAGCAGTTCTGCTGACCTGGTTCTCTGGCTCTAGAGCAGCTCTGCCGAGCTGGTTCTCTCCCTCTAAAGCAGCTCTGTTGACCTGGTTCTCTGGCTCTAAAGCAGCTCTCCTGACCTGGTTCTCTCCCTCTAAAGCAGCTCTGCTGACCTGGTTTTTCTTGCTCTACAGCAGCTCTGCTGACCTGTTTCCCTGGCTCTAAAGCAGCTCTGCTGACCTGGTTCTATGGCTCTTAAGCAGCTCTGCTGACCTGGTTCTCTGGTTGAAAAGCAGCTTTGCTGACCTGGGTCTCTGGCTCTAAAGCAGCTCTGCTGACCTGGTTTCTCTGGCTCTACAGCAGCTCTGCTGACCTGGTTCTTCGGCTCTAAAGCAGCTCTGTTGACCTAGTTCTCTGGCTCTCCAACGACTCTGCTGACCTGGTTCACTGGCTCTAAAGCAGCTCTGCTGACCTTGTTCTATGGCTCTAAAGCAGCTCTGCTGACCTAGTTCTCTGCCTCTAAAGCAGCTCTGCTGGCCTGGTTTCTCTGGGTCTACAGCAGCTCTGCTGACCTTGTTCTCTGCCTCTATAGCAGCTCTGATGACCTGGTTCTGTGGCTCAAACGCAACCCGGCTGACCTGGTTCTCTGCCTCTGAAGAAGCTCTGCTGACCTGGTTCTCTGGGTCTAGAGCAGCTCTGCTGACCTGCTTCTCTGGCTCTAAAGCGGCTCTGGATTTTCTGGCTCTAAAGCAGCTCTGCTGACCTGGTTCTCTGGGTCTTAAGTGGCTCTGCTGACATGGTTCTCTCCCTCTAAAGCAGCTCTGCTGACCTGGTTCTAAAGCGAATCTGCTGACATGGTTCTCTCCCTCTAAAGCAGGTCTGCTGACCTGGTTCCCTGGCTCTAAAGCAGCTCTGCTGTCCTGGTTCTCTGGCTCTAGAACAGCTCTGCTGACCTGGTTCTAAGGCTCTAGAGGAGCTCTGCTGCCCTGGTTCTCTGGCTCAAAAGCAGCTCTGCTGACCTGGTTCAATGGCTCTAAAGCAGCTCTGATGACCTTGTTCTCTGGCTCTACAGAAGCTCCACTGAACTGGTTCTCTGCCTCTACAGCAGGTCTGCTGACCTGGTTCTCCGGCTCTAGCTCTGCTGGCCTGGTTCTCTGGCTCTAGAGAAGCTCTGCTGACCTGGTTCTTAGGCTCTAGAGCAGCTCTGATGACCTGGTCCTCTGGCTCTAAAGCAGCTCTGTTGACCTGGTTCGCTGGCTCTAAAGCAGCTCTGCTGACCTGGTTCTCTCCCTCTAAAGCAGCTCTGCTGACCTGGTTCGCTGGCTCTAAAACAGCTCTGCTGACGTGGTTCTCTGCCTCTTAAACAGCTCTGTTGACCTGGTTTCTCTGGCTCTACAGCAGCTCTGCTGACCTGGTTCTCTGCCTCTACAGCAGCTCTGCTGACCCGGTTCTCTGCCTCTAGAGCAGCTCTGCTGACCTGGTTTCTCGGGCTCTACAGCAGCTCTGCTGACCTGGTTCTCTGGCTCTAGAGCAGCTCCGCTGACCTGGTTCTCTGGCTCTAATGCAGCTCTGTTGACCTGGTTTCTCTGGCTCTACAGCAGCTCTGCTGACCTGGTTCTTAGGCTCTAGAGCAAGTCTGCTGACCTGGTTCTTAGGCTCTAGAGCAGCTCTGTTGACCTGGTTCTCAGGCTCTAAAGCTGCTCTGCAGACCTGGTTCTCTGACTCTAGCTCTGCTGACCTGGTTCTCTGGCTCTAGAGAAGCTCAGTTGACCTGGTTCTTAGGCTCTAGAGCAGCTCTGATGACCTGGTTCTAAAGCAGGTCTGCTGACCTGGTTCTCTCCCTCTAAAGCAGCTCTGATGATCTGGTTCTCTGGCTCTAGAGCAGCTCTGCTGACTTGGTTCTCTGGATCTAGAGCAGCTCTGTTGACTTGGTTCTTAGGCTCTAGAGCAGCTCTGCTGACCTGGTTCTCTGGCTCTAAAGCAGCTCTGCTGAACTGGTTCGCTGGCTCTAAAGCAGCTCTGCTGACCTAGTTCTCTCCCTCTAAAGCAGCTCTGCTGACCTGGTTCGCTGGCTCTAAAGCAGCTCTGCTGACGTGGTTCTCTCCCTCTTAAGCAGCTCTGCTGACCTCGTTTCTCTGGCTCTACAGCAGCTCTGCTGACCTGGTTCTCTGCGTCTACAGCAGTTCTGCTGACCCGGTTCTCTGCCTCTAGAGCAGCTCTGCTGACCTGGTTTCTCTGGCTCTACAGCAGCTCTGCTGACCTGGTTTTCTGGCTCTAGAGCAGCTCTGCTGACCTGGTTCTCTGGCTCTAATACAGCTCTGTTGACCTGGTTTCTCTGGCTCTACAGCAGCTCTGCTGAACTCGTTCTCTGCCTCTAGAGCAGCTCTGCTGACCTGGTTCTTAGGCTCTAGAGCAGATCTGCTGACCCGGTTCTCTGGCTCTAAAGCAACTCTGCTGACCTGGTTCTCTGGCTCTAAAGCGGCTCTGGGTTCTCTGGCTCTAAAGCAGCTCTGCTGACCTGGTTCTCTGGGTCTTAAGTGGCTCTGCTGACATGGTTCTCTGGCTCTAAAGCAGCTCTGCTGACCTGGTTCTAAAGCGACTCTGCTGACATGGTTCTCTCCCTCTAAAGCAGCTCTGCTGATTTGGTTCACTGGCTCTAAAGCAGCTCTGTTGTCCTGGTTCTCTGGCTCTAGAACAGCTCTGCTGACCTGGTTCTAAGGCTCTAGTGCAGCTCTGCTGCCCTGGTTCACTGGCTCTGCTGACCTGGTTTTTCTGGCTCTACAGCAGCTCTGTGACCTAGTTCTCTGGCTCTACAACGGCTCTGCTGACCTGGTTCTCTGGCTCTAAAGAAGTTCTGCTGACCTGGTTCTATGGCTTTAAAGCAGCTCTGCTGACCTGATTCTCTGGCTCTAAAGCAGCTCTGCTGACCTGGTTCTCTGGCTCTAAAGCAGCTTTGCTGATCTGGTTCTCTCCTTCTAAAGCAGCTCTGCTGACCTGGTTTATCTTTCTCTACAGCATCTCTGCTTACCTAATTTATCTGGCTCTACAGCAGCTCTGCTGACCTGGTTCTCTGACACTAGAACAGCTCTACTGCCTTGTTCTTAGGCTCTAGGGCAGCTCTGCTGATCTGGTTATCTCCCTGTAAAGCAGCTTTGCTGACCTGGTTCTCTGGCTCTAAAGCAGCTCTGCTGACCTGGTTCTCTGGCTCTAAAGCAGCTCTGTTGACCTGGTTATCTCCCTCTAAAGCAGCTCTGCTTTCTCTGGCTCTACAGCAGCTCTACTGACCTGGTTCTCTTGATCTAGAGCAGCACTGCTGACCTGGTTCTCTGGCTCTAAAGCAGCTCTGCTGACCTGGTTTCTCTGGCTCTACAGCAGCTCTGCTGACCTGGATCTGTGGATCTAAAGCAGCTCGGATGACCTGGTTCTATGGCTCTAAAGCAGCTCTGCTGACCTGGTTCTCTGGCTTTGAAGCAGCTCTGCTGACCTGGTTCTCAGGCTCTAAAGCAACTCTTCTGACCAGTTTCTCTGGCTTTGAAGCAGCTCTGCTGACCTGGTATTCTGGCTCTGGAGCAGTTCTGCTGACCTGGTTCTTAGGCTCTAGAGCAGCTCTGTTGACCTAGTTCTCTGGCTCTCCAACGTCTCTGCTGACCTGGTTCACTGGCTCTAAAGCAGCTCTGCTGACCTGGTTCTATGGCTCTAAAGCAGCTCTGCTGACCTAGTTCTCTGGCTCTAAAGCAGCTCTGCTGACCTGGTTTCTCTGGGTCTACAGCAGTTCTGCTGACCTTGTTCTCTGCCTCTATAGCAGCTCTGATGACCTGGTTCTGTGGCTCAAACGCAACCCGGCTGACCTGCGTCTCTGCCTCTACAGAAGCTCTGCTGACCTGGTTCTCTGGCTCTAGAGCAGCTCTGCTGACCTGGTTCTTAGGCTCTAGAGCAGCTCTGCTGACCTGGTTGTCTGGCTTTGAAGCAGCTCTGCTGACCTGGTTCTCTGGCTCTAAAGCAGCTCTGCGGACCTGGTTCTATGGCTCTAAAGCAGCTCTGCTGATCTTGATCTCTGGCTTTGAAGCAGTTCTGCTGACTGGTTCTCTGGGTCTAGAGCAGCTCTGCTGACCTGGTTCTCTCCCTCTAAAGCAGCTCTGCTGACCAAGATCTCTGGCTCTAAAGCAGCTCTGCTGACCTGGTTCTCTGGCTCCAAAGCAGCTCTGCTGACCTGGTTCTCTGGCTCTAAAGCAGCTCTCCTGACCTGGTTCTCTGGCTCTAAAGCAGCTCTGCTACCCTGGTTCTCTCCCTCTAAAGCTGCTCTGCTGAACTGGTTTCTTTGGCTCTACAGCAGCTCTGCTGACCTGGTTCCCTGGCTCTAAAGCAGCTCTGCTGACCTGGTTCTCTGGCTCTAGAGCAGCTCTGCTGACCTGGTTCTTAGGTTCTAGAGAAGTTCTGTTGACCTAGTTCTCAGGTTCTAAAGTGGCTCTGCTGACCTGGTTCTCTCCCTCTAAAGCAGCTCTGCTGACCTGGTTCTCTGGCTCTAAAGCAGCTCTACTGACCTTGTTCTTTGGTTTTAGAGCAGCTCTGCTGACCTGGTTCTCTGGCTCTATAGCAGCTCTGCTGACCTGGTTCTATGGCTCCAAAGCAGCTCTGCTGACCTGGTTCTTAGGCTCTAGAGGAGCTATGCTGACCTGGTGCTCTGGCTCTACAACAGCTCTGCTGACCTGGTTCTCTGGCTCTATAGCAGCTCTGCTGACCTGGTTCTATGGCTCTAAAGCAGCTCTGCTGGACTGGTTCTCTGGCTCTGCAGAAGCTCTGCTGACCTGGTTCTCTCCCTCTAAAGCAGCTCTGCTGACCTGGTTTCTCTAGGTGTACAGCAGCTCTGCCTCTAGAGTCGCTCTGCTGACCTGGTTCTTAGGCTCTAGAGCAGCTCTACTGATCTGGTTCTCTGGCTCTAAAGCAGCTCTGCTGACCTAGGTCTCTGGCTCTACAGCAGCTCTGCTGCCCCTGTTCTCTGCCTCTAGAGCAGGTCTGCTGACCTGGTTCTTAGGCTCTAAAGCAGCTCTGCTGACCTGGTTCTCTGGCTCTAAAGCAGCTCTGCTGACATGGTTCTATGGCCCTAAAGCAGCTCTGCTGACCTGGTTCTCTGGCTCTAGAGCAGCTCTACTGACCTGGTTCTCTGGCTCTAAAGCAGCTCTGCTGACCTGGTTCTCTGGCTCTAAAGCAGCTCTGCTGACCTGGTTCTCTCCCTCTAAAGCATCTCTGCT
The DNA here is from genome assembly GCF_964204655.1 of Triturus cristatus. Lineage (NCBI taxonomy): Eukaryota > Metazoa > Chordata > Amphibia > Caudata > Salamandridae > Triturus > Triturus cristatus. The sequence continues at coordinate 320,797 of NW_028188130.1, read as the reverse complement.
GACCTGGTTTATCTGGCTCTACAGCAGCTCTGCCGACCTGGTTCTCTGGCTCTAAAGCAGCTCTCCTGACCTGGTTCTCTGGCTCTAAAGCAGCTCTGCTACCCTGGTTCTCTCCCTCAAAAGCAACTCTGCTGAACTGGTTTCTTTAGCTCTACAGCAGCTCTGCTGACCTGGTTCCCTGGCTCTAAAGCAGCTCTGCTGACCTGGTTCTATGGCTCTAAAGCAGCTCTGCTGACCTGGTTCTCTGGTTGAAAAGCAGCTTTGCTGACCTTGGTCTCTGGCTCTAAAGCAGCTCTTCTGACCTGGTTTCTCTGGCTCTACAGCAGCTCTGCTGACCTGGTTCTTCGGCTCTAAAGCAGCTCTGCTGACCTGGTCCTTAGGCTCTAGAGCAGCTCTGCTGACCTGGTTCTCTGGCTATAAAGCAGCTATGCTGACCTGGTTCTCTGGCTCTAGCTCTGCTGAATCGGTTCTCTGGCTCTAGACCAGCTCTGCTGACCTCGTTTTAGGCTCTAGAGCAGCTCTGCTGACATGGTTCTCTGGCTCTAGAGTAGCTCTGCTGACCTGGTTCTCTGGCTCTAGAGCAGCTCTGCTCACCTAGTTCTCTGGCTCTACAACGGCTCTGCTGACCTGGTTCTCTGGCTCTAAAGCAGCTCTGCTGACCTGGTTCTATGGCTCTAAAGCAGCTCTGCTGACCTGGTTTTCTGGCTCAAAAGCAGCTTTGCCGACCTGGGTCTCAGGCTCTAAAGCAGCTCTGTTTACTTGGTTTCTCTGGCTCTACAGCAGCTCTGCTGACCTGTTTCTTATGCTCTTAAGCAGCTCTGCTCACCTGGTCCTTAGGCTCTAGAGCAGCTCTGCTGACCTGGTTCTTTGACTCTAAAGCAACTCTGCTGGCCTGGTTCTCTGGCTCTAGCTCTGCTGACCTGGTTCTCTCGCTCTAGAGCAGCTCTGCTGACCTGGTTTTAGGCTCTAGAGCAGCTCTGCAGACCTGGTCCGTAGGCTCTAGAGCAACTCTGCTGACCTGGTTCTCTGGCTTTACAACAGCTCTGCTGACCTGGTTCTCTGGCTCTAAAGAAGCTCTGCTGACCTGGATCTATGGCTTTAAAGCAGCTCTGCTGACCTGGTTCTCTGGCTCTAAAGCAGCTCTGCTGACCTGGTTCTCTGGCTCTAAAGCAGCTTTGCTGATCTGGTTCTCTCCTTCTAAAGCAGCTCTACTGACCTGGTTTATTTGTCTCTACAGCATCTCTGCTGACCTAATTTATCTGGCTCTACAGCAGCTCTGCTGACCTGGTTCTATGCCACTAGAACAGCTCTACTGACCTTGTTCTTAGGCTCTAGGGCAGCTCTGCTGATCTGGTTATCTCCCTTTAAAGCAGCTCTGATGACCTGCTTTCTCTGGCTCTACAGCAGCTCTACTGACCTGGTTCTCTTGCTCTAGAGCAGCACTGCTGACCTGGTTCTCTGGCTCTAAAGCAGGTCTGCTGACCTGGGTCTCTGGCTCTACAACTGCCCTGCTGACCTGGTTCTCTGGCTCTAAAGCTGCTCTGCTGACCTAGTTCTCTGGCTCTAAAGCAGCTCAGCTGTCCTGGTTCTATGGCTCTAAAGCGTCTCTGCTGACCTAGTTCGCTGTCTCTAGAGCAGCTCTGCTGACCTGGTTCTGTGGCTCTAAAGCAGCTCTGCTGACCTGGTTTCTCTGGGTCTACAGCAGCTCTGCTGACCTTGTTCTCTGCCTCTAGAGCAGCTCTGATGACCTGGTTCTATGGCTCAAAAGAAACACTGCTGACCTGGTTCTCTGGCTCTACAGAAGCTCTGCTGACCTGGTTATCCGGCTCTAGAGCAGCTCTGCTGACCTGGGTCTTAGGTTCTAGAGCAGCTCTGCTGACCTGGTTGTCTGGCTTTGAAGCAGCTCTGCTAACCTGGTTCTCTGGCTCTAAAGCAGCTCTGCTGACCTGGTTCTATGGCTCTAAATCAGCTCTGCTGACCTTGATCTCTGGCTTTGAAGCAGTTCTGCTGACCTGGTTCTCTGGCTCTAGAGCAGCTCTGCCGAGCTGGTTCTCTCCCTCTAAAGCAGCTCTGTTGACCTGGTTCTCTGGCTCTAAATCAGCTCTCCTGACCTGGTTCTCTCCCTCTAAAGCAGCTCTGCTGACCTGGTTTTTCTTGCTCTACATCAGCTCTGCTGACCTGTTTCCCTGGCTCAAAGCAGCTCTGCTGACCTGGTTCTATGGCTCTTAAGCAGCTCTGCTGACCTGGTTCTCTGGTTGAAAAGCAGCTTTGCTGACCTGGGTCTCTGGCTCTAAAGCAGCTCTGCTGACCTGGTTTCTCTGGCTCTACAGCAGCTCTGCTGACCTGGTTCTTCGGCTCTAAAGCAGCTCTGCTGACCTGGTCCTGAGGCTCTAGAGCAGCTCTGCTGACCTTGTTGTCTGGCTATAAAGCAGCTATGCTGACCTGGTTCTCTCGCTCTAGCTCTGGTGACCTGGTTCTCTGGCTCTAGAGCAGCTCTGCTGACCTCGTTTTAGGCTCTAGAGCAGCTCTGCTGACATGGTTCTCTGGCTCTTGAGTAGCTCTGCTGACCTGGTTCTCTGGCTCTAGAGCAGCTCTGCTGACCTAGTTCTCTGGCTCTACAATGGCTCTGCTGACCTGGTTCTCTGTCTCTAAAGCAGCTCTGCTGGCCTGGTTCTATGGCTCTAAAGCAGCTCTGCTGACCTGGTTTTCTGGCTCAAAAGCAGCTTTGCCGACCTGGGTCTCAGGCTCTAAAGCAGCTCTGTTGACCCGGTTTCTCTGGGTCTACAGCAGCTCTGCTGACCTGGTTCTTATGCTCTTAAGCAGCTCTGCTCACCTGGTCCTTAGGCTCTAGAGCAGCTCTGCTGACGTGGTTCTTTGGCTCTAAAGCAGCTCTGCTGGCCTGGTTCTCTGGCTCTAGCTCTGCTGACCTGGTTCTCTCGCTCTAGAGCAGCTCTGCTGACCTGGTTTTAGGCTCTAGAGCTTCTCTGCAGACCTGGTCCTTAGGCTCTAGAGCAACTCTGCTGACCTGGTTCTCTGGCTCTACAACGGCTCTGCTGACCTGGTTCTCTGGCTCTAAAGAAGCTCTGCTGAACTGGTTCTATGGCTTTAAAGCAGCTCTGCTGACCTAGTTCTCTGGCTCTAAAGCAGCTCTGCTGACCTGGTTCTCTGGCTCTAAAGCAGCTTTGCCGATCTGGTTTTACTCCTTCTAATGCAGCTCTGCTGACCTGGTTTATCTGTCTCTACAGCATCTCTGCTGATCTAATTTATCTGGCTCTACAGCTGCTCTGCTGACCTTGTTCTCTGCCACTAGAACAGCTCTACTGACCTTGTTCTTAGGCTCTGGGCAGCTCTGCTGATCTGGTTCTCTGGCTCTAAAGCAGCTCTGCTGACCTGGTTCTCTGGCTCTAAAGCAGCTCTGTTGACCTGGTTATCTCCCTCTAAAGCAGCTCTGCTAACCTGCTTTCTCTGGCTCTACAGCAGCTCTACTGACCTGGTTCTCTTGCTCTAGAGCAACACTGCTGACCTGGTTCTCTGGCTCTAAAGCAGGTCTGCTGACCTGGTTCTCTGGCTCTACAACTGCCGTGCTGACCTGGTTCTCTGGCTCTAAAGCTGCTCTGCTAACCAAGTTCTCTGGCTCTACAACGACTCTGCTGACCTGCATCAATGGCTCTAAAGCAGCTCTCCTGACCTAGTTCTATGGCTCTAAAGCGGCTCTGCTGACCTAGTTCTCTGTCTCTAGAGCAGCTCTGCTGACCTGGTTCTCTGGCTCTACAGAAGCTCTGCTGACCTGGTTCTCTGGCTCCAGAGCAGCTCTGCTGACCTGGTTCTTAGGCTCTAGAGCAGCTCTGCTGACCTGGTTGTCTGGCTTTGAAGCAGTTCTGCTGACCTGGTTCTTTGGCTCTAGAGCAGCTCTGCCGTCCTGGTTTTCTGGCTCTAGAGCAGCTCTGCCGACCTGGTTCTCTCCCTCTAAAGCAGCTCTGCTGACCTGGTTCTCTGGCTCTAAAGCAGCTCTGCTGACCCGGTTCTCTCCCTCTAAAGCAGCTCTGCTGACATGGTTTTCCTGGCTCTACAGCAGCTCTGCTGACCTGGTTCTCTGGCTCTAAAGCAGCTCTCCTGACCTGGTTCTCTGGCTCTAAAGCAGCTCTGCTACCCTGGTTCTCTTGCTCTAGAGCAGCACTGCTGACCTGGTTCTCTGGTTCTAAAGCAGGTCTGCTGACCTGGTTCTCTGGCTCTACAACTGCCCTGCTGACCTGGTTCTCTGGCTCTAAAGCTGCTCTGCTGACCTAGTTCTCTGGCTCTACAGCAGCTCTGCTGCCCCGGTTCTCTGCCTCTAGAACAGATATGCTGACCTGGTTCTTAGGCTCTAGAGCAGCTCTGCTGACCTGGTTCTCTGGCTCTAAAGCAGCTCTGCTGACATGGTTCTATGGCTCTAAAGCAGCTCTGCTGACCTGGTTCTTAGGATCTAGAGGAGCTCTGCTTACCTGGTTCTCTGGCTCTAAAGCAGCTCTGCTGACCTGGTTCTATGGCTCTAAAGCAGCTTTGCTAATCTGGTTCTCTCCTTCTAAAGCAGCTCTGCTGACCTGGTTTATCTTTCTCTACAGCATCTCTGCTGACCTAATTTATCTGGCTCTACAGCAGCTCTGCTGACCTGGTTCTCTGCCACTAGAACAGCTCTACTGACCTTGTTCTTAGGCTCTAGGGCAGCTCTGCTGATCTGGTTATCTCCCTCTAAAGCAGCTCTGCTGACCTGGTTCTCTGGCTCTAAAGCAGCTCTGCTGACCTGGTTCTCTGGCTCTAAAGCAGCTCTGTTGACCTGGTTATCTCCCTCTAAAGCAGCTCTGCTGACCTGCTTTCTCTGGCTCTACAGCAGCTCTACTGACCTGGTTCTCTTGATCTAGAGCAGCACTGCTGACCTGGTTCTCTGGCTCTAAAGCAGCTCTGCTGACCTTTTTTCTCTGGCTCTACAGCAGCTCTGCTGACCTGGATCTGTGGACCTAAAGCAGCTCTGATGACCTGGTTCTATGGCTCTAAAGCAGCTCTGCTGACCTGGTTCTCTGGCTTTGAAGCAGCTCTGCTGACCTGGTTCTCTGGCTCTGGAGCAGCTCTGCTGACCTGGTTCTTAGGCTCTAGAGCAGCTCTGTTGACCTAGTTCTCTGGCTCTCCAACGACTCTGCTGACCTGGTTCACTGGCTCTAAAACAGCTCTGCTGACCTGGTTCTATGGCTCTAAAGCAGCTCTGCTGACCTAGTTCTCTGGCTCTAAAGCAGCTCTGCTGATCTGGTTTCTCTGGGTCTACAGCAGTTCTGCTGACCTTGTTCTCTGCCTCTATAGCAGCTCTGATGACCTGGTTCTGTGGCTCAAACGCAACCCGGCTGACCTGGTTCTCTGCCTCTACAGAAGCTCTGCTGACCTGGTTCTCTGGCTCTAGAGCAGCTCTGCTGACCTGGTTCTTAGGCTCTAGAGCAGCTCTGCTGACCTGGTTGTCTGGCTTTGAAGCAGCTCTGCTGACCTGGTTCTCTGGCTCTAAAGCAGCTCTGCTGACCTGGTTCTATGGCTCTAAAGCAGCTCTGCTGATCTTGATGTCTGGCTTTGAAGCAGTTCTGCTGACTGGTTCTCTGGCTCTAGAGCAGCTCTGCTGACCTGGTTCTCTCCCTCTAAAGCAGCTCTGCTGACCAAGATCTCTGGCTCTAAAGCAGCTCTGCTGACCTGGTTCTCTGGCTCCAAAGCTGCTCTGCTAACCTAGTTCTCTGGCTCTACAACGACTCTGCTGACCTGCATCAATGGCTCTAAAGCAGCTCTCCTGACCTAGTTCTATGGCTCTAAAGCGGCTCTGCTGACCTAGTTCTCTGTCTCTAGAGCAGCTCTGCTGACCTGGTTCTCTGGCTCTACAGAAGCTCTGCTGACCTGGTTCTCTGGCTCTAGAGCAGCTCTGCTGACCTGGTTCTTAGGCTCTAGAGCAGCTCTGCTGACCTGGTTGTCTGGCTTTGAAGCAGTTCTGCTGACCTGGTTCTCTGGCTATAGAGCAGCTCTGCCGACCTGGTTCTCTGGCTCTAGAGCAGCTCTGCCGACCTGGTTCGCTCCCTCTAAAGCAGCTCTGCTGACCTGGTTCTCTGGCTCTAAAGCAGCTCTGCTGACCTGGTTCTCTCCCTCTAAAGCAGCTCTGCTGACCTGGTTTTCCTGGCTCTACAGCAGCTCTGCTGACCTGGTTCTCTGGCTCTAAAGCAGCTCTCCTGACCTGGTTCTCTGGCTCTAAAGCAGCTCTGCTACCCTGGTTCTCTTGCTCTAGAGCAGCACTGCTGACCTGGTTCTCTGGTTCTAAAGCAGGTCTGCTGACCTGGTTCTCTGGCTCCACAACTGCCCTGCTGACCTGGTTCTCTGGCTCTAAAGCTGCTCTGCTGACCTAGTTCTCTGGCTCTACAGCAGCTCTGCTGCCCCGGTTCTCTGCCTCTAGAACAGATCTGCTGACCTGGTTCTTAGGCTCTAGAGCAGCTCTGCTGACCTGGTTCTCTGGCTCTAAAGCAGCTCTGCTGACATGGTTCTATGGCTCTAAAGCAGCTGTGCTGACCTGGTTCTTAGGCTCTAGAGGAGCTCTGCTGACCTGGTTCTCTGGCTCTAAAGCAGCTCTGCTGACCTGGTTCTATGGCTCTAAAGCAGCTTTGCTGATCTGGTTCTCTCCTTCTAAAGCAGCTCTGCTGACCTGGTTTATCTTTCTCTACAGCATCTCTGCTGACCTAATTTATCTGGCTCTACAGCAGCTCTGCTGACCTGGTTCTCTGCCACTAGAACAGCTCTACTGACCTTGTTCTTAGGCTCTAGGGCAGCTCTGCTGATCTGGTTATCTCCCTCTAAAGCAGCTCTGCTGACCTGGTTCTCTGGCTCTAAAGCAGCTCTGCTGACCTGCTTTCTCTGGCTCTACAGCAGCTCTACTGACCTGGTTCTCTTGATCTAGAGCAGCACTGCTGACCTGGTTTTCTGGCTCTAAAGCAGCTCTGCTGACCTGGTTTCTCTGGCTCTACAGCAGCTCTGCTGACCTGGATCTGTGGACCTAAAGCAGCTCTGATGACCTGGTTCTATGGCTCTAAAGCAGCTCTGCTGACCTGGTTTTCTGGCTTTGAAGCAGCTCTGCTGACCTGGTTCTCAGGCTCTAAAGCAGCTCTTCTGACCAGTTTCTCTGGCTTTGAAGCAGCTCTGCTGACCTGGTTCTCTGGCTCTGGAGCAGCTCTGCTGACCTGGTTCTTAGGCTCTAGAGCAGCTCTGTTGACCTAGTTCTCTGGCTCTCCAACGACTCTGCTGACCTGGTTCACTGGCTCTAAAGCAGCTCTGCTGACCTGGTTCTATGGCTCTAAAGCAGCTCTGCTGACCTAGTTCTCTGGCTCTAAAGCAGCTCTGCTGATCTGGTTTCTCTGGGTCTACAGCAGTTCTGCTGACCTTGTTCTCTGCCTCTATAGCAGCTCTGATGACCTGGTTCTGTGGCTCAAATGCAACCCGGCTGACCTGGTTCTCTGCCTCTACAGAAGCTCTGCTGACCTGGTTCTCTGGCTCTAGAGCAGCTCTGCTGACCTGGTTCTTAGGCTCTAAAGCAGCTCTGCTGACCTGGTTGTCTGGCTTTGAAGCAGCTCTGCTGACCTGGTTCTCTGGCTCTAAAGCAGCTCTGCTGATCTGGTTCTATGGCTCTAAAGCAGCTCTGCTGATCTTGATGTCTGGCTTTGAAGCAGTTCTGCTGACTAGTTCTCGGGCTCTAGAGCAGCTCTGCTGACCTGGTTCTCTCCCTCTAAAGCAGCTCTGCTGACCAAGATCTCTGGCTCTAAAGCAGCTCTGCTGACCTGGTTCTCTGGCTCCAAAGCAGCTCTGCTGACCTGGTTCTCTGGCTCTAAAGCAGCTCTCCTGGCCTGGTTCTCTGGCTCTAAAGCAGCTCTGCTACCCTGGTTCTCTCCCTCTAAAGCAGCTGTGCTGAACTGCTTTCTTTGGCTCTGCAGCAGCTCTGCTGACCTGGTTCTCTGGCTCTAGAGCAGCTCTGCTGACCTGGTTCTTAGGTTCTAGAGAAGTTCTGTTGATCTAGTTCTCTGGCTCTACAACGGCTCTGATGACCTGGTTCTCAGGCTCTAAAGCAGCTCTGCTGACCTGGTTCAATGGCTCGAAAGCAGCTCTGCTGACCTGGTTCTCAGGTTCTAAAGTGGCTCTGCTGACCTGGTTCTCTCCCTCTAAAGCAGCTCTGCTGACCTGGTTCTCTGGCTCTAAAGCAGCTTTACTGACCTGGTTCTTTGGTTCTAGAGCAGCTCTGCTGACCTGGTTCTTAGGTTCTAGAGGAGCTATGCTGACCTGTTGCTCTGGCTCTACAACAACACTGCTGACCTGGTTCTCTGGCTCTATAGCAGCTCTGCTGACCTGGTTCTATGGCTCCAAAGCAGCTCTGCTGGCCTGGTTCTCTGGCTCTGCAAAAGCTCTGCTGACCTGGCTCTCTCCCTCTAAAGCAGCTCTGCTGACCTGGTTCTTAGGCTCTAGAGGAGCTATGCTGACCTGGTGCTCTGGCTCTACAACAGCTCTGCTGACCTGGTTCTCTGGCTCTATAGCAGCTCTGCTGACCTGGTTCTATGGCTCTAAAGCAGCTCTGCTGGCCTGGTTCTCTGGCTCTGCAGAAGCTCTGCTGACCTGGTTCTCTCCCTCTAAAGCAGCTCTGCTGACCTGGTTTCTCTAGGTGTACAGCAGCTCTGCCTCTAGAGTCGCTCTGCTGACCTGGTTCTTAGGCTCTAGAGCAGCTCTACTGATCTGGTTCTCTGGCTCTAAAGCAGCTCTGCTGACCTAGGTCTCTGGCTCTACAGCAGCTCTGCTGCCCCGGTTCTCTGCCTCTAGAGCAGGTCTGCTGACCTGGTTCTTAGGCTCTAAAGCAGCTCTGCTGACCTGGTTCTCTGGCTCTAAAGCAGCTCTGCTGACATGGTTCTATGGCCCTAAAGCAGCTCCGCTGACCTGGTTCTCTGGCTCTAGAGCAGCTCTACTGACCTGGTTCTCTGGCTCTAAAGCAGCTCTGCTGACCTGGTTCTCTGGCTCTAAAGCAGCTCTGCTGACCTGGTTCTCTCCCTCTAAAGCATCTCTGCTGACCTGGTTTTTCTGGCTCTACAGCAGCTCTGCCGACCTGGTTCTCTGGCTCTAAAGCAGCTCTCCTGACCTGGTTCTCTGGGTCTAAAGCAGCTCTTCTACCCTGGTTCTCTCCCTCAAAAGCAACTCTGCTGAACTGGTTTCTTTGGCTCTACAGCAGCTCTGCTGACCTGGTTCCCTGGCTCTAAAGCAGCTCTGCTGACCTGGTTCTATGGCTCTAAAGCAGCTCTGCTGACCTGGTTCTCTGGTTGAAAAGCAGCTTTGCTGACCTTGGTCTCTGGCTCTAAAGCAGCTCTGCTGACCTGGTTTCTCTGGCTCTACAGCAGCTCTGCTGACCTGGTTCTTCGGCTCTAAAGCAGCTCTGCTGACCTGGTCCTTAGGCTCTAGAGCAGCTCTGCTGACCTGGTTCTCTGGCTATAAAGCAGCTATGCTGACCTGGTTCTCTGGCTCTAGCTCTGCTGACCCGGTTCTCTGGCTCTAGACCAGCTCTGCTGACCTCGTTTTAGGCTCTAGAGCAGCTCTGCTGACATGGTTCTCTGGCTCTAGAGTAGCTCTGCTGACCTGGTTCTCTGGCTCTAGAGCAGCTCTGCTCACCTAGTTCTCTGGCTCTACAACGTCTCTGCTGACTTGGTTCTCTGGCTCTAAAGCAGCTCTGCTGACCTGGTTCTATGGCTCTAAAGCAGCTCTGCTGACCTGGTTTTCTGGCTCAAAAGCAGCTTTGCCGACCTGGGTCTCAGGCTCTAAAGCAGCTCTGTTTACTTGGTTTCTCTGGCTCTACAGCAGCTCTGCTGACCTGTTTCTTATGCTCTTAAGCAGCTCTGCTCACCTGGTCCTTAGGCTCTAGAGCAGCTCTGCTGACCTGGTTCTCTGGCTCTAGCTCTGCTGACCTGGTTCTCTCGCTCTAGAGCAGCTCTGCTGACCTGATTTTAGGCTCTAGAGCAGCTCTGCAGACCTGGTCCGTAGGCTCTAGAGCAACTCTGCTGACCTGGTTCTCTGGCTTTACAACTGCTCTGCTGACCTGGTTCTCTGGCTCTAAAGAAGCTCTGCTGACCAGGATCTATGGCTTTAAAGCAGCTCTGCTGACCTGGTTCTCTGGCTCTAAAGCAGCTCTGCTGACCTGGTTCTCTGGCTCTAAAGCAACTCTGCTGAACTGGTTTCTTTGGCTCTACAGCAGCTCTGCTGACCTGGTTCCCTGGCTCTAAAGCAGCTCTACTGACCTGGTTCTATGGCTCTAAAGCAGCTCTGCTGACCTGGTTCTCTGGTTGAAAAGCAGCTTTGCTGACCTTGGTCTCTGGCTCTAAAGCAGCTCTGCTGACCTGGTTTCTCTGGCTCTACAGCAGCTCTGCTGACCTGGTTCTTCGGCTCTAAAGCAGCTCTGCTGACCTGGTCCTTAGGCTCTAGAGCAGCTCTGCTGACCTGGTTCTCTGGCTATAAAGCAGCTATGCTGACCTGGTTCTCTGGCTCTAGCTCTGCTGACCCGGTTCTCTGGCTCTAGACCAGCTCTGCTGACCTCGTTTTAGGCTCTAGAGCAGCTCTGCTGACATTGTTCTCTGGCTCTAGAGTAGCTCTGCTGACCTGGTTCTCTGGCTCTAGAGCAGCTCTGCTCACCTAGTTCTCTGGCTCTACAACGTCTCTGCTGACTTGGTTCTCTGGCTCTAAAGCAGCTCTGCTGACCTGGTTCTATGGCTCTAAAGCAGCTCTGCTGACCTGGTTTTCTGGCTCAAAAGCAGCTTAGCCGACCTGGGTCTCAGGCTCTAAAGCAGCTCTGTTTACTTGGTTTCTCTGGCTCTACAGCAGCTCTGCTGACCTGTTTCTTATGCTCTTAAGCAGCTCTGCTCACCTGGTCCTTAGGCTCTAGAGCAGCTCTGCTGACCTGGTTCTTTGACTCTAAAGCAGCTCTGCTGGCCTGGTTCTCTGGCTCTAGCTCTGCTGACCTGGTTCTCTCGCTCTAGAGCAGCTCTGCTGACCTGATTTTAGGCTCTAGAGCAGCTCTGCAGACCTGGTCCGTAGGCTCTAGAGCAACTCTGCTGACCTGGTTCTCTGGCTTTACAACTGCTCTGCTGACCTGGTTCTCTGGCTCTAAAGAAGCTCTGCTGACCAGGATCTATGGCTTTAAAGCAGCTCTGCTGACCTGGTTCTCTGGCTCTAAAGCAGCTCTGCTGACCTGGTTCTCTGGCTCTAAAGCAGCTTTGCTGATCTGGTTCTCTCCTTCTAAAGCAGCTCTACTGACCTGGTTTATTTGTCTCTACAGCATCTCTGCTGACCTAATATATCTGGCTCTACAGCAGCTCTGCTGACCTGGTTCTATGCCACTAGAACAGCTCTACTGACCTTGTTCTTAGGCTCTAGGGCAGCTCTGCTGATCTGGTTATCTCCCTCTAAAGCAGCTCTGATGACCTGCTTTCTCTGGCTCTACAGCAGCTCTACTGACCTGGTTCTCTTGCTCTAGAGCAGCACTGCTGACCTGGTTCTCTGGCTCTAAAGCAGGTCTGCTGACCTGGGTCTCTGGCTCTACAACTGCCCTGCTGACCTGGTTCTCTGGCTCTAAAGCTGCTCTGCTGACCTAGTTCTCTGGCTCTACAACGACTCTGCTGACCTGGTTGAATGGCTCTAAAGCAGCTCAGCTGTCCTGGTTCTATGGCTCTAAAGCGTCTCTGCTGACCTAGTTCGCTGTCTCTAGAGCAGCTCTGCTGACCTGGTTCTGTGGCTCTAAAGCAGCTCTGCTGACCTGGTTTCTCTGGGTCTACAGCAGCTCTGCTGACCTTGTTCTCTGCCTCTAGAGCAGCTCTGATGACCTGGTTCTATGGCTCAAAAGAAACACTGCTGACCTGGTTCTCTGGCTCTACAGAAGCTCTGCTGACCTGGTTATCTGGCTCTAGAGCAGCTCTGCTGACCTGGTCCTTAGGTTCTAGAGCAGCTCTGCTGACCTGGTTGTCTGGCTTTGAAGCAGCTCTGCTGACCTGGTTCTCTGGCTCTAAAGCAGCTCTGCTGACCTGGTTCTATGGCTCTAAATCAGCTCTGCTGACCTTGATCTCTGGCTTTGAAGCAGTTCTGCTGACCTGGTTCTCTGGCTCTAGAGCAGCTCTGCCGAGCTGGTTCTCTCCCTCTAAAGCAGCTCTGTTGACCTGGTTCTCTGGCTCTAAAGCAGCTCTCCTGACCTGGTTCTCTCCCTCTAAAGCAGCTCTGCTGACCTGGTTTTTCTTGCTCTACAGCAGCTCTGCTGACCTGTTTCCCTGGCTCTAAAGCAGCTCTGCTGACCTGGTTCTATGGCTCTTAAGCAGCTCTGCTGACCTGGTTCTCTGGTTGAAAAGCAGCTTTGCTGACCTGGGTCTCTGGCTCTAAAGCAGCACTGCTGACCTGGTTTCTCTGGCTCTACAGCAGCTCTGCTGACCTGGTTCTTCGGCTCTAAAGCAGCTCTGTTGACCTAGTTCTCTGGCTCTCCAACGACTCTGCTGACCTGGTTCACTGGCTCTAAAGCAGCTCTGCTGACCTTGTTCTATGGCTCTAAAGCAGCTCTGCTGACCTAGTTCTCTGCCTCTAAAGCAGCTCTGCTGGCCTGGTTTCTCTGGGTCTACAGCAGCTCTGCTGACCTTGTTCTCTGCCTCTATAGCAGCTCTGATGACCTGGTTCTGTGGCTCAAACGCAACCCGGCTGACCTGGTTCTCTGCCTCTACAGAAGCTCTGCTGACCTGGTTCTCTGGGTCTAGAGCAGCTCTGTTGACCTGCTTCTCTGGCTCTAAAGCGGCTCCGGATTTTCTGGCTCTAAAGCAGCTCTGCTGACCTGGTTCTCTGGGTCTTAAGTGGCTCTGCTGACATGGTTCTCTGGCTCTAAAGCAGCTCTGCTGACCTGGTTCTAAAGCGAATCTGCTGACATGGTTCTCTCCCTCTAAAGCAGCTCTGCTGACCTGGTTCCCTGGCTCTAAAGCAGCTCTGTTGTCCTGGTTCTCTGGCTCTAGAACAGCTCTGCTGACCTGGTTCTAAGGCTCTAGAGTAGCTCTGCTGCCCTGGTTCTCTGGCTCAAAAGCAGCTCTGCTGACCTGGTTCAATGGCTCTAAAGCAGCTCTGATGACCTTGTTCTCTGGCTCTACAGAAGCTCCACTGAACTGGTTCTCTGCCTCTACAGCAGGTCTGCTGACCTGGTTCTCCGGCTCTAGCTCTGCTGGCCTGGTTCTCTGGCTCTAGAGAAGCTCTGCTGACCTGGTTCTTAGGCTCTAGAGCAGCTCTGATGACCTGGTCCTCTGGCTCTAAAGCAGCTCTGTTGACCTGGTTCGCTTGCTCTAAAGCAGCTCTGCTGACCTGGTTCTCTCCCTCTAAAGCAGCTCTGCTGACCTGGTTCGCTGGCTCTAAAACAGCTCTGCTGACGTGGTTCTCTGCCTCTTAAACAGCTCTGTTGACCTGGTTTCTCTGGCTCTACAGCAGCTCTGCTGACCTGGTTCTCTGCCTCTACAGCAGCTCTGCTGACCCGGTTCTCTGCCTCTAGAGCAGCTCTGCTGACCTGGTTTCTCGGGCTCTACAGCAGCTCTGCTGACCTGGTTCTCTGGCTCTAGAGCAGCTCCGCTGACCTGGTTCTCTGGCTCTAATGCAGCTCTGTTGACCTGGTTTCTCTGGCTCTACAGCAGCTCTGCTGACCTGGTTCTTAGGCTCTAGAGCAAGTCTGCTGACCTGGTTCTTAGGCTCTAGAGCAGCTCTGTTGACCTGGTTCTCAGGCTCTAAAGCTGCTCTGCAGACCTGGTTCTCTGACTCTAGCTCTGCTGACCTGGTTCTCTGGCTCTAGAGAAGCTCAGTGGACCTGGTTCTTAGGCTCTAGAGCAGCTCTGATGACCTGGTTCTAAAGCAGGTCTGCTGACCTGGTTCTCTCCCTCTAAAGCAGCTCTGATGATCTGGTTCTCTGGCTCTAGAGCAGCTCTGCTGACTTGGTTCTCTGGATCTAGAGCAGCTCTGTTGACTTGGTTCTTAGGCTCTAGAGCAGCTCTGCTGACCTGGTTCTCTGGCTCTAAAGCAGCTCTGCTGAACTGGTTCGCTGGCTCTAAAGCAGCTCTGCTGACCTAGTTCTCTCCCTCTAAAGCAGCTCTGCTGACCTGGTTCGCTGGCTCTAAAGCAGCTCTGCTGACGTGGTTCTCTCCCTCTTAAGCAGCTCTGCTGACCTCGTTTCTCTGGCTCTACAGCAGCTCTGCTGACCTGGTTCTCTGCGTCTACAGCAGTTCTGCTGACCCGGTTCTCTGCCTCTAGAGCAGCTCTGCTGACCTGGTTTCTCTGGCTCTAATACAGCTCTGTTGACCTGGTTTCTCTGGCTGTACAGCAGCTCTGCTGAACTCGTTCTCTGCCTCTAGAGCAGCTCTGCTGACCTGGTTCTTAGGCTCTAAAACAGCTCTGTTGACCTGGTTTCTCTGGCTCTACAGCAGCTCTGCTGAACTCGTTCTCTGCCTCTAGAGCAGCTCTGCTGACCTGGTTCTTAGGCTCTAGAGAAGCTCTGCTGACCCGGTTCTCTGGCTCTAAAGCAACTCTGCTGACCTGGTTCTCTGGCTCTAAAGCGGCTCTGGGTTCTCTGGCTCTAAAGCAGCTCTGCTGACCTGGTTCTCTGGGTCTTAAGTGGCTCTGCTGACATGGTTCTCTGGCTCTAAAGCAGCTCTGCTGACCTGGTTCTAAAGCGACTCTGCTGACATGGTTCTCTCCCTCTAAAGCAGCTCTGCTGATTTGGTTCACTGGCTCTAAAGCAGCTCTGTTGTCCTGGTTCTCTGGCTCTAGAACAGCTCTGCTGACCTTGTTCTAAGGCTCTAGAGCAGCTCTGCTGCCCTGGTTCACTGGCTCTGCTGACCTGGTTTTTCTGGCTCTACAGCAGCTCTGTGACCTAGTTCTCTGGCTCTACAACGGCTCTGCTGACCTGGTTCTCTGGCTCTAAAGAAGTTCTGCTGATCTGGTTCTATGGCTTTAAAGCAGCTCTGCTGACCTGATTCTCTGGCTCTAAAGCAGCTCTGCTGACCTGGTTCTCTGGCTCTAAAGCAGCTTTGCTGATCTGGTTCTCTCCTTCTAAAGCAGCTCTGCTGACCTGGTTTATCTTTCTCTACAGCATCTCTGCTGACCTAATTTATCTGGCTCTACAGCAGCTCTGCTGACCTGGTTCTCTGCCACTAGAACAGCTCTACTGCCTTGTTCTTAGGCTCTAGGGCAGCTCTGCTGATCTGGTTATCTCCCTGTAAAGCAGCTTTGCTGACCTGGTTCTCTGGCTCTAAAGCAGCTCTGCTGACCTGGTTCTCTGGCTCTAAAGCAGCTCTGTTGACCTGGTTATCTCCCTCTAAAGCAGCTCTGCTTTCTCTGGCTCTACAGCAGCTCTACTGACCTGGTTCTCTTGATCTAGAGCAGCACTGCTGACCTGGTTCTCTGGCTCTAAAGCAGCTCTGCTGACCTGGTTTCTCTGGCTCTACAGCAGCTCTGCTGACCTGGATCTGTGGATCTAAAGCAGCTCGGATGACCTGGTTCTATGGCTCTAAAGCAGCTCTGCTGACCTGGTTCTCTGGCTTTGAAGCAGCTCTGCTGACCTGGTTCTCAGGCTCTAAAGCAACTCTTCTGACCAGTTTCTCTGGCTTTGAAGCAGCTCTGCTGACCTGGTTCTCTGGCTCTGGAGCAGTTCTGCTGACCTGGTTCTTAGGCTCTAGAGCAGCTCTGTTGACCTAGTTCTCTGGCTCTCCAACGTCTCTGCTGACCTGGTTCACTGGCTCTAAAGCAGCTCTGCTGACCTGGTTCTATGGCTCTAAAGCTGCTCTGCTGACCTAGTTCTCTGGCTCTAAAGCAGCTCTGCTGACCTGGTTTCTCTGGGTCTACAGCAGTTCTGCTGACCTTGTTCTCTGCCTCTATAGCAGCTCTGATGACCTGGTTCTGTGGCTCAAACGCAACCCGGCTGACCTGGGTCTCTGCCTCTACAGAAGCTCTGCTGACCTGGTTCTCTGGCTCTAGAGCAGCTCTGCTGACCTGGTTCTTAGGCTCTAGAGCAGCTCTGCTGACCTGGTTGTCTGGCTTTGAAGCAGCTCTGCTGACCTGGTTCTCTGGCTCTAAAGCAGCTCTGCGGACCTGGTTCTATGGCTCTAAAGCAGCTCTGCTGATCTTGATCTCTGGCTTTGAAGCAGTTCTGCTGACTGGTTCTCTGGGTCTAGAGCAGCTCTGATGACCTGGTTCTCTCCCTCTAAAGCAGCTCTGCTGACCAAGATCTCTGGCTCTAAAGCAGCTCTGCTGACCTGGTTCTCTGGCTCCAAAGCAGCTCTGCTGACCTGGTTCTCTGGCTCTAAAGCAGCTCTCCTGACCTGGTTCTCTGGCTCTAAAGCAGCTCTGCTACCCTGGTTCTCTCCCTCTAAAGCTGCTCTGCTGAACTGGTTTCTTTGGCTCTACAGCAGCTCTGCTGACCTGGTTCCCTGGCTCTAAAGCAGCTCTGCTGACCTGGTTCTCTGGCTCTAGAGCAGCTCTGCTGACCTGGTTCTTAGGTTCTAGAGAAGTTCTGTTGACCTAGTTCTCTGGCTCTACAACGGCTCTGATGACCTGGTTCTCAGGATCTAAAGTAGCTCTGCTGACCTGGTTCAATGGCTCGAAAGCAGCTCTGCTGACCTGGTTCTCAGGTTCTAAAGTGGCTCTGCTGACCTGGTTCTCTCCCTCTAAAGCAGCTCTGCTGACCTGGTTCTCTGGCTCTAAAGCAGCTCTACTGACCTTGTTCTTTGGTTTTAGAGCAGCTCTGCTGACCTGGTTCTCTGGCTCTATAGCAGCTCTGCTGACCTGGTTCTATGGCTCCAAAGCAGCTCTGCTGGCCTGGTTCTCTGGCTCTGCAAAAGCTCTGCTGACCTGGTTCTCTCCCTCTAAAGCAGCTCTGCTGACCTGGTTCTTAGGCTCTAGAGGAGCTATGCTGACCTGGTGCTCTGGCTCTACAACAGCTCTGCTGACCTGGTTCTCTGGCTCTATAGCAGCTCTGCTGACCTGGTTCTATGGCTCTAAAGCAGCTCTGCTGGACTGGTTCTCTGGCTCTGCAGAAGCTCTGCTGACCTGGTTCTCTCCCTCTAAAGCAGCTCTGCTGACCTGGTTTCTCTAGGTGTACAGCAGCTCTGCCTCTAGAGTCGCTCTGCTGACCTGGTTCTTAGGCTCTAGAGCAGCTCTACTGATCTGGTTCTCTGGCTCTAAAGCAGCTCTGCTGACCTAGGTCTCTGGCTCTACAGCAGCTCTGCTGCCCCTGTTCTCTGCCTCTAGAGCAGGTCTGCTGACCTGGTTCTTAGGCTCTAAAGCAGCTCTGCTGACCTGGTTCTCTGGCTCTAAAGCAGCTCTGCTGACATGGTTCTATGGCCCTAAAGCAGCTCTGCTGACCTGGTTCTCTGGCTCTAGAGCAGCTCTACTGACCTGGTTCTCTGGCTCTAAAGCAGCTCTGCTGACCTGGTTCTCTGGCTCTAAAGCAGCTCTGCTGACCTGGTTCTCTCCCTCTAAAGCATCTCTGCTGACCTGGTTTATCTGGCTCTACAGCAGCTCTGCCGACCTGGTTCTCTGGCTCTAAAGCAGCTCTCCTGACCTGGTTCTCTGGCTCTAAAGCAGCTCTGCTACCCTGGTTCTCTCCCTCAAAAGCAACTCTGCTGAACTGGTTTCTTTGGCTCTACAGCAGCTCTGCTGACCTGGTTCCCTGGCTCTAAAGCAGCTCTGCTGACCTGGTTCTATGGCTCTAAAGCAGCTCTGCTGACCTGGTTCTCTGGTTGAAAAGCAGCTTTGCTGACCTTGGTCTCTGGCTCTAAAGCAGCTCTGCTGACCTGGTTTCTCTGGCTCTACAGCAGCTCTGCTGACCTGGTTCTTCAGCTCTAAAGCAGCTCTGCTGACCTGGTCCTTAGGCTCTAGAGCAGCTCTGCTGACCTGGTTCTCTGGCTATAAAGCAGCTATGCTGACCTGGTTCTCTGGCTCTAGCTCTGCTGAATCGGTTCTCTGGCTCTAGACCAGCTCTGCTGACCTCGTTTTAGGCTCTAGAGCAGCTCTGCTGACATGATTCTCTGGCTCTAGAGTAGCTCTGCTGACCTGGTTCTCTGGCTCTAGAGCAGCTCTGCTCACCTAGTTCTCTGGCTCTACAACGGCTCTGCTGACCTGGTTCTCTGGCTCTAAAGCAGCTCTGCTGACCTGGTTCTATGGCTCTAAAGCAGCTCTGCTGACCTGGTTTTCTGGCTCAAAAGCAGCTTTGCCGACCTGGGTCTCAGGCTCTAAAGCAGCTCTGTTTACTTGGTTTCTCTGGCTCTACAGCAGCTCTGCTGACCTGTTTTTTATGCTCTTAAGCAGCTCTGCTCACCTGGTCCTTAGGCTCTAGAGCAGCTCTGCTGACCTGGTTCTTTGACTCTAAAGCAACTCTGCTGGCCTGGTTCTCTGGCTCTAGCTCTGCTGACCTGGTTCTCTCGCTCTAGAGCAGCTCTGCTGACCTGGTTTTAGGCTCTAGAGCAGCTCTGCAGACCTGGTCCGTAGGCTCTAGAGCAACTCTGCTGACCTGGTTCTCTGGCTTTACAACAGCTCTGCTGACCTGGTTCTCTGGCTCTAAAGAAGCTCTGCTGACCTGGATCTATGGCTTTAAAGCAGCTCTGCTGACCTGGTTCTCTGGCTCTAAAGCAGCTCTGCTGACCTGGTTCTCTGGCTCTAAAGCAGCTTTGCTGATCTGGTTCTCTCCTTCTAAAGCAGCTCTACTGACCTGGTTTATTTGTCTCTACAGCATCTCTGCTGACCTAATTTATCTGGCTCTACAGCAGCTCTGCTGACCTGGTTCTATGCCACTAGAACAGCTCTACTGACCTTGTTCTTAGGCTCTAGGGCAGCTCTGCTGATCTGGTTATCTCCCTTTAAAGCAGCTCTGATGACCTGCTTTCTCTGGCTCTACAGCAGCTCTACTGACCTGGTTCTCTTGCTCTAGAGCAGCACTGCTGACCTGGTTCTCTGGCTCTAAAGCAGGTCTGCTGACCTGGGTCTCTGGCTCTACAACTGCCCTGCTGACCTGGTTCTCTGGCTCTAAAGCTGCTCTGCTGACCTAGTTCTCTGGCTCTAAAGCAGCTCAGCTGTCCTGGTTCTATGGCTCTAAAGCGTCTCTGCTGACCTAGTTCGCTGTCTCTAGAGCAGCTCTGCTGACCTGGTTCTGTGGCTCTAAAGCAGCTCTGCTGACCTGGTTTCTCTGGGTCTACAGCAGCTCTGCTGACCTTGTTCTCTGCCTCTAGAGCAGCTCTGATGACCTGGTTCTATGGCTCAAAAGAAACACTGCTGACCTGGTTCTCTGGCTCTACAGAAGCTCTGCTGACCTGGTTATCCGGCTCTAGAGCAGCTCTGCTGACCTGGTTCTTAGGTTCTAGAGCAGCTCTGCTGACCTGGTTGTCTGGCTTTGAAGCAGCTCTGCTGACCTGGTTCTCTGGCTCTAAAGCAGCTCTGCTGACCTGGTTCTATGGCTCTAAATCAGCTCTGCTGACCTTGATCTCTGGCTTTGAAGCAGTTCTGCTGACCTGGTTCTCTGGCTCTAGAGCAGCTCTGCCGAGCTGGTTCTCTCCCTCTAAAGCAGCTCTGTTGACCTGGTTCTCTGGCTCTAAAGCAGCTCTCATGACCTGGTTCTCTCCCTCTAAAGCAGCTCTGCTGACCTGGTTTTTCTTGCTCTACAGCAGCTCTGCTGACCTGTTTCCCTGGCTCAAAGCAGCTCTGCTGACCTGGTTCTATGGCTCTTAAGCAGCTCTGCTGACCTGGTTCTCTGGTTGAAAAGCAGCTTTGCTGACCTGGGTCTCTGGCTCTAAAGCAGCTCTGCTGACCTGGTTTCTCTGGCTCTACAGCAGCTCTGCTGACCTGGTTCTTCGGCTCTAAAGCAGCTCTGCTGACCTGGTCCTGAGGCTCTAGAGCAGCTCTGCTGACCTTGTTGTCTGGCTATAAAGCAGCTATGCTGACCTGGTTCTCTCGCTCTAGCTCTGGTGACCTGGTTCTCTGGCTCTAGAGCAGCTCTGCTGACCTCGTTTTAGGCTCTAGAGCAGCTCTGCTGACATGGTTCTCTGGCTCTTGAGTAGCTCTGCTGACCTGGTTCTCTGGCTCTAGAGCAGCTCTGCTGACCTAGTTCTCTGGCTCTACAATGGCTCTGCTGACCTGGTTCTCTGTCTCTAAAGCAGCTCTGCTGGCCTGGTTCTATGGCTCTAAAGCAGCTCTGCTGACCTGGGTTTCTGGCTCAAAAGCAGCTTTGCCGACCTGGGTCTCAGGCTCTAAAGCAGCTCTGTTGACCCGGTTTCTCTGGCTCTACAGCAGCTCTGCTGACCTGGTTCTTATGCTCTTAAGCAGCTCTGCTCACCTGGTCCTTAGGCTCTAGAGCAGCTCTGCTGACGTGGTTCTTTGGCTCTAAAGCAGCTGTGCTGGCCTGGTTCTCTGACTCTAGCTCTGCTGACCTGGTTCTCTCGCTCTAGAGCAGCTCTGCTGACCTGGTTTTAGGCTCTAGAGCTTCTCTGCAGACCTGGTCCTTAGGCTCTAGAGCAACTCTGCTGACCTGGTTCTCTGGCTCTACAACGGCTCTGCTGACCTGGTTCTCTGGCTCTAAAGAAGCTCTGCTGAACTGGTTCTATGGCTTTAAAGCAGCTCTGCTGACCTGGTTCTCTGGCTCTAAAGCAGCTTTGCCAATCTGGTTTTACTCCTTCTAATGCAGCTCTGCTGACCTGGTTTATCTGTCTCTACAGCATCTCTGCTGATCTAATTTATCTGGCTCTACAGCTGCTCTGCTGACCTTGTTCTCTGCCACTAGAACAGCTCTACTGACCTTGTTCTTAGGCTCTGGGCAGCTCTGCTGATCTGGTTCTCTGGCTCTAAAGCAGCTCTGCTGACCTGGTTCTCTGGCTCTAAAGCAGCTCTGTTGACCTGGTTATCTCCCTCTAAAGCAGCTCTGCTAACCTGCTTTCTCTGGCTCTACAGCAGCTCTACTGACCTGGTTCTCTTGCTCTAGAGCAACACTGCTGACCTGGTTCTCTGGCTCTAAAGCAGGTCTGCTGACCTGGTTCTCTGGCTCTACAACTGCCCTGCTGACCTGGTTCTCTGGCTCTAAAGCTGCTCTGCTAACCTAGTTCTCTGGCTCTACAACGACTCTGCTGACCTGCATCAATGGCTCTAAAGCAGCTCTCCTGACCTAGTTCTATGGCTCTAAAGAGGCTCTGCTGACCTAGTTCTCTGTCTCTAGAGCAGCTCTGCTGACCTGGTTCTCTGGCTCTACAGAAGCTCTGCTGACCTGGTTCTCTGGCTCCAGAGCAGCTCTGCTGACCTGGTTCTTAGGCTCTAGAGCAGCTCTGCTGACCTGGTTGTCTGGCTTTGAAGCAGTTCTGCTGACCTGGTTCTTTGGCTCTAGAGCAGCTCTGCCGTCCTGGTTTTCTGGCTCTAGAGCAGCTCTGCCGACCTGGTTCTCTCCCTCTAAAGCAGCTCTGCTGACCTGGTTCTCTGGCTCTAAAGCAGCTCTGCTGACCCGGTTCTCTCCCTCTAAAGCAGCTCTGCTGACATGGTTTTCCTGGCTCTACAGCAGCTCTGCTGACCTGGTTCTCTGGCTCTAAAGCAGCTCTCCTGACCTGGTTCTCTGGCTCTAAAGCAGCTCTGCTACCCTGGTTCTCTTGCTCTAGAGCAGCACTGCTGACCTGGTTCTCTGGTTCTAAAGCAGGTCTGCTGACCTGGTTCTCTGGCTCTACAACTGCCCTGCTGACCTGGTTCTCTGGCTCTAAAGCTGCTCTGCTGACCTAGTTCTCTGGCTCTACAGCAGCTCTGCTGCCCCGGTTCTCTGCCTCTAGAACAGATCTGCTGACCTGGTTCTTAGGCTCTAGAGCAGCTCTGCTGACCTGGTTCTCTGGCTCTAAAGCAGCTCTGCTGACATGGTTCTATGGCTCTAAAGCAGCTCTGCTGACCTGGTTCTTAGGATCTAGAGGAGCTCTGCTGACCTGGTTCTCTGGCTCTAAAGCAGCTCTGCTGACCTGGTTCTATGGCTCTAAAGCAGCTTTGCTAATCTGGTTCTCTCCTTCTAAAGCAGCTCTGCTGACCTGGTTTATCTTTCTCTACAGCATCTCTGCTGACCTAATTTATCTGGCTCTACAGCAGCTCTGCTGACCTGGTTCTCTGCCACTAGAACAGCTCTACTGACCTTGTTCTTAGGCTCTAGGGCAGCTCTGCTGATCTGGTTATCTCCCTCTAAAGCAGCTCTGCTGACCTGGTTCTCTGGCTCTAAAGCAGCTCTGCTGACCTGGTTCTCTGGCTCTAAAGCAGCTCTGTTGACCTGGTTATCTCCCTCTAAAGCAGCTCTGCTGACCTGCTTTCTCTGGCTCTACAGCAGCTCTACTGACCTGGTTCTCTTGATCTAGAGCAGCACTGCTGACCTGGTTCTCTGGCTCTAAAGCAGCTCTGCTGACCTTTTTTCTCTGGCTCTACAGCAGCTCTGCTGACCTGGATCTGTGGACCTAAAGCAGCTCTGATGACCTGGTTCTATGGCTCTAAAGCAGCTCTGCTGACCTGGTTCTCTGGCTTTGAAGCAGCTCTGCTGACCTGGTTCTCAGGCTCTAAAGCTGCTCTTCTGACCAGTTTCTCTGGCTCTAAAGCAGCTCTGCTGACCTGGTTCTCTGGCTCTGGAGCAGATCTGCTGACCTGGTTCTTAGGCTCTAGAGCAGCTCTGTTGACCTAGTTCTCTGGCTCTCCAACGACTCTGCTGACCTGGTTCACTGGCTCTAAAACAGCTCTGCTGACCTGGTTCTATGGCTCTAAAGCAGCTCTGCTGACCTAGTTCTCTGGCTCTAAAGCAGCTCTGCTGATCTGGTTTCTCTGGGTCTACAGCAGTTCTGCTGACCTTGTTCTCTGCCTCTATAGCAGCTCTGATGACCTGGTTCTGTGGCTCAAACGCAACCCGGCTGACCTGGTTCTCTGCCTCTACAGAAGCTCTGCTGACCTGGTTCTCTGGCTCTAGAGCAGCTCTGCTGACCTGGTTCTTAGGCTCTAGAGCAGCTCTGCTGACCTGGTTGTCTGGCTTTGAAGCAGCTCTGCTGACCTGGTTCTCTGGCTCTAAAGCAGCTCTGCTGACCTGGTTCTATGGCTCTAAAGCAGCTCTGCTGATCTTGATGTCTGGCTTTGAAGCAGTTCTGCTGACTGGTTCTCTGGCTCTAGAGCAGCTCTGCTGACCTGGTTCTCTCCCTCTAAAGCAGCTCTGCTGACCAAGATCTCTGGCTCTAAAGCAGCTCTGCTGACCTGGTTCTCTGGCTCCAAAGCTGCTCTGCTAACCTAGTTCTCTGGCTCTACAACGACTCTGCTGACCTGCATCAATGGCTCTAAAGCAGCTCTCCTGACCTAGTTCTATGGCTCTAAAGCGGCTCTGCTGACCTAGTTCTCTGTCTCTAGAGCAGCTCTGCTGACCTGGTCCTCTGGCTCTAAAGCAGCTCTGTTGACCTGGTTCGCTGGCTCTAAAGCAGCTCTGCTGACCTGGTTCTCTCCCTCTAAAGCAGCTCTGCTGACCTGGTTCGCTGGCTCTAAAACAGCTCTGCTAACGTGGTTCTCTGCCTCTTAAACAGCTCTGTTGACCTGGTTTCTCTGGCTCTACAGCAGCTCTGCTGACCTGGTTCTCTGCCTCTACAGCAGCTCTGCTGACCCGGTTCTCTGCCTCTAGAGCAGCTCTGCTGACCTGGTTTCTCGGGCTCTACAGCAGCTCTGCTGACCTGGTTCTCTGGCTCTAGAGCAGCTCCGCTGACCTGGTTCTCTGGCTCTAATGCAGCTCTGTTGACCTGGTTTCTCTGGCTCTACAGCAGCTCTGCTGACCTGGTTCTTAGGCTCTAGAGCAAGTCTGCTGACCTGGTTCTTAGGCTCTAGAGCAGCTCTGTTGACCTGGTTCTCAGGCTCTAAAGCTGCTCTGCAGACCTGGTTCTCTGACTCTAGCTCTGCTGACCTGGTTCTCTGGCTCTAGAGAAGCTCAGTGGACCTGGTTCTTAGGCTCTAGAGCAGCTCTGATGACCTGGTTCTAAAGCAGGTCTGCTGACCTGGTTCTCTCCCTCTAAAGCAGCTCTGATGATCTGGTTCTCTGGCTCTAGAGCAGCTCTGCTGACTTGGTTCTCTGGATCTAGAGCAGCTCTGTTGACTTGGTTCTTAGGCTCTAGAGCAGCTCTGCTGACCTGGTTCTCTGGCTCTAAAGCAGCTCTGCTGAACTGGTTCGCTGGCTCTAAAGCAGCTCTGCTGACCTAGTTCTCTCCCTCTAAAGCAGCTCTGCTGACCTGGTTCGCTGGCTCTAAAGCAGCTCTGCTGACGTGGTTCTCTCCCTCTTAAGCAGCTCTGCTGACCTCGTTTCTCTGGCTCTACAGCAGCTCTGCTGACCTGGTTCTCTGCGTCTACAGCAGTTCTGCTGACCCGGTTCTCTGCCTCTAGAGCAGCTCTGCTGACCTGGTTTTTCTGGCTCTAATACAGCTCTGTTGACCTGGTTTCTCTGGCTCTACAGCAGCTCTGCTGAACTCGTTCTCTGCCTCTAGAGCAGCTCTGCTGACCTGGTTCTTAGGCTCTAATACAGCTCTGTTGACCTGGTTTCTCTGGCTCTACAGCAGCTCTGCTGAACTCGTTCTCTGCCTCTAGAGCAGCTCTGCTGACCTGGTTCTTAGGCTCTAGAGAAGCTCTGCTGACCCGGTTCTCTGGCTCTAAAGCAACTCTGCTGACCTGGTTCTCTGGCTCTAAAGCGGCTCTGGGTTCTCTGGCTCTAAAGCAGCTCTGCTGACCTGGTTCTCTGGGTCTTAAGTGGCTCTGCTGACATGGTTCTCTGGCTCTAAAGCAGCTCTGCTGACCTGGTTCTAAAGCGACTCTGCTGACATGGTTCTCTCCCTCTAAAGCAGCTCTGCTGATTTGGTTCACTGGCTCTAAAGCAGCTCTGTTGTCCTGGTTCTCTGGCTCTAGAACAGCTCTGCTGACCTTGTTCTAAGGCTCTAGAGCAGCTCTGCTGCCCTGGTTCACTGGCTCTGCTGACCTGGTTTTTCTGGCTCTACAGCAGCTCTGTGACCTAGTTCTCTGGCTCTACAACGGCTCTGCTGACCTGGTTCTCTGGCTCTAAAGAAGTTCTGCTGATCTGGTTCTATGGCTTTAAAGCAGCTCTGCTGACCTGATTCTCTGGCTCTAAAGCAGCTCTGCTGACCTGGTTCTCTGGCTCTAAAGCAGCTTTGCTGATCTGGTTCTCTCCTTCTAAAGCAGCTCTGCTGACCTGGTTTATCTTTCTCTACAGCATCTCTGCTGACCTAATTTATCTGGCTCTACAGCAGCTCTGCTGACCTGGTTCTCTGCCACTAGAACAGCTCTACTGCCTTGTTCTTAGGCTCTAGGGCAGCTCTGCTGATCTGGTTATCTCCCTGTAAAGCAGCTTTGCTGACCTGGTTCTCTGGCTCTAAAGCAGCTCTGCTGACCTGGTTCTCTGGCTCTAAAGCAGCTCTGTTGACCTGGTTATCTCCCTCTAAAGCAGCTCTGCTTTCTCTGGCTCTACAGCAGCTCTACTGACCTGGTTCTCTTGATCTAGAGCAGCACTGCTGACCTGGTTCTCTGGCTCTAAAGCAGCTCTGCTGACCTGGTTTCTCTGGCTCTACAGCAGCTCTGCTGACCTGGATCTGTGGATCTAAAGCAGCTCGGATGACCTGGTTCTATGGCTCTAAAGCAGCTCTGCTGACCTGGTTCTCTGGCTTTGAAGCAGCTCTGCTGACCTGGTTCTCAGGCTCTAAAGCAACTCTTCTGACCAGTTTCTCTGGCTTTGAAGCAGCTCTGCTGACCTGGTTCTCTGGCTCTGGAGCAGTTCTGCTGACCTGGTTCTTAGGCTCTAGAGCAGCTCTGTTGACCTAGTTCTCTGGCTCTCCAACGTCTCTGCTGACCTGGTTCACTGGCTCTAAAGCAGCTCTGCTGACCTGGTTCTATGGCTCTAAAGCTGCTCTGCTGACCTAGTTCTCTGGCTCTAAAGCAGCTCTGCTGACCTGGTTTCTCTGGGTCTACAGCAGTTCTGCTGACCTTGTTCTCTGCCTCTATAGCAGCTCTGATGACCTGGTTCTGTGGCTCAAACGCAACCCGGCTGACCTGGGTCTCTGCCTCTACAGAAGCTCTGCTGACCTGGTTCTCTGGCTCTAGAGCAGCTCTGCTGACCTGGTTCTTAGGCTCTAGAGCAGCTCTGCTGACCTGGTTGTCTGGCTTTGAAGCAGCTCTGCTGACCTGGTTCTCTGGCTCTAAAGCAGCTCTGCGGACCTGGTTCTATGGCTCTAAAGCAGCTCTGCTGATCTTGATCTCTGGCTTTGAAGCAGTTCTGCTGACTGGTTCTCTGGGTCTAGAGCAGCTCTGATGACCTGGTTCTCTCCCTCTAAAGCAGCTCTGCTGACCAAGATCTCTGGCTCTAAAGCAGCTCTGCTGACCTGGTTCTCTGGCTCCAAAGCAGCTCTGCTGACCTGGTTCTATGGCTCTAAAGCAGCTCTGCTGACCTAGTTCTCTGGCTCTAAAGCAGCTCTGCTGATCTGGTTTCTCTGGGTCTACAGCAGTTCTGCTGACCTTGTTCTCTGCCTCTATAGCAGCTCTGATGACCTGGTTCTGTGGCTCAAACGCAACCCGGCTGACCTGGTTCTCTGCCTCTACAGAAGCTCTGCTGACCTGGTTCTCTGGCTCTAGAGCAGCTCTGCTGACCTGGTTCTTAGGCTCTAGAGCAGCTCTGCTGACCTGGTTGTCTGGCTTTGAAGCAGCTCTGCTGACCTGGTTCTCTGGCTCTAAAGCAGCTCTGCTGACCTGGTTCTATGGCTCTAAAGCAGCTCTGCTGATCTTGATGTCTGGCTTTGAAGCAGTTCTGCTGACTGGTTCTCTGGCTCTAGAGCAGCTCTGCTGACCTGGTTCTCTCCCTCTAAAGCAGCTCTGCTGACCAAGATCTCTGGCTCTAAAGCAGCTCTGCTGACCTGGTTCTCTGGCTCCAAAGCTGCTCTGCTAACCTAGTTCTCTGGCTCTACAACGACTCTGCTGACCTGCATCAATGGCTCTAAAGCAGCTCTCCTGACCTAGTTCTATGGCTCTAAAGCGGCTCTGCTGACCTAGTTCTCTGTCTCTAGAGCAGCTCTGCTGACCTGGTCCTCTGGCTCTAAAGCAGCTCTGTTGACCTGGTTCGCTGGCTCTAAAGCAGCTCTGCTGACCTGGTTCTCTCCCTCTAAAGCAGCTCTGCTGACCTGGTTCGCTGGCTCTAAAACAGCTCTGCTAACGTGGTTCTCTGCCTCTTAAACAGCTCTGTTGACCTGGTTTCTCTGGCTCTACAGCAGCTCTGCTGACCTGGTTCTCTGCCTCTACAGCAGCTCTGCTGACCCGGTTCTCTGCCTCTAGAGCAGCTCTGCTGACCTGGTTTCTCGGGCTCTACAGCAGCTCTGCTGACCTGGTTCTCTGGCTCTAGAGCAGCTCCGCTGACCTGGTTCTCTGGCTCTAATGCAGCTCTGTTGACCTGGTTTCTCTGGCTCTACAGCAGCTCTGCTGACCTGGTTCTTAGGCTCTAGAGCAAGTCTGCTGACCTGGTTCTTAGGCTCTAGAGCAGCTCTGTTGACCTGGTTCTCAGGCTCTAAAGCTGCTCTGCAGACCTGGTTCTCTGACTCTAGCTCTGCTGACCTGGTTCTCTGGCTCTAGAGAAGCTCAGTGGACCTGGTTCTTAGGCTCTAGAGCAGCTCTGATGACCTGGTTCTAAAGCAGGTCTGCTGACCTGGTTCTCTCCCTCTAAAGCAGCTCTGATGATCTGGTTCTCTGGCTCTAGAGCAGCTCTGCTGACTTGGTTCTCTGGATCTAGAGCAGCTCTGTTGACTTGGTTCTTAGGCTCTAGAGCAGCTCTGCTGACCTGGTTCTCTGGCTCTAAAGCAGCTCTGCTGAACTGGTTCGCTGGCTCTAAAGCAGCTCTGCTGACCTAGTTCTCTCCCTCTAAAGCAGCTCTGCTGACCTGGTTCGCTGGCTCTAAAGCAGCTCTGCTGACGTGGTTCTCTCCCTCTTAAGCAGCTCTGCTGACCTCGTTTCTCTGGCTCTACAGCAGCTCTGCTGACCTGGTTCTCTGCGTCTACAGCAGTTCTGCTGACCCGGTTCTCTGCCTCTAGAGCAGCTCTGCTGACCTGGTTTCTCTGGCTCTAATACAGCTCTGTTGACCTGGTTTCTCTGGCTCTACAGCAGCTCTGCTGAACTCGTTCTCTGCCTCTAGAGCAGCTCTGCTGACCTGGTTCTTAGGCTCTAATACAGCTCTGTTGACCTGGTTTCTCTGGCTCTACAGCAGCTCTGCTGAACTCGTTCTCTGCCTCTAGAGCAGCTCTGCTGACCTGGTTCTTAGGCTCTAGAGAAGCTCTGCTGACCCGGTTCTCTGGCTCTAAAGCAACTCTGCTGACCTGGTTCTCTGGCTCTAAAGCGGCTCTGGGTTCTCTGGCTCTAAAGCAGCTCTGCTGACCTGGTTCTCTGGGTCTTAAGTGGCTCTGCTGACATGGTTCTCTGGCTCTAAAGCAGCTCTGCTGACCTGGTTCTAAAGCGACTCTGCTGACATGGTTCTCTCCCTCTAAAGCAGCTCTGCTGATTTGGTTCACTGGCTCTAAAGCAGCTCTGTTGTCCTGGTTCTCTGGCTCTAGAACAGCTCTGCTGACCTTGTTCTAAGGCTCTAGAGCAGCTCTGCTGCCCTGGTTCACTGGCTCTGCTGACCTGGTTTTTCTGGCTCTACAGCAGCTCTGTGACCTAGTTCTCTGGCTCTACAACGGCTCTGCTGACCTGGTTCTCTGGCTCTAAAGAAGTTCTGCTGATCTGGTTCTATGGCTTTAAAGCAGCTCTGCTGACCTGATTCTCTGGCTCTAAAGCAGCTCTGCTGACCTGGTTCTCTGGCTCTAAAGCAGCTTTGCTGATCTGGTTCTCTCCTTCTAAAGCAGCTCTGCTGACCTGGTTTATCTTTCTCTACAGCATCTCTGCTGACCTAATTTATCTGGCTCTACAGCAGCTCTGCTGACCTGGTTCTCTGCCACTAGAACAGCTCTACTGCCTTGTTCTTAGGCTCTAGGGCAGCTCTGCTGATCTGGTTATCTCCCTGTAAAGCAGCTTTGCTGACCTGGTTCTCTGGCTCTAAAGCAGCTCTGCTGACCTGGTTCTCTGGCTCTAAAGCAGCTCTGTTGACCTGGTTATCTCCCTCTAAAGCAGCTCTGCTTTCTCTGGCTCTACAGCAGCTCTACTGACCTGGTTCTCT
This sequence comes from Triturus cristatus, assembly GCF_964204655.1. Classification (NCBI taxonomy): domain Eukaryota; kingdom Metazoa; phylum Chordata; class Amphibia; order Caudata; family Salamandridae; genus Triturus; species Triturus cristatus. Next base: position 291,525 of record NW_028188130.1, on the reverse strand, counting down.
TGATCTAGAGCAGCACTGCTGACCTGGTTCTCTGGCTCTAAAGCAGCTCTGCTGACCTGGTTTCTCTGGCTCTACAGCAGCTCTGCTGACCTGGATCTGTGGATCTAAAGCAGCTCGGATGACCTGGTTCTATGGCTCTAAAGCAGCTCTGCTGACCTGGTTCTCTGGCTTTGAAGCAGCTCTGCTGACCTGGTTCTCAGGCTCTAAAGCAACTCTTCTGACCAGTTTCTCTGGCTTTGAAGCAGCTCTGCTGACCTGGTTCTCTGGCTCTGGAGCAGTTCTGCTGACCTGGTTCTTAGGCTCTAGAGCAGCTCTGTTGACCTAGTTCTCTGGCTCTCCAACGTCTCTGCTGACCTGGTTCACTGGCTCTAAAGCAGCTCTGCTGACCTGGTTCTATGGCTCTAAAGCTGCTCTGCTGACCTAGTTCTCTGGCTCTAAAGCAGCTCTGCTGACCTGGTTTCTCTGGGTCTACAGCAGTTCTGCTGACCTTGTTCTCTGCCTCTATAGCAGCTCTGATGACCTGGTTCTGTGGCTCAAACGCAACCCGGCTGACCTGGGTCTCTGCCTCTACAGAAGCTCTGCTGACCTGGTTCTCTGGCTCTAGAGCAGCTCTGCTGACCTGGTTCTTAGGCTCTAGAGCAGCTCTGCTGACCTGGTTGTCTGGCTTTGAAGCAGCTCTGCTGACCTGGTTCTCTGGCTCTAAAGCAGCTCTGCGGACCTGGTTCTATGGCTCTAAAGCAGCTCTGCTGATCTTGATCTCTGGCTTTGAAGCAGTTCTGCTGACTGGTTCTCTGGGTCTAGAGCAGCTCTGATGACCTGGTTCTCTCCCTCTAAAGCAGCTCTGCTGACCAAGATCTCTGACTCTAAAGCAGCTCTGCTGACCTGGTTCTCTGGCTCCAAAGCAGCTCTGCTGACCTGGTTCTCTGGCTCTAAAGCAGCTCTCCTGACCTGGTTCTCTGGCTCTAAAGCAGCTCTGCTACCCTGGTTCTCTCCCTCTAAAGCTGCTCTGCTGAACTGGTTTCTTTGGCTCTACAGCAGCTCTGCTGACCTGGTTCCCTGGCTCTAAAGCAGCTCTGCTGACCTGGTTCTCTGGCTCTAGAGCAGCTCTGCTGACCTGGTTCTTAGGTTCTAGAGAAGTTCTGTTGACCTAGTTCTCTGGCTCTACAACGGCTCTGATGACCTGGTTCTCAGGATCTAAAGTAGCTCTGCTGACCTGGTTCAATGGCTCGAAAGCAGCTCTGCTGACCTGGTTCTCAGGTTCTAAAGTGGCTCTGCTGACCTGGTTCTCTCCCTCTAAAGCAGCTCTGCTGACCTGGTTCTCTGGCTCTAAAGCAGCTCTACTGACCTTGTTCTTTGGTTTTAGAGCAGCTCTGCTGACCTGGTTCTCTGGCTCTATAGCAGCTCTGCTGACCTGGTTCTATGGCTCCAAAGCAGCTCTGCTGGCCTGGTTCTCTGGCTCTGCAAAAGCTCTGCTGACCTGGTTCTCTCCCTCTAAAGCAGCTCTGCTGACCTGGTTCTTAGGCTCTAGAGGAGCTATGCTGACCTGGTGCTCTGGCTCTACAACAGCTCTGCTGACCTGGTTCTCTGGCTCTATAGCAGCTCTGCTGACCTGGTTCTATGGCTCTAAAGCAGCTCTGCTGGACTGGTTCTCTGGCTCTGCAGAAGCTCTGCTGACCTGGTTCTCTCCCTCTAAAGCAGCTCTGCTGACCTGGTTTCTCTAGGTGTACAGCAGCTCTGCCTCTAGAGTCGCTCTGCTGACCTGGTTCTTAGGCTCTAGAGCAGCTCTACTGATCTGGTTCTCTGGCTCTAAAGCAGCTCTGCTGACCTAGGTCTCTGGCTCTACAGCAGCTCTGCTGCCCCTGTTCTCTGCCTCTAGAGCAGGTCTGCTGACCTGGTTCTTAGGCTCTAAAGCAGCTCTGCTGACCTGGTTCTCTGGCTCTAAAGCAGCTCTGCTGACATGGTTCTATGGCCCTAAAGCAGCTCTGCTGACCTGGTTCTCTGGCTCTAGAGCAGCTCTACTGACCTGGTTCTCTGGCTCTAAAGCAGCTCTGCTGACCTGGTTCTCTGGCTCTAAAGCAGCTCTGCTGACCTGGTTCTCTCCCTCTAAAGCATCTCTGCTGACCTGGTTTATCTGGCTCTACAGCAGCTCTGCCGACCTGGTTCTCTGGCTCTAAAGCAGCTCTCCTGACCTGGTTCTCTGGCTCTAAAGCAGCTCTGCTACCCTGGTTCTCTCCCTCAAAAGCAACTCTGCTGAACTGGTTTCTTTGGCTCTACAGCAGCTCTGCTGACCTGGTTCCCTGGCTCTAAAGCAGCTCTGCTGACCTGGTTCTATGGCTCTAAAGCAGCTCTGCTGACCTGGTTCTCTGGTTGAAAAGCAGCTTTGCTGACCTTGGTCTCTGGCTCTAAAGCAGCTCTGCTGACCTGGTTTCTCTGGCTCTACAGCAGCTCTGCTGACCTGGTTCTTCGGCTCTAAAGCAGCTCTGCTGACCTGGTCCTTAGGCTCTAGAGCAGCTCTGCTGACCTGGTTCTCTGGCTATAAAGCAGCTATGCTGACCTGGTTCTCTGGCTCTAGCTCTGCTGAATCGGTTCTCTGGCTCTAGACCAGCTCTGCTGACCTCGTTTTAGGCTCTAGAGCAGCTCTGCTGACATGATTCTCTGGCTCTAGAGTAGCTCTGCTGACCTGGTTCTCTGGCTCTAGAGCAGCTCTGCTCACCTAGTTCTCTGGCTCTACAACGGCTCTGCTGACCTGGTTCTCTGGCTCTAAAGCAGCTCTGCTGACCTGGTTCTATGGCTCTAAAGCAGCTCTGCTGACCTGGTTTTCTGGCTCAAAAGCAGCTTTGCCGACCTGGGTCTCAGGCTCTAAAGCAGCTCTGTTTACTTGGTTTCTCTGGCTCTACAGCAGCTCTGCTGACCTGTTTTTTATGCTCTTAAGCAGCTCTGCTCACCTGGTCCTTAGGCTCTAGAGCAGCTCTGCTGACCTGGTTCTTTGACTCTAAAGCAACTCTGCTGGCCTGGTTCTCTGGTTCTAGCTCTGCTGACCTGGTTCTCTCGCTCTAGAGCAGCTCTGCTGACCTGGTTTTAGGCTCTAGAGCAGCTCTGCAGACCTGGTCCGTAGGCTCTAGAGCAACTCTGCTGACCTGGTTCTCTGGCTTTACAACAGCTCTGCTGACCTGGTTCTCTGGCTCTAAAGAAGCTCTGCTGACCTGGATCTATGGCTTTAAAGCAGCTCTGCTGACCTGGTTCTCTGGCTCTAAAGCAGCTCTGCTGACCTGGTTCTCTGGCTCTAAAGCAGCTTTGCTGATCTGGTTCTCTCCTTCTAAAGCAGCTCTACTGACCTGGTTTATTTGTCTCTACAGCATCTCTGCTGACCTAATTTATCTGGCTCTACAGCAGCTCTGCTGACCTGGTTCTATGCCACTAGAACAGCTCTACTGACCTTGTTCTTAGGCTCTAGGGCAGCTCTGCTGATCTGGTTATCTCCCTTTAAAGCAGCTCTGATGACCTGCTTTCTCTGGCTCTACAGCAGCTCTACTGACCTGGTTCTCTTGCTCTAGAGCAGCACTGCTGACCTGGTTCTCTGGCTCTAAAGCAGGTCTGCTGACCTGGGTCTCTGGCTCTACAACTGCCCTGCTGACCTGGTTCTCTGGCTCTAAAGCTGCTCTGCTGACCTAGTTCTCTGGCTCTAAAGCAGCTCAGCTGTCCTGGTTCTATGGCTCTAAAGCGTCTCTGCTGACCTAGTTCGCTGTCTCTAGAGCAGCTCTGCTGACCTGGTTCTGTGGCTCTAAAGCAGCTCTGCTGACCTGGTTTCTCTGGGTCTACAGCAGCTCTGCTGACCTTGTTCTCTGCCTCTAGAGCAGCTCTGATGACCTGGTTCTATGGCTCAAAAGAAACACTGCTGACCTGGTTCTCTGGCTCTACAGAAGCTCTGCTGACCTGGTTATCCGGCTCTAGAGCAGCTCTGCTGACCTGGTTCTTAGGTTCTAGAGCAGCTCTGCTGACCTGGTTGTCTGGCTTTGAAGCAGCTCTGCTGACCTGGTTCTCTGGCTCTAAAGCAGCTCTGCTGACCTGGTTCTATGGCTCTAAATCAGCTCTGCTGACCTTGATCTCTGGCTTTGAAGCAGTTCTGCTGACCTGGTTCTCTGGCTCTAGAGCAGCTCTGCCGAGCTGGTTCTCTCCCTCTAAAGCAGCTCTGTTGACCTGGTTCTCTGGCTCTAAAGCAGCTCTCCTGACCTGGTTCTCTCCCTCTAAAGCAGCTCTGCTGACCTGGTTTTTCTTGCTCTACAGCAGCTCTGCTGACCTGTTTCCCTGGCTCAAAGCAGCTCTGCTGACCTGGTTCTATGGCTCTTAAGCAGCTCTGCTGACCTGGTTCTCTGGTTGAAAAGCAGCTTTGCTGACCTGGGTCTCTGGCTCTAAAGCAGCTCTGCTGACCTGGTTTCTCTGGCTCTACAGCAGCTCTGCTGACCTGGTTCTTCGGCTCTAAAGCAGCTCTGCTGACCTGGTCCTGAGGCTCTAGAGCAGCTCTGCTGACCTTGTTGTCTGGCTATAAAGCAGCTATGCTGACCTGGTTCTCTCGCTCTAGCTCTGGTGACCTGGTTCTCTGGCTCTAGAGCAGCTCTGCTGACCTCGTTTTAGGCTCTAGAGCAGCTCTGCTGACATGGTTCTCTGGCTCTTGAGTAGCTCTGCTGACCTGGTTCTCTGGCTCTAGAGCAGCTCTGCTGACCTAGTTCTCTGGCTCTACAATGGCTCTGCTGACCTGGTTCTCTGTCTCTAAAGCAGCTCTGCTGGCCTGGTTCTATGGCTCTAAAGCAGCTCTGCTGACCTGGGTTTCTGGCTCAAAAGCAGCTTTGCCGACCTGGGTCTCAGGCTCTAAAGCAGCTCTGTTGACCCGGTTTCTCTGGCTCTACAGCAGCTCTGCTGACCTGGTTCTTATGCTCTTAAGCAGCTCTGCTCACCTGGTCCTTAGGCTCTAGAGCAGCTCTGCTGACGTGGTTCTTTGGCTCTAAAGCAGCTGTGCTGGCCTGGTTCTCTGACTCTAGCTCTGCTGACCTGGTTCTCTCGCTCTAGAGCAGCTCTGCTGACCTGGTTTTAGGCTCTAGAGCTTCTCTGCAGACCTGGTCCTTAGGCTCTAGAGCAACTCTGCTGACCTGGTTCTCTGGCTCTACAACGGCTCTGCTGACCTGGTTCTCTGGCTCTAAAGAAGCTCTGCTGAACTGGTTCTATGGCTTTAAAGCAGCTCTGCTGACCTAGTTCTCTGGCTCTAAAGCAGCTCTGCTGACCTGGTTCTCTGGCTCTAAAGCAGCTTTGCCAATCTGGTTTTACTCCTTCTAATGCAGCTCTGCTGACCTGGTTTATCTGTCTCTACAGCATCTCTGCTGATCTAATTTATCTGGCTCTACAGCTGCTCTGCTGACCTTGTTCTCTGCCACTAGAACAGCTCTACTGACCTTGTTCTTAGGCTCTGGGCAGCTCTGCTGATCTGGTTCTCTGGCTCTAAAGCAGCTCTGCTGACCTGGTTCTCTGGCTCTAAAGCAGCTCTGTTGACCTGGTTATCTCCCTCTAAAGCAGCTCTGCTAACCTGCTTTCTCTGGCTCTACAGCAGCTCTACTGACCTGGTTCTCTTGCTCTAGAGCAACACTGCTGACCTGGTTCTCTGGCTCTAAAGCAGGTCTGCTGACCTGGTTCTCTGGCTCTACAACTGCCCTGCTGACCTGGTTCTCTGGCTCTAAAGCTGCTCTGCTAACCTAGTTCTCTGGCTCTACAACGACTCTGCTGACCTGCATCAATGGCTCTAAAGCAGCTCTCCTGACCTAGTTCTATGGCTCTAAAGAGGCTCTGCTGACCTAGTTCTCTGTCTCTAGAGCAGCTCTGCTGACCTGGTTCTCTGGCTCTACAGAAGCTCTGCTGACCTGGTTCTCTGGCTCCAGAGCAGCTCTGCTGACCTGGTTCTTAGGCTCTAGAGCAGCTCTGCTGACCTGGTTGTCTGGCTTTGAAGCAGTTCTGCTGACCTGGTTCTTTGGCTCTAGAGCAGCTCTGCCGTCCTGGTTTTCTGGCTCTAGAGCAGCTCTGCCGACCTGGTTCTCTCCCTCTAAAGCAGCTCTGCTGACCTGGTTCTCTGGCTCTAAAGCAGCTCTGCTGACCCGTTTCTCTCCCTCTAAAGCAGCTCTGCTGACATGGTTTTCCTGGCTCTACAGCAGCTCTGCTGACCTGGTTCTCTGGCTCTAAAGCAGCTCTCCTGACCTGGTTCTCTGGCTCTAAAGCAGCTCTGCTACCCTGGTTCTCTTGCTCTAGAGCAGCACTGCTGACCTGGTTCTCTGGTTCTAAAGCAGGTCTGCTGACCTGGTTCTCTGGCTCTACAACTGCCCTGCTGACCTGGTTCTCTGGCTCTAAAGCTGCTCTGCTGACCTAGTTCTCTGGCTCTACAGCAGCTCTGCTGCCCCGGTTCTCTGCCTCTAGAACAGATCTGCTGACCTGGTTCTTAGGCTCTAGAGCAGCTCTGCTGACCTGGTTCTCTGGCTCTAAAGCAGCTCTGCTGACATGGTTCTATGGCTCTAAAGCAGCTCTGCTGACCTGGTTCTTAGGATCTAGAGGAGCTCTGCTGACCTGGTTCTCTGGCTCTAAAGCAGCTCTGCTGACCTGGTTCTATGGCTCTAAAGCAGCTTTGCTAATCTGGTTCTCTCCTTCTAAAGCAGCTCTGCTGACCTGGTTTATCTTTCTCTACAGCATCTCTGCTGACCTAATTTATCTGGCTCTACAGCAGCTCTGCTGACCTGGTTCTCTGCCACTAGAACAGCTCTACTGACCTTGTTCTTAGGCTCTAGGGCAGCTCTGCTGATCTGGTTATCTCCCTCTAAAGCAGCTCTGCTGACCTGGTTCTCTGGCTCTAAAGCAGCTCTGCTGACCTGGTTCTCTGGCTCTAAAGCAGCTCTACTGACCTGGTTCTCTTGATCTAGAACAGCACTGCTGACCTGGTTCTCTGGCTCTAAAGCAGCTCTGCTGACCTTTTTTCTCTGGCTCTACAGCAGCTCTGCTGACCTGGATCTGTGGACCTAAAGCAGCTCAGATGACCTGGTTCTATGGCTCTAAAGCAGCTCTGCTGACCTGGTTCTCTGGCTTTGAAGCAGCTCTGCTGACCTGGTTCTCAGGCTCTAAAGCTGCTCTTCTGACCAGTTTCTCTGGCTCTAAAGCAGCTCTGCTGACCTGGTTCTCTGGCTCTGGAGCAGATCTGCTGACCTGGTTCTTAGGCTCTAGAGCAGCTCTGTTGACCTAGTTCTCTGGCTCTCCAACGACTCTGCTGACCTGGTTCACTGGCTCTAAAACAGCTCTGCTGACCTGGTTCTATGGCTCTAAAGCAGCTCTGCTGACCTAGTTCTCTGGCTCTAAAGCAGCTCTGCTGATCTGGTTTCTCTGGGTCTACAGCAGTTCTGCTGACCTTGTTCTCTGCCTCTATAGCAGCTCTGATGACCTGGTTCTGTGGCTCAAACGCAACCCGGCTGACCTGGTTCTCTGCCTCTACAGAAGCTCTGCTGACCTGGTTCTCTGGCTCTAGAGCAGCTCTGCTGACCTGGTTCTTAGGCTCTAGAGCAGCTCTGCTGACCTGGTTGTCTGGCTTTGAAGCAGCTCTGCTGACCTGGTTCTCTGGCTCTAAAGCAGCTCTGCTGACCTGGTTCTATGGCTCTAAAGCAGCTCTGCTGATCTTGATGTCTGGCTTTGAAGCAGTTCTGCTGACTGGTTCTCTGGCTCTAGAGCAGCTCTGCTGACCTGGTTCTCTCCCTCTAAAGCAGCTCTGCTGACCAAGATCTCTGGCTCTAAAGCAGCTCTGCTGACCTGGTTCTCTGGCTCCAAAGCTGCTCTGCTAACCTAGTTCTCTGGCTCTACAACGACTCTGCTGACCTGCATCAATGGCTCTAAAGCAGCTCTCCTGACCTAGTTCTATGGCTCTAAAGCGGCTCTGCTGACCTAGTTCTCTGTCTCTAGAGCAGCTCTGCTGACCTGGTTCTCTGGCTCTACAGAAGCTCTGCTGACCTGGTTCTCTGGCTCTAGAGCAGCTCTGCTGACCTGGTTCTTAGGCTCTAGAGCAGCTCTGCTGACCTGGTTGTCTGGCTTTGAAGCAGTTCTGCTGACCTGGTTCTCTGGCTCTAGAGCAGCTCTGCCGACCTGGTTCTCTGGCTCTAGAGCAGCTCTGCCGACCTGGTTCGCTCCCTCTAAAGCAGCTCTGCTGACCTGGTTCTCTGGCTCTAAAGCAGCTCTGCTGACCTGGTTCTCTCCCTCTAAAGCAGCTCTGCTGACCTGGTTTTCCTGGCTCTACAGCAGCTCTGCTGACCTGGTTCTCTGGCTCTAAAGCAGCTCTCCTGACCTGGTTCTCTGGCTCTAAAGCAGCTCTGCTACCCTGGTTCTCTTGCTCTAGAGCAGCACTGCTGACCTGGTTCTCTGGTTCTAAAGCAGGTCTGCTGACCTGGTTCTCTGGCTCCACAACTGCCCTGCTGACCTGGTTCTCTGGCTCTAAAGCTGCTCTGCTGACCTAGTTCTCTGGCTCTACAGCAGCTCTGCTGCCCCGGTTCTCTGCCTCTAGAACAGATCTGCTGACCTGGTTCTTAGGCTCTAGAGCAGCTCTGCTGACCTGGTTCTCTGGCTCTAAAGCAGCTCTGCTGACATGGTTCTATGGCTCTAAAGCAGCTGTGCTGACCTGGTTCTTAGGCTCTAGAGGAGCTCTGCTGACCTGGTTCTCTGGCTCTAAAGCAGCTCTGCTGACCTGGTTCTATGGCTCTAAAGCAGCTTTGCTGATCTGGTTCTCTCCTTCTAAAGCAGCTCTGCTGACCTGGTTTATCTTTCTCTACAGCATCTCTGCTGACCTTATTTATCTGGCTCTACAGCAGCTCTGCTGACCTGGTTCTCTGCCACTAGAACAGCTCTACTGACCTTGTTCTTAGGCTCTAGGGCAGCTCTGCTGATCTGGTTATCTCCCTCTAAAGCAGCTCTGCTGACCTGGTTCTCTGGCTCTAAAGCAGCTCTGCTGACCTGCTTTCTCTGGCTCTACAGCAGCTCTACTGACCTGGTTCTCTTGATCTAGAGCAGCACTGCTGACCTGGTTCTCTGGCTCTAAAGCAGCTCTGCTGACCTGGTTTCTCTGGCTCTACAGCAGCTCTGCTGACCTGGATCTGTGGACCTAAAGCAGCTCTGATGACCTGGTTCTATGGCTCTAAAGCAGCTCTGCTGACCTGGTTCTCTGGCTTTGAAGCAGCTCTGCTGACCTGGTTCTCAGGCTCTAAAGCAGCTCTTCTGACCAGTTTCTCTGGCTTTGAAGCAGCTCTGCTGACCTGGTTCTCTGGCTCTGGAGCAGCTCTGCTGACCTGGTTCTTAGGCTCTAGAGCAGCTCTGTTGACCTAGTTCTCTGGCTCTCCAACGACTCTGCTGACCTGGTTCACTGGCTCTAAAGCAGCTCTGCTGACCTGGTTCTATGGCTCTAAAGCAGCTCTGCTGACCTAGTTCTCTGGCTCTAAAGCAGCTCTGCTGATCTGGTTTCTCTGGGTCTACAGCAGTTCTGCTGACCTTGTTCTCTGCCTCTGTAGCAGCTCTGATGACCTGGTTCTGTGGCTCAAATGCAACCCGGCTGACCTGGTTCTCTGCCTCTACAGAAGCTCTGCTGACCTGGTTCTCTGGCTCTAGAGCAGCTCTGCTGACCTGGTTCTTAGGCTCTAAAGCAGCTCTGCTGACCTGGTTGTCTGGCTTTGAAGCAGCTCTGCTGACCTGGTTCTCTGGCTCTAAAGCAGCTCTGCTGATCTGGTTCTATGGCTCTAAAGCAGCTCTGCTGATCTTGATGTCTGGCTTTGAAGCAGTTCTGCTGACTAGTTCTCGGGCTCTAGAGCAGCTCTGCTGACCTGGTTCTCTCCCTCTAAAGCAGCTCTGCTGACCAAGATCTCTGGCTCTAAAGCAGCTCTGCTGACCTGGTTCTCTGGCTCCAAAGCAGCTCTGCTGACCTGGTTCTCTGGCTCTAAAGCAGCTCTCCTGGCCTGGTTCTCTGGCTCTAAAGCAGCTCTGCTACCCTGGTTCTCTCCCTCTAAAGCAGCTGTGCTGAACTGCTTTCTTTGGCTCTGCAGCAGCTCTGCTGACCTGGTTCTCTGGCTCTAGAGCAGCTCTGCTGACCTGGTTCTTAGGTTCTAGAGAAGTTCTGTTGACCTAGTTCTCTGGCTCTACAACGGCTCTGATGACCTGGTTCTCAGGCTCTAAAGCAGCTCTGCTGACCTGGTTCAATGGCTCGAAAGCAGCTCTGCTGACCTGGTTCTCAGGTTCTAAAGTGGCTCTGCTGACCTGGTTCTCTCCCTCTAAAGCAGCTCTGCTGACCTGGTTCTCTGGCTCTAAAGCAGCTCTACTGACCTGGTTCTTTGGTTCTAGAGCAGCTCTGCTGACCTGGTTCTTAGGTTCTAGAGGAGCTATGCTGACCTGTTGCTCTGGCTCTACAACAGCACTGCTGACCTGGTTCTCTGGCTCTATAGCAGCTCTGCTGACCTGGTTCTATGGCTCCAAAGCAGCTCTGCTGGCCTGGTTCTCTGGCTCTGCAAAAGCTCTGCTGACCTGGTTCTCTCCCTCTAAAGCAGCTCTGCTGACCTGGTTCTTAGGCTCTAGAGGAGCTATGCTGACCTGGTGCTCTGGCTCTACAACAGCTTTGCTGACCTGGTTCTCTGGCTCTATAGCAGCTCTGCTGACCTGGTTCTATGGCTCTAAAGCAGCTCTGCTGGCCTGGTTCTCTGGCTCTGCAGAAGCTCTGCTGACCTGGTTCTCTCCCTCTAAAGCAGCTCTGCTGACCTGGTTTCTCTAGGTGTACAGCAGCTCTGCCTCTAGAGTCGCTCTGCTGACCTGGTTCTTAGGCTCTAGAGCAGCTCTACTGATCTGGTTCTCTGGCTCTAAAGCAGCTCTGCTGACCTAGGTCTCTGGCTCTACAGCAGCTCTGCTGCCCCGGTTCTCTGCCTCTAGAGCAGGTCTGCTGACCTGGTTCTTAGGCTCTAAAGCAGCTCTGCTGACCTGGTTCTGTGGCTCTAAATCAGCTCTGCTGACATGGTTCTATGGCCCTAAAGCAGCTCCGCTGACCTGGTTCTCTGGCTCTAGAGCAGCTCTACTGACCTGGTTCTCTGGCTCTAAAGCAGCTCTGCTGACCTGGTTCTCTGGCTCTAAAGCAGCTCTGCTGACCTGGTTCTCTCCCTCTAAAGCATCTCTGCTGACCTGGTTTTTCTGGCTCTACAGCAGCTCTGCCGACCTGGTTCTCTGGCTCTAAAGCAGCTCTCCTGACCTGGTTCTCTGGCTCTAAAGCAGCTCTGCTACCCTGGTTCTCTCCCTCAAAAGCAACTCTGCTGAACTGGTTTCTTTGGCTCTACAGCAGCTCTGCTGACCTGGTTCCCTGGCTCTAAAGCAGCTCTGCTGACCTGGTTCTATGGCTCTAAAGCAGCTCTGCTGACCTGGTTCTCTGGTTGAAAAGCAGCTTTGCTGACCTTGGTCTCTGGCTCTAAAGCAGCTCTGCTGACCTGGTTTCTCTGGCTCTACAGCAGCTCTGCTGACCTGGTTCTTCGGCTCTAAAGCAGCTCTGCTGACCTGGTCCTTAGGCTCTAGAGCAGCTCTGCTGACCTGGTTCTCTGGCTATAAAGCAGCTATGCTGACCTGGTTCTCTGGCTCTAGCTCTGCTGACCCGGTTCTCTGGCTCTAGACCAGCTCTGCTGACCTCGTTTTAGGCTCTAGAGCAGCTCTGCTGACATTGTTCTCTGGCTCTAGAGTAGCTCTGCTGACCTGGTTCTCTGGCTCTAGAGCAGCTCTGCTCACCTAGTTCTCTGGCTCTACAACGTCTCTGCTGACTTGGTTCTCTGGCTCTAAAGCAGCTCTGCTGACCTGGTTCTATGGCTCTAAAGCAGCTCTGCTGACCTGGTTTTCTGGCTCAAAAGCAGCTTTGCCGACCTGGGTCTCAGGCTCTAAAGCAGCTCTGTTTACTTGGTTTCTCTGGCTCTACAGCAGCTCTGCTGACCTGTTTCTTATGCTCTTAAGCAGCTCTGCTCACCTGGTCCTTAGGCTCTAGAGCAGTTCTGCTGACCTGGTTCTTTGACTCTAAAGCAGCTCTGCTGGCCTGGTTCTCTGGCTCTAGCTCTGCTGACCTGGTTCTCTCGCTCTAGAGCAGCTCTGCTGACCTGGTTTTAGGCTCTAGAGCAGCTCTGCAGACCTGGTCTGTAGGCTCTAGAGCAACTCTGCTGACCTAGTTCTCTGGCTTTACAACGGCTCTGCTGACCTGGTTCTCTGGCTCTAAAGAAGCTCTGCTGACCTGGATCTATGGCTTTAAAGCAGCTCTGCTGACCTGGTTCTCTGGCTTTAAAGCAGCTCTGCTGACCTGGTTCTCTGGCTCTAAAGCAGCTTTGCTGATCTGTTTCTCTCCTTCTAAAGCAGCTCTACTGACCTGGTTTATCTGTCTCTACAGCATCTCTGCTGACCTAATTTATCTGGCTCTACAGCAGCTCTGCTGACCTGGTCCTATGCCACTAGAACACCTCTACTGACCTTATTCTTAGGCTCTAGGGCAGCTCTGCTGATCTGGTTATCTCCCTCTAAAGCAGCTCTGATGACCTGCTTTCTCTGGCTCTACAGCAGCTCTACTGACCTGGTTCTCTTGCTCTAGAGCAGCACTGCTGACCTGGTTCTCTGGCTCTAAAGCAGGTCTGCTGACCTGGTTCTCTGGCTCTACAACTGCCCTGCTGACCTGGTTCTCTGGCTCTAAAGCTGCTCTGCTGACCTAGTTCTCTGGCTCTACAACGACTCTGCTGACCTGGTTCAATGGCTCTAAAGCAGCTCAGCTGACCTGGTTCTATGGCTCTAAAGCGTCTCTGCTGACCTAGTTCGCTGTCTCTAGAGCAGCTCTGCTGACCTGGTGCTCTGGCTCTAAAGCAGCTCTGCTGACCTGGTTTCGCTGGGTCTACAGCAGCTCTGCTGACCTTGTTCTCTGCCTCTAGAGCAGCTCTGATGACATGGTTCTATGGCTCAAAAGAAACACTGCTGACCTGGTTCTCTGGCTCTACAGAAGCTCTGCTGACCTGGTTATCCGGCTCTAGAGCAGCTCTGCTGACCTGGTTCTTAGGTTCTAGAGCAGCTCTGCTGACCTGGTTGTCTGGCTTTGAAGCAGCTCTGCTGACCTGGTTCTCTGGCTCTAAAGCAGCTCTGCTGACCTGGTTCTATGGCTCTAAATCAGCTCTGCTGACCTTGATCTCTGGCTTTGAAGCAGTTCTGCTGACCTGGTTCTCTGGCTCTAGAGCAGCTCTGCCGAGCTGGTTCTCTCCCTCTAAAGCAGCTCTGTTGACCTGGTTCTCTGGCTCTAAAGCAGCTCTGCTGACCTGGTTCTCTCCCTCTAAAGCAGCTCTGCTGACCTGGTTTTTCTTGCTCTACAGCAGCTCTGCTGACCTGGTTCTCTGGCTCTAAAGCAGCTCTCCTGACCTGGTTCTCTGGCTCTAAAGCAGCTCTGCTACCCTGGTTCTCTCCATGTAAAGCTGCTCTGCTGAACTGGTTTCTTTGGCTCTACAGCAGCTCTGTTGACCTGTTTCCCTGGCTCTAAAGCAGCTCTGCTGACCTGGTTCTATGGCTCTTAAGCAGCTCTGCTGACCTGGTTCTCTGGTTGAAAAGCAACTTTGCTGACCTGGGTCTCTGGCTCTAAAGCAGCTCTGCTGACCTGGTTTCTCTGGCTCTACAGCAGCTCTGCTGACCTGGTTCTTCGGCTCTAAAGCAGCTCTGCTGACCTGGTCCTGAGGCTCTAGAGCAGCTCTGCTGACCTTGTTGTCTGGCTATAAAGCAGCTATGCTGACCTGGTTCTCTCGCTCTAGCTCTGCTGACCTGGTTCTCTGGCTCTACAGCAGCTCTGCTGACCTCGTTTTAGGTTCTAGAGCAGCTCTGCTGACATGGTTCTCTGGCTCTAGAGTAGCTCTGCTGACCTGGTTCTCTGGCTCTAGAGCAGCTCTGCTGACCTAGTTCGCTGGCTCTACAATGGCTCTGCTGACCTGGTTCTCTGTCTCTAAAGCAGCTCTGCTGGTCTGGTTCTATGGCTCTAAAGCAGCTCTGCTGACCTGGTTTTCTGGCTCAAAAGCAGCTTTGCCGACCTGGGTCTCAGGCTCCAAAGCAGCTCTGTTGACCCGGTTTCTCTGGCTCTACAGCAGCTCTGCTGACCTGGTTCTTATGCTCTTAAGCAGCTCTGCTCACCTGGTCCTTAGGCTCTAGAGCAGCTCTGCTGACGTGGTTCTTTGGCTCTAAAGCAGCTCTGCTGGCCTGGTTCTCTGGCTCTAGCTCTGCTGACCTGGTTCTCTCGCTCTACAGCAGCTCTGCTGACCTGGTTTTAGGCTCTAGAGCTGCTCTGCAGACCTGGTCCGTAGGCTCTAGAGCAACTCTGCTGACCTGGTTCTCTGGCTCTACAACGGCTCTGCTGACCTGGTTCTCTGGCTCTAAAGAAGCTCTGCTGAACTGGTTCTATGGCTTTAAAGCAGCTCTGCTGACCTAGTTCTCTGGCTCTAAAGCAGCTCTGCTGACCTGGTTCTCTGGCTCTAAAGCAGCTTTGCTGATCTGGTTTTACTCCTTCTAATGCAGCACTGCTGACCTGGTTTATCTGTCTCTACAGCATCTCTGCTGATCTAATTTATCTGGCTCTACAGCTGCTCTGCTGACCTTGTTCTCTGCCACTAGAACAGCTATACCGACCTTGTTCTTAGGCTCTAGGGCAGCTCTGCTGATCTGGTTCTCTGGCTCTAAAGCAGCTCTGCTGACCTGGTTCTCTCCCTCTAAAGCAGCTCTGCTGACCTGGTTTTCCTGGCTCTACAGCAGCTCAGCTGACCTGGTTCTCTGGCTCTAAAGCAGCTCTCCTGGCCTGGTTCTCTGGATCTAAAGCAGCTCTGCTACCCTGGTTCTCTTGCTCTAGAGCAGCACTGCTGACCTGGTTCTCTGGTTCTAAAGCAGGTCTGCCGACCTGGTTCTCTGGCTCCACAACTGCCCTGCTGACCTGGTTCTCTGGCTCTAAAGCTGCTCTGCTGACCTAGTTCTCTTGCTCTACAGCAGCTCTGCTGCCCCGGTTCTCTGCCTCTAGAACAGATCTGCTGACCTGGTTCTTAGGCTCTAGAGCAGCTCTGCTGACCTGGTTCTCTGGCTCTAAAGCAGCTCTGCTGACATGGTTCTATGGCTCTAAAGCAGCTCTGCTGACCTGGTTCTTAGGCTCTAGAGGAGCTCTGCTGACCTGGTTCTCTGGCTCTAAAGCAGCTCTGCTGACCTGGTTCTATGGCTCTAAAGCAGCTTTGCTGATCTGGTTCTCTCCTTCTAAAGCAGCTCTGCTGACCTGGTTTATCTTTCTCTACAGCATCTCTGCTGACCTAATTTATCTGGCTCTACAGCAGCTCTGCTGACCTGGTTCTCTGCCACTAGAACAGCTCTACTGACCTTGTTCTTAGGCTCTAGGGCAGCTCTGCTGATCTGGTTATCTCCCTCTAAAGCAGCTCTGCTGACCTGGTTCTCTGGCTCTAAAGCAGCTCTGCTGACCTGGTTCTCTGGCTCTAAAGCAGCTCTGTTGACCTGGTTATCTCCCTCTAAAGCAGCTCTGCTGACCTGCTTTCTCTGGCTCTACAGCAGCTCTACTGACCTGGTTCTCTTGATCTAGAGCAGCACTGCTGACCTGGTTCTCTGGCTCTAAAGCAGCTCTGCTGACCTGGTTTCTCTGGCTCTACAGCAGCTCTGCTGACCTGGATCTGTGGACCTAAAACAGCTCTGATGACCTGGTTCTATGGCTCTAAAGCAGCTCTGCTGACCTGGTTCTCTGGCTTTGAAGCAGCTCTGCTGACCTGGTTCTCAGGCTCTAAAGCAGCTCTTCTGACCAGTTTCTCTGGCTTTGAAGCAGCTCTGCTGACCTGGTTCTCTGGCTCTGGAGCAGCTCTGCTGACCTGGTTCTTAGGCTCTAGAGCAGCTCTGTTGACCTAGTTCTCTGGCTCTAAAGCAGCTCTGCTGACCTGGTTCTATGGCTCTAAAGCAGCTCTGCTGACCTAGTTCTCTGGCTCTAAAGCAGCTCTGCTACCCTGGTTCTCTTGCTCTAGATCAGCACTGCTGACCTGGTTATCTGGTTCTAAAGCAGGTCTGCTGACCTGGTTCTCTGGCTCCACAACTGCCCTGCTGACCTGGTTCTCTGGCTCTAAAGCTGCTCTGCTGACCTAGTTCTCTGGCTCTACAGCAGCTCTGCTGCCCCAGTTCTCTGCCTCTAGAACAGATCTGCTGACCTGGTTCTTTGGCTCAAAAGCAGCTCTGCTGACCTGGTTTGTCTGGGTCTACAGCAGTTCTGCTGACCTTGTTCTCTGCCTCTATAGCAGCTCTGATGACCTGGTTCTGTGGCTCAAATGCAACCCGGCTGACCTGGTTCTCTGCCTCTACAGAAGCTCTGCTGACCTGGTTCTCTGGCTCTAGAGCAGCTCTGCTGACCTGGTTCTCTGGCTCTAAAGCAGCTCTCCTGACCTGGTTCTCTGGCTCTAAAGCAGCTCTGCTACCCTGGTTCTCTTGCTCTAGATCAGCACTGCTGACCTGGTTCTCTGGTTCTAAAGCAGGTCTGCTGACCTGGTTCTCTGGCTCCACAACTGCCCTGCTGACCTGGTTCTCTGGCTCTAAAGCTGCTCTGCTGACCTAGTTCTCTGGCTCTACAGCAGCTCTGCTGCCCCGGTTCTCTGCCTCTAGAACAGATCTGCTGACCTGGTTCTTAGGCTCTAGAGCAGCTCTGCTGACCTGGTTCTGTGGCTCTAAAGCAGCTCTGCTGACATGGTTCTATGGCTCTAAAGCAGCTCTGCTGACCTGGTTCTTAGGCTCTAGAGGAGCTCTGCTGACCTGGTTCTCTGGCTCTAAAGCAGCTCTGCTGACCTGGTTCTATGGCTCTAAAGCAGCTTTGCTGATCTGGTTCTCTCCTTCTAAAGCAGCTCTGCTGACCTGGTTTATCTTTCTCTACAGCATCTCTGCTGACCTAATTTATCTGGCTCTACAGCAGCTCTGCTGACCTGGTTCTCTGCCACTAGAACAGCTCTACTGACCTTGTTCTTAGGCTCTAGGGCAGCTCTGCTGATCTGGTTATCTCCCTCTAAAGCAGCTCTGCTGACCTGGTTCTCTGGCTCTAAAGCAGCTCTGCTGACCTAGTTCTCTGGCTCTAAAGCAGCTCTGCTGACCTGGTTCTCTGGCTCTAAAGCAGCTTTGCTGATCTGGTTTTACTCCTTCTAATGCAGCACTGCTGACCTGGTTTATCTGTCTCTACAGCATCTCTGCTGATCTAATTTATCTGGCTCTACAGCTGCTCTGCTGACCTTGTTCTCTGCCACTAGAACAGCTATACCGACCTTGTTCTTAGGCTCTAGGGCAGCTCTGCTGATCTGGTTCTCTGGCTCTAAAGCAGCTCTGCTGACCTGGTTCTCTCCCTCTAAAGCAGCTCTGCTGACCTGGTTTTCCTGGCTCTACAGCAGCTCAGCTGACCTGGTTCTCTGGCTCTAAAGCAGCTCTCCTGGCCTGGTTCTCTGGATCTAAAGCAGCTCTGCTACCCTGGTTCTCTTGCTCTAGAGCAGCACTGCTGACCTGGTTCTCTGGTTCTAAAGCAGGTCTGCCGACCTGGTTCTCTGGCTCCACAACTGCCCTGCTGACCTGGTTCTCTGGCTCTAAAGCTGCTCTGCTGACCTAGTTCTCTTGCTCTACAGCAGCTCTGCTGCCCCGGTTCTCTGCCTCTAGAACAGATCTGCTGACCTGGTTCTTAGGCTCTAGAGCAGCTCTGCTGACCTGGTTCTCTGGCTCTAAAGCAGCTCTGCTGACATGGTTCTATGGCTCTAAAGCAGCTCTGCTGACCTGGTTCTTAGGCTCTAGAGGAGCTCTGCTGACCTGGTTCTCTGGCTCTAAAGCAGCTCTGCTGACCTGGTTCTATGGCTCTAAAGCAGCTTTGCTGATCTGGTTCTCTCCTTCTAAAGCAGCTCTGCTGACCTGGTTTATCTTTCTCTACAGCATCTCTGCTGACCTAATTTATCTGGCTCTACAGCAGCTCTGCTGACCTGGTTCTCTGCCACTAGAACAGCTCTACTGACCTTGTTCTTAGGCTCTAGGGCAGCTCTGCTGATCTGGTTATCTCCCTCTAAAGCAGCTCTGCTGACCTGGTTCTCTGGCTCTAAAGCAGCTCTGCTGACCTGGTTCTCTGGCTCTAAAGCAGCTCTGTTGACCTGGTTATCTCCCTCTAAAGCAGCTCTGCTGACCTGCTTTCTCTGGCTCTACAGCAGCTCTACTGACCTGGTTCTCTTGATCTAGAGCAGCACTGCTGACCTGGTTCTCTGGCTCTAAAGCAGCTCTGCTGACCTGGTTTCTCTGGCTCTACAGCAGCTCTGCTGACCTGGATCTGTGGACCTAAAACAGCTCTGATGACCTGGTTCTATGGCTCTAAAGCAGCTCTGCTGACCTGGTTCTCTGGCTTTGAAGCAGCTCTGCTGACCTGGTTCTCAGGCTCTAAAGCAGCTCTTCTGACCAGTTTCTCTGGCTTTGAAGCAGCTCTGCTGACCTGGTTCTCTGGCTCTGGAGCAGCTCTGCTGACCTGGTTCTTAGGCTCTAGAGCAGCTCTGTTGACCTAGTTCTCTGGCTCTAAAGCAGCTCTGCTGACCTGGTTCTATGGCTCTAAAGCAGCTCTGCTGACCTAGTTCTCTGGCTCTAAAGCAGCTCTGCTACCCTGGTTCTCTTGCTCTAGATCAGCACTGCTGACCTGGTTATCTGGTTCTAAAGCAGGTCTGCTGACCTGGTTCTCTGGCTCCACAACTGCCCTGCTGACCTGGTTCTCTGGCTCTAAAGCTGCTCTGCTGACCTAGTTCTCTGGCTCTACAGCAGCTCTGCTGCCCCAGTTCTCTGCCTCTAGAACAGATCTGCTGACCTGGTTCTTTGGCTCAAAAGCAGCTCTGCTGACCTGGTTTGTCTGGGTCTACAGCAGTTCTGCTGACCTTGTTCTCTGCCTCTATAGCAGCTCTGATGACCTGGTTCTGTGGCTCAAATGCAACCCGGCTGACCTGGTTCTCTGCCTCTACAGAAGCTCTGCTGACCTGGTTCTCTGGCTCTAGAGCAGCTCTGCTGACCTGGTTCTCTGGCTCTAAAGCAGCTCTCCTGACCTGGTTCTCTGGCTCTAAAGCAGCTCTGCTACCCTGGTTCTCTTGCTCTAGATCAGCACTGCTGACCTGGTTCTCTGGTTCTAAAGCAGGTCTGCTGACCTGGTTCTCTGGCTCCACAACTGCCCTGCTGACCTGGTTCTCTGGCTCTAAAGCTGCTCTGCTGACCTAGTTCTCTGGCTCTACAGCAGCTCTGCTGCCCCGGTTCTCTGCCTCTAGAACAGATCTGCTGACCTGGTTCTTAGGCTCTAGAGCAGCTCTGCTGACCTGGTTCTGTGGCTCTAAAGCAGCTCTGCTGACATGGTTCTATGGCTCTAAAGCAGCTCTGCTGACCTGGTTCTTAGGCTCTAGAGGAGCTCTGCTGACCTGGTTCTCTGGCTCTAAAGCAGCTCTGCTGACCTGGTTCTATGGCTCTAAAGCAGCTTTGCTGATCTGGTTCTCTCCTTCTAAAGCAGCTCTGCTGACCTGGTTTATCTTTCTCTACAGCATCTCTGCTGACCTAATTTATCTGGCTCTACAGCAGCTCTGCTGACCTGGTTCTCTGCCACTAGAACAGCTCTACTGACCTTGTTCTTAGGCTCTAGGGCAGCTCTGCTGATCTGGTTATCTCCCTCTAAAGCAGCTCTGCTGACCTGGTTCTCTGGCTCTAAAGCAGCTCTGCTGACCTAGTTCTCTGGCTCTAAAGCAGCTCTGCTGACCTGGTTCTCTGGCTCTAAAGCAGCTTTGCTGATCTGGTTTTACTCCTTCTAATGCAGCACTGCTGACCTGGTTTATCTGTCTCTACAGCATCTCTGCTGATCTAATTTATCTGGCTCTACAGCTGCTCTGCTGACCTTGTTCTCTGCCACTAGAACAGCTATACCGACCTTGTTCTTAGGCTCTAGGGCAGCTCTGCTGATCTGGTTCTCTGGCTCTAAAGCAGCTCTGCTGACCTGGTTCTCTCCCTCTAAAGCAGCTCTGCTGACCTGGTTTTCCTGGCTCTACAGCAGCTCTGCTGACCTGGTTCTCTGGCTCTAAAGCAGCTCTCCTGGCCTGGTTCTCTGGATCTAAAGCAGCTCTGCTACCCTGGTTCTCTTGCTCTAGAGCAGCACTGCTGACCTGGTTCTCTGGTTCTAAAGCAGGTCTGCCGACCTGGTTCTCTGGCTCCACAACTGCCCTGCTGACCTGGTTCTCTGGCTCTAAAGCTGCTCTGCTGACCTAGTTCTCTTGCTCTACAGCAGCTCTGCTGCCCCGGTTCTCTGCCTCTAGAACAGATCTGCTGACCTGGTTCTTAGGCTCTAGAGCAGCTCTGCTGACCTGGTTCTCTGGCTCTAAAGCAGCTCTGCTGACATGGTTCTATGGCTCTAAAGCAGCTCTGCTGACCTGGTTCTTAGGCTCTAGAGGAGCTCTGCTGACCTGGTTCTCTGGCTCTAAAGCAGCTCTGCTGACCTGGTTCTATGGCTCTAAAGCAGCTTTGCTGATCTGGTTCTCTCCTTCTAAAGCAGCTCTGCTGACCTGGTTTATCTTTCTCTACAGCATCTCTGCTGACCTAATTTATCTGGCTCTACAGCAGCTCTGCTGACCTGGTTCTCTGCCACTAGAACAGCTCTACTGACCTTGTTCTTAGGCTCTAGGGCAACTCTGCTGATCTGGTTATCTCCCTCTAAAGCAGCTCTGCTGACCTGGTTCTCTGGCTCTAAAGCAGCTCTGCTGACCTGGTTCTCTGGCTCTAAAGCAGCTCTGTTGACCTGGTTATCTCCCTCTAAAGCAGCTCTGCTGACCTGCTTTCTCTGGCTCTACAGCAGCTCTACTGACCTGGTTCTCTTGATCTAGAGCAGCACTGCTGACCTGGTTCTCTGGCTCTAAAGCAGCTCTGCTGACCTGGTTTCTCTGGCTCTACAGCAGCTCTGCTGACCTGGATCTGTGGACCTAAAACAGCTCTGATGACCTGGTTCTATGGCTCTAAAGCAGCTCTGCTGACCTGGTTCTCTGCCTTTGAAGCAGCTCTGCTGACCTGGTTCTCAGGCTCTAAAGCAGCTCTTCTGACCAGTTTCTCTGGCTTTGAAGCAGCTCTGCTGACCTGGTTCTCTGGCTCTGGAGCAGCTCTGCTGACCTGGTTCTTAGGCTCTAGAGCAGCTCTGTTGACCTAGTTCTCTGGCTCTAAAGCAGCTCTGCTGACCTGGTTCTATGGCTCTAAAGCAGCTCTGCTGACCTAGTTCTCTGGCTCTAAAGCAGCTCTGCTACCCTGGTTCTCTTGCTCTAGATCAGCACTGCTGACCTGGTTCTCTGGTTCTAAAGCAGGTCTGCTGACCTGGTTCTCTGGCTCCACAACTGCCCTGCTGACCTGGTTCTCTGGCTCTAAAGCTGCTCTGCTGACCTAGTTCTCTGGCTCTACAGCAGCTCTGCTGCCCCAGTTCTCTGCCTCTAGAACAGATCTGCTGACCTGGTTCTCTGGCTCAAAAGCAGCTCTGCTGACCTGGTTTGTCTGGGTCTACAGCAGTTCTGCTGACCTTGTTCTCTGCCTCTATAGCAGCTCTGATGACCTGGTTCTGTGGCTCAAATGCAACCCGGCTGACCTGGTTCTCTGCCTCTACAGAAGCTCTGCTGACCTGGTTCTCTGGCTCTATAGCAGCTCTGCTGACCTGGTTCTGTGGCTCAAATGCAACCCGGCTGACCTGGTTCTCTGCCTCTACAGAAGCACTGCTGACCTGGTTCTCTGGCTCTAAAGCAGCTCTGCTGACCTGGGTTCTCTGGCTCTACAGCAGCTCTGCTGACCTGGATCTGTGGACCTAAATCAGCTCTGATTACCTGGTTCTATGGCTCTAAAGCAGCTCTGCTGACCTGGTTCTCAGGCTCTAAAGCAGCTCTTCTGACCAGTGTCTCTGGCTTTGAAGCAGCTCTGCTGACCTGGTTCTCTGGCTCTGGAGCAGCTCTGCTGACCTGGTTCTTAGGCTCTAGAGCAGCTCTGTTGACCTAGTTCTCTGGCTCTCCAACGACTCTGCTGACCTGGTTCACTGGCTCTAAAGCAGCTCTGCTGACCTGGTTCTATGGCTCTAAAGCAGCTCTGCTGACCTAGTTCTCTGGCTCTAAAGCAGCTCTGCTGACCTGGTTTCTCTGGGTCTACAGCAGTTCTGCTGACCTTGTTCTCTGCCTCTATAGCAGCTCTGATGACCTGGTTCTGTGGCTCAAACGCAACCCGGCTGACCTGGTTCTCTGCCTCTACAGAAGCTCTGCTGACCTGGTTCTCTGGCTCTAGAGCAGCTCTGCTGACCTGGTTCTTAGGCTCTAGAGCAGCTCTGCTGACCTGGTTGTCTGGCTTTGAAGCAGCTCTGCTGACCTGGTTCTCTGGCTCTAAAGCAGCTCTGCTGACCTGGTTCTATGGCTCTAAAGCAGCTCTGCTGATCTTGATGTCTGGCTTTGAAGCAGTTCTGCTGACTGGTTCTCTGGCTCTAGAGCAGCTCTGCTGACCCGGTTCTCTGCCTCTAGAACAGATCTGCTGACCTGGTTCTTAGGCTCTAGAGCAGCTCTGCTGACCTGGTTCTCTGGCTCTAAAGCAGCTCTGCTGACATGGTTCTATGGCTCTAAAGCAGCTCTGCTGACCTGGTTCTTAGGCTCTAGAGGAGCTCTGCTGACCTGGTTCTCTGGCTCTAAAGCAGCTCTGCTGACCTGGTTCTATCGCTCTAAAGCAGCTTTGCTGATCTGGTTATCTCCCTCTAAAGCAGCTCTGCTGACCTGGTTCTCTGGCTCTAAAGCAGCTCTGCTGACCTGGTTCTCTGGCTCTAAAGCAGCTCTGTTGACCTGGTTATCTCCCTCTAAAGCAGCTCTGCTGACCTGCTTTCTCTGGCTCTTCAGCAGCTCTACTGACCTGGTTCTCTTGATCTAGAGCAGCACTGCTGACCTGGTTCTCTGGCTCTAAAGCAGCTCTGCTGACCTGGTTTCTCTGGCTCTACAGCAGCTCTGCTGACCTGGATCTGTGGACCTAAATCAGCTCTGATTACCTGGTTCTATGGCTCTAAAGCAGCTCTGCTGACCTGGTTCTCTGGCTTTGAAGCAGCTCTGCTGACCTGGTTCTCAGGCTCTAAAGCAGCTCTTCTGACCAGTTTCTCTGGCTTTGAAGCAGCTCTGCTGACCTGGTTCTCTGGCTCTGGAGCAGCTCTGCTGACCTGGTTCTTAGGCTCTAGAGCAGCTCTGTTGACCTAGTTCTCTGGCTCTCCAACGACTCTGCTGACCTGGTTCACTGGCTCTAAAGCAGCTCTGCTGACCTGGTTCTATGGCTCTAAAGCAGCTCTGCTGACCTAGTTCTCTGGCTCTAAAGCAGCTCTGCTGACCTGGTTTCTCTGGGTCTACAGCAGTTCTGCTGACCTTGTTCTCTGCCTCTATAGCAGCTCTGATGACCTGGTTCTGTGGCTCAAACGCAACCCGGCTGACCTGGTTCTCTGCCTCTACAGAAGCTCTGCTGACCTGGTTCTCTGGCTCTAGAGCAGCTCTGCTGACCTGGTTCTTAGGCTCTAGAGCAGCTCTGCTGACCTGGTTGTCTGGCTTTGAAGCAGCTCTGCTGACCTGGTTCTCTGGCTCTAAAGCAGCTCTGCTGACCTGGTTCTATGGCTCTAAAGCAGCTCTGCTGATCTTGATGTCTGGCTTTGAAGCAGTTCTGCTGACTGGTTCTCTGGCTCTAGAGCAGCTCTGCTGCCCCGGTTCTCTGCCTCTAGAACAGATCTGCTGACCTGGTTCTTAGGCTGTAGAGCAGCTCTGCTGACCTGGTTCTCTGGCTCTAAAGCAGCTCTGCTGACATGGTTCTATGGCTCTAAAGCAGCTCTGCTGACCTGGTTCTTAGGCTCTAGAGGAGCTCTGCTGACCTGGTTCTCTGGCTCTAAAGCAGCTCTGCTGACCTGGTTCTATGGCTCTAAAGCAGCTTTGCTGATCTGGTTCTCTCCTTCTAAAGCAGCTCTGCTGACCTGGTTTATCTTTCTCTACAGCATCTCTGCTGACCTAATTTATCTGGCTCTACAGCAGAACTGCTGACCTGGTTCTCTGGCTCTAGAGCAGCTCTGCTGACCTGGTTCTTAGGCTCTAGAGCAGCTCTGCTGACCTGGTTGTCTGGCTTTGAAGCAGCTCTGCTGACCTGGTTCTCTGGCTCTAAAGCAGCTCTGCTGACCTGGTTCTATGGCTCTAAAGCAGCTCTGCTGATCTTGATGTCTGGCTTTGAAGCAGTTCTGCTGACTGGTTCTCTGGCTCTAGAGCAACTCTGCTGCCCCGGTTCTCTGCCTCTAGAACAGATCTGCTGACCTGGTTCTTAGGCTCTAGAGCAGCTCTGCTGACCTGGTTCTCTGGCTCTAAAGCAGCTCTGCTGACATAGTTCTATGGCTCTAAAGCAGCTCTGCTGACCTGGTTCTTAGGCTCTAGAGGAGCTCTGCTGACCTGGTTCTCTGGCTCTAAAGCAGCTCTGCTGACCTGGTTCTATGGCTCTAAAGCAGCTTTGCTGATCTGGTTTATCTTTCTCTACAGCATCTCTGCTGACCTAATTTATCTGGCTCTACAGCAGCTCTGCTGACCTGGTTCTCTGCCACTAGAACAGCTCTACTGACCTTGTTCTTAGGCTCTAGGGCAGCTCTGCTGATCTGGTTATCTCCCTCTAAAGCAGCTCTGCTGACCTGGTTCTCTGGCTCTAAAGCAGCTCTGCTGACCTGGTTCTCTGGCTCTAAAGTAGCTCTGCTGACCTGCTTTCTCTGGCTCTACAGCAGCTCTACTGACCTGGTTCTCTTGATCTAGAGCAGCACTGCTGACCTGGTTCTCTGGCTCTAAAGCAGCTCTGCTGACCTGGTTTCTCTGGCTCTACAGCAGCTCTGCTGACCTGGATCTGTGGACCTAAATCAGCTCTGATTACCTGGTTCTATGGCTCTAAAGCAGCTCTGCTGACCTGGTTCTCTGGCTTTGAAGCAGCTCTGCTGACCTGGTTCTCAGGCTCTAAAGCAGCTCTTCTGACCAGTTTCTCTGGCTTTGAAGCAGCTCTGCTGACCTGGTTCTCTGGCTCTGGAGCAGCTCTGCTGACCTGGTTCTTAGGCTCTAGAGCAGCTCTGTTGACCTAGTTCTCTGGCTCTCCAACGACTCTGCTGACCTGGTTCACTGGCTCTAAAGCAGCTCTGCTGACCTGGTTCTATGGCTCTAAAGCAGCTCTGCTGACCTAGTTCTCTGGCTCTAAAGCAGCTCTGCTGACCTGGTTTCTCTGGGTCTACAGCAGTTCTGCTGACCTTGTTCTCTGCCTCTATAGCAGCTCTGATGACCTGGTTCTGTGGCTCAAACGCAACCCGGCTGACCTGGTTCTCTGCCTCTACAGAAGCTCTGCTGACCTGGTTCTCTGGCTCTAGAGCAGCTCTGCTGACCTGGTTCTTAGGCTCTAGAGCAGCTCTGCTGACCTGGTTGTCTGGCTTTGAAGCAGCTCTGCTGACCTGGTTCTCTGGCTCTAAAGCAGCTCTGCTGACCTGGTTCTATGGCTCTAAAGCAGCTCTGCTGATCTTGATGTCTGGCTTTGAAGCAGTTCTGCTGACTGGTTCTCTGGCTCTAGAGCAGCTCTGCTGACCCGGTTCTCTGCCTCTAGAACAGATCTGCTGACCTGGTTCTTAGGCTCTAGAGCAGCTCTGCTGACCTGGTTCTCTGGCTCTAAAGCAGCTCTGCTGACATGGTTCTATGGCTCTAAAGCAGCTCTGCTGACCTGGTTCTTAGGCTCTAGAGGAGCTCTGCTGACATGGTTCTCTGGCTCTAAAGCAGCTCTGCTGACCTGGTTCTATGGCTCTAAAGCAGCTTTGCTGATCTGGTTCTCTCCTTCTAAAGCAGCTCTGCTGACCTGGTTTATCTTTCTCTACAGCATCTCTGCTGACCTAATTTATCTGGCTCTACAGCAGCTCTGCTGACCTGGTTCTCTGCCACTAGAACAGCTCTACTGACCTTGTTCTTAGGCTCTAGGGCAGCTCTGCTGATCTGGTTATCTCCCTCTAAAGCAGCTCTGCTGACCTGGTTCTCTGGCTCTAAAGCAGCTCTGCTGACCTGGTTCTCTGGCTCTAAAGCAGCTCTGTTGACCTGGTTATCTCCCTCTAAAGCAGCTCTGCTGACCTGCTTTCTCTGGCTCTACAGCAGCTCTACTGACCTGGTTCTCTTGATCTAGAGCAGCACTGCTGACCTGGTTCTCTGGCTCTAAAGCAGCTCTGCTGACCTGGTTTCTCTGGCTCTACAGCAGCTCTGCTGACCTGGATCTGTGGACCTAAATCAGCTCTGATTACCTGGTTCTATGGCTCTAAAGCAGCTCTGCTGACCTGGTTCTCTGGCTTTGAAGCAGCTCTGCTGACCTGGTTCTCAGGCTCTAAAGCAGCTCTTCTGACCAGTTTCTCTGGCTTTGAAGCAGCTCTGCTGACCTGGTTCTCTGGCTCTGGAGCAGCTCTGCTGACCTGGTTCTTAGGCTCTAGAGCAGCTCTGTTGACCTAGTTCTCTGGCTCTCCAACGACTCTGCTGACCTGGTTCACTGGCTCTAAAGCAGCTCTGCTGACCTGGTTCTATGGCTCTAAAGCAGCTCTGCTGACCTAGTTCTCTGGCTCTAAAGCAGCTCTGCTGACCTGGTTTCTCTGGGTCTACAGCAGTTCTGCTGACCTTGTTCTCTGCCTCTATAGCAGCTCTGATGACCTGGTTCTGTGGCTCAAACGCAACCCGGCTGACCTGGTTCTCTGCCTCTACAGAAGCTCTGCTGACCTGGTTCTCTGGCTCTAGAGCAGCTCTGCTGACCTGGTTCTTAGGCTCTAGAGCAGCTCTGCTGACCTGGTTGTCTGGCTTTGAAGCAGCTCTGCTGACCTGGTTCTCTGGCTCTAAAGCAGCTCTGCTGACCTGGTTCTATGGCTCTAAAGCAGCTCTGCTGATCTTGATGTCTGGCTTTGAAGCAGTTCTGCTGACTGGTTCTCTGGCTCTAGAGCAGCTCTGCTGCCCCGGTTCTCTGCCTCTAGAACAGATCTGCTGACCTGGTTCTTAGGCTCTAGAGCAGCTCTGCTGACCTGGTTCTCTGGCTCTAAAGCAGCTCTGCTGACATGGTTCTATGGCTCTAAAGCAGCTCTGCTGACCTGGTTCTTAGGCTCTAGAGGAGCTCTGCTGACATGGTTCTCTGGCTCTAAAGCAGCTCTGCTGACCTGGTTCTATGGCTCTAAAGCAGCTTTGCTGATCTGGTTCTCTCCTTCTAAAGCAGCTCTGCTGACCTGGTTTATCTTTCTCTACAGCATCTCTGCTGACCTAATTTATCTGGCTCTACAGCAGCTCTGCTGACCTGGTTCTCTGCCACTAGAACAGCTCTACTGACCTTGTTCTTAGGCTCTAGGGCAGCTCTGCTGATCTGGTTATCTCCCTCTAAAGCAGCTCTGCTGACCTGGTTCTCTGGCTCTAAAGCAGCTCTGCTGACCTGGTTCTCTGGCTCTAAAGCAGCTCTGTTGACCTGGTTATCTCCCTCTAAAGCAGCTCTGCTGACCTGCTTTCTCTGGCTCTACAGCAGCTCTACTGACCTGGTTCTCTTGATCTAGAGCAGCACTGCTGACCTGGTTCTCTGGCTCTAAAGCAGCTCTGCTGACCTGGTTTCTCTGGCTCTACAGCAGCTCTGCTGACCTGGATCTGTGGACCTAAATCAGCTCTGATTACCTGGTTCTATGGCTCTAAAGCAGCTCTGCTGACCTGGTTCTCTGGCTTTGAAGCAGCTCTGCTGACCTGGTTCTCAGGCTCTAAAGCAGCTCTTCTGACCAGTTTCTCTGGCTTTGAAGCAGCTCTGCTGACCTGGTTCTCTGGCTCTGGAGCAGCTCTGCTGACCTGGTTCTTAGGCTCTAGAGCAGCTCTGTTGACCTAGTTCTCTGGCTCTCCAACGACTCTGCTGACCTGGTTCACTGGCTCTAAAGCAGCTCTGCTGGCCTGGTTCTATGGCTCTAAAGCAGCTCTGCTGACCTAGTTCTCTGGCTCTAAAGCAGCTCTGCTGACCTGGTTTCTCTGGGTCTACAGCAGTTCTGCTGACCTTGTTCTCTGCCTCTATAGCAGCTCTGATGACCTGGTTCTGTGGCTCAAACGCAACCCGGCTGACCTGGTTCTCTGCCTCTACAGAAGCTCTGCTGACCTGGTTCTCTGGCTCTAGAGCAGCTCTGCTGACCTGGTTCTTAGGCTCTAGAGCAGCTCTGCTGACCTGGTTGTCTGGCTTTGAAGCAGCTCTGCTGACCTGGTTCTCTGGCTCTAAAGCAGCTCTGCTGACCTGGTTCTATGGCTCTAAAGCAGCTCTGCTGATCTTGATGTCTGGCTTTGAAGCAGTTCTGCTGACTGGTTCTCTGGCTCTAGAGCAGCTCTGCTGCCCCGGTTCTCTGCCTCTAGAACAGATCTGCTGACCTGGTTCTTAGGCTCTAGAGCAGCTCTGCTGACCTGGTTCTCTGGCTCTAAAGCAGCTCTGCTGACATGGTTCTATGGCTCTAAAGCAGCTCTGCTGACCTGGTTCTTAGGCTCTAGAGGAGCTCTGCTGACATGGTTCTCTGGCTCTAAAGCAGCTCTGCTGACCTGGTTCTATGGCTCTAAAGCAGCTTTGCTGATCTGGTTCTCTCCTTCTAAAGCAGCTCTGCTGACCTGG
The DNA here is from genome assembly GCF_964204655.1 of Triturus cristatus. NCBI lineage: Eukaryota > Metazoa > Chordata > Amphibia > Caudata > Salamandridae > Triturus > Triturus cristatus. Next base: position 262,782 of record NW_028188130.1, on the reverse strand, counting down.
TTTATCTTTCTCTACAGCATCTCTGCTGACCTAATTTATCTGTCTCTACAGCAGCTCTGCTGACCTGGTTCTCTGCCACTAGAACAGCTCTACTGACCTTGTTCTTAGGCTCTAGGGCAGCTCTGCTGATCTGGTTATCTCCCTCTAAAGCAGCTCTGCTGACCTGGTTCTCTGGCTCTAAAGCAGCTCTGCTGACCTGGTTCTCTGGCTCTAAAGCAGCTCTGTTGACCTGGTTATCTCCCTCTAAAGCAGCTCTGCTGACCTGCTTTCTCTGGCTCTACAGCAGCTCTACTGACCTGGTTCTCTTGATCTAGAGCAGCACTGCTGACCTGGTTCTCTGGCTCTAAAGCAGCTCTGCTGACCTGGTTTCTCTGGCTCTACAGCAGCTCTGCTGACCTGGATCTGTGGACCTAAATCAGCTCTGATTACCTGGTTCTATGGCTCTAAAGCAGCTCTGCTGACCTGGTTCTCTGGCTTTGAAGCAGCTCTGCTGACCTGGTTCTCAGGCTCTAAAGCAGCTCTTCTGACCAGTTTCTCTGGCTTTGAAGCAGCTCTGCTGACCTGGTTCTCTGGCTCTGGAGCAGCTCTGCTGACCTGGTTCTTAGGCTCTAAAGCAGCTCTGCTGACATGGTTCTATGGCTCTAAAGCAGCTCTGCTGACCTGGTTCTTAGGCTCTAGAGGAGCTCTGCTGACATGGTTCTCTGGCTCTAAAGCAGCTCTGCTGACCTGGTTCTATGGCTCTAAAGCAGCTTTGCTGATCTGGTTCTCTCCTTCTAAAGCAGCTCTGCTGACCTGGTTTATCTTTCTCTACAGCATCTCTGCTGACCTAATTTATCTGGCTCTACAGCAGCTCTGCTGACCTGGTTCTCTGCCACTAGAACAGCTCTACTGACCTTGTTCTTAGGCTCTAGGGCAGCTCTGCTGATCTGGTTATCTCCCTCTAAAGCAGCTCTGCTGACCTGGTTCTCTGGCTCTAAAGCAGCTCTGCTGACCTGGTTCTCTGGCTCTAAAGCAGCTCTGTTGACCTGGTTATCTCCCTCTAAAGCAGCTCTGCTGACCTGCTTTCTCTGGCTCTACAGCAGCTCTACTGACCTGGTTCTCTTGATCTAGAGCAGCACTGCTGACCTGGTTCTCTGGCTCTAAAGCAGCTCTGCTGACCTGGTTTCTCTGGCTCTACAGCAGCTCTGCTGACCTGGATCTGTGGACCTAAATCAGCTCTGATTACCTGGTTCTATGGCTCTAAAGCAGCTCTGCTGACCTGGTTCTCTGGCTTTGAAGCAGCTCTGCTGACCTGGTTCTCAGGCTCTAAAGCAGCTCTTCTGACCAGTTTCTCTGGCTTTGAAGCAGCTCTGCTGACCTGGTTCTCTGGCTCTGGAGCAGCTCTGCTGACCTGGTTCTTAGGCTCTAGAGCAGCTCTGTTGACCTAGTTCTCTGGCTCTCCAACGACTCTGCTGACCTGGTTCACTGGCTCTAAAGCAGCTCTGCTGACCTGGTTCTATGGCTCTAAAGCAGCTCTGCTGACCTAGTTCTCTGGCTCTAAAGCAGCTCTGCTGACCTGGTTTCTCTGGGTCTACAGCAGTTCTGCTGACCTTGTTCTCTGCCTCTATAGCAGCTCTGATGACCTGGTTCTGTGGCTCAAACGCAACCCGGCTGACCTGGTTCTCTGCCTCTACAGAAGCTCTGCTGACCTGGTTCTCTGGCTCTAGAGCAGCTCTGCTGACCTGGTTCTTAGGCTCTAGAGCAGCTCTGCTGACCTGGTTGTCTGGCTTTGAAGCAGCTCTGCTGACCTGGTTCTCTGGCTCTAAAGCAGCTCTGCTGACCTGGTTCTATGGCTCTAAAGCAGCTCTGCTGATCTTGATGTCTGGCTTTGAAGCAGTTCTGCTGACTGGTTCTCTGGCTCTAGAGCAGCTCTGCTGCCCCGGTTCTCTGCCTCTAGAACAGATCTGCTGACCTGGTTCTTAGGCTCTAGAGCAGCTCTGCTGACCTGGTTCTCTGGCTCTAAAGCAGCTCTGCTGACATGGTTCTATGGCTCTAAAGCAGCTCTGCTGACCTGGTTCTTAGGCTCTAGAGGAGCTCTGCTGACCTGGTTCTCTGGCTCTAAAGCAGCTCTGCTGACCTGGTTCTATGGCTCTAAAGCAGCTTTGCTGATCTGGTTCTCTCCTTCTAAAGCAGCTCTGCTGACCTGGTTTATCTTTCTCTACAGCATCTCTGCTGACCTAATTTATCTGGCTCTACAGCAGCTCTGCTGACCTGGTTCTCTGCCACTAGAACAGCTCTACTGACCTTGTTCTGAGGCTCTAGGGCAGCTCTGCTGATCTGGTTATCTCCCTCTAAAGCAGCTCTGCTGACCTGGTTCTCTGGCTCTAAAGCAGCTCTGCTGACCTGGTTCTCTGGCTCTAAAGCAGCTCTGTTGACCTGGTTATCTCCCTCTAAAGCAGCTCTGCTGACCTGCTTTCTCTGGCTCTACAGCAGCTCTACTGACCTGGTTCTCTTGATCTAGAGCAGCACTGCTGACCTGGTTCTCTGGCTCTAAAGCAGCTCTGCTGACCTGGTTTCTCTGGCTCTACAGCAGCTCTGCTGACCTGGATCTGTGGACCTAAATCAGCTCTGATTACCTGGTTCTATGGCTCTAAAGCAGCTCTGCTGACCTGGTTCTCTGGCTTTGAAGCAGCTCTGCTGACCTGGTTCTCAGGCTCTAAAGCAGCTCTTCTGACCAGTTTCTCTGGCTTTGAAGCAGCTCTGCTGACCTGGTTCTCTGGCTCTGGAGCAGCTCTGCTGACCTGGTTCTTAGGCTCTAGAGCAGCTCTGTTGACCTAGTTCTCTGGCTCTCCAACGACTCTGCTGACCTGGTTCACTGGCTCTAAAGCAGCTCTTCTGACCTGGTTCTATGGCTCTAAAGCAGCTCTGCTGACCTAGTTCTCTGGCTCTAAAGCAGCTCTGCTGACCTGGTTTCTCTGGGTCTACAGCAGTTCTGCTGACCTTGTTCTCTGCCTCTATAGCAGCTCTGATGACCTGGTTCTGTGGCTCAAACGCAACCCGGCTGACCTGGTTCTCTGCCTCTACAGAAGCTCTGCTGACCTGGTTCTCTGGCTCTAGAGCAGCTCTGCTGACCTGGTTCTTAGGCTCTAGAGCAGCTCTGCTGACCTGGTTCTCTGGCTCTAAAGCAGCTCTGCTGACCTGGTTCTATGGCTCTAAAGCAGCTCTGCTGATCTTGATGTGTGGCTTTGAAGCAGTTCTGCTGACTGGTTCTCTGGCTCTAGAGCAGCTCTGCTGACCTGGTTCTCTCCCTCTAAAGCAGCTCTGCTGACCAAGATCTCTGGCTCTAAAGCAGCTCTGTTGACCTGGTTCTCTGGCTCCAAAGCAGCTCTGCTGACCTGGTTCTCTCCCTCTGAAGCAGCTCTGCTGACCTGGTTTTTCTGGCTCTACAGCAGCTCTCCTGACCTGGTTCTCTGGCTCTAAAGCAGCTCTCCTGACCTGGTTCTCTGGCTCTAAAGCAGCTCTGCTACCCTGGTTCTCTCCCTCTAAAGCAGCTCTGCTGAACTGCTTTCTTTGGCTCTACAGCAGCTCTGCTGACCTGGTTCTCTCGCTCTAGAGCAGCTCTGCTGACCTGGTTCTTAGGTTCTAGAGAAGTTCTGTTGACCTAGTTCTCTGGCTCTACAACGGCTCTGATGACCTGGTTCTCAGGCTCTAAAGCAGCTCTGCTGACCTGGTTCAATGGCTCGAAAGCAGCTCTGCTGACCTGGTTCTCAGGTTCTAAAGTGGTTCTGCTGACCTGGTTCTCTCCCTCTAAAGCAGCTCTGCTGACCTGGTTCTCTGGCTCTAAAGCAGCTCTGCTGACCTGGTTCTCTGGCTTTGAAGCAGCTCTGCTGACCTGGTTCTCAGGCTCTAAAGCAGCTCTTCTGACCAGTTTCTCTGGCTTTGAAGCAGCTCTGCTGACCTGGTTCTCTGGCTCTGGAGCAGCTCTGCTGACCTGGTTCTTAGGCTCTAGAGCAGCTCTGTTGACCTAGTTCTCTGGCTCTCCAACGACTCTGCTGACCTGGTTCACTGGCTCTAAAGCAGCTCTGCTGACCTGGTTCTATGGCTCTAAAGCAGCTCTGCTGACCTAGTTCTCTGGCTCTAAAGCAGCTCTGCTGACCTGGTTTCTCTGGGTCTACAGCAGTTCTGCTGACCTTGTTCTCTGCCTCTATAGCAGCTCTGATGACCTGGTTCTGTGGCTCAAACGCAACCCGGCTGACCTGGTTCTCTGCCTCTACAGAAGCTCTGCTGACCTGGTTCTCTGGCTCTAGGGCAGCTCTGCTGACCTGGTTCTTAGGCTCTAGAGCAGCTCTGCTGACCTGGTTGGCTGGCTTTGAAGCAGCTCTGCTGACCTGGTTCTCTGGCTCTAAAGCGGCTCTGCTGACCTGGTTCTATGGCTCTAAAGCAGCTCTGCTGATCTTGATGTGTGGCTTTGAAGCAGTTCTGCTGACTGGTTCTCTGGCTCTAGAGCAGCTCTGCTGACCTGGTTCTCTCCCTCTAAAGCAGCTCTGCTGACCAAGATCTCTGGCTCTAAAGCAGCTCTGCTGACCTGGTTCTCTGGCTCCAAAGCAGCTCTGCTGACCTGGTTCTCTCCCTCTGAAGCAGCTCTGCTGACCTGGTTTTTCTGGCTCTACAGCAGCTCTCCTGACCTGGTTCTCTGGCTCTAAAGCAGCTCTCCTGACCTGGTTCTCTGGCTCTAAAGCAGCTCTGCTGACCTAGTTCTCTGGCTCTAAAGCAGCTCTGCTGACCTGGTTTCTCTGGGTCTACAGCAGTTCTGCTGACCTTGTTCTCTGCCTCTATAGCAGCTCTGATGACCTGGTTCTGTGGCTCAAACGCAACCCGGCTGACCTGGTTCTCTGCCTCTACAGAAGCTCTGCTGACCTGGTTCTCTGGCTCTAGAGCAGCTCTGCTGACCTGGTTCTTAGGCTCTAGAGCAGCTCTGATGACCTGGTTGTCTGGCTTTGAAGCAGCTCTGCTGACCTGGTTCTCTGGCTCTAAAGCAGCTCTGCTGACCTGGTTCTATGGCTCTAAAGCAGCTCTGCTGATCTTGATGTCTGGCTTTGAAGCAGTTCTGCTGACTGGTTCTCTGGCTCTAGAGCAGCTCTGCTGCCCCGGTTCTCTGCCTCTAGAACAGATCTGCTGACCTGGTTCTTAGGCTCTAGAGCAGCTCTGCTGACCTGGTTCTCTGGCTCTAAAGCAGCTCTGCTGACATGGTTCTATGGCTCTAAAGCAGCTCTGCTGACCTGGTTCTTAGGCTCTAGAGGAGCTCTGCTGACCTGGTTCTCTGGCTCTAAAGCAGCTCTGCTGACCTGGTTCTATGGCTCTAAAGCAGCTTTGCTGATCTGGTTCTCTCCTTCTAAAGCAGCTCTGCTGACCTGGTTTATCTTTCTCTACAGCATCTCTGCTGACCTAATTTATCTGGCTCTACAGCAGCTCTGCTGACCTGGTTCTCTGCCACTAGAACAGCTCTACTGACCTTGTTCTTAGGCTCTAGGGCAGCTCTGCTGATCTGGTTATCTCCCTCTAAAGCAGCTCTGCTGACCTGGGTCTCTGGCTCTAAAGCAGCTCTGCTGACCTGGTTCTCTGGCTCTAAAGCAGCTCTGTTGACCTGGTTATCTCCCTCTAAAGCAGCTCTGCTGACCTGCTTTCTCTGGCTCTACAGCAGCTCTACTGACCTGGTTCTCTTGATCTAGAGCAGCACTGCTGACCTGGTTCTCTGGCTCTAAAGCAGCTCTGCTGACCTGGTTTCTCTGGCTCTACAGCAGCTCTGCTGACCTGGATCTGTGGACCTAAATCAGCTCTGATTACCTGGTTCTATGGCTCTAAAGCAGCTCTGCTGACCTGGTTCTCTGGCTTTGAAGCAGCTCTGCTGACCTGGTTCTCAGGCTCTAAAGCAGCTCTTCTGACCAGTTTCTCTGGCTTTGAAGCAGCTCTGCTGACCTGGTTCTCTGGCTCTGGAGCAGCTCTGCTGACCTGGTTCTTAGGCTCTAGAGCAGCTCTGTTGACCTAGTTCTCTGGCTCTCCAACGACTCTGCTGACCTGGTTCACTGGCTCTAAAGCAGCTCTGCTGACCTGGTTCTATGGCTCTAAAGCAGCTCTGCTGACCTAGTTCTCTGGCTCTAAAGCAGCTCTGCTGACCTGGTTTCTCTGGGTCTACAGCAATTCTGCTGAACTTGTTCTCTGCCTCTATAGCAGCTCTGATGACCTGGTTCTGTGGCTCAAACGCAACCCGGCTGACCTGGTTCTCTGCCTCTACAGAAGCTCTGCTGACCTGGTTCTCTGGCTCTAGAGCAGCTCTGCTGGCCTGGTTCTTAGGCTCTAGAGCAGCTCTGCTGACCTGGTTGTCTGGCTTTGAAGCAGCTCTGCTGACCTGGTTCTCTGGCTCTAAAGCAGCTCTGCTGACCTGGTTCTATGGCTCTAAAGCAGCTCTGCTGATCTTGATGTGTGGCTTTGAAGCAGTTCTGCTGACTGGTTCTCTGGCTCTAGAGCAGCTCTGCTGGCCTGGTTCTCTCCCTCTAAAGCAGCTCTGCTGACCAAGATCTCTGGCTCTAAAGCAGCTCTGCTGACCTGGTTCTCTGGCTCCAAAGCAGCTCTGCTGACCTGGTTCTCTCCCTCTGAAGCAGCTCTGCTGACCTGGTTTTTCTGGCTCTACAGCAGCTCTCCTGACCTGGTTCTCTGGCTCTAAAGCAGCTCTCCTGACCTGGTTCTCTGGCTCTAAAGCAGCTCTGCTACCCTGGTTCTCTCCCTCTAAAGCAGCTCTGCTGAACTGCTTTCTTTGGCTCTACAGCAGCTCTGCTGACCTGGTTCTCTGGCTCTAGAGCAGCTCTGCTGACCTGGTTCTTAGGTTCTAGAGAAGTTCTGTTGACCTAGTTCTCGGGCTCTACAACGCCTCTGATGACCTGGTTCTCAGGCTCTAAAGCAGCTCTGCTGACCTGGTTCAATGGCTCGAAAGCAGCTCTGCTGACCTGGTTCTCAGGTTCTAAAGTGGTTCTGCTGACCTGGTTCTCTCCCTCTAAAGCAGCTCTGCTGACCTGGTTCTCTGGCTCTAAAGCAGCTCTGCTGACCTGGTTCTCTGGCTTTGAAGCAGCTCTGCTGACCTGGTTCTCAGGCTCTAAAGCAGCTCTTCTGACCAGTTTCTCTGGCTTTGAAGCAGCTCTGCTGACCTGGTTTTCTGGCTCTGGAGCAGCTCTGCTGACCTGGTTCTTAGGCTCTAGAGCAGCTCTGTTGACCTAGTTCTCTGGCTCTCCAACGAGTCTGCTGACCTGGTTCACTGGCTCTAAAGCAGCTCTGCTGACCTGGTTCTATGGCTCTAAAGCAGCTCTGCTGACCTAGTTCTCTGGCTCTAAAGCAGCTCTGCTGACCTGGTTTCTCTGGGTCTACAGCAGTTCTGCTGACCTTGTTCTCTGCCTCTATAGCAGCTCTGATGACCTGGTTCTGTGGCTCAAACGCAACCCGGCTGACCTGGTTCTCTGCCTCTACAGAAGCTCTGCTGACCTGGTTCTCTGGCTCTAGAGCAGCTCTGCTGACCTGGTTCTTAGGCTCTAGAGCAGCTCTGCTGACCTGGTTGTCTGGCTTTGAAGCAGCTCTGCTGACCTGGTTCTCTGGCTCTAAAGCAGCTCTGCTGACCTGGTTCTATGGCTCTAAAGCAGCTCTGCTGATCTTGATGTGTGGCTTTGAAGCAGTTTTGCTGACTGGTTCTCTGGCTCTAGAGCAGCTCTGCTGACCTGGTTCTCTCCCTCTAAAGCAGCTCTGCTGACCAAGATCTCTGGCTCTAAAGCAGCTCTACTGACCTGGTTCTCTGGTTCTAGAGCAGCTCTGCTGACCTGGTTCTTAGGTTCTAGAGGAGCTATGCTGACCTGGTGCTCTGGCTCTACAACAGCACTGCTGACCTGGTTCTCTGGCTCTATAGCAGCTCTGCTGACCTGGTTCTATGGCTCCAAAGCAGCTCTGCTGGCCTGGTTCTCTGGCTCTGCAGAAGCTCTGCTGACCTGGTTCTCTCCCTCTAAAGCAGCTCTGCTGACCTGGTTCTTAGGCTCTAGAGGAGATATGCTGACCTGGTACTCTGGCTCTACAACAGCTCTGCTGATCTGGTTCTCTCCTTCTAAAGCAGCTCTGCTGACTTGGTTTATCTTTCTCTACAACATCTCTGCTGACCTAATTTATCTGGCTCTACAGCAGCTCTGCTGACCTGGTTCTCTGCCACTAGAACAGCTCTACTGACCTTGTTCTTAGGCTCTAGGGCAGCTCTGCTGATCTGGTTATCTCCCTCTAAAGCAGCTCTGCTGACCTGGTTCTCTGGCTCTAAAGCAGCTCTGCTGACCTGGTTCTCTGGCTCTAAAGCAGCTCTGTTGACCTGGTTATCTCCCTCTAAAGCAGCTCTGCTGACCTGCTTTCTCTGGCTCTACAGCAGCTCTACTGACCTGGTTCTCTTGATCTAGAGCAGCACTGCTGACCTGGTTCTCTGGCTCTAAAGCAGCTCTACTGACCTGGTTTCTCTGGCTCTACAGCAGCTCTGCTGACCTGGATCTGTGGATCTAAAGCAGCTCTGATGACCTGGTTCTATGGCTCTAAAGCAGCTCTGCTGACCTGGTTCTCTGGCTTTGAAGAAGCTCTGCTGACCTGGTTCTCAGGCTCTAAAGCAGCTCTTCTGACCAGTTTCTCTGGCTTTGAAGCAGCTCTGCTGACCTGGTTCTCTGGCTCTGGAGCAGCTCTGCTGACCTGGTTCTTAGGCTCTAGAGCAGCTCTGTTGACCTAGTTCTCTGGCTCTCCAACGACTCTGCTGACCTGGTTCACTGGCTCTAAAGCAGCTCTGCTGACCTGGTTCTATGGCTCTAAAGCAGCTCTGCTGACCTAGTTCTCTGGCTCTAAAGCAGCTCTTCTGACCTGGTTTCTCTGGGTCTACAGCAGTTCTACTGACCTTGTTCTATGCCTCTATAGCAGCTCTGATGACCTGGTTCTGTGGCTCAAACACAACCCGGCTGACCTGGTTCTCTGCATCTACAGAAGCACTGCTGACCTGGTTCTCTGGTTTTAGAGCAGCTCTGCTGACCTGGTTCTTAGGCTCTAGAGCAGCTCTGCTGACCTGGTTGTGTGGCTTTGAAGCAGCTCTGCTGACCTGGTTCTCTGGCTCTAAAGCAGCTCTGCTGACCTGGTTCTATGGCTCTAAAGCAGCTCTGCTGATCTTTATCTCTGGCTTTGAAGCAGTTCTGCTGACTGGTTCTCTGGCTCTAGAGCAGCTCTGCTGACCTGGTTCTCTCCCTCTAAAGCAGCTCTGCTGACCAAGATCTCTGGCTCTAAAGCAGCTCTGCTGACCTGGTTCTCTGGCTCCAAAGCAGCTCTGCTGACCTGGTTCTCTCCCTCTGAAGCAGCTCTGCTGACCTGGTTTTTCTGGCTCTACAGCAGCTCTCCTGACCTGGTTCTCTGGCTCTAAAGCAGCTCTCCTGACCTGGTTCTCTGGCTCTAAAGCAGCTCTGCTACCCTGGTTCTCTCCCTCTAAAGCAGCTCTGCTGAACTGCTTTCTTTGGCTCTACAGCAGCTCTGCTGACCTGGTTCTCTGGCTCTAGAGCAGCTCTGCTGACCTGGTTCTTAGGTTCTACAGAAGTTCTGTTGACCTAGTTCTCTGGCTCTACAACGGCTCTGATGACCTGGTTCTCAGGCTCTAAAGCAGCTCTGCTGACCTAGTTCAATGGCTCTAAAGCAGCTCTGCTGACCTGGTTCTCAGGTTCTAAAGTGGCTCTGCTGACCTGGTTCTCTCCCTCTAAAGCAGCTCTGCTGACCTGGTTCTCTGGCTGTAAAGCAGCTCTACTGACCTGGGTCTCTGGTTCTAGAGCAGCTCTCCTGACCTGGTTCTTAGGTTCTAGAGGAGCTATGCTGACCTGGTGCTCTGGCTCTACAACAGCACTGCTGACCTGGTTCTCTGGCTCTATAGCAGCTCTGCTGACCCGGTTCTATGGCTACAAAGCAGCTCTGCTGGCCTGGTTCTCTGGCTCTGCAGAAGCTCTGCTGACCTGGTTCTCTCCCTCTAAAGCAGCTCTGCTGACCTGGTTTCTCTAGGTGTACAGCAGCTCTGCCTCTAGAGTAGCTCTGCTGACCTGGTTCTTAGGCTCTAGAGGAGCTCTACTGATCTGGTTCTCTGGCTCTAAAGCAGCTCTGCTGACCTAGGTCTCTGGCTCTACAGCAGCTCTGCTGCCCCGGTTCTCTGCCTCTAGAGCAGGTCTGCTGACCTGGTTCTTAGGCTCTAAAGCCGCTCTGCTGACCTGGTTCTCTGGCTCTAAAGCAGCTCTGCTGACATGGTTCTATGGCCCTAAAGCAGCTCTGCTGACCTGGTTCTCTGGCTCTAGAGCAGCTCTACTGACCTGGTTCTCTGGCTCTAAAGCAGCTCTGCTGACCTGGTTCTCTGGCTCTAAAGCAGCTCTGCTTACCTGGTTCTCTCCCTCTAAAGCATCTCTGCTGACCTGGTTTTTCTGGCTCTACAGCAGCTCTGCCGACCTGGTTCTCTGGCTCTAAAGTAGTTCTCCTGACCTGGTTCTCTGGCTCTAAATCAGCTCTGCTACCCTGGTTCTCTCCCTCAAAAGCAACTCTGCTGAACTGGTTTCTTTGGCTCTACAGCAGCTCTGCTGACCTGGTTCCCTGGCACTAAAGCAGCTCTGCTGACCTGGTTCTATGGTTATAAAGCAGCTCTGCTGACCTGGTTCTCTGGTTGAAAAGCAGCTTTGCTGACCTTGGTCTCTGGCTCTAAAGCAGCTCTGCTGACCTGGTTTCTCTGGCTCTACAGCAGCTCTGCTGACCTGGTTCTTCGGCTCTAAAGCAGCTCTGCTGACCTGGTCCTTAGGCTCTAGAGCAGCTCTGCTGACCTGGTTCTCTGGCTATAAAGCAGCTATGCTGACCTGGTTCTCTGGCTCTAGCTCTGCTGACCCAGTTCTCTGGCTCTAGACCAGCTCTGCTGACCTCGTTTTAGGCTCTAGAGCAGCTCTGCTGACATGGTTCTCTGGCTCTAAAGCAGCTTTGCTGATCTGGTTCTCTCCTTCTAAAGCAGCTCTGCGGACCTGGTTTATCTGTCTCTACAGCATCTCTGCTGACCTAATTTATCTGGCTCTACAGCAGCTCTGCTGACCTGGTTCTCTGCCACTAGAACAGCTCTACTGACCTTGTTCTTAGGCTCTAGGGCAGCTCTGCTGATCTGGTTCTCTGGCTCTATCGTAGCTCTGCTGACCTGGTTCTCTGGCTCTAAAGCAGCTCTGTTGACCTGGTTATCTCCCTCTAAAGCAGCACTGCTGACCTGCTTTCTCTGGCTCTACAGCAGCTCTACTGACCTAGTTCTCTTGCTCTAGAGCAGCACTGCTGACCTGGTTCTCTGGTTCTAAAGCAGGTCTGCTGACCTGGTTCTCTGGCTCCACAACTGCCCTGCTGACCTGGTTCTCTGGCTCTAAAGCTGCTCTGCTGACCTAGTTCTCTGGCTCTACAGCAGCTCTGCTGCCCCGGTTCTCTGCCTCTAGAACAGATCTGCTGACCTGGTTCTTAGGCTCTAGAGCAGCTCTGCTGACCTTGTTCTCTGGCTCTAAAGCAGCTCTGCTGACATGGTTCTATGGCTCTAAAGCAGCTCTACTGACCTGGGTCTCTGGTTCTAGAGCAGCTCTGCTGACCTGGTTCTTAGGTTCTAGAGGAGCTATGCTGACCTGGTGCTCTGGCTCTACAACAGCACTGCTGACCTGGTTCTCTGGCTCTATAGCAGCTCTGCTGACCCGGTTCTCTGGCTCCAAAGCAGCTCTGCTGGCCTGGTTCTCTGGCTCTGCAGAAGCTCTTCTGACCAGTTTCTCTGGCTTTGAAGCAGCTCTGCTGACCTGGTTCTCTGGCTCTGGAGCAGCTCTGCTGACCTGGTTCTTAGGCTCTAGAGCAGCTCTGTTGACCTAGTTCTCTGGCTCTCCAACGACTCTGCTGACCTGGTTCACTGGCTCTAAAGCAGCTCTGCTGACCTGGTTCTATGGCTCTAAAGCAGCTCTGCTGACCTAGTTCTCTGCCTCTAAAGCAGCTCTGCTGACCTGGTTTCTCTGGGTCTACAGTAGCTCTGCTGACCTTGTTCTCTGCCTCTATAGCAGCTCTGATGACCTGGTTCTGTGGCTCAAACGCAACCTGGCTGACCTGGTTCTCTGCCTCTACAGAAGCTCTGCTGACCTGGTTCTCTGGCTCTAGAGCAGCTCTGCTGACCTGCTTCTCTGGCTCTAAAGCGGCTCCAGATTCTCTGGCTCTAAAGCAGCTCTGCTGACCTGGTTCTCTGGGTCTTAAATGGGTCTGCTGACATGGTTCTCTGGCTCTAAAGCAGCTCTGCTGACCTGGTTCTAAAGCGACTCTGCTGACATGGTTCTCTCCCTCTAAAGCAGCTCTGCTGACCTGGTTTCCTGGCTCTAAAGCAGCTCTGTTGTCCTGTTCTCTGGCTCTAGAGCAGCTCTGCTGGCCTGGTTCTCTCCCTCTAAAGCAGCTCTGCTGACCAAGATCTCTGGCTCTAAAGCAGCTCTGCTGACCTGGTTCTCTGGCTCCAAAGCAGCTCTGCTGACCTGGTTCTCTCCCTCTGAAGCAGCTCTGCTGACCTGGTTTTTCTGGCTCTACAGCAGCTCTCCTGACCTGGTTCTCTGGCTCTAAAGCAGCTCTCCTGACCTGGTTCTCTGGCTCTAAAGCAGCTCTGCTACCCTGGTTCTCTCCCTCTAAAGCAGCTCTGCTGAACTGCTTTCTTTGGCTCTACAGCAGCTCTGCTGACCTGGTTCTCTGGCTCTAGAGCAGCTCTGCTGACCTGGTTCTTAGGTTCTAGAGAAGTTCTGTTGACCTAGTTCTCTGGCTCTACAACGGCTCTGATGACCTGGTTCTCAGGCTCTAAAGCAGCTCTGCTGACCTGGTTCAATGGCTCGAAAGCAGCTCTGCTGACCTGGTTCTCAGGTTCTAAAGTGGTTCTGCTGACCTGGTTCTCTCCCTCTAAAGCAGCTCTGCTGACCTGGTTCTCTGGCTCTAAAGCAGCTCTGCTGACCTGGTTCTCTGGCTTTGAAGCAGCTCTGCTGACCTGGTTCTCAGGCTCTAAAGCAGCTCTTCTGACCAGTTTCTCTGGCTTTGAAGCAGCTCTGCTGACCTGGTTTTCTGGCTCTGGAGCAGCTCTGCTGACCTGGTTCTTAGGCTCTAGAGCAGCTCTGTTGACCTAGTTCTCTGGCTCTCCAACGACTCTGCTGACCTGGTTCACTGGCTCTAAAGCAGCTCTGCTGACCTGGTTCTATGGCTCTAAAGCAGCTCTGCTGACCTAGTTCTCTGGCTCTAAAGCAGCTCTGCTGACCTGGTTTCTCTGGGTCTACAGCAGTTCTGCTGACCTTGTTCTCTGCCTCTATAGCAGCTCTGATGACCTGGTTCTGTGGCTCAAACGCAACCCAGCTGACCTGGTTCTCTGCCTCTACAGAAGCTCTGCTGACCTGGTTCTCTGGCTCTAGAGCAGCTCTGCTGACCTGGTTCTTAGGCTCTAGAGCAGCTCTGCTGACCTGGTTGTCTGGCTTTGAAGCAGCTCTGCTGACCTGGTTCTCTGGCTCTAAAGCAGCTCTGCTGACCTGGTTCTATGGCTCTAAAGCAGCTCTGCTGATCTTGATGTGTGGCTTTGAAGCAGTTCTGCTGACTGGTTCTCTGGCTCTAGAGCAGCTCTGCTGACCTGGTTCTCTCCCTCTAAAGCAGCTCTGCTGACCAAGATCTCTGGCTCTAAATCAGCTCTGCTGACCTGGTTCTCTGGCTCCAAAGCAGCTCTGCTGACCTGGTTCTCTCCCTCTGAAGCAGCTCTGCTGACCTGGTTTTTCTGGCTCTACAGCAGCTCTCCAGCAGCTCTCCTGACCTGGTTCTCTGGCTCTAAAGCAGCTCTCCTGACCTGGTTCTCTGGCCCTAAAGCAGCTCTGCTACCCTGGTTCTCTCCCTCTAAAGCAGCTCTGCTGAACTGCTTTCTTTGGCTCTACAGCAGCTCTGCTGACCTGGTTCTCTGGCTCTAGAGCAGCTCTGCTGACCTGGTTCTTAGGTTCTAGAGAAGTTCTGTTGACCTAGTTCTCTGGCTCTACAACGGCTCTGATGACCTGGTTCTCAGGCTCTAAAGCAGCTCTGCTGACCTGGTTCAATGGCTCGAAAGCAGCTCTGCTGACCTGGTTCTCAGGTTCTAAAGTGGCTCTGCTGACCTGGTTCTCTCCCTCTAAAGCAGCTCTGCTGACCTGGTTCTCTGGCTCTAAAGCAGCTCTACTGACCTGGTTCTCTGGTTCTAGAGCAGCTCTGCTGACCTGGTTCTTAGGTTCTAGAGGAGCTATGCTGACCTGGTGCTCTGGCTCTACAACAGCACTGCTGACCTGGTTCTCTGGCTCTATAGCAGCTCTGCTGACCTGGTTCTATGGCTCCAAAGCAGCTCTGCTGGCCTGGTTCTCTGGCTCTGCAGAAGCTCTGCTGACCTGGTTCTCTCCCTCTAAAGCAGCTCTGCTGACCTGGTTCTTAGGCTCTAGAGGAGCTATGCTGACCTGGTACTCTGGCTCTACAACAGCTCTGCTGATCTGGTTCTCTCCTTCTAAAGCAGCTCTGCTGACTTAGTTTATCTTTCTCTACAACATCTCTGCTGACCTAATTTATCTGGCTCTACAGCAGCTCTGCTGCCCTGGTTCTCTGCCACTAGAACAGCTCTACTGACCTTGTTCTTAGGCTCTAGGGCAGCTCTGCTGATCTGGTTATCTCCCTCTAAAGCAGCTCTGCTGACCTGGTTCTCTGGCTCTAAAGCAGCTCTGCTGACCTGGTTCTCTGGCTTTACAACAGCTCTGCTGACCTGGTTCTCTGGCTCTAAAGAAGCTCTGCTGACCTGGATCTATGGCTTTAAAGCAGCTCTGCTGACCTGGTTCTCTGGCTCTAAAGCAGCTCTGCTGACCTGGTTCTCTGGCTCTAAAGCAGCTTTGCTGATCTGGCTCTCTCCTTCTAAAGCAGCTCTACTGACCTGGTTTATTTGTCTCTACAGCATCTCTGCTGACCTAATTTATCTGGCTCTACAGCAGCTCTGCTGACCTGGTTCTATGCCACTAGAACAGCTCTACTGACCTTGTTCTTAGGCTCTAGGGCAGCTCTGCTGATCTGGTTATCTCCCTTTAAAGCAGCTCTGATGACCTGCTTTCTCTGGCTCTACAGCAGCTCTACTGACCTGGTTCTCTTGCTCTAGAGCAGCACTGCTGACCTGGTTCTCTGGCTCTAAAGCAGGTCTGCTGACCTGGGTCTCTGGCTCTACAACTGCCCTGCTGACCTGGTTCTCTGGCTCTAAAGCTGCTCTGCTGACCTAGTTCTCTGGCTCTAAAGCAGCTCAGCTGTCCTGGTTCTATGGCTCTAAAGCGTCTCTGCTGACCTAGTTCGCTGTCTCTAGAGCAGCTCTGCTGACCTGGTTCTGTGGCTCTAAAGCAGCTCTGCTGACCTGGTTTCTCTGGGTCTACAGCAGCTCTGCTGACCTTGTTCTCTGCCTCTAGAGCAGCTCTGATGACCTGGTTCTATGGCTCAAAAGAAACACTGCTGACCTGGTTCTCTGGCTCTACAGAAGCTCTGCTGACCTGGTTATCCGGCTCTAGAGCAGCTCTGCTGACCTGGTTCTTAGGTTCTAGAGCAGCTCTGCTGACCTGGTTGTCTGGCTTTGAAGCAGCTCTGCTGACCTGGTTCTCTGGCTCTAAAGCAGCTCTGCTGACCTGGTTCTATGGCTCTAAATCAGCTCTGCTGACCTTGATCTCTGGCTTTGAAGCAGTTCTGCTGACCTGGTTCTCTGGCTCTAGAGCAGCTCTGCCGAGCTGGTTCTCTCCCTCTAAAGCAGCTCTGTTGACCTGGTTCTCTGGCTCTAAATCAGCTCTCCTGACCTGGTTCTCTCCCTCTAAAGCAGCTCTGCTGACCTGGTTTTTCTTGCTCTACAGCAGCTCTGCTGACCTGTTTCCCTGGCTCAAAGCAGCTCTGCTGACCTGGTTCTATGGCTCTTAAGCAGCTCTGCTGACCTGGTTCTCTGGTTGAAAAGCAGCTTTGCTGACCTGGGTCTCTGGCTCTAAAGCAGCTCTGCTGACCTGGTTTCTCTGGCTCTACAGCAGCTCTGCTGACCTGGTTCTTCGGCTCTAAAGCAGCTCTGCTGACCTGGTCCTGAGGCTCTAGAGCAGCTCTGCTGACCTTGTTGTCTGGCTATAAAGCAGCTATGCTGACCTGGTTCTCTCGCTCTAGCTCTGGTGACCTGGTTCTCTGGCTCTAGAGCAGCTCTGCTGACCTCGTTTTAGGCTCTAGAGCAGCTCTGCTGACATGGTTCTCTGGCTCTTGAGTAGCTCTGCTGACCTGGTTCTCTGGCTCTAGAGCAGCTCTGCTGACCTAGTTCTCTGGCTCTACAATGGCTCTGCTGACCTGGTTCTCTGTCTCTAAAGCAGCTCTGCTGGCCTGGTTCTATGGCTCTAAAGCAGCTCTGCTGACCTGGTTTTCTGGCTCAAAAGCAGCTTTGCCGACCTGGGTCTCAGGCTCTAAAGCAGCTCTGTTGACCCGGTTTCTCTGGGTCTACAGCAGCTCTGCTGACCTGGTTCTTATGCTCTTAAGCAGCTCTGCTCACCTGGTCCTTAGGCTCTAGAGCAGCTCTGCTGACGTGGTTCTTTGGCTCTAAAGCAGCTCTGCTGGCCTGGTTCTCTGGCTCTAGCTCTGCTGACCTGGTTCTCTCGCTCTAGAGCAGCTCTGCTGACCTGGTTTTAGGCTCTAGAGCTTCTCTGCAGACCTGGTCCTTAGGCTCTAGAGCAACTCTGCTGACCTGGTTCTCTGGCTCTACAACGGCTCTGCTGACCTGGTTCTCTGGCTCTAAAGAAGCTCTGCTGAACTGGTTCTATGGCTTTAAAGCAGCTCTGCTGACCTAGTTCTCTGGCTCTAAAGCAGCTCTGCTGACCTGGTTCTCTGGCTCTAAAGCAGCTTTGCCGATCTGGTTTTACTCCTTCTAATGCAGCTCTGCTGACCTGGTTTATCTGTCTCTACAGCATCTCTGCTGATCTAATTTATCTGGCTCTACAGCTGCTCTGCTGACCTTGTTCTCTGCCACTAGAACAGCTCTACTGACCTTGTTCTTAGGCTCTGGGCAGCTCTGCTGATCTGGTTCTCTGGCTCTAAAGCAGCTCTGCTGACCTGGTTCTCTGGCTCTAAATCAGCTCTGTTGACCTGGTTATCTCCCTCTAAAGCAGCTCTGCTAACCTGCTTTCTCTGGCTCTACAGCAGCTCTACTGACCTGGTTCTCTTGCTCTAGAGCAACACTGCTGACCTGGTTCTCTGGCTCTAAAGCAGGTCTGCTGACCTGGTTCTCTGGCTCTACCACTGCCGTGCTGACCTGGTTCTCTGGCTCTAAAGCTGCTCTGCTAACCAAGTTCTCTGGCTCTACAACGACTCTGCTGACCTGCATCAATGGCTCTAAAGCAGCTCTCCTGACCTAGTTCTATGGCTCTAAAGCGGCTCTGCTGACCTAGTTCTCTGTCTCTAGAGCAGCTCTGCTGACCTGGTTCTCTGGCTCTACAGAAGCTCTGCTGACCTGGTTCTCTGGCTCCAGAGCAGCTCTGCTGACCTGGTTCTTAGGCTCTAGAGCAGCTCTGCTGACCTGGTTGTCTGGCTTTGAAGCAGTTCTGCTGACCTGGTTCTTTGGCTCTAGAGCAGCTCTGCCGTCCTGGTTTTCTGGCTCTAGAGCAGCTCTGCCGACCTGGTTCTCTCCCTCTAAAGCAGCTCTGCTGACCTGGTTCTCTGGCTCTAAAGCAGCTCTGCTGACCCGGTTCTCTCCCTCTAAAGCAGCTCTGCTGACATGGTTTTCCTGGCTCTACAGCAGCTCTGCTGACCTGGTTCTCTGGCTCTAAAGCAGCTCTCCTGACCTGGTTCTCTGGCTCTAAAGCAGCTCTGCTACCCTGGTTCTCTTGCTCTAGAGCAGCACTGCTGACCTGGTTCTCTGGTTCTAAAGCAGGTCTGCTGACCTGGTTCTCTGGCTCTACAACTGCCCTGCTGACCTGGTTCTCTGGCTCTAAAGCTGCTCTGCTGACCTAGTTCTCTGGCTCTACAGCAGCTCTGCTGCCCCGGTTCTCTGCCTCTAGAACAGATATGCTGACCTGGTTCTTAGGCTCTAGAGCAGCTCTGCTGACCTGGTTCTCTGGCTCTAAAGCAGCTCTGCTGACATGGTTCTATGGCTCTAAAGCAGCTCTGCTGACCTGGTTCTTAGGATCTAGAGGAGCTCTGCTTACCTGGTTCTCTGGCTCTAAAGCAGCTCTGCTGACCTGGTTCTATGGCTCTAAAGCAGCTTTGCTAATCTGGTTCTCTCCTTCTAAAGCAGCTCTGCTGACCTGGTTTATCTTTCTCTACAGCATCTCTGCTGACCTAATTTATCTGGCTCTACAGCAGCTCTGCTGACCTGGTTCTCTGCCACTAGAACAGCTCTACTGACCTTGTTCTTAGGCTCTAGGGCAGCTCTGCTGATCTGGTTATCTCCCTCTAAAGCAGCTCTGCTGACCTGGTTCTCTGGCTCTAAAGCAGCTCTGCTGACCTGGTTCTCTGGCTCTAAAGCAGCTCTGTTGACCTGGTTATCTCCCTCTTAAGCAGCTCTGCTGACCTGCTTTCTCTGGCTCTACAGCAGCTCTACTGACCTGGTTCTCTTGATCTAGAGCAGCACTGCTGACCTGGTTCTCTGGCTCTAAAGCAGCTCTGCTGACCTTTTTTCTCTGGCTCTACAGCAGCTCTGCTGACCTGGATCTGTGGACCTAAAGCAGCTCTGATGACCTGGTTCTATGGCTCTAAAGCAGCTCTGCTGACCTGGTTCTCTGGCTTTGAAGCAGCTCTGCTGACCTGGTTCACTGGCTCTAAAACAGCTCTGCTGACCTGGTTCTATGGCTCTAAAGCAGCTCTGCTGACCTAGTTCTCTGGCTCTAAAGCAGCTCTGCTGATCTGGTTTCTCTGGGTCTACAGCAGTTCTGCTGACCTTGTTCTCTGCCTCTATAGCAGCTCTGATGACCTGGTTCTGTGGCTCAAACGCAACCCGGCTGACCTGGTTCTCTGCCTCTACAGAAGCTCTGCTGACCTGGTTCTCTGGCTCTAGAGCAGCTCTGCTGACCTGGTTCTTAGGCTCTAGAGCAGCTCTGCTGACCTGGTTGTCTGGCTTTGAAGCAGCTCTGCTGACCTGGTTCTCTGGCTCTAAAGCAGCTCTGCTGACCTGGTTCTATGGCTCTAAAGCAGCTCTGCTGATCTTGATGTCTGGCTTTGAAGCAGTTCTGCTGACTGGTTCTCTGGCTCTAGAGCAGCTCTGCTGACCTGGTTCTCTCCCTCTAAAGCAGCTCTGCTGACCAAGATCTCTGGCTCTAAAGCAGCTCTGCTGACCTGGTTCTCTGGCTCCAAAGCTGCTCTGCTAACCTAGTTCTCTGGCTCTACAACGACTCTGCTGACCTGCATCAATGGCTCTAAAGCAGCTCTCCTGACCTAGTTCTATGGCTCTAAAGCGGCTCTGCTGACCTAGTTCTCTGTCTCTAGAGCAGCTCTGCTGACCTGGTTCTCTGGCTCTACAGAAGCTCTGCTGACCTGGTTCTCTGGCTCTAGAGCAGCTCTGCTGACCTGGTTCTTAGGCTCTAGAGCAGCTCTGCTGACCTGGTTGTCTGGCTTTGAAGCAGTTCTGCTGACCTGGTTCTCTGGCTATAGAGCAGCTCTGCTGACCTGGTTCTCTGGCTCTAGAGCAGCTCTGCCGACCTGGTTCGCTCCCTCTAAAGCAGCTCTGCTGACCTGGTTCTCTGGCTCTAAAGCAGCTCTGCTGACCTGGTTCTCTCCCTCTAAAGCAGCTCTGCTGACCTGGTTTTCCTGGCTCTACAGCAGCTCTGCTGACCTGGTTCTCTGGCTCTAAAGCAGCTCTCCTGACCTGGTTCTCTGGCTCTAAAGCAGCTCTGCTACCCTGGTTCTCTTGCTCTAGAGCAGCACTGCTGACCTGGTTCTCTGGTTCTAAAGCAGGTCTGCTGACCTGGTTCTCTGGCTCCACAACTGCCCTGCTGACCTGGTTCTCTGGCTCTAAAGCTGCTCTGCTGACCTAGTTCTCTGGCTCTACAGCAGCTCTGCTGCCCCGGTTCTCTGCCTCTAGAACAGATCTGCTGACCTGGTTCTTAGGCTCTAGAGCAGCTCTGCTGACCTGGTTCTCTGGCTCTAAAGCAGCTCTGCTGACATGGTTCTATGGCTCTAAAGCAGCTGTGCTGACCTGGTTCTTAGGCTCTAGAGGAGCTCTGCTGACCTGGTTCTCTGGCTCTAAAGCAGCTCTGCTGACCTGGTTCTATGGCTCTAAAGCAGCTTTGCTGATCTGGTTCTCTCCTTCTAAAGCAGCTCTGCTGACCTGGTTTATCTTTCTCTACAGCATCTCTGCTGACCTAATTTATCTGGCTCTACAGCAGCTCTGCTGACCTGGTTCTCTGCCACTAGAACAGCTCTACTGACCTTGTTCTTAGGCTCTAGGGCAGCTCTGCTGATCTGGTTATCTCCCTCTAAAGCAGCTCTGCTGACCTGGTTCTCTGGCTCTAAAGCAGCTCTGCTGACCTGCTTTCTCTGGCTCTACAGCAGCTCTACTGACCTGGTTCTCTTGATCTAGAGCAGCACTGCTGACCTGGTTTTCTGGCTCTAAAGCAGCTCTGCTGACCTGGTTTCTCTGGCTCTACAGCAGCTCTGCTGACCTGGATCTGTGGACCTAAAGCAGCTCTGATGACCTGGTTCTATGGCTCTAAAGCAGCTCTGCTGACCTGGTTCTCTGGCTTTGAAGCAGCTCTGCTGGCCTGGTTCTCAGGCTCTAAAGCAGCTCTTCTGACCAGTTTCTCTGGCTTTGAAGCAGCTCTGCTGACCTGGTTCTCTGGCTCCGGAGCAGCTCTGCTGACCTGGTTCTTAGGCTCTAGAGCAGCTCTGTTGACCTAGTTCTCTGGCTCTCCAACGACTCTGCTGACCTGGTTCACTGGCTCTAAAGCAGCTCTGCTGACCTGGTTCTATGGCTCTAAAGCAGCTCTGCTGACCTAGTTCTCTGGCTCTAAAGCAGCTCTGCTGATCTGGTTTCTCTGGGTCTACAGCAGTTCTGCTGACCTTGTTCTCTGCCTCTATAGCAGCTCTGATGACCTGGTTCTGTGGCTCAAATGCAACCCGGCTGACCTGGTTCTCTGCCTCTACAGAAGCTCTGCTGACCTGGTTCTCTGGCTCTAGAGCAGCTCTGCTGACCTGGTTCTTAGGCTCTAAAGCAGCTCTGCTGACCTGGTTGTCTGGCTTTGAAGCAGCTCTGCTGACCTGGTTCTCTGGCTCTAAAGCAGCTCTGCTGATCTGGTTCTATGGCTCTAAAGCAGCTCTGCTGATCTTGATGTCTGGCTTTGAAGCAGTTCTGCTGACTAGTTCTCGGGCTCTAGAGCAGCTCTGCTGACCTGGTTCTCTCCCTCTAAAGCAGCTCTGCTGACCAAGATCTCTGGCTCTAAAGCAGCTCTGCTGACCTGGTTCTCTGGCTCCAAAGCAGCTCTGCTGACCTGGTTCTCTGGCTCTAAAGCAGCTCTCCTGGCCTGGTTCTCTGGCTCTAAAGCAGCTCTGCTACCCTGGTTCTCTCCCTCTAAAGCAGCTGTGCTGAACTGCTTTCTTTGGCTCTGCAGCAGCTCTGCTGACCTGGTTCTCTGGCTCTAGAGCAGCTCTGCTGACCTGGTTCTTAGGTTCTAGAGAAGTTCTGTTGACCTAGTTCTCTGGCTCTACAACGGCTCTGATGACCTGGTTCTCAGGCTCTAAAGCAGCTCTGCTGACCTGGTTCAATGGCTCGAAAGCAGCTCTGCTGACCTGGTTCTCAGGTTCTAAAGTGGCTCTGCTGACCTGGTTCTCTCCCTCTAAAGCAGCTCTGCTGACCTGGTTCTCTGGCTCTAAAGCAGCTTTACTGACCTGGTTCTTTGGTTCTAGAGCAGCTCTGCTGACCTGGTTCTTAGGTTCTAGAGGAGCTATGCTGACCTGTTGCTCTGGCTCTACAACAGCACTGCTGACCTGGTTCTCTGGCTCTATAGCAGCTCTGCTGACCTGGTTCTATGGCTCCAAAGCAGCTCTGCTGGCCTGGTTCTCTGGCTCTGCAAAAGCTCTGCTGACCTGGTTCTCTCCCTCTAAAGCAGCTCTGCTGACCTGGTTCTTAGGCTCTAGAGGAGCTATGCTGACCTGGTGCTCTGGCTCTACAACAGCTCTGCTGACCTGGTTCTCTGGCTCTATAGCAGCTCTGCTGACCTGGTTCTATGGCTCTAAAGCAGCTCTGCTGGCCTGGTTCTCTGGCTCTGCAGAAGCTCTGCTGACCTGGTTCTCTCCCTCTAAAGCAGCTCTGCTGACCTGGTTTCTCTAGGTGTACAGCAGCTCTGCCTCTAGAGTCGCTCTGCTGACCTGGTTCTTAGGCTCTAGAGCAGCTCTACTGATCTGGTTCTCTGGCTCTAAAGCAGCTCTGCTGACCTAGGTCTCTGGCTCTACAGCAGCTCTGCTGCCCCGGTTCTCTGCCTCTAGAGCAGGTCTGCTGACCTGGTTCTTAGGCTCTAAAGCAGCTCTGCTGACCTGGTTCTCTGGCTCTAAAGCAGCTCTGCTGACATGGTTCTATGGCCCTAAAGCAGCTCCGCTGACCTGGTTCTCTGGCTCTAGAGCAGCTCTACTGACCTGGTTCTCTGGCTCTAAAGCAGCTCTGCTGACCTGGTTCTCTGGCTCTAAAGCAGCTCTGCTGACCTGGTTCTCTCCCTCTAAAGCATCTCTGCTGACCTGGTTTTTCTGGCTCTACAGCAGCTCTGCCGACCTGGTTCTCTGGCTCTAAAGCAGCTCTCCTGACCTGGTTCTCTGGCTCTAAAGCAGCTCTGCTACCCTGGTTCTCTCCCTCAAAAGCAACTCTGCTGAACTGGTTTCTTTGGCTCTACAGCAGCTCTGCTGACCTGGTTCCCTGGCTCTAAAGCAGCTCTGCTGACCTGGTTCTATGGCTCTAAAGCAGCTCTGCTGACCTGGTTCTCTGGTTGAAAAGCAGCTTTGCTGACCTTGGTCTCTGGCTCTAAAGCAGCTCTGCTGACCTGGTTTCTCTGGCTCTACAGCAGCTCTGCTGACCTGGTTCTTCGGCTCTAAAGCAGCTCTGCTGACCTGGTCCTTAGGCTCTAGAGCAGCTCTGCTGACCTGGTTCTCTGGCTATAAAGCAGCTATGCTGACCTGGTTCTCTGGCTCTAGCTCTGCTGACCCGGTTCTCTGGCTCTAGACCAGCTCTGCTGACCTCGTTTTAGGCTCTAGAGCAGCTCTGCTGACATGGTTCTCTGGCTCTAGAGTAGCTCTGCTGACCTGGTTCTCTGGCTCTAGAGCAGCTCTGCTCACCTAGTTCTCTGGCTCTACAACGTCTCTGCTGACTTGGTTCTCTGGCTCTAAAGCAGCTCTGCTGACCTGGTTCTATGGCTCTAAAGCAGCTCTGCTGACCTGGTTTTCTGGCTCAAAAGCAGCTTTGCCGACCTGGGTCTCAGGCTCTAAAGCAGCTCTGTTTACTTGGTTTCTCTGGCTCTACAGCAGCTCTGCTGACCTGTTTCTTATGCTCTTAAGCAGCTCTGCTCACCTGGTCCTTAGGCTCTAGAGCAGCTCTGCTGACCTGGTTCTTTGACTCTAAAGCAGCTCTGCTGGCCTGGTTCTCTGGCTCTAGCTCTGCTGACCTGGTTCTCTCGCTCTAGAGCAGCTCTGCTGACCTGATTTTAGGCTCTAGAGCAGCTCTGCAGACCTGGTCCGTAGGCTCTAGAGCAACTCTGCTGACCTGGTTCTCTGGCTTTACAACTGCTCTGCTGACCTGGTTCTCTGGCTCTAAAGAAGCTCTGCTGACCAGGATCTATGGCTTTAAAGCAGCTCTGCTGACCTGGTTCTCTGGCTCTAAAGCAGCTCTGCTGACCTGGTTCTCTGGCTCTAAAGCAGCTTTGCTGATCTGGTTCTCTCCTTCTAAAGCAGCTCTACTGACCTGGTTTATTTGTCTCTACAGCATCTCTGCTGACCTAATATATCTGGCTCTACAGCAGCTCTGCTGACCTGGTTCTATGCCACTAGAACAGCTCTACTGACCTTGTTCTTAGGCTCTAGGGCAGCTCTGCTGATCTGGTTATCTCCCTCTAAAGCAGCTCTGATGACCTGCTTTCTCTGGCTCTACAGCAGCTCTACTGACCTGGTTCTCTTGCTCTAGAGCAGCATTGCTGACCTGGTTCTCTGGCTCTAAAGCAGGTCTGCTGACC
The DNA here is from genome assembly GCF_964204655.1 of Triturus cristatus. Taxonomy (NCBI): domain Eukaryota; kingdom Metazoa; phylum Chordata; class Amphibia; order Caudata; family Salamandridae; genus Triturus; species Triturus cristatus. Next base: position 238,528 of record NW_028188130.1, on the reverse strand, counting down.
TGGGTCTCTGGCTCTACAACTGCCCTGCTGACCTGGTTCTCTGGCTCTAAAGCTGCTCTGCTGACCTAGTTCTCTGGCTCTACAACGACTCTGCTGACCTGGTTGAATGGCTCTAAAGCAGCTCAGCTGTCCTGGTTCTATGGCTCTAAAGCGTCTCTGCTGACCTAGTTCGCTGTCTCTAGAGCAGCTCTGCTGACCTGGTTCTGTGGCTCTAAAGCAGCTCTGCTGACCTGGTTTCTCTGGGTCTACAGCAGCTCTGCTGACCTTGTTCTCTGCCTCTAGAGCAGCTCTGATGACCTGGTTCTATGGCTCAAAAGAAACACTGCTGACCTGGTTCTCTGGCTCTACAGAAGCTCTGCTGACCTGGTTATCTGGCTCTAGAGCAGCTCTGCTGACCTGGTCCTTAGGTTCTAGAGCAGCTCTGCTGACCTGGTTGTCTGGCTTTGAAGCAGCTCTGCTGACCTGGTTCTCTGGCTCTAAAGCAGCTCTGCTGACCTGGTTCTATGGCTCTAAATCAGCTCTGCTGACCTTGATCTCTGACTTTGAAGCAGTTCTGCTGACCTGGTTCTCTGGCTCTAGAGCAGCTCTGCCGAGCTGGTTCTCTCCCTCTAAAGCAGCTCTGTTGACCTGGTTCTCTGGCTCTAAAGCAGCTCTCCTGACCTGGTTCTCTCCCTCTAAAGCAGCTCTGCTGACCTGGTTTTTCTTGCTCTACAGCAGCTCTGCTGACCTGTTTCCCTGGCTCTAAAGCAGCTCTGCTGACCTGGTTCTATGGCTCTTAAGCAGCTCTGCTGACCTGGTTCTCTGGTTGAAAAGCAGCTTTGCTGACCTGGGTCTCTGGCTCTAAAGCAGCACTGCTGACCTGGTTTCTCTGGCTCTACAGCAGCTCTGCTGACCTGGTTCTTCGGCTCTAAAGCAGCTCTGTTGACCTAGTTCTCTGGCTCTCCAACGACTCTGCTGACCTGGTTCACTGGCTCTAAAGCAGCTCTGCTGACCTTGTTCTATGGCTCTAAAGCAGCTCTGCTGACCTAGTTCTCTGCCTCTAAAGCAGCTCTGCTGGCCTGGTTTCTCTGGGTCTACAGCAGCTCTGCTGACCTTGTTCTCTGCCTCTATAGCAGCTCTGATGACCTGGTTCTGTGGCTCAAACACAACCCGGCTGACCTGGTTCTCTGCCTCTACAGAAGCTCTGCTGACCTGGTTCTCTGGGTCTAGAGCAGCTCTGTTGACCTGCTTCTCTGGCTCTAAAGCGGCTCCGGATTTTCTGGCTCTAAAGCAGCTCTGCTGACCTGGTTCTCTGGGTCTTAAGTGGCTCTGCTGACATGGTTCTCTGGCTCTAAAGCAGCTCTGCTGACCTGGTTCTAAAGCGAATCTGCTGACATGGTTCTCTCCCTCTAAAGCAGCTCTGCTGACCTGGTTTCCTGGCTCTAAAGCAGCTCTGTTGTCCTGGTTCTCTGGCTCTAGAACAGCTCTGCTGACCTGGTTCTAAGGCTCTAGAGGAGCTCTGCTGCCCTGGTTCTCTGGCTCAAAAGCAGCTCTGCTGACCTGGTTCAATGGCTCTAAAGCAGCTCTGATGACCTTGTTCTCTGGCTCTACAGAAGCTCCACTGAACTGGTTCTCTGCCTCTACAGCAGGTCTGCTGACCTGGTTCTCCGGCTCTAGCTCTGCTGGCCTGGTTCTCTGGCTCTAGAGAAGCTCTGATGACCTGGTTCTTAGGCTCTAGAGCAGCTCTGATGACCTGGTCCTCTGGCTCTAAAGCAGCTCTGTTGACCTGGTTCGCTGGCTCTAAAGCAGCTCTGCTGACCTGGTTCTCTCCCTCTAAAGCAGCTCTGCTGACCTGGTTCGCTGGCTCTAAAACAGCTCTGCTGACGTGGTTCTCTGCCTCTTAAACAGCTCTGTTGACCTGGTTTCTCTGGCTCTACAGCAGCTCTGCTGACCTGGTTCTCTGCCTCTACAGCAGCTCTGCTGACCCGGTTCTCTGCCTCTAGAGCAGCTCTGCTGACCTGGTTTCTCGGGCTCTACAGCAGCTCTGCTGACCTGGTTCTCTGGCTCTAGAGCAGCTCCGCTGACCTGGTTCTCTGGCTCTAATGCAGCTCTGTTGACCTGGTTTCTCTGGCTCTACAGCAGCTCTGCTGACCTGGTTCTTAGGCTCTAGAGCAAGTCTGCTGACCTGGTTCTTAGGCTCTAGAGCAGCTCTGTTGACCTGGTTCTCAGGCTCTAAAGCTGCTCTGCAGACCTGGTTCTCTGACTCTAGCTCTGCTGACCTGGTTCTCTGGCTCTAGAGAAGCTCAGTGGACCTGGTTCTTAGGCTCTAGAGCAGCTCTGATGACCTGGTTCTAAAGCAGGTCTGCTGACCTGGTTCTCTCCCTCTAAAGCAGCTCTGATGATCTGGTTCTCTGGCTCTAGAGCAGCTCTGCTGACTTGGTTCTCTGGATCTAGAGCAGCTCTGTTGACTTGGTTCTTAGGCTCTAGAGCAGCTCTGCTGACCTGGTTCTCTGGCTCTAAAGCAGCTCTGCTGAACTGGTTCGCTGGCTCTAAAGCAGCTCTGCTGACCTAGTTCTCTCCCTCTAAAGCAGCTCTGCTGACCTGGTTCGCTGGCTCTAAAGCAGCTCTGCTGACGTGGTTCTCTCCCTCTTAAGCAGCTCTGCTGACCTCGTTTCTCTGGCTCTACAGCAGCTCTGCTGACCTGGTTCTCTGCGTCTACAGCAGTTCTGCTGACCCGGTTCTCTGCCTCTAGAGCAGCTCTGCTGACCTGGTTTCTCTGGCTCTAATACAGCTCTGTTGACCTGGTTTCTCTGGCTCTACAGCAGCTCTGCTGAACTCGTTCTCTGCCTCTAGAGCAGCTCTGCTGACCTGGTTCTTAGGCTCTAATACAGCTCTGTTGACCTGGTTTCTCTGGCTCTACAGCAGCTCTGCTGAACTCGTTCTCTGCCTCTAGAGCAGCTCTGCTGACCTGGTTCTTAGGCTCTAGAGAAGCTCTGCTGACCCGGTTCTCTGGCTCTAAAGCAACTCTGCTGACCTGGTTCTCTGGCTCTAAAGCGGCTCTGGGTTCTCTGGCTCTAAAGCAGCTCTGCTGACCTGGTTCTCTGGGTCTTAAGTGGCTCTGCTGACATGGTTCTCTGGCTCTAAAGCAGCTCTGCTGACCTGGTTCTAAAGCGACTCTGCTGACATGGTTCTCTCCCTCTAAAGCAGCTCTGCTGATTTGGTTCACTGGCTCTAAAGCAGCTCTGTTGTCCTGGTTCTCTGGCTCTAGAACAGCTCTGCTGACCTTGTTCTAAGGCTCTAGAGCAGCTCTGCTGCCCTGGTTCACTGGCTCTGCTGACCTGGTTTTTCTGGCTCTACAGCAGCTCTGTGACCTAGTTCTCTGGCTCTACAACGGCTCTGCTGACCTGGTTCTCTGGCTCTAAAGAAGTTCTGCTGATCTGGTTCTATGGCTTTAAAGCAGCTCTGCTGACCTGATTCTCTGGCTCTAAAGCAGCTCTGCTGACCTGGTTCTCTGGCTCTAAAGCAGCTTTGCTGATCTGGTTCTCTCCTTCTAAAGCAGCTCTGCTGACCTGGTTTATCTTTCTCTACAGCATCTCTGCTGACCTAATTTATCTGGCTCTACAGCAGCTCTGCTGACCTGGTTCTCTGCCACTAGAACAGCTCTACTGCCTTGTTCTTAGGCTCTAGGGCAGCTCTGCTGATCTGGTTATCTCCCTGTAAAGCAGCTTTGCTGACCTGGTTCTCTGGCTCTAAAGCAGCTCTGCTGACCTGGTTCTCTGGCTCTAAAGCAGCTCTGTTGACCTGGTTATCTCCCTCTAAAGCAGCTCTGCTTTCTCTGGCTCTACAGCAGCTCTACTGACCTGGTTCTCTTGATCTAGAGCAGCACTGCTGACCTGGTTCTCTGGCTCTAAAGCAGCTCTGCTGACCTGGTTTCTCTGGCTCTACAGCAGCTCTGCTGACCTGGATCTGTGGATCTAAAGCAGCTCGGATGACCTGGTTCTATGGCTCTAAAGCAGCTCTGCTGACCTGGTTCTCTGGCTTTGAAGCAGCTCTGCTGACCTGGTTCTCAGGCTCTAAAGCAACTCTTCTGACCAGTTTCTCTGGCTTTGAAGCAGCTCTGCTGACCTGGTTCTCTGGCTCTGGAGCAGTTCTGCTGACCTGGTTCTTAGGCTCTAGAGCAGCTCTGTTGACCTAGTTCTCTGGCTCTCCAACGTCTCTGCTGAACTGGTTCACTGGCTCTAAAGCAGCTCTGCTGACCTGGTTCTATGGCTCTAAAGCTGCTCTGCTGACCTAGTTCTCTGGCTCTAAAGCAGCTCTGCTGACCTGGTTTCTCTGGGTCTACAGCAGTTCTGCTGACCTTGTTCTCTGCCTCTATAGCAGCTCTGATGACCTGGTTCTGTGGCTCAAACGCAACCCGGCTGACCTGGGTCTCTGCCTCTACAGAAGCTCTGCTGACCTGGTTCTCTGGCTCTAGAGCAGCTCTGCTGACCTGGTTCTTAGGCTCTAGAGCAGCTCTGCTGACCTGGTTGTCTGGCTTTGAAGCAGCTCTGCTGACCTGGTTCTCTGGCTCTAAAGCAGCTCTGCGGACCTGGTTCTATGGCTCTAAAGCAGCTCTGCTGATCTTGATCTCTGGCTTTGAAGCAGTTCTGCTGACTGGTTCTCTGGGTCTAGAGCAGCTCTGATGACCTGGTTCTCTCCCTCTAAAGCAGCTCTGCTGACCAAGATCTCTGGCTCTAAAGCAGCTCTGCTGACCTGGTTCTCTGGCTCCAAAGCAGCTCTGCTGACCTGGTTCTCTGGCTCTAAAGCAGCTCTCCTGACCTGGTTCTCTGGCTCTAAAGCAGCTCTGCTACCCTGGTTCTCTCCCTCTAAAGCTGCTCTGCTGAACTGGTTTCTTTGGCTCTACAGCAGCTCTGCTGACCTGGTTCCCTGGCTCTAAAGCAGCTCTGCTGACCTGGTTCTCTGGCTCTAGAGCAGCTCTGCTGACCTGGTTCTTAGGTTCTAGAGAAGTTCTGTTGACCTAGTTCTCTGGCTCTACAACGGCTCTGATGACCTGGTTCTCAGGATCTAAAGCAGCTCTGCTGACCTGGTTCAATGGCTCGAAAGCAGCTCTGCTGACCTGGTTCTCAGGTTCTAAAGTGGCTCTGCTGACCTGGTTCTCTCCCTCTAAAGCAGCTCTGCTGACCTGGTTCTCTGGCTCTAAAGCAGCTCTACTGACCTTGTTCTTTGGTTTTAGAGCAGCTCTGCTGACCTGGTTCTCTGGCTCTATAGCAGCTCTGCTGACCTGGTTCTATGGCTCCAAAGCAGCTCTGCTGGCCTGGTTCTCTGGCTCTGCAAAAGCTCTGCTGACCTGGTTCTCTCCCTCTAAAGCAGCTCTGCTGACCTGGTTCTTAGGCTCTAGAGGAGCTATGCTGACCTGGTGCTCTGGCTCTACAACAGCTCTGCTGACCTGGTTCTCTGGCTCTATAGCAGCTCTGCTGACCTGGTTCTATGGCTCTAAAGCAGCTCTGCTGGACTGGTTCTCTGGCTCTGCAGAAGCTCTGCTGACCTGGTTCTCTCCCTCTAAAGCAGCTCTGCTGACCTGGTTTCTCTAGGTGTACAGCAGCTCTGCCTCTAGAGTTGCTCTGCTGACCTGGTTCTTAGGCTCTAGAGCAGCTCTACTGATCTGGTTCTCTGGCTCTAAAGCAGCTCTGCTGACCTAGGTCTCTGGCTCTACAGCAGCTCTGCTGCCCCTGTTCTCTGCCTCTAGAGCAGGTCTGCTGACCTGGTTCTTAGGCTCTAAAGCAGCTCTGCTGACCTGGTTCTCTGGCTCTAAAGCAGCTCTGCTGACATGGTTCTATGGCCCTAAAGCAGCTCTGCTGACCTGGTTCTCTGGCTCTAGAGCAGCTCTACTGACCTGGTTCTTAGGCTCTAGAGCAGCTCTGCTGACCTGGTTGTCTGGCTTTGAAGCAGCTCTGCTGACCTGGTTCTCTGGCTCTAAAGCAGCTCTGCGGACCTGGTTCTATGGCTCTAAAGCAGCTCTGCTGATCTTGATCTCTGGCTTTGAAGCAGTTCTGCTGACTGGTTCTCTGGGTCTAGAGCAGCTCTGATGACCTGGTTCTCTCCCTCTAAAGCAGCTCTGCTGACCAAGATCTCTGGCTCTAAAGCAGCTCTGCTGACCTGGTTCTCTGGCTCCAAAGCAGCTCTGCTGACCTGGTTCTCTGGCTCTAAAGCAGCTCTCCTGACCTGGTTCTCTGGCTCTAAAGCAGCTCTGCTACCCTGGTTCTCTCCCTCTAAAGCTGCTCTGCTGAACTGGTTTCTTTGGCTCTACAGCAGCTCTGCTGACCTGGTTCCCTGGCTCTAAAGCAGCTCTGCTGACCTGGTTCTCTGGCTCTAGAGCAGCTCTGCTGACCTGGTTCTTAGGTTCTAGAGAAGTTCTGTTGACCTAGTTCTCTGGCTCTACAACGGCTCTGATGACCTGGTTCTCAGGATCTAAAGCAGCTCTGCTGACCTGGTTCAATGGCTCGAAAGCAGCTCTGCTGACCTGGTTCTCAGGTTCTAAAGTGGCTCTGCTGACCTGGTTCTCTCCCTCTAAAGCAGCTCTGCTGACCTGGTTCTCTGGCTCTAAAGCAGCTCTACTGACCTTGTTCTTTGGTTTTAGAGCAGCTCTGCTGACCTGGTTCTCTGGCTCTATAGCAGCTCTGCTGACCTGGTTCTATGGCTCCAAAGCAGCTCTGCTGGCCTGGTTCTCTGGCTCTGCAAAAGCTCTGCTGACCTGGTTCTCTCCCTCTAAAGCAGCTCTGCTGACCTGGTTCTTAGGCTCTAGAGGAGCTATGCTGACCTGGTGCTCTGGCTCTACAACAGCTCTGCTGACCTGGTTCTCTGGCTCTATAGCAGCTCTGCTGACCTGGTTCTATGGCTCTAAAGCAGCTCTGCTGGACTGGTTCTCTGGCTCTGCAGAAGCTCTGCTGACCTGGTTCTCTCCCTCTAAAGCAGCTCTGCTGACCTGGTTTCTCTAGGTGTACAGCAGCTCTGCCTCTAGAGTTGCTCTGCTGACCTGGTTCTTAGGCTCTAGAGCAGCTCTACTGATCTGGTTCTCTGGCTCTAAAGCAGCTCTGCTGACCTAGGTCTCTGGCTCTACAGCAGCTCTGCTGCCCCTGTTCTCTGCCTCTAGAGCAGGTCTGCTGACCTGGTTCTTAGGCTCTAAAGCAGCTCTGCTGACCTGGTTCTCTGGCTCTAAAGCAGCTCTGCTGACATGGTTCTATGGCCCTAAAGCAGCTCTGCTGACCTGGTTCTCTGGCTCTAGAGCAGCTCTACTGACCTGGTTCTCTGGCTCTAAAGCAGCCCTGCTGACCTGGTTCTCTGGCTCTAAAGCAGCTCTGCTGACCTGGTTCTCTCCCTCTAAAGCATCTCTGCTGACCTGGTTTATCTGGCTCTACAGCAGCTCTGCCGACCTGGTTCTCTGGCTCTAAAGCAGCTCTCCTGACCTGGTTCTCTGGCTCTAAAGCAGCTCTGCTACCCTGGTTCTCTCCCTCAAAAGCAACTCTGCTGAACTGGTTTCTTTGGCTCTACAGCAGCTCTGCTGACCTGGTTCCCTGGCTCTAAAGCAGCTCTGCTGACCTGGTTCTATGGCTCTAAAGCAGCTCTGCTGACCTGGTTCTCTGGTTGAAAAGCAGCTTTGCTGACCTTGGTCTCTGGCTCTAAAGCAGCTCTGCTGACCTGGTTTCTCTGGCTCTACAGCAGCTCTGCTGACCTGGTTCTTCGGCTCTAAAGCAGCTCTGCTGACCTGGTCCTTAGGCTCTAGAGCAGCTCTGCTGACCTGGTTCTCTGGCTATAAAGCAGCTATGCTGACCTGGTACTCTGGCTCTAGCTCTGCTGAATCGGTTCTCTGGCTCTAGACCAGCTCTGCTGACCTCGTTTTAGGCTCTAGAGCAGCTCTGCTGACATGGTTCTCTGGCTCTAGAGTAGCTCTGCTGACCTGGTTCTCTGGCTCTAGAGCAGCTCTGCTCACCTAGTTCTCTGGCTCTACAACGGCTCTGCTGACCTGGTTCTCTGGCTCTAAAGCAGCTCTGCTGACCTGGTTCTATGGCTCTAAAGCAGCTCTGCTGACCTGGTTTTCTGGCTCAAAAGCAGCTTTGCCGACCTGGGTCTCAGGCTCTAAAGCAGCTCTGTTTACTTGGTTTCTCTGGCTCTACAGCAGCTCTGCTGACCTGTTTTTTATGCTCTTAAGCAGCTCTGCTCACCTGGTCCTTAGGCTCTAGAGCAGCTCTGCTGACCTGGTTCTTTGACTCTAAAGCAACTCTGCTGGCCTGGTTCTCTGGCTCTAGCTCTGCTGACCTGGTTCTCTCGCTCTAGAGCAGCTCTGCTGACCTGGTTTTAGGCTCTAGAGCAGCTCTGCAGACCTGGTCCGTAGGCTCTAGAGCAACTCTGCTGACCTGGTTCTCTGGCTTTACAACAGCTCTGCTGACCTGGTTCTCTGGCTCTAAAGAAGCTCTGCTGACCTGGATCTATGGCTTTAAAGCAGCTCTGCTGACCTGGTTCTCTGGCTCTAAAGCAGCTCTGCTGACCTGGTTCTCTGGCTCTAAAGCAGCTTTGCTGATCTGGTTCTCTCCTTCTAAAGCAGCTCTACTGACCTGTTTTATTTGTCTCTACAGCATCTCTGCTGACCTAATTTATCTGGCTCTACAGCAGCTCTGCTGACCTGGTTCTATGCCACTAGAACAGCTCTACTGACCTTGTTCTTAGGCTCTAGGGCAGCTCTGCTGATCTGGTTATCTCCCTTTAAAGCAGCTCTGATGACCTGCTTTCTCTGGCTCTACAGCAGCTCTACTGACCTGGTTCTCTTGCTCTAGAGCAGCACTGCTGACCTGGTTCTCTGGCTCTAAAGCAGGTCTGCTGACCTGGGTCTCTGGCTCTACAACTGCCCTGCTGACCTGGTTCTCTGGCTCTAAAGCTGCTCTGCTGACCTAGTTCTCTGGCTCTAAAGCAGCTCAGCTGTCCTGGTTCTATGGCTCTAAAGCGTCTCTGCTGACCTAGTTCGCTGTCTCTAGAGCAGCTCTGCTGACCTGGTTCTGTGGCTCTAAAGCAGCTCTGCTGACCTGGTTTCTCTGGGTCTACAGCAGCTCTGCTGACCTTGTTCTCTGCCTCTAGAGCAGCTCTGATGACCTGGTTCTATGGCTCAAAAGAAACACTGCTGACCTGGTTCTCTGGCTCTACAGAAGCTCTGCTGACCTGGTTATCCGGCTCTAGAGCAGCTCTGCTGACCTGGTTCTTAGGTTCTAGAGCAGCTCTGCTGACCTGGTTGTCTGGCTTTGAAGCAGCTCTGCTGACCTGGTTCTCTGGCTCTAAAGCAGCTCTGCTGACCTGGTTCTATGGCTCTAAATCAGCTCTGCTGACCTTGATCTCTGGCTTTGAAGCAGTTCTGCTGACCTGGTTCTCTGGCTCTAGAGCAGCTCTGCCGAGCTGGTTCTCTCCCTCTAAAGCAGCTCTGTTGACCTGGTTCTCTGGCTCTAAAGCAGCTCTCCTGACCTGGTTCTCTCCCTCTAAAGCAGCTCTGCTGACCTGGTTTTTCTTGCTCTACAGCAGCTCTGCTGACCTGTTTCCCTGGCTCAAAGCAGCTCTGCTGACCTGGTTCTATGGCTCTTAAGCAGCTCTGCTGACCTGGTTCTCTGGTTGAAAAGCAGCTTTGCTGACCTGGGTCTCTGGCTCTAAAGCAGCTCTGCTGACCTGGTTTCTCTGGCTCTACAGCAGCTCTGCTGACCTGGTTCTTCGGCTCTAAAGCAGCTCTGCTGACCTGGTCCTGAGGCTCTAGAGCAGCTCTGCTGACCTTGTTGTCTGGCTATAAAGCAGCTATGCTGACCTGGTTCTCTCGCTCTAGCTCTGGTGACCTGGTTCTCTGGCTCTAGAGCAGCTCTGCTGACCTCGTTTTAGGCTCTAGAGCAGCTCTGCTGACATGGTTCTCTGGCTCTTGAGTAGCTCTGCTGACCTGGTTCTCTGGCTCTAGAGCAGCTCTGCTGACCTAGTTCTCTGGCTCTACAATGGCTCTGCTGACCTGGTTCTCTGTCTCTAAAGCAGCTCTGCTGGCCTGGTTCTATGGCTCTAAAGCAGCTCTGCTGACCTGGGTTTCTGGCTCAAAAGCAGCTTTGCCGACCTGGGTCTCAGGCTCTAAAGCAGCTCTGTTGACCCGGTTTCTCTGGCTCTACAGCAGCTCTGCTGACCTGGTTCTTATGCTCTTAAGCAGCTCTGCTCACCTGGTCCTTAGGCTCTAGAGCAGCTCTGCTGACGTGGTTCTTTGGCTCTAAAGCAGCTGTGCTGGCCTGGTTCTCTGGCTCTAGCTCTGCTGACCTGGTTCTCTCGCTCTAGAGCAGCTCTGCTGACCTGGTTTTAGGCTCTAGAGCTTCTCTGCAGACCTGGTCCTTAGGCTCTAGAGCAACTCTGCTGACCTGGTTCTCTGGCTCTACAACGGCTCTGCTGACCTGGTTCTCTGGCTCTAAAGAAGCTCTGCTGAACTGGTTCTATGGCTTTAAAGCAGCTCTGCTGACCTAGTTCTCTGGCTCTAAAGCAGCTCTGCTGACCTGGTTCTCTGGCTCTAAAGCAGCTTTGCCAATCTGGTTTTACTCCTTCTAATGCAGCTCTGCTGACCTGGTTTATCTGTCTCTACAGCATCTCTGCTGATCTAATTTATCTGGCTCTACAGCTGCTCTGCTGACCTTGTTCTCTGCCACTAGAACAGCTCTACTGACCTTGTTCTTAGGCTCTGGGCAGCTCTGCTGATCTGGTTCTCTGGCTCTAAAGCAGCTCTGCTGACCTGGTTCTCTGGCTCTAAAGCAGCTCTGTTGACCTGGTTATCTCCCTCTAAAGCAGCTCTGCTAACCTGCTTTCTCTGGCTCTACAGCAGCTCTACTGACCTGGTTCTCTTGCTCTAGAGCAACACTGCTGACCTGGTTCTCTGGCTCTAAAGCAGGTCTGCTGACCTGGTTCTCTGGCTCTACAACTGCCCTGCTGACCTGGTTCTCTGGCTCTAAAGCTGCTCTGCTAACCTAGTTCTCTGGCTCTACAACGACTCTGCTGACCTGCATCAATGGCTCTAAAGCAGCTCTCCTGACCTAGTTCTATGGCTCTAAAGAGGCTCTGCTGACCTAGTTCTCTGTCTCTAGAGCAGCTCTGCTGACCTGGTTCTCTGGCTCTACAGAAGCTCTGCTGACCTGGTTCTCTGGCTCCAGAGCAGCTCTGCTGACCTGGTTCTTAGGCTCTAGAGCAGCTCTGCTGACCTGGTTGTCTGGCTTTGAAGCAGTTCTGCTGACCTGGTTCTTTGGCTCTAGAGCAGCTCTGCCGTCCTGGTTTTCTGGCTCTAGAGCAGCTCTGCCGACCTGGTTCTCTCCCTCTAAAGCAGCTCTGCTGACCTGGTTCTCTGGCTCTAAAGCAGCTCTGCTGACCCGGTTCTCTCCCTCTAAAGCAGCTCTGCTGACATGGTTTTCCTGGCTCTACAGCAGCTCTGCTGACCTGGTTCTCTGGCTCTAAAGCAGCTCTCCTGACCTGGTTCTCTGGCTCTAAAGCAGCTCTGCTACCCTGGTTCTCTTGCTCTAGAGCAGCACTGCTGACCTGGTTCTCTGGTTCTAAAGCAGGTCTGCTGACCTGGTTCTCTGGCTCTACAACTGCCCTGCTGACCTGGTTCTCTGGCTCTAAAGCTGCTCTGCTGACCTAGTTCTCTGGCTCTACAGCAGCTCTGCTGCCCCGGTTCTCTGCCTCTAGAACAGATCTGCTGACCTGGTTCTTAGGCTCTAGAGCAGCTCTGCTGACCTGGTTCTCTGGCTCTAAAGCAGCTCTGCTGACATGGTTCTATGGCTCTAAAGCAGCTCTGCTGACCTGGTTCTTAGGATCTAGAGGAGCTCTGCTGACCTGGTTCTCTGGCTCTAAAGCAGCTCTGCTGACCTGGTTCTATGGCTCTAAAGCAGCTTTGCTAATCTGGTTCTCTCCTTCTAAAGCAGCTCTGCTGACCTGGTTTATCTTTCTCTACAGCATCTCTGCTGACCTAATTTATCTGGCTCTACAGCAGCTCTGCTGACCTGGTTCTCTGCCACTAGAACAGCTCTACTGACCTTGTTCTTAGGCTCTAGGGCAGCTCTGCTGATCTGGTTATCTCCCTCTAAAGCAGCTCTGCTGACCTGGTTCTCTGGCTCTAAAGCAGCTCTGCTGACCTGGTTCTCTGGCTCTAAAGCAGCTCTGTTGACCTGGTTATCTCCCTCTAAAGCAGCTCTGCTGACCTGCTTTCTCTGGCTCTACAGCAGCTCTACTGACCTGGTTCTCTTGATCTAGAGCAGCACTGCTGACCTGGTTCTCTGGCTCTAAAGCAGCTCTGCTGACCTTTTTTCTCTGGCTCTACAGCAGCTCTGCTGACCTGGATCTGTGGACCTAAAGCAGCTCTGATGACCTGGTTCTATGGCTCTAAAGCAGCTCTGCTGACCTGGTTCTCTGGCTTTGAAGCAGCTCTGCTGACCTGGTTCTCAGGCTCTAAAGCTGCTCTTCTGACCAGTTTCTCTGGCTTTGAAGCAGCTCTGCTGACCTGGTTCTCTGGCTCTGGAGCAGATCTGCTGACCTGGTTCTTAGGCTCTAGAGCAGCTCTGTTGACCTAGTTCTCTGGCTCTCCAACGACTCTGCTGACCTGGTTCACTGGCTCTAAAACAGCTCTGCTGACCTGGTTCTATGGCTCTAAAGCAGCTCTGCTGACCTAGTTCTCTGGCTCTAAAGCAGCTCTGCTGATCTGGTTTCTCTGGGTCTACAGCAGTTCTGCTGACCTTGTTCTCTGCCTCTATAGACGCTCTGATGACCTGGTTCTGTGGCTCAAACGCAACCCGGCTGACCTGGTTCTCTGCCTCTACAGAAGCTCTGCTGACCTGGTTCTCTGGCTCTAGAGCAGCTCTGCTGACCTGGTTCTTAGGCTCTAGAGCAGCTCTGCTGACCTGGTTGTCTGGCTTTGAAGCAGCTCTGCTGACCTGGTTCTCTGGCTCTAAAGCAGCTCTGCTGACCTGGTTCTATGGCTCTAAAGCAGCTCTGCTGATCTTGATGTCTGGCTTTGAAGCAGTTCTGCTGACTGGTTCTCTGGCTCTAGAGCAGCTCTGCTGACCTGGTTCTCTCCCTCTAAAGCAGCTCTGCTGACCAAGATCTCTGGCTCTAAAGCAGCTCTGCTGACCTGGTTCTCTGGCTCCAAAGCTGCTCTGCTAACCTAGTTCTCTGGCTCTACAACGACTCTGCTGACCTGCATCAATGGCTCTAAAGCAGCTCTCCTGACCTAGTTCTATGGCTCTAAAGCGGCTCTGCTGACCTAGTTCTCTGTCTCTAGAGCAGCTCTACTGACCTGGTTCTCTGGCTCTACAGAAGCTCTGCTGACCTGGTTCTCTGGCTCTAGAGCAGCTCTGCTGACCTGGTTCTTAGGCTCTAGAGCAGCTCTGCTGACCTGGTTGTCTGGCTTTGAAGCAGTTCTGCTGACCTGGTTCTCTGGCTCTAGAGCAGCTCTGCCGACCTGGTTCTCTGGCTCTAGAGCAGCTCTGCCGACCTGGTTCGCTCCCTCTAAAGCAGCTCTGCTGACCTGGTTCTCTGGCTCTAAAGCAGCTCTGCTGACCTGGTTCTCTCCCTCTAAAGCAGCTCTGCTGACCTGGTTTTCCTGGCTCTACAGCAGCTCTGCTGACCTGGTTCTCTGGCTCTAAAGCAGCTCTCCTGACCTGGTTCTCTGGCTCTAAAGCAGCTCTGCTACCCTGGTTCTCTTGCTCTAGAGCAGCACTGCTGACCTGGTTCTCTGGTTCTAAAGCAGGTCTGCTGACCTGGTTCTCTGGCTCCACAACTGCCCTGCTGACCTGGTTCTCTGGCTCTAAAGCTGCTCTGCTGACCTAGTTCTCTGGCTCTAGAGCAGCTCTGCTGCCCCGGTTCTCTGCCTCTAGAACAGATCTGCTGACCTGGTTCTTAGGCTCTAGAGCAGCTCTGCTGACCTGGTTCTCTGGCTCTAAAGCAGCTCTGCTGACATGGTTCTATGGCTCTAAAGCAGCTGTGCTGACCTGGTTCTTAGGCTCTAGAGGAGCTCTGCTGACCTGGTTCTCTGGCTCTAAAGCAGCTCTGCTGACCTGGTTCTATGGCTCTAAAGCAGCTTTGCTGATCTGGTTCTCTCCTTCTAAAGCAGCTCTGCTGACCTGGTTTATCTTTCTCTACAGCAGCTCTGCTGACCTAGTTCTCTGGCTCTAGAGCAGCTCTGCTGCCCCGGTTCTCTGCCTCTAGAACAGATCTGCTGACCTGGTTCTTAGGCTCTAGGGCAGCTCTGCTGATCTGGTTATCTCCCTCTAAAGCAGCTCTGCTGACCTGGTTCTCTGGCTCTAAAGCAGCTCTGCTGACCTGCTTTCTCTGGCTCTACAGCAGCTCTACTGACCTGGTTCTCTTGATCTAGAGCAGCACTGCTGACCTGGTTCTCTGGCTCTAAAGCAGCTCTGCTGACCTGGTTTCTCTGGCTCTACAGCAGCTCTGCTGACCTGGATCTGTGGACCTAAAGCAGCTCTGATGACCTGGTTCTATGGCTCTAAAGCAGCTCTGCTGACCTGGTTCTCTGGCTTTGAAGCAGCTCTGCTGACCTGGTTCTCAGGCTCTAAAGCAGCTCTTCTGACCAGTTTCTCTGGCTTTGAAGCAGCTCTGCTGACCTGGTTCTCTGGCTCTGGAGCAGCTCTGCTGACCTGGTTCTTAGGCTCTAGAGCAGCTCTGTTGACCTAGTTCTCTGGCTCTCCAACGACTCTGCTGACCTGGTTCACTGGCTCTAAAGCAGCTCTGCTGACCTGGTTCTATGGCTCTAAAGCAGCTCTGCTGACCTAGTTCTCTGGCTCTAAAGCAGCTCTGCTGATCTGGTTTCTCTGGGTCTACAGCAGTTCTGCTGACCTTGTTCTCTGCCTCTGTAGCAGCTCTGATGACCTGGTTCTGTGGCTCAAATGCAACCCGGCTGACCTGGTTCTCTGCCTCTACAGAAGCTCTGCTGACCTGGTTCTCTGGCTCTAGAGCAGCTCTGCTGACCTGGTTCTTAGGCTCTAAAGCAGCTCTGCTGACCTGGTTGTCTGGCTTTGAAGCAGCTCTGCTGACCTGGTTCTCTGGCTCTAAAGCAGCTCTGCTGATCTGGTTCTATGGCTCTAAAGCAGCTCTGCTGATCTTGATGTCTGGCTTTGGAGCAGTTCTGCTGACTAGTTCTCGGGCTCTAGAGCAGCTCTGCTGACCTGGTTCTCTCCCTCTAAAGCAGCTCTGCTGACCAAGATCTCTGGCTCTAAAGCAGCTCTGCTGACCTGGTTCTCTGGCTCCAAAGCAGCTCTGCTGACCTGGTTCTCTGGCTCTAAAGCAGCTCTCCTGGCCTGGTTCTCTGGCTCTAAAGCAGCTCTGCTACCCTGGTTCTCTCCCTCTAAAGCAGCTGTGCTGAACTGCTTTCTTTGGCTCTGCAGCAGCTCTGCTGACCTGGTTCTCTGGCTCTAGAGCAGCTCTGCTGACCTGGTTCTTAGGTTCTAGAGAAGTTCTGTTGACCTAGTTCTCTGGCTCTACAACGGCTCTGATGACCTGGTTCTCAGGCTCTAAAGCAGCTCTGCTGACCTGGTTCAATGGCTCGAAAGCAGCTCTGCTGACCTGGTTCTCAGGTTCTAAAGTGGCTCTGCTGACCTGGTTCTCTCCCTCTAAAGCAGCTCTGCTGACCTGGTTCTCTGGCTCTAAAGCAGCTCTACTGACCTGGTTCTTTGGTTCTAGAGCAGCTCTGCTGACCTGGTTCTTAGGTTCTAGAGGAGCTATGCTGACCTGTTGCTCTGGCTCTACAACAGCACTGCTGACCTGGTTCTCTGGCTCTATAGCAGCTCTGCTGACCTGGTTCTATGGCTCCAAAGCAGCTCTGCTGGCCTGGTTCTCTGGCTCTGCAAAAGCTCTGCTGACCTGGTTCTCTCCCTCTAAAGCAGCTCTGCTGACCTGGTTCTTAGGCTCTAGAGGAGCTATGCTGACCTGGTGCTCTAGCTCTACAACAGCTTTGCTGACCTGGTTCTCTGGCTCTATAGCAGCTCTGCTGACCTGGTTCTATGGCTCTAAAGCAGCTCTGCTGGCCTGGTTCTCTGGCTCTGCAGAAGCTCTGCTGACCTGGTGCTCTCCCTCTAAAGCAGCTCTGCTGACCTGGTTTCTCTAGGTGTACAGCAGCTCTGCCTCTAGAGTCGCTCTGCTGACCTGGTTCTTAGGCTCTAGAGCAGCTCTACTGATCTGGTTCTCTGGCTCTAAAGCAGCTCTGCTGACCTAGGTCTCTGGCTCTACAGCAGCTCTGCTGCCCCGGTTCTCTGCCTCTAGAGCAGGTCTGCTGACCTGGTTCTTAGGCTCTAAAGCAGCTCTGCTGACCTGGTTCTGTGGCTCTAAAGCAGCTCTGCTGACATGGTTCTATGGCCCTAAAGCAGCTCCGCTGACCTGGTTCTCTGGCTCTAGAGCAGCTCTACTGACCTGGTTCTCTGGCTCTAAAGCAGCTCTGCTGACCTGGTTCTCTGGCTCTAAAGCAGCTCTGCTGACCTGGTTCTCTCCCTCTAAAGCATCTCTGCTGACCTGGTTTTTCTGGCTCTACAGCAGCTCTGCCGACCTGGTTCTCTGGCTCTAAAGCAGCTCTCCTGACCTGGTTCTCTGGCTCTAAAGCAGCTCTGCTACCCTGGTTCTCTCCCTCAAAAGCAACTCTGCTGAACTGGTTTCTTTGGCTCTACAGCAGCTCTGCTGACCTGGTTCCCTGGCTCTAAAGCAGCTCTGCTGACCTGGTTCTATGGCTCTAAAGCAGCTCTGCTGACCTGGTTCTCTGGTTGAAAAGCAGCTTTGCTGACCTTGGTCTCTGGCTCTAAAGCAGCTCTGCTGACCTGGTTTCTCTGGCTCTACAGCAGCTCTGCTGACCTGGTTCTTCGGCTCTAAAGCAGCTCTGCTGACCTGGTCCTTAGGCTCTAGAGCAGCTCTGCTGACCTGGTTCTCTGGCTATAAAGCAGCTATGCTGACCTGGTTCTCTGGCTCTAGCTCTGCTGACCCGGTTCTCTGGCTCTAGACCAGCTCTGCTGACCTCGTTTTAGGCTCTAGAGCAGCTCTGCTGACATTGTTCTCTGGCTCTAGAGTAGCTCTGCTGACCTGGTTCTCTGGCTCTAGAGCAGCTCTGCTCACCTAGTTCTCTGGCTCTACAACGTCTCTGCTGACTTGGTTCTCTGGCTCTAAACCAGCTCTGCTGACCTGGTTCTATGGCTCTAAAGCAGCTCTGCTGACCTGGTTTTCTGGCTCAAAAGCAGCTTTGCCGACCTGGGTCTCAGGCTCTAAAGCAGCTCTGTTTACTTGGTTTCTCTGGCTCTACAGCAGCTCTGCTGACCTGTTTCTTATGCTCTTAAGCAGCTCTGCTCACCTGGTCCTTAGGCTCTAGAGCAGTTCTGCTGACCTGGTTCTTTGACTCTAAAGCAGCTCTGCTGGCCTGGTTCTCTGGCTCTAGCTCTGCTGACCTGGTTCTCTCGCTCTAGAGCAGCTCTGCTGACCTGGTTTTAGGCTCTAGAGCAGCTCTGCAGACCTGGTCTGTAGGCTCTAGAGCAACTCTGCTGACCTGGTTCTCTGGCTTTACAACGGCTCTGCTGACCTGGTTCTCTGGCTCTAAAGAAGCTCTGCTGACCTGGATCTATGGCTTTAAAGCAGCTCTGCTGACCTGGTTCTCTGGCTTTAAAGCAGCTCTGCTGACCTGGTTCTCTGGCTCTAAAGCAGCTTTGCTGATCTCTTTCTCTCCTTCTAAAGCAGCTCTACTGACCTGGTTTATCTGTCTCTACAGCATCTCTGCTGACCTAATTTATCTGGCTCTACAGCAGCTCTGCTGACCTGGTTCTATGCCACTAGAACACCTCTACTGACCTTATTCTTAGGCTCTAGGGCAGCTCTGCTGATCTGGTTATCTCCCTCTAAAGCAGCTCTGATGACCTGCTTTCTCTGGCTCTACAGCAGCTCTACTGACCTGGTTCTCTTGCTCTAGAGCAGCACTGCTGACCTGGTTCTCGGGCTCTAAAGCAGGTCTGCTGACCTGGTTCTCTGGCTCTACAACTGCCCTGCTGACCTGGTTCTCTGGCTCTAAAGCTGCTCTGCTGACCTAGTTCTCTGGCTCTACAACGACTCTGCTGACCTGGTTCAATGGCTCTAAAGCAGCTCAGCTGACCTGGTTCTATGGCTCTAAAGCGTCTCTGCTGACCTAGTTCGCTGTCTCTAGAGCAGCTCTGCTGACCTGGTGCTCTGGCTCTAAAGCAGCTCTGCTGACCTGGTTTCGCTGGGTCTACAGCAGCTCTGCTGACCTTGTTCTCTGCCTCTAGAGCAGCTCTGATGACATGGTTCTATGGCTCAAAAGAAACACTGCTGACCTGGTTCTCTGGCTCTACAGAAGCTCTGCTGACCTGGTTATCCGGCTCTAGAGCAGCTCTGCTGACCTGGTTCTTAGGTTCTAGAGCAGCTCTGCTGACCTGGTTGTCTGGCTTTGAAGCAGCTCTGCTGACCTGGTTCTCTGGCTCTAAAGCAGCTCTGCTGACCTGGTTCTATGGCTCTAAATCAGCTCTGCTGACCTTGATCTCTGGCTTTGAAGCAGTTCTGCTGACCTGGTTCTCTGGCTCTAGAGCAGCTCTGCCGAGCTGGTTCTCTCCCTCTAAAGCAGCTCTGTTGACCTGGTTCTCTGGCTCTAAAGCAGCTCTGCTGACCTGGTTCTCTCCCTCTAAAGCAGCTCTGCTGACCTGGTTTTTCTTGCTCTACAGCAGCTCTGCTGACCTGGTTCTCTGGCTCTAAAGCAGCTCTCCTGACCTGGTTCTCTGGCTCTAAAGCAGCTCTGCTACCCTGGTTCTCTCCATGTAAAGCTGCTCTGCTGAACTGGTTTCTTTGGCTCTACAGCAGCTCTGTTGACCTGTTTCCCTGGCTCTAAAGCAGCTCTGCTGACCTGGTTCTATGGCTCTTAAGCAGCTCTGCTGACCTGGTTCTCTGGTTGAAAAGCAACTTTGCTGACCTGGGTCTCTGGCTCTAAAGCAGCTCTGCTGACCTGGTTTCTCTGGCTCTACAGCAGCTCTGCTGACCTGGTTCTTCGGCTCTAAAGCAGCTCTGCTGACCTGGTCCTGAGGCTCTAGAGCAGCTCTGCTGACCTTGTTGTCTGGCTATAAAGCAGCTATGCTGACCTGGTTCTCTCGCTCTAGCTCTGCTGACCTGGTTCTCTGGCTCTACAGCAGCTCTGCTGACCTCGTTTTAGGTTCTAGAGCAGCTCTGCTGACATGGTTCTCTGGCTCTAGAGTAGCTCTGCTGACCTGGTTCTCTGGCTCTAGAGCAGCTCTGCTGACCTAGTTCGCTGGCTCTACAATGGCTCTGCTGACCTGGTTCTCTGTCTCTAAAGCAGCTCTGCTGGTCTGGTTCTATGGCTCTAAAGCAGCTCTGCTGACCTGGTTTTCTGGCTCAAAAGCAGCTTTGCCGACCTGGGTCTCAGGCTCCAAAGCAGCTCTGTTGACCCGGTTTCTCTGGCTCTACAGCAGCTCTGCTGACCTGGTTCTTATGCTCTTAAGCAGCTCTGCTCACCTGGTCCTTAGGCTCTAGAGCAGCTCTGCTGACGTGGTTCTTTGGCTCTAAAGCAGCTCTGCTGGCCTGGTTCTCTGGCTCTAGCTCTGCTGACCTGGTTCTCTCGCTCTACAGCAGCTCTGCTGACCTGGTTTTAGGCTCTAGAGCTGCTCTGCAGACCTGGTCCGTAGGCTCTAGAGCAACTCTGCTGACCTGGTTCTCTGGCTCTACAACGGCTCTGCTGACCTGGTTCTCTGGCTCTAAAGAAGCTCTGCTGAACTGGTTCTATGGCTTTAAAGCAGCTCTGCTGACCTAGTTCTCTGGCTCTAAAGCAGCTCTGCTGACCTGGTTCTCTGGCTCTAAAGCAGCTTTGCTGATCTGGTTTTACTCCTTCTAATGCAGCACTGCTGACCTGGTTTATCTGTCTCTACAGCATCTCTGCTGATCTAATTTATCTGGCTCTACAGCTGCTCTGCTGACCTTGTTCTCTGCCACTAGAACAGCTATACCGACCTTGTTCTTAGGCTCTAGGGCAGCTCTGCTGATCAGGTTCTCTGGCTCTAAAGCAGCTCTGCTGACCTGGTTCTCTCCCTCTAAAGCAGCTCTGCTGACCTGGTTTTCCTGGCTCTACAGCAGCTCAGCTGACCTGGTTCTCTGGCTCTAAAGCAGCTCTCCTGGCCTGGTTCTCTGGATCTAAAGCAGCTCTGCTACCCTGGTTCTCTTGCTCTAGAGCAGCACTGCTGACCTGGTTCTCTGGTTCTAAAGCAGGTCTGCCGACCTGGTTCTCTGGCTCCACAACTGCCCTGCTGACCTGGTTCTCTGGCTCTAAAGCTGCTCTGCTGACCTAGTTCTCTTGCTCTACAGCAGCTCTGCTGCCCCGGTTCTCTGCCTCTAGAACAGATCTGCTGACCTGGTTCTTAGGCTCTAGAGCAGCTCTGCTGACCTGGTTCTCTGGCTCTAAAGCAGCTCTGCTGACATGGTTCTATGGCTCTAAAGCAGCTCTGCTGACCTGGTTCTTAGGCTCTAGAGGAGCTCTGCTGACCTGGTTCTCTGGCTCTAAAGCAGCTCTGCTGACCTGGTTCTATGGCTCTAAAGCAGCTTTGCTGATCTGGTTCTCTCCTTCTAAAGCAGCTCTGCTGACCTGGTTTATCTTTCTCTACAGCATCTCTGCTGACCTAATTTATCTGGCTCTACAGCAGCTCTGCTGACCTGGTTCTCTGCCACTAGAACAGCTCTACTGACCTTGTTCTTAGGCTCTAGGGCAGCTCTGCTGATCTGGTTATCTCCCTCTAAAGCAGCTCTGCTGACCTGGTTCTCTGGCTCTAAAGCAGCTCTGCTGACCTGGTTCTCTGGCTCTAAAGCAGCTCTGTTGACCTGGTTATCTCCCTCTAAAGCAGCTCTGCTGACCTGCTTTCTCTGGCTCTACAGCAGCTCTACTGACCTGGTTCTCTTGATCTAGAGCAGCACTGCTGACCTGGTTCTCTGGCTCTAAAGCAGCTCTGCTGACCTGGTTTCTCTGGCTCTACAGCAGCTCTGCTGACCTGGATCTGTGGACCTAAAACAGCTCTGATGACCTGGTTCTATGGCTCTAAAGCAGCTCTGCTGACCTGGTTCTCTGGCTTTGAAGCAGCTCTGCTGACCTGGTTCTCAGGCTCTAAAGCAGCTCTTCTGACCAGTTTCTCTGGCTTTGAAGCAGCTCTGCTGACCTGGTTCTCTGGCTCTGGAGCAGCTCTGCTGACCTGGTTCTTAGGCTCTAGAGCAGCTCTGTTGACCTAGTTCTCTGGCTCTAAAGCAGCTCTGCTGACCTGGTTCTATGGCTCTAAAGCAGCTCTGCTGACCTAGTTCTCTGGCTCTAAAGCAGCTCTGCTACCCTGGTTCTCTTGCTCTAGATCAGCACTGCTGACCTGGTTCTCTGGTTCTAAAGCAGGTCTGCTGACCTGGTTCTCTGGCTCCACAACTTCCCTGCTGACCTGGTTCTCTGCCTCTAGAACAGATCTGCTGACCTGGTTCTCTGGCTCAAAAGCAGCTCTGCTGACCTGGTTTGTCTGGGTCTACAGCAGTTCTGCTGACCTTGTTCTCTGCCTCTATAGCAGCTCTGATGACCTGGTTCTGTGGCTCAAATGCAACCCGGCTGACCTGGTTCTCTGCCTCTACAGAAGCTCTGCTGACCTGGTTCTCTGGCTCTAGAGCAGCTCTGCTGACCTGGTTCTCTGGCTCTAAAGCAGCTCTCCTGACCTGGTTCTCTGGCTCTAAAGCAGCTCTGCTACCCTGGTTCTCTTGCTCTAGATCAGCACTGCTGACCTGGTTCTCTGGTTCTAAAGCAGGTCTGCTGACCTGGTTCTCTTGCTCCACAACTGCCCTGCTGACCTGGTTCTCTGGCTCTAAAGCTGCTCTGCTGACCTAGTTCTCTGGCTCTACAGCAGCTCTGCTGCCCCGGTTCTCTGCCTCTAGAACAGATCTGCTGACCTGGTTCTTAGGCTCTAGAGCAGCTCTGCTGACCTGGTTCTCTGGCTCTAAAGCAGCTCTGCTGACATGGTTCTATGGCTCTAAAGCAGCTCTGCTGACCTGGTTCTTAGGCTCTAGAGGAGCTCTGCTGACCTGGTTCTCTGGCTCTAAAGCAGCTCTGCTGACCTGGTTCTATGGCTCTAAAGCAGCTTTGCTGATCTGGTTCTCTCCTTCTAAAGCAGCTCTGCTGACCTGGTTTATCTTTCTCTACAGCATCTCTGCTGACCTAATTTATCTGGCTCTACAGCAGCTCTGCTGACCTGGTTCTCTGCCACTAGAACAGCTCTACTGACCTTGTTCTTAGGCTCTAGGGCAGCTCTGCTGATCTGGTTATCTCCCTCTAAAGCAGCTCTGCTGACCTGGTTCTCTGGCTCTAAAGCAGCTCTGCTGACCTAGTTCTCTGGCTCTAAAGCAGCTCTGCTGACCTGGTTCTCTGGCTCTAAAGCAGCTTTGCTGATCTGGTTTTACTCCTTCTAATGCAGCACTGCTGACCTGGTTTATCTGTCTCTACAGCATCTCTGCTGATCTAATTTATCTGGCTCTACAGCTGCTCTGCTGACCTTGTTCTCTGCCACTAGAACAGCTATACCGACCTTGTTCTTAGGCTCTAGGGCAGCTCTGCTGATCTGGTTCTCTGGCTCTAAAGCAGCTCTGCTGACCTGGTTCTCTCCCTCTAAAGCAGCTCTGCTGACCTGGTTTTCCTGGCTCTACAGCAGCTCTGCTGACCTGGTTCTCTGGCTCTAAAGCAGCTCTCCTGGCCTGGTTCTCTGGATCTAAAGCAGCTCTGCTACCCTGGTTCTCTTGCTCTAGAGCAGCACTGCTGACCTGGTTCTCTGGTTCTAAAGCAGGTCTGCCGACCTGGTTCTCTGGCTCCACAACTGCCCTGCTGACCTGGTTCTCTGGCTCTAAAGCTGCTCTGCTGACCTAGTTCTCTTGCTCTACAGCAGCTCTGCTGCCCCGGTTCTCTGCCTCTAGAACAGATCTGCTGACCTGGTTCTTAGGCTCTAGAGCAGCTCTGCTGACCTGGTTCTCTGGCTCTAAAGCAGCTCTGCTGACATGGTTCTATGGCTCTAAAGCAGCTCTGCTGACCTGGTTCTTAGGCTCTAGAGGAGCTCTGCTGACCTGGTTCTCTGGCTCTAAAGCAGCTCTGCTGACCTGGTTCTATGGCTCTAAAGCAGCTTTGCTGATCTGGTTCTCTCCTTCTAAAGCAGCTCTGCTGACCTGGTTTATCTTTCTCTACAGCATCTCTGCTGACCTAATTTATCTGGCTCTACAGCAGCTCTGCTGACCTGGTTCTCTGCCACTAGAACAGCTCTACTGACCTTGTTCTTAGGCTCTAGGGCAGCTCTGCTGATCTGGTTATCTCCCTCTAAAGCAGCTCTGCTGACCTGGTTCTCAGGCTCTAAAGCAGCTCTGCTGACCTGGTTCTCTGGCTCTAAAGCAGCTCTGTTGACCTGGTTATCTCCCTCTAAAGCAGCTCTGCTGACCTGCTTTCTCTGGCTCTACAGCAGCTCTACTGACCTGGTTCTCTTGATCTAGAGCAGCACTGCTGACCTGGTTCTCTGGCTCTAAAGCAGCTCTGCTGACCTGGTTTCTCTGGCTCTACAGCAGCTCTGCTGACCTGGATCTGTGGACCTAAAACAGCTCTGATGACCTGGTTCTATGGCTCTAAAGCAGCTCTGCTGACCTGGTTCTCTGCCTTTGAAGCAGCTCTGCTGACCTGGTTCTCAGGCTCTAAAGCAGCTCTTCTGACCAGTTTCTCTGGCTTTGAAGCAGCTCTGCTGACCTGGTTCTCTGGCTCTGGAGCAGCTCTGCTGACCTGGTTCTTAGGCTCTAGAGCAGCTCTGTTGACCTAGTTCTCTGGCTCTAAAGCAGCTCTGCTGACCTGGTTCTATGGCTCTAAAGCAGCTCTGGTGACCTAGTTCTCTGGCTCTAAAGCAGCTCTGGTACCCTGGTTCTCTTGCTCTAGATCAGCACTGCTGACCTGGTTCTCTGGTTCTAAAGCAGGTCTGCTGACCTGGTTCTCTGGCTCCACAACTGCCCTGCTGACCTGGTTCTCTGGCTCTAAAGCTGCTCTGCTGACCTAGTTCTCTGGCTCTACAGCAGCTCTGCTGCCCCAGTTCTCTGCCTCTAGAACAGATCTGCTGACCTGGTTCTCTGGCTCAAAAGCAGCTCTGCTGACCTGGTTTGTCTGGGTCTACAGCAGTTCTGCTGACCTTGTTCTCTGCCTCTATAGCAGCTCTGATGACCTGGTTCTGTGGCTCAAATGCAACCCGGCTGACCTGGTTCTCTGCCTCTACAGAAGCTCTGCTGACCTGGTTCTCTGGCTCTAGAGCAGCTCTGCTGACCTGGTTCTCTGGCTCTAAAGCAGCTCTCCTGACCTGGTTCTCTGGCTCTAAAGCAGCTCTGCTACCCTGGTTCTCTTGCTCTAGATCAGCACTGCTGACCTGGTTCTCTGGTTCTAAAGCAGGTCTGCTGACCTGGTTCTCTGGCTCCACAACTGCCCTGCTGACCTGGTTCTCTGGCTCTAAAGCTGCTCTGCTGACCTAGTTCTCTGGCTCTACAGCAGCTCTGCTGCCCCGGTTCTCTGCCTCTAGAACAGATCTGCTGACCTGGTTCTTAGGCTCTAGAGCAGCTCTGCTGACCTGGTTCTCTGGCTCTAAAGCAGCTCTGCTGACATGGTTCTATGGCTCTAAAGCAGCTCTGCTGACCTGGTTCTTAGGCTCTAGAGGAGCTCTGCTGACCTGGTTCTCTGGCTCTAAAGCAGCTCTGCTGACCTGGTTCTATGGCTCTAAAGCAGCTTTGCTGATCTGGTTCTCTCCTTCTAAAGCAGCTCTGCTGACCTGGTTTATCTTTCTCTACAGCATCTCTGCTGACCTAATTTATCTGGCTCTACAGCAGCTCTGCTGACCTGGTTCTCTGCCACTAGAACAGCTCTACTGACCTTGTTCTTAGGCTCTAGGGCAGCTCTGCTGATCTGGTTATCTCCCTCTAAAGCAGCTCTGCTGACCTGGTTCTCTGGCTCTAAAGCAGCTCTGCTGACCTGGTTCTCTGGCTCTAAAGCAGCTCTGTTGACCTGGTTATCTCCCTCTAAAGCAGCTCTGCTGACCTGCTTTCTCTGGCTCTACAGCAGCTCTACTGACCTGGTTCTCTTGATCTAGAGCAGCACTGCTGACCTGGTTCTCTGGCTCTAAAGCAGCTCTGCTGACCTGGGTTCTCTGGCTCTACAGCAGCTCTGCTGACCTGGATCTGTGGACCTAAATCAGCTCTGATTACCTGGTTCTATGGCTCTAAAGCAGCTCTGCTGACCTGGTTCTCTGGCTTTGAAGCAGCTCTGCTGACCTGGTTCTCAGGCTCTAAAGCAGCTCTTCTGACCAGTGTCTCTGGCTTTGAAGCAGCTCTGCTGACCTGGTTCTCTGGCTCTGGAGCAGCTCTGCTGACCTGGTTCTTAGGCTCTAGAGCAGCTCTGTTGACCTAGTTCTCTGGCTCGCCAACGACTCTGCTGACCTGGTTCACTGGCTCTAAAGCAGCTCTGCTGACCTGGTTCTATGGCTCTAAAGCAGCTCTGCTGACCTAGTTCTCTGGCTCTAAAGCAGCTCTGCTGACCTGGTTTCTCTGGGTCTACAGCAGTTCTGCTGACCTTGTTCTCTGCCTCTATAGCAGCTCTGATGACCTGGTTCTGTGGCTCAAACGCAACCCGGCTGACCTGGTTCTCTGCCTCTACAGAAGCTCTGCTGACCTGGTTCTCTGGCTCTAGAGCAGCTCTGCTGACCTGGTTCTTAGGCTCTAGAGCAGCTCTGCTGACCTGGTTGTCTGGCTTTGAAGCAGCTCTGCTGACCTGGTTCTCTGGCTCTAAAGCAGCTCTGCTGACCTGGTTCTATGGCTCTAAAGCAGCTCTGCTGATCTTGATGTCTGGCTTTGAAGCAGTTCTGCTGACTGGTTCTCTGGCTCTAGAGCAGCTCTGCTGACCCGGTTCTCTGCCTCTAGAACAGATCTGCTGACCTGGTTCTTAGGCTCTAGAGCAGCTCTGCTGACCTGGTTCTCTGGCTCTAAAGCAGCTCTGCTGACATGGTTCTATGGCTCTAAAGCAGCTCTGCTGACCTGGTTCTTAGGCTCTAGAGGAGCTCTGCTGACCTGGTTCTCTGGCTCTAAAGCAGCTCTGCTGACCTGGTTCTATGGCTCTAAAGCAGCTTTGCTGATCTGGTTCTCTCCTTCTAAAGCAGCTCTGCTGACCTGGTTTATCTTTCTCTACAGCATCTCTGCTGACCTAATTTATCTGGCTCTACAGCAGAACTGCTGACCTGGTTCTCTGGCTCTAGAGCAGCTCTGCTGACCTGGTTCTTAGGCTCTAGAGCAGCTCTGCTGACCTGGTTGTCTGGCTTTGAAGCAGCTCTGCTGACCTGGTTCTCTGGCTCTAAAGCAGCTCTGCTGACCTGGTTCTATGGCTCTAAAGCAGCTCTGCTGATCTTGATGTCTGGCTTTGAAGCAGTTCTGCTGACTGGTTCTCTGGCTCTAGAGCAGCTCTGCTGCCCCGGTTCTCTGCCTCTAGAACAGATCTGCTGACCTGGTTCTTAGGCTCTAGAGCAGCTCTGCTGACCTGGTTCTCTGGCTCTAAAGCAGCTCTGCTGACATAGTTCTATGGCTCTAAAGCAGCTCTGCTGACCTGGTTCTTAGGCTCTAGAGGAGCTCTGCTGACCTGGTTCTCTGGCTCTAAAGCAGCTCTGCTGACCTGGTTCTATGGCTCTAAAGCAGCTTTGCTGATCTGGTTTATCTTTCTCTACAGCATCTCTGCTGACCTAATTTATCTGGCTCTACAGCAGCTCTGCTGACCTGGTTCTCTGCCACTAGAACAGCTCTACTGACCTTGTTCTTAGGCTCTAGGGCAGCTCTGCTGATCTGGTTATCTCCCTCTAAAGCAGCTCTGCTGACCTGGTTCTCTGGCTCTAAAGCAGCTCTGCTGACCTGGTTCTCTGGCTCTAAAGCAGCTCTGCTGACCTGCTTTCTCTGGCTCTACAGCAGCTCTACTGACCTGGTTCTCTTGATCTAGAGCAGCACTGCTGACCTGGTTCTCTGGCTCTAAAGCAGCTCTGCTGACCTGGTTTCTCTGGCTCTACAGCAGCTCTGCTGACCTGGATCTGTGGACCTAAATCAGCTCTGATTACCTGGTTCTATGGCTCTAAAGCAGCTCTGCTGACCTGGTTCTCTGGCTTTGAAGCAGCTCTGCTGACCTGGTTCTCAGGCTCTAAAGCAGCTCTTCTGACCAGTTTCTCTGGCTTTGAAGCAGCTCT
Organism: Triturus cristatus; assembly: GCF_964204655.1. Lineage (NCBI taxonomy): Eukaryota > Metazoa > Chordata > Amphibia > Caudata > Salamandridae > Triturus > Triturus cristatus. Next base: position 211,226 of record NW_028188130.1, on the reverse strand, counting down.
GCTGACCTGGTTCTCTGGCTCTGGAGCAGCTCTGCTGACCTGGTTCTTAGGCTCTAGAGCAGCTCTGTTGACCTAGTTCTCTGGCTCTCCAACGACTCTGCTGACCTGGTTCACTGGCTCTAAAGCAGCTCTGCTGACCTGGTTCTATGGCTCTAAAGCAGCTCTGCTGACCTAGTTCTCTGGCTCTAAAGCAGCTCTGCTGACCTGGTTTCTCTGGGTCTACAGCAGTTCTGCTGACCTTGTTCTCTGCCTCTATAGCAGCTCTGATGACCTGGTTCTGTGGCTCAAACGCAACCCGGCTGACCTGGTTCTCTGCCTCTACAGAAGCTCTGCTGACCTGGTTCTCTGGCTCTAGAGCAGCTCTGCTGACCTGGTTCTTAGGCTCTAGAGCAGCTCTGCTGACCTGGTTGTCTGGCTTTGAAGCAGCTCTGCTGACCTGGTTCTCTGGCTCTAAAGCAGCTCTGCTGACCTGGTTCTATGGCTCTAAAGCAGCTCTGCTGATCTTGATGTCTGGCTTTGAAGCAGTTCTGCTGACTGGTTCTCTGGCTCTAGAGCAGCTCTGCTGCCCCGGTTCTCTGCCTCTAGAACAGATCTGCTGACCTGGTTCTTAGGCTCTAGAGCAGCTCTGCTGACCTGGTTCTCTGGCTCTAAAGCAGCTCTGCTGACATGGTTCTATGGCTCTAAAGCAGCTCTGCTGACCTGGTTCTTAGGCTCTAGAGGAGCTCTGCTGACATGGTTCTCTGGCTCTAAAGCAGCTCTGCTGACCTGGTTCTATGGCTCTAAAGCAGCTTTGCTGATCTGGTTCTCTCCTTCTAAAGCAGCTCTGCTGACCTGGTTTATCTTTCTCTACAGCATCTCTGCTGACCTAATTTATCTGGCTCTACAGCAGCTCTGCTGACCTGGTTCTCTGCCACTAGAACAGCTCTACTGACCTTGTTCTTAGGCTCTAGGGCAGCTCTGCTGATCTGGTTATCTCCCTCTAAAGCAGCTCTGCTGACCTGGTTCTCTGGCTCTAAAGCAGCTCTGCTGACCTGGTTCTCTGGCTCTAAAGCAGCTCTGTTGACCTGGTTATCTCCCTCTAAAGCAGCTCTGCTGACCTGCTTTCTCTGGCTCTACAGCAGCTCTACTGACCTGGTTCTCTTGATCTAGAGCAGCACTGCTGACCTGGTTCTCTGGCTCTAAAGCAGCTCTGCTGACCTGGTTTCTCTGGCTCTACAGCAGCTCTGCTGACCTGGATCTGTGGACCTAAATCAGCTCTGATTACCTGGTTCTATGGCTCTAAAGCAGCTCTGCTGACCTGGTTCTCTGGCTTTGAAGCAGCTCTGCTGACCTGGTTCTCAGGCTCTAAAGCAGCTCTTCTGACCAGTTTCTCTGGCTTTGAAGCAGCTCTGCTGACCTGGTTCTCTGGCTTTGGAGCAGCTCTGCTGACCTGGTTCTTAGGCTCTAGAGCAGCTCTGTTGACCTAGTTCTCTGGCTCTCCAACGACTCTGCTGACCTGGTTCACTGGCTCTAAAGCAGCTCTGCTGACCTGGTTCTATGGCTCTAAAGCAGCTCTGCTGACCTAGTTCTCTGGCTCTAAAGCAGCTCTGCTGACCTGGTTTCTCTGGGTCTACAGCAGTTCTGCTGACCTTGTTCTCTGCCTCTATAGCAGCTCTGATGACCTGGTTCTGTGGCTCAAACGCAACCCGGCTGACCTGGTTCTCTGCCTCTACAGAAGCTCTACTGACCTGGTTCTCTGGCTCTAGAGCAGCTCTGCTGACCTGGTTCTTAGGCTCTAGAGCAGCTCTGCTGACCTGGTTGTCTGGCTTTGAAGCAGCTCTGCTGACCTGGTTCTCTGGCTCTAAAGCAGCTCTGCTGACCTGGTTCTATGGCTCTAAAGCAGCTCTGCTGATCTTGATGTCTGGCTTTGAAGCAGTTCTGCTGACTGGTTCTCTGGCTCTAGAGCAGCTCTGCTGCCCCGGTTCTCTGCCTCTAGAACAGATCTGCTGACCTGGTTCTTAGGCTCTAGAGCAGCTCTGCTGACCTGGTTCTCTGGCTCTAAAGCAGCTCTGCTGACATGGTTCTATGGCTCTAAAGCAGCTCTGCTGACCTGGTTCTTAGGCTCTAGAGGAGCTCTGCTGACATGGTTCTCTGGCTCTAAAGCAGCTCTGCTGACCTGGTTCTATGGCTCTAAAGCAGCTTTGCTGATCTGGTTCTCTCCTTCTAAAGCAGCTCTGCTGACCTGGTTTATCTTTCTCTACAGCATCTCTGCTGACCTAATTTATCTGGCTCTACAGCAGCTCTGCTGACCTGGTTCTCTGCCACTAGAACAGCTCTACTGACCTTGTTCTTAGGCTCTAGGGCAGCTCTGCTGATCTGGTTATCTCCCTCTAAAGCAGCTCTGCTGACCTGGTTCTCTGGCTCTAAAGCAGCTCTGCTGACCTGGTTCTCTGGCTCTAAAGCAGCTCTGTTGACCTGGTTATCTCCCTCTAAAGCAGCTCTGCTGACCTGCTTTCTCTGGCTCTACAGCAGCTCTACTGACCTGGTTCTCTTGATCTAGAGCAGCACTGCTGACCTGGTTCTCTGGCTCTAAAGCAGCTCTGCTGACCTGGTTTCTCTGGCTCTACAGCAGCTCTGCTGACCTGGATCTGTGGACCTAAATCAGCTCTGATTACCTGGTTCTATGGCTCTAAAGCAGCTCTGCTGACCTGGTTCTCTGGCTTTGAAGCAGCTCTGCTGACCTGGTTCTCAGGCTCTAAAGCAGCTCTTCTGACCAGTTTCTCTGGCTTTGAAGCAGCTCTGCTGACCTGGTTCTCTGGCTCTGGAGCAGCTCTGCTGACCTGGTTCTTAGGCTCTAGAGCAGCTCTGTTGACCTAGTTCTCTGGCTCTCCAACGACTCTGCTGACCTGGTTCACTGGCTCTAAAGCAGCTCTGCTGACCTGGTTCTATGGCTCTAAAGCAGCTCTGCTGACCTAGTTCTCTGGCTCTAAAGCAGCTCTGCTGACCTGGTTTCTCTGGGTCTACAGCAGTTCTGCTGACCTTGTTCTCTGCCTCTATAGCAGCTCTGATGACCTGGTTCTGTGGCTCAAACGCAACCCGGCTGACCTGGTTCTCTGCCTCTACAGAAGCTCTGCTGACCTGGTTCTCTGGCTCTAGAGCAGCTCTGCTGACCTGGTTCTTAGGCTCTAGAGCAGCTCTGCTGACCTGGTTGTCTGGCTTTGAAGCAGCTCTGCTGACCTGGTTCTCTGGCTCTAAAGCAGCTCTGCTGACCTGGTTCTATGGCTCTAAAGCAGCTCTGCTGATCTTGATGTCTGGCTTTGAAGCAGTTCTGCTGACTGGTTCTCTGGCTCTAGAGCAGCTCTGCTGCCCCGGTTCTCTGCCTCTAGAACAGATCTGCTGACCTGGTTCTTAGGCTCTAGAGCAGCTCTGCTGACCTGGTTCTCTGGCTCTAAAGCAGCTCTGCTGACATGGTTCTATGGCTCTAAAGCAGCTCTGCTGACCTGGTTCTTAGGCTCTAGAGGAGCTCTGCTGACATGGTTCTCTGGCTCTAAAGCAGCTCTGCTGACCTGGTTCTATGGCTCTAAAGCAGCTTTGCTGATCTGGTTCTCTCCTTCTAAAGCAGCTCTGCTGACCTGGTTTATCTTTCTCTACAGCATCTCTGCTGACCTAATTTATCTGGCTCTACAGCAGCTCTGCTGACCTGGTTCTCTGCCACTAGAACAGCTCTACTGACCTTGTTCTTAGGCTCTAGGGCAGCTCTGCTGATCTGGTTATCTCCCTCTAAACCAGCTCTGCTGACCTGGTTCTCTGGCTCTAAAGCAGCTCTGCTGACCTGGTTCTCTGGCTCTAAAGCAGCTCTGTTGACCTGGTTATCTCCCTCTAAAGCAGCTCTGCTGACCTGCTTTCTCTGGCTCTACAGCAGCTCTACTGACCTGGTTCTCTTGATCTAGAGCAGCACTGCTGACCTGGTTCTCTGGCTCTAAAGCAGCTCTGCTGACCTGGTTTCTCTGGCTCTACAGCAGCTCTGCTGACCTGGATCTGTGGACCTAAATCAGCTCTGATTACCTGGTTCTATGGCTCTAAAGCAGCTCTGCTGACCTGGTTCTCTGGCTTTGAAGCAGCTCTGCTGACCTGGTTCTCAGGCTCTAAAGCAGCTCTTCTGACCAGTTTCTCTAGCTTTGAAGCAGCTCTGCTGACCTGGTTCTCTGGCTCTGGAGCAGCTCTGCTGACCTGGTTCTTAGGCTCTAGAGCAGCTCTGTTGACCTAGTTCTCTGGCTCTCCAACGACTCTGCTGACCTGGTTCACTGGCTCTAAAGCAGCTCTGCTGACCTGGTTCTATGGCTCTAAAGCAGCTCTGCTGACCTAGTTCTCTGGCTCTAAAGCAGCTCTGCTGACCTGGTTTCTCTGGGTCTACAGCAGTTCTGCTGACCTTGTTCTCTGCCTCTATAGCAGCTCTGATGACCTGGTTCTGTGGCTCAAACGCAACCCGGCTGACCTGGTTCTCTGCCTCTACAGAAGCTCTGCTGACCTGGTTCTCTGGCTCTAGAGCAGCTCTGCTGACCTGGTTCTTAGGCTCTAGAGCAGCTCTGCTGACCTGGTTGTCTGGCTTTGAAGCAGCTCTGCTGACCTGGTTCTCTGGCTCTAAAGCAGCTCTGCTGACCTGGTTCTATGGCTCTAAAGCAGCTCTGCTGATCTTGATGTCTGGCTTTGAAGCAGTTCTGCTGACTGGTTCTCTGGCTCTAGAGCAGCTCTGCTGCCCCGGTTCTCTGCCTCTAGAACAGATCTGCTGACCTGGTTCTTAGGCTCTAGAGCAGCTCTGCTGACCTGGTTCTCTGGCTCTAAAGCAGCTCTGCTGACATGGTTCTATGGCTCTAAAGCAGCTCTGCTGACCTGGTTCTTAGGCTCTAGAGGAGCTCTGCTGACCTGGTTCTCTGGCTCTAAAGCAGCTCTGCTGACCTGGTTCTATGGCTCTAAAGCAGCTTTGCTGATCTGGTTCTCTCCTTCTAAAGCAGCTCTGCTGACCTGGTTTATCTTTCTCTACAGCATCTCTGCTGACCTAATTTATCTGGCTCTACAGCAGCTCTGCTGACCTGGTTCTCTGCCACTAGAACAGCTCTACTGACCTTGTTCTTAGGCTCTAGGGCAGCTCTGCTGATCTGGTTATCTCCCTCTAAAGCAGCTCTGCTGACCTGGTTCTCTGGCTCTAAAGCAGCTCTGCTGACCTGGTTCTCTGGCTCTAAAGCAGCTCTGTTGACCTGGTTATCTCCCTCTAAAGCAGCTCTGCTGACCTGCTTTCTCTGGCTCTACAGCAGCTCTACTGACCTGGTTCTCTTGATCTAGAGCAGCACTGCTGACCTGGTTCTCTGGCTCTAAAGCAGCTCTGCTGACCTGGTTTCTCTGGCTCTACAGCAGCTCTGCTGACCTGGATCTGTGGACCTAAATCAGCTCTGATTACCTGGTTCTATGGCTCTAAAGCAGCTCTGCTGACCTGGTTCTCTGGCTTTGAAGCAGCTCTGCTGACCTGGTTCTCAGGCTCTAAAGCAGCTCTTCTGACCAGTTTCTCTGGCTTTGAAGCAGCTCTGCTGACCTGGTTCTCTGGCTCTGGAGCAGCTCTGCTGACCTGGTTCTTAGGCTCTAGAGCAGCTCTGTTGACCTAGTTCTCTGGCTCTCCAACGACTCTGCTGACCTGGTTCACTGGCTCTAAAGCAGCTCTTCTGACCTGGTTCTATGGCTCTAAAGCAGCTCTGCTGACCTAGTTCTCTGGCTCTAAAGCAGCTCTGCTGACCTGGTTTCTCTGGGTCTACAGCAGTTCTGCTGACCTTGTTCTCTGCCTCTATAGCAGCTCTGATGACCTGGTTCTGTGGCTCAAACGCAACCCGGCTGACCTGGTTCTCTGCCTCTACAGAAGCTCTGCTGACCTGGTTCTCTGGCTCTAGAGCAGCTCTGCTGACCTGGTTCTTAGGCTCTAGAGCAGCTCTGCTGACCTGGTTCTCTGGCTCTAAAGCAGCTCTGCTGACCTGGTTCTATGGCTCTAAAGCAGCTCTGCTGATCTTGATGTGTGGCTTTGAAGCAGTTCTGCTGACTGGTTCTCTGGCTCTAGAGCAGCTCTGCTGACCTGGTTCTCTCCCTCTAAAGCAGCTCTGCTGACCAAGATCTCTGGCTCTAAAGCAGCTCTGTTGACCTGGTTCTCTGGCTCCAAAGCAGCTCTGCTGACCTGGTTCTCTCCCTCTGAAGCAGCTCTGCTGACCTGGTTTTTCTGGCTCTACAGCAGCTCTCCTGACCTGGTTCTCTGGCTCTAAAGCAGCTCTCCTGACCTGGTTCTCTGGCTCTAAAGCAGCTCTGCTACCCTGGTTCTCTCCCTCTAAAGCAGCTCTGCTGAACTGCTTTCTTTGGCTCTACAGCAGCTCTGCTGACCTGGTTCTCTCGCTCTAGAGCAGCTCTGCTGACCTGGTTCTTAGGTTCTAGAGAAGTTCTGTTGACCTAGTTCTCTGGCTCTACAACGGCTCTGATGACCTGGTTCTCAGGCTCTAAAGCAGCTCTGCTGACCTGGTTCAATGGCTCGAAAGCAGCTCTGCTGACCTGGTTCTCAGGTTCTAAAGTGGTTCTGCTGACCTGGTTCTCTCCCTCTAAAGCAGCTCTGCTGACCTGGTTCTCTGGCTCTAAAGCAGCTCTGCTGACCTGGTTCTCTGGCTTTGAAGCAGCTCTGCTGACCTGGTTCTCAGGCTCTAAAGCAGCTCTTCTGACCAGTTTCTCTGGCTTTGAAGCAGCTCTGCTGACCTGGTTCTCTGGCTCTGGAGCAGCTCTGCTGACCTGGTTCTTAGGCTCTAGAGCAGCTCTGTTGACCTAGTTCTCTGGCTCTCCAACGACTCTGCTGACCTGGTTCACTGGCTCTAAAGCAGCTCTGCTGACCTGGTTCTATGGCTCTAAAGCAGCTCTGCTGACCTAGTTCTCTGGCTCTAAAGCAGCTCTGCTGACCTGGTTTCTCTGGGTCTACAGCAGTTCTGCTGACCTTGTTCTCTGCCTCTATAGCAGCTCTGATGACCTGGTTCTGTGGCTCAAACGCAACCCGGCTGACCTGGTTCTCTGCCTCTACAGAAGCTCTGCTGACCTGGTTCTCTGGCTCTAGAGCAGCTCTGCTGACCTGGTTCTTAGGCTCTAGAGCAGCTCTGCTGACCTGGTTGTCTGGCTTTGAAGCAGCTTTGCTGACCTGGTTCTCTGGCTCTAAAGCAGCTCTGCTGACCTGGTTCTATGGCTCTAAAGCAGCTCTGCTGATCTTGATGTGTGGCTTTGAAGCAGTTCTGCTGACTGGTTCTCTGGCTCTAGAGCAGCTCTGCTGACCTGGTTCTCTCCCTCTAAAGCAGCTCTGCTGACCAAGATCTCTGGCTCTAAAGCAGCTCTGCTGACCTGGTTCTCTGGCTCCAAAGCAGCTCTGCTGACCTGGTTCTCTCCCTCTGAAGCAGCTCTGCTGACCTGGTTTTTCTGGCTCTACAGCAGCTCTCCAGCAGCTCTCCTGACCTGGTTCTCTGGCTCTAAAGCAGCTCTCCTGACCTGGTTCTCTGGCCCTAAAGCAGCTCTGCTACCCTGGTTCTCTCCCTCTAAAGCAGCTCTGCTGAACTGCTTTCTTTGGCTCTACAGCAGCTCTGCTGACCTGGTTCTCTGGCTCTAGAGCAGCTCTGCTGACCTGGTTCTTAGGTTCTAGAGAAGTTCTGTTGACCTAGTTCTCTGGCTCTACAACGGCTCTGATGACCTGGTTCTCAGGCTCTAAAGCAGCTCTGCTGACCTGGTTCAATGGCTCGAAAGCAGCTCTGCTGACCTGGTTCTCAGGTTCTAAAGTGGCTCTGCTGACCTGGTTCTCTCCCTCTAAAGCAGCTCTGCTGACCTGGTTCTCTGGCTCTAAAGCAGCTCTACTGACCTGGTTCTCTGGTTCTAGAGCAGCTCTGCTGACCTGGTTCTTAGGTTCTAGAGGAGCTATGCTGACCTGGTGCTCTGGCTCTACAACAGCACTGCTGACCTGGTTCTCTGGCTCTATAGCAGCTCTGCTGACCTGGTTCTATGGCTCCAAAGCAGCTCTGCTGGCCTGGTTCTCTGGCTCTGCAGAAGCTCTGCTGACCTGGTTCTCTCCCTCTAAAGCAGCTCTGCTGACCTGGTTCTTAGGCTCTAGAGGAGCTATGCTGACCTGGTACTCTGGCTCTACAACAGCTCTGCTGATCTGGTTCTCTCCTTCTAAAGCAGCTCTGCTGACTTAGTTTATCTTTCTCTACAACATCTCTGCTGACCTAATTTATCTGGCTCTACAGCAGCTCTGCTGCCCTGGTTCTCTGCCACTAGAACAGCTCTACTGACCTTGTTCTTAGGCTCTAGGGCAGCTCTGCTGATCTGGTTATCTCCCTCTAAAGCAGCTCTGCTGACCTGGTTCTCTGGCTCTAAAGCAGCTCTGCTGACCTGGTTCTCTGGCTCTAAAGCAGCTCTGTTGACCTGGTTATCTCCCTCTAAAGCAGCTCTGCTGACCTGCTTTCTCTGGCTCTACAGCAGCTCTACTGACCTGGTTCTCTTGATCTAGAGCAGCACTGCTGACCTGGTTCTCTGGCTCTAAAGCAGCTCTGCTGACCTGGTTTCTCTGGCTCTACAGCAGCTCTGCTGACCTGGATCTGTGGATCTAAAGCAGCTCTGATGACCTGGTTCTATGGCTCTAAAGCAGCTCTGCTGACCTGGTTCTCTGGCTTTGAAGAAGCTCTGCTGACCTGGTTCTCAGGCTCTAAAGCAGCTCTTCTGACCAGTTTCTCTGGCTTTGAAGCAGCTCTGCTGACCTGGTTCTCTGGCTCTGGAGCAGCTCTGCTGACCTGGTTCTTAGGCTCTAGAGCAGCTCTGTTGACCTAGTTCTCTGGCTCTCCAACGACTCTGCTGACCTGGTTCACTGGCTCTAAAGCAGCTCTGCTGACCTGGTTCTATGGCTCTAAAGCAGCTCTGCTGACCTAGTTCTCTGGCTCTAAAGCAGCTCTGCTGACCTGGTTTCTCTGGGTCTACAGCAGTTCTACTGACCTTGTTCTATGCCTCTATAGCAGCTCTGATGACCTGGTTCTGTGGCTCAAACACAACCCGGCTGACCTGGTTCTCTGCATCTACAGAAGCACTGCTGACCTGGTTCTCTGGTTTTAGAGCAGCTCTGCTGACCTGGTTCTTAGGCTCTAGAGCAGCTCTGCTGACCTGGTTGTGTGGCTTTGAAGCAGCTCTGCTGACCTGGTTCTCTCGCTCTAAAGCAGCTCTGCTGACCTGGTTCTATGGCTCTAAAGCAGCTCTGCTGATCTTTATCTCTGGCTTTGAAGCAGATCTGCTGACTGGTTCTCTGGCTCTAGAGCAGCTCTGCTGACCTGGTTCTCTCCCTCTAAAGCAGCTCTGCTGACCAAGATCTCTGGCTCTAAAGCAGCTCTGCTGACCTGGTTCTCTGGCTCCAAAGCAGCTCTGCTGACCTGGTTCTCTCCCTCTGAAGCAGCTCTGCTGACCTGGTTTTTCTGGCTCTACAGCAGCTCTCCTGACCTGGTTCTCTGGCTCTAAAGCAGCTCTCCTGACCTGGTTCTCTGGCTCTAAAGCAGCTCTGCTACCCTGGTTCTCTCCCTCTAAAGCAGCTCTGCTGAACTGCTTTCTTTGGCTCTACAGCAGCTCTGCTGACCTGGTTCTCTGGCTCTAGAGCAGCTCTGCTGACCTGGTTCTTAGGTTCTAGAGAAGTTCTGTTGACCTAGTTCTCTGGCTCTACAACGGCTCTGATGACCTGGTTCTCAGGCTCTAAAGCAGCTCTGCTGACCTGGTTCAATGGCTCGAAAGCAGCTCTGCTGACCTGGTTCTCAGGTTCTAAAGTGGCTCTGCTGACCTGGTTCTCTCCCTCTAAAGCAGCTCTGCTGACCTGGTTCTCTGGCTGTAAAGCAGCTCTACTGACCTGGGTCTCTGGTTCTAGAGCAGCTCTCCTGACCTGGTTCTTAGGTTCTAGAGGAGCTATGCTGACCTGGTGCTCTGGCTCTACAACAGCACTGCTGACCTGGTTCTCTGGCTCTATAGCAGCTCTGCTGACCCGGTTCTATGGCTACAAAGCAGCTCTGCTGGCCTGGTTCTCTGGCTCTGCAGAAGCTCTGCTGACCTGGTTCTCTCCCTCTAAAGCAGCTCTGCTGACCTGGTTCTTAGGCTCTAGAGGAGCTATGCTGACCTGGTACTCTGGCTCTACAACAGCTCTGTTGACCTGGTTCTCTGGCTCTATAGCAGCTCTGCTGACCTGGTTCTATGGCTCTAAAGCAGCTCTGCTGGCCTGGTTCTCTGGCTCTGCAGAAGCTCTGCTGACCTGGTTCTCTCCCTCTAAAGCAGCTCTGCTGACCTGGTTTCTCTAGGTGTACAGCAGCTTTGCCTCTAGAGTAGCTCTGCTGACCTGGTTCTTAGGCTCTAGAGTAGCTCTACTGATCTGGTTCTCTGGCTCTAAAGCAGCTCTGCTGGCCTAGGTCTCTGCCTCTACAGCAGCTCTGCTGCCCCGGTTCTCTGCCTCTAGAGCAGGTCTGCTGACCTGGTTCTTAGGCTCTAAAGCCGCTCTGCTGACCTGGTTCTCTGGCTCTAAAGCAGCTCTGCTGACATGGTTCTATGGCCCTAAAGCAGCTCTGCTGACCTGGTTCTCTGGCTCTAGAGCAGCTCTACTGACCTGGTTCTCTGGCTCTAAAGCAGCTCTGCTGACCTGGTTCTCTGGCTCTAAAGCAGCTCTGCTGACCTGGTTCTCTCCCTCTAAAGCATCTCTGCTGACCTGGTTTTTCTGGCTCTACAGCAGCTCTGCCGACCTGGTTCTCTGGCTCTAAAGTAGTTCTCCTGACCTGGTTCTCTGGCTCTAAATCAGCTCTGCTACCCTGGTTCTCTCCCTCAAAAGCAACTCTGCTGAACTGGTTTCTTTGGCTCTACAGCAGCTCTGCTGACCTGGTTCCCTGGCACTAAAGCAGCTCTGCTGACCTGGTTCTTTGGCTCTAAAGCAGCTCTGCTGACCTGGTTCTCTGGTTGAAAAGCAGCTTTGCTGACCTTGGTCTCTGGCTCTAAAGCAGCTCTGCTGACCTGGTTTCTCTGGCTCTACAGCAGCTCTGCTGACCTGGTTCTTCGGCTCTAAAGCAGCTCTGCTGACCTGGTCCTTAGGCTCTAGAGCAGCTCTGCTGACCTGGTTCTCTGGCTATAAAGCAGCTATGCTGACCTGGTTCTCTGGCTCTAGCTCTGCTGACCCGGTTCTCTGGCTCTAGACCAGCTCTGCTGACCTCGTTTTAGGCTCTAGAGCAGCTCTGCTGACATGGTTCTCTGGCTCTAAAGCAGCTTTGCTGATCTGGTTCTCTCCTTCTAAAGCAGCTCTGCGGACCTGGTTTATCTGTCTCTACAGCATCTCTGCTGACCTAATTTATCTGGCTCTACAGCAGCTCTGCTGACCTGGTTCTCTGCAACTAGAACAGCTCTACTGACCTTGTTCTTAGGCTCTAGGGCAGCTCTGCTGACCTGGTTCTCAGGCTCTAAAACAGCTCTTCTGACCAGTTTCTCTGGCTTTGAAGCAGCTCTGCTGACCTGGTTCTCTGGCTCTGGAGCAGCTCTGCTGACCTGGTTCTTAGGCTCTAGAGCAGCTCTGTTGACCTAGTTCTCTGGCTCTCCAACGACTCTGCTGACCTGGTTCACTGGCTCTAAAGCAGCTCTGCTGACCTGGTTCTATGGCTGTAAAGCAGCTCTGCTGACCTAGTTCTCTGGCTCTAAAGCAGCTCTGCTGACCTGGTTTCTCTGGGTCTACAGCAGTTCTACTGACCTTGTTCTATGCCTCTATAGCAGCTCTGATGACCTGGTTCTGTGGCTCAAACACAACCCGGCTGACCTGGTTCTCTGCATCTACAGAAGCACTGCTGACCTGGTTCTCTGGTTTTAGAGCAGCTCTGCTGACCTGGTTCTTAGGCTCTAGAGCAGCTCTGCTGACCTGGTTGTGTGGGTTTGAAGCAGCTCTGCTGACCTGGTTCTCTGGCTCTAAAGCAGCTCTGCTGACCTGGTTCTATGGCTCTAAAGCAGCTCTGCTGATCTTTATCTCTGGCTTTGAAGCAGTTCTGCTGACTGGTTCTCTGGCTCTAGAGCAGCTCTGCTGACCTGGTTCTCTCCCTCTAAAGCAGCTCTGCTGACCAAGATCTCTGGCTCTAAAGCAGCTCTGCTGACCTGGTTCTCTGGCTCCAAAGCAGCTCAGCTGACCTGGTTCTCTCCCTCTGAAGCAGCTCTGCTGACCTGGTTTTTCTGGCTCTACAGCAGCTCTCCTGACCTGGTTCTCTGGCTCTAAAGCAGCTCTCCTGACCTGGTTCTCTGGCTCTAAAGCAGCTCTGCTACCCTGGTTCTCTCCCTCTAAAGCAGCTCTGCTGAACTGCTTTCTTTGGCTCTACAGCAGCTCTGCTGACCTGGTTCTCTGGCTCTAGAGCAGCTCTGCTGACGTGGTTCTTAGGTTCTAGAGAAGTTCTGTTGACCTAGTTCTCTGGCTCTACAACGGCTCTGATGACCTGGTTCTCAGGCTCTAAAGCAGCTCTGCTGACCTGGTTCAATGGCTCGAAAGCAGCTCTGCTGACCTGGTTCTCAGGTTCTAAAGTGGCTCTGCTGACCTGGTTCTCTCCCTCTAAAGCAGCTCTGCTGACCTGGTTCTCTGGCTGTAAAGCAGCTCTACTGACCTGGGTCTCTGGTTCTAGAGCAGCTCTCCTGACCTGGTTCTTAGGTTCTAGAGGAGCTATGCTGACCTGGTGCTCTGGCTCTACAACAGCACTGCTGACCTGGTTCTCTGGCTCTATAGCAGCTCTGCTGACCCGGTTCTATGGCTACAAAGCAGCTCTGCTGGCCTGGTTCTCTGGCTCTGCAGAAGCTCTGCTGACCTGGTTCTCTCCCTCTAAAGCAGCTCTGCTGACCTGGTTCTTAGGCTCTAGAGGAGCTATGCTGACCTGGTACTCTGGCTCTACAACAGCTCTGCTGACCTGGTTCTCTGGCTCTATAGCAGCTCTGCTGACCTGGTTCTATGGCTCTAAAGCAGCTCTGCTGGCCTGGTTCTCTGGCTCTGCAGAAGCTCTGCTGACCTGGTTCTCTCCCTCTAAAGCAGCTCTGCTGACCTGGTTTCTCTAGGTGTACAGCAGCTCTGCCTCTAGAGTAGCTCTGCTGACCTGGTTCTTAGGCTCTAGAGCAGCTCTACTGATCTGGTTCTCTGGCTCTAAAGCAGCTCTGCTGACCTAGGTCTCTGGCTCTACAGCAGCTCTGCTGCCCCGGTTCTCTGCCTCTAGAGCAGGTCTGCTGACCTGGTTCTTAGGCTCTAAAGCCGCTCTGCTGACCTGGTTCTCTGGCTCTAAAGCAGCTCTGCTGACATGGTTCTATGGCCCTAAAGCAGCTCTGCTGACCTGGTTCTCTGGATCTAGAGCAGCTCTACTGACCTGGTTCTCTGGCTCTAAAGCAGCTCTGCTGACCTGGTTCTCTGGCTCTAAAGCAGCTCTGCTGACCTGGTTCTCTCCCTCTAAAGCATCTCTGCTGACCTGGTTTTTCTGGCTCTACAGCAGCTCTGCCGACCTGGTTCTCTGGCTCTAAAGTAGTTCTCCTGACCTGGTTCTCTGGCTCTAAATCATCTCTGCTACCCTGGTTCTCTCCCTCAAAAGCAACTCTGCTGAACTGGTTTCTTTGGCTCTACAGCAGCTCTGCTGACCTGGTTCCCTGACACTAAAGCAGCTCTGCTGACCTGGTTCTATGGCTCTAAAGCAGCTCTGCTGACCTGGTTCTCTGGTTGAAAAGCAGCTTTGCTGACCTTGGTCTCTGGCTCTAAAGCAGCTCTGCTGACCTGGTTTCTCTGGCTCTACAGCAGCTCTGCTGACCTGGTTCTTCGGCTCTAAAGCAGCTCTGCTGACCTGGTCCTTAGGCTCTAGAGCAGCTCTGCTGACCTGGTTCTCTGGCTATAAAGCAGCTATGCTGACCTGGTTCTCTGGCTCTAGCTCTGCTGACCCGGTTCTCTGGCTCTAGACCAGCTCTGCTGACCTCGTTTTAGGCTCTAGAGCAGCTCTGCTGACATGGTTCTCTGGCTCTAAAGCAGCTTTGCTGATCTGGTTCTCTCCTTCTAAAGCAGCTCTGCGGACCTGGTTTATCTGTCTCTACAGCATCTCTGCTGACCTAATTTATCTGGCTCTACAGCAGCTCTGCTGACCTGGTTCTCTGCCACTAGAACAGCTCTACTGACCTTGTTCTTAGGCTCTAAATCAGCTCTGCTACCCTGGTTCTCTCCCTCAAAAGCAACTCTGCTGAACTGGTTTCTTTGGCTCTACAGCAGCTCTGCTGACCTGTTTCCCTGGCTCTAAAGCAGCTCTGCTGACCTGGTTCTATGGCTCTTAAGCAGCTCTGCTGACCTGGTTCTCTGGTTGAAAAGCAACTTTGCTGACCTGGGTCTCTGGCTCTAAAGCAGCTCTGCTGACCTGGTTTCTCTGGCTCTACAGCAGCTCTGCTGACCTGGTTCTTCGGCTCTAAAGCAGCTCTGCTGACCTGGTCCTGAGGCTCTAGAGCAGCTCTGCTGACCTTGTTGTCTGGCTATAAAGCAGCTATGCTGACCTGGTTCTCTCGCTCTAGCTCTGCTGACCTGGTCCTCTGGCTCTACAGCAGCTCTGCTGACCTCGTTTTAGGTTCTAGAGCAGCTCTGCTGACATGGTTCTCTGGCTCTAGAGTAGCTTTGCTGACCTGGTTCTCTGGCTCTAGAGCAGCTCTGCTGACCTAGTTCTCTGGCTCTACAATTGCTCTGCTGACCTGGTTCTCTGTCTCTAAAGCAGCTCTGCTGGTCTGGTTCTATGGCTCTAAAGCAGCTCTGCTGACCTGGTTTTCTGGCTGAAAAGCAGCTTTGCCGACCTGGGTCTCAGGCTCCAAAGCAGCTCTGTTGACCCGGTTTCTCTGGCTCTACAGCAGCTCTGCTGACCTGGTTCTTATGCTCTTAAGCAGCTCTGCTCACCTGGTCCTTAGGCTCTAGAGCAGCTCTGCTGACGTGGTTCTTTGGCTCTAAAGCAACTCTGCTGGCCTGGTTCTCTAGCTCTGCTGACCTGGTTCTCTCGCTCTACAGCAGCTCTGCTGACCTGGTTTTAGGCTCTAGAGCTGCTCTGCAGACCTGGTCCGTAGGCTCTAGAGCAACTCTGCTGACCTGGTTCTCTGGCTCTACAACGGCTCTGCTGACCTGGTTCTCTGGCTCTAAAGAAGCTCTGCTGAACTGGTTCTATGGCTTTAAAGCAGCTCTGCTGACCTAGTTCTCTGGCTCTAAAGCAGCTCTGCTGACCTGGTTCTCTGGCTCTAAAGCAGCTTTGCTGATCTGGTTTTACTCCTTCTAATGCAGCTCTGCTGACCTGGTTTATCTGTCTCTACAGCATCTCTGCTGATCTAATTTATCTGGCTCTACAGCTGCTCTGCTGACCTTGTTCTCTGCCACTAGAACAGCTCTACTGACCTTGTTCTTAGGCTCTAGGGCAGCTCTGCTGATCTGGTTCTCTGGCTCTAAAGCAGCTCTGCTGACCTGGTTCTCTCCCTCTAAAGCAGCTCTGCTGACCTGGTTTTCCTGGCTCTACAGCAGCTCTGCTGACCTGGTTCTCTGGCTCTAAAGCAGCTCTCCTGGCCTGGTTCTCTGGCTCTAAAGCAGCTCTGCTACCCTGGTTCTCTTGCTCTAGAGCAGCACTGCTGACCTGGTTCTCTGGTTCTAAAGCAGGTCTGCTGACCTGGTTCTCTGGCTCCACAACTGCCCTGCTGACCTGGTTCTCTGGCTCTAAAGCTGCTCTGCTGACCTCGTTCTCTGGCTCTACAGCAGCTCTGCTGCCCCGGTTCTCTGCCTCTAGAACAGATCTGCTGACCTGGTTCTTAGGCTCTAGAGCAGCTCTGCTGACCTGGTTCTCTGGCTCTAAAGCAGCTCTGCTGACATGGTTCTATGGCTCTAAAGCAGCTCTGCTGACCTGGTTCTTAGGCTCTAGAGGAGCTCTGCTGACCTGGTTCTCTGGCTCTAAAGCAGCTCTGCTGACCTGGTTCTATGGCTCTAAAGCAGCTTTGCTGATCTGGTTCTCTCCTTCTAAAGCAGCTCTGCTGACCTGGTTTATCTTTCTCTACAGCATCTCTGCTGACCTAATTTATCTGGCTCTACAGCAGCTCTGCTGACCTGGTTCTCCGCCACTAGAACAGCTCTACTGACCTTGTTCTTAGGCTCTAGGGCAGCTCTGCTGATCTGGTTATCTCCCTCTAAAGCAGCTCTGCTGACCTGGTTCTCTGGCTCTAAAGCAGCTCTGCTGACCTGGTTCTCTGGCTCTAAAGCAGCTCTGTTGACCTGGTTATCTCCCTCTAAAGCAGCTCTGCTGACCTGCTTTCTCTGGCTCTACAGCAGCTCTACTGACCTGGTTCTCTTGATCTAGAGCAGCACTGCTGACCTGGTTCTCTGGCTCTAAAGCAGCTCTGCTGACCTGGTTTCTCTGGCTCTACAGCAGCTCTGCTGACCTGGATCTGTGGACCTAAAGCAGCTCTGATGACCTGGTTCTATGGCTCTAAAGCAGCTCTGCTGACCTGGTTCTCTGGCTTTGAAGCAGCTCTGCTGACCTGGTTCTCAGTCTCTAAAGCAGCTCTTCTGACCAGTTTCTCTGGCTTTGAAGCAGCTCTGCTGACCTGGTTCTCTGGCTCTGGAGCAGCTCTGCTGACCTGGTTCTTAGGCTCTAGAGCAGCTCTGTTGACCTAGTTCTCTGGCTCTAAAGCAGCTCTGCTGACCTGGTTCTATGGCTCTAAAGCAGCTCTGCTGACCTAGTTCTCTGGCTCTAAAGCAGCTCTGCTACCCTGGTTCTCTTGCTCTAGATCAGCACTGCTGACCTGGTTCTCTGGTTCTAAAGCAGGTCTGCTGACCTGGTTCTCTGGCTCCACAACTGCCCTGCTGACCTGGTTCTCTGGCTCTAAAGCTGCTCTGCTGACCTAGTTCTCTGGCTCTACAGCAGCTCTGCTGCCCCGGTTCTCTGCCTCTAGAACAGATCTGCTGACCTGGTTCTCTGGCTCAAAAGCAGCTCTGCTGACCTGGTTTGTCTGGGTCTACAGCAGTTCTGCTGACCTTGTTCTCTGCCTCTATAGCAGCTCTGATGACCTGGTTCTGTGGCTCAAATGCAACCCGGCTGACCTGGTTCTCTGCCTCTACAGAAGCTCTGCTGACCTGGTTCTCTGGCTCTAGAGCAGCTCTGCTGACCTGGTTCTTAGGCTCTAGAGCAGCTCTGCTGACCTGGTTGTCTGGCTTTGAAGCAGCTCTGCTGACCTGGTTCTCTGGCTCTAAAGCATCTCTCCTGACCTGGTTCTCTGGCTCTAAAGCAGCTCTGCTACCCTGGTTCTCTTGCTCTAGATCAGCACTGCTGACCTGGTTCTCTGGTTCTAATGCAGGTCTGCTGACCTGGTTCTCTGGCTCCAAAACTGCCCTGCTGACCTGGTTCTCTGGCTCTAAAGCTGCTCTGCTGACCTAGTTCTCTGGCTCTACAGCAGCTCTGCAGCCCCGGTTCTCTGCCTCTAGAACAGATCTGCTGACCTGGTTCTTAGGCTCTAGAGCAGCTCTGCTGACCTGGTTCTCTGGCTCTAAAGCAGCTCTGCTGACATGGTTCTATGGCTCTAAAGCAGCTCTGCTGACCTGGTTCTTAGGCTCTAGAGGAGCTCTGCTGACCTGGTTCTCTGGCTCTAAAGCAGCTCTGCTGACCTGGTTCTATGACTCTAAAGCAGCTTTGCTGATCTGGTTCTCTCCTTCTAAAGCAGCTCTGCTGACCTGGTTTATCTTTCTCTACAGCATCTCTGCTGACCTAATTTATCTGGCTCTACAGCAGCTCTGCTGACCTGGTTCTCTGCCACTAGAACAGCTCTACTGACCTTGTTCTTAGGCTCTAGGGCAGCTCTGCTGATCTGGTTATCTCCCTCTAAAGCACCTCTGCTGGCCTGGTTCTCTGGCTCTAAAGCAGCTCTGCTGACCTGGTTCTCTGGCTCTAAAGTAGCTCTGTTGACCTGGTTATCTCCCTCTAAAGCAGCTCTGCTGACCTGCTTTCTCTGGCTCTACAGCAGCTCTACTGACCTGGTTCTCTTGATCTAGAGCAGCACTGCTGACCTGGTTCTCTGGCTCTAAAGCAGCCCTGCTGACCTGGTTTCTCTGGCTCTACAGCAGCTCTGCTGACCTGGATCTGTGGACCTAAATCAGCTCTGATTACCTGGTTCTATGGCTCTAAAGCAGCTCTGCTGACCTGGTTCTCTGGCTTTGAAGCAGCTCTGCTGACCTGGTTCTCAGGCTCTAAAGCAGCTCTTCTGACCAGTTTATCTGGCTTTGAAGCAGCTCTGCTGACCTGGTTCTCTGGCTCTGGAGCAGCTCTGCTGACCTGGTTCTTAGGCTCTAGAGCAGCTCTGTTGACCTAGTTCTCTGGCTCTCCAACGACTCTGCTGACCTGGTTCACTGGCTCTAAAGCAGCTCTGCTGACCTGGTTCTATGGCTCTAAAGCAGCTCTGCTGACCTAGTTCTCTGGCTCTAAAGCAGCTCTGCTGACCTGGTTTCTCTGGGTCTACAGCAGTTCTGCTGACCTTGTTCTATGCCTCTATAGCAGCTCTGATGACCTGGTTCTGTGGCTCAAACGCAACCCGGCTGACCTGGTTCTCTGCCTCTACAGAAGCTCTGCTGACCTGGTTCTCTGGCTCTAGAGCAGCTCTGCTGGCCTGGTTCTTAGGCTCTAGAGCAGCTCTGCTGACCTGGTTGTCTGGCTTTGAAGCAGCTCTGCTGACCTGGTTCTCTGGCTCTAAAGCAGCTCTGCTAACCTGGTTCTATGGCTCTAAAGCAGCTCTGCTGATCTTGATGTCTGGCTTTGAAGCAGTTCTGCTGACTGGTTCTCTGGCTCTAGAGCTGCTCTGCTGCCCCGGTTCTCTGCCTCTAGAACAGATCTGCTGACCTGGTTCTTAGGCTATAGAGCAGCTCTGCTGACCTGGTTCTCTGGCTCTAAAGCAGGACTGCTGACATGGTTCTATGGCTCTAAAGCAGCTCTTCTGACCTGGTTCTTAGGCTCTAGAGGAGCTCTGCTGACCTGGTTCTCTGGCTCTAAAGCAGCTCTGCTGACCTGGTTCTATGGCTCTAAAGCAGCTTTGCTGCTCTGGTTCTCTCCTTCTAAAGCAGCTCTGCTGACCTGGTTTATCTTTCTCTACAGCATCTCTGCTGACCTAATTTATCTGGCTCTACAGCAGCTCTGCTGACCTGGTTCTCTGCCACTAGAACAGCTCTACTGACCTTGTTCTTAGGCTCTAGGGCAGCTCTGCTGATCTGGTTATCTCCCTCTAAAGCAGCTCTGCTGACCTGGTTCTCTGGCTCTAAAGCAGCTCTGCTGACCTGGTTCTCTGGCTCTAAAGCAGCTCTGTTGACCTGGTTATCTCCCTCTAAAGCAGCTCTGCTGACCTGCTTTCTCTGGCTCTACAGCAGCTCTACTGACCTGGTTCTCTTGATCTAGAGCAGAACTGCTGACCTGGTTCTCTGGCTCTAAAGCAGCTCTGCTGACCTGGTTTCTCTGGCTCTACAGCAGCTCTGCTGACCTGGATCTGTGGACCTAAATCAGCTCTGATTACCTGGTTCTATGGCTCTAAAGCAGCTCTGCTGACCTGGTTCTCTGGCTTTGAAGCAGCTCTGCTGACCTGGTTCTCAGGCTCTAAAGCAGCTCTTCTGACCAGTTTCTCTGGCTCTAAAGCTGCTCTGCTGACCTAGTTCTCTGGCTCTACAGCAGCTCTGCTGCCCCGGTTCTCTGCCTCTAGAACAGATCTGCTGACCTGGTTCTCTGGCTCAAAAGCAGCTCTGCTGACCTGGTTTTTCTGGGTCTACAGCAGTTCTGCTGACCTTGTTCTCTGCCTCTATAGCAGCTCTGATGACCTGGTTCTGTGGCTCAAATGCAACCCGGCTGACCTGGTTCTCTGCCTCTACAGAAGCTCTGCTGACCTGGTTCTCTGGCTCTAGAGCAGCTCTGCTGACCTGGTTCTTAGGCTCTAGAGCAGCTCTGCTGACCTGGTTGTCTGGCTTTGAAGCAGCTCTGCTGACCTGGTTCTCTGGCTCTAAAGCAGCTCTCCTGACCTGGTTCTCTGGCTCTAAAGCAGCTCTGCTACCCTGGTTCTCTTGCTCTAGATCAGCACTGCTGACCTGGTTCTCTGGTTCTAATGCAGGTCTGCTGACCTGGTTCTCTGGCTCCAAAACTGCCCTGCTGACCTGGTTCTCTGGCTCTAAAGCTGCTCTGCTGACCTAGTTCTCTGGCTCTACAGAAGCTCTGCTGCCCCGGTTCTCTGCCTCTAGAACAGATCTGCTGACCTGGTTCTTAGGCTCTAGAGCAGCTCTGCTGACCTGGTTCTCTGGCTCTAAAGCAGCTCTGCTGACATGGTTCTATGGCTCTAAAGCAGCTCTGCTGACCTGGTTCTTAGGCTCTAGAGGAGCTCTGCTGACCTGGTTCTCTGGCTCTAAAGCAGCTCTGCTGACCTGGTTCTATGGCTCTAAAGCAGCTTTGCTGATCTGGTTCTCTCCTTCTAAAGCAGCTCTGCTGACCTGGTTTATCTTTCTCTACAGCATCTCTGCTGACCTAATTTATCTGGCTCTACAGCAGCTCTGCTGACCTGGTTCTCTGCCACTAGAACAGCTCTACTGACCTTGTTCTTAGGCTCTAGGGCAGCTCTGCTGATCTGGTTATCTCCCTCTAAAGCACCTCTGCTGACCTGGTTCTCTGGCTCTAAAGCAGCTCTGCTGACCTGGTTCTCTGGCTCTAAAGTAGCTCTGTTAACCTGGTTATCTCCCTCTAAAGCAGCTCTGCTGACCTGCTTTCTCTGGCTCTACAGCAGCTCTACTGACCTGGTTCTCTTGATCTAGAGCAGCACTGCTGACCTGGTTCTCTGGCTCTAAAGCAGCCCTGCTGACCTGGTTTCTCTGGCTCTACAGCAGCTCTGCTGACCTGGATCTGTGGACCTAAATCAGCTCTGATTACCTGGTTCTATGGCTCTAAAGCAGCTCTGCTGACCTGGTTCTCTGGCTTTGAAGCAGCTCTGCTGACCTGGTTCTCAGGCTCTAAAGCAGCTCTTCTGACCAGTTTATCTGGCTTTGAAGCAGCTCTGCTGACCTGGTTCTCTGGCTCTGGAGCAGCTCTGCTGACCTGGTTCTTAGGCTCTAGAGCAGCTCTGCTGACCTGGTTGTCTGGCTTTGAAGCAGCTCTGCTGACCTGGTTCTCTGGCTCTAAAGCAGCTCTCCTGACCTGGTTCTCTGGCTCTAAAGCAGCTCTGCTACCCTGGTTCTCTTGCTCTAGATCAGCACTGCTGACCTGGTTCTCTGGTTCTAATGCAGGTCTGCTGACCTGGTTCTCTGGCTCCAAAACTGCCCTGCTGACCTGGTTCTCTGGCTCTAAAGCTGCTCTGCTGACCTAGTTCTCTGGCTCTACAGAAGCTCTGCTGCCCCGGTTCTCTGCCTCTAGAACAGATCTGCTGACCTGGTTCTTAGGCTCTAGAGCAGCTCTGCTGACCTGGTTCTCTGGCTCTAAAGCAGCTCTGCTGACATGGTTCTATGGCTCTAAAGCAGCTCTGCTGACCTGGTTCTTAGGCTCTAGAGGAGCTCTGCTGACCTGGTTCTCTGGCTCTAAAGCAGCTCTGCTGACCTGGTTCTATGGCTCTAAAGCAGCTTTGCTGATCTGGTTCTCTCCTTCTAAAGCAGCTCTGCTGACCTGGTTTATCTTTCTCTACAGCATCTCTGCTGACCTAATTTATCTGGCTCTACAGCAGCTCTGCTGACCTGGTTCTCTGCCACTAGAACAGCTCTACTGACCTTGTTCTTAGGCTCTAGGGCAGCTCTGCTGATCTGGTTATCTCCCTCTAAAGCACCTCTGCTGACCTGGTTCTCTGGCTCTAAAGCAGCTCTGCTGACCTGGTTCTCTGGCTCTAAAGTAGCTCTGTTAACCTGGTTATCTCCCTCTAAAGCAGCTCTGCTGACCTGCTTTCTCTGGCTCTACAGCAGCTCTACTGACCTGGTTCTCTTGATCTAGAGCAGCACTGCTGACCTGGTTCTCTGGCTCTAAAGCAGCCCTGCTGACCTGGTTTCTCTGGCTCTACAGCAGCTCTGCTGACCTGGATCTGTGGACCTAAATCAGCTCTGATTACCTGGTTCTATGGCTCTAAAGCAGCTCTGCTGACCTGGTTCTCTGGCTTTGAAGCAGCTCTGCTGACCTGGTTCTCAGGCTCTAAAGCAGCTCTTCTGACCAGTTTATCTGGCTTTGAAGCAGCTCTGCTGACCTGGTTCTCTGGCTCTGGAGCAGCTCTGCTGACCTGGTTCTTAGGCTCTAGAGCAGCTCTGTTGACCTAGTTCTCTGGCTCTCCAACGACTCTGCTGACCTGGTTCACTGGCTCTAAAGCAGCTCTGCTGACCTGGTTCTATGGCTCTAAAGCAGCTCTGCTGACCTAGTTCTCTGGCTCTAAAACAGCTCTGCTGACCTGGTTTCTCTGGGTCTACAGCAGTTCTGCTGACCTTGTTCTATGCCTCTATAGCAGCTCTGATGACCTGGTTCTGTGGCTCAAACGCAACCCGGCTGACCTGGTTCTCTGCCTCTACAGAAGCTCTGCTGACCTGGTTCTCTGGCTCTAGAGCAGCTCTGCTGGCCTGGTTCTTAGGCTCTAGAGCAGCTCTGCTGACCTGGTTGTCTGGCTTTGAAGCAGCTCTGCTGACCTGGTTCTCTGGCTCTTAAGCAGCTCTGCTGACCTGGTTCTATGGCTCTAAAGCAGCTCTGCTGATCTTGATGTCTGGCTTTTGAAGCAGTTCTGCTGACTGGTTCTCTGGCTCTAGAGCAGCTCTGCTGCCCCGGTTCTCTGCCTCTAGAACAGATCTGCTGACCTGGTTCTTAGGCTATAGAGCAGCTCTGCTGACCTGGTTCTCTGGCTCTAAAGCAGCTCTGCTGACATGGTTCTATGGCTCTAAAGCAGCTCTTCTGACCTGGTTCTTAGGCTCTAGAGGAGCTCTGCTGACCTAGTTCTCTGGCTCTAAAGCAGCTCTGCTGACCTGGTTCTATGGCTCTAAAGCAGCTTTGCTGCTCTGGTTCTCTCCTTCTAAAGCAGCTCTGCTGACCTGGTTTATCTTTCTCTACAGCATCTCTGCTGACCTAATTTATCTGGCTCTACAGCAGCTCTGCTGACCTGGTTCTCTGCCACTAGAACAGCTCTACTGACCTTGTTCTTAGGCTCTAGGGCAGCTCTGCTGATCTGGTTATCTCCCTCTAAAGCAGCTCTGCTGACCTGGTTCTCTGGCTCTAAAGCAGCTCTGCTGACCTGGTTCTCTGGCTCTAAAGCAGCTCTGTTGACCTGGTTATCTCCCTCTAAAGCAGCTCTGCTGACCTGCTTTCTCTGGCTCTACAGCAGCTCTACTGACCTGGTTCTCTTGATCTAGAGCAGAACTGCTGACCTGGTTCTCTGGCTCTAAAGCAGCTCTGCTGACCTGGTTTCTCTGGCTCTACAGCAGCTCTGCTGACCTGGATCTGTGGACCTAAATCAGCTCTGATTACCTGGTTCTATGGCTCTAAAGCAGCTCTGCTGACCTGGTTCTCTGGCTTTGAAGCAGCTCTGCTGACCTGGTTCTCAGGCTCTAAAGCAGCTCTTCTGACCAGTTTCTCTGGCTTTGAAGCAGCTCTGCTGACCTGGTTCTCTGGCTCTGGAGCATCTCTGCTGACCTGGTTCTTAGGCTCTAGAGCAGCTCTGTTGACCTAGTTCTCTGGCTCTCCAACGACTCTGCTGACCTGGTTCACTGGCTCTAAAGCAGATCTGCTGACCTGGTTCTATGGCTCTAAAGCAGCTCTGCTGACCTTGTTCTCTGCCTCTATAGCAGCTCTGATGACCTGGTTCTGTGGCTCAAACGCAACCCGGCTGACCTGGTTCTCTGCCTCTACAGAAGCTCTGCTGACCTGGTTCCTAGGCTCTAGAGCAGCTCTGCTGACCTGGTTGTCTGGCTTTGAAGCAGCTCTGCTGACCTGGTTCTCTGGCTCTAAAGCAGCTCTGCTGACCTGGTTCTATGGCTCTAAAGCAGCTCTGCTGATCTTGATGTGTGGCTTTGAAGCAGTTCTGCTGACTGGTTCTCTGGCTCTAGAGCAGCTCTGCTGACCTGGTTCTCTCCCTCTAAAGCAGCTCTGCTGACCAAGATCTCTGGCTCTAAAGCAGCTCTGCTGACCTGGTTCTCTGGCTCCAAAGCAGCTCTGCTGACCTGGTTCTCTCCCTCTGAAGCAGCTCTGCTGACCTGGTTTTTCTGGCTCTACAGCAGCTCTCCTGACCTGGTTCTCTGGCTCTAAAGCAGCTCTCCTGACCTGGTTCTCTGGCTCTAAAGCAGCTCTGCTACCCTGGTTCTCTCCCTCTAAAGCAGCTCTGCTGAACTGCTTTCTTTGGCTCTACAGCAGCTCTGCTGACCTGGTTCTCTGGCTCTAGAGCAGCTCTGCTGACCTGGTTCTTAGGTTCTAGAGAAGTTCTGTTGACCTAGTTCTCTGGCTCTACAACGGCTCTGATGACCTGGTTCTCAGGCTCTAAAGCAGCTCTGCTGACCTGGTTCAATGGCTCGAAAGCAGCTCTGCTGACCTGGTTCTCTGGCTTTGAAGCAGCTCTGCTGACCTGGTTCTCAGGCTCTAAAGCAGCTCTTCTGACCAGTTTCTCTGGCTTTGAAGCAGCTCTGCTGACCTGGTTCTCTGGCTCTGGAGCAGTTCTGCTGACCTGGTTCTTAGGCTCTAGAGCAGCTCTGTTGACCTAGTTCTCTGGCTCTCCAACGACTCTGCTGACCTGGTTCACTGGCTCTAAAGCAGCTCTGCTGACCTGGTTCTATGGCTCTAAAGCAGATCTGCTGACCTAGTTCTCTGGCTCTAAAGCAGCTCTGCTGACCTGGTTTCTCTGGGTCTACAGCAGTTCTGCTGACCTTGTTCTCTGCCTCTATAGCAGCTCTGATGACCTGGTTCTGTGGCTCAAACGCAACCCGGCTGACCTGGGTCTCTGCCTCTACAGAAGCTCTGCTGACCTGGTTCTCTGGCTCTAGAGCAGCTCTGCTGACCTGGTTCTTAGGCTCTAGAGCAGCTCTGCTGACCTGGTTGTCTGGCTTTGAAGCAGCTCTGCTGACCTGGTTCTCTGGCTCTAAAGCAGATCTGCGGACCTGGTTCTATGGCTCTAAAGCAGCTCTGCTGATCTTGATCTCTGGCTTTGAAGCAGTTCTGCTGACTGGTTCTCTGGGTCTAGAGCAGCTCTGCTGACCTGATTCTCTCCCTCTAAAGCAGCTCTGCTGACCAAGATCTCTGGCTCTAAAGCAGCTCTGCTGACCTGGTTCTCTGGCTCCAAAGCAGCTCTGCTGACCTGGTTCTCTGGCTCTAAAGCAGCTCTCCTGACCTGGTTCTCTGGCTCTAAAGCAGCTCTGCTACCCTGGTTCTCTCCCTCTAAAGCCGCTCTGCTGAACTGGTTTCTTTGGCTCTACAGCAGCTCTGCTGACCTGGTTCCCTGGCTCTAAAGCAGCTCTGCTGACCTCGTTCTCTGGCTCTAGAGCAGCTCTGCTGACCTGGTTCTTAGGTTCTAGAGAAGTTCTGTTGACCTAGTTCTCTGGCTCTACAACGGCTCTGATGACCTGGTTCTCAGGCTCTAAAGCAGCTCTGCTGACCTAGTTCAATGGCTCGAAAGCAGCTCTGCTGACCTGGTTCTCAGGTTCTAAAGTGGCTCTGCTGACCTGGTTCTCTCCCTCTAAAGCAGCTCTGCTGACCTGGTTCTCTGGCTCTAAAGCAGCTCTACTGACCTGGTTCTTTGGTTCTAGAGCAGCTCTGCTGACCTGGTTCTTAGGTTCTAGAGGAGCTATGCTGACCTGTTGCTCTGGCTCTACAACAGCACTGCTGACCTGGTTCTCTGGCTCTATAGCAGCTCTGCTGACCTGGTTCTATGGCTCCAAAGCAGCTCTGCTGGCCTGGTTCTCTGGCTCTGCAAAAGCTCTGCTGACCTGGTTCTCTCCCTCTAAAGCAGCTCTGCTGACCTGGTTCTTAGGCTCTAGAGGAGCTATGCTGACCTGGTGCTCTGGCTCTACAACAGCTCTGCTGACCTGGTTCTCTGGCTCTATAGCAGCTCTGCTGACCTGGTTCTATGGCTCTAAAGCAGCTCTGCTGGCCTGGTTCTCTGGCTCTGCAGAAGCTCTGCTGACCTGGTTCTCTCCCTCTAAAGCAGCTCTGCAGACCTGGTTTCTCTAGGTGTACAGCAACTCTGCCTCTAGAGTCGCTCTGCTGACCTGGTGCTTAGGCTCTAGAGCAGCTCTACTGATCTGGTTCTCTGGCTCTAAAGCAGCTCTGCTGACCTAGGTCTCTGGCTCTACAGCAGCTCTGCTGCCCCGGTTCTCTGCCTCTAGAGCAGGTCTGCTGACCTGGTTCTTAGGCTCTAAAGCATCTCTGCTGACCTGGTTCTCTGGCTCTAAAGCAGCTCTGCTGAGATGGTTCTATGGCCCTAAAGCAGCTCTGCTGACCTGGTTCTCTGGCTCTAGAGCAGCTCTACTGACCAGGTTCTCTGGCTCTAAAGCAGCTCTGCTGACCTGGTTCTCTGGCTCTAAAGCAGCTCTGCTGACCTAGTTCTCTCCCTCTAAAGCATCTCTGCTGACCTGGTTTTTCTGGCTCTACAGCAGCTCTGCCGACCTGGTTCTCTGGCTCTAAAGCAGCTCTCCTGACCTGGTTCTCTGGCTCTAAAGCAGCTCTGCTACCCTGGTTCTCTCCCTCAAAAGCAACTCTGCTGAACTGGTTTCTTTGGCTCTACAGCAGCTCTGCTGACCTGGTTCCCTGGCTCTAAAGCAGCTCTGCTGACCTGGTTCTATGGCTCTAAAGCAGCTCTGCTGACCTGGTTCTCTGGTTGAAAAGCAGCTTTGCTGACCTTGGTCTCTGGCTCTAAAGCAGCTCTGCTGACCTGGTTTCTCTGGCTCTACAGCAGCTCTGCTGACCTGGTTCTTCGGCTCTAAAGCAGCTCTGCTGACCTGGTCCTTAGGCTCTAGAGCAGCTCTGCTGAGCTGGTTCTCTCCCTCTAAAGCAGCTCTGCTGACCTGGTTTCTCTAGGTGTACAGCAACTCTGCCTCTAGAGTCGCTCTACTGATCTGGTTCTCTGGCTCTAAAGCAGCTCTGCTGACCTAGGTCTCTGGCTCTACAGCAGCTCTGCTGCCCCGGTTCTCTGCCTCTAGAGCAGGTCTGCTGACCTGGTTCTTAGGCTCTAAAGCAGCTCTGCTGACCTGGTTCTCTGGCTCTAAAGCAGCTCTGCTGAGATGGTTCTATGGCCCTAAAGCAGCTCTGCTGACCTGGTTCTCTGGCTCTAGAGCAGCTCTACTGACCAGGTTCTCTGGCTCTAAAGCAGCTCTGCTGACCTGGTTCTCTGGCTCTAAAGCAGCTCTGCTGACCTAGTTCTCTCCCTCTATAGCATCTCTGCTGACCTGGTTTTTCTGGCTCTACAGCAGCTCTGCCGACCTGGTTCTCTGGCTCTAAAGCAGCTCTCCTGACCTGGTTCTCTGGCTCTAAAGCAGCTCTGCTACCCTGGTTCTCTCCCTCAAAAGCAACTCTGCTGAACTGGTTTCTTTGGCTCTACAGCAGCTCTGCTGACCTGGTTCCCTGGCTCTAAAGCAGCTCTGCTGACCTGGTTCTATGGCTCTAAAGCAGCTCTGCTGACCTAGTTCTCTGGTTGAAAAGCAGCTTTGCTGACCTTGGTCTCTGGCTCTAAAGCAGCTCTGCTGACCTGGTTTCTCTGGCTCTACAGCAGCTCTGCTGACCTGGTTCTTCGGCTCTAAAGCAGCTCTGATGACCTGGTCCTTAGGCTCTAGAGCAGCTCCGCTGACCTGGTTCTCTGGCTATAAAGCAGCTATGCTGACCTGGTTCTCTGGCTCTAGCTCTGCTGAATCGGTTCTCTGGCTCTAGACCAGCTCTGCTGACCTCGTTTTAGGCTCTAGAGCAGCTCTGCTGACATGGTTCTCTGGCTCTAGAATAGCTCTGCTGACCTGGTTCTCTGGCTCTAGAGCAGCTCTGCTCACCTAGTTCTCTGGCTCTACAACGGCTCTGCTGACCTGGTTCTCTGGCTCTAAAGCAGCTCTGCTGACCTGGTTCTATGGCTCTAAAGCAGCTATGCTGACCTGGTTTTCTGTCTCAAAAACAGCTTTGCCGACCTGGGTCTCAGGCTCTAAAGCAGCTCTGTTTACTTCGTTTCTCTGGCTCTACAGCAGCTCTGCTGACCTGTTTCTTATGCTCTTAAGCAGCTCTGCTCACCTGGTCCTTAGGCTCTAGAGCAGCTCTGCTGACCTGGTTCTTTGACTCTAAAGCAGCTCTGCTGGCCTGGTTCTCTGGCTCTAGCTCTGCTGACCTGGTTCTCTCGCTCTAGAGCAGCTCTGCTGACCTGGTTTTAGGCTCTATAGCAGCTCTGCAGACCTGGTCCGTAGGCTCTAGAGCAACTCTGCTGACCTGGTTCTCTGGCTTTACAACGGCTCTGCTGACCTGGTTCTCTGGCTCTAAAGAAGCTCTGCTGACCTGGATCTATGGCTTTAAAGCAGCTCTGCTGACCTGGTTCTCTGGCTCTAAACAGCTCTGCTGACCTGGTTCTCTGGCTCTAAAGCAGCTTTGCTGATCTGGTTCTCTCCTTCTAAAGCAGCTCTACTGACCTGGTTTATTTGTCTCTACAGCATCTCTGCTGACCTAATTTATCTGGCTCTACAGCAGCTCTGCTGACCTGGTTCTATGCCACTAGAACAGCTCTACTGACCTTGTTCTTAGGCTCTAGGGAAGCTCTGCTGATATGGTTATCTCCCTCTAAAGCAGCTCTGATGACCTGCTTTCTCTGGCTCTACAGCAGCTCTACTGACCTGGTTCTCTTGCTCTAGAGCAGCACTGCTGACCTGGTTCTCTGGCTCTAAAGCAGGTCTGCTGACCTGAGTCTCTGGCTCTACAACTGCCCTGCTGACCTGGTTCTCTGGCTCTAAAGCTGCTCTGCTGACCTAGTTCTCTGGCTCTACAACGACTCTGCTGACCTGGTTCAATGGCTCTAAAGCAGCTCAGCTGACCTGGTTCTATGGCTCTAAAGCGTCTCTGCTGACCTAGTTCGCTGTCTCTAGAGCAGCTCTGCTGACCTGGTTCTGTGGCTCTAAAGCAGCTCTGCTGACCTGGTTTCTCTGGGTCTACAGCAGCTCTGCTGACCTTGTTCTCTGCCTCTAGAGCAGCTCTGATGACCTGGTTCTATGGCTCAAAAGAAACACTGCTGACCTGGTTCTCTGGCTCTACAGAAGCTCTGCTGACCTGGTTATCCGGCTCTAGAGCAGCTCTGCTGACCTGGTTCTTAGGTTCTAGAGCAGCTCTGCTGACCTGGTTGTCTGGCTTTGAAGCAGCTCTGCTGACCTGGTTCTCTGGCTCTAAAGCAGCTCTGCTGACCTGGTTCTATGGCTCTAAATCAGCTCTGCTGACCTTGATCTCTGGCTTTGAAGCAGTTCTGCTGACCTGGTTCTCTGGCTCTAGAGCAGCTCTGCCGAGCTGGTTCTCTCCCTCTAAAGCAGCTCTGTTGACCTGGTTCTCTGGCTCTAAAGCAGCTCTCCTGACCTGGTTCTCTCCCTCTAAAGCAGCTCTGCTGACCTGGTTTTTCTTGCTCTACAGCAGCTCTGCTGACCTGTTTCCCTGGCTCTAAAGCAGCTCTGCTGACCTGGTTCTATGGCTCTTAAGCAGCTCTGCTGACCTGGTTCTCTGGTTTAAAAGCAGCTTTGCTGACCTGGGTCTCTGGCTCTAAAGCAGCTCTGCTGACCTGGTTTCTCTGGCTCCACAGCAGCTCTGCTGACCTGGTTCTTCGGCTCTAAAGCAGCTCTGCTGACCTGGTCCTGAGGCTCTAGAGCAGCTCTGCTGACCTTGTTGTCTGGCTATAAAGCATCTATGCTGACCTGGTTCTCTCGCTCTAGCTCTGCTGACCTGGTTCTCTGGCTCTAGAGCAGCTCTGCTGACCTCGTTTTAGGCTCTAGAGCAGCTCTGCTGACATGGTTCTCTGGCTCTAGAGTAGCTCTGCTGACCTGGTTCTCTGGCTCTAGAGCAGCTCTGCTGACCTAGTTCTCTGGCTCTACAATGGCTCTGCTGACCTGGTTCTCTGTCTCTAAAGCAGCTCTGCTGGCCTGGTTCTATGGCTCTAAAGCAGCTCTGCTGACCTGGTTTTCTGGCTCAAAAGCAGCTTTGCCGACCTGGGTCTCAGGCTCTAAAGCAGCTCTGTTGACCCGGTTTCTCTGGCTCTACAGCAGCTCTGCTAACCTGGTTCTTATGCTCTTAAGCAGCTCTGCTCACCTGGTCCTTAGGCTCTAGAGCAGCTCTGCTGACGTGGTTCTTTGGCTCTAAAGCAGCTCTGCTAGCCTGGTTCTCTGGCTCTAGCTCTGCTGACCTGGTTCTCTCGCTCTAGAGCAGCTCTGCTGACCTGGTTTTAGGCTCTAGAGCTGCTCTGCAGACCTGGTCCTTAGGCTCTAGAGAAACTCTGCTGACCTGGTTCTCTGGCTCTACAACGGCTCTGCTGACCTGGTTCTCTGGCTCTAAAGAAGCTCTGCTGAACTCGTTCTATGGCTTTAAAGCAGCTCTGCTGACCTAGTTCTCTGGCTCTAAAGCAGCTCTGCTGACCTGGTTCTCTGGCTCTAAAGCAGCTTTGCTGATCTGGTTTTACTCCTTCTAATGCAGCTCTGCTGACCTGGTTTATCTGTCTCTACAGCATCTCTGCTGATCTAATTTATCTGGCTCTACAGCTGCTCTGCTGACCTTGTTCTCTGCCACTAGAACAGCTCTACTGACCTTGTTCTTAGGCTCTAGGGCAGCTCTGCTGATCTGGTTCTCTGGCTCTAAAGCAGCTCTGCTGACCTGGTTCTCTGGTTCTAAAGCAGCTCTGTTGACCTGGTTATCTCCCTCTAAAGCAGCTCTGCTAACCTGCTTTCTCTGGCTCTACAGCAGCTCTACTGACCTGGTTCTCTTGCTCTAGAGCAGCACTGCTGACCTGGTTCTCTGGCTCTAAAGCAGGTCTGCTGGCCTGGTTCTCTGGCTCTACAACTGCCCTGCTGACCTGGTTCTCTGGCTCTAAAGCTGCTCTGATAACCTAGTTCTCTGGCTCTACAACGACTCTGCTGACCTGCATCAATGACTCTAAAGCAGCTCTCCTGACCTAGTTCTATGGCTCTAAAGCGGCTCTGCTGACCTAGTTCTCTGTCTCTAGAGCAGCTCTGCTGAGCTGGTTCTCTGGCTCTACAGAAGCTCTGCTGACCTGGTTCTCTGGCTCTAGAGCAGCTCTGCTGACCTGGTTCTTAGGCTCTAGAGCAGCTCTGCTGACCTGGTTCTCTGGCTCTAAAGCAGCTCTGCTGACCTGGTTCTCTCCCTCTAAAGCAGCTCTGCTGACCTGGTTTTCCTGGCTCTACAGCAGCTCTGCTGACCTGGTTCTCTGGCTCTAAAGCAGCTCTCCTGACCTGGTTCTCTGGCTCTAAAGCAGCTCTGCTACCCTGGTTCTCTTGCTCTAGAGCAGCACTGCTGACCTGGTTCTCTGGTTCTAAAGCAGGTCTGCTGACATGGTTCTCTGGCTCCACAACTGCCCTGCTGACCTGGTTCTCTGGCTCTAAAGCTGCTCTGCTGACCTAGTTCTCTGGCTCTACAGCAGCTCTGCTGCCCCGGTTCTCTGCCTCTAGAACAGATCTGCTGACCTGGTTCTTAGGCTCTAGAGCAGCTCTGCTGACCTGGTTCTCTGGCTCTAAAGCAGCTCTGCTGACATGGTTCTATGGCTCTAAAGCAGCTCCGCTGACCTGCTTCTTAGGATCTAGAGGAGCTCTGCTGACCTGGTTCTCTGGCTCTAAAGCAGCTCTGCTGACCTGGTTCTATGGCTCTAAAGCAGCTTTGCTGATCTGGTTCTCTCCTTCTAAAGCAGCTCTGCTGACCTGGTTTATCTTTCTCTACAGCATCTCTGCTGACCTAATTTATCTGGCTCTACAGCAGCTCTGCTGACCTGGTTCTCTGCCACTAGAACAGCTCTACTGACCTTGTTCTTAGGCTCTAGGGCAGCTCTGCTGATCTGGTTATCTCCCTCTAAAGCAGCTCTGCTGACGTGGTTCTCTGGCTCTAAAGCAGCTCTGCTGACCTGGTTCTGTGGCTCTAAATCAGCTCTGCTGACCTTGATCTCTGGCTTTGAAGCAGTTCTGCTGACCTGGTTCTCTGGCTCTAGAGCAGCTCTGCCGAGCTGGTTCTCTCCCTCTAAAGCAGCTCTGTTGACCTGGTTCTCTGGCTCTAAAGCAGCTCTGCTGACCTGGTTCTCTCCCTCTAAAGCAGCTCTGCTGACCTTATTTTTCTTGCTCTACAGCAGCTCTGCTGACCTGGTTCTCTGGCTCTAAAGCAGCTCTCCTGACCTGGTTCTCTGGCTCTAAAGCAGCTCTGCTACCCTGGTTCTCTCCATGTAAAGCTGTTCTGCTGAACTGGTTTCTTTGGCTCTACAGCAGCTCTGCTGACCTGTTTCCCTGGCTCTAAAGCAGCTCTGCTGACCTGGTTCTATGGCTCTTAAGCAGCTCTGCTGACCTGGTTCTCTGGTTGAAAAACAGCTTTGCTGACCTGGGTCTCTGGCTCTAAAGCAGCTCTGCTGACCTGGTTTCTCTGGCTCCACAGCAGCTCTGCTGACCTGGTTCTTCGGCTCTAAAGCAGCTCTGCTGACCTGGTCCTGAGGCTCTAGAGCAGCTCTGCTGACCTTGTTGTCTGGCTATAAAGCATCTATGCTGACCTGGTTCTCTCGCTCTAGCTCTGCTGACCTGGTTCTCTGGCTCTAGATCAGCTCTGCTGACCTCGTTTTAGGCTCTAGAGCAGCTCTGCTGACATGGTTCTCTGGCTCTAGAGTAGCTCTGCTGACCTGGTTCTCTGGCTCTAGAGCAGCTCTGCTGACCTAGTTCTCTGGCTCTACAATGGCTCTGCTGACCTGGTTCTCTGTCTCTAAAGCAGCTCTGCTGGCCTGGTTCTATGGCTCTAAAGCAGATCTGCTGACCTGGTTTTCTGGCTCAAAAGCAGCTTTGCCGACCTGGGTCTCAGGCTCTAAAGCAGCTCTGTTGACCCGGTTTCTCTGGCTCTACAGCAGCTCTGCTAACCTGGTTCTTATGCTCTAGAGCAGCTCTGATGACGTGGTTCTTTGGCTCTAAAGTAGCTCTGCTAGCCTGGTTCTCTGGCTCTAGCTCTGCTGACCTGGTTCTCTCGCTCTAGAGCAGCTCTGCTGACCTGGTTTTAGGCTCTAGAGCTGCTCTGCAGACCTGGTCCTTAGGCTCTAGAGCAACTCTGCTGACCTTGTTCTCTGGCTCTACAACGGCTCTGCTGACCTGGTTCTCTGGCTCTAAAGAAGCTCTGCTGAACTGGTTCTATGGCTTTAAAGCAGCTCTGCTGACCTAGTTCTCTGGCTCTAAAGCAGCTCTGCTGACCTGGTTCTCTGGCTCTAAAGCAGCTTTGCTGATCTGGTTTTACTCCTTCTAATGCAGCTCTGCTGACCTAGTTTATCTGTCTCTACAGCATCTCTGCTGATCTAATTTATCTGGCTCTACAGCTGCTCTGCTGACCTTGTTCTCTGCCACTAGAACAGCTCTACTGACCTTGTTCTTAGGCTCTAGGGCAGCTCTGCTGATCTGGTTCTCTGGCTCTAAAGCAGCTCTGCTGACCTGGTTCTCTGGCTCTAAAGCAGCTCTGTTGACCTGGTTATCTCCCTCTAAAGCAGCTCTGCTAACCTGCTTTCTCTGGCTCTACAGCAGCTCTACTGACCTGGTTCTCTTGCTCTAGAGCAGCACTGCTGACCTGGTTCTCTGGCTCTAAAGCAGGTCTGCTGACCTGGTTCTCTGGCTCTACAACTGCCCTGCTGACCTGGTTCTCTGGCTCTAAAGCTGCTCTGCTAACCTAGTTCTCTGGCTCTACAACGACTCTGCTGACCTGCATCAATGGCTCTAAAGCAGCTCTCCTGACCTAGTTCTATGGCTCTAAAGCGGCTCTGCTGACCTAGTTCTCTGTCTCTAGAGCAGCTCTGCTGAGCTGGTTCTCTGGCTCTACAGAAGCTCTGCTGACCTGGTTCTCTGGCTCTAGAGCAGCTCTGCTGACCTGGTTCTTAGGCTCTAGAGCAGCTCTGCTGACCTGGTTCTCTGGCTCTAAAGCAGCTCTGCTGACCTGGTTCTCTCCCTCTAAAGCAGCTCTGCTGACCTGGTTTTCCTGGCTCTACAGCAGCTCTGCTGACCTGGTTCTCTGGCTCTAAAGCAGCTCTCCTGACCTGGTTCTCTGGCTCTAAAGCAGCTCTGCTACCCTGGTTCTCTTGCTCTAGAGCAGCACTGCTGACCTGGTTCTCTGGTTCTAAAGCAGGTCTGCTGACCTGGTTCTCTGGCTCCACAATTGCCCTGCTGACCTGGTTCTCTGGCTCTAAAGCTGCTCTGCTGACCTAGTTCTCTGGCTCTACAGCAGCTCTGCTGCCCCGGTTCTCTGCCTCTAGAACAGATCTGCTGACCTGGTTCTTAGGCTCTAGAGCAGCTCTGCTGACCTGGTTCTCTGGCTCTAAAGCAGCTCTGCTGACATGGTTCTATGGCTCTAAAGCAGCTCTGCTGACCTGGTTCTTAGGATCTAGAGGAGCTCTGCTGACCTGGTTCTCTGGCTCTAAAGCAGCTCTGCTGACCTGGTTCTATGGCTCTAAAGCAGCTTTGCTGATCTGGTTCTCTCCTTCTAAAGCAGCTCTGCTGACCTGGTTTATCTTTCTCTACAGCATCTCTGCTGACCTAATTTATCTGGCTCTACAGCAGCTCTGCTGACCTGGTTCTCTGCCACTAGAACAGCTCTACTGACCTTGTTCTTAGGCTCTAGGGCAGCTCTGCTGATCTGGTTATCTCCCTCTAAAGCAGCTCTGCTGACCTGGTTCTCTGGCTCTAAAGCAGCTCTGCTGACCTGGTTCTGTGGCTCTAAATCAGCTCTGCTGACCTTGATCTCTGGCTTTGAAGCAGTTCTGCTGACCTGGTTCTCTGGCTCTAGAGCAGCTCTGCCGAGCTGGTTCTCTCCCTCTAAAGCAGCTCTGTTGACCTGGTTCTCTGGCTCTAAAGCAGCTCTGCTGACCTGGTTCTCTCCCTCTAAAGCAGCTCTGCTGACCTGGTTTTTCTTGCTCTACAGCAGCTCTGCTGACCTGGTTCTCTGGCTCTAAAGCAGCTCTCCTGACCTGGTTCTCTGGCTCTAAAGCAGCTCTGCTACCCTGGTTCTCTCCATGTAAAGCTGCTCTGCTGAACTGGTTTCTTTGGCTCTTAAGCAGCTCTGCTGACCTGGTTCTCTGGTTGAAAAGCAACTTTGCTGACCTGGGTCTCTGGCTCTAAAGCAGCTCTGCTGACCTGGTTTCTCTGGCTCTACAGCAGCTCTGCTGACCTGGTTCTTCGGCTCTAAAGCAGCTCTGCTGACCTGGTCCTGAGGCTCTAGAGCAGCTCTGCTGACCTTGTTGTCTGGCTATAAAGCAGCTATGCTGACCTGGTTCTCTCGCTCTAGCTCTGCTGACCTGGTCCTCTGGCTCTACAGCAGCTCTGCTGACCTCGTTTTAGGTTCTAGAGCAGCTCTGCTGACATGGTTCTCTGGCTCTAGAGTAGCTCTGCTGACCTGGTTCTCTGGCTCTAGAGCAGCTCTGCTGACCTAGTTCTCTGGCTCTACAATGGCTCTGCTGACCTGGTTCTCTGTCTCTAAAGCAGCTCTGCTGGTCTGGTTCTATGGCTCTAAAGCAGCTCTGCTGACCTGGTTTTCTGGCTGAAAAGCAGCTTTGCCGACCTGGGTCTCAGGCTCCAAAGCAGCTCTGTTGACCCGGTTTCTCTGGCTCTACAGCAGCTCTGCTGACCTGGTTCTTATGCTCTTAAGCAGCTCTGCTCACCTGGTCCTTAGGCTCTAGAGCAGCTCTGCTGACGTGGTTCTTTGGCTCTAAAGCAACTCTGCTGGCCTGGTTCTCTAGCTCTGCTGACCTGGTTCTCTCGCTCTACAGCAGCTCTGCTGACCTGGTTTTAGGCTCTAGAGCTGCTCTGCAGACCTGGTCCGTAGGCTCTAGAGCAACTCTGCTGACCTGGTTCTCTGGCTCTACAACAGCTCTGCTGACCTGGTTCTCTGGCTCTAAAGAAGCTCTGCTGAACTGGTTCTATGGCTTTAAAGCAGCTCTGCTGACCTAGTTCTCTGGCTCTAAAGCAGCTCTGCTGACCTGGTTCTCTGGCTCTAAAGCAACTTTGCTGATCTGGTTTTACTCCTTCTAATGCAGCTCTGCTGACCTGGTTTATCTGTCTCTACAGCATCTCTGCTGATCTAATTTATCTGGCTCTACAGCTGCTCTGCTGACCTTGTTCTCTGCCACTAGAACAGCTCTACTGACCTTGTTCTTAGGCTCTAGGGCAGCTCTGCTGATCTGGTTCTCTGGCTCTAAAGCAGCTCTGCTGACCTGGTTCTCTCCCTCTAAAGCAGCTCTGCTGACCTGGTTTTCCTGGCTCTACAGCAGCTCTGCTGACCTGGTTCTCTGGCTCTAAAGCAGCTCTCCTGGCCTGGTTCTCTGGCTCTAAAGCAGCTCTGCTACCCTGGTTCTCTTGCTCTAGAGCAGCACTGCTGACCTGGTTCTCTGGTTCTAAAGCAGGACTGCTGACCTGGTTCTCTGGCTCCACAACTGCCCTGCTGACCTGGTTCTCTGGCTCTAAAGCTGCTCTGCTGACCTAGTTCTCTGGCTCTACAGCAGCTCTGCTGCCCCGGTTCTCTGCCTCTAGAACAGATCTGCTGACCTGGTTCTTAGGCTCTAGAGCAGCTCTGCTGACCTGGTTCTCTGGCTCTAAAGCAGCTCTGCTGACATGGTTCTATGGCTCTAAAGCAGCTCTGCTGACCTGGTTCTTAGGCTCTAGAGGAGCTCTGCTGACCTGGTTCTCTGGCTCTAAAGCAGCTCTGCTGACCTGGTTCTATGGCTCTAAAGCAGCTTTGCTGATCTGGTTCTCTCCTTCTAAAGCAGCTCTACTGACCTGGTTTATTTGTCTCTACAGCATCTCTGCTGACCTAATTTATCTGGCTCTACAGCAGCTCTGCTGACCTGGTTCTATGCCACTAGAACAGCTCTACTGACCTTGTTCTTAGGCTCTAGGGAAGCTCTGCTGATATGGTTATCTCCCTCTAAAGCAGCTCTGATGACCTGCTTTCTCTGGCTCTACAGCAGCTCTACTGACCTGGTTCTCTTGCTCTAGAGCAGCACTGCTGACCTGGTTCTCTGGCTCTAAAGCAGGTCTGCTGACCTGAGTCTCTGGCTCTACAACTGCCCTGCTGACCTGGTTCTCTGGCTCTAAAGCTGCTCTGCTGACCTAGTTCTCTGGCTCTACAACGACTCTGCTGACCTGGTTCAATGGCTCTAAAGCAGCTCAGCTGACCTGGTTCTATGGCTCTAAAGCGTCTCTGCTGACCTAGTTCGCTGTCTCTAGAGCAGCTCTGCTGACCTGGTTTCTCTGGGTCTACAGCAGCTCTGCTGACCTTGTTCTCTGCCTCTATAGCAGCTCTGATGACCTGGTTCTATGGCTCAAAAGAAACACTGCTGACCTGGTTCTCTGGCTCTACAGAAGCTCTGCTGACCTGGTTATCCGGCTCTAGAGCAGCTCTGCTGACCTGGTTCTTAGGTTCTAGAGCAGCTCTGCTGACCTGGTTGTCTGGCTTTGAAGCAGCTCTGCTGACCTGGTTCTCTGGCTCTAAAGCAGCTCTGCTGACCTGGTTCTATGGCTCTAAATCAGCTCTGCTGACCTTGATCTCTGGCTTTGAAGCAGTTCTGCTGACCTGGTTCTCTGGCTCTAGAGCAGCTCTGCCGAGCTGGTTCTCTCCCTCTAAAGCAGCTCTGTTGACCTGGTTCTCTGGCTCTAAAGCAGCTCTCCTGACCTGGTTCTCTCCCTCTAAAGCAGCTCTGCTGACCTGGTTTTTCTTGCTCTACAGCAGCTCTGCTGACCTGTTTCCCTGGCTCTAAAGCAGCTCTGCTGACCTGGTTCTATGGCTCTTAAGCAGCTCTGCTGACCTGGTTCTCTGGTTTAAAAGCAGCTTTGCTGACCTGGGTCTCTGGCTCTAAAGCAGCTCTGCTGACCTGGTTTCTCTGGCTCCACAGCAGCTCTGCTGACTTGGTTCTTCGGCTCTAAAGCAGCTCTGCTGACCTGGTCCTGAGGCTCTAGAGCAGCTCTGCTGACCTTGTTGTCTGGCTATAAAGCAGCTATGCTGACCTGGTCCTCTGGCTCTACAGCAGCTCTGCTGACCTCGTTTTAG
The DNA here is from genome assembly GCF_964204655.1 of Triturus cristatus. NCBI lineage: Eukaryota > Metazoa > Chordata > Amphibia > Caudata > Salamandridae > Triturus > Triturus cristatus. The sequence goes on along the minus strand of NW_028188130.1, from coordinate 172,977 downwards.
GTTCTAGAGCAGCTCTGCTGACATGGTTCTCTGGCTCTAGAGTAGCTCTGCTGACCTGGTTTTTTGGCTCTAGAGCAGCTCTGCTGACCTAGTTCTCTGGCTCTACAATGGCTCTGCTGACCTGGTTCTCTGTCTCTAAAGCAGCTCTGCTGGTCTGGTTCTATGGCTCTAAAGCAGCTCTGCTGACCTGGTTTTCTGGCTGAAAAGCAGCTTTGCCGACCTGGGTCTCAGGCTCCAAAGCAGCTCTGTTGACCCGGTTTCTCTGGCTCTACAGCAGCTCTGCTGACCTGGTTCTTATGCTCTTAAGCAGCTCTGCTCACCTGGTCCTTAGGCTCTAGAGCAGCTCTGCTGACGTGGTTCTTTGGCTCTAAAGCAACTCTGCTGGCCTGGTTCTCTAGCTCTGCTGACCTGGTTCTCTCGCTCTACAGCAGCTCTGCTGACCTGGTTTTAGGCTCTAGAGCTGCTCTGCAGACCTGGTCCGTAGGCTCTAGAGCAACTCTGCTGACCTGGTTCTCTGGCTCTACAACGGCTCTGCTGACCTGGTTCTCTGGCTCTAAAGAAGCTCTGCTGAACTGGTTCTATGGCTTTAAAGCAGCTCTGCTGACCTAGTTCTCTGGCTCTAAAGCAGCTCTGCTGACCTGGTTCTCTGGCTCTAAAGCAACTTTGCTGATCTGGTTTTACTCCTTCTAATGCAGCTCTGCTGACCTGGTTTATCTGTCTCTACAGCATCTCTGCTGATCTAATTTATCTGGCTCTACAGCTGCTCTGCTGACCTTGTTCTCTGCCACTAGAACAGCTCTACTGACCTTGTTCTTAGGCTCTAGGGCAGCTCTGCTGATCTGGTTCTCTGGCTCTAAAGCAGCTCTGCTGACCTGGTTCTCTCCCTCTAAAGCAGCTCTGCTGACCTGGTTTTCCTGGCTCTACAGCAGCTCTGCTGACCTGGTTCTCTGGCTCTAAAGCAGCTCTCCTGGCCTGGTTCTCTGGCTCTAAAGCAGCTCTGCTACCCTGGTTCTCTTGCTCTAGAGCAGCACTGCTGACCTGGTTCTCTGGTTCTAAAGCAGGACTGCTGACCTGGTTCTCTGGCTCCACAACTGCCCTGCTGACCTGGTTCTCTGGCTCTAAAGCTGCTCTGCTGACCTAGTTCTCTGGCTCTACAGCAGCTCTGCTGCCCCGGTTCTCTGCCTCTAGAACAGATCTGCTGACCTGGTTCTTAGGCTCTAGAGCAGCTCTGCTGACCTGGTTCTCTGGCTCTAAAGCAGCTCTGCTGACATGGTTCTATGGCTCTAAAGCAGCTCTGCTGACCTGGTTCTTAGGCTCTAGAGGAGCTCTGCTGACCTGGTTCTCTGGCTCTAAAGCAGCTCTGCTGACCTGGTTCTATGGCTCTAAAGCAGCTTTGCTGATCTGGTTCTCTCCTTCTAAAGCAGCTCTACTGACCTGGTTTATTTGTCTCTACAGCATCTCTGCTGACCTAATTTATCTGGCTCTACAGCAGCTCTGCTGACCTGGTTCTATGCCACTAGAACAGCTCTACTGACCTTGTTCTTAGGCTCTAGGGAAGCTCTGCTGATATGGTTATCTCCCTCTAAAGCAGCTCTGATGACCTGCTTTCTCTGGCTCTACAGCAGCTCTACTGACCTGGTTCTCTTGCTCTAGAGCAGCACTGCTGACCTGGTTCTCTGGCTCTAAAGCAGGTCTGCTGACCTGAGTCTCTGGCTCTACAACTGCCCTGCTGACCTGGTTCTCTGGCTCTAAAGCTGCTCTGCTGACCTAGTTCTCTGGCTCTACAACGACTCTGCTGACCTGGTTCAATGGCTCTAAAGCAGCTCAGCTGACCTGGTTCTATGGCTCTAAAGCGTCTCTGCTGACCTAGTTCGCTGTCTCTAGAGCAGCTCTGCTGACCTGGTTTCTCTGGGTCTACAGCAGCTCTGCTGACCTTGTTCTCTGCCTCTATAGCAGCTCTGATGACCTGGTTCTATGGCTCAAAAGAAACACTGCTGACCTGGTTCTCTGGCTCTACAGAAGCTCTGCTGACCTGGTTATCCGGCTCTAGAGCAGCTCTGCTGACCTGGTTCTTAGGTTCTAGAGCAGCTCTGCTGACCTGGTTGTCTGGCTTTGAAGCAGCTCTGCTGACCTGGTTCTCTGGCTCTAAAGCAGCTCTGCTGACCTGGTTCTATGGCTCTAAATCAGCTCTGCTGACCTTGATCTCTGGCTTTGAAGCAGTTCTGCTGACCTGGTTCTCTGGCTCTAGAGCAGCTCTGCCGAGCTGGTTCTCTCCCTCTAAAGCAGCTCTGTTGACCTGGTTCTCTGGCTCTAAAGCAGCTCTCCTGACCTGGTTCTCTCCCTCTAAAGCAGCTCTGCTGACCTGGTTTTTCTTGCTCTACAGCAGCTCTGCTGACCTGTTTCCCTGGCTCTAAAGCAGCTCTGCTGACCTGGTTCTATGGCTCTTAAGCAGCTCTGCTGACCTGGTTCTCTGGTTTAAAAGCAGCTTTGCTGACCTGGGTCTCTGGCTCTAAAGCAGCTCTGCTGACCTGGTTTCTCTGGCTCCACAGCAGCTCTGCTGACTTGGTTCTTCGGCTCTAAAGCAGCTCTGCTGACCTGGTCCTGAGGCTCTAGAGCAGCTCTGCTGACCTTGTTGTCTGGCTATAAAGCATCTATGCTGACCTGGTTCTCTCGCTCTAGCTCTGCTGACCTGGTTCTCTGGCTCTAGAGCAGCTCTGCTGACCTCGTTTTAGGCTCTAGAGCAGCTCTGCTGACATGGTTCTCTGGCTCTAGAGTAGCTCTGCTGACCTGGTTCTCTGGCTCTAGAGCAGCTCTGCTGACCTAGTTCTCTGGCTCTACAATGGCTCTGCTGACCTGGTTCTCTGTCTCTAAAGCAGCTCTGCTGGCCTGGTTCTATGGCTCTAAAGCAGCTCTGCTGACCTGGTTTTCTGGCTCAAAAGCAGCTTTGCCGACCTGGGTCTCAGGCTCTAAAGCAGCTCTGTTGTCCCGGTTTCTCTGGCTCTACAGCAGCTCTGCTAACCTGGTTCTTATGCTCTTAAGCAGCTCTGCTCACCTGGTCCTTAGGCTCTAGAGCAGCTCTGCTGACGTGGTTCTTTGGCTCTAAAGCAGCTCTGCTAGCCTGGTTCTCTGGCTCTAGCTCTGCTGACCTGGTTCTCTCGCTCTAGAGCAGCTCTGCTGACCTGGTTTTAGGCTCTAGAGCTGCTCTGCAGACCTGGTCCTTAGGCTCTAGAGAAACTCTGCTGACCTGGTTCTCTGGCTCTACAACGGCTCTGCTGACCTGGTTCTCTGGCTCTAAAGAAGCTCTGCTGAACTGGTTCTATGGCTTTAAAGCAGCTCTGCTGACCTAGTTCTCTGGCTCTAAAGCAGCTCTGCTGACCTGGTTCTCTGGCTCTAAAGCAGCTTTGCTGATCTGGTTTTACTCCTTCTAATGCAGCTCTGCTGACCTGGTTTATCTGTCTTACAGCATCTCTGCTGATCTAATTTATCTGGCTCTACAGCTGCTCTGCTGACCTTGTTCTCTGCCACTAGAACAGCTCTACTGACCTTGTTCTTAGGCTCTAGGGCAGCTCTGCTGATCTGGTTCTCTGGCTCTAAAGCAGCTCTGCTGACCTGGTTCTCTGGCTCTAAAGCAGCTCTGTTGACCTGGTTATCTCCCTCTAAAGCAGCTCTGCTAACCTGCTTTCTCTGGCTCTACAGCAGCTCTACTGACCTGGTTCTCTTGCTCTAGAGCAGCACTGCTGACCTGGTTCTCTGGCTCTAAAGCAGGTCTGCTGGCCTGGTTCTCTGGCTCTACAACTGCCCTGCTGACCTGGTTCTCTGGCTCTAAAGCTGCTCTGATAACCTAGTTCTCTGGCTCTACAACGACTCTGCTGACCTGCATCAATGGCTCTAAAGCAGCTCTCCTGACCTAGTTCTATGGCTCTAAAGCGGCTCTGCTGACCTAGTTCTCTGTCTCTAGAGCAGCTCTGCTGAGCTGGTTCTCTGGCTCTACAGAAGCTCTGCTGACCTGGTTCTCTGGCTCTAGAGCAGCTCTGCTGACCTGGTTCTTAGGCTCTAGAGCAGCTCTGCTGACCTGGTTCTCTGGCTCTAAAGCAGCTCTGCTGACCTGGTTCTCTCCCTCTAAAGCAGCTCTGCTGACCTGGTTTTCCTGGCTCTACAGCAGCTCTGCTGACCTGGTTCTCTGGCTCTAAAGCAGCACTCCTGACCTGGTTCTCTGGCTCTAAAGCAGCTCTGCTACCCTGGTTCTCTTGCTCTAGAGCAGCACTGCTGACCTGGTTCTCTGGTTCTAAAGCAGGTCTGCTGACATGGTTCTCTGGCTCCACAACTGCCCTGCTGACCTGGTTCTCTGGCTCTAAAGCTGCTCTGCTGACCTAGTTCTCTGGCTCTACAGCAGCTCTGCTGCCCCGGTTCTCTGCCTCTAGAACAGATCTGCTGACCTGGTTCTTAGGCTCTAGAGCAGCTCTGCTGACCTGGTTCTCTGGCTCTAAAGCAGCTCTGCTGACATGGTTCTATGGCTCTAAAGCAGCTCCCCTGACCTGCTTCTTAGGATCTAGAGGAGCTCTGCTGACCTGGTTCTCTGGCTCTAAAGCAGCTCTGCTGACCTGGTTCTATGGCTCTAAAGCAGCTTTGCTGATCTGGTTCTCTCCTTCTAAAGCAGCTCTGCTGACCTGGTTTATCTTTCTCTACAGCATCTCTACTGACCTAATTTATCTGGCTCTACAGCAGCTCTGCTGACCTGGTTCTCTGCCACTAGAACAGCTCTACTGACCTTGTTCTTAGGCTCTAGGGCAGCTCTGCTGATCTGGTTATCTCCCTCTAAAGCAGCTCTGCTGACCTGGTTCTCTGGCTCTAAAGCAGCTCTGCTGACCTGGTTCTGTGGCTCTAAATCAGCTCTGCTGACCTTGATCTCTGGCTTTGAAGCAGTTCTGCTGACCTGGTTCTCTGGCTCTAGAGCAGCTCTGCCGAGCTGGTTCTCTCCCTCTAAAGCAGCTCTGTTGACCTGGTTCTCTGGCTCTAAAGCAGCTCTGCTGACCTGGTTCTCTCCCTCTAAAGCAGCTCTGCTGACCTGGTTTTTCTTGCTCTACAGCAGCTCTGCTGACCTGGTTCTCTGGCTCTAAAGCAGCTCTCCTGACCTGGTTCTCTGGCTCTAAAGCAGCTCTGCTACCCTGGTTCTCTCCATGTAAAGCTGCTCTGCTGAACTGGTTTCTTTGGCTCTACAGCAGCTCTGCTGACCTGTTTCCCTGGCTCTAAAGCAGCTCTGCTGACCTGGTTCTATGGCTCTTAAGCAGCTCTGCTGACCTGGTTCTCTGGTTGAAAAGCAGCTTTGCTGACCTGGGTCTCTGGCTCTAAAGCAGCTCTGCTGACCTGGTTTCTCTGGCTCCACAGCAGCTCTGCTGACCTGGTTCTTCGGCTCTAAAGCAGCTCTGCTGACCTGGTCCTGAGGCTCTAGAGCAGCTCTGCTGACCTTGTTGTCTGGCTATAAAGCATCTATGCTGACCTGGTTCTCTCGCTCTAGCTCTGCTGACCTGGTTCTCTGGCTCTAGATCAGCTCTGCTGACCTCGTTTTAGGCTCTAGAGCAGCTCTGCTGACATGGTTCTCTGGCTCTAGAGTAGCTCTGCTGACCTGGTTCTCTGGCTCTAGAGCAGCTCTGCTGACCTAGTTCTCTGGCTCTACAATGGCTCTGCTGACCTGGTTCTCTGTCTCTAAAGCAGCTCTGCTGGCCTGGTTCTATGGCTCTAAAGCAGATCTGCTGACCTGGTTTTCTGGCTCAAAAGCAGCTTTGCCGACCTGGGTCTCAGGCTCTAAAGCAGCTCTGTTGACCCGGTTTCTCTGGCTCTACAGCAGCTCTGCTAACCTGGTTCTTATGCTCTTAAGCAGCTCTGCTCACCTGGTCCTTAGGCTCTAGAGCAGCTCTGCTGACGTGGTTCTTTGGCTCTAAAGCAGCTCTGCTAGCCTGGTTCTCTGGCTCTAGCTCTGCTGACCTGGTTCTCTCGCTCTAGAGCAGCTCTGCTGACCTGGTTTTAGGCTCTAGAGCTGCTCTGCAGACCTGGTCCTTAGGCTCTAGAGCAACTCTGCTGACCTTGTTCTCTGGCTCTACAACGGCTCTGCTGACCTGGTTCTCTGGCTCTAAAGAAGCTCTGCTGAACTGGTTCTATGGCTTTAAAGCAGCTCTGCTGACCTAGTTCTCTGGCTCTAAAGCAGCTCTGCTGACCTGGTTCTCTGGCTCTAAAGCAGCTTTGCTGATCTGGTTTTACTCCTTCTAATGCAGCTCTGCTGACGTGGTTTATCTGTCTCTACAGCATCTCTGCTGATCTAATTTATCTGGCTCTACAGCTGCTCTGCTGACCTTGTTCTCTGCCACTAGAACAGCTCTACTGACCTTGTTCTTAGGCTCTAGGGCAGCTCTGCTGATCTGGTTCTCTGGCTCTAAAGCAGCTCTGCTGACCTGTTTCTCTGGCTCTAAAGCAGCTCTGTTGACCTGGTTATCTCCCTCTAAAGCAGCTCTGCTAACCTGCTTTCTCTGGCTCTACAGCAGCTCTACTGACCTGGTTCTCTTGCTCTAGAGCAGCACTGCTGACCTGGTTCTCTGGCTCTAAAGCAGGTCTGCTGACCTGGTTCTCTGGCTCTACAACTGCCCTGCTGACCTGGTTCTCTGGCTCTAAAGCTGCTCTGCTAACCTAGTTCTCTGGCTCTACAACGACTCTGCTGACATGCATCAATGGCTCTAAAGCAGCTCTCCTGACCTAGTTCTATGGCTCTAAAGCGGCTCTGCTGACCTAGTTCTCTGTCTCTAGAGCAGCTCTGCTGAGCTGGTTCTCTGGCTCTACAGAAGCTCTGCTGACCTGGTTCTCTGGCTCTAGAGCAGCTCTGCTGACCTGGTTCTTAGGCTCTAGAGCAGCTCTGCTGACCTGGTTCTCTGGCTCTAAAGCAGCTCTGCTGACCTGGTTCTCTCCCTCTAAAGCAGCTCTGCTGACCTGGTTTTCCTGGCTCTACAGCAGCTCTGCTGACCTGGTTCTCTGGCTCTAAAGCAGCTCTCCTGACCTGGTTCTCTGGCTCTAAAGCAGCTCTGCTACCCTGGTTCTCTTGCTCTAGAGCAGCACTGCTGACCTGGTTCTCTGGTTCTAAAGCAGGTCTGCTGACCTGGTTCTCTGGCTCCACAATTGCCCTGCTGACCTGGTTCTCTGGCTCTAAAGCTGCTCTGCTGACCTAGTTCTCTGGCTCTACAGCAGCTCTGCTGCCCCGGTTCTCTGCCTCTAGAACAGATCTGCTGACCTGGTTCTTAGGCTCTAGAGCAGCTCTGCTGACCTGGTTCTCTGGCTCTAAAGCAGCTCTGCTGACATGGTTCTATGGCTCTAAAGCAGCTCTGCTGACCTGGTTCTTAGGATCTAGAGGAGCTCTGCTGACCTGGTTCTCTGGCTCTAAAGCAGCTCTGCTGACCTGGTTCTATGGCTCTAAAGCAGCTTTGCTGATCTGGTTCTCTCCTTCTAAAGCAGCTCTGCTGACCTGGTTTATCTTTCTCTACAGCATCTCTGCTGACCTAATTTATCTGGCTCTACAGCAGCTCTGCTGACCTGGTTCTCTGCCACTAGAACAGCTCTACTGACCTTGTTCTTAGGCTCTAGGGCAGCTCTGCTGATCTGGTTATCTCCCTCTAAAGCAGCTCTGCTGACCTGGTTCTCTGGCTCTAAAGCAGCTCTGCTGACCTGGTTCTGTGGCTCTAAATCAGCTCTGCTGACCTTGATCTCTGGCTTTGAAGCAGTTCTGCTGACCTGGTTCTCTGGCTCTAGAGCAGCTCTGCCGAGCTGGTTCTCTCCCTCTAAAGCAGCTCTGTTGACCTGGTTCTCTGGCTCTAAAGCAGCTCTGCTGACCTGGTTCTCTCCCTCTAAAGCAGCTCTGCTGACCTGGTTTTTCTTGCTCTACAGCAGCTCTGCTGACCTGGTTCTCTGGCTCTAAAGCAGCTCTCCTGACCTGGTTCTCTGGCTCTAAAGCAGCTCTGCTACCCTGGTTCTCTCCATGTAAAGCTGCTCTGCTGAACTGGTTTCTTTGGCTCTTAAGCAGCTCTGCTGACCTGGTTCTCTGGTTGAAAAGCAACTTTGCTGACCTGGGTCTCTGGCTCTAAAGCAGCTCTGCTGACCTGGTTTCTCTGGCTCTACAGCAGCTCTGCTGACCTGGTTCTTCGGCTCTAAAGCAGCTCTGCTGACCTGGTCCTGAGGCTCTAGAGCAGCTCTGCTGACCTTGTTGTCTGGCTATAAAGCAGCTATGCTGACCTGGTTCTCTCGCTCTAGCTCTGCTGACCTGGTCCTCTGGCTCTACAGCAGCTCTGCTGACCTCGTTTTAGGTTCTAGAGCAGCTCTGCTGACATGGTTCTCTGGCTATAGAGTAGCTCTGCTGACCTGGTTCTCTGGCTCTAGAGCAGCTCTGCTGACCTAGTTCTCTGGCTCTACAATGGCTCTGCTGACCTGGTTCTCTGTCTCTAAAGCAGCTCTGCTGGTCTGGTTCTATGGCTCTAAAGCAGCTCTGCTGACCTGGTTTTCTGGCTGAAAAGCAGCTTTGCCGACCTGGGTCTCAGGCTCCAAAGCAGCTCTGTTGACCCGGTTTCTCTGGCTCTACAGCAGCTCTGCTGACCTGGTTCTTATGCTCTTAAGCAGCTCTGCTCACCTGGTCCTTAGGCTCTAGAGCAGCTCTGCTGACGTGGTTCTTTGGCTCTAAAGCAACTCTGCTGGCCTGGTTCTCTAGCTCTGCTGACCTGGTTCTCTCGCTCTACAGCAGCTCTGCTGACCTGGTTTTAGGCTCTAGAGCTGCTCTGCAGACCTGGTCCGTAGGCTCTAGAGCAACTCTGCTGACCTGGTTCTCTGGCTCTACAACGGCTCTGCTGACCTGGTTCTCTGGCTCTAAAGAAGCTCTGCTGAACTGGTTCTATGGCTTTAAAGCAGCTCTGCTGACCTAGTTCTCTGGCTCTAAAGCAGCTCTGCTGACCTGGTTCTCTGGCTCTAAAGCAACTTTGCTGATCTGGTTTTACTCCTTCTAATGCAGCTCTGCTGACCTGGTTTATCTGTCTCTACAGCATCTCTGCTGATCTAATTTATCTGGCTCTACAGCTGCTCTGCTGACCTTGTTCTCTGCCACTAGAACAGCTCTACTGACCTTGTTCTTAGGCTCTAGGGCAGCTCTGCTGATCTGGTTCTCTGGCTCTAAAGCAGCTCTGCTGACCTGGTTCTCTCCCTCCAAAGCAGCTCTGCTGACCTGGTTTTCCTGGCTCTACAGCAGCTCTGCTGACCTGGTTCTCTGGCTCTAAAGCAGCTCTCCTGGCCTGGTTCTCTGGCTCTAAAGCAGCTCTGCTACCCTGGTTCTCTTGCTCTAGAGCAGCACTGCTGACCTGGTTCTCTGGTTCTAAAGCAGGACTGCTGACCTGGTTCTCTGGCTCCACAACTGCCCTGCTGACCTGGTTCTCTGGCTCTAAAGCTGCTCTGCTGACCTAGTTCTCTGGCTCTACAGGAGCTCTGCTGCCCCGGTTCTCTGCCTCTAGAACAGATCTGCTGACCTGGTTCTTAGGCTCTAGAGCAGCTCTGCTGACCTGGTTCTCTGGCTCTAAAGCAGCTCTGCTGACATGGTTCTATGGCTCTAAAGCAGCTCTGCTGACCTGGTTCTTAGGCTCTAGAGGAGCTCTGCTGACCTGGTTCTCTGGCTCTAAAGCAGCTCTGCTGACCTGGTTCTATGGCTCTAAAGCAGCTTTGCTGATCTGGTTCTCTCCTTCTAAAGCAGCTCTGCTGACCTGGTTTATCTTTCTCTACAGCATCTCTGCTGACCTAATTTATCTGGCTCTACAGCAGCTCTGCTGACCTGGTTCTCCGCCACTAGAACAGCTCTACTGACCTTGTTCTTAGGCTCTAGGGCAGCTCTGCTGATCTGGTTATCTCCCTCTAAAGCAGCTCTGCTGACCTGGTTCTCTGGCTCTAAAGCAGCTCTGCTGACCTGGTTCTCTGGCTCTAAAGCAGCTCTGTTGACCTGGTTATCTCCCTCTAAAGCAGCTCTGCTGACCTGCTTTCTCTGGCTCTACAGCAGCTCTACTGACCTGGTTCTCTTGATCTAGAGCAGCACTGCTGACCTGGTTCTCTGGCTCTAAAGCAGCTCTGCTGACCTGGTTTCTCTGGCTCTACAGCAGCTCTGCTGACCTGGATCTGTGGACCTAAAGCAGCTCTGATGACCTGGTTCTATGGCTCTAAAGCAGCTCTGCTGACCTGGTTCTCTGGCTTTGAAGCAGCTCTGCTGACCTGGTTCTCAGGCTCTAAAGCAGCTCTTCTGACCAGTTTCTCTGGCTTTGAAGCAGCTCTGCTGACCTGGTTCTCTGGCTCTGGAGCAGCTCTGCTGACCTGGTTCTTAGGCTCTAGAGCAGCTCTGTTGACCTAGTTCTCTGGCTCTAAAGCAGCTCTGCTGACCTGGTTCTATGGCTCTAAAGCAGCTCTGCTGACCTAGTTCTCTGGCTCTAAAGCAGCTCTGCTACCCTGGTTCTCTTGCTCTAGATCAGCACTGCTGACCTGGTTCTCTGGTTCTAAAGCAGGTCTGCTGACCTGGTTCTCTGGCTCCACAACTGCCCTGCTGACCTGGTTCTCTGGCTCTAAAGCTGCTCTGCTGACCTAGTTCTCTGGCTCTACAGCAGCTCTGCTGCCCCGGTTCTCTGCCTCTAGAACAGATCTGCTGACCTGGTTCTCTGGCTCAAAAGCAGCTCTGCTGACCTGGTTTGTCTGGGTCTACAGCAGTTCTGCTGACCTTGTTCTCTGCCTCTATAGCAGCTCTGATGACCTGGTTCTGTGGCTCAAACGCAACCCGGCTGACCTGGTTCTCTGCCTCTACAGAAGCTCTGCTGACCTGGTTCTCTGGCTCTAGAGCAGCTCTGCTGACCTGGTTCTTAGGCTCTAGAGCAGCTCTGCTGACCTGGTTGTCTGGCTTTGAAGCAGCTCTGCTGACCTGGTTCTCTGGCTCTAAAGCAGCTCTCCTGACCTGGTTCTCTGGCTCTAAAGCAGCTCTGCTACCCTGGTTCTCTTGCTCTAGATCAGCACTGCTGACCTGGTTCTCTGGTTCTAATGCAGGTCTGCTGACCTGGTTCTCTGTCTCCAAAACTGCCCTGCTGACCTGGTTCTCTGGCTCTAAAGCTGCTCTGCTGACCTAGTTCTCTGGCTCTACAGCAGCTCTGCTGCCCCGGTTCTCTGCCTCTAGAACAGATCTGCTGACCTGGTTCTTAGGCTCTAGAGCAGCTCTGCTGACCTGGTTCTCTGGCTCTAAAGCAGCTCTGCTGACATGGTTCTATGGCTCTAAAGCAGCTCTGCTGACCTGGTTCTTAGGCTCTAGAGGAGCTCTGCTGACCTGGTTCTCTGGCTCTAAAGCAGCTCTGCTGACCTGGTTCTATGGCTCTAAAGCAGCTTTGCTGATCTGGTTCTCTCCTTCTAAAGCAGCTCTGCTGACCTGGTTTATCTTTCTCTACAGCATCTCTGCTGACCTAATTTATCTGGCTCTACAGCAGCTCTGCTGACCTGGTTCTCTGCCACTAGAACAGCTCTACTGACCTTGTTCCTAGGCTCTAGGGCAGCTCTGCTGATCTGGTTATCTCCCTCTAAAGCACCTCTGCTGACCTGGTTCTCTGGCTCTAAAGCAGCTCTGCTGACCTGGTTCTCTGGCTCTAAAGTAGCTCTGTTGACCTGGTTATCTCCCTCTAAAGCAACTCTGCTGACCTGCTTTCTCTGGCTCTACAGCAGCTCTACTGACCTGGTTCTCTTGATCTAGAGCAGCACTGCTGACCTGGTTCTCTGGCTCTAAAGCAGCCCTGCTGACCTGGTTTCTCTGGCTCTACAGCAGCTCTGCTGACCTGGATCTGTGGACCTAAATCAGCTCTGATTACCTGGTTCTATGGCTCTAAAGCAGCTCTGCTGACCTGGTTCTCTGGCTTTGAAGCAGCTCTGCTGACCTGGTTCTCAGGCTCTAAAGCAGCTCTTCTGACCAGTTTATCTGGCTTTGAAGCAGCTCTGCTGACCTGGTTCTCTGGCTCTGGAGCAGCTCTGCTGACCTGGTTCTTAGGCTCTAGAGCAGCTCTGTTGACCTAGTTCTCTGGCTCTCCAACGACTCTGCTGACCTGGTTCACTGGCTCTAAAGCAGCTCTGCTGACCTGGTTCTATGGCTCTAAAGCAGCTCTGCTGACCTAGTTCTCTGGCTCTAAAGCAGCTCTGCTGACCTGGTTTCTCTGGGTCTACAGCAGTTCTGCTGACCTTGTTCTATGCCTCTATAGCAGCTCTGATGACCTGGTTCTGTGGCTCAAACGCAACCCGGCTGACCTGGTTCTCTGCCTCTACAGAAGCTCTGCTGACCTGGTTCTCTGGCTCTAGAGCAGCTCTGCTGGCCTGGTTCTTAGGCTCTAGAGCAGCTCTGCTGACCTGGTTGTCTGGCTTTGAAGCAGCTCTGCTGACATGGTTCTCTGGCTCTAAAGCAGCTCTGCTGACCTGGTTCTATGGCTCTAAAGCAGCTCTGCTGATCTTAATGTCTGGCTTTGAAGCAGTTCTGCTGACTGGTTCTCTGGCTCTAGAGCAGCTCTGCTGCCCCGGTTCTCTGCCTCTAGAACAGATCTGCTGACCTGGTTCTTAGGCTATAGAGCAGCTCTGCTGACCTGGTTCTCTGGCTCTAAAGCAGCTCTGCTGACATGGTTCTATGGCTCTAAAGCAGCTCTTCTGACCTGGTTCTTAGGCTCTAGAGGAGCTCTGCTGACCTGGTTCTCTGGCTCTAAAGCAGCTCTGCTGACCTGGTTCTATGGCTCTAAAGCAGCTTTGCTGCTCTGGTTCTCTCCTTCTAAAGCAGCTCTGCTGACCTGGTTTATCTTTCTCTACAGCATCTCTGCTGACCTAATTTATCTGGCTCTACAGCAGCTCTGCTGACCTGGTTCTCTGCCACTAGAACAGCTCTACTGACCTTGTTCTTAGGCTCTAGGGCAGCTCTGCTGATCTGGTTATCTCCCTCTAAAGCAGCTCTGCTGACCTGGTTCTCTGGCTCTAAAGCAGCTCTGCTGACCTGGTTCTCTGGCTCTAAAGCAGCTCTGTTGACCTGGTTATCTTCCTCTAAAGCAGCTCTGCTGACCTGCTTTCTCTGGCTCTACAGCAGCTCTACTGACCTGGTTCTCTTGATCTAGAGCAGAACTGCTGACCTGGTTCTCTGGCTCTAAAGCAGCTCTGCTGACCTGGTTTCTCTGGCTCTACAGCAGCTCTGCTGACCTGGATCTGTGGACCTAAATCAGCTCTGATTACCTGGTTCTATGGCTCTAAAGCAGCTCTGCTGACCTGGTTCTCTGGCTTTGAAGCAGCTCTGCTGACCTGGTTCTCAGGCTCTAAAGCAGCTCTTCTGACCAGTTTCTCTGGCTTTGAAGCAGCTCTGCTGACCTGGTTCTCTGGCTCTGGAGCAGCTCTGCTGACCTGGTTCTTAGGCTCTAGAGCAGCTCTGTTGACCTAGTTCTCTGGCTCTCCAACGACTCTGCTGACCTGGTTCACTGGCTCTAAAGCAGATCTGCTGACCTGGTTCTATGGCTCTAAAGCAGCTCTGCTGACCTAGTTCTCTGGCTCTAAAGCAGCTCTGCTGACGTGGTTTCTCTGGGTCTACAGCAGTTCTGCTGACCTTGTTCTCTGCCTCTATAGCAGCTCTGATGACCTGGTTCTGTGGCTCAAACGCAACCCGGCTGACCTGGTTCTCTGCCTCTACAGAAGCTCTGCTGACCTGGTTCCTAGGCTCTAGAGCAGCTCTGCTGACCTGGTTGTCTGGCTTTGAAGCAGCTCTGCTGACCTGGTTCTCTGGCTCTAAAGCAGCTCTGCTGACCTGGTTCTATGGCTCTAAAGCAGCTCTGCTGATCTTGATGTGTGGCTTTGAAGCAGTTCTGCTGACTGGTTCTCTGGCTCTAGAGCAGCTCTGCTGACCTGGTTCTCTCCCTCTAAAGCAGCTCTGTTGACCAAGATCTCTGGCTCTAAAGCAGCTCTGCTGACCTGGTTCTCTGGCTCCAAAGCAGCTCTGCTGACCTGGTTCTCTCCCTCTGAAGCAGCTCTGCTGACCTGGTTTTTCTGGCTCTACAGCAGCTCTCCTGACCTGGTTCTCTGGCTCTAAAGCAGCTCTCCTGACCTGGTTCTCTGGCTCTAAAGCAGCTCTGCTACCCTGGTTCTCTCCCTCTAAAGCAGCTCTGCTGAACTGCTTTCTTTGGCTCTACAGCAGCTCTGCTGACCTGGTTCTCTGGCTCTAGAGCAGCTCTGCTGACCTGGTTCTTAGGTTCTAGAGAAGTTCTGTTGACCTAGTTCTCTGGCTCTACAACGGCTCTGATGACCTGGTTCTCAGGCTCTAAAGCAGCTCTGCTGACCTGGTTCAATGGCTCGAAAGCAGCTCTGCTGACCTGGTTCTCAGGTTCTAAAGTGGCTCTGCTGACCTGGTTCTCTCCCTCTAAAGCAGCTCTGCTGACCTGGTTCTCTGGCTCTAAAGCAGCTCTACTGACCTGGTTCTCTGGTTCTAGAGCAACTCTGCTGACCTGGTTCTTAGGTTCTAGAGGAGCTATGCTGACCTGGTGCTCTGGCTCTACAACAGCACTGCTGACCTGGTTCTCTGGCTCTATAGCAGCTCTGCTGACCTGGTTCTATGGCTCCAAAGCAGCTCTGCTGGCCTGGTTCTCTGGCTCTGCAGAAGCTCTGCTGACCTGGTTCTCTCCCTCTAAAGCATCTCTGCTGACCTGGTTCTTAGGCTCTAGAGGAGCTATGCTGACCTGGTACTCTGGCTCTACAACAGCTCTGCTGATCTGGTTCTCTCCTTCTAAAGCAGCTCTGCTGACCTGGTTTATCTTTCTCTACAACATCTCTGCTGACCTAATTTATCTGGCTCTACAGCAGCTCTGCTGACCTGGTTCTCTGCCACTAGAACAGCTCTCCTGACCTTGTTCTTAGGCTCTAGGGCAGCTCTGCTGATCTGGTTATCTCCCTCTAAAGCAGCTCTGCTGACCTGGTTCTCTGGCTCTAAAGCAGCTCTGCTGACCTGGTTCTCTGGCTCTAAAGCAGCTCCGTTGACCTGGTTATCTCCCTCTAAAGCAGCTCTGCTGACCTGCTTTCTCTGGCTCTACAGCAGCTCTACTGACCTGGTTCTCTTGATCTAGAGCAGAACTGCTGACCTGGTTCTCTGGCTCTAAAGCAGCTCTGCTGACCTGGTTCTGTGGCTCTAAATCAGCTCTGCTGACCTTGATCTCTGGCTTTGAAGCAGTTCTGCTGACTTGGTTCTCTGGCTCTAGAGCAGCTCTGCCGAGCTGGTTCTCTCCCTCTAAAGCAGCTCTGTTGACCTGGTTCTCTGGCTCTAAAGCAGCTCTGTTGACCTGGTTCTCTCCCTCTAAAGCAGCTCTGCTGATCTGGTTTTTCTTGCTCTACAGCAGCTCTGCTGACCTGGTTCTCTGGCTCTAAAGCAGCTCTCCTGACCTGGTTCTCTGGCTCTAAAGCAGCTCTGCTACCCTGGTTCTCTCCATGTAAAGCTGCTCTGCTGAACTGGTTTCTTTGGCTCTTAAGCAGCTCTGCTGACCTGGTTCTCTGGTTGAAAAGCAACTTTGCTGACCTGGGTCTCTGGCTCTAAAGCAGCTCTGCTGACCTGGTTTCTCTGGCTCTACAGCAGCTCTGCTGACCTGGTTCTTCGGCTCTAAAGCAGCTCTGCTGACCTGGTCCTGAGGCTCTAGAGCAGCTCTTCTGACCTTGTTGTCTGGCTATAAAGCAGCTATGCTGACCTGGTTCTCTCGCTCTAGCTCTGCTGACCTGGTCCTCTGGCTCTACAGCAGCTCTGCTGACCTCGTTTTAGGTTCTAGAGCAGCTCTGCTGACATGGTTCTCTGGCTCTAGAGTAGCTCTGTTGACCTGGTTCTCTGGCTCTAGAGCAGCTCTGCTGACCTAGTTCTCTGGCTCTACAATGGCTCTGCTGACCTGGTTCTCTGTCTCTAAAGCAGCTCTGCTGGTCTGGTTCTATGGCTCTAAAGCAGCTCTGCTGACCTGGTTTTCTGGCTGAAAAGCAGCTTTGCCGACCTGGGTCTCAGGCTCCAAAGCAGCTCTGTTGACCCGGTTTCTCTGGCTCTACAGCAGCTCTGCTGACCTAGTTCTTATGCTCTTAAGCAGCTCTGCTCACCTGGTCCTTAGGCTCTAGAGCAGCTCTGCTGACGTGGTTCTTTGGCTCTAAAGCAACTCTGCTGGCCTGGTTCTCTAGCTCTGCTGACCTGGTTCTCTCGCTCTACAGCAGCTCTGCTGACCTGGTTTTAGGCTCTAGAGCTGCTCTGCAGACCTGGTCCGTAGGCTCTAGAGCAACTCTGCTGACCTGGTTCTCTGGCTCTACAACGGCTCTGCTGACCTGGTTCTCTGGCTCTAAAGAAGCTCTGCTGAACTGGTTCTATGGCTTTAAAGCAGCTCTGCTGACCTAGTTCTCTGGCTCTAAAGCAGCTCTGCTGACCTGGTTCTCTGGCTCTAAAGCAACTTTGCTGATCTGGTTTTACTCCTTCTAATGCAGCTCTGCTGACCTGGTTTATCTGTCTCTACAGCATCTCTGCTGATCTAATTTATCTGGCTCTACAGCTGCTCTGCTGACCTTGTTCTCTGCCAGTAGAACAGCTCTACTGACCTTGTTCTTAGGCTCTAGGGCAGCTCTGCTGATCTGGTTCTCTGGCTCTAAAGCAGCTCTGCTGACCTGGTTCTCTCCCTCTAAAGCAGCTCTGCTGACCTGGTTTTCCTGGCTCTACAGCAGCTCTGCTGACCTGGTTCTCTGGCTCTAAAGCAGCTCTCCTGACCTGGTTCTCTGGCTCTAAAGCAGCTCTGCTACCCTGGTTCTCTTGCTCTAGATCAGCACTGCTGACCTGGTTCTCTGGTTCTAATGCAGGTCTGCTGACCAGGTTCTCTGGCTCCAAAACTGCCCTGCTGACCTGGTTCTCTGGCTCTAAAGCTGCTCTGCTGACCTAGTTCTCTGGCTCTACAGCAGCTCTGCTGCCCCGGTTCTCTGCCTCTAGAACAGATCTGCTGACCTGGTTCTTAGGCTCTAGAGCAGCTCTGCTGACCTGGTTCTCTGGCTCTAAAGCAGCTCTGCTGACATGGTTCTATGGCTCTAAAGCAGCTCTGCTGACCTGGTTCTTAGGCTCTAGAGGAGCTCTGCTGACCTGGTTCTCTGGCTCTAAAGCAGCTCTGCTGACCTGGTTCTATGGCTCTAAAGCAGCTTTGCTGATCTGGTTCTCTCCTTCTAAAGCAGCTCTGCTGACCTGGTTTATCTTTCTCTACAGCATCTCTGCTGACCTAATTTATCTGGCTCTACAGCAGCTCTGCTGACCTGGTTCTCCGCCACTAGAACAGCTCTACTGACCTTGTTCTTAGGCTCTAGGGCAGCTCTGCTGATCTGGTTATCTCCCTCTAAAGCAGCTCTGCTGACCTGGTTCTCTGGCTCTAAAGCAGCTCTGCTGACCTGGTTCTCTGGCTCTAAAGTAGCTCTGTTGACCTGGTTATCTCCCTCTAAAGCAGCTCTGCTGACCTGCTTTCTCTGGCTCTACAGCAGCTCTACTGACCTGGTTCTCTTGATCTAGAGCAGCACTGCTGACCTGGTTCTCTGGCTCTAAAGCAGCTCTGCTGACCTGGTTTCTCTGGCTCTACAGCAGCTCTGCTGACCTGGATCTGTGGACCTAAAGCAGCTCTGATGACCTGGTTCTATGGCTCTAAAGCAGCTCTGCTGACCTGGTTCTCTGGCTTTGAAGCAGCTCTGCTGACCTGGTTCTCTGGCTCTGGAGCAGCTCTGCTGACCTGGTTCTCTGGCTCTCCAACGACTCTGCTGACCTGGTTCACTGGCTCTAAAGCAGCTCTGCTGACCTGGTTCTATGGCTCTAAAGCAGCTCTGCTGACCTAGTTCTCTGGCTCTAAAGCAGCTCTGCTGACCTGGTTTCTCTGGGTCTACAGCAGTTCTGCTGACCTTGTTCTATGCCTCTATAGCAGCTCTGATGACCTGGTTCTGTGGCTCAAACGCAACCCGGCTGACCTGGTTCTCTGCCTCTACAGAAGCTCTGCTGACCTGGTTCTCTGGCTCTAGAGCAGCTCTGCTGGCCTGGTTCTTAGGCTCTAGAGCAGCTCTGCTGACCTGGTTGTCTGGCTTTGAAGCAGCTCTGCTGACCTGGTTCTCTGGCTCTAAAGCAGCTCTGCTGACCTGGTTCTATGGCTCTAAAGCAGCTCTGCTGATCTTGATGTCTGGCTTTGAAGCAGTTCTGCTGACTGGTTCTCAGGCTCTAGAGCAGCTCTGCTGCCCCGGTTCTCTGCCTCTAGAACAGATCTGCTGACCTGGTTCTTAGGCTATAGAGCAGCTCTGCTGACCTGGTTCTCTGGCTCTAAAGCAGCTCTGCTGACATGGTTCTATGGCTCTAAAGCAGCTCTTCTGACCTGGTTCTTAGGCTCTAGAGGAGCTCTGCTGACCTGGTTCTCTGGCTCTAAAGCAGCTCTGCTGACCTGGTTCTATGGCTCTAAAGCAGCTTTGCTGCTCTGGTTCTCTCCTTCTAAAGCAGCTCTGCTGACCTGGTTTATCTTTCTCTACAGCATCTCTGCTGACCTAATTTATCTGGCTCTACAGCAGCTCTGCTGACCTGGTTCTCTGCCACTAGAACAGCTCTACTGACCTTGTTCTTAGGCTCTAGGGCAGCTCTGCTGATCTGGTTATCTCCCTCTAAAGCAGCTCTGCTGACCTGGTTCTCTGGCTCTAAAGCAGCTCTGCTGACCTGGTTCTCTGGCTCTAAAGCAGCTCTGTTGACCTGGTTATCTCCCTCTAAAGCAGCTCTGCTGACCTGCTTTCTCTGGCTCTACAGCAGCTCTACTGACCTGGTTCTCTTGATCTAGAGCAGAACTGCTGACCTGGTTCTCTGGCTCTAAAGCAGCTCTGCTGACCTGGTTTCTCTGGCTCTACAGCAGCTCTGCTGACCTGGATCTGTGGACCTAAATCAGCTCTGATTACCTGGTTCTATGGCTCTAAAGCAGCTCTGCTGACCTGGTTCTCTGGCTTTGAAGCAGCTCTGCTGACCTGGTTCTCAGGCTCTAAAGCAGCTCTTCTGACCAGTTTCTCTGGCTTTGAAGCAGCTCTGCTGACCTGGTTCTCTGGCTCTGGAGCAGCTCTGCTGACCTGGTTCTTAGGCTCTAGAGCAGCTCTGTTGACCTAGTTCTCTGGCTCTCCAACGACTCTGCTGACCTGGTTCACTGGCTCTAAAGCAGATCTGCTGACCTGGTTCTATGGCTCTAAAGCAGCTCTGCTGACCTAGTTCTCTGGCTCTAAAGCAGCTCTGCTGACGTGGTTTCTCTGGGTCTACAGCAGTTCTGCTGACCTTGTTCTCTGCCTCTATAGCAGCTCTGATGACCTGGTTCTGTGGCTCAAACGCAACCCGGCTGACCTGGTTCTCTGCCTCTACAGAAGCTCTGCTGACCTGGTTCCTAGGCTCTAGAGCAGCTCTGCTGACCTGGTTGTCTGGCTTTGAAGCAGCTCTGCTGACCTGGTTCTCTGGCTCTAAAGCAGCTCTGCTGACCTGGTTCTATGGCTCTAAAGCAGCTCTGCTGATCTTGATGTGTGGCTTTGAAGCAGTTCTGCTGACTGGTTCTCTGGCTCTAGAGCAGCTCTGCTGACCATAATCTCTCCCTCTAAAGCAGCTCTGCTGACCAAGATCTCTGGCTCTAAAGCAGCTCTGCTGACCTGGTTCTCTGGCTCCAAAGCAGCTCTGCTGACCTGGTTCTCTCCCTCTGAAGCAGCTCTGCTGACCTGGTTTTTCTGGCTCTACAGCAGCTCTCCTGACCTGGTTCTCTGGCTCTAAAGCAGCTCTCCTGACCTGGTTCTCTGGCTCTAAAGCAGCTCTGCTACCCTGGTTCTCTCCCTCTAAAGCAGCTCTGCTGAACTGCTTTCTTTGGCTCTACAGCAGCTCTGCTGACCTGGTTCTCTGGCTCTAGAGCAGCTCTGCTGACCTGGTTCTTAGGTTCTAGAGAAGTTCTGTTGACCTAGTTCTCTGGCTCTACAACGGCTCTGATGACCTGGTTCTCAGGCTCTAAAGCAGCTCTGCTGACCTGGTTCAATGGCTCGAAAGCAGCTCTGCTGACCGGGTTCTCAGGTTCTAAAGTGGCTCTGCTGACCTGGTTCTCTCCCTCTAAAGCAGCTCTGCTGACCTGGTTCTCTGGCTCTAAAGCAGCTCTACTGACCTGGTTCTCTGGTTCTAGAGCATCTCTGCTGACCTGGTTCTTAGGTTCTAGAGGAGCTATGCTGACCTGGTGCTCTGGCTCTACAACAGCACTGCTGACCTGGTTCTCTGGCTCTATAGCAGCTCTGCTGACCTGGTTCTATGGCTCCAAAGCAGCTCTGCTGGCCTGGTTCTCTGGCTCTGCAGAAGCTCTGCTGACCTGGTTCTCTCCCTCTAAAGCATCTCTGCTGACCTGGTTCTTAGGCTCTAGAGGAGCTATGCTGACCTGGTACTCTGGCTCTACAACAGCTCTGCTGATCTGGTTCTCTCCTTCTAAAGCAGCTCTGCTGACCTGGTTTATCTTTCTCTACAACATCTCTGCTGACCTAATTTATCTGGCTCTACAGCAGCTCTGCTGACCTGGTTCTCTGCCACTAGAACAGCTCTCCTGACCTTGTTCTTAGGCTCTAGGGCAGCTCTGCTGATCTGGTTATCTCCCTCTAAAGCAGCTCTGCTGACCTGGTTCTCTGGCTCTAAAGCAGCTCTGCTGACCTGGTTCTCTGGCTCTAAAGCAGCTCTGTTGACCTGGTTATCTCCCTCTAAAGCAGCTCTGCTGACCTGCTTTCTCTGGCTCTACAGCAGCTCTACTGACCTGGTTCTCTTGATCTAGAGCAGAACTGCTGACCTGGTTCTCTGGCTCTAAAGCAGCTCTGCTGACCTGGTTTCTCTGGCTCTACAGCAGCTCTGCTGACCTGGATCTGTGGACCTAAATCAGCTCTGATTACCTGGTTCTATGGCTCTAAAGCAGCTCTGCTGACCTGGTTCTCTGGCTTTGAAGCAGCTCTGCTGACCTGGTTCTCAGGCTCTAAAGCAGCTCTTCTGACCAGTTTCTCTGGCTTTGAAGCAGCTCTGCTGACCTGGTTCTATGGCTCTGGAGCAGCTCTGCTGACCTGGTTCTTAGGCTCTAGAGCAGCTCTGTTGACCTAGTTCTCTGGCTCTCCAACGACTCTGCTGACCTGGTTCACTGGCTCTAAAGCAGATCTGCTGACCTGGTTCTATGGCTCTAAAGCAGCTCTGCTGACCTAGTTCTCTGGCTCTAAAGCAGCTCTGCTGACGTGGTTTCTCTGGGTCTACAGCAGTTCTGCTGTCCTTGTTCTCTGCCTCTATAGCAGCTCTGATGACCTGGTTCTGTGGCTCAAACGCAACCCGGCTGACCTGGTTCTCTGCCTCTACAGAAGCTCTGCTGACCTGGTTCCTAGGCTCTAGAGCAGCTCTGCTGACCTGGTTGTCTGGCTTTGAAGCAGCTCTGCTGACCTGGTTCTCTGGCTCTAAAGCAGCTCTGCTGACCTGGTTCTATGGCTCTAAAGCAGCTCTGCTGATCTTGATGTGTGGCTTTGAAGCAGTTCTGCTGACTGGTTCTCTGGCTCTAGAGCAGCTCTGCTGACCTGGTTCTCTCCCTCTAAAGCAGGTCTGCTGACCAAGATCTCTGGCTCTAAAGCAGCTCTGCTGACCTGGTTCTCTGGCTCCAAAGCAGCTCTGCTGACCTGGTTCTCTCCCTCTGAAGCAGCTCTGCTGACCTGGTTTTTCTGGCTCTACAGCAGCTCTCCTGACCTGGTTCTCTGGCTCTAAAGCAGCTCTCCTGACCTGGTTCTCTGGCTCTAAAGCAGCTCTGCTACCCTGGTTCTCTCCCTCTAAAGCAGCTCTGCTGAACTGCTTTCTTTGGCTCTACAGCAGCTCTGCTGACCTGGTTCTCTGGCTCTAAAGCAGCTTTGCTGCTCTGGTTCTCTCCTTCTAAAGCAGCTCTGCTGACCTGGTTTATCTTTCTCTACAGCATCTCTGCTGACCTAATTTATCTGGCTCTACAGCAGCTCTGCTGACCTGGTTCTCTGCCACTAGAACAGCTCTACTGACCTTGTTCTTAGGCTCTAGGGCAGCTCTGCTGATCTGGTTATCTCCCTCTAAAGCAGCTCTGCTGACCTGGTTCTCTGGCTCTAAAGCAGCTCTGCTGACCTGGTTCTCTGGCTCTAAAGCAGCTCTGTTGACCTGGTTATCTCCCTCTAAAGCAGCTCTGCTGACCTGCTTTCTCTGGCTCTGGAGCAGCTCTGCTGACCGGGTTCTTAGGCTCTAGAGCAGCTCTGCTGACCTGGTTCAATGGCTCGAAAGCAGCTCTGCTGACCTGGTTCTCAGGTTCTAAAGTGGCTCTGCTGACCTGGTTCTCTCCCTCTAAAGCAGCTCTGCTGACCTGGTTCTCTGGCTCTAAAGCAGCTCTACTGACCTGGTTCTCTGGTTCTAGAGCAGCTCTGCTGACCTGGTTCTTAGGTTCTAGAGGAGCTATGCTGACCTGGTGCTCTGGCTCTACAACAGCACTGCTGACCTGGTTCTCTGGCTCTATAGCAGCTCTGCTGACCTGGTTCTATGGCTCCAAAGCAGCTCTGCTGGCCTGGTTCTCTGGCTCTGCAGAAGCTCTGCTGACCTGGTTCTCTCCCTCTAAAGCATCTCTGCTGACCTGGTTCTTAGGCTCTAGAGGAGCTCTGCTGACCTGGTTCTCTGGCTCTAAAGCAGCTCTGCTGACCTGGTTCTATGGCTCTAAAGCAGCTTTGCTGCTCTGGTTCTCTCCTTCTAAAGCAGCTCTGCTGACCTGGTTTATCTTTCTCTACAGCATCTCTGCTGACCTAATTTATCTGGCTCTACAGCAGCTCTGCTGACCTGGTTCTCTGCCACTAGAACAGCTCTACTGACCTTGTTCTTAGGCTCTAGGGCAGCTCTGCTGATCTGGTTATCTCCCTCTAAAGCAGCTCTGCTGACCTGGTTCTCTGGCTCTAAAGCAGCTCTGCTGACCTGGTTCTCTGGCTCTAAAGCAGCTCTGTTGACCTGGTTATCTCCCTCTAAAGCAGCTCTGCTGACCTGCTTTCTCTGGCTCTACAGCAGCTCTACTGACCTGGTTCTCTTGATCTAGAGCAGAACTGCTGACCTGGTTCTCTGGCTCTAAAGCAGCTCTGCTGACCTGGTTTCTCTGGCTCTACAGCAGCTCTGCTGACCTGGATCTGTGGACCTAAATCAGCTCTGATTACCTGGTTCTATGGCTCTAAAGCAGCTCTGCTGACCTGGTTCTCTGGCTTTGAAGCAGCTCTGCTGACCTGGTTCTCAGGCTCTAAAGCAGCTCTTCTGACCAGTTTCTCTGGCTTTGAAGCAGCTCTGCTGACCTGGTTCTCTGGCTCTGGAGCAGCTCTGCTGACCTGGTTCTTAGGCTCTAGAGCAGCTCTGTTGACCTAGTTCTCTGGCTCTCCAACGACTCTGCTGACCTGGTTCACTGGCTCTAAAGCAGATCTGCTGACCTGGTTCTATGGCTCTAAAGCAGCTCTGCTGACCTAGTTCTCTGGCTCTAAAGCAGCTCTGCTGACGTGGTTTCTCTGGGTCTACAGCAGTTCTGCTGACCTTGTTCTCTGCCTCTATAGCAGCTCTGATGACCTGGTTCTGTGGCTCAAACGCAACCCGGCTGACCTGGTTCTCTGCCTCTACAGAAGCTCTGCTGACCTGGTTCCTAGGCTCTAGAGCAGCTCTGCTGACCTGGTTGTCTGGCTTTGAAGCAGCTCTGCTGACCTGGTTCTCTGGCTCTAAAGCAGCTCTGCTGACCTGGTTCTATGGCTCTAAAGCAGCTCTGCTGATCTTGATGTGTGGCTTTGAAGCAGTTCTGCTGACTGGTTCTCTGGCTCTAGAGCAGCTCTGCTGACCATAATCTCTCCCTCTAAAGCAGCTCTGCTGACCAAGATCTCTGGCTCTAAAGCAGCTCTGCTGACCTGGTTCTCTGGCTCCAAAGCAGCTCTGCTGACCTGGTTCTCTCCCTCTGAAGCAGCTCTGCTGACCTGGTTTTTCTGGCTCTACAGCAGCTCTCCTGACCTGGTTCTCTGGCTCTAAAGCAGCTCTCCTGACCTGGTTCTCTGGCTCTAAAGCAGCTCTGCTACCCTGGTTCTCTCCCTCTAAAGCAGCTCTGCTGAACTGCTTTCTTTGGCTCTACAGCAGCTCTGCTGACCTGGTTCTCTGGCTCTAGAGCAGCTCTGCTGACCTGGTTCTTAGGTTCTAGAGAAGTTCTGTTGACCTAGTTCTCTGGCTCTACAACGGCTCTGATGACCTGGTTCTCAGGCTCTAAAGCAGCTCTGCTGACCTGGTTCAATGGCTCGAAAGCAGCTCTGCTGACCGGGTTCTCAGGTTCTAAAGTGGCTCTGCTGACCTGGTTCTCTCCCTCTAAAGCAGCTCTGCTGACCTGGTTCTCTGGCTCTAAAGCAGCTCTACTGACCTGGTTCTCTGGTTCTAGAGCATCTCTGCTGACCTGGTTCTTAGGTTCTAGAGGAGCTATGCTGACCTGGTGCTCTGGCTCTACAACAGCACTGCTGACCTGGTTCTCTGGCTCTATAGCAGCTCTGCTGACCTGGTTCTATGGCTCCAAAGCAGCTCTGCTGGCCTGGTTCTCTGGCTCTGCAGAAGCTCTGCTGACCTGGTTCTCTCCCTCTAAAGCATCTCTGCTGACCTGGTTCTTAGGCTCTAGAGGAGCTATGCTGACCTGGTACTCTGGCTCTACAACAGCTCTGCTGATCTGGTTCTCTCCTTCTAAAGCAGCTCTGCTGACCTGGTTTATCTTTCTCTACAACATCTCTGCTGACCTAATTTATCTGGCTCTACAGCAGCTCTGCTGACCTGGTTCTCTGCCACTAGAACAGCTCTCCTGACCTTGTTCTTAGGCTCTAGGGCAGCTCTGCTGATCTGGTTATCTCCCTCTAAAGCAGCTCTGCTGACCTGGTTCTCTGGCTCTAAAGCAGCTCTGCTGACCTGGTTCTCTGGCTCTAAAGCAGCTCTGTTGACCTGGTTATCTCCCTCTAAAGCAGCTCTGCTGACCTGCTTTCTCTGGCTCTACAGCAGCTCTACTGACCTGGTTCTCTTGATCTAGAGCAGAACTGCTGACCTGGTTCTCTGGCTCTAAAGCAGCTCTGCTGACCTGGTTTCTCTGGCTCTACAGCAGCTCTGCTGACCTGGATCTGTGGACCTAAATCAGCTCTGATTACCTGGTTCTATGGCTCTAAAGCAGCTCTGCTGACCTGGTTCTCTGGCTTTGAAGCAGCTCTGCTGACCTGGTTCTCAGGCTCTAAAGCAGCTCTTCTGACCAGTTTCTCTGGCTTTGAAGCAGCTCTGCTGACCTGGTTCTCTGGCTCTGGAGCAGCTCTGCTGACCTGGTTCTTAGGCTCTAGAGCAGCTCTGTTGACCTAGTTCTCTGGCTCTCCAACGACTCTGCTGACCTGGTTCACTGGCTCTAAAGCAGATCTGCTGACCTGGTTCTATGGCTCTAAAGCAGCTCTGCTGACCTAGTTCTCTGGCTCTAAAGCAGCTCTGCTGACGTGGTTTCTCTGGGTCTACAGCAGTTCTGCTGTCCTTGTTCTCTGCCTCTATAGCAGCTCTGATGACCTGGTTCTGTGGCTCAAACGCAACCCGGCTGACCTGGTTCTCTGCCTCTACAGAAGCTCTGCTGACCTGGTTCCTAGTGTGAGAAAGTGGGTTTCTGTTGCAGTAACCCCCCCCTTTTTTGCCTAATAGCTGATGCACTTTTCCTTGTTGTGCCCTGGGCTCCTGCCAATCAGGTGCCCAGGGCCTATGTTCCTTCCTTAAAACACACAAACTCCCAATTGGCAAACCCTGGCCACATGTCAGCCCCTGGTAAATGGTACCCTAGGTACCCAGGGCCTTGTGACCAGGGAAGGCCTCTAAGGGCTGCAGCACTCCTTGTGCCACCCTTAGAGGCCCTGTACCCTTACACACACACACTGCCTTTGCAGGCTGAGTGTCTGGGTGCAGGACAAAACAAAGAGTCGACATGGCACGCATCTCTGTGTGCCATGCCCATTACCTATACTGCCAAGGCATATGTCAGCCACCCCTCTGGCTGGGTGCCTTATGCCTATGGTGTGGGCACAGGAGCAGGAGCCCTGTGCCCCTACAGTACCCAGGTCCATTCCTGGGCACTGTAAGTACAGTGCTGCCTTTTACAAGTACATGGTGCTGAGAGCTCGTCAAACACGAACTCCACAGCACCATAATGGCAACACTGAAGACTGGGAAGTTTGGTATCAAACTTCTCAGCACATTAAACCCACACTGATGCCAGTGTGGGATTTAATGTACTAAGCACCCCAGAGGGCATCTTAGAGATGCCCCCTTACAGCTAACCTACAATCCACGTCTGCTCTGAGGCTGCCCAGGCTGCCACACAGCAGACACGTTGCTGGACCCCTGGGTGGGAGAGCCCCTGCTCTCCCGGGCCTGCAACAATGCACATCCTGGGTGAGGTGAGAAATCTCCTCCCCCAGGATGAGCAAAGGGAAGCTTCAAAGGCATGCCGCCAGTTGGAGTTTCCCCAGGCCACTGCAACCCCCCACTCTGGCAGGAAGCTTGGCCGGAAACCCCATACAAGGACAGGGGATGTGCCAGCCTGCCCACCCCACCCCTCAGGTGGGGGAGGCGAGGTGAAGCACATCTCCGGGCTCTCGCCATCTTGAAGATGGGAGGCCCTACCCTATCAGGATTAGGCTACTGCCCTCCTCCCACAGGAGAGAGGCAGGATAGGGGGTGTACCCACCCCAGGACAAGGACCCATTGGTCCCTGGCCTTCACCTACCTGTAACGCCCCTAAATCTAGTATTTAGGGGCCCCCTGAACCTTCCTTCCCCAGATTCCAGATAGAAACCTACAAGAAGAGCAAGAAGAAAAAAGACCTGCCCTGCAGCTGCTAAAAAGAGGAAGACACCAACTGCTTTGGCCCCAGCCCTACCGGCCTGTCGACCCTCGAACCTGCTCCTGCTCCAGCGCGGCATCTCTTGTGGCCAGCAACCTCAAAAACCCCGGAGGACCTGGCTACCTTTGACCTCTGATTCCCTGGGACTCCCATGAGTAGAGGCTCTACTCGAGAAACCTATTCCTAACTCCTGGCAGCAGCCCGGAACCGCGGACCCAACACACTCTGCACCAGCCAAGCCTGGCCAGTGCCGGAGTGGACAAAGACCCTGAGGACGACCCCACGGCGACTGTGACCCCGAGTCCGGCACCCAAGGACCCCCCTCGACATCCTGGACGAAGCCTGCAGCCTCAGAACCGAGTGCCACCCCAGCCGCGATCAACCAGAGGGTAAGATTCCCGACGTCAAAAGGCACCCCTGCACCCGGCGCCCTGCGGCCCCCTGTGCCCAATCCCGGGGTACCCACCTAACCTACAACTACCCAACTTACCCCTCGAAGTGGTGGTGGCACCGGAAACATCCTCGTCCCCGAGCCTGCAGCCTTTTTCCAAACCGGAACATTCCCATTGATTTCCATTGAGCGCCCGAAGGCTCAAAAGCACCCTGCACCCAGCCGCCCGAGTGGCCCTGGCAGTGCACTCTCTACACTAACTTACTTCCCCACTTGCCCTGAGTAAGTGACCAGGAGCCCAGCTCCCACAGACGCGTGGCTTGCCAGACAGCAGCCACCAACTAAGGCCCCCCTATCCCTCATAGGATAACATTGGGCCTAACTCACTCTGCACCCGGCCGTCCTGAAACCGCTGAGGGTGAACCAACTGTACCTACCTGACACTGGGGGACCCCTGAGTCTATGCCCGGAATTTCAACTCTGCCAGTCGAGTACTTACCCTTAAACCGCTAACTTCATTTTCCTCATAGGGTAACATTGACTGGCTTTTTCTTCAAAAATCTTCTAAGTGTGAACTTTTCAAAACTGTAAAAATTCACCAAAAATCAGCCAAGTGACAAAAACGAATTTACTCACCTGTTCCTGGGTGAGCTCCCAGTGCTGGATCTTGGTGCCCAGCCCTGACCCTGAAAAGTACTCACAACTATACTTACCTCTAACTCATTTTTCTCCCATAGGAAACCATTGTCTGCTTTTCTGTGAAAATTCTTCTAAGTGTCTATTTTTGCAAATTTGAAATATTCTTTTAAAATCGTACCATTTCTGCAAACAAAATTACTTACCTGTTTTTGATAAGGACCCCAGTCCTGGGTCTAGGCACCCAGTCCTGGATTACTAAAGTAACGATAAAGTACTCTACCTGCAATTTGAATTTCTTGCCATAGAGATCCATTGAATGTTTTCTGTGAAATATTTTCTAAGTGCTAACTTTTGAAATAGCTAAATATTATTTAAAAATCATTACAGTTATTAAGTCGACTTTCATCACTTGATTCTGAATACTGACCCCAGGCTGGTTCTAGGATCCAGACCTGGAATTCCAAAAGTAATCTGAAAAGTAATTTATTACAAATAACCTGAATTTACCATTGAGCTCAATGCATTGTTATGTTTAGGAGATAGGATTGTTTATTGCAACCAACTGTGACTGTTTACACAAATTTATTGCTTGAAACAAAAGTATTTATATTCAACCTCTCATTCTGAGAAAGTATATTTTTACCCCCTTTGTGGTTCTAAAAATAAAACAAGCATATATTTTATATATACAAACCATTGGCCTAGAGTTCAGTTATTGAGTGTGTGAAACCATTTGCTGACTGAGTGTGTACAATAAATGCTTTACACTGTCCTCTGGTACTGCCTTACTGCTCGACCAAGCTACCACTTTTGAGAGTAAGGTCATACCTAACTTTGACCTCTATCAGCCTCTGGGGGACTGTGGACTCTGTACACCCTGTACCTATTAGGGAACAGTATATACAGAGCCACTTTCTCACATTGGTGGATCAGCGGTGGGATACAAACTTGCATTTGTTGGACTACTTGGTTACCATCTGATCACACGACAGAACTCTTAAAAATTGCCTTTAGAATTCTGATTGGTTTTTCCAAAATTACTAAAAGTCTTGCTAGGGCCTTGCTTAAGTCCCATTAGAATTTTAGAAAAATAAAAGTCACTATAGTCAGGGTAGAGGGTTAGAACTGTCAGGTTAGAATGTCTCAAACAAACCCAGCTATTAGTGATAATAATAACATGAACCTGGTGGAGGAGCTCGACCTCACACCTTACTTACACTTGTCTTTCAAGGAATTGAGGTCCTTATGTAAACTCAAAAATTTACAAATGGGTCAGCATCCAACCAAACAAGGGCTCCAGGAGCTCCTGGCTGAGTATGCTAAAGACCACCCATCTGAACATGGTGATGGCCAGTCAGATGAGGAAAGGGAAACAGGGGAGGAGGACAGCAACCTCCCCATACTATTCCCTAGGGAGGAGATGGCACCCATACCCTCCAACTCAAGACATAGCATCTGGGCACCTAGAGACCACACAGGTGGCTCTGGTCCCAGAGACAACACTGGGGGTCCCCCCAGTGAAGAGGACAGCCTTATGAGGCTGGCCAAAAGAATAGATCTAGAGTCCAGGCTCCTGGCTCTAGAAAAGGAAAGGAGAGAGATGGGTTTAGCACCCATCAATGGTGGCAGCAATAATAAAAACAAGGATAGGGAGGAAACTTCTGACCTTAAAATCCCCAAAGGGATTGTCCCTAAATTTGAGGAAGGTGATGATATCACCAAATGGTTCACAGCCTTTGAGAGGGCTTGTGATATCAGGAAAGTAAAGAAACCTCTCTGGGGGGCACTCCTGTGGGAACTGTTCTCTGGTAACTGCAGGGACAGGCTTCTGACTCTCTCTGGGCCAGAAGCAGGATCCTATGACCTCATGAAGAAAGCTCTGATTGAGGGATTTGGATTCACCACTGAGGAGTATAGAATTAGATTCAGGGGGGCTCACAAAACCCAGACCCAGTCCTGGATTGATTTTGTAGATTTCTCAGTGAAGACACTGGATGGTTGGTTAGCTGGACATGGTGTGCAGGATTTTACTGGATTGTACAATTTATTCATGAAGGAACATATTTTGAGTAACTGCACAAATGAAAAGTTGCATCAGCATTTGGTAGACCTAGGTCTAAAATCCCCCCAAGAATTGGGAAAAAGAGCAGACCACTGGGTCAAGACTAGGGTGACTAGGACGTTCACTGGGAGGGACCAGAACCAAGGGGTCCCAAAACCTCCCCAGAAGAAAGAGAGTGAACCCCTTGTGGATAAAAGAAAGGAGTCCCAGGTAGCCCCCCAAAAACCTGACCAGGAGGGTGGGCCCAAAGACACCTCACAAACTAAACCAGGGTACCAAGGTAAGAATTGGGATCCCAACAGAATATGGTGTTTCAACTGTCAGAAGGCTGGACACCACGCCCAGGACTCTAGCTGTCCTAAAAATAAGGTTCCTAGTACAGCTCCAGGGGTGACTAGTGTAGCCCCAGGGGTTGCCAGTGTAGCTTGGGAGGGAGGGTCCTCAGATGAGGAAGTCCTCCTAGCTTTCAACTGGGGAATGGGCCCAAGAAGCAAGCTGGAGATCCCAGAAGGAAGTAGACACTTCCACCACCTACTGGTGAATGGAATCCCAGCCACTGCCCTGAGAGATACCTGTGCCAGTCACACTGTGGTACATGACAGGTTGGTATTCCCACACCAATATGTCTCAGGGGAAACAAGAAGGGTAAGAACTGTCCCAGGGGGAGTCACTGTTAGGCCTGTGGCTATAGTGCCCCTAGCCACAGCTGGGTCCCTTAGATGGAGGAAAGTGATAGTCAGTAAAAACCTCCCCCTTGATTGTCTCTTGGGGAATGATCACTTAGATGTGGAACTGAGCCAAAGAGAGGTGCTGGCCCAATGCCAGGCCTCGCCCAAAGAACCTGTGGGGGCTCAACCTGCAGTCAGTGCAGCTGAGTCCCAAAAGAATGAGAAGAAACAGGGTAGGAAAGGTGGGCAACTGTTAGCCACAGTTCCAGAGAGCCAGGGAGATGCTATCCCAGTAAGGGAAAACTCCCACAATGGCACTGGTAAATCCCCCCCTAGCCAACAGCAAGACCTGACTAGTCAGGCAACTGTCCAGCCTGAATTAGTGGCTCCTCAGGTGGCAGGACAAGGGGTAGAGGAGGGGTGTTCCCTACCAAGAGTAGGGACCCCCTATCCTCAAACAGACCAACAGCCAGGACCCAAAGAGAACTATAAAATAGCCCCCTCACTTGCCAGTCAGGAGCTAAAGGTATGGTACTGGGCACTGACAGCTGTCAGCAGCCTCTGCTGGGTGTTAGCCTTCATGGCAGCCCTATCCTTGGCATGGTGGCCTAACCCCCTGCCAAATAGCAAGTCAGGCCCCCTGACCTTATTGGTCATGGTGGGGTTGCTCAAGCTGTGGGTAGCCTCTGTGGGTAAGCTGGGCCTAGCCCTGGCTAAGTTAGAAACTACCGAGGTATACACCTCTAAACCCAAAATAGAAAGATGGGACCAGGACAGTAAAAGACAAGGAGAGGAGCCTTGGGAGTTAGGTCCTGAAACTAACAAGACAGGCCAGCTCCCCAAAGGGATTGACCTAGGCAGAAGGATGTAAGGCAGAGTAGGCCCTGCAACTTTCAAACCACTTCCCCAACTCTTCCTCGCCTGAAAGACTAGGTAGACTCTCCCAGCTTTGGCAGAAGTCTCCTGGCCTTTGGGCTGGGGGGGGCTTGTGTGAGAAAGTGGGTTTCTGTTGCAGTAACCCCCCCCTTTTTTGCCTAATAGCTGATGCACTTTTCCTTGTTGTGCCCTGGGCTCCTGCCAATCAGGTGCCCAGGGCCTATGTTCCTTCCTTAAAACACACAAACTCCCAATTGGCAAACCCTGGCCACATGTCAGCCCCTGGTAAATGGTACCCTAGGTACCCAGGGCCTTGTGACCAGGGAAGGCCTCTAAGGGCTGCAGCACTCCTTGTGCCACCCTTAGAGGCCCTGTACCCTTACACACACACACTGCCTTTGCAGGCTGAGTGTCTGGGTGCAGGACAAAACAAAGAGTCGACATGGCACGCATCTCTGTGTGCCATGCCCATTACCTATACTGCCAAGGCATATGTCAGCCACCCCTCTGGCTGGGTGCCTTATGCCTATGGTGTGGGCACAGGAGCAGGAGCCCTGTGCCCCTACAGTACCCAGGTCCATTCCTGGGCACTGTAAGTACAGTGCTGCCTTTTACAAGTACATGGTGCTGAGAGCTCGTCAAACACGAACTCCACAGCACCATAATGGCAACACTGAAGACTGGGAAGTTTGGTATCAAACTTCTCAGCACATTAAACCCACACTGATGCCAGTGTGGGATTTAATGTACTAAGCACCCCAGAGGGCATCTTAGAGATGCCCCCTTACAGCTAACCTACAATCCACGTCTGCTCTGAGGCTGCCCAGGCTGCCACACAGCAGACACGTTGCTGGACCCCTGGGTGGGAGAGCCCCTGCTCTCCCGGGCCTGCAACAATGCACATCCTGGGTGAGGTGAGAAATCTCCTCCCCCAGGATGAGCAAAGGGAAGCTTCAAAGGCATGCCGCCAGTTGGAGTTTCCCCAGGCCACTGCAACCCCCCACTCTGGCAGGAAGCTTGGCCGGAAACCCCATACAAGGACAGGGGATGTGCCAGCCTGCCCACCCCACCCCTCAGGTGGGGGAGGCGAGGTGAAGCACATCTCCGGGCTCTCGCCATCTTGAAGATGGGAGGCCCTACCCTATCAGGATTAGGCTACTGCCCTCCTCCCACAGGAGAGAGGCAGGATAGGGGGTGTACCCACCCCAGGACAAGGACCCATTGGTCCCTGGCCTTCACCTACCTGTAACGCCCCTAAATCTAGTATTTAGGGGCCCCCTGAACCTTCCTTCCCCAGATTCCAGATAGAAACCTACAAGAAGAGCAAGAAGAAAAAAGACCTGCCCTGCAGCTGCTAAAAAGAGGAAGACACCAACTGCTTTGGCCCCAGCCCTACCGGCCTGTCGACCCTCGAACCTGCTCCTGCTCCAGCGCGGCATCTCTTGTGGCCAGCAACCTCAAAAACCCCGGAGGACCTGGCTACCTTTGACCTCTGATTCCCTGGGACTCCCATGAGTAGAGGCTCTACTCGAGAAACCTATTCCTAACTCCTGGCAGCAGCCCGGAACCGCGGACCCAACACACTCTGCACCAGCCAAGCCTGGCCAGTGCCGGAGTGGACAAAGACCCTGAGGACGACCCCACGGCGACTGTGACCCCGAGTCCGGCACCCAAGGACCCCCCTCGACATCCTGGACGAAGCCTGCAGCCTCAGAACCGAGTGCCACCCCAGCCGCGATCAACCAGAGGGTAAGATTCCCGACGTCAAAAGGCACCCCTGCACCCGGCGCCCTGCGGCCCCCTGTGCCCAATCCCGGGGTACCCACCTAACCTACAACTACCCAACTTACCCCTCGAAGTGGTGGTGGCACCGGAAACATCCTCGTCCCCGAGCCTGCAGCCTTTTTCCAAACCGGAACATTCCCATTGATTTCCATTGAGCGCCCGAAGGCTCAAAAGCACCCTGCACCCAGCCGCCCGAGTGGCCCTGGCAGTGCACTCTCTACACTAACTTACTTCCCCACTTGCCCTGAGTAAGTGACCAGGAGCCCAGCTCCCACAGACGCGTGGCTTGCCAGACAGCAGCCACCAACTAAGGCCCCCCTATCCCTCATAGGATAACATTGGGCCTAACTCACTCTGCACCCGGCCGTCCTGAAACCGCTGAGGGTGAACCAACTGTACCTACCTGACACTGGGGGACCCCTGAGTCTATGCCCGGAATTTCAACTCTGCCAGTCGAGTACTTACCCTTAAACCGCTAACTTCATTTTCCTCATAGGGTAACATTGACTGGCTTTTTCTTCAAAAATCTTCTAAGTGTGAACTTTTCAAAACTGTAAAAATTCACCAAAAATCAGCCAAGTGACAAAAACGAATTTACTCACCTGTTCCTGGGTGAGCTCCCAGTGCTGGATCTTGGTGCCCAGCCCTGACCCTGAAAAGTACTCACAACTATACTTACCTCTAACTCATTTTTCTCCCATAGGAAACCATTGTCTGCTTTTCTGTGAAAATTCTTCTAAGTGTCTATTTTTGCAAATTTGAAATATTCTTTTAAAATCGTACCATTTCTGCAAACAAAATTACTTACCTGTTTTTGATAAGGACCCCAGTCCTGGGTCTAGGCACCCAGTCCTGGATTACTAAAGTAACGATAAAGTACTCTACCTGCAATTTGAATTTCTTGCCATAGAGATCCATTGAATGTTTTCTGTGAAATATTTTCTAAGTGCTAACTTTTGAAATAGCTAAATATTATTTAAAAATCATTACAGTTATTAAGTCGACTTTCATCACTTGATTCTGAATACTGACCCCAGGCTGGTTCTAGGATCCAGACCTGGAATTCCAAAAGTAATCTGAAAAGTAATTTATTACAAATAACCTGAATTTACCATTGAGCTCAATGCATTGTTATGTTTAGGAGATAGGATTGTTTATTGCAACCAACTGTGACTGTTTACACAAATTTATTGCTTGAAACAAAAGTATTTATATTCAACCTCTCATTCTGAGAAAGTATATTTTTACCCCCTTTGTGGTTCTAAAAATAAAACAAGCATATATTTTATATATACAAACCATTGGCCTAGAGTTCAGTTATTGAGTGTGTGAAACCATTTGCTGACTGAGTGTGTACAATAAATGCTTTACACTGTCCTCTGGTACTGCCTTACTGCTCGACCAAGCTACCACTTTTGAGAGTAAGGTCATACCTAACTTTGACCTCTATCAGCCTCTGGGGGACTGTGGACTCTGTACACCCTGTACCTATTAGGGAACAGTATATACAGAGCCACTTTCTCACACCTAGGCTCTAGAGCAGCTCTGCTGACCTGGTTGTCTGGCTTTGAAGCAGCTCTGCTGACCTGGTTCTCTGGCTCTAAAGCAGCTCTGCTGACCTGGTTCTATGGCTCTAAAGCAGCTCTGCTGATCTTGATGTGTGGCTTTGAAGCAGTTCTGCTGACTGGTTCTCTGGCTCTAGAGCAGCTCTGCTGACCTGGTTCTCTCCCTCTAAAGCAGGTCTGCTGACCAAGATCTCTGGCTCTAAAGCAGCTCTGCTGACCTGGTTCTCTGGCTCCAAAGCAGCTCTGCTGACCTGGTTCTCTCCCTCTGAAGCAGCTCTGCTGACCTGGTTTTTCTGGCTCTACAGCAGCTCTCCTGACCTGGTTCTCTGGCTCTAAAGCAGCTCTCCTGACCTGGTTCTCTGGCTCTAAAGCAGCTCTGCTACCCTGGTTCTCTCCCTCTAAAGCAGCTCTGCTGAACTGCTTTCTTTGGCTCTACAGCAGCTCTGCTGACCTGGTTCTCTGGCTCTAAAGCAGCTTTGCTGCTCTGGTTCTCTCCTTCTAAAGCAGCTCTGCTGACCTGGTTTATCTTTCTCTACAGCATCTCTGCTGACCTAATTTATCTGGCTCTACAGCAGCTCTGCTGACCTGGTTCTCTGCCACTAGAACAGCTCTACTGACCTTGTTCTTAGGCTCTAGGGCAGCTCTGCTGATCTGGTTATCTCCCTCTAAAGCAGCTCTGCTGACCTGGTTCTCTGGCTCTAAAGCAGCTCTGTTGACCTGGTTATCTCCCTCTAAAGCAGCTCTGCTGACCTGCTTTCTCTGGCTCTACAGCAGCTCTACTGACCTGGTTCTCTTGATCTAGAGCAGAACTGCTGACCTGGTTCTCTGGCTCTAAAGCAGCTCTGCTGACCTGGTTTCTCTGGCTCTACAGCAGCTCTGCTGACCTGGATCTGTGGACCTAAATCAGCTCTGATTACCTGGTTCTATGGCTCTAAAGCAGCTCTGCTGACCTGGTTCTCTGGCTTTGAAGCAGCTCTGCTGACCTGGTTCTCAGGCTCTAAAGCAGCTCTTCTGACTAGTTTCTCTGGATTTGAAGCAGCTCTGCTGACCTGGTTCTCTGGCTCTGGAGCAGCTCTGCTGACCGGGTTCTTAGGCTCTAGAGCAGCTCTGTTGACCTAGTTCTCTGGCTCTCCAACGACTCTGCTGACCTGGTTCACTGGCTCTAAAGCAGATCTGCTGACCTGGTTCTATGGCTCTAAAGCAGCTCTGCTGACCTAGTTCTCTGGCTCTAAAGCAGCTCTGCTGACGTGGTTTCTCTGGGTCTACAGCAGTTCTGCTGACCTTGTTCTCTGCCTCTATAGCAGCTCTGATGACCTGGTTCTGTGGCTCAAACGCAACCCGGCTGACCTGGTTCTCTGCCTCTACAGAAGCTCTGCTGACCTGGTTCCTAGGCTCTAGAGCAGCTCTGCTGACCTGGTTGTCTGGCTTTGAAGCAGCTCTGCTGACCTGGTTCTCTGGCTCTAAAGCAGCTCTGCTGACCTGGTTCTATGGCTCTAAAGCAGCTCTGCTGATCTTGATGTGTGGCTTTGAAGCAGTTCTGCTGACTGGTTCTCTGGCTCTAGAGCAGCTCTGCTGACCTGGTTCTCTCCCTCTAAAGCAGCTCTGCTGACCAAGATCTCTGGCTCTAAAGCAGCTCTGCTGACCTGGTTCTCTGGCTCCAAAGCAGCTCTGCTGACCTGGTTCTCTCCCTCTGAAGCAGCTCTGCTGACCTGGTTTTTCTGGCTCTACAGCAGCTCTCCTGACCTGGTTCTCTGGCTCTAAAGCAGCTCTCCTGACCTGGTTCTCTGGCTCTAAAGCAGCTCTGCTACCCAGGTTCTCTCCCTCTAAAGCAGCTCTGCTGAACTGCTTTCTTTGGCTCTACAGCAGCTCTGCTGACCTGGTTCTCTGGCTCTAGAGCAGCTCTGCTGACCTGGTTCTTAGGTTCTAGAGAAGTTCTGTTGACCTAGTTCTCTGGCTCTACAACGGCTCTGATGACCTGGTTCTCAGGCTCTAAAGCAGCTCTGCTGACCTGGTTCAATGGCTCGAAAGCAGCTCTGCTGACCTGGTTCTCAGGTTCTAAAGTGGCTCTGCTGACCTGGTTCTCTCCCTCTAAAGCAGCTCTGCTGACCTGGTTCTCTGGCTCTAAAGCAGCTCTACTGACCTGGTTCTCTGGTTCTAGAGCAGCTCTGCTGACCTGGTTCTTAGGTTCTAGAGGAGCTATGCTGACCTGGTGCTCTGGCTCTACAACAGCACTGCTGACCTGGTTCTCTGGCTCTATAGCAGCTCTGCTGACCTGGTTCTATGGCTCCAAAGCAGCTCTGCTGGCCTGGTTCTCTGGCTCTGCAGAAGCTCTGCTGACCTGGTTCTCTCCCTCTAAAGCATCTCTGCTGACCTGGTTCTTAGGCTCTAGAGGAGCTATGCTGACCTGGTACTCTGGCTCTACAACAGCTCTGCTGATCTGGTTCTCTCCTTCTAAAGCAGCTCTGCTGACCTGGTTTATCTTTCTCTACAACATCTCTGCTGACCTAATTTATCTGGCTCTACAGCAGCTCTGCTGACCTGGTTCTCTGCCACTAGAACAGCTCTCCTGACCTTGTTCTTAGGCTCTAGGGCAGCTCTGCTGATCTGGTTATCTCCCTCTAAAGCAGCTCTGCTGACCTGGTTCTCTGGCTCTAAAGCTGCTCTGCTGACCTGGTTCTCTGGCTCTAAAGCAGCTCTGTTGACCTGGTTATCTCCCTCTAAAGCAGCTCTGCTGACCTGCTTTCTCTGGCTCTACAGCAGCTCTACTGACCTGGTTCTCTTGATCTAGAGCAGAACTGCTGACCTGGTTCTCTGGCTCTAAAGCAGCTCTGCTGACCTGGTTTCTCTGGCTCTACAGCAGCTCTGCTGACCTGGATCTGTGGACCTAAATCAGCTCTGATTACCTGGTTCTATGGCTATAAAGCAGCTCTGCTGACCTGGTTCTCTGGCTTTGAAGCAGCTCTGCTGACCTGGTTCTCTGGCTCTGGAGCAGCTCTGCTGACCTGGTTCTTAGGCTCTAGAGCAGCTCTGTTGACCTAGTTCTCTGGCTCTCCAACGACTCTGCTGACCTGGTTCACTGGCTCTAAAGCAGATCTGCTGACCTGGTTCTATGGCTCTAAAGCAGCTCTGCTGACCTAGTTCTCTGGCTCTAAAGCAGCTCTGCTGACGTGGTTTCTCTGGGTCTACAGCAGTTCTGCTGACCTTGTTCTCTGCCTCTATAGCAGCTCTGATGACCTGGTTCTGTGGCTCAAACGCAACCCGGCTGACCTGGTTCTCTGCCTCTACAGAAGCTCTGCTGACCTGGTTCCTAGGCTCTAGAGCAGCTCTGCTGACCTGGTTGTCTGGCTTTGAAGCAGCTCTGCTGACCTGGTTCTCTGGCTCTAAAGCAGCTCTGCTGACCTGGTTCTATGGCTCTAAAGCAGCTCTGCTGATCTTGATGTGTGGCTTTGAAGCAGTTCTGCTGACTGGTTCTCTGGCTCTAGAGCAGCTCTGCTGACCTGGTTCTCTCCCTCTAAAGCAGCTCTGCTGACCAAGATCTCTGGCTCTAAAGCAGCTCTGCTGACCTGGTTCTCTGGCTCCAAAGCAGCTCTGCTGACCTGGTTCTCTCCCTCTGAAGCAGCTCTGCTGACCTGGTTTTTCTGGCTCTACAGCAGCTCTCCTGACCTGGTTCTCTGGCTCTAAAGCAGCTCTCCTGACCTGGTTCTCTGGCTCTAAAGCAGCTCTGCTACCCTGGTTCTCTCCCTCTAAAGCAGCTCTGCTGAACTGCTTTCTTTGGCTCTACAGCAGCTCTGCTGACCTGGTTCTCTGGCTCTAGAGCAGCTCTGCTGACCTGGTTCTTAGGTTCTAGAGAAGTTCTGTTGACCTAGTTCTCTGGCTCTACAACGGCTCTGATGACCTGGTTCTCAGGCTCTAAAGCAGCTCTGCTGACCTGGTTCAATGGCTCGAAAGCAGCTCTGCTGACCTGGTTCTCAGGTTCTAAAGTGGCTCTGCTGACCTGGTTCTCTCCCTCTAAAGCAGCTCTGCTGACCTGGTTCTCTGGCTCTAAAGCAGCTCTACTGACCTGGTTCTCTGGTTCTAGAGCAGCTCTGCTGACCTGGTTCTTAGGTTCTAGAGGAGCTATGCTGACCTGGTGCTCTGGCTCTACAACAGCACTGCTGACCTGGTTCTCTGGCTCTATAGCAGCTCTGCTGACCTGGTTCTATGGCTCCAAAGCAGCTCTGCTGGCCTGGTTCTCTGGCTCTGCAGAAGCTCTGCTGACCTGGTTCTCTCCCTCTAAAGCATCTCTGCTGACCTGGTTCTTAGGCTCTAGAGGAGCTATGCTGACCTGGTACTCTGGCTCTACAACAGCTCTGCTGATCTGGTTCTCTCCTTCTAAAGCAGCTCTGCTGACCTGGTTTATCTTTCTCTACAACATCTCTGCTGACCTAATTTATCTGGCTCTACAGCAGCTCTGCTGACCTGGTTCTCTGCCACTAGAACAGCTCTCCTGACCTCGTTCTTAGGCTCTAGGGCAATTCTGCTGATCTGGTTATCTCCCTCTAAAGCAGCTCTGCTGACCTGGTTCTCTGGCTCTAAAGCAGCTCTGCTGACCTGGTTCTCTGGCTCTAAAGCAGCTCTGTTGACCTGGTTATCGCCCTCTAAAGCAGCTCTGCTGACCTGCTTTCTCTGGCTCTACAGCAGCTCTACTGACCTGGTTCTCTTGATCTAGAGCAGCACTGCTGACCTGGTTCTCTGGCTCTAAAGCAGCTCTGCTGACCTGGTTTCTCTGGCTCTACAGCAGCTCTGCTGACCTGGATCTGTGGATCTAAAGCAGCTCTGATGACCTGGTTCTATGGCTCTAAAGCAGCTCTTCTGACCAGTTTCTCTGGCTTTGAAGCAGCTCTGCTGACCTGGTTCTCTGGCTCTGGAGCAGCTCTGCTGACCTGGTTCTTAGGCTCTAGAGCAGCTCTGTTGACCTAGTTCTCTGGCTCTCCAACGACTCTGCTGACCTGGTTCACTGGCTCTAAAGCAGCTCTGCTGACCTGGTTCTATGGCTCTAAAGCAGCTCTGCTGACCTAGTTCTCTGGCTCTAAAGCAGCTCTGCTGACCTGGTTTCTCTGGGTCTACAGCAGTTCTACTGACCTTGTTCTATGCCTCTATAGCAGCTCTGATGACCTGGTTCTGTGGCTCAAACACAACCCGGCTGACCTGGTTCTCTGCATCTACGGAAGCACTGCTGACCTGGTTCTCTGGTTCTAGAGCAGCTCTGCTGACCTGGTTCTTAGGCTCTAGAGCAGCTCTGCTGACCTGGTTGTGTGGCTTTGAAGCAGCTCTGCTGACCTGGTTCTCTGGCTCTAAAGCAGCTCTGCTGACCTGGTTCTATGGCTCTAAAGCAGCTCTGCTGATCTTTATCTCTGGCTTTGAAGCAGTTCTGCTGACTGGTTCTCTGGCTCTAGAGCAGCTCTGCTGACCTGGTTCTCTCCCTCTAAAGCAGCTCTGCTGACCAAGATCTCTGGCTCTAAAGCAGCTCTGCTGACCTGGTTCTCTCCCTCTGAAGCAGCTCTGCTGACCTGGTTCTCTCCCTCTGAAGCAGCTCTGCTGACCTGGTTTTTCTTGCTCTACAGCAGCTCTCCTGACCTGGTTCTCTGGCTCTAAAGCAGCTCTCCTGACCTGGTTCTCTGGCTCTAAAGCAGCTCTGCTACCCTGGTTCTCTCCCTCTAAAGCAGCTCTGCTGAACTGCTTTCTTTGGCTCTACAGCAGCTCTGCTGACCTGGTTCTCTGGCTCTAGAGCAGCTCTGCTGACCTGGTTCTTAGGTTCTAGAGAAGTTCTGTTTACCTAGTTCTCTGGCTCTACAACGGCTCTGATGACCTGGTTCTCAGGCTCTAAAGCAGCTCTGCTGACCTGGTTCAATGGCTCGAAAGCAGCTCTGCTGACCTGGTTCTCAGGTTCTAAAGTGGCTCTGCTGACCTGGTTCTCTCCCTCTAAAGCAGCTCTGCTGACCTGGTTCTCTGGCTGTAAAGCAGCTCTACTGACCTGGGTCTCTGGTTCTAGAACAGCTCTGCTGACCTGGTTCTTAGATTCTAGAGGAGCTATGCTGACCTGGTGCTCTGGCTCTACAACAGCACTGCTGACCTGGTTCTCTGGCTCTATAGCAGCTCTGCTGACCCGGTTCTATGGCTACAAAGCAGCTCTGCTGGCCTGGTTCTCTGGCTCTGCAGAAGCTCTGCTGACCTGGTTCTCTCCCTCTAAAGCAGCTCTGCTGACCTGGTTCTTAGGCTCTAGAGGAGCTATGCTGACCTGGTACTCTGGCTCTACAACAGCTCT
Source organism: Triturus cristatus (assembly GCF_964204655.1). Taxonomy (NCBI): domain Eukaryota; kingdom Metazoa; phylum Chordata; class Amphibia; order Caudata; family Salamandridae; genus Triturus; species Triturus cristatus. The sequence goes on along the minus strand of NW_028188130.1, from coordinate 131,712 downwards.
GCTGACCTGGTTCTCTGGCTCTATAGCAGCTCTGCTGACCTGCTTCTATGGCTCTAAAGCAGCTCTGCTGGCCTGGTTCTCTGGCTCTGCAGAAGCTCTGCTGACCTGGTTCTCTCCCTCTAAAGCAGCTCTGCTGACCTGGTTTCTCTAGGTGTACAGCAGCTCTGTCTCTAGAGTAGCTCTGCTGACCTGGTTCTTAGGCTCTAGAGCAGCTCTACTGATCTGGTTCTCTGGCTCTAAAGCAGCTCTGCTGACCTAGGTCTCTGGCTCTACAGCAGCTCTGCTGCCCCGGTTCTCTGCCTCTAGAGCAGGTCTGCTGACCTGGTTCTTAGGCTCTAAAGCAGCTCTGCTGACCTGGTTCTCTGGCTCTAAAGCAGCTCTGCTGACATGGTTCTATGGCCCTAAAGCAGCTCTGCTGACCTGGTTCTCTGGCTCTAGAGCAGCTCTACTGACCTGGTTCTCTGGTTCTAAAGCAGCTCTGCTGACCTGGTTCTCTGGCTCTAAAGCAGCTCTGCTGACCTGGTTCTCTCCCTCTAAAGCATCTCTGCTGACCTGGTTTTTCTGGCTCTACAGCAGCTCTGCCGACCTGGTTCTCTGGCTCTAAAGTAGTTCTCCTGACCTGGTTCTCTGGCTCTAAATCAGCTCTGCTACCCTGGTTCTCTCCCTCAAAAGCAACTCTGCTGAACTGGTTTCTTTGGCTCTACAGCAGCTCTGCTGACCTGGTTCCCTGGCAATAAAGCAGCTCTGCTGACCTGGTTCTATGGCTCTAAAGCAGCTCTGCTGACCTGGTTCTCTGGTTGAAAAGCAGCTTTGCTGACCTTGGTCTCTGGCTCTAAAGCAGCTCTGCTGACCTGGTTTCTCTGGCTCTACAGCAGCTCTGCTGACCTGGTTCTTCGGCTCTAAAGCAGCTCTGCTGACCTGGTCCTTAGGCTCTAGAGCAGCTCTGCTGACCTGGTTCTCTGGCTATAAAGCAGCTATGCTGACCTGGTTCTCTGGCTCTAGCTCTGCTGGCCCGGTTCTCTGGCTCTAGACCAGCTCTGCTGACCTCGTTTTAGGCTCTAGAGCAGCTCTGCTGACATGGTTCTCTGGCTCTAAAGCAGCTTTGCTGATCTGGTTCTCTCCTTCTAAATCAGCTCTGCTGACCTGGTTTATCTGTCTCTACAGCATCTCTGCTGACCTAATTTATCTGGCTCTACAGCAGCTCTGCTGACCTGGTTCTCTGCCACTAGAACGGCTCTACTGACCTTGTTCTTAGGCTCTAGGGCAGCTCTGCTGATCTGGTTCTCTGGCTCTATCGCAGCTCTGCTGACCTGGTTCTCTGGCTCTAAAGCAGCTCTGTTGACCTGGTTATCTCCCTCTAAAGCAGCACTGCTGACCTGCTTTCTCTGGCTCTACAGCAGCTCTACTGACCTAGTTCTCTTGCTCTAGAGCAGCACTGCTGACCTGGTTCTCTGGTTCTAAAGCAGGTCTGCTGACCTGGTTCTCTGGCTCCTCAACTGCCCTGCTGACCTGGTTCTCTGGCTCTAAAGCTGCTCTGCTGACCTAGTTCTCTGGCTCTACAGCAGCTCTGCTGCCCCGGTTCTCTGCCTCTAGAACAGATCTGCTGACCTGGTTCTTAGGCTCTAGAGCAGCTCTGCTGACCTGGTTCTCAGGCTCTAAAGCAGCTCTGCTGACATGGTTCTATGGCTCTAAAGCAGCTCTACTGACCTGGGTCTCTGGTTCTAGAGCAGCTCTGCTGACCTGGTTCTTAGGTTCTAGAGGAGCTATGCTGACCTGGTGCTCTGGCTCTACAACAGCACTGCTGACCTGGTTCTCTGGCTCTATAGCAGCTCTGCTGACCCGGTTCTATGGCTCCAAAGCAGCTCTGCTGGCCTGGTTCTCTGGCTCTGCAGAAGCTCTGCTGACCTGGTTCTCTCCCTCTAAAGCAGCTCTGCTGACCTGGTTCTTAGGCTCTTGAGGAGCTATGCTGACCTGGTACTCTGGCTCTACAACAGCTCTGCTGACCTGGTTCTCTGGCTCTATAGCAGCTCTGCTGACCTGGTTCTATGGCTCTAAAGCAGATCTGCTGGCCTGGTTCTCTGGCTCTGCAGAACCTCTGCTGACCTGGTTCTCTCCCTCTAAAGTAGCTCTGCTGACCTGTTTTCTCTAGGGGTACAGCAGCTCTGCCTCTAGAGTAGCTCTGCTGACCTGGTTCTTAGGCTCTAGAGCAGCTCTACTGATCTGGTTCTCTGGCTCTAAAGCAGCTCTGCTGACCTAGGTCTCTGGCTCTACAGCAGCTCTGCTGCCCCGGTTCTCTGCCTCTAGAGCAGGTCTGCTGACCTGGTTCTTAGGCTCTAAAGCAGCTCTGCTGACCTGGTTTTCTGGCACTAAAGCAGCTCTGCTGACATGGTTCTATGGCCCTAAAGCAGCTCTGCTGACCTGGTTCTCTGGCTCTAGAGCAGCTCTACTGACCTGGTTCTCTGGCTCTAAAGCAGCTCTGCTGACCTGGTTCTCTGGCTCTAAAGCAGCTCTGCTGACCTGGTTCTCTCCCTCTAAAGCATCTCTGCTGACCTGGTTTTTCTGGCTCTACAGCAGCTCTGCCGACCTGGTTCTCTGGCTCTAAAGTAGTTCTCCTGACCTGGTTCTCTGGCTCTAAATCAGCTCTGCTACCCTGGTTCTCTCCCTCAAAAGCAACTCTGCTGAACTGGTTTCTTTGGCTCTACAGCAGCTCTGCTGACCTGGTTCCCTGGCACTAAAGCAGCTCTGCTGGCCTGGTTCTATGGCTCTAAAGCAGCTCTGCTGACCTGGTTCTCTGGTTGAAAAGCAGCTTTGCTGACCTTGGTCTCTGGCTCTAAAGCAGTTCTGCTGACCTGGTTTCTCTGGCTCTACAGCAGCCCTGCTGACCTGGTTCTTCAGCTCTAAAGCAGTTCTGCTGACCTGGTCCTTAGGCTCTAGAGCAGCTCTGCTGACCTGGTTCTCTGGCTATAAAGCAGCTATGCTGACCTGGTTCTCTGGCTCTAGCTCTGCTGACCCGGTTCTCTGGCTCTAGACCAGCTCTGCTGACCTCGTTTTAGGCTCTAGAGCAGCTCTGCTGACATGGTTCTCTGGCTCTAAAGCAGCTTTGCTGATCTGGTTCTCTCCTTCTAAAGCAGCTCTGCTGACCTGGTTTATCTGTCTCTACAGCATCTCTGCTGACCTAATTTATCTGGCTCTACAGCAGCTCTGCTGACCTGGTTCTCTGCCACTAGAACAGCTCTACTGACCTTGTTCTTAGGCTCTAGGGCAGCTCTGCTGATCTGGTTCTCTGGCTCTATCGCAGCTCTGCTGACCTGGTTCTCTGGCTCTAAAGCAGCTCTGTTGACCTGGTTATCTCCCTCTAAAGCAGCACTGCTGACCTGCTTTCTCTGGCTCTACAGCAGCTCTACTGACCTGGTTCTCTTGCTCTAGAGCAGCACTGCTGACCTGGTTCTCTGGTTCTAAAGCAGGTCTGCCGACCTGGTTCTCTGGCTCCACAACTGCCCTGCTGACCTGGTTCTCTGGCTCTAAAGCTGCTCTGCTGACCTAGTTCTCTGGCTCTACAGCAGCTCCGCTGCCCCGGTTCTCTGCCTCTAGAACAGATCTGCTGACCTGGTTCTTAGGCTCTAGAGCAGCTCTGCTGACCTGGTTCTCTGGCTCTAAAGCAGCTCTGCTGACATGGTTCTATGGCTCTAAAGCAGCTCTGCTGACCTGCTTTCTCTGGCTCTACAGCAGCTCTACTGACCTGGTTCTCTTGATCTAGAGCAGCACTGCTGACCTGGTTCTCTGGCTCTAAAGCAGCTCTGCTGACCTGGTTTCTCTGGCTCTACAGCAGCTCTGCTGACCTGGATCTGTGGATCTAAAGCAGCTCTGATGACCTGATTCTATGGCTCTAAAGCAGATCTGCTGACCTGGTTCTCTGGCTTTGAAGCAGCTCTGCTGACCTGGTTCTCAGGCTCTAAAGCAGCTCTTCCGACCAGTTTCTCTGGCTTTGAAGCAGCTCTGCTGACCTGGTTCTCTGGCTCTGGAGCAGCTCTGCTGACCTGGTTTTTAGGCTCTAGAGCAGCTCTGTTGACCTAGTTCTCTGGCTCTCCAACGACTCTGCTGACCTCGTTCACTGGCTCTAAAGCAGCTCTGCTGACCTGGTTCTATGGCTATAAAGCAGCTCTGCTGACCTAGTTCTCTGGCTCTAAAGCAGCTCTGCTGACCTGGTTTCTCTGGGTCTACAGCAGTTCTGCTGACCTTGTTCTCTGCCTCTATAGCAGCTCTGATGACCTGGTTCTGTGGCTCAAACGCAACCCGGCTGACCTGGTTCTCTGCCTCTACAGAAGCTCTGCTGACCTGGTTCTCTGGCTCTAGAGCAGCTCGGCTGACCTGGTTCTTAGGCTCTAGAGCAGCTCTGCTGACCTGGTTGTCTGGCTTTGAAGCAGCTCTGCTGACCTGGTTCTATGGCTCTAAAGCAGCTCTGCTGATCTTGATCTCTGGCTTTGAAGCAGTTCTGCTGACTGGTTCTCTGGCTCTAGAGCAGCTCTGCTGACCTGGTTCTCTCCCTCTAAAGCAGCTCTGCTGACCAAGATCTCTGGCTCTAAAGCAGCTCTGCTGACCTGGTTCTCTGGCTCCAAAGCAGCTCTGCTGACCTGGTTCTCTCCCTCTGAAGCAGCTCTGCTGACCTGGTTTTTCTGGCTCTACAGCAGCTCTCCTGACCTGGTTCTCTGGCTCTAAAGCAGCTCTCCTGACCTGGTTCTCTGGCTCTAAAGCAGCTCTGCTACCCTGGTTCGCTCCCTCTAAAGCAGCTCTGCTGAACTGCTTTCTTTGGCTCTACAGCAGCTCTGCTGACCTGGTTCTCTGGCTCTAGAGCAGCTCTGCTGACCTGGTTCTTAGGTTCTAGAGAAGTTCTGTTGACCTAGTTCTCTGGCTCTACAACGGCTCTGATGACCTGGTTCTCAGGCTCTAAAGCAGCTCTGCTGACCTGGTTCAATGGCTCGAAAGCAACTCTGCTGACCTGGTTCTCAGGTTCTAAAGTGGCTCTGCTGACCTGGTTCTCTCCCTCTAAAGCAGCTCTGCTGACCTGGTTCTCTGGCTCTAAAGCAGCTCTACTGACCTGGTTCTCTGGTTCTAGAGCAGCTCTGCTGACCTGGTTCTTAGGTTCTAGAGGAGCTATGCTGACCTGGTGCTCTGGCTCTACAACAGCACTGCTGACCTGGTTCTCTGGCTCTATAGCAGCTCTGCTGACCTGGTTCTATGGCTCCAAAGCAGCTCTGCTGGCCTGGTTCTCTGGCTCTGCAGAAGCTATGCTGACCTGGTTCTCTCCCTCTAAAGCATCTCTGCTGACCTGGTTCTTAGGCTCTAGAGGAGCTATGCTGACCTGGTACTCTGGCTCTACAACAGCTCTGCTGATCTGGTTCTCTCCTTCTAAAGCAGCTCTGCTGACCTGGTTGATCTTTCTCTACAACATCTCTGCTGACCTAATTTATCTGGCTCTACAGCAGCTCTGCTGACCTGGTTCTCTGCCACTAGAACAGCTCTCCTGACCTTGTTCTTAGGTTCTAGGGCAATTCTGCTGATCTGGTTATCTCCCTCTAAAGCAGCTCTGCTGACCTGGTTCTCTGGCTCTAAAGCAGCTCTGCTGACCTGGTTCTCTGGCTCTAAAGCAGCTCTACTGACCTGGTTCTCTGGCTCTAAAGCAGCTCTGTTGACCTGGTTATCTCCCTCTAAAGCAGCTCTGCTTACCTGCTTTCTCTGGCTCTACAGCAGCTCTACTGACCTGGTTCTCTTGATCTAGAGCAGCACTGCTGACCTGGTTCTCTGGCTCTAAAGCAGCTCTGCTGACCTGGTTTCTCTGGCTCTACAGCAGCTCTGCTGACCTGGATCTGTGGATCTAAAGCAGCTCTGATGACCTGGTTCTATGGCTCTAAAGCAGCTCTTCTGACCAGTTTCTCTGGCTTTGAAGCAGCTCTGCTGACCTGGTTCTCTGGCTCTGGAGCAGCTCTGCTGACCTGGTTCTTAGGCTCTAGAGCAGCTCTGTTGACCTAGTTCTCTGGCTCTCCAACGACTCTGCTGACCTGGTTCACTGGCTCTAAAGCAGCTCTGCTGACCTGGTTCTATGGCTCTAAAGCAGCTCTGCTGACCTAGTTCTCTGGCTCTAAAGCAGCTCTGCTGACCTGGTTTTTCTGGGTCTACAGCAGTTCTACTGACCTTGTTCTATGCCTCTATAGCAGCTCTGATGACCTGGTTCTGTGGCTCAAACACAACCCGGCTGACCTGGTTCTCTGCATCTACAGAAGCACTGCTGACCTGGTTCTCTGGTTCTAGAGCAGCTCTGCTGACCTGGTTCTTAGGCTCTAGAGCAGCTCTGCTGACCTGGTTGTGTGGCTTTGAAGCAGCTCTGCTGACCTGGTTCTCTGGCTCTAAAGCAGCTCTGCTGACCTGGTTCTATGGCTCTAAAGCAGCTCTGCTGATCTTTATCTCTGGCTTTGAAGCAGTTCTGCTGACTGGTTCTCTGGCTCTAGAGCAGCTCTGCTGACCTGGTTCTCTCCCTCTAAAGCAGCTCTGCTGACCAAGATCTCTGGCTCTAAAGCAGCTCTGCTGACCTGGTTCTCTGGCTCCAAAGCAGCTCTGCTGACCTGGTTCTCTCCCTCTGAAGCAGCTCTGCTGACCTGGTTTTTCTTGCTCTACAGCAGCTCTCCTGACCTGGTTCTCTGGCTCTAAAGCAGCTCTCCTGACCTGGTTCTCTGGCTCTAAAGCAGCTCTGCTACCCTGGTTCTCTCCCTCTAAAGCAGCTCTGCTGAACTGCTTTCTTTGGCTCTACAGCAGCTCTGCTGACCTGGTTCTCTGGCTCTAGAGCAGCTCTGCTGACCTGGTTCTTAGGTTCTAGAGAAGTTCTGTTGACCTAGTTCTCTGGCTCTACAACGGCTCTGATGACCTGGTTCTCAGGCTCTAAAGCAGCTCTGCTGACCTGGTTCAATGGCTCGAAAGCAGCTCTGCTGACCTGGTTCTCAGGTTCTAAAGTGGCTCTGCTGACCTGGTTCTCTCCCTCTAAAGCAGCTCTGCTGACCTGGTTCTCTGGCTGTAAAGCAGCTCTACTGACCGGGGTCTCTGGTTCTAGAGCGGCTCTGCTGACCTGGTTCTTAGGTTCTAGAGGAGCTATGCTGACCTGGTGCTCTGGCTCTACAACAGCACTGCTGACCTGGTTCTATGGCTCTATAGCAGCTCTGCTGACCTGGTTCTATGGCTACAAAGCAGCTCTGCTGGCCTGGTTCTCTGGCTCTGCAGAAGCTCTGCTGACCTGGTTCTCTCCCTCTAAAGCAGCTCTGCTGACCTGTTTTCTCTAGGGGTACAGCAGCTCTGCCTCCAGAGTAGCTCTGCTGACCTGGTTCTTAGGCTCTAGAGCAGCTCTACTGATCTGGTTCTCTGGCTCTAAAGCAGCTCTGCTGACCTAGGTCTCTGGCTCTACAGCAGCTCTGCTGCCCCGGTTCTCTGCCTCTAGAGCAGGTCTGCTGACCTGGTTCTTGGGCTCTAAAGCAGCTCTGCTGACCTGGTTTTCTGGCACTAAAGCAGCTCTGCTGACATGGTTCTATGGCCCTAAAGCAGCTCTGCTGACCTGGTTCTCTGGCTCTAGAGCAGCTCTACTGACCTGGTTCTCTGGCTCTAAAGCAGCTCTGCTGACCTGGTTCTCTGGCTCTAAAGCAGCTCTGCTGACCTGGTTCTCTCCCTCTAAAGCATCTCTGCTGACCTGGTTTTTCTGGCTCTACAGCAGCTCTGCCGACCTGGTTCTCTGGCTCTAAAGTAGTTCTCCTGACCTGGTTCTCTGGCTCTAAATCAGCTCTGCTACCCTGGTTCTCTCCCTCAAAAGCAACTCTGCTGAACTGGTTTCTTTGGCTCTACAGCAGCTCTGCTGACCTGGTTCCCTGGCAATAAAGCAGCTCTGCTGACCTGGTTCTATGGCTCTAAAGCAGCTCTGCTGACCTGGTTCTCTGGTTGAAAAGCAGCTTTGCTGACCTTGGTCTCTGGTTCTAAAGCAGCTCTGCTGACCTGGTTTCTCTGGCTCTACAGCAGCTCTGCTGACCTGGTTCTTCGGCTCTAAAGCAGCTCTGCTGACCTGGTCCTTAGGCTCTAGAGCAGCTCTGCTGACCTGGTTCTCTGGCTATAAAGCAGCTATGCTGACCTGGTTCTCTGGCTCTAGCTCTGCTGACCCGGTTCTCTGGCTCTAGACCAGCTCTGCTGACCTCGTTTTAGGCTCTAGAGCAGCTCTGCTGACATGGTTCTCTGGCTCTAAAGCAGCTTTGCTGATCTGGTTCTCTCCTTCTAAAGCAGCTCTGCTGACCTGGTTTATCTGTCTCTACAGCATCTCTGCTGACCTAATTTATCTGGCTCTACAGCAGCTCTGCTGACCTGGTTCTCTGCCACTAGAACAGCTCTACTGACCTTGTTCTTAGGCTCTAGGGCAGCTCTGCTGATCTGGTTCTCTGGCTCTATCGCAGCTCTGCTGACCTGGTTCTCTGGCTCTAAAGCAGCTCTGTTGACCTGGTTATCTCCCTCTAAAGCAGCACTGCTGACCTGCTTTCTCTGGCTCTACAGCAGCTCTACTGACCTGGTTCTCTTGCTCTAGAGCAGCACTGCTGACCTGGTTCTCTGGTTCTAAAGCAGGTCTGCCGACCTGGTTCTCTGGCTCCACAACTGCCCTGCTGACCTGGTTCTCTGGCTCTAAAGCTGCTCTGCTGACCTAGTTCTCTGGCTCTACAGCAGCTCTGCTGCCCCGGTTCTCTGCCTCTAGAACAGATCTGCTGACCTGGTTCTTAGGCTCTAGAGCAGCTCTGCTGACCTGGTTCTCTGGCTCTAAAGCAGCTCTGCTGACATGGTTCTATGGCTCTAAAGCAGCTCTGCTGACCTGCTTTCTCTGGCTCTACAGCAGCTCTACTGACCTGGTTCTCTTGATCTAGAGCAGCACTGCTGACCTGGTTCTCTGGCTCTAAAGCAGCTCTGCTGACCTGGTTTCTCTGGCTCTACAGCAGCTCTGCTGACCTGGATCTGTGGATCTAAAGCAGCTCTGATGACCTGATTCTATGGCTCTAAAGCATATCTGCTGACCTGGTTCTCTGGCTTTGAAGCAGCTCTGCTGACCTGGTTCTCAGGCTCTAAAGCAGCTCTTCCGACCAGTTTCTCTGGCTTTGAAGCAGCTCTGCTGACCTGGTTCTCTGGCTCTGGAGCAGCTCTGCTGACCTGGTTTTTAGGCTCTAGAGCAGCTCTGTTGACCTAGTTCTCTGGCTCTCCAACGACTCTGCTGACCTCGTTCACTGGCTCTAAAGCAGCTCTGCTGACCTGGTTCTATGGCTATAAAGCAGCTCTGCTGACCTAGTTCTCTGGCTCTAAAGCAGCTCTGCTGACCTGGTTTCTCTGGGTCTACAGCAGTTCTGCTGACCTTGTTCTCTGCCTCTATAGCAGCTCTGATGACCTGGTTCTGTGGCTCAAACGCAACCCGGCTGACCTGGTTCTCTGCCTCTACAGAAGCTCTGCTGACCTGGTTCTCTGGCTCTAGAGCAGCTCGGCTGACCTGGTTCTTAGGCTCTAGAGCAGCTCTGCTGACCTGGTTGTCTGGCTTTGAAGCAGCTCTGCTGACCTGGTTCTATGGCTCTAAAGCAGCTCTGCTGATCTTGATCTCTGGCTTTGAAGCAGTTCTGCTGACTGGTTCTCTGGCTCTAGAGCAGCTCTGCTGACCTGGTTCTCTCCCTCTAAAGCAGCTCTGCTGACCAAGATCTCTGGCTCTAAAGCAGCTCTGCTGACCTGGTTCTCTGGCTCCAAAGCAGCTCTGCTGACCTGGTTCTCTCCCTCTAAAGCAGCTCTGCTGACCTGGTTTTTCTGGCTCTACAGCAGCTCTCCTGACCTGGTTCTCTGGCTCTAAAGCAGCTCTCCTGACCTGGTTCTCTGGCTCTAATGCAGCTCTGCTACCCTGGTTCTCTCCCTCTAAAGCAGCTCTGCTGAACTGCTTTCTTTGGCTCTACAGCAGCTCTGCTGACCTGGTTCTCTGGCTCTAGAGCAGCTCTGCTGACCTGGTTCTTAGGTTCTAGAGAAGTTCTGTTGACCTAGTTCTCTGGCTCTACAACGGCTCTGATGACCTGGTTCTCAGGCTCTAAAGCAGCTCTGCTGACCTGGTTCAATGGCTCGAAAGCAGCTCTGCTGACCTGGTTCTCAGGCTCTAAAGCAGCTCTTCTGACCAGTTTCTCTGGCTTTGAAGCAGCTCTGCTGACCTGGTTCTCTGGCTCTGGAGCAGCTCTGCTGACCTGGTTCTTAGGCTCTAGAGCAGCTCTGTTGACCTAGTTCTCTGGCTCTCCAACGACTCTGCTGACCTGGTTCACTGGCTCTAAAGCAGCTCTGCTGACCTGGTTCTCTGGCTCCAAAGCAGCTCTGCTGACCTGGTTCTCTCCCTCTAAAGCAGCTCTGCTGACCTGTTTTCTCTAGGGGTACAGCAGCTCTGCCTCTAGAGTAGCTCTGCTGACCTGGTTCTTAGGCTCTAGAGCAGCTCTACTGATCTGGTTCTCTGGCTCTAAAGCAGCTCTGCTGACCTAGGTCTCTGGCTCTACAGCAGCTCTGCTGCCCCGGTTCTCTGCCTCTAGAGCAGGTCTGCTGACCTGGTTCTTGGGCTCTAAAGCAGCTCTGCTGACCTGGTTTTCTGGCACTAAAGCAGCTCTGCTGACATGGTTCTATGGCCCTAAAGCAGCTCTGCTGACCTGGTTCTCTGGCTCTAGAGCAGCTCTACTGACCTGGTTCTCTGGCTCTAAAGCAGCTCTGCTGACCTGGTTCTCTGGCTCTAAAGCAGCTCTGCTGACCTGGTTCTCTCCCTCTAAAGCATCTCTGCTGACCTGGTTTTTCTGGCTCTACAGCAGCTCTGCCGACCTGGTTCTCTGGCTCTAAAGTAGTTCTCCTGACCTGGTTCTCTGGCTCTAAATCAGCTCTGCTACCCTGGTTCTCTCCCTCAAAAGCAACTCTGCTGAACTGGTTTCTTTGGCTCTACAGCAGCTCTGCTGACCTGGTTCCCTGGCACTAAAGCAGCTCTGCTGACCTGGTTCTATGGCTCTAAAGCAGCTCTGCTGACCTGGTTCTCTGGTTGAAAAGCAGCTTTGCTGACCTTGGTCTCTGGTTCTAAAGCAGCTCTGCTGACCTGGTTTCTCTGGCTCTACAGCAGCTCTGCTGACCTGGTTCTTCGGCTCTAAAGCAGCTCTGCTGACCTGGTCCTTAGGCTCTAGAGCAGCTCTGCTGACCCGGTTCTCTGGCTATAAAGCAGCTATGCTGACCTGGTTCTCTGGCTCTAGCTCTGCTGACCCGGTTCTCTGGCTCTAGACCAGCTCTGCTGACCTCGTTTTAGGCTCTAGAGCAGCTCTGCTGACATGGTTCTCTGGCTCTAAAGCAGCTTTGCTGATCTGGTTCTCTCCTTCTAAAGCAGCTCTGCTGACCTGGTTTATCTGTCTCTACAGCATCTCTGCTGACCTAATTTATCTGGCTCTACAGCAGCTCTGCTGACCTGGTTCTCTGCCACTACAACAGCTCTACTGACCTTGTTCTTAGGCTCTAGGGCAGCTCTGCTGATCTGGTTCTCTGGCTCTATCGCAGCTCTGCTGACCTGGTTCTCTGGCTCTAAAGCAGCTCTGTTGACCTGGTTATCTCCCTCTAAAGCAGCACTGCTGACCTGCTTTCTCTGGCTCTACAGCAGCTCTACTGACCTGGTTCTCTTGCTCTAGAGCAGCACTGCTGACCTGGTTCTCTGGTTCTAAAGCAGGTCTGCCGACCTGGTTCTCTGGCTCCACAACTGCCCTGCTGACCTGGTTCTCTGGCTCTAAAGCTGCTCTGCTGACCTAGTTCTCTGGCTCTACAGCAGCTCTGCTGCCCCGGTTCTCTGCCTCTAGAACAGATCTGCTGACCTGGTTCTTAGGCTCTAGAGCAGCTCTGCTGACCTGGTTCTCTGGCTCTAAAGCAGCTCTGCTGACATGGTTCTATGGCTCTAAAGCAGCTCTGCTGACCTGCTTTCTCTGGCTCTACAGCAGCTCTACTGACCTGGTTCTCTTGATCTAGAGCAGCACTGCTGACCTGGTTCTCTGGCTCTAAAGCAGCTCTGCTGACCTGGTTTCTCTGGCTCTACAGCAGCTCTGCTGACCTGGATCTGTGGATCTAAAGCAGCTCTGATGACCTGATTCTATGGCTCTAAAGCAGATCTGCTGACCTGGTTCTCTGGCTTTGAAGCAGCTCTGCTGACCTGGTTCTCAGGCTCTAAAGCAGCTCTTCCGACCAGTTTCTCTGGCTTTGAAGCAGCTCTGCTGACCTGGTTCTCTGGCTCTGGAGCAGCTCTGCTGACCTGGTTTTTAGGCTCTAGAGCAGCTCTGTTGACCTAGTTCTCTGGCTCTCCAACGACTCTGCTGACCTCGTTCACTGGCTCTAAAGCAGCTCTGCTGACATGGTTCTATGGCTATAAAGCAGCTCTGCTGACCTAGTTCTCTGGCTCTAAAGCAGCTCTGCTGACCTGGTTTCTCTGGGTCTACAGCAGTTCTGCTGACCTTGTTCTCTGCCTCTATAGCAGCTCTGATGACCTGGTTCTGTGGCTCAAACGAAACCCGGCTGACCTGGTTCTCTGCCTCTACAGAAGCTCTGCTGACCTGGTTCTCTGGCTCTAGAGCAGCTCGGCTGACCTGGTTCTTAGGCTCTAGAGCAGCTCTGCTGACCTGGTTGTCTGGCTTTGAAGCAGCTCTGCTGACCTGGTTCTATGGCTCTAAAGCAGCTCTGCTGATCTTGATCTCTGGCTTTGAAGCAGTTCTGCTGACTGGTTCTCTGGCTCTAGAGCAGCTCTGCTGACCTGGTTCTCTCCCTCTAAAGCAGCTCTGCTGACCAAGATCTCTGGCTCTAAAGCAGCTCTGCTGACCTGGTTCTCTGGCTCCAAAGCAGCTCTGCTGACCTGGTTCTCTCCCTCTAAAGCAGCTCTGCTGACCTGGTTTTTCTGGCTCTACAGCAGCTCTCCTGACCTGGTTCTCTGGCTCTAAAGCAGCTCTCCTGACCTGGTTCTCTGGCTCTAATGCAGCTCTGCTACCCTGGTTCTCTCCCTCTAAAGCAGCTCTGCTGAACTGCTTTCTTTGGCTCTACAGCAGCTCTGCTGACCTGGTTCTCTGGCTCTAGAGCAGCTCTGCTGACCTGGTTCTTAGGTTCTAGAGAAGTTCTGTTGACCTAGTTCTCTGGCTCTACAACGGCTCTGATGACCTGGTTCTCAGGCTCTAAAGCAGCTCTGCTGACCTGGTTCAATGGCTCGAAAGCAACTCTGCTGACCTGGTTCTCAGGTTCTAAAGTGGCTCTGCTGACCTGGTTCTCTCCCTCTAAAGCAGCTCTGCTGACCTGGTTCTCTGGCTCTAAAGCAGCTCTACTGACCTGGTTCTCTGGTTCTAGAGCAGCTCTGCTGACCTGGTTCTTAGGTTCTAGAGGAGCTATGCTGACCTGGTGCTCTGGCTCTACAACAGCACTGCTGACCTGGTTCTCTGGCTCTATAGCAGCTCTGCTGACCTGGTTCTATGGCTCCAAAGCAGCTCTGCTGGCCTGGTTCTCTGGCTCTGCAGAAGCTCTGCTGACCTGGTTCTCTCCCTCTAAAGCATCTCTGCTGACCTGGTTCTTAGGCTCTAGAGGAGCTATGCTGACCTGGTACTCTGGCTCTACAACAGCTCTGCTGATCTGGTTCTCTCCTTCTAAAGCAGCTCTGCTGACCTGGTTTATCTTTCTCTACAACATCTCTGCTGACCTAATTTATCTGGCTCTACAGCAGCTCTGCTGACCTGGTTCTCTGCCACTAGAACAGCTCTCCTGACCTTGTTCTTAGGCTCTAGGGCAATTCTGCTGATCTGGTTATCTCCCTCTAAAGCAGCTCTGCTGACCTGGTTCTCTGGCTCTAAAGCAGCTCTGCTGACCTGGTTCTCTGGCTCTAAAGCAGCTCTGCTGACCTGGTTCTCTGGCTCTAAAGCAGCTCTGTTGACCTGGTTATCTCCCTCTAAAGCAGCTCTGCTTACCTGCTTTCTCTGGCTCTACAGCAGCTCTACTGACCTGGTTCTCTTGATCTAGAGCAGCACTGCTGACCTGGTTCTCTGGCTCTAAAGCAGCTCTGCTGACCTGGTTTCTCTGGCTCTACAGCAGCTCTGCTGACCTGGATCTGTGGATCTAAAGCAGCTCTGATGACCTGGTTCTATGGCTCTAAAGCAGCTCTTCTGACCAGTTTCTCTGGCTTTGAAGCAGCTCTGCTGACCTGGTTCTCTGGCTCTGGAGCAGCTCTGCTGACCTGGTTCTTAGGCTCTAGAGCAGCTCTGTTGACCTAGTTCTCTGGCTCTCCAACGACTCTGCTGACCTGGTTCACTGGCTCTAAAGCAGCTCTGCTGACCTGGTTCTATGGCTCTAAAGCAGCTCTGCTGACCTAGTTCTCTGGCTCTAAAGCAGCTCTGCTGACCTGGTTTCTCTGGGTCTACAGCAGTTCTACTGACCTTGTTCTATGCCTCTATAGCAGCTCTGATGACCTGGTTCTGTGGCTCAAACACAACCCGGCTGACCTGGTTCTCTGCATCTACAGAAGCACTGCTGACCTGGTTCTCTGGTTCTAGAGCAGCTCTGCTGACCTGGTTCTTAGGCTCTAGAGCAGCTCTGCTGACCTGGTTGTGTGGCTTTGAAGCAGCTCTGCTGACCTGGTTCTCTGGCTCTAAAGCAGCTCTGCTGACCTGGTTCTATGGCTCTAAAGCAGCTCTGCTGATCTTTATCTCTGGCTTTGAAGCAGTTCTGCTGACTGGTTCTCTGGCTCTAGAGCAGCTCTGCTGACCTGGTTCTCTCCCTCTAAAGCAGCTCTGCTGACCAAGATCTCTGGCTCTAAAGCAGCTCTGCTGACCTGGTTCTCTGGCTCCAAAGCAGCTCTGCTGACCTGGTTCTCTCCCTCTGAAGCAGCTCTGCTGACCTGGTTTTTCTTGCTCTACAGCAGCTCTCCTGACCTGGTTCTCTGGCTCTAAAGCAGCTCTCCTGACCTGGTTCTTTGGCTCTAAAGCAGCTCTGCTACCCTGGTTCTCTCCCTCTAAAGCAGCTCTGCTGAACTGCTTTCTTTGGCTCTACAGCAGCTCTGCTGACCTGGTTCTCTGGCTCTAGAGCAGCTCTGCTGACCTGGTTCTTAGGTTCTAGAGAAGTTCTGTTGACCTAGTTCTCTGGCTCTACAACGGCTCTGATGACCTGGTTCTCAGGCTCTAAAGCAGCTCTGCTGACCTGGTTCAATGGCTCGAAAGCAGCTCTGCTGACCTGGTTCTCAGGCTCTAAAGCAGCTCTTCTGACCAGTTTCTCTGGCTTTGAAGCAGCTCTGCTGACCTGGTTCTCTGGCTCTGGAGCAGCTCTGCTGACCTGGTTCTTAGGCTCTAGAGCAGCTCTGTTGACCTAGTTCTCTGGCTCTCCAACGACTCTGCTGACCTGGTTCACTGGCTCTAAAGCAGCTCTGCTGACCTGGTTCTCTGGCTCCAAAGCAGCTCTGCTGACCTGGTTCTCTCCCTCTAAAGCAGCTCTGCTGACCTGTTTTCTCTAGGGGTACAGCAGCTCTGCCTCTAGAGTAGCTCTGCTGACCTGGTTCTTAGGCTCTAGAGCAGCTCTACTGATCTGGTTCTCTGGCTCTAAAGCAGCTCTGCTGACCTAGGTCTCTGGCTCTACAGCAGCTCTGCTGCCCCGGTTCTCTGCCTCTAGAGCAGGTCTGCTGACCTGGTTCTTGGGCTCTAAAGCAGCTCTGCTGACCTGGTTTTCTGGCACTAAAGCAGCTCTGCTGACATGGTTCTATGGCCCTAAAGCAGCTCTGCTGACCTGGTTCTCTGGCTCTAGAGCAGCTCTACTGACCTGGTTCTCTGGCTCTAAAGCAGCTCTGCTGACCTGGTTCTCTGGCTCTAAAGCAGCTCTGCTGACCTGGTTCTCTCCCTCTAAAGCATCTCTGCTGACCTGGTTTTTCTGGCTCTACAGCAGCTCTGCCGACCTGGTTCTCTGGCTCTAAAGTAGTTCTCCTGACCTGGTTCTCTGGCTCTAAATCAGCTCTGCTACCCTGGTTCTCTCCCTCAAAAGCAACTCTGCTGAACTGGTTTCTTTGGCTCTACAGCAGCTCTGCTGACCTGGTTCCCTGGCACTAAAGCAGCTCTGCTGACCTGGTTCTATGGCTCTAAAGCAGCTCTGCTGACCTGGTTCTCTGGTTGAAAAGCAGCTTTGCTGACCTTGGTCTCTGGTTCTAAAGCAGCTCTGCTGACCTGGTTTCTCTGGCTCTACAGCAGCTCTGCTGACCTGGTTCTTCGGCTCTAAAGCAGCTCTGCTGACCTGGTCCTTAGGCTCTAGAGCAGCTCTGCTGACCCGGTTCTCTGGCTATAAAGCAGCTATGCTGACCTGGTTCTCTGGCTCTAGCTCTGCTGACCCGGTTCTCTGGCTCTAGACCAGCTCTGCTGACCTCGTTTTAGGCTCTAGAGCAGCTCTGCTGACATGGTTCTCTGGCTCTAAAGCAGCTTTGCTGATCTGGTTCTCTCCTTCTAAAGCAGCTCTGCTGACCTGGTTTATCTGTCTCTACAGCATCTCTGCTGACCTAATTTATCTGGCTCTACAGCAGCTCTGCTGACCTGGTTCTCTGCCACTACAACAGCTCTACTGACCTTGTTCTTAGGCTCTAGGGCAGCTCTGCTGATCTGGTTCTCTGGCTCTATCGCAGCTCTGCTGACCTGGTTCTCTGGCTCTAAAGCAGCTCTGTTGACCTGGTTATCTCCCTCTAAAGCAGCACTGCTGACCTGCTTTCTCTGGCTCTACAGCAGCTCTACTGACCTGGTTCTCTTGCTCTAGAGCAGCACTGCTGACCTGGTTCTCTGGTTCTAAAGCAGGTCTGCCGACCTGGTTCTCTGGCTCCACAACTGCCCTGCTGACCTGGTTCTCTGGCTCTAAAGCTGCTCTGCTGACCTAGTTCTCTGGCTCTACAGCAGCTCTGCTGCCCCGGTTCTCTGCCTCTAGAACAGATCTGCTGACCTGGTTCTTAGGCTCTAGAGCAGCTCTGCTGACCTGGTTCTCTGGCTCTAAAGCAGCTCTGCTGACATGGTTCTATGGCTCTAAAGCAGCTCTGCTGACCTGCTTTCTCTGGCTCTACAGCAGCTCTACTGACCTGGTTCTCTTGATCTAGAGCAGCACTGCTGACCTGGTTCTCTGGCTCTAAAGCAGCTCTGCTGACCTGGTTTCTCTGGCTCTACAGCAGCTCTGCTGACCTGGATCTGTGGATCTAAAGCAGCTCTGATGACCTGATTCTATGGCTCTAAAGCAGATCTGCTGACCTGGTTCTCTGGCTTTGAAGCAGCTCTGCTGACCTGGTTCTCAGGCTCTAAAGCAGCTCTTCCGACCAGTTTCTCTGGCTTTGAAGCAGCTCTGCTGACCTGGTTCTCTGGCTCTGGAGCAGCTCTGCTGACCTGGTTTTTAGGCTCTAGAGCAGCTCTGTTGACCTAGTTCTCTGGCTCTCCAACGACTCTGCTGACCTCGTTCACTGGCTCTAAAGCAGCTCTGCTGACATGGTTCTATGGCTATAAAGCAGCTCTGCTGACCTAGTTCTCTGGCTCTAAAGCAGCTCTGCTGACCTGGTTTCTCTGGGTCTACAGCAGTTCTGCTGACCTTGTTCTCTGCCTCTATAGCAGCTCTGATGACCTGGTTCTGTGGCTCAAACGAAACCCGGCTGACCTGGTTCTCTGCCTCTACAGAAGCTCTGCTGACCTGGTTCTCTGGCTCTAGAGCAGCTCGGCTGACCTGGTTCTTAGGCTCTAGAGCAGCTCTGCTGACCTGGTTGTCTGGCTTTGAAGCAGCTCTGCTGACCTGGTTCTATGGCTCTAAAGCAGCTCTGCTGATCTTGATCTCTGGCTTTGAAGCAGTTCTGCTGACTGGTTCTCTGGCTCTAGAGCAGCTCTGCTGACCTGGTTCTCTCCCTCTAAAGCAGCTCTGCTGACCAAGATCTCTGGCTCTAAAGCAGCTCTGCTGACCTGGTTCTCTGGCTCCAAAGCAGCTCTGCTGACCTGGTTCTCTCCCTCTAAAGCAGCTCTGCTGACCTGGTTTTTCTGGCTCTACAGCAGCTCTCCTGACCTGGTTCTCTGGCTCTAAAGCAGCTCTCCTGACCTGGTTCTCTGGCTCTAATGCAGCTCTGCTACCCTGGTTCTCTCCCTCTAAAGCAGCTCTGCTGAACTGCTTTCTTTGGCTCTACAGCAGCTCTGCTGACCTGGTTCTCTGGCTCTAGAGCAGCTCTGCTGACCTGGTTCTTAGGTTCTAGAGAAGTTCTGTTGACCTAGTTCTCTGGCTCTACAACGGCTCTGATGACCTGGTTCTCAGGCTCTAAAGCAGCTCTGCTGACCTGGTTCAATGGCTCGAAAGCAACTCTGCTGACCTGGTTCTCAGGTTCTAAAGTGGCTCTGCTGACCTGGTTCTCTCCCTCTAAAGCAGCTCTGCTGACCTGGTTCTCTGGCTCTAAAGCAGCTCTACTGACCTGGTTCTCTGGTTCTAGAGCAGCTCTGCTGACCTGGTTCTTAGGTTCTAGAGGAGCTATGCTGACCTGGTGCTCTGGCTCTACAACAGCACTGCTGACCTGGTTCTCTGGCTCTATAGCAGCTCTGCTGACCTGGTTCTATGGCTCCAAAGCAGCTCTGCTGGCCTGGTTCTCTGGCTCTGCAGAAGCTCTGCTGACCTGGTTCTCTCCCTCTAAAGCATCTCTGCTGACCTGGTTCTTAGGCTCTAGAGGAGCTATGCTGACCTGGTACTCTGGCTCTACAACAGCTCTGCTGATCTGGTTCTCTCCTTCTAAAGCAGCTCTGCTGACCTGGTTTATCTTTCTCTACAACATCTCTGCTGACCTAATTTATCTGGCTCTACAGCAGCTCTGCTGACCTGGTTCTCTGCCACTAGAACAGCTCTCCTGACCTTGTTCTTAGGCTCTAGGGCAATTCTGCTGATCTGGTTATCTCCCTCTAAAGCAGCTCTGCTGACCTGGTTCTCTGGCTCTAAAGCAGCTCTGCTGACCTGGTTCTCTGGCTCTAAAGCAGCTCTGCTGACCTGGTTCTCTGGCTCTAAAGCAGCTCTGTTGACCTGGTTATCTCCCTCTAAAGCAGCTCTGCTTACCTGCTTTCTCTGGCTCTACAGCAGCTCTACTGACCTGGTTCTCTTGATCTAGAGCAGCACTGCTGACCTGGTTCTCTGGCTCTAAAGCAGCTCTGCTGACCTGGTTTCTCTGGCTCTACAGCAGCTCTGCTGACCTGGATCTGTGGATCTAAAGCAGCTCTGATGACCTGGTTCTATGGCTCTAAAGCAGCTCTTCTGACCAGTTTCTCTGGCTTTGAAGCAGCTCTGCTGACCTGGTTCTCTGGCTCTGGAGCAGCTCTGCTGACCTGGTTCTTAGGCTCTAGAGCAGCTCTGTTGACCTAGTTCTCTGGCTCTCCAACGACTCTGCTGACCTGGTTCACTGGCTCTAAAGCAGCTCTGCTGACCTGGTTCTATGGCTCTAAAGCAGCTCTGCTGACCTAGTTCTCTGGCTCTAAAGCAGCTCTGCTGACCTGGTTTCTCTGGGTCTACAGCAGTTCTACTGACCTTGTTCTATGCCTCTATAGCAGCTCTGATGACCTGGTTCTGTGGCTCAAACACAACCCGGCTGACCTGGTTCTCTGCATCTACAGAAGCACTGCTGACCTGGTTCTCTGGTTCTAGAGCAGCTCTGCTGACCTGGTTCTTAGGCTCTAGAGCAGCTCTGCTGACCTGGTTGTGTGGCTTTGAAGCAGCTCTGCTGACCTGGTTCTCTGGCTCTAAAGCAGCTCTGCTGACCTGGTTCTATGGCTCTAAAGCAGCTCTGCTGATCTTTATCTCTGGCTTTGAAGCAGTTCTGCTGACTGGTTCTCTGGCTCTAGAGCAGCTCTGCTGACCTGGTTCTCTCCCTCTAAAGCAGCTCTGCTGACCAAGATCTCTGGCTCTAAAGCAGCTCTGCTGACCTGGTTCTCTGGCTCCAAAGCAGCTCTGCTGACCTGGTTCTCTCCCTCTGAAGCAGCTCTGCTGACCTGGTTTTTCTTGCTCTACAGCAGCTCTCCTGACCTGGTTCTCTGGCTCTAAAGCAGCTCTCCTGACCTGGTTCTTTGGCTCTAAAGCAGCTCTGCTACCCTGGTTCTCTCCCTCTAAAGCAGCTCTGCTGAACTGCTTTCTTTGGCTCTACAGCAGCTCTGCTGACCTGGTTCTCTGGCTCTAGAGCAGCTCTGCTGACCTGGTTCTTAGGTTCTAGAGAAGTTCTGTTGACCTAGTTCTCTGGCTCTACAACGGCTCTGATGACCTGGTTCTCAGGCTCTAAAGCAGCTCTGCTGACCTGGTTCAATGGCTCGAAAGCAGCTCTGCTGACCTGGTTCTCAGGTTCTAAAGTGGCTCTGCTGACCTGGTTCTCTCCCTCTAAAGCAGCTCTGCTGACCTGGTTCTCTGGCTGTAAAGCAGCTCTACTGACCGGGGTCTCTGGTTCTAGAGCGGCTCTGCTGACCTGGTTCTTAGGTTCTAGAGGAGCTATGCTGACTTGGTGCTCTGGCTCTACAACAGCACTGCTGACCTGGTTCTATGGCTCTATAGCAGCTCTGCTGACCCGGTTCTATGGCTACAAAGCAGCTCTGCTAACCTGGTTCTCTGGCTCTGCAGAAGCTCTGCTGACCTGGTTCTCTCCCTCTAAAGCAGCTCTGCTGACCTGGTTCTTAGGCTCTAGAGGAGCTATGCTGACCTGGTACTCTGGCTCTACAACAGCTCTGCTGACCTGGTTCTCTGGCTCTATAGCAGCTCTGCTGACCTGGTTCTATGGCTCTAAAGCAGCTCTGCTGGCCTGGTTCTCTGGCTCTGCAGAAGCTCTGCTGACCTGGTTCTCTCCCTCTAAAGCAGCTCTGCTGACCTGGTTTCTCTAGGTGTACAGCAGCTCTGTCTCTAGAGTAGCTCTGGTGACCTGGTTCTTAGGCTCTAGAGCAGCTGTACTGATCTGGTTCTCTGGCTCTAAAGCAGCTCTGCTGACCTAGGTCTCTGGCTCTACAGCAGCTCTGCTGCCCCGGTTCTCTGCCTCTAGAGCAGGTCTGCTGACCTGGTTCTTAGGCTCTAAAGCAGCTCTGCTGACCTGGTTCTCTGGCTCTAAAGCAGCTCTGCTGACATGGTTCTATGGCCCTAAAGCAGCTCTGCTGACCTGGTTCTCTGGCTCTAGAGCAGCTCTACTGACCTGGTTCTCTGGTTCTAAAGCAGCTCTGCTGACCTGGTTCTCTGGCTCTAAAGCAGCTCTGCTGACCTGGTTCTCTCCCTCTAAAGCATCTCTGCTGACCTGGTTTTTCTGGCTCTACAGCAGCTCTGCCGACCTGGTTCTCTGGCTCTAAAGTAGTTCTCCTGACCTGGTTCTCTGGCTCTAAATCAGCTCTGCTACCCTGGTTCTCTCCCTCAAAAGCAACTCTGCTGAACTGGTTTCTTTGGCTCTACAGCAGCTCTGCTGACCTGGTTCCCTGGCAATAAAGCAGCTCTGCTGACCTGGTTCTATGGCTCTAAAGCAGCTCTGCTGACCTGGTTCTCTGGTTGAAAAGCAGCTTTGCTGACCTTGGTCTCTGGCTCTAAAGCAGCTCTGCTGACCTGGTTTCTCTGGCTCTACAGCAGCTCTGCTGACCTGGTTCTTCGGCTCTAAAGCAGCTCTGCTGACCTGGTCCTTAGGCTCTAGAGCAGCTCTGCTGACCTGGTTCTCTGGCTATAAAGCAGCTATGCTGACCTGGTTCTCTGGCTCTAGCTCTGCTGGCCCGGTTCTCTGGCTCTAGACCAGCTCTGCTGACCTCGTTTTAGGCTCTAGAGCAGCTCTGCTGACATGGTTCTCTGGCTCTAAAGCAGCTTTGCTGATCTGGTTCTCTCCTTCTAAATCAGCTCTGCTGACCTGGTTTATCTGTCTCTACAGCATCTCTGCTGACCTAATTTATCTGGCTCTACAGCAGCTCTGCTGACCTGGTTCTCTGCCACTAGAACGGCTCTACTGACCTTGTTCTTAGGCTCTAGGGCAGCTCTGCTGATCTGGTTCTCTGGCTCTATCGCAGCTCTGCTGACCTGGTTCTCTGGCTCTAAAGCAGCTCTGTTGACCTGGTTATCTCCCTCTAAAGCAGCACTGCTGACCTGCTTTCTCTGGCTCTACAGCAGCTCTACTGACCTAGTTCTCTTGCTCTAGAGCAGCACTGCTGACCTGGTTCTCTGGTTCTAAAGCAGGTCTGCTGACCTGGTTCATTGGCTCCACAACTGCCCTGCTGACCTGGTTCTCTGGCTCTAAAGCTGCTCTGCTGACCTAGTTCTCTGGCTCTACAGCAGCTCTGCTGCCCCGGTTCTCTGCCTCTAGAACAGATCTG
The DNA here is from genome assembly GCF_964204655.1 of Triturus cristatus. Classification (NCBI taxonomy): domain Eukaryota; kingdom Metazoa; phylum Chordata; class Amphibia; order Caudata; family Salamandridae; genus Triturus; species Triturus cristatus. Next base: position 109,327 of record NW_028188130.1, on the reverse strand, counting down.
CTGACCTGGTTCTTAGGCTCTAGAGCAGCTCTGCTGACCTGGTTCTCCGGCTCTAAAGCAGCTCTGCTGACATGGTTCTATGGCTCTAAAGCAGCTCTACTGACCTGGGTCTCTGGTTCTAGAGCAGCTCTGCTGACCTGGTTTTTAGGTTCTAGAGGAGCTATGCTGACCTGGTGCTCTGGCTCTACAACAGCACTGCTGACCTGGTTCTCTGGCTCTATAGCAGCTCTGCTGACCCGGTTCTATGGCTCCAAAGCAGCTCTGCTGGCCTGGTTCTCTGGCTCTGCAGAAGCTCTGCTGACCTGGTTCTCTCCCTCTAAAGCAGCTCTGCTGACCTGGTTCTTAGGCTCTTGAGGAGCTATGCTGACCTGGTACTCTGGCTCTACAACAGCTCTGCTGACCTGGTTCTCTGGCTCTATAGCAGCTCTGCTGACCTGGTTCTATGGCTCTAAAGCAGCTCTGCTGGCCTGGTTCTCTGGCTCTGCAGAAGCTCTGCTGACCTGGTTCTCTCCCTCTAAAGCAGCTCTGCTGACCTGTTTTCTCTAGGGGTACAGCAGCTCTGCCTCCAGAGTAGCTCTGCTGACCTGGTTCTTAGGCTCTAGAGCAGCTCTACTGATCTGGTTCTCTGGCTCTAAAGCAGCTCTGCTGACCTAGGTCTCTGGCTCTACAGCAGCTCTGCTGCCCCGGTTCTCTGCCTCTAGAGCAGGTCTGCTGACCTGGTTCTTGGGCTCTAAAGCAGCTCTGCTGACCTGGTTTTCTGGCACTAAAGCAGCTCTGCTGACATGGTTCTATGGCCCTAAAGCAGCTCTGCTGACCTGGTTCTCTGGCTCTAGAGCAGCTCTACTGACCTGGTTCTCTGGCTCTAAAGCAGCTCTGCTGACCTGGTTCTCTGGCTCTAAAGCAGCTCTGCTGACCTGGTTCTCTCCCTCTAAAGCATCTCTGCTGACCTGGTTTTTCTGGCTCTACAGCAGCTCTGCCGACCTGGTTCTCTGGCTCTAAAGTAGTTCTCCTGACCTGGTTCTCTGGCTCTAAATCAGCTCTGCTACCCTGGTTCTCTCCCTCAAAAGCAACTCTGCTGAACTGGTTTCTTTGGCTCTACAGCAGCTCTGCTGACCTGGTTCCCTGGCACTAAAGTAGCTCTGCTGACCTGGTTCTATGGCTCTAAAGCAGCTCTGCTGACCTGGTTCTCTGGTTGAAAAGCAGCTTTGCTGACCTTGGTCTCTGGTTCTAAAGCAGCTCTGCTGACCTGGTTTCTCTGGCTCTACAGCAGCTCTGCTGACCTGGTTCTTCGGCTCTAAAGCAGCTCTGCTGACCTGGTCCTTAGGCTCTAGAGCAGCTCTGCTGACCTGGTTCTCTGGCTATAAAGCAGCTATGCTGACCTGGTTCTCTGGCTCTAGCTCTGCTGACCCGGTTCTCTGGCTCTAGACCAGCTCTGCTGACCTCGTTTTAGGCTCTAGAGCAGCTCTGCTGACATGGTTCTCTGGCTCTAAAGCAGCTTTGCTGATCTGGTTCTCTCCTTCTAAAGCAGCTCTGCTGACCTGGTTTATCTGTCTCTACAGCATCTCTGCTGACCTAATTTATCTGGCTCTACAGCAGCTCTGCTGACCTGGTTCTCTGCCACTAGAACAGCTCTACTGACCTTGTTCTTAGGCTCTAGGGCAGCTCTGCTGATCTGGTTCTCTGGCTCTATCGCAGCTCTGCTGACCTGGTTCTCTGGCTCTAAAGCAGCTCTGTTGACCTGGTTATCTCCCTCTAAAGCAGCACTGCTGACCTGCTTTCTCTGGCTCTACAGCAGCTCTACTGACCTGGTTCTCTTGCTCTAGAGCAGCACTGCTGACCTGGTTCTCTGGTTCTAAAGCAGGTCTGCCGACCTGGTTCTCTGGCTCCACAACTGCCCTGCTGACCTGGTTCTCTGGCTCTAAAGCTGCTCTGCTGACCTAGTTCTCTGGCTCTACAGCAGCTCTGCTGCCCCGGTTCTCTGCCTCTAGAACAGATCTGCTGACCTGGTTCTTAGGCTCTAGAGCAGCTCTGCTGACCTGGTTCTCTGGCTCTAAAGCAGCTCTGCTGACATGGTTCTATGGCTCTAAAGCAGCTCTGCTGACCTGCTTTCTCTGGCTCTACAGCAGCTCTACTGACCTGGTTCTCTTGATCTAGAGCAGCACTGCTGACCTGGTTCTCTGGCTCTAAAGCAGCTCTGCTGACCTGGTTTCTCTGGCTCTACAGCAGCTCTGCTGACCTGGATCTGTGGATCTAAAGCAGCTCTGATGACCTGATTCTATGGCTCTAAAGCATATCTGCTGACCTGGTACTCTGGCTTTGAAGCAGCTCTGCTGACCTGGTTCTCAGGCTCTAAAGCAGCTCTTCCGACCAGTTTCTCTGGCTTTGAAGCAGCTCTGCTGACCTGGTTCTCTGGCTCTGGAGCAGCTCTGCTGACCTGGTTTTTAGGCTCTAGAGCAGCTCTGTTGACCTAGTTCTCTGGCTCTCCAACGACTCTGCTGACCTCGTTCACTGGCTCTAAAGCAGCTCTGCTGACCTGGTTCTATGGCTATAAAGCAGCTCTGCTGACCTAGTTCTCTGGCTCTAAAGCAGCTCTGCTGACCTGGTTTCTCTGGGTCTACAGCAGTTCTGCTGACCTTGTTCTCTGCCTCTATAGCAGCTCTGATGACCTGGTTCTGTGGCTCAAACGCAACCCGGCTGACCTGGTTCTCTGCCTCTACAGAAGCTCTGCTGACCTGGTTCTCTGGCTCTAGAGCAGCTCGGCTGACCTGGTTCTTAGGCTCTAGAGCAGCTCTGCTGACCTGGTTGTCTGGCTTTGAAGCAGCTCTGCTGACCTGGTTCTATGGCTCTAAAGCAGCTCTGCTGATCTTGATCTCTGGCTTTGAAGCAGTTCTGCTGACTGGTTCTCTGGCTCTAGAGCAGCTCTGCTGACCTGGTTCTCTCCCTCTAAAGCAGCTCTGCTGACCAAGATCTCTGGCTCTAAAGCAGCTCTGCTGACCTGGTTCTCTGGCTCCAAAGCAGCTCTGCTGACCTGGTTCTCTCCCTCTAAAGCAGCTCTGCTGACCTGGTTTTTCTGGCTCTACAGCAGCTCTCCTGACCTGGTTCTCTGGCTCTAAAGCAGCTCTCCTGACCTGGTTCTCTGGCTCTAATGCAGCTCTGCTACCCTGGTTCTCTCCCTCTAAAGCAGCTCTGCTGAACTGCTTTCTTTGGCTCTACAGCAGCTCTGCTGACCTGGTTCTCTGGCTCTAGAGCAGCTCTGCTGACCTGGTTCTAGAGAAGTTCTGTTGACCTAGTTCTCTGGCTCTACAACGGCTCTGATGACCTGGTTCTCAGGCTCTAAAGCAGCTCTGCTGACCTGGTTCAATGGCTCGAAAGCAGCTCTGCTGACCTGGTTCTCAGGCTCTAAAGCAGCTCTTCTGACCAGTTTCTCTGGCTTTGAAGCAGCTCTGCTGACCTGGTTCTCTGGCTCTGGAGCAGCTCTGCTGACCTGGTTCTTAGGCTCTAGAGCAGCTCTGTTGACCTAGTTCTCTGGCTCTCCAATGACTCTGCTGACCTGGTTCACTGGCTCTAAAGCAGCTCTGCTGACCTGGTTCTCTGGCTCCAAAGCAGCTCTGCTGACCTGGTTCTCTCCCTCTAAAGCAGCTCTGCTGACCTGTTTTCTCTAGGGGTACAGCAGCTCTGCCTCTAGAGTAGCTCTGCTGACCTGGTTCTTAGGCTCTAGAGCAGCTCTACTGATCTGGTTCTCTGGCTCTAAAGCAGCTCTGCTGACCTAGGTCTCTGGCTCTACAGCAGCTCTGCTGCCCCGGTTCTCTGCCTCTAGAGCAGGTCTGCTGACCTGGTTCTTGGGCTCTAAAGCAGCTCTGCTGACCTGGTTTTCTGGCACTAAAGCAGCTCTGCTGACATGGTTCTATGGCCCTAAAGCAGCTCTGCTGACCTGGTTCTCTGGCTCTAGAGCAGCTCTACTGACCTGGTTCTCTGGCTCTAAAGCAGCTCTGCTGACCTGGTTCTCTGGCTCTAAAGCAGCTCTGCTGACCTGGTTCTCTCCCTCTAAAGCATCTCTGCTGACCTGGTTTTTCTGGCTCTACAGCAGCTCTGCCGACCTGGTTCTCTGGCTCTAAAGTAGTTCTCCTGACCTGGTTCTCTGGCTCTAAATCAGCTCTGCTACCCTGGTTCTCTCCCTCAAAAGCAACTCTGCTGAACTGGTTTCTTTGGCTCTACAGCAGCTCTGCTGACCTGGTTCCCTGGCACTAAAGCAGCTCTGCTGACCTGGTTCTATGGCTCTAAAGCAGCTCTGCTGACCTGGTTCTCTGGTTGAAAAGCAGCTTTGCTGACCTTGGTCTCTGGTTCTAAAGCAGCTCTGCTGACCTGGTTTCTCTGGCTCTACAGCAGCTCTGCTGACCTGGTTCTTCGGCTCTAAAGCAGCTCTGCTGACCTGGTCCTTAGGCTCTAGAGCAGCTCTGCTGATCTGGTTCTCTGGCTATAAAGCAGCTATGCTGACCTGGTTCTCTGGCTCTAGCTCTGCTGACCCGGTTCTCTGGCTCTAGACCAGCTCTGCTGACCTCGTTTTAGGCTCTAGAGCAGCTCTGCTGACATGGTTCTCTGGCTCTAAAGCAGCTTTGCTGATCTGGTTCTCTCCTTCTAAAGCAGCTCTGCTGACCTGGTTTATCTGTCTCTACAGCATCTCTGCTGACCTAATTTATCTGGCTCTACAGCAGCTCTGCTGACCTGGTTCTCTGCCACTAGAACAGCTCTACTGACCTTGTTCTTAAGCTCTAGGGCAGCTCTGCTGATCTGGTTCTCTGGCTCTATCGCAGCTCTGCTGACCTGGTTCTCTGGCTCTAAAGCAGCTCTGTTGACCTGGTTATCTCCCTCTAAAGCAGCACTGCTGACCTGCTTTCTCTGGCTCTACAGCAGCTCTACTGACCTGGTTCTCTTGCTCTAGAGCAGCACTGCTGACCTGGTTCTCTGGTTCTAAAGCAGGTCTGCCGACCTGGTTCTCTGGCTCCACAACTGCCCTGCTGACCTGGTTCTCTGGCTCTAAAGCTGCTCTGCTGACCTAGTTCTCTGGCTCTACAGCAGCTCTGCTGCCCCGGTTCTCTGCCTCTAGAACAGATCTGCTGACCTGGTTCTTAGGCTCTAGAGCAGCTCTGCTGACCTGGTTCTCTGGCTCTAAAGCAGCTCTGCTGACATGGTTCTATGGCTCTAAAGCAGCTCTGCTGACCTGCTTTCTCTGGCTCTACAGCAGCTCTACTGACCTGGTTCTCTTGATCTAGAGCAGCACTGCTGACCTGGTTCTCTGGCTCTAAAGCAGCTCTGCTGACATGGTTCTATGGCCCTAAAGCAGCTCTGCTGACCTGGTTCTCTGGCTCTAGAGCAGCTCTACTGACCTGGTTCTCTGGCTCTAAAGCAGCTCTGCTGACCTGGTTCTCTGGCTCTAAAGCAGCTCTGCTGACCTGGTTCTCTCCCTCTAAAGCATCTCTGCTGACCTGGTTTTTCTGGCTCTACAGCAGCTCTGCCGACCTGGTTCTCTGGCTCTAAAGTAGTTCTCCTGACCTGGTTCTCTGGCTCTAAATCAGCTCTGCTACCCTGATTCTCTCCCTCAAAAGCAACTCTGCTGAACTGGTTTCTTTGGCTCTACAGCAGCTCTGCTGACCTGGTTCCCTGGCACTAAAGCAGCTCTGCTGACCTGGTTCTATGGCTCTAAAGCAGCTCTGCTGACCTGGTTCTCTGGTTGAAAAGCAGCTTTGCTGACCTTGGTCTCTGGTTCTAAAGCAGCTCTGCTGACCTGGTTTCTCTGGCTCTACAGCAGCTCTGCTGACCTGGTTCTTCGGCTCTAAAGCAGCTCTGCTGACCTGGTCCTTAGGCTCTAGAGCAGCTCTGCTGACCTGGTTCTCTGGCTATAAAGCAGCTATGCTGACCTGGTTCTCTGGCTCTAGCTCTGCTGACCCGGTTCTCTGGCTCTAGACCAGCTCTGCTGACCTCGTTTTAGGCTCTAGAGCAGCTCTGCTGACATGGTTCTCTGGCTCTAAAGCAGCTTTGCTGATCTGGTTCTCTCCTTCTAAAGCAGCTCTGCTGACCTGGTTTATCTGTCTCTACAGCATCTCTGCTGACCTAATTTATCTGGCTCTACAGCAGCTCTGCTGACCTGGTTCTCTGCCACTAGAACAGCTCTACTGACCTTGTTCTTAGGCTCTAGGGCAGCTCTGCTGATCTGGTTCTCTGGCTCTATCGCAGCTCTGCTGACCTGGTTCTCTGGCTCTAAAGCAGCTCTGTTGACCTGGTTATCTCCCTCTAAAGCAGCACTGCTGACCTGCTTTCTCTGGCTCTACAGCAGCTCTACTGACCTAGTTCTCTTGCTCTAGAGCAGCACTGCTGACCTGGTTCTCTGGTTCTAAAGCAGGTCTGCTGACCTGGTTCATTGGCTCCACAACTGCCCTGCTGACCTGGTTCTCTGGCTCTAAAGCTGCTCTGCTGACCTAGTTCTCTGGCTCTACAGCAGCTCTGCTGCCCCGGTTCTCTGCCTCTAGAACAGATCTGCTGACCTGGTTCTTAGGCTCTAGAGCAGCTCTGCTGACCTGGTTCTCTGGCTCTAAAGCAGCTCTGCTGACCTGGTTCTCTGGCTCTAAAGCAGCTCTGTTGACCTGGTTATCTCCCTCTAAAGCAGCACTGCTGACCTGCTTTCTCTGGCTCTACAGCAGCTCTACTGACCTGGTTCTCTTGCTCTAGAGCAGCACTGCTGACCTGGTTCTCTGGTTCTAAAGCAGGTCTGCCGACCTGGTTCTCTGGCTCCACAACTGCCCTGCTGACCTGGTTCTCTGGCTCTAAAGCTGCTCTGCTGACCTAGTTCTCTGGCTCTACAGCAGCTCTGCTGCCCCGGTTCTCTGCCTCTAGAACAGATCTGCTGACCTGGTTCTTAGGCTCTAGAGCAGCTCTGCTGACCTGGTTCTCTGGCTCTAAAGCAGCTCTGCTGACATGGTTCTATGGCTCTAAAGCAGCTCTGCTGACCTGCTTTCTCTGGCTCTACAGCAGCTCTACTGACCTGGTTCTCTTGATCTAGAGCAGCACTGCTGACCTGGTTCTCTGGCTCTAAAGCAGCTCTGCTGACCTGGTTTCTCTGGCTCTACAGCAGCTCTGCTGACCTGGATCTGTGGATCTAAAGCAGCTCTGATGACCTGATTCTATGGCTCTAAAGCAGATCTGCTGACCTGGTTCTCTGGCTTTGAAGCAGCTCTGCTGACCTGGTTCTCAGGCTCTAAAGCAGCTCTTCCGACCAGTTTCTCTGGCTTTGAAGCAGCTCTGCTGACCTGGTTCTCTGGCTCTGGAGCAGCTCTGCTGACCTGGTTTTTAGGCTCTAGAGCAGCTCTGTTGACCTAGTTCTCTGGCTCTCCAACGACTCTGCTGACCTCGTTCACTGGCTCTAAAGCAGCTCTGCTGACATGGTTCTATGGCTATAAAGCAGCTCTGCTGACCTAGTTCTCTGGCTCTAAAGCAGCTCTGCTGACCTGGTTTCTCTGGGTCTACAGCAGTTCTGCTGACCTTGTTCTCTGCCTCTATAGCAGCTCTGATGACCTGGTTCTGTGGCTCAAACGAAACCCGGCTGACCTGGTTCTCTGCCTCTACAGAAGCTCTGCTGACCTGGTTCTCTGGCTCTAGAGCAGCTCGGCTGACCTGGTTCTTAGGCTCTAGAGCAGCTCTGCTGACCTGGTTGTCTGGCTTTGAAGCAGCTCTGCTGACCTGGTTCTATGGCTCTAAAGCAGCTCTGCTGATCTTGATCTCTGGCTTTGAAGCAGTTCTGCTGACTGGTTCTCTGGCTCTAGAGCAGCTCTGCTGACCTGGTTCTCTCCCTCTAAAGCAGCTCTGCTGACCAAGATCTCTGGCTCTAAAGCAGCTCTGCTGACCTGGTTCTCTGGCTCCAAAGCAGCTCTGCTGACCTGGTTCTCTCCCTCTAAAGCAGCTCTGCTGACCTGGTTTTTCTGGCTCTACAGCAGCTCTCCTGACCTGGTTCTCTGGCTCTAAAGCAGCTCTCCTGACCTGGTTCTCTGGCTCTAATGCAGCTCTGCTACCCTGGTTCTCTCCCTCTAAAGCAGCTCTGCTGAACTGCTTTCTTTGGCTCTACAGCAGCTCTGCTGACCTGGTTCTCTGGCTCTAGAGCAGCTCTGCTGACCTGGTTCTTAGGTTCTAGAGAAGTTCTGTTGACCTAGTTCTCTGGCTCTACAACGGCTCTGATGACCTGGTTCTCAGGCTCTAAAGCAGCTCTTCTGACCTGGTTCAATGGCTCGAAAGCAGCTCTGCTGACCTGGTTCTCAGGCTCTAAAGCAGCTCTTCTGACCAGTTTCTCTGGCTTTGAAGCAGCTCTGCTGACCTGGTTCTCTGGCTCTGGAGCAGCTCTGCTGACCTGGTTCTTAGGCTCTAGAGCAGCTCTGTTGACCTAGTTCTCTGGCTCTCCAACGACTCTGCTGACCTGGTTCACTGGCTCTAAAGCAGCTCTGCTGACCTGGTTCTATGGCTCTAAAGCAGCTCTGCTGACCTAGTTCTCTGGCTCTAAAGCAGCTCTGCTGACCTGGTTTCTCTGGGTCTACAGCAGTTCTGCTGACCTTGTTCTCTGCCTCTATAGCAGCTCTGCTGACCTGGTTCTGTGGCTCAAACGCAACCCGGCTGACCTGGTTCTCTGCCTCTACAGAAGCTCTGCTGACCTGGTTCTCTGGCTCTAGAGCAGCTCGACTGACCTGGTTCTTAGGCTCTAGAGCAGCTCTGCTGACCTGGTTGTCTGGCTTTGAAGCAGCTCTGCTGACCTGGTTCTCTGGCTCTAAAGCAGCTCTGCTGACCTGGTTCTATGGCTCTAAAGCAGCTCTGCTGATCTTGATCTCTGGCTTTGAAGCAGTTCTGCTGACTGGTTCTCTGGCTCTAGAGCAGCTCTGCTGACCTGGTTCTCTCTCTCTAAAGCAGCTCTGCTGACCAAGATCTCTGGCTCTAAAGCAGCTCTGCTGACCTGGTTCTCTGGCTCCAAAGCAGCTCTGCTACCCTGGTTCTCTCCCTCTAAAGCAGCTCTGCTGAACTGCTTTCTTTAGCTCTACAGCAGCTCTGCTGACCTGGTTCTCTGGCTCTAGAGCAGCTCTGCTGACCTGGTTCTTAGGTTCTAGAGAAGTTCTGTTGACCTAGTTCTCTGGCTTTACAACGGCTCTGATGACCTGGTTCTCAGGCTCTAAAGCAGCTCTGCTGACCTGGTTCAATGGCTCGAAAGCAGCTCTGCTGACCTGGTTCTCAGGTTCTAAAGTGGCTCTGCTGACCTGGTTCTCTCCCTCTAAAGCAGCTCTGCTGACCTGGTTCTCTGGCTCTAAAGCAGCTCTACTGACCTGGTTCTCTGGTTCTAGAGCGGCTCTGCTGACCTGGTTCTTAGGTTCTAGAGGAGCTATGCTGACCTGGTGCTCTGGCTCTACAACAGCACTGCTGACCTGGTTCTCTGGCTCTATAGCAGCTCTGCTGACCTGGTTCTATGGCTCCAAAGCAGCTCTGCTGGCCTGGTTCTCTGGCTCTGCAGAAGCTCTGCTGACCTGGTTCTCTCCCTCTAAAGCAGCTCTGCTGACCTGGTTCTTAGGCTCTAGAGGAGCTATGCTGACCTGGTGCTCTGGCTCTACAACAGCACTGCTGACCTGGTTCTCTGGCTCTATAGCAGCTCTGCTGACCTGGTTCTATGGCTCTAAAGCAGCTCTGCTGGCCTGGTTCTCTGGCTCTGCAGAAGCTCTGCTGACCTGGTTCTCTCCCTCTAAAGCAGCTCTGCTGACCTGGTTTCTCTAGGTGTACAGCAGCTCTGCCTCTAGAGTAGCTCTGCTGACCTGGTTGTTAGGCTCTAGAGCAGCTCTACTGATCTGGTTCTCTGGCTCTAAAGCAGCTCTGCTGACCTAGGTCTCTGGCTCTACAGCAGCTCTGCTGCCCCGGTTCTCTGCCTCTAGAGCAGGTCTGCTGACCTGGTTCTTAGGCTCTAAAGCAGCTCTGCTGACCTGGTTCTCTGGCTCCAAAGCAGCTCTGCTGACTGTCGTACTTTTGAATTTGGGACCGCGTAGGAGGCAGGGCCCTACCCCTGTCTATCCTGGTAGTAGTGAACCGCGAATGGTTAATGCGGTATGTACGAGTGCTTTCTGTAATGTTTTAGCTATGAATGCACTGTGTATACGCTATTTCACATCACTGCGTGGGTTCCATTTTGTAGCGGTGGCCATCTTATGGTTGCCCTCCCATAGGCTATATAGCATGAAGCTAAAACGGGCCTTTTAGAGCACATGTGACTTTCCTTGACTTTTCTGTGACCTGGGCAGCTTGGCTCCGCTGCCCCAGGTCAAACTGGTCTCACGAGTTCCCCGTCCTCTGGCCACCTGTGATTAGCATCAGGGCTTGACACACCATAAAGTCTTTTCATCCTACACGAGCCTCCAGCTAATCTCTTTCACACCTGGCTGTTCCTGCTTTATGGCTTAGTTCCCAAAACAGGAGATGCTCATGTTTATTGGGGCCTATCGATATCTGATGTGGGATCTGAGCTTTGCTGTGTCAATAATTGCGGGCTGGCTTAACTGGAATGTGGGATGGTCATCATGACTCTGCCTTTTTGTTTTGTAATGTATACGTGTAATAGCCATATCGTAAACTAAAGAATGTATGCCTGAGGCAGGAAATTCTGTATTTAAGGAGAAGCCCGTTTCTGTGATTTTCAGCAGTCTCCTGAGAACATACACGCTGTTGTACTTCTAGGACGCCTGTAATTGGTCTGCAGCCAATAAACTGATCTTTGACTTCACCCAGAAGACTCTGTGTTTCTGTAGGTCTGAAACAGGAAGAACCCCGAAGTCATAGGGTGTGTTCCCCTGCACCGCTGGGCTTAAAATACCCAGTACTTCAGTTGGCGCCCAACTCGGCGCGATTTCAGCGGTACCGGTCCAAGCCAGAGGTTCGTGAGGAGCTTCGTGTGGAAATTCTAGAGGAAGACCGCCACTTCATCGACCCCTGCATGTCGACGTGGTCCGAAAGTCTTTTCTGCGAGGTTCTCCGCGTCCCGACGGCTACGAAGGACTGCTGCCCTGATTAATCGCCCTGTTTTGGACCCTTGACGATTTTGGTAGAGCGAAACAATCGAGAGAGTCTTCTGGTGACGCCATCGATCATCAATATTCAGTTAAGTATAAGTGGAGCGTCTCCCAGTTTGAATTTGGTATCCTTCGGGATCATTTTGATTTGGTGCTTGCAAGTCCCAAAGCCAGAGGACTCGTGTATTCACGAGACTATCGTATTCGATAATCCTTTGACGTTTTGAAACTAGACTAGTGAGCGAAGATGCCTGGTTCTAGTGTATTTTGTAGATTGTTTTGTTTGGGTTGTGGAAGGGATTTCCAGTTAGAGGATTCGTGTCCGGTTCCTCCAATTGGAACTCCTACTTATGAGCTTTATGTAAAACATGGCGTGGGCCCCATTGCATATAATGAAATATGGATCCGATACACCAGAAAGGACGGTGTTTTAAAATGGCCCAAAATGGTAGTTTCGATACAGATATCTTAGATAATTTGGAAGTTAAATTGTTTAAAAAGAAAGCCCGGCAGGCGATGTTTGATTCTTTCCGCCTATGGCGAAAGGAAGCCAAACAGAAGGAAATAAAGCTAGCGAAAAGGGATAAGAGAGAGAGAGGTATGTCAGTGATGCAAGCAGCTGTGCAATTTAAAGATAATGAGGAGGAACAAATGAAGGAACAGTTACATAGACAGCGCAAACTAGGGATTGATAAATGTTACCCTGTTTTGTCACCCCTTGTGCAAGATGAGACAAAAGAGAATGAGAAAGATTCCCTAATGTCCCATTTGTTAAGTTCACCACCCCCATATGCGCAAAATGCCACCACACTTCCACAGCTTGTAAATGCGCAGCCTCTAGTAAATTTGCCGCAAGCCTTCCCGCAGTTGCCAGCTCCTCTTCAGCTGGCTCCTATCCCTGCAGGGCAGCCCTCTCAAGGGCCGCCAGTTTTGCTACCTGTTACCCTCGCGCTTCCTGCGACTTTGCCTAGCGCACCAGCGGTTTACCCTGGCACTCCTTCTCACACTACCCCGGTACCTGTATCTGAATCTGTTTTTCTTCCCTCTGTCTATCCCCCCGTTTTCGCCTCAACTTCTCCTTCAGCACGACAACGACTGGCTAATGTAGTTACTAGTTTAATGTCGCCTCTCTTTGAGTCATCTAGTGCGACACCTGGTTTACAGCGTAAGCAATTGCGCAGTCAGCTACCTGGTCCCGAAGAGAAAGAGGTGTTAGATCATTTGGCGCGTAGGTGGATTGGTTTCCCTTCACTCTATGATGTGGAAAAGGTTGTTAACGTTTTTCACCAATGGGATGCCCCAAAACAGAGGTATGTCTTTGATAAAATGTGTGAATTCCTCTGTGAGGAATTGGAGGATAAGGGAGCAAACCCAAACCCACAGGAATTGTGTCGAGTGCGATTTGATTTCGGAACAGGTGTAATTGTGGGCCCCAATGTAGATAAAACAGTTGCGACTTTACTGTCCCTCAGAAATGGCGATTGTCAGCAATCATTGTTTGACCAGGATTTCCCTGTGGGGAAGGAGGGAAAAGCGCGACAATACCCCATGAGAGAAGTACCTCCGGTATGGAAGGAAGCTGTTGCGGCTGATGCCGCTCGAGGTATTGTTGCTGCTCCAGCACATTTTCAGCGTGTTTGGGTACATGTCCCATGGAAGCGATCTGAGGTGTTAGCACTTAAACAGACATTGCCTGATCCCCGTAAAAACCCTGCAGGATATTATAAGGAGTTGTCACAAACTGCAGAATCATGTGTAATGAATCTAGCCGACATAGATATGCTGTTTGGGAATGTGGTTCCACAGCCTTTATGGGGATCCATTCGTAATGTAGATCACGCTGCAGAACTAGGGGACACATGGGCTAATATCATTGCCGCAGACACTAGACAAGTTGGTGGTGCAAAACCTGAGCCCCTCATAGCAGCGCTCCCTGGTAGAATTATTACATACATGAAGACCATAATGCCCGCGATGCGCGTAAATTGGGACAAACTATCCGCATGTAAGCAGAAGAAAGATGAAACAGTGTCCGATTTCTTCACCAGGTTTGAAGAAACGTTTATCGACCACAGTGGTCAAGACATGAGTACTGAAGGTGGCCAACGGTTATTCGTTGATAAATTTGTGCAGAATCTACTTCCCGAGTTGTGTAAGAAATTAAAAGACTCAGAAAGTTCTTGGGCTGTTTCCTCTTCAGCGCAAATACTGGCTACTGCACAGTATTATGAGAATAGGGACAAAGATGAGAAGGATAGAACAGATAAGAAAACGAAAGAACTAAAGACAAAGGTCCTTTTGCAACAGGCCTATCCGCCACGTGGAGGACAGAATAATTATAGGCAAACACAAGGTGTCTATCACCAGCCCCAACAGTTTCAGAATAGTCAGCAAATGAATGGGTATTATCAACCACGAATCCCTGTAGGTCCCAACCAATGTTCATATTGCAAAGAGGAAGGTCATTTTAAATATAGTTGCCCTAAATAAATGCAGCGTAACAGTAATGTGTATGGAGCAAGAGGTAGAGGTGGTCAACAAGCTCCTAGAGGCAGAGGGCGTGGAAATGCTCCCCAGAACGCGCGTCCTCTTCCGCCTCAAAATACCATAAATAGCTTTGATCAGCAAGCCAACGCGACTGGTAATACAGCTCAGTACTACAATAACGATTATTATGCGGAAGACGACAATGTAGAATATGATGATTACTAGGACAGCCGTAGACAGAGAGAGGGAGTTGTTTCAGTGTCAGTGGATCAGAGCTGACCTTATGTTAAAGTAACTACAGCAAATGTAACGGAGCCCTTTCTGCTGGATACTGGTGCTGCAAAGAGTTCAATCATGCATTCAAAACTCCCTGGCGCGCCTTTGTGTGGCGAAATGAATGTCTCAGTAGGTTTTCTGGCGCCCCAGTTAGGAACCCGATTTCTAGTCCTATGTCTCTTTCTGTTGGACCTTGTGAGCTAAAAGCACCCCTCATTCTAACAACAGGTTGTGGTGAAAATTTGCTAGGCTTAGATTTGCTAAAAAGATTGCATGCCACGCTATATTGTTCTCCTTCAGGAGTACAACTTACATTAGGCAAGAAAGTGATTTCCCCGATGAATTTGTCTAAAAATGCAATGCCACCTGAATTGTCATCCCTTCCGGATGCCCTTTGGGCTACTGGTCCCAATGATGTGGGTCTCTTGGAAATACCACCATATGTGGTCACTTTAAAAGCCAATGTCAGATTGCCACGTATTCCCCAGTACAAGATCTCTAATGAAGGTCAGAAAGCGTTGTTAGAAATTGTCAGCGATCTGATCAAAAAGGGTGTAATTGAAGAGACAAGAGGCAATGTTTGCAATAGTCCTGTTTTACCTGTCTTAAAACGAACGGACCCTTCACAGCCACCTGTTTACAGATTTGTGATTGATCTTAGAGAGGTTAATAAGATTGTTGTACCACAGTTTCCAGTTGTCCCTGATATAACTGCCTTGTTAACCATGATTCCAGCCTCCGCTGCATGGTTCTCAGTGATCGATTTAAAGAATGCTTTCTTTAGCATCCCAATTGCAGAGAAGAGCAGAGACATTTTTGGCTTTAGTTTAGGAGGTCGAAGCTTCCGCTTTAAACGCGCTCCTCAGGGCTACTGTGAAAGTCCATCAATATACAGTCAGGTTTTAAAAGCGCAGCTTGATGCACTGGTTTTACCTAGTGGCGCTATCCTCATTCAGTATGTTGACGATTTACTGATCGCCGCGGATACTGAAAAGATTTGCAAAGAAGCTACATTGTCATTGTTGCGTCATTTGTCTGCCTTTCATCACAAAGTGTCTCTCTCAAAATTGCAATATTGTCGACAAGAAGTGACCTACTTAGGTCATCTCTTATCGAAGGAGGGAAGGAAACTGACCCCAGGAAGAATTCAAGCCATTGCACAGTTGAGTGTGCCAAGAACACAGAGAGAAGTGCGTGCTTTCTTGGGCATTACTTCATACTGTAGGCATTGGATTCCTAATTTTTCCTTGTTGGCAAAACCTTTGTTAGCATTGACATGCAAAGACACACCGAATCCTATCCCATGGTCTGAAGAGTGTCAGAAATTTTTTTGGAATTGCGTAATGCATTGTGTTCAGCTCCTGTGTTGGGTACCCCTGACTACAGCAAGCCTTTTACATTGTATGTTCATGAGAAAGATGGTTGTGCATTATCAGTGTTAACACAGCCTTTTGGCGACAGACCGCGTCCATGCGCGTACTTTTCATCAACCTTGGACCCTGTAGCAAGGGCATTGCCAAGTTGTCTGAGAGCCACAGCGGCTGCAGCTATGTCTATTCGACAGTCTGCTGGCCTAGTGATGGATAATACATTGATTGTTATGGTTCCACATGCTGTGGACACATTGTTAAACAGGACCAAGACACAACACTTAACTAGTGCGCGATTATCTGGCTATGAGCTGACACTGTTAGCAAACCATATACACATAAAGAGATGCAACACATTGAATCCAGCTACACTATTACCAATTCCAGCAGACCTAGATGAGATTGAGCAACATGATTGTCTGTTCAGAACAGAAGAAGAGACGAAAGGGAGAGTAGATCTCAAAGATACTCCCCTGACTGAGTGTGATGGTACTTTATGGGTGGATGGTTCGTGTTTTAAGCTTCCAAATGGTGATACGACTGCTGCATATGCTATCACGACTTTGCACACGATTGTTGAAACTGCGCGTGTGCCACAGAATTCGGCTCAAGCAGCAGAATTGATTGCCCTTACGAGAGCATGCGTGTTGTCTGAAGGAATGAAAGTGAATATATACACAGATAGCCAGTACACCTTTGGCGTGGCTCATAGTTTTGGGCGATTGTGGAAGGAACGTGGGTTCCTGACTTCGCATGGAGCTAAGATTCAGAATGGCAAGTTGGTGAATGACCTCCTTGAGTCACTGACCCTACCGTTGCAAGTTGCGATTATGAAATGCAGTGCGCACAAGAAAATCACTGATGATGTTGGTCGTGGTAATGCGTTTGCTGATGAAGTCGCGAAAGAAACAGCAAAAGATGTGAAGACTCGAATGTATGTTGCAGGCCCTGCCAGATGGGTTGATGATGTTGGAATGTGTGAAAACATAATAGAAAGTGTAAAGTCCCTTCAAGCTGAAGCCACAGAGAAAGAATTGAGCAAGTGGAGAGAAAGTATGGGTAAGTTAGATGAGAATGGTTGTTGGATTGATTTGTCAGAACATAGGCGATGGTTGTTACCTGATGCATATGTGCTTCCAGTGGTTACTATGGCACATGGAATGGCACACATCAGTACGAAAGGAATCTGTAAGTTGTTGGCTCCAGTATGGCAGAATGCTGGAATTCCTAAGTGTGCAGAGAATGTGGTCAAGAATTGTATGGTATGCTTGAAGTACAACCCTGGTAGGGGAACCCCAACTCCAGCTGGTCATTTTGCGCCTCCATCATATCCATTTGAAGTTTTGCAGTTGGCTTTTATCCACATGGAAAGATGCAACAACCTGAAATATGTATTGGTGGTTGTTTGCGCTTTCTCAAAATGGATAGAGGCCTATCCTCTAAAAGATAACACTGCTCTGTCCACAGCCACAGCCCTTGTGAAGGAATTTTTCCCTAGGTTTGGAATGCCAAGAATGGTGTGGAGTGATAAAGGAAGTGAGTTTGTGGGTAAAGTGATGAAGAATGTGTGTGAGGGACTAGGTATAAGGCAGAAGTTTCACACTGCAAACCACCCCCAATCAGCTGGACTAGTGGAGCGCTACAACGGCGCTCTAAAACTTAAACTGGCCAAAATCCAGGTGAGCTCAGGTCTTAAATGGCCTGACGCCCTGCCTTTAGCACTCCTGTCCACTAGAATGACCGTGCATTCACGGGTGGGACTTAGTCCCTACGAGGTCGTTTTTGGCCGCCCGGCCAATGTATGGGGTGTGCCAAGGCCGACGAAATTCAGTGAGATCGAGCATCCAGTATTACTTGATTACTTGTATGATTTGACGGTTAAACTGCGTGTTTTACATCAACAGGTGCATGATACTCTCCCTCCGGCTTCTGAGGCTCCAGGACACCCTATCGACCCTGGCACGTGGGTCTTGGTGAAAAACTTTCAGCGGAAAACCAATGAGGAGCCCCGCTGGATTGGCCCTCACCCCGTGCTGCTGTCGACAAGATCAGCTGTTCGAGTGAAGGGGAAGAAAAACTGGATCCACGGCGCCCACATCAAAAGGATCCCTTTGCCTCTGCCGTATGACCAGTGGGTCCAGGAGGGTATCGCAGACTCTGAAACAGACACTGTACCTCGTTTTGTGCCGTTCAGTGATGCACGCATAAAAGGCACAGCTTCAGCGCAGGAAAGTGATGATATTTTGCAAGAAGCTGTGCCACCGTCAATTCGATTGGACACCACAGAGCCTGAACTCTTGTTTCAAGATCAAACAGTGCCTGGCCGTCTCCGTTACAATCTGAGGCCAAGGCCCACGGACAAATAAATATTATTTTTCTTTTACCTTTTTATTCTTTGATAACCAAAGCTCTCCCATCTGAAGGACTTTCTTGATTTTTGTTTTTCGAACCACCATCCGGGTTCAGCCACAGGGTCGCGGTGCCAAGACTCTGGGGTACAGGCCGAAGACGTTAGGTCGACGGTTCTGGTTGGTCTAGGGCATTCCCTGGACTGACAGGCGTACTCCTTAGCAGAAGATACTCACCCGCCGCGAGCGGCACGATTAGAGGATGGAGTTTTGTAAGATGGAGAGACTCACTGAGGAAATGAACTTTAAAGCAAGAATATGTAAAATAATGAAAACCAAACGTTTTGTATTTTTATGCCTGTTTGTATTATGTAGTATGGTAGTGTTTACTGTAGGATTTGTATTCTTCTCCTCTCAAGAGCCCATTGCCCCCACTGTACAGCCTATACCTCCTCCTACTACCTCCTCACACTCTTTTCACCCTCTGCCTGAACATGAACAAGCTAGACGATCAGAGTTTGTGAATAACTCGTTTATTCAGCTCCTGCACCAGCACCAACTAGTCATGAATACAACAAATTGTTGGGTGTGCGGTTTAATGCCGCATACCATTAATAAGGGTATTCCCTATCTGGTGCTGCCGTATAGTTACAATGGATCGTCATGGGCATTCCAGACCATGTTTCTCTATGCACTAGATGCGTACTCCCCGCGACAACCGCCTTTCCATCAGACCTAGCACCAATAACAAAGCTTTAGCGAAAGGAGTTGCCGATATGAGTAGAGATATCGATGCATACTCATCCATTCCCAAAGAAGAGCTGAGAGCTTATGTAGGGTGGAACGCGACGGGGTATAGTATTAGTCTAGGTGAAAGACAGCGGAAAATCTCATCCCCAATCTGGGTCGTACCCCACATAGGTCGGTTCTGTTTACAAGGTAATGGTCAGAATCCTAGAGCTCAACTGGGAAGAAGTGACTGTACTGAAACGTACACTTTTCCGTCACAGTTTTCCCCTGCGTTTTTGGCTGCCAAGGGTACATATTTTATCTGCAATGACCGAGCATATACATGGTTGCCCCCTGACTTCTCGGGCACATGTTATATTGCAAATCTGCTACCGCCAACATTTACTGCCGCCTCTGACTATCACAAGACCAGAGTTGTGAGAGGCGTGATTAGTAAAGAGGATACTGCCGGTCAGGAAGCGGGAGATTTCTTTTTGGGTTTCCTGCCGTTTTGGGGACCTATGGTCAATAGTAGGAACCTGAGACAGCTGACTCGTGTGGTTGAATCCACTGTTAATGTTACGGCTGGTGCCCTTGGTAATTTGACAGCTGAGCTCCAAGCGGATCGCCTCATGACTTTGCAGAACCGCATGGTTCTAGACGTCATACTTGCAGACCGCGGTGGGGTATGTAAGGTTATCCAATCCAGTTGTTGCATTTTCATACCAGACAATGCTCCAACAGTTTATCAAGCCATCTCCAAACTACATAAAATATCTGAGTCCATACACGTGGATAAAGGAGATTGGTCACTGGTGGGGTGGTTCTGGGAACTGATATCTGCCTGGGGTTGGAAAGTTCTGATGGTCATTGGAATGATCTTAGCCATCCTTTTCCTGTTCTGTCTGTGCATACAGTGTGCTCCTGCGATATGTGGCCTCTGTGCTACATTATGTGTAAGGAAACCTGTATCGAGGGACGAGCTAAGTAATAGGATGATGCTACAGCAACATCTCCATGACTTCGTGAATATTGACCTAGACTCGGATTGAAATGAGTGTAGTTATTGCCTATGTAAGGGCAAAAGGAGGGTCTGTCGTACTTTTGAATTTGGGACCGCGTAGGAGGCAGGGCCCTACCCCTGTCTATCCTGGTAGTAGTGAACCGCGAATGGTTAATGCGGTATGTACGAGTGCTTTCTGTAACGTTTTAGCTATGAATGCACTGTGTATACGCTATTTCACATCACTGCGTGGGTTCCATTTTGTAGCGGTGGCCATCTTATGGTTGCCCTCACATAGGCTATATAGCATGAAGCTAAAACGGGCCTTTTAGAGCACATGTGCCTTTCCTTGACTTTTCTGTGACCTGGGCAGCTTGGCTCCGCTGCCCCAGGTCAAACTGGTCTCACGAGTTCCCCGTCCTCTGGCCACCTGTGATTAGCATCAGGGCTTGACACACCATAAAGTCTTTTCATCCTACACGAGCCTCCAGCTAATCTCTTTCACACCTGGCTGTTCCTGCTTTATGGCTTGTTTCCCAAAACAGGAGATGCTCATGTTTATTGGGGCCTATCGATATCTGATGTGGGATCTGAGCTTTGCTGTGTCAATAATTGCGGGCTGGCTTAACTGGAATGTGGGATGGTCATCATGACTCTGCCTTTTCGTTTTGTAATGTATACGTGTAATAGCCATATCGTAAACTAAAGAATGTATGCCTGAGGCAGGAAATTCTGTATTTAAGGAGAAGCCCGTTTCTGTGATTTTCAGCAGTCTCCTGAGAACATACACGCTGTTGTAATTCTAGGACGCCTGTAATTGGTCTGCAGCCAATAAACTGATCTTTGACTTCACCCAGAAGACTCTGTGTTTCTGTAGGTCTGAAACAGGAAGAACCCCGAAGTCATAGGGTGTGTTCCCCTGCACCGCTGGGCTTAAAATACCCAGTACTTCATGACATGGTTCTATGGCCCTAAAGCAGCCCTGCTGACCTGGTTGTCTGGCTCTAGAGCAGCTCTACTGACCTGGTTCTCTGGCTCTAAAGCAGCTCTGCTGACCTGGTTCTCTGGCTCTAAAGCAGCTCTGCTGACCTGGTTCTCTGCCTCTAAAGCATCTCTGCTGACCTGGTTTTTCTGGCTCTACAGCAGCTCTGCCGACCTGGTTCTCTGGCTCTAAAGCAGCTCACCTGACCTGGTTCTCTGGCTCTAAAGCAGCTCTGCTACCCTGGTTCTCTCCCTCAAAAGCAATTCTGCTGAACTGGTTTCTTTGGCTCTACAGCAGCTCTGCTGACCTGGTTCCCTGGCTCTAAAGCAGCTCTTCTGACCTGGTTCTATGGCTCTAAAGCAGCTCTGCTGACCTGGTTCTCTGGTTGAAAAGCAGCTTTGCTGACCTTGGTCTCTGGCTCTAAAGCAGCTCTGCTGACCTGGTTTCTCTGGCTCTACAGCAGCTCTGCTGACCTGGTTCTTCGGCTCTAAAGCAGCTCTGCTGACCTGGTCCTTAGGCTCTAGAGCAGCTCTGCTGACCTGGTTCTCTGGCTATAAACCAGCTATGCTGACCTGGTTCTCTGGCTCTAGCTCTGCTGACCCGGTTCTCTGGCTCTAGACCAGCTCTGCTGACCTCGTTTTAGGCTCTAGAGCAGCTCTGCTGACATGGTTCTCTGGCTCTAGAGTAGCTCTGCTGACCTGGTTCTCTGGCTCTAGAACAGCTCTGCTGACCTAGTTCTCTGGCTCTACAACGGCTCGGCTGATCTGGTTCTCTGGCTCTAAAGCAGCTCTGCTGACCTGGTTCTATGGCTCTAAAGCAGCTCTGCTGACCTGGTTTTCTGGCTCAAAAGCAGCTTTGCCGACCTGGGTCTCAGGCTCTAAAGCAGCTCTGTTTACCTGGTTTCTCTGGCTGTACAGCAGCTCTGCTGACCTGTTTCTTATGCTCTGCTCACCTGGTCCTTAGGCTCTAGAGCAGCTCTGCTGACCTGGTTCTTTGACTCTAAAGCAGCTCTGCTGGCCTGGTTCTCTGGCTCTAGCTCTGCTGATCTGGTTCTCTCGCTCTAGAGCAGCTCTGCTGACCTGGTTTTAGGATCTAGAGCAGCTCTGCAGACCTGGTCCGTGGGCTCTAGAGCAACTCAGCTGACCTGGTTCTCTGGCTTTACAACGGCTCTGCTGACCTGGTTCTCTGGCTCTAAAGAAGCTCTGCTGACCTGGATCTATGGCTTTAAAGCAGCTCTGCTGACCTGGTTCTCTGGCCATAAAGCAGCTCTGCTGACCTGGTTCTCTGACTCTAAACAGCTTTGCTGATCTGGTTCTCACCTTCTAAAGCAGCTCTACTGACCTGGTTTATCTGTCTCTACAGCAGCTCTACTGACCTGGTTCTCTTGCTCTAGAGCAGCACTGCTGACCTGGTTCTCTGGCTCTAAAGCAGGTCTGCTGACCTGGTTCTCTGGCTCTACAACTGCCCTGCTGACCTGGTTCTCTGGCTCTAAAGCTGCTTTGCTGACCTAGTTCTCTGGCTCTACAACAACTCTGCTGACCTGGTTCAATGGTTCTAAAGCAGCTCTACTGACCTTGTTCTTAGGCTCTAGGGCAGCTCTGCTGATCTGGTTATCTCCCTCTAAAGCAGCTCTGCTGACCTGCTTTCTCTGGCTCTACAGCAGCTCTACTGACCTGGTTCTCTTGCTCTAGAGCAGCACTGCTGACCTGGTTCTCTGGCTCTAAAGCAGGTCTGCTGACCTGGTTCTCTGGCTCTACACTGCCCTGCTGACCTGATTCTCTGGCTCTAAAGCTGCTTTGCTGACCTAGTTCTCTGGCTCTACAACGACTCTGCTGACCTGGTTCAATGGCTCTAAAGCAGCTCAGCTGACCTGGTTCTATGGCTCTAAAGCGTCTCTGCTGACCTGGTTTCTCTGGGTCTACAGCAGCTCTGCTGACCTTGTTCTCTGCCTCTAGAGCAGCTCTACTGACCTGGTTCTCTGGCTCTAAAGCTGCTCTGCTGACCTAGTTCTCTGGCTCTACAATGACTCTGCTGACCTAGTTCGCTGTCTCTAGAGCAGCTCTGCTGACCTGGTTCTCTGGCTCTAAAGCAGCTCTGCTGACCTGGTTTCTCTGGGTCTACAGCAGCTCTGCTGACCTTGTTCTCTGCCTCTAGAGCAGCTCTGATGACCTGGTTCTATGGCTCAAAAGAAACACTGCTGACCTGGTTCTTTGGCTCTATAGAAGCTCTGCTGACCTGGTTCTCTGGCTCTAGAGCAGCCCTGCTGACCTGGTTCTTAGGTTCTAGAGCAGCTCTGCTGACCTGGTTGTCTGGCTTTGAAGCAGCTCTGCTGACCTGGTTCTCTGGCTCTAAAGCAGCTCTGCTGACCTGGTTCTATGGCTCTAAAGCAGCTCTGCTGAACTTGATCTCTGGGTTTGAAGCAGGTCTGCTGACCTGGTTCTCTGGCTCTAGAGCAGCTCTGCCGAGCTGGTTCTCTCCCTCTAAAGCAGCTCTGTTGACCTGGTTCTCTGGCTCTAAAGCAGCTCTGCTGACCTGGTTCTCTCCCTCTAAAGCAGCTCTGTTGACCTGGTTTTTCTTGCTCTACAGCAGCTCTGCTGACCTGGTCCTTAGGCTCTAGAGCAGCTCTGCTGACCTGGTTCTCTGGCTATAAACCAGCTATGCTGACCTGGTTCTCTGGCTCTAGCTCTGCTGACCCGGTTCTCTGGCTCTAGACCAGCTCTGCTGACCTCGTTTTAGGCTCTAGAGCAGCTCTGCTGACATGGTTCTCTGGCTCTAGAGTAGCTCTGCTGACCTGGTTCTCTGGCTCTAGAACAGCTCTGCTGACCTAGTTCTCTGGCTCTACAACGGCTCGGCTGATATGGTTCTCTGGCTCTAAAGCAGCTCTGGTGACCTGGTTCTATGGCACTAAAGCAGCTCTGCTGAACTGGTTTTCTGGCTCAAAAGCAGCTTTGCCGACCTGGGTCTCAGGCTCTAAAGCAGCTCTGTTTACCTGGTTTCTCTGGCTGTACAGCAGCTCTGCTGACCTGTTTCTTATGCTCTTAAGCAGCTCTGCTCACCTGGTCCTTAGGCTCTAGAGCAGCTCTGCTGACCTGGTTCTTTGACTCTAAAGCAGCTCTGCTGGCCTGGTTCTCTGGCTCTAGCTCTGCTGACCTGGTTCTCTCGCTCTAGAGCAGCTCTGCTGGCCTGGTTTTAGGCTCTAGAGCAGCTCTGCAGACCTGGTCCGTAGGCTCTAGAACAGCTCTGCTGACCTAGTTCTCTGGCTCTACAACGACTCTGCTGACCTGGTTTCTCTGGGTCTACAGCAGCTCTGCTGACCTTGTTCTCTGCCTCTAGAGCAGCTCTACTGACCTGGTTCTCTGGCTCTAAAGCTGCTCTGCTGACCTAGTTCTCTGGCTCTACAATGACTCTGCTGACCTAGTTCGCTGTCTCTAGAGCAGCTCTGCTGACCTGGTTCTCTGGCTCTAAAGCAGCTCTGCTGACCTGGTTTCTCTGGGTCTACAGCAGCTCTGCTGACCTTGTTCTCTGCCTCTAGAGCAGCTCTGATGACCTGGTTCTATGGCTCAAAAGAAACACTGCTGACCTGGTTCTATGGCTCTAAAGCGTCTCTGCTGACCTGGTTTCTCTGGGTCTACAGCAGCTCTGCTGACCTTGTTCTCTGCCTCTAGAGCAGCTCTACTGACCTGGTTCTCTGGCTCTAAAGCTGCTCTGCTGACCTAGTTCTCTGGCTCTACAATGACTCTGCTGACCTAGTTCGCTGTCTCTAGAGCAGCTCTGCTGACCTGGTTCTCTGGCTCTAAAGCAGCTCTGCTGACCTGGTTTCTCTGGGTCTACAGCAGCTCTGCTGACCTTGTTCTCTGCCTCTAGAGCAGCTCTGATGACCTGGTTCTATGGCTCAAAAGAAACACTGCTGACCTGGTTCTTTGGCTCTATAGAAGCTCTGCTGACCTGGTTCTCTGGCTCTAGAGCAGCCCTGCTGACCTGGTTCTTAGGTTCTAGAGCAGCTCTGCTGACCTGGTTGTCTGGCTTTGAAGCAGCTCTGCTGACCTGGTTCTCTGGCTCTAAAGCAGCTCTGCTGACCTGGTTCTATGGCTCTAAAGCAGCTCTGCTGAACTTGATCTCTGGGTTTGAAGCAGTTCTGCTGACCTGGTTCTCTGGCTCTAGAGCAGCTCTGCCGAGCTGGTTCTCTCCCTCTAAAGCAGCTCTGTTGACCTGGTTCTCTGGCTCTAAAGCAGCTCTGCTGACCTGGTTCTCTCCCTCTAAAGCAGCTCTGTTGACCTGGTTTTTCTTGCTCTACAGCAGCTCTGCTGACCTGGTCCTTAGGCTCTAGAGCAGCTCTGCTGACCTGGTTCTCTGGCTATAAACCAGCTATGCTGACCTGGGTCTCTGGCTCTAGCTCTGCTGACCAGGTTCTCTGGCTCTAGACCAGCTCTGCTGACCTCGTTTTAGGCTCTAGAGCAGCTCTGCTGACATGGTTCTCTGGCTCTAGAGTAGCTCTGCTGACCTGGTTCTCTGGCTCTAGAACAGCTCTGCTGACCTAGTTCTCTGGCTCTACAACGGCTCGGCTGATATGGTTCTCTGGCTCTAAAGCAGCTCTGGTGACCTGGTTCTATGGCTCTAAAGCAGCTCTGCTGAACTGGTTTTCTGGCTCAAAAGCAGCTTTGCCGACCTGGGTCTCAGGCTCTAAAGCAGCTCTGTTTACCTGGTTTCTCTGGCTGTACAGCAGCTCTGCTGAACTGTTTCTTATGCTCTTAAGCAGCTCTGCTCACCTGGTCCTTAGGCTCTAGAGCAGCTCTGCTGACCTGGTTCTTTGACTCTAAAGCAGCTCTGCTGGCCTGGTTCTCTGGCTCTAGCTCTGCTGACCTGGTTCTCTCGCTCTAGAGCAGCTCTGCTGACCTGGTTTTAGGCTCTAGAGCAGCTCTGCAGACCTGGTCCGTAGGCTCTAGAACAGCTCTGCTGACCTAGTTCTCTGGCTCTACAACGGCTCGGCTGATCTGGTTCTCTGGCTCTAAAGCAGCTCTGCTGACCTGGTTCTATGGCTCTAAAGCAGCTCTGCTGACCTGGTTTTCTGGCTCAAAAGCAGCTTTGCCGACCTGGGTCTCAGGCTCTAAAGCAGCTCTGTTTACCTGGTTTCTCTGGCTGTACAGCAGCTCTGCTGACCTGTTTCTTATGCTCTGCTCACCTGGTCCTTAGGCTCTAGAGCAGCTCTGCTGACCTGGTTCTTTGACTCTAAAGCAGCTCTGCTGGCCTGGTTCTCTGGCTCTAGCTCTGCTGATCTGGTTCTCTCGCTCTAGAGCAGCTCTGCTGACCTGGTTTTAGGCTCTAGAGCAGCTCTGCAGACCTGGTCCGTGGGCTCTAGAGCAACTCAGCTGACCTGGTTCTCTGGCTTTACAATGGCTCTGCTGACCTGGTTCTCTGGCTCTAAAGAAGCTCTGCTGACCTGGATCTATGGCTTTAAAGCAGCTCTGCTGACCTGGTTCTCTGGCCATAAAGCAGCTCTGCTGACCTGGTTCTCTGGCTCTAAACAGCTTTGCTGATCTGGTTCTCACCTTCTAAAGCAGCTCTACTGACCTGGTTTATCTGTCTCTACAGCAGCTCTACTGACCTGGTTCTCTTGCTCTAGAGCAGCACTGCTGACCTGGTTCTCTGGCTCTAAAGCAGGTCTGCTGACCTGGTTCTCTGGCTCTACAACTGCCCTGCTGACCTGGTTCTCTGGCTCTAAAGCTGCTTTGCTGACCTAGTTCTCTGGCTCTACAGCAACTCTGCTGACCTGGTTCAATGGTTCTAAAGCAGCTCTACTGACCTTGTTCTTAGGCTCTAGGGCAGCTCTGCTGATCTGGTTATCTCCCTCTAAAGCAGCTCTGCTGAACTGCTTTCTCTGGCTCTACAGCAGCTCTACTGACCTGGTTCTCTTGCTCTAGAGCAGCACTGCTGACCTGGTTCTCTGGCTCTAAAGCAGGTCTGCTGACCTGGTTCTCTGGCTCTACACTGCCCTGCTGACCTGGTTCTCTGGCTCTAAAGCTGCTTTGCTGACCTAGTTCTCTGGCTCTACAACGACTCTGCTGACCTGGTTCAATGGCTCTAAAGCAGCTCAGCTGACCTGGTTCTAAGGCTCTAAAGCGTCTCTGCTGACCTGGTTTCTCTGGGTCTACAGCAGCTCTGCTGACCTTGTTCTCTGCCTCTAGAGCAGCTCTACTGACCTGGTTCTCTGGCTCTAAAGCTGCTCTGCTGACCTAGTTCTCTGGCTCTACAATGACTCTGCTGACCTAGTTCGCTGTCTCTAGAGCAGCTCTGCTGACCTGGTTCTCTGGCTCTAAAGCAGCTCTGCTGACCTGGTTTCTCTGGGTCTACAGCAGCTCTGCTGACCTTGTTCTCTGCCTCTAGAGCAGCTCTGATGACCTGGTTCTATGGCTCAAAAGAAACACTGCTGACCTGGTTCTTTGGCTCTATAGAAGCTCTGCTGACCTGGTTCTCTGGTTCTAGAGCAGCCCTGCTGACCTGGTTTATTTATTTATTTTATTTAGGTTACTTATAAAGCGCTAACAATCATCCCGGGGGATATCACGGCGCTGCGATTGCTACAGTAAGGATGCAGTGGGAAAAATAGGTGTCTTTAGTCAAAGTCAGGGAAAAGGAAGGTTTTTAGTTGTTTCCTGATTCTGGTTCTTAGGTTCTAGAGCAGCTCTGCTGACCTGGTTGTCTGGCTTTGAAGCAGCTCTGCTGACCTGGTTCTCTGGCTCTAAAGCAGCTCTGCTGACCTGGTTCTATGGCTCTAAAGCAGCTCTGCTGAACTTGATCTCTGGGTTTGAAGCAGCTCTGCCGAGCTGGTTCTCTCCCTCTAAAGCAGCTCTGTTGACCTGGTTCTCTGGCTCTAAAGCAGCTCTGCTGACCTGGTTCTCTCCCTCTAAAGCAGCTCTGTTGACCTGGTTTTTCTTGCTCTACAGCAGCTCTGCTGACCTGGTCCTTAGGCTCTAGAGCAGCTCTGCTGACCTGGTTCTCTGGCTATAAACCAGCTATGCTGACCTGGGTCTCTGGCTCTAGCTCTGCTGACCCGGTTCTCTGGCTCTAGACCAGCTCTGCTGACCTCGTTTTAGGCTCTAGAGCAGCTCTGCTGACATGGTTCTCTGGCTCTAGAGTAGCTCTGCTGACCTGGTTCTCTGGCTCTAGAACAGCTCTGCTGACCTAGTTCTCTGGCTCTGCAACGGCTCGGCTGATATGGTTCTCTGGCTCTAAAGCAGCTCTGGTGACCTGGTTCTATGGCTCTAAAGCAGCTCTGCTGAACTGGTTTTCTGGCTCAAAAGCAGCTTTGCCGACCTGGGTCTCAGGCTCTAAAGCAGCTCTGTTTACCTGGTTTCTCTGGCTGTACAGCAGCTCTGCTGACCTGTTTCTTATGCTCTTAAGCAGCTCTGCTCACCTGGTCCTTAGGATCTAGAGCAGCTCTGCTGACCTGGTTCTTTGACTCTAAAGCAGCTCTGCTGGCCTGGTTCTCTGGCTCTAGCTCTGCTGACCTTGTTCTCTCGCTCTAGAGCAGCTCTGCTGAAATGGTTTTAGGCTCTAGAGCAGCTCTGCAGACCTGGTCCGTAGGCTCTAGAGCAACTCAGCTGACCTGGTTCTCTGGCTTTACAACGGCTCTGCTGACCTGGTTCTCTGGCTCTAAAGAAGCTCTGCTGACCTGGATCTATGGCTTTAAAGCAGCTCTGCTGACCTGGTTTATCTGTCTCTACAGCATCTCTGCTGACCTAATTTATCTGGCTCTACAGCAGCTCTGCTGACCTGGTTCTATGCCACTAGAACAGCTCTACTGACCTTGTTCTTAGGCTCTAGGGCAGCTCTGCTGATCTGGTTATCTCCCACTAAAGCAGCTCGGCTGACCTGCTTTCTCTGGCTCTACAGCAGCTCTACTGACCTGGTTCTCTTGCTCTAGAGCAGCACTGCTGACCTGGTTCTCTGGCTCTAAAGCAGGTCTGCTGACCTGGTTCTCTGGCTCTACAACTGCCCTGCTGACCTGGTTCAATGGCTCTAAAGCAGCTCAGCTGACCTGGTTCTATGGCTCTAAAGCGTCTCTGCTGACCTGGTTTCTCTGGGTCTACAGCAGCTCTGCTGACCTTGTTCTCTGCCTCTAGAGCAGCTCTGCTGACCTGGTTCTCTGGCTCTAAAGCTGCTCTGCTGACCTAGTTCTCTGGCTCTACAACGACTCTGCTGACCTAGTTCGCTGTCTCTAGAGCAGCTCTGCTGACCTGGTTCTCTGGCTCTAAAGCAGCTCTGCTGACCTGGTTTCTCTGGGTCTACAGCAGCTCTGCTGACCTTGTTCTCTGCCTCTAGAGCAGCTCTGATGACCTGGTTCTATGGCTCAAAAGAAACACTGCTGACCTGGTTCTTTGGCTCTATAGAAGCTCTGCTGACCTGGTTCTCTGGCTCTAGAGCAGCCCTGCTGACCTGGTTCTTAGGTTCTAGAGCAGCTCTGCTGACCTGGTTGTCTGGCTTTGAAGCAGCTCTGCTGACCTGGTTCTCTGGCTCTAAAGCAGCTCTGCTGACCTGGTTCTATGGCTCTAAAGCAGCTCTGCTGACCTTGATCTCTGGGTTTGAAGCAGTTCTGCTGACCTGGTTCTCTGGCTCTAGAGCAGCTCTGCCGAGCTGGTTCTCTCCCTCTAAAGCAGCTCTGTTGACCTGGTTCTCTGGCTCTAAAGCAGCTCTGCTGACCTGGTTCTCTCCCTCTAAAGCAGCTCTGCTGACCTGGTTTTTCTTGCTCTACAGCAGCTCTGCTGACCTGGTTCTCTGGCTCTAAAGCAGCTCTCCTGACCTGGTTCTCTGGCTCTAAAGCAACTCTGCTACCCTGGTTCTCTCCCTCTAAAGCTGCTCTGCTGAACTGGTTTCTTTGGCTCTACAGCAGCTCTGCTGACCTGGTTCCCTGGCTCTAAAGCAGCTCTGCTGACCTGGTTCTATGGCTCTAAAGCAGCTCTGCTGACCTGGTTCTCTGGTTGAAAAGCAGCTTTGCTGACCTGGGTCTCTGGCTCTAAAGCAGCTCTGCTGACCTGGTTTCTCTGGCTCTACAGCAGCTCTGCTGACCTGGTTCTTCGGCTCTAAAGCAGCTCTGCTGACCTGGTCCTTAGGCTCTAGAGCAGCTCTGCTGACCTGGTTGTCTGGCTATAAAGCAGCTATGCTGACCTGGTTCTCTGGCTCTAGCTCTGCTGACCTGGTTCTCTGGTTCTAAAGCAGCTCTCCTGACCTGGTTCTCTGGCTCTAAAGCAGCTCTGCTACCCTGGTTCTCTCCCTCAAAAGCAATTCTGCTGAACTGGTTTCTTTGGCTCTACAGCAGCTCTGCTGACCTGGTTCCCTGGCTCTAAAGCAGCTCTGCTGACCTGGGTCTATGGCTCTAAAGCAGCTCTGCTGACCTGGTTCTCTGGTTGAAAAGCAGCTATGCTGACCTTGGTCTCTGGCTCTAAAGCAGCTCTGCTGACCTGGTTTCTCTGGCTCTACAGCAGCTCTGCTGACCTGGTTCTTCGGCTCTAAAGCAGCTCTGCTGACCTGGTCCTTAGGCTCTAGAGCAGCTCTGCTGACCTGGTTCTCTGGCTATAAAGCAGCTATGCTGACCTGGTTCTCTGGCTCTAGCTCTGCTGACCCGGTTCTCTGGCTCTAGACCAGCTCTGCTGACCTCGTTTTAGGCTCTAGAGCAGCTCTGCTGACATGGTTCTCTGGCTCTAGAGTAGCTCTGCTGACCTGGTTCTCTGGCTCTAGAGCAGCTCTGCTGACCTAGTTCTCTGGCTCTACAACGGCTCGGCTGATCTGGTTCTCTGGCTCTAAAGCAGCTCTGCTGACCTGGTTCTATGGCTCTAAAGCAGCTCTGCTGACCTGGTTTTCTGGCTCAAAAGCAGCTTTGCCGACCTGGGTCTCAGGCTCTAAAGCAGCACTGTTTACCTGGTTTCTCTGGCTCTACAGCAGCTCTGCTGACCTGTTTCTTATGCTCTTAAGCAGCTCTGCTCACCTGGTCCTTAGGCTCTAGAGCAGCTCTGCTGACCTGGTTCTTTGACTCTAAAGCAGCTCTGCTGGCCTGGTTCTCTGGCTCTAGCTCTGCTGACCTGGTTCTCTCGCTCTAGAGCAGCTCTGCTGACCTGGTTTTAGGCTCTAGAGCAGCTCTGCAGACCTGGTCCGTAGGCTCTAGAGCAACTCTGCTGACCTGGTTCTCTGGCTTTACAACGGCTCTGCTGACCTGGTTCTCTGGCTCTAAAGAAGCTCTGCTGACCTGGATCCATGGCTTTAAAGCAGCTCTGCTGACCTGGTTCTCTGGCTCTAAAGCAGCTCTGCTGACCTGGTTCTCTGGCTGTAAAGCAGCTTTGCTGATCTGGTTCTCACCTTCTAAAGCAGCTCTACTGACCTGGTTTATCTGTCTCTACAGCATCTCTGCTGACCTAATTTATCTGGCTCTACAGCAGCTCTGCTGACCTGGTTCTATGCCACTAGAACGGCTCTGCTGACCTGGTTCTCTGGCTCTAAAGAAGCTCTGCTGAACTTGTTCTATGGCTTTAAAGCAGCTCTGCTGACCTAGTTCTCTGGCTCTAAAGCAGCTCTGCTGACCTGGTTCTCTGGCTCTAAAGCAGCTTTGCTGATCTGGTTTTACTCCTTCTAATGCAGCTCTGCTGACCTGGTTTATCTGTCTCTACAGCATCTCTGCTGATCTAATTTATCTGGCTCTACAGCTGCTCTGCTGACCTTGTTCTCTGCCACTAGAACAGCTCTACTGACCTTGTTCTTAGGCTCTAGGGCAGCTCTGCTGGTCTGGTTCTCTGGCTCTAAAGCAGCTCTGCTGACCTGGTTCTCTGGCTCTAAAGCAGCTCTGTTGACCTGGTTATCTCCCTCTAAAGCAGCTCTGCTGAACTGCTTTCTCTGGCTCTACAGCAGCTCTACTGACCTGGTTCTCTTGCTCTAGAGCAGCACTGCTGACCTGGTTCTCTTGCTCTAAAGCAGGTCTTCTGACCTGGTTCTCTGGCTCTACAACTGCCCTGCTGACCTGGTTCTCTGGCTCTAAAGCTGCTCTGCTGACCTAGTTCTCTGGCTCTACAACGACTATGCTGACCTGCATCAATGGCTCTAAAGCAGCTCTCCTGACCTAGTTCTATGGCTCTAAAGTGGCTCTGCTGACCTAGTTCTCTGTCTCTAGAGCAGCTCTGCTGACCTGGTTCTCTGGCTCAAAAGCAGCAATGCTGACCCGGTTTCTCTGGGTCTACAGCAGCTCTGCTGACCTTGTTCTCTGCCTCTAGAGCAGCTCTGATGACCTGGTTCTATGGCTCAAAAGCAACACTGCTGACCTGGTTCTCTGGCTCTACAGACGATCTGCTGACTTGGTTCTATGGCTCTAGAGCAGCTCTGCTGACCTGGTTCTTAGGCTCTAGAGCAGCTCTGCTGACCTGGTTGTCTGGCTTTGAAGCAGCTCTGCTGACCTCGTTCTCTGGCTCCAAAGCAGCTCTGCTGACCTGGTTCTATGGCTCTAAAGCAGCTCTGCTGACCTTGATCTCTGGCTTTGAAGCAGTTCTGCTGACCTGGTTCTCTGGCTCTAGAGCAGCTCTGCCGACCTGGTTCTCTCCTTTTAAAGCAGCTCTGCTGACCTGGTTCTCTGGCTCTAAAGCAGCTCTTCTGACCTGGTTCTCTCCCTCTAAAGCAGCTCTGCTGACCTGGTTTTCCTGACTCTACAGCAGCTCTGCTGACCTGGTTCTCTGGCTCTAAAGCAGCTCTGCTGACCTGGTTTTCCTGACTCTACAGCAGCTCTGCTGACCTGGTTCTCTGGCTAAAAAGCAGCTCTCCTGACCTGGTTCTCTGGCTCTAAAGCAGCTCTGCTACCCTGGTTCTCTCCCTCTAAAGCTGCTATGCTGAACTGGTTTCTTTGGCTCTAAAGCAACTCTGCTGACCTGGTTCTCTGGTTGAAAAGCAGCTTTGCTGACCTGGGTCTCTGGCTCTAAAGCAGCTCTGCTGACCTGGTTTCTCTGGCTCTACAGCTGCTCTGCTGACCTGGTTCTTCGGCTCTAAAGCAGCTCTGCTGACCTGGTCCTTTGGCTCTAGAGCAGCTCTGCTGACCTGGTTCTCTGTCTATAAAGCAGGTATGCTGATCTGGTTCTCTGGCTCTAGCTCTGCTGACCTGGTTCTCTGGCTCTAGAGCAGCTCTGCTGACCTCGTTTTAGGCTCTAGAGCAGCTCTGCTGACATGGTTCTCTGGCTCTAGAGTAGCTCAGCTCACCTGGTTCTCTGGCTCTAGAGCAGCTCTGCTGACCTAGTTCTCTGGCTCTACAACGGCTCTGCTGACCTGGTTCTCTGGCTCTAAAGCAGCTCTGCTGACCTGGTTCTATGGCTCTAAAGCAGCTCTGCTGACCTGATTTTCTGGCTCAAAAGCAGTTTTGCCGACCTGGGTCTCAGGCTCTAAAGCAGCTCTGTTGACCTGGTTTCTCTGGCTCTACAGTAGCTCTGCTGACCTGATTCTTATGCTCTTAAGCAGCTCTGCTCACCTGGTCCTTAGGCTCTAGAGCAGCCCTGCTGACCTGGTTCTTTGGCTCTAAAGCAGCTCTGCTGGCCTGGTTCTCTGGCTCTAGCTCTGCTGACCTGGTTCTCTGGCTCTAGAGCAGCTCTGCTGACCTGGTTTTAGGCTTTAGAGCAGCTCTGCAGACCTGGTCCGTAGGCTCTAGAGCAGCTCTGCTGACCTGGATCTCTGGCTATAAAGCAGCTCTGCTGACCTGGTTCTCTGGCTCTAGCTCTGCTGACCTGGTTCTCTGGCTCTAGAGCAGCTCTGCTGACCTCGTTTTAGGCTCTAGTGCAGCTCTGCTGACATGGTTCTCTGGCTCTAGAGTAGCACTGCTGACCTGGTTCTCCGTCTCTAGAGCAGCTCTGCTGACCTAGTTCTCTCGCTCTACAACGGCTCTGCTGACCTGGTTCTCTGGCTCTAAAGCAGCTCTGCTGACCTGGTTCTATGGCTCTAAAGCAGCTCTGCTGACCTGGTTTTCTGGCTCAAAAGCAGCTTTGCCGACCTGGGTCTCAGGCTCTAAAGCAGCTCTGTTGACCTGGTTTCTCTGGCTCTACTGCAGCTCTGCTGACCTGGTTCTTATGCTCTTAAGCAGCTCTGCTCACCTGGTCCTTAGGCTCTAGAGCAGCTCTGCTGATGTGGTTCTTTGGCTCTAAAGCAGCTCTGCTGGCCTGGTTCTCTGGCTCTAGCTCTGCTGACCTGGTTCTCTCGCTCTAGAGCAGCTCTGCTGACCTGGTTTTAGGCTCTAGAGCAGCTCTGCAGACCTGGTCCTTAGGCTCTAGAGCAACTCTGCTGACCTGGTTCTCTGGCTCTACAACGGCTCTGCTGACCTGGTTCTCTGGCTCTAAAGAAACTCTGCTGACCTGGTTCTATAGCTTTAAAGCAGCTCTGCTGACCTAGTTCTCTGGCTCTAAAGCAGCTCTGCTGACCTGGTTCTCTGGCTCAAAAGCAGCTTTGCTGATCTGGTTTACTCCTTCTAAAGCAGCTCTGCTCACCTGGTTTATCTGTCTCTACAGCATCTCTGCTGACCTAATTTATCTGGCTTGACAGCTGCTCTGCTGACCTGGTTCTCTGCCACTAGAACAGCTCTACTGACCTTGTTCTAGGGCTCTAGGGCAGCTCTGCTGATCTGGTTCTCTGGCTCTAAAGCAGCTCTGCTGACCTGAATCTCTGGCTCTAAAGCAGCTCTGTTGACCTGGTTATCTCCCTCTAAAGCAGCTCTGCTGACCTGCTTTCTCTGGCTCTACAGCAGCTCTACTGACCTAGTTCTCTTACTCTAGAGCAGCACTGCTGACCTGGTTCTCTGGCTCTAAAGCAGGTCTGCTGACCTGGTTTCTCTGGGTCTATAGCAGCTCTGCTGACCTTGTTCTCTGCCTCTAGAGCAGCTCTGATGACCTGGTTCTATGGCTCAAAAGCAACACTGCTGACCTGGTTCTCTGGCTGTACAGAAGCTCTGCTGACCTGGTTCTCTGGCTCTAGAGCAGCTCTGCTGACCTGGTTCTTAGGCTCTAGAGCAGATCTGCTGACCTGGTTGTCTGGCTTTGAAGCAGCTCTGCTGACCTGGTTCTCTGTCTCGAAAGCAGCTCTGCTGACCTGGTTCTATGGCTCTAAAGCAGCTCTGCTGACCTTGATCTCTGGCTTTGAAGCAGTTCTGCTGACCTGGTTCTCTGGCTCTAAAGCAGCTCTGCTGACCTGGTTCTCTCCCTCTAAAGCAGCTCTGCTGACCTGGTTTTTCTTGCTCTACAGCAGCTCTGCTGACCTGGTTCTCTGGCTCTAAAGCAGCTCTCCTGACCTGGTTCTCTGGCTCTAAAGCAGCTCTGCTACCCTGGTTCTCTCCCTCTAAAGCTGCTCTGCTGAACTGGTTTCTTTGGCTCTACAGCAGCTCTGCTGACCTGGTTCCCTAGCTCTAAAGCAGCTCTGCTGACCTGGTTCTATGGCTCTAAAGCAGCTCTGCTGACCTGGTTCTCTGGTTGAAAAGCAGCTTTGCTGACCTGGGTCTCTGGCTCTAAAGCAGCTCTGCTGACCTGGTTTCTCTGGCTCTACAGCAGCTCTGCTGACCTGGTTCTTCGGCTCTAAAGCAGCTCTGCTGACCTGGTCCTTAGGCTCTAGAGCAGCTCTGCTGACCTGGTTGTCTGGCTATAAAGCAGCTATGCTGACCTGGTCCTCTGGCTCAAAAGCAGCAATGCTGACCCGGTTTCTCTGGGTCTACAGCAGCTCTGCTGACCTTGTTCTCTGCCTCTAGAGCAGCTCTGATGACCTGGTTCTATGGCTCAAAAGCAACACTGCTGACCTGGTTCTCTGGCTCTACAGAAGATCTGCTGACTTGGTTCTATGGCTCTAGAGCAGCTCTGCTGACCTGGTTCTTAGGCTCTAGAGCAGCTCTGCTGACCTGGTTGTCTGGCTTTGAAGCAGCTCTGCTGACCTCGTTCTCTGGCTCCAAAGCAGCTCTGCTGACCTGGTTCTATGGCTCTAAAGCAGCTCTGCTGACCTTGATCTCTGGCTTTGAAGCAGTTCTGCTGACCTGGTTCTCTGGCTCTAGAGCAGCTCTGCCGACCTGGTTCTCTCCTTTTAAAGCAGCTCTGCTGACCTGGTTCTCTGGCTCTAAAGCAGCTCTTCTGACCTGGTTCTCTCCCTCTAAAGCAGCTCTGCTGACCTGGTTTTCCTGACTCTACAGCAGCTCTGCTGACCTGGTTCTCTGGCTCTAAAGCAGCTCTGCTGACCTGGTTTTCCTGACTCTACAGCAGCTCTGCTGACCTGGTTCTCTGGCTAAAAAGCAGCTCTCCTGACCTGGTTCTCTGGCTCTAAAGCAGCTCTGCTACCCTGGTTCTCTCCCTCTAAAGCTGCTATGCTGAACTGGTTTCTTTGGCTCTAAAGCAACTCTGCTGACCTGGTTCTCTGGTTGAAAAGCAGCTTTGCTGACCTGGGTCTCTGGCTCTAAAGCAGCTCTGCTGACCTGGTTTCTCTGGCTCTACAGCTGCTCTGCTGACCTGGTTCTTCGGCTCTAAAGCAGCTCTGCTGACCTGGTCCTTTGGCTCTAGAGCAGCTCTGCTGACCTGGTTCTCTGTCTATAAAGCAGGTATGCTGATCTGGTTCTCTGGCTCTAGCTCTGCTGACCTGGTTCTCTGGCTCTAGAGCAGCTCTGCTGACCTCGTTTTAGGCTCTAGAGCAGCTCTGCTGACATGGTTCTCTGGCTCTAGAGTAGCTCTGCTGACCTGGTTCTCTGGCTCTAGAGCAGCTCTGCTGACCTAGTTCTCTGGCTCTACAACGGCTCTGCTGACCTGGTTCTCTGGCTCTAAAGCAGCTCTGCTGACCTGGTTCTATGGCTCTAAAGCAGCTCTGCTGACCTGATTTTCTGGCTCAAAAGCAGTTTTGCCGACCTGGGTCTCAGGCTCTAAAGCAGCTCTGTTGACCTGGTTTCTCTGGCTCTACAGTAGCTCTGCTGACCTGATTCTTATGCTCTTAAGCAGCTCTGCTCACCTGGTCCTTAGGCTCTAGAGCAGCCCTGCTGACCTGGTTCTTTGGCTCTAAAGCAGCTCTGCTGGCCTGGTTCTCTGGCTCTAGCTCTGCTGACCTGGTTCTCTGGCTCTAGAGCAGCTCTGCTGACCTGGTTTTAGGCTTTAGAGCAGCTCTGCAGACCTGGTCCGTAGGCTCTAGAGCAGCTCTGCTGACCTGGATCTCTGGCTATAAAGCAGCTCTGCTGACCTGGTTCTCTGGCTCTAGCTCTGCTGACCTGGTTCTCTGGCTCTAGAGCAGCTCTGCTGACCTCGTTTTAGGCTCTAGTGCAGCTCTGCTGACATGGTTCTCTGGCTCTAGAGTAGCACTGCTGACCTGGTTCTCCGTCTCTAGAGCAGCTCTGCTGACCTAGTTCTCTCGCTCTACAACGGCTCTGCTGACCTGGTTCTCTGGCTCTAAAGCAGCTCTGCTGACCTGGTTCTATGGCTCTAAAGCAGCTCTGCTGACCTGGTTTTCTGGCTCAAAAGCAGCTTTGCCGACCTGGGTCTCAGGCTCTAAAGCAGCTCTGTTGACCTGGTTTCTCTGGCTCTACAGCAGCTCTGCTGACCTGGTTCTTATGCTCTTAAGCAGCTCTGCTCACCTGGTCCTTAGGCTCTAGAGCAGCTCTGCTGATGTGGTTCTTTGGCTCTAAAGCAGCTCTGCTGGCCTGGTTCTCTGGCTCTAGCTCTGCTGACCTGGTTCTCTCGCTCTAGAGCAGCTCTGCTGACCTGGTTTTAGGCTCTAGAGCAGCTCTGCAGACCTGGTCCGTAGGCTCTAGAGCAACTCTGCTGACCTGGTTCTCTGGCTCTACAACGGCTCTGCTGACCTGGTTCTCTGGCTCTAAAGAAACTCTGCTGACCTGGTTCTATAGCTTTAAAGCAGCTCTGCTGACCTAGTTCTCTGGCTCTAAAGCAGCTCTGCTGACCTGGTTCTCTGGCTCAAAAGCAGCTTTGCTGATCTGGTTTACTCCTTCTAAAGCAGCTCTGCTCACCTGGTTTATCTGTCTCTACAGCATCTCTGCTGACCTAATTTATCTGGCTTGACAGCTGCTCTGCTGACCTGGTTCTCTGCCACTAGAACAGCTCTACTGACCTTGTTCTAGGGCTCTAGGGCAGCTCTGCTGATCTGGTTCTCTGGCTCTAAAGCAGCTCTGCTGACCTGGTTCTCTGGCTCTAAAGCAGCTCTGTTGACCTGGTTATCTCCCTCTAAAGCAGCTCTGCTGACCTGCTTTCTCTGGCTCTACAGCAGCTCTACTGACCTAGTTCTCTTACTCTAGAGCAGCACTGCTGACCTGGTTCTCTGGCTCTAAAGCAGGTCTGCTGACCTGGTTTCTCTGGGTCTATAGCAGCTCTGCTGACCTTGTTCTCTGCCTCTAGAGCAGCTCTGATGACCTGGTTCTATGTCTCAAAAGCAACACTGCTGACCTGGTTCTCTGGCTCTACAGAAGCTCTGCTGACCTGGTTCTCTGGCTCTAGAGCAGCTCTGCTGACCTGGTTCTTAGGCTCTAGAGCAGATCTGCTGACCTGGTTGTCTGGCTTTGAAGCAGCTCTGCTGACCTGGTTCTCTGTCTCGAAAGCAGCTCTGCTGACCTGGTTCTATGGCTCTAAAGCAGCTCTGCTGACCTTGATCTCTGGCTTTGAAGCAGTTCTGCTGACCTGGTTCTCTGGCTCTAAAGCAGCTCTGCTGACCTGGTTCTCTCCCTCTAAAGCAGCTCTGCTGACCTGGTTTTTCTTGCTCTACAGCAGCTCTGCTGACCTGCTTCTCTGGCTCTAAAGCAGCTCTCCTGACCTGGTTCTCTGGCTCTAAAGCAGCTCTGCTACCCTGGTTCTCTCCCTCTAAAGCTGCTCTGCTGAACTGGTTTCTTTGGCTCTACAGCAGCTCTGCTGACCTGGTCCTTTGGCTCTAGAGCAGCTCTGCTGACCTGGTTCTCTGTCTATAAAGCAGGTATGCTGATCTGGTTCTCTGGCTCTAGCTCTGCTGACCTGGTTCTCTGGCTCTAGAGCAGCTCTGCTGACCTCGTTTTAGGCTCTAGAGCAGCTCTGCTGACATGGTTCTCTGGCTCTAGAGTAGCTCTGCTGACCTGGTTCTCTGGCTCTAGAGCAGCTCTGCTGACCTAGTTCTCTGGCTCTACAACGGCTCTGCTGACCTGGTTCTCTGGCTCTAAAGCAGCTCTGCTGACCTGGTTCTATGGCTCTAAAGCAGCTCTGCTGACCTGATTTTCTGGCTCAAAAGCAGTTTTGCCGACCTGGGTCTCAGGCTCTAAAGCAGCTCTGTTGACCTGGTTTCTCTGGCTCTACAGTAGCTCTGCTGACCTGATTCTTATGCTCTTAAGCAGCTCTGCTCACCTGGTCCTTAGGCTCTAGAGCAGCCCTGCTGACCTGGTTCTTTGGCTCTAAAGCAGCTCTGCTGGCCTGGTTCTCTGGCTCTAGCTCTGCTGACCTGGTTCTCTGGCTCTAGAGCAGCTCTGCTGACCTGGTTTTAGGCTTTAGAGCAGCTCTGCAGACCTGGTCCGTAGGCTCTAGAGCAGCTCTGCTGACCTGGATCTCTGGCTATAAAGCAGCTCTGCTGACCTGGTTCTCTGGCTCTAGCTCTGCTGACCTGGTTCTCTGGCTCTAGAGCAGCTCTGCTGACCTCGTTTTAGGCTCTAGTGCAGCTCTGCTGACATGGTTCTCTGGCTCTAGAGTAGCACTGCTGACCTGGTTCTCCGTCTCTAGAGCAGCTCTGCTGACCTAGTTCTCTCGCTCTACAA
This sequence comes from Triturus cristatus, assembly GCF_964204655.1. NCBI lineage: Eukaryota > Metazoa > Chordata > Amphibia > Caudata > Salamandridae > Triturus > Triturus cristatus. Next base: position 70,318 of record NW_028188130.1, on the reverse strand, counting down.
CGGCTCTGCTGACCTGGTTCTCTGGCTCTAAAGCAGCTCTGCTGACCTGGTTCTATGGCTCTAAAGCAGCTCTGCTGACCTGGTTTTCTGGCTCAAAAGCAGCTTTGCCGACCTGGGTCTCAGGCTCTAAAGCAGCTCTGTTGACCTGGTTTCTCTGGCTCTACAGCAGCTCTGCTGACCTGGTTCTTATGCTCTTAAGCAGCTCTGCTCACCTGGTCCTTAGGCTCTAGAGCAGCTCTGCTGATGTGGTTCTTTGGCTCTAAAGCAGCTCTGCTGGCCTGGTTCTCTGGCTCTAGCTCTGCTGACCTGGTTCTCTCGCTCTAGAGCAGCTCTGCTGACCTGGTTTTAGGCTCTAGAGCAGCTCTGCAGACCTGGTCCGTAGGCTCTAGAGCAACTCTGCTGACCTGGTTCTCTGGCTCTACAACGGCTCTGCTGACCTGGTTCTCTGGCTCTAAAGAAACTCTGCTGACCTGGTTCTATAGCTTTAAAGCAGCTCTGCTGACCTAGTTCTCTGGCTCTAAAGCAGCTCTGCTGACCTGGTTCTCTGGCTCAAAAGCAGCTTTGCTGATCTGGTTTACTCCTTCTAAAGCAGCTCTGCTCACCTGGTTTATCTGTCTCTACAGCATCTCTGCTGACCTAATTTATCTGGCTTGACAGCTGCTCTGCTGACCTGGTTCTCTGCCACTAGAACAGCTCTACTGACCTTGTTCTAGGGCTCTAGGGCAGCTCTGCTGATCTGGTTCTCTGGCTCTAAAGCAGCTCTGCTGACCTGGTTCTCTGGCTCTAAAGCAGCTCTGTTGACCTGGTTATCTCCCTCTAAAGCAGCTCTGCTGACCTGCTTTCTCTGGCTCTACAGCAGCTCTACTGACCTAGTTCTCTTACTCTAGAGCAGCACTGCTGACCTGGTTCTCTGGCTCTAAAGCAGGTCTGCTGACCTGGTTTCTCTGGGTCTATAGCAGCTCTGCTGACCTTGTTCTCTGCCTCTAGAGCAGCTCTGATGACCTGGTTCTATGGCTCAAAAGCAACACTGCTGACCTGGTTCTCTGGCTCTACAGAAGCTCTGCTGACCTGGTTCTCTGGCTCTAGAGCAGCTCTGCTGACCTGGTTCTTAGGCTCTAGAGCAGATCTGCTGACCTGGTTGTCTGGCTTTGAAGCAGCTCTGCTGACCTGGTTCTCTGTCTCGAAAGCAGCTCTGCTGACCTGGTTCTATGGCTCTAAAGCAGCTCTGCTGACCTTGATCTCTGGCTTTGAAGCAGTTCTGCTGACCTGGTTCTCTGGCTCTAAAGCAGCTCTGCTGACCTGGTTCTCTCCCTCTAAAGCAGCTCTGCTGACCTGGTTTTTCTTGCTCTACAGCAGCTCTGCTGACCTGGTTCTCTGGCTCTAAAGCAGCTCTCCTGACCTGGTTCTCTGGCTCTAAAGCAGCTCTGCTACCCTGGTTCTCTCCCTCTAAAGCTGCTCTGCTGAACTGGTTTCTTTGGCTCTACAGCAGCTCTGCTGACCTGGTTCCCTAGCTCTAAAGCAGCTCTGCTGACCTGGTTCTATGGCTCTAAAGCAGCTCTGCTGACCTGGTTCTCTGGTTGAAAAGCAGCTTTGCTGACCTGGGTCTCTGGCTCTAAAGCAGCTCTGCTGACCTGGTTTCTCTGGCTCTACAGCAGCTCTGCTGACCTGGTTCTTCGGCTCTAAAGCAGCTCTGCTGACCTGGTCCTTAGGCTCTAGAGCAGCTCTGCTGACCTGGTTGTCTGGCTATAAAGCAGCTATGCTGACCTGGTCCTCTGGCTCTAGCTCTGCTGACCTGGTTCTCTGGTTCTAAAGCAGCTCTCCTGACCTGGTTCTCTGGCTCTAAAGCAGCTCTGCTACCCTGGTTCTCTCCCTCAAAAGCAATTCTGCTGAACTGGTTCACTGGCTCTAAAACAGCTCTGCTGACGTGGTTCTCTACCTCTTAAACAGCTCTGCTGACCTGGTTTCACTGGCTCTACAGCAGCTCTGCTGACCTGGTTCTCTGCCTCTACAGCAGCTCTGCTGACCCGGTTCTCTGCCTCTAGAGCAGCTCTGCTGACCTAGTTTCTCTGGTTCTACAGCAACTCTGCTGACCTGGTTCTCTGGCTCTAGAGCAGCTCTGCTGACCTGGTTCTCTCCCTCTAAAGCGGCTCTGCTGAACTGGTTTCTTTGGCTCTACAGCAGCTCTGCTGACCTGGTTCCCTGGCTCTAAAGCAGCTCTGCTGACCTGGTTCTATGGCTCTAAAGCAGCTCTGCTGACCTGGTTCTCTGGTTGAAAAGCAGCTTTGCTGACCTGGGTCTCTGGCTCTAAAGCAGCTCTGCTGACCTGGTTTCTCTGGCTCTACAGCATCTCTGCTGACCTGGTTCTTCGGCTCTAAAGCAGCTCTGCTGACCTGGTCCTTAGGCTCTAGAGCAGCTCTGCTGACCTGGTTCTCTGGCTATAAAGCAGCTATGCTGACCTGGTTCTCTGGCTCTAGCTCTGCTGACCTGGTTCTCTGGCTCTAGAGCAGCTCTGCTGACCTCGTTTTACGCTCTAGAGCAGCTCTGCTGACATGGTTCTCTGGCTCTAGAGTAGCTCTGCTGACCTGGTTCTCTGGCTCTAGAGCAGCTCTGCTGACCTAGTTCTCTGGCTCTACAACGGCTCTGCTGACCTGGTTCTCTGGCTCTAAAGCAGCTCTGCTGACCTGGTTCTATGGCTCTAGAGCAGCTCTGCTGACCTGGTTTTCTGGCTCAAAAGCAGCTTTGCCGACCTGGGTCTCAGGCTCTAAAGCAGCTCTGTTGACCTGGTTTCTCTGGCTCTACAGCAGCTCTGCTGACCTGGTTCTCATGCTCTTAAGCAGCTCTGCTCACCTGGTCCTTAGGCTCTAGAGCAGCTCTGCTGACCTGGTTCTTTGGCTCTAAAACAGCTCAGCTGGCCTGGTTCTCTGGCTCTAGCTCTGCTGACCTGGTTCTCTGGCTCTAGAGCAGCTCTGTTGACCTGGTTTTAGGCTCTAGAGCAGCTCTGCAGATCTGGTCCATAGGCTCTAGAGCAACTCTGCTGACCTGGTTCTCTGGCTCTACAACAGCTCTGCTGACCTGGTTCTCTGGCTCTAAAGAAGCTCTGCTGACCTGGTTCTATGGCTTTAAAGCAGCTCTGCTGACCTGGTTCTCTGGCTCTAAAGCAGCTCTGCTGACCTGTTTCTCTGGCTCTAAAGCAGCTTTGCTGATCTGGTTCTCTCCTTCTAAAGCAGCTCTGCTGACCTCGTTTATCTGTCGCTACAGCATCTCTGCTGACCTAATTTATCTGGCTCTACAGCAGCTCTGCTGACCTGGTTCTCTGCCACTAGAACAGCTCTACTGACCTTGTTCTTAGGCTCTAGGGCAGCTCTGCTGATCTGGTTCTCTGGCTCTAAAGCAGCTCTGCTGACCTGGTTCTCTGGCTCTAAAGCAGCTCTGTTGACCTGGTTATCTCCCTCTAAAGCAGCACTGCTGACCTGCTTTCTCTGGCTCTACAGCAGCTCTACTGACCTGGTTCTCTTGCTCTAGAGCAGCACTGCTGACCTGGTTCTCTGGTTCTAAAGCAGGTCTGCTGACCTGGTTCTCTGGCTCAAAAGCAGCTTTGCTGATCTGGTTTACTCCTTCTAAAGCAGCTCTGCTCACCTGGTTTATCTGTCTCTACAGCATCTCTGCTGACCTAATTTATCTGGCTCGACAGCTGCTCTGCTGACCTGGTTCTCTGCCACTAGAACAGCTCTACTGACCTTGTTCTTAGGCTCTAGGGCAGCTCTGCTGATCTGGTTCTCTGGCTCTAAAGCAGCTCTGCTGACCTGGTTCTCTGGCTCTAAAGCAGCTCTGCTGACCTGGTTTCTCTGGGTCTACAGCAGCTCTGTTGACCTTGTTCTCTGCCTCTAGAGCAGCTCTGATGACCTGGTTCTATGGCTCAAAAGCAACACTGCTGACCTGGTTCTCTGGCTCTATATTAGCTCTGCTGACCTGGTTCTCTGGCTCTAGAGCAGCTCTGCTGACCTGGCTGTCTGGCTTTGAAGCTGCTCTCCTGACCGGGTTCTCTGGCTCTAAAGCAGCTCTGCTACCCTGGTTCTCTCCCTCTAAAGCTGCTCTGCTGAACTGGTTTCTTTGACTCTACAGCAGCTCTGCTGACCTGGTTCCCTGGCTCTAAAGCAGCTCTGCTGACCTGGTTCTATGGCTCTAAAGCAACTCTGCTGACCTGGTTCTCTGGTTGAAAAGCAGCTTTGCTGACCTGGGTCTCTGGCTCTAAAGCAGCTCTGCTGACCTGGTTTCTCTGGCTCTACAGCATCTCTGCTGACCTGGTTCTTCGGCTCTAAAGCAGCTCTGCTGACCTGGTCCTTAGGCTCTAGAGCAGCTCTGCTGACCTGGTTCTCTGGCTATAAAGCAGCTATGCTGACCTGGTTCTCTGGCTCTAGCTCTGCTGACCTGGTTCTCTGGCTCTAGAGCAGCTCTGCTGACCTCGTTTTACGCTCTAGAGCAGCTCTGCTGACATGGTTCTCTGGCTCTAGAGTAGCTCTGCTGACCTGGTTCTCTGGCTCTAGAGCAGCTCTGCTGACCTAGTTCTCTGGCTCTACAACGGCTCTGCTGACCTGGTTCTCTGGCTCTAAAGCAGCTCTGCTGACCTGGTTCTATGGCTCTAGAGCAGCTCTGCTGACCTGGTTTTCTGGCTCAAAAGCAGCTTTGCCGACCTGGGTCTCAGGCTCTAAAGCAGCTCTGTTGACCTGGTTTCTCTGGCTCTACAGCAGCTCTGCTGACCTGGTTTTAGGCTCTAGAGCAGCTCTGCAGATCTGGTCCATAGGCTCTAGAGCAACTCTGCTGACCTGGTTCTCTGGCTCTACAACAGCTCTGCTGACCTGGTTCTCTGGCTCTAAAGAAGCTCTGCTGACCTGGTTCTATGGCTTTAAAGCAGCTCTGCTGACCTGGTTCTCTAGCTCTAAAGCAGCTCTGCTGACCTGTTTCTCTGGCTCTAAAGCAGCTTTGCTGATCTGGTTCTCTCCTTCTAAAGCAGCACTGCTGACCTGCTTTCTCTGGCTCTACAGCAGCTCTACTGACCTGGTTCTCTTGCTCTAGAGCAGCACTGCTGACCTGGTTCTAAAGCAGGTCTGCTGACCTGGTTCTCTGGCTCAAAAGCAGTTTTGCTGATCTGGTTTCTCCTTCTAAAGCAGCCCTGCTCACCTGGTTTATCTGTCTCTACAGCATCTCTGCTGACCTAATTTATCTGGCTCGACAGCTGCTCTGCTGACCTGGTTCTCTGCCACTAGAACAGCTCTACTGACCTTGTTCTTAGGCTCTAGGGCAGCTCTGCTGATCTGGTTCTCTGGCTCTAAAGCAGCTCTGCTGACCTGGTTCTCTGGCTCTAAAGCAGCTATGTTGACCTGGTTATCTCCCTCTAAAGCAGCTCTGCTGACCTGCTTTCTCTGGCTCTACAGCATCTCTGCTAACCTAATTTATCTGGCTCGACAGCTGCTCTGCTGACCTGGTTCTCTGCCACTAGAACAGCTCTACTGACCTTGTTCTTAGGCTCTAGGGCAGCTCTGCTGATCTGGTTCTCTGGCTCTAAAGCAGCTCTGCTGACCTGCTTTCTCTGGCTCTACAGCAGCTCTACTGACCTGGTTCTCTTGCTCTAGAGCAGCACTGCTGACCTGGTTCTCTGGCTCTAAAGCAGGTCTGCTGACCTGGTTTCTCTGGGTCTACAGCAGCTCTGTTGACCTTGTTCTCTGCCTCTAGAGCAGCTCTGATGACCTGGTTCTATGGCTCAAAAGCAATACTGCTGACCTGGTTCTCTGGCTCTACATAAGCTCTGCTGACCTGGTTCTCTGGCTCTAGAGCAGCTCTGCTGACCTGGCTGTCTGGCTTTGAAGCAGCTCTCCTGACCTGGTTCTCTGGCTCTAAAGCAGCTCTGCTGACCTGGTTCTATGGCTCTAAAGCAACTCTGCTGACCTGGTTCTCTGGTTGAAAAGCAGCTTTGCTGACCTGGGTCTCTGGCTCTAAAGCAGCTCTGCTGACCTGGTTTCTCTGGCTCTACAGCATCTCTGCTGACCTGGTTCTTCGACTCTAAAGCGGCTATGCTGACCTGGTCCTTAGGCTCTAGAGCAGCTCTGCTGACCTGGTTCTCTGGCTATAAAGCAGCTATGCTGACCTGGTTCTCTGGCTCTAGCTCTGCTGACCTGGTTCTCTGGCTCTAGAGCAGCTCTGCTGACCTCGTTTTACGCTCTAGAGCAGCTCTGCTGACATGGTTCTCTGGCTCTAGAGTAGCTCTGCTGAGCTGGTTCTCTGGCTCTAGAGCAGCTCTGCTGACCTAGTTCTCTGGCTCTACAACGGCTCTGCTGACCTGGTTCTCTGGCTCTAAAGCAGCTCTGCTGACCTGGTTCTATGGCTCTAGAGCAGCTCTGCTGACCTGGTTTTCTGGCTCAAAAGCAGCTTTGCCGACCTGGGTCTCAGGCTCTAAAGCAGCTCTGTTGACCTGGTTTCTCTGGCTCTACAGCAGCTCTGCTGACCTGGTTCTTATGCTCTTAAGCAGCTCTGCTCACCTGGTCCTTAGGCTCTAGAGCAGCTCTGCTGACCTGGTTCTTTGGCTCTAAAACAGCTCAGCTGGCCTGGTTCTCTGGCTCTAGCTCTGCTGACCTGGTTCTCTGGCTCTAGAGCAGCTCTGCTGACCTGGTTTTAGGCTCTAGAGCAGCTCTGCAGATCTGGTCCATAGGCTCTAGAGCAACTCTGCTGACCTGGTTCTCTGGCTCTACAACAGCTCTGCTGACCTGGTTCTCTGGCTCTAAAGAAGCTCTGCTGACCTGGTTCTATGGCTTTAAAGCAGCTCTGCTGACCTGGTTCTCTAGCTCTAAAGCAGCTCTGCTGACCTGTTTCTCTGGCTCTAAAGCAGCTTTGCTGATCTGGTTCTCTCCTTCTAAAGCAGCACTGCTGACCTGCTTTCTCTGGCTCTACAGCAGCTCTACTGACCTGGTTCTCTTGCTCTAGAGCAGCACTGCTGACCTGGTTCTAAAGCAGGTCTGCTGACCTGGTTCTCTGGCTCAAAAGCAGTTTTGCTGATCTGGTTTCTCCTTCTAAAGCAGCCCTGCTCACCTGGTTTATCTGTCTCTACAGCATCTCTGCTGACCTAATTTATCTGGCTCGACAGCTGCTCTGCTGACCTGGTTCTCTGCCACTAGAACAGCTCTACTGACCTTGTTCTTAGGCTCTAGGGCAGCTCTGCTGATCTGGTTCTCTGGCTCTAAAGCAGCTCTGCTGACCTGGTTCTCTGGCTCTAAAGCAGCTATGTTGACCTGGTTATCTCCCTCTAAAGCAGCTCTGCTGACCTGCTTTCTCTGGCTCTACAGCATCTCTGCTAACCTAATTTATCTGGCTCGACAGCTGCTCTGCTGACCTGGTTCTCTGCCACTAGAACAGCTCTACTGACCTTGTTCTTAGGCTCTAGGGCAGCTCTGCTGATCTGGTTCTCTGGCTCTAAAGCAGCTCTGCTGACCTGCTTTCTCTGGCTCTACAGCAGCTCTACTGACCTGGTTCTCTTGCTCTAGAGCAGCACTGCTGACCTGGTTCTCTGGCTCTAAAGCAGGTCTGCTGACCTGGTTTCTCTGGGTCTACAGCAGCTCTGTTGACCTTGTTCTCTGCCTCTAGAGCAGCTCTGATGACCTGGTTCTATGGCTCAAAAGCAATACTGCTGACCTGGTTCTCTGGCTCTACATAAGCTCTGCTGACCTGGTTCTCTGGCTCTAGAGCAGCTCTGCTGACCTGGCTGTCTGGCTTTGAAGCAGCTCTCCTGACCTGGTTCTCTGGCTCTAAAGCAGCTCTGCTGACCTGGTTCTATGGCTCTAAAGCAACTCTGCTGACCTGGTTCTCTGGTTGAAAAGCAGCTTTGCTGACCTGGGTCTCTGGCTCTAAAGCAGCTCTGCTGACCTGGTTTCTCTGGCTCTACAGCATCTCTGCTGACCTGGTTCTTCGACTCTAAAGCGGCTATGCTGACCTGGTCCTTAGGCTCTAGAGCAGCTCTGCTGACCTGGTTCTCTGGCTATAAAGCAGCTATGCTGACCTGGTTCTCTGGCTCTAGCTCTGCTGACCTGGTTCTCTGGCTCTAGAGCAGCTCTGCTGACCTCGTTTTACGCTCTAGAGCAGCTCTGCTGACATGGTTCTCTGGCTCTAGAGTAGCTCTGCTGAGCTGGTTCTCTGGCTCTAGAGCAGCTCTGCTGACCTAGTGCTCTGGCTCTACAACAGCTCTGCTGACCTGGTTCTCTGGCTCTAAAGCAGCTCTGCTGACCTGGTTCTATGGCTCTAGAGCAGCTCTGCTGACCTGGTTTTCTGGCTCAAAAGCAGCTTTGCCGACCTGGGTCTCAGGCTCTAAAGCAGCTCTGTTGACCTGGTTTCTCTGGCTCTACAGCAGCTCTGCTGACCTGGTTCTTATGCTCTTAAGCAGCTCTGCTCACCTGGTCCTTAGGCTCTAGAGCAGCTCTGCTGACCTGGTTCTTTGGCTCTAAAACAGCTCAGCTGGCCTGGTTCTCTGGCTCTAGCTCTGCTGACCTGGTTCTCTGGCTCTAGAGCAGCTCTGCTGACCTGGTTTTAGGCTCTAGAGCAGCTCTGCAGATCTGGTCCATAGGCTCTAGAGCAACTCTGCTGACCTGGTTCTCTGGCTCTACAACAGCTCTGCTGACCTGGTTCTCTGGCTCTAAAGAAGCTCTGCTGACCTGGTTCTATGGCTTTAAAGCAGCTCTGCTGACCTGGTTCCCTGGCTCTAAAGCAGCTCTGCTGACCTGTTTCTCTGGCTCTAAAGCAGCTTTGCTGATCTGGTTCTCTTCTTCTAAAGCAGCTCTGCTGACCTCGTTTATCTGTCGCTACAGCATCTCTGCTGACCTAATTTATCTGGCTCTACAGCAGCTCTGCTGACCTGGTTCTCTGCCACTAGAACAGCTCTACTGACCTTGTTCTTAGGCTCTAGGGCAGCTCTGCTGATCTGGTTCTCTGGCTCTAAAGCAGCTCTGCTGACCTGGTTCTCTGGCTCTAAAGCAGCTCTGTTGACCTGGTTATCTCCCTCTAAAGCAGCACTGCTGACCTGCTTTCTCTGGCTCTACAGCAGCTCTACTGACCTGTTTCTCTTGCTTTAGAGCAGCACTGCTGACCTGGTTCTAAAGCAGGTCTGCTGACCTGGTTCTCTGGCTCAAAAGCAGCTTTGCTGATCTGGTTTACTCCTTCTAAAGCAGCTCTGCTCACCTGGTTTATCTGTCTCTACAGCATCTCTGCTGACCTAATTTATCTGGCTCGACAGCTGCTCTGCTGACCTGGTTCTCTGCCACTAGAACAGCTCTACTGACCTTGTTCTTAGGCTCTAGGGCAGCTCTGCTGATCTGGTTCTCTGGCTCTAAAGCAGCTCTGCTGACCTGGTTCTCTGGCTCTAAAGCAGCTATGTTGACCTGGTTATCTCCCTCTAAAGCAGCTCTGCTGACCTGCTTTCTCTGGCTCTACAGCATCTCTGCTGACCTAATTTATCTGGCTCGACAGCTGCTCTGCTGACCTGGTTCTCTGCCACTAGAACAGCTCTACTGACCTTGTTCTTAGGCTCTAGGGCAGCTCTGCTGATCTGGTTCTCTGGCTCTAAAGCAGCTCTGCTGACCTGCTTTCTCTGGCTCTACAGCAGCTCTACTGACCTGGTTCTCTTGCTCTAGAGCAGCACTGCTGACCTGGTTCTCTGGCTCTAAAGCAGGTCTGCTGACCTGGTTTCTCTGGGTCTACAGCAGCTCTGCTGACCTTGTTCTCTGCCTCTAGAACAGCTCTGATGACCTGGTTCTATGGCTCAAAAGCAACACTGCTGACCTGGTTCTCTGGCTCTACAGAAGCTCTGCTGACCTGGTTCTCTGGCTCTAGAGCAGCTCTGCTGACCTGGTTCTTAGGCTCTAGAGCAGCTCTGCTGACCTGGTTGTCTGGCTTTGAAGCAGCTCTGCTGACCTGGTTCTCTGTCTCTAAAGCAGCTCTGCTGACCTGGTTCTATGGCTCTAAAGCAGCTCTGCTGACCTTGATCTCTGGCTTTGAAGCAGTTCTGCTGACCTGGTTCTCTGGCTCTAGAGCAGCTCTGCCGACCTGGTTCTCTCCCTCTAAAGCAGCTCTGCTGACCTGGTTCTCTGGCTCTAAAGCAGCTCTGCTGACCTGGTTCTCTCCCTCTAAAGCAGCTCTGCTGACCTGGTTTTTCTGGCTCTACAACTGCCCTGCTGACCTGGATCTCTGGCTCTAAAGCTGCTCTGCTGACCTAGTTCTCTGGCTCTACAACGACTCTGCTGACCTGCATCAATGGCTCTAAAGCAGCTCTGCTGACCTGGTTCTATGGCTCTAAAGCGGCTCTGCTGACCTAGTTCTCTGTCTCTATAGCAGCTCTGCTGACCTGGTTCTATGGCTCTAAAGCAGCTCTGCTGACCTGGTTTCTCTGGGTCTACAGCAGCTCTGCTGACCTTGTTCTCTGCCTCTAGAGCAGCTCTGATGACCTGGTTCTATGGATCAAAAGCAACACTGCTGACCTGGTTCTCTGGCTCTACATAAGCTCTGCTGACCTGGTTCTCTGGCTCTAGAGCAGCTCTGCTGACCTGGCTGTCTGGCTTTGAAGCAGCTCTCCTGACCTGGTTCTCTGGCTCTAAAGCAGCTCTGCTACCCTGGTTCTCTCCCTCTAAAGCTGCTCTGCTGAACTGGTTTCTTTGACTCTACAGCAGCTCTGCTGACCTGGTTCCCTGGCTCTAAAACAGCTCTGCTGACCTGGTTCTATGGCTCTAAAGCAACTCTGCTGACCTGGTTCTCTGGTTGAAAAGCAGCTTTGCTGACCTGGGTCTCTGGCTCTAAAGCAGCTCTGCTGACCTGGTTTCTCTGGCTCTACAGCAGCTCTGCTGACCTGGTTCTTCGGCTCTAAAGCAGCTCTGCTGACCTGGTCCTTAGGCTCTAGAGCAGCTCTGCTGACCTGGTTCTCTGGCTATAAAGCAGCTATGCTGACCTGGTTCTCTGGCTCTAGCTCTGCTGACCTGGTTCTCTGGCTCTAGAGCAGCTCTGCTGACCTCGTTTTAGGCTCTAGAGCAGCTCTGCTGACATGGTTCTCTGGCTCTAGATTAGCTCTGCTGACCTGGTTCTCTGGCTCTAGAGCAGCTCTGCTGACCTGGTTCTCTGGCTCTACAACGGCTCTGCTGACCTGGTTCTCTGGCTCTAAAGCAGCTCTGCTGACCTGGTTCTATGGCTCCAGAGCAGCTCTGCTGACCTGGTTTTCTGGCTCAAAAGCAGCTTTGCCGACCTGGGTCTCAGGTTCTAAAGCAGCTCTGTTGACCTGGTTTCTCTGGCTCTAGAGCAGCTCTGCTGACCTGGTTCTTATGCTATTAAGCAGCTCTGCTCACCTGGTCCTTAGGCTCTAGAGCAGCTCTGCTGACCTGGTTCTTTGGCTCTAAAACAGCTCAGCTGGCCTGGTTCTCTGGCTCTAGCTCTGCTGACCTGGTTCTCTGGCTCTAGAGCAGCTCTGCTGACCTGGTTTTAGGCTCTAGAGTAGCTCTGCAGATCTGGTCCGTAGGCTCTAGAGCAACTCTGCTGATCTGGTTCTCTGGCTCTACAACAGCTCTGCTGACCTGGTTCTCTGGCTCTAAAGAAGCTCTGCTGACCTGGTTCTATGGCTTTAAAGCAGCTCTGCTGACCTGGTTCTCTGGCTCTAAAGCAGCTCTGCTGACCTGGTTCTCTGGCTCTAAAGCAGCTTTGCTGATCTGGTTCTCTCCTTCTAAAGCAGCTCTGCTGACCTCGTTTATCTGTCGCTACAGCATCTCTGCTGACCTAATTTATCCGGCTCTACAGCAGCTCTGCTGACCTGGTTCTCTGCCACTAGAACAGCTCTACTGACCTTGTTCTTAGGCTCCAGGGCAGCTCTGCTGATCTGGTTCTCTGGCTCTAAAGCAGCTCTGCTGACCTGGTTCTCTGGCTCTAAAGCAGCTCTGTTGACCTGGTTATCTCCCTCTAAAGCAGCACTGCTGACCTGCTTTCTCTGGCTCTACAGCAGCTCTACTGACCTGGTTCTCTTGCTCTAGAGCAGCACTGCTGACCTGGTTCTCTGGCTCTAAAGCAGGTCTGCTGACCTGGTTCTCTGGCTCAAAAGCAGCTTTGCTGATCTGGTTTACTCCCTCTAAAGCAGCTCTGATGACCTGGTTTTCTGGCTCAAAAGCAGCTTTGCCGACCTGGGTCTCAGGCTCTAAAGCAGCTCTGTTGACCTGGTTTCTCTGGCTCTACAGCAGCTCTGCTGACCTGGTTCTTATGCTATTAAGCAGCTCTGCTCACCTGGTCCTTAGGCTCTAGAGCAGCTCTGCTGACCTAAATCTTTGGCTCTAAAACAGCTCAGCTGGCCTGGTTCTCTGGCTCTAGCTCTGCTGACCTGGTTCTCTGGCTCTAGAGCAGCTCTGCTGACCTGGTTTTAGGCTCTAGAGCAGCTCTGCAGATCTGGTCCGTAGGCTCTAGAGCAACTCTGCTGACCTGGTTCTCTGGCTCTACAACAGCTCTGCTGACCTGGTTCTCTGGCTCTAAAGAAGCTCTGCTGACCTGGTTCTATGGCTTTAAAGCAGCTCTGCTGACCTGGTTCTCTGGCTCTAAAGCAGCTCTGCTGACCTGGTTCTCTGGCTCTAAAGCAGCTTTGCTGATCTGGTTCTCTCCTTCTAAAGCAGCTCTGCTGACCTCGTTTATCTGTCGCTACAGCATCTCTGCTGACTTAATTTATCCGGCTCTACAGCAGTTCTGCTGACCTGGTTCTCTGCCACTAGAACAGCTCTACTGACCTTGTTCTTAGGCTCTAGGGCAGCTCTGCTGATCTGGTTCTCTGGCTCTAAAGCAGCTCTGCTGACCTGGTTCTCTGGCTCTAAAGCAGCTCTGTTGACCTGGTTATCTCCCTCTAAAGCAGCACTGCTGACCTGCTTTCTCTGGCTCTACAGCAGCTCTACTGACCTGGTTCTCTTGCTCTAGAGCAGCACTGCTGACCTGGTTCTCTGGCTCTAAAGCAGGTCTGCTGACCTGGTTCTCTGGCTCAAAAGCAGCTTTGCTGATCTGGTTTACTCCCTCTAAAGCAGCTCTGCTGACCTGCTTTCTCTGGCTCTACAGCAGCTCTACTGACCTGGTTCTCTTGCTCTAGAGCAGCACTGCTGACCTGGTTCTCTGGCTCTAAAGCAGGTCTGCTGACCTGGTTTCTCTGGGTCTACAGCAGCTCTGCTGACCTTGTTCTCTGCCTCTAGAACAGCTCTGATGACCTGGTTCTATGGCTCAAAAGCAACACTGCTGACCTGGTTCTCTGGCTCTACAGCAGCTCTACTGACCTGGTTCTCTTGCTCTAGAGCAGCACTGCTGACCTGGTTCTCTGGCTCTAAAGCAGGTCTGCTGACCTGGTTTCTCTGGGTCTACAGCAGCTCTGCTGACCTTGTTCTCTGCCTCTAGAACAGCTCTGATGACCTGGTTCTATGGCTCAAAAGCAACACTGCTGACCTGGTTCTCTGGCTCTACAGAAGCTCTGCTGACCTGGTTCTCTGGCTCTAGAGCAGCTCTGCTGACCTGGTTCTTAGGCTCTAGAGCAGCTCTGCTGACCTGGTTGTCTGGCTTTGAAGCAGCTCTGCTGACCTGGTTCTCTGTCTCTAAAGCAGCTCTGCTGACCTGGTTCTATTTCTCTAAAGCAGCTCTGCTGACCTTGATCTCTGGCTTTGAAGCAGTTCTGCTGACCTCGTTCTCTGGCTCTAGAGCAGCTCTGCCGACCTGGTTCTCTCCCTCTAAAGCAGCTCTGCTGACCTGGTTCTCTGGCTCTAGAGCAGCTCTGCCGACCTGGTTCTCTCCCTCTAAAGCAGCTCTGCTGACCTGGTTCTCTGGCTCTAAAGCAGCTTTGCTGATCTGGTTCTCTCCTTCTAAAGCAGCTCTGCTGACCTCGTTTATCTGTCGCTACAGCATCTCTGCTGACCTAATTTATCCGGCTCTACAGCAGCTCTGCTGACCTGGTTCTCTGCCACTAGAACAGCTCTACTGACCTTGTTCTTAGGCTCCAGGGCAGCTCTGCTGATCTGGTTCTCTGGCTCTAAAGCAGCTCTGCTGACCTGGTTCTCTGGCTCTAAAGCAGCTCTGTTGACCTGGTTATCTCCCTCTAAAGCAGCACTGCTGACCTGCTTTCTCTGGCTCTACAGCAGCTCTACTGACCTGGTTCTCTTGCTCTAGAGCAGCACTGCTGACCTGGTTCTCTGGCTCTAAAGCAGGTCTGCTGACCTGGTTCTCTGGCTCAAAAGCAGCTTTGCTGATCTGGTTTACTCCCTCTAAAGCAGCTCTGATGACCTGGTTTTCTGGCTCAAAAGCAGCTTTGCCGACCTGGGTCTCAGGCTCTAAAGCAGCTCTGTTGACCTGGTTTCTCTGGCTCTACAGCAGCTCTGCTGACCTGGTTCTTATGCTATTAAGCAGCTCTGCTCACCTGGTCCTTAGGCTCTAGAGCAGCTCTGCTGACCTAAATCTTTGGCTCTAAAACAGCTCAGCTGGCCTGGTTCTCTGGCTCTAGCTCTGCTGACCTGGTTCTCTGGCTCTAGAGCAGCTCTGCTGACCTGGTTTTAGGCTCTAGAGCAGCTCTGCAGATCTGGTCCGAAGGCTCTAGAGCAACTCTGCTGACCTGGTTCTCTGGCTCTACAACAGCTCTGCTGACCTGGTTCTCTGGCTCTAAAGAAGCTCTGCTGACCTGGTTCTATGGCTTTAAAGCAGCTCTGCTGACCTGGTTCTCTGGCTCTAAAGCAGCTCTGCTGACCTGGTTCTCTGGCTCTAAAGCAGCTTTGCTGATCTGGTTCTCTCCTTCTAAAGCAGCTCTGCTGACCTCGTTTATCTGTCGCTACAGCATCTCTGCTGACTTAATTTATCCGGCTCTACAGCAGTTCTGCTGACCTGGTTCTCTGCCACTAGAACAGCTCTACTGACCTTGTTCTTAGGCTCTAGGGCAGCTCTGCTGATCTGGTTCTCTGGCTCTAAAGCAGCTCTGCTGACCTGGTTCTCTGGCTCTAAAGCAGCTCTGTTGACCTGGTTATCTCCCTCTAAAGCAGCACTGCTGACCTGCTTTCTCTGGCTCTACAGCAGCTCTACTGACCTGGTTCTCTTGCTCTAGAGCAGCACTGCTGACCTGGTTCTCTGGCTCTAAAGCAGGTCTGCTGACCTGGTTCTCTGGCTCAAAAGCAGCTTTGCTGATCTGGTTTACTCCCTCTAAAGCAGCTCTGCTGACCTGCTTTCTCTGGCTCTACAGCAGCTCTACTGACCTGGTTCTCTTGCTCTAGAGCAGCACTGCTGACCTGGTTCTCTGGCTCTAAAGCAGGTCTGCTGACCTGGTTTCTCTGGGTCTACAGCAGCTCTGCTGACCTTGTTCTCTGCCTCTAGAACAGCTCTGATGACCTGGTTCTATGGCTCAAAAGCAACACTGCTGACCTGGTTCTCTGGCTCTACAGCAGCTCTACTGACCTGGTTCTCTTGCTCTAGAGCAGCACTGCTGACCTGGTTCTCTGGCTCTAAAGCAGGTCTGCTGACCTGGTTTCTCTGGGTCTACAGCAGCTCTGCTGACCTTGTTCTCTGCCTCTAGAACAGCTCTGATGACCTGGTTCTATGGCTCAAAAGCAACACTGCTGACCTGGTTCTCTGGCTCTACAGAAGCTCTGCTGACCTGGTTCTCTGGCTCTAGAGCAGCTCTGCTGACCTGGTTCTTAGGCTCTAGAGCAGCTCTGCTGACCTGGTTGTCTGGCTTTGAAGCAGCTATGCTGACCTGGTTCTCTGTCTCTAAAGCAGCTCTGCTGACCTGGTTCTATTTCTCTAAAGCAGCTCTGCTGACCTTGATCTCTGGCTTTGAAGCAGTTCTGCTGACCTCGTTCTCTGGCTCTAGAGCAGCTCTGCCGACCTGGTTCTCTCCCTCTAAAGCAGCTCTGCTGACCTGGTTCTCTGGCTCTAAAGCAGCTCTGCTGACCTGGTTCTCTCCCTCTAAAGCAGCTCTGCTGACCTGGTTTTTCTGGCTCTACAACTGCCCTGCTGACCTGGATCTCTGGCTCTAAAGCTGCTCTGCTGACCTAGTTCTCTGGCTCTACAACAACTCTGCTGACCTGCATCAATGGCTCTAAAGCAGCTCTGCTGACCTGGTTCTATGGCTCTAAAGCGGCTCTGCTGACCTAGTTCTCTGTCTCTATAGCAGCTCTGCTGACCTGGTTCTATGGCTCTAAAGCAGCTCTGCTGACCTGGTTTCTCTGGGTCTACAGCAGCTCTGCTGACCTTGTTCTCTGCCTCTAGAGCAGCTCTGATGACCTGGTTCTATGGCTCAAAAGCAACACTGCTGACCTTCTTCTCTGGCTCTACATAAGCTCTGCTGACCTGGTTCTCTGGCTCTAGAGCAGCTCTGCTGACCTGGTTCTTAGGCTCTAGAGCAGCTCTGCTGACCTGGTTGTCTGGCTTTGAAGCAGCTCTCCTGACCTGGTTCTCTGGCTCCAAAGCAGCTCTGCTACCCTGGTTCTCTCCCTCTAAAGCTGCTCTGCTGAACTGGTTTCTTTGACTCTACAGCAGCTCTGCTGACCTGGTTCCCTGGCTCTAAAGCAGCTCTGCTGACCTGGTTCTATGGCTCTAAAGCCGCTCTGCTGACCTGGTTCTCTGGTGGAAAAGCAGCTTTGCTGACCTGGGTCTCTGGCTCTAAAGCAGCTCTGCTGACCTGGTTTCTCTGGCTCTACAGCAGCTCTGCTGACCTGGTTCTTCGGCTCTAAAGCAGCTCTGCTGACCTGGTCCTTAGGCTCTAGAGCAGCTCTGCTGACCTGGTTCTCTGGCTATAAAGCAGCTATGCTGACCTGGTTCTCTGGCTCTAGCTCTGCTGACCTGGTTCTCTGGCTCTAGAGCAGCTCTGCTGACCTCGTTTTAGGCTCTAGAGCAGCTCTGCTGACATGGTTCTCTGGCTCTAGAGTAGCTCTGCTGACCTGGTTCTCTGGCTCTAGAGCAGCTCTGCTGACCTAGTTCTCTGGCTCTACAACGGCTCTGCTGACCTGGTTCTCTGGCTCTAAAGCAGCTCTGCTGACCTGGTTCTATGGCTCTAGAGCAGCTCTGCTGACCTGGTTTTCTGGCTCAAAAGCAGCTTTGCCGACCTGGGTCTCAGGCTCTAAAGCAGCTCTGTTGACCTGGTTTCTCTGGCTCTACAGCAGCTCTGCTGACCTTGTTCTTATGCTCTTAAGCAGCTCTGCTCACCTGGTCCTTAGGCTCTAGAGCAGCTCTGCTGACCTGGTTCTTTGGCTCTAAAGCAGCTCAGCTGGCCTGGTTCTCTGTCTCTAGCTCTGCTGACCTGGTTCTCTGGCTCTAAAGCAGCTCTGCTGACCTGGTTCTATGGCTCTAGAGCAGCTCTGCAGACCTGGTCCGTAGGCTCTAGAGCAAGTCTGCTGACCTGGTTCTCTGGCTCTAAAGAAGCTCTGCTGACCTGGTTCTATGGCTTTAAAGCAGCTCTGCTGACCTGGTTCTCTGGCTCTAAAGCATCTCCGCTGACCTGGTTCTCTGGCTCTAAAGCAGCTTTGCTGATCTGGTTCTCTCCTTCTAAAGCAGCTCTGCTGACCTGGTTTATCTGTCGCTACAGCATCTCTGCTGACCTTGTTCTTAGGGTCTCGGGCAGCTCTGCTGATCTGGTTCTCTGGCTCTAAAGCAGCTCTGCTGACCTGGTTCTCTAGCTCTAAAGCAGCTCTGTTGACCTGGTTATCTCCCTCTAAAGCAGCACTGCTGACCTGCTTTCTCTGGCTCTACAGCAGCTCTACTGACCTGGTTCTCTGCCACTAGAACAGCTCTACTGACCTTGTTCTTAGGCTCTAGGGCAGCTCTGCTGATCTGGTTCTCTGGCTCTAAAGCAGCTCTGCTGACCTGGTTCTCTGGCTCTAGCTCTGCTGACCTGGTTCTCTGGCTCTAGAGCAGCTCTGCTGACCTCGTTTTAGGCTCTAGAGCAGCTCTGCTGACATGGTTCTCTGGCTCTAGAGTAGCTCTGCTGACCTGGTTCTCTGGCTCTAGAGCAGCTCTGCTGACCTAGTTTTCTGGCTCTACAACGGCTCTGCTGACCTCGTTTTAGGCTCTAGAGCAGCTCTGCTGACATGGTTCTCTGGCTCTAGAGTAGCTCTGCTGACCTGGTTCTCTGGCTCTAAAGCAGCTCTGCTGACCTGGTTCTCTGGCTCTAGCTCTGCTGACCTGGTTCTCTGGCTCTAGAGCAGCTCTGCTGACCTCGTTTTAGGCTCTAGAGCAGCTCTGCTGATCTGGTTCTCTGGCTCTAAAGCAGCTCTGCTGACCTGGTTCTCTGGCTCTAGCTCTGCTGACCTGGTTCTCTGGCTCTAAAGCAGCTCTGCTGACCTGGTTCTATGGCTCTAGAGCAGCTCTGCTGACCTGGTTTTCTGGCTCAAAAGCAGCTTTGCCGACCTGGGTCTCAGGCTCTAAAGCAGCTCTGTTGACCTGGTTTCTCTGGCTCTACAGCAGCTCTGCTGACCTGGTTCTTATGCTCTTAAGCAGCTCTGTTCACCTGGTCCTTAGGCTCTAGAGCAGCTCTGCTGACCTGGTTCTTTGGCTCTAAAGCAGCTCAGCTGGCCTGGTTCTCTGTCTCTAGCTCTGCTGACCTGGTTCTCTGGCTCTAGAGCAGCTCTGCTGACCTGGTTTTAGGCTCTAGAGCAGCTCTGCAGACCTGGTCCGTAGGCTCTAGAGCAACTCTGCTGACCTGGTTCTCTGGCTCTACAACGGCTCTGCTGACCTGGTTCTTTGGCTCTAAAGCAGCTCAGCTGGCCTGGTTCTCTGTCTCTAGCTCTGCTGACCTGGTTCTCTGGCTCTAGAGCAGCTCTGCTGACCTGGTTTTAGGCTCTAGAGCAGCTCTGCAGACCTGGTCCGTAGGCTCTAGAGCAACTCTGCTGACCTGGTTCTCTGGCTCTAAAGAAGCTCTGCTGACCTGGTTCTATGGCTTTAAAGCAGCTCTGCTGACCTGGTTCTCTGGCTCTAAAGCATCTCTGCTGACCTGGTTCTCTGGCTCTAAAGCAGCTTTGCTGATCTGGTTCTCTCCTTCTAAAGCAGCTCTGCTGACCTGGTTTATCTGTCGCTACAGCATCTCTGCTGACCTTGTTCTTAGGCTCTAGGGCAGCTCTGCTGATCTGGTTCTCTGGCTCTAAAGCAGCTCTGCTGACCTGGTTCTCTGGCTCTAAAGCAGCTCTGTTGACCTGGTTATCTCCCTCTAAAGCAGCACTGCTGACCTGCTTTCTCTGGCTCTACAGCAGCTCTACTGACCTGGTTCTCTGCCACTAGAACAGCTCTACTGACCTTGTTCTTAGGCTCTAGGGCAGCTCTGCTGATCTGGTTTTCTGGCTCTAAAGCAGCTCTGCTGACCTTATTCTCTGGCTCTAAAGCAGCTCTGTTGACCTGGTTATCTCCCTCTAAAGCAGCACTGCTGACCTGCTTTCTCTGGCTCTACAGCAGCTCTACTGACCTGGTTCTCTTGCTCTAGAGCAGCACTGCTGACCTGGTTCTCTGGTTCTAAAGCAGGTCTGCTGACCTGGTTCTCTGGCTCTACAACTGCCCTGCTGACCTGGTTCTCTGGCTCTAAAGCTGCTCTGCTGACCTAGTTCTCTGGCTCTACAGTGTAGGAAGGCGAAATCTGACTATATGGTTGCCCCCACTTTTTTCCTGGTGTTTGAATGGTTTTTGACTAGTCTGGCTGGGATCCTGCTATCCAGGACCCCAGCCTATCTGCTTACTCCCTTAAATGATTGGTGTGCATATTAGATGCTCTAGTGATTGGATACTGTGGTGCCTTATGAGCCCCTAGTATATGGTACCTTAGGTACCTAGGGCATTGGTACTTCACAGGCCTACCAGGGGCTGCAGCATGTATTATGCCACCCCTGGGAAGCATTCACAATCTGACACCACAGGCCTGCTACTGCAGCCTGTGTGAGGTAGTGTTAGCACTCCTCACTGAGGTATAGGTTCCTATATCTCACCATACACACACATATAAACCTATCAGTCACCCCTCTAGCAGGACCTATCAATCCCAAGGGCAGGGTGCTTGGTTTTCTATGTGAGGGGGTGCTTCTGCCTGAGCAGGACCCCTCTGCAGCTGGCAGAGTCTATTCTCTGCTGCTGTTTGTGGATGCGGTTAAACCATATACTCTTAAGTGCATTATAACCTTGCGGTAAATGCTAACTTTGGAATGACTGCATCAAAACATGTCGTGTTTGGTGTCAAACAACTTGGAATCCTACCCCCACACCAGTAACTGGTGTGGGAGTAGGATCCCACCCTTCTAGAGGGGACGACATGTACCCACTGTACTACACGGTAGAAATCTTTCAGAGCCCTGGCATCACAAAATGGATTCAATTTCACACAGGACAGCTACTGAGATTGATTTTGGGCTTTCTCAGTTTTAAGAATCTATTTTTCTTTTTTGTCACCCACGATTTAGAGCGGGGCCTCCTTTACCTGAGCCAGGTTCCAGGGTAGGTGAGGTGCAATCCCAGGTCACGTGGGGTAAGCATTGTGTAGTTTCTTTTACAGCAATGAATAGGCAGACTCACTTAATGGGCCTGCTTTAAGACAGCACTGTTGATGTTTGAGATGGATTTTGTGTGGTAATTGTCCTATCTCCATAGGTGATGCTTCGCACCCTGTGACTCAGAGGATTAGGACACTTTGAGGTCGTATTCATTATAACATTGTTTATTTGTTCATTTTTCACATCTTTCTTATATTAGATATGTGTGGGCACGTTTCACTATTGGAAGTGTACTAAACCAATGCAGTAGCATAATTTTGAAGAACTAAGGTCCTGAAGAAAGCCGTGGGCAACATTCCCTGTTGTCTGAAACATGTCGACCCATATTTAGCAGTAACCAGTTGGTACTGCTTATGACTTTGATACACTTTTTTAATCTAGGTGTGTGGAGTGAATTGAATTACATCGTACTCTCTACACAACCTTTTTTAGATTTCACTGTCCTTCTTGCACTGCACTTTCACTTTGTTTGGATGCCACAGTTTTTCACGTGTCTTGTTTGCTTTATACTCATCAGCCCGAATGAGCAATAGAGCTTCTAACTAGCGAGGCAGTCTCTATGATCAAGAGACATACCTCTGCCGAAGTTGGATACCAGATGATAGATACGATCAAAAGAGTATCTCTGCTCTTACTATCTACCTCAGTGAATGAGGAAGGTTGATGGTAATCCACGCTCTGCTCTAAGGACATCCGGGTCTGTTTGGCTTCATACACCTATTTCCTTCTTCTCTATCTTTTGTGCTGTCTGTTATTAGACCCCCAATTCTCTTATCTGTGTGTAGTCTAGGTATGGGGATTAGAATGTGGGCAGGTCTTTAAATATTTTTCCCTCAGACCCTTTCTCCAAGTAGTATTTTTTGATGTTTTTGAGCAGCCTACAGCTGCGGGTCCCGGTTAGGACTACACTGTTTTTCTAGGTAGTCTTTTGTCTTTATTGCAGATTTATCTAACTGCTTACTTTGCCCTTTCACTGTGTTTTTCTCTTTAGTACTTTTCCTTTTGCCTCTCACTAGGTCTTTGCTTTGGCCCTCCTAAAATGGCGGAATTCAGCGGCTTAGCATACGATGATGCAGTATATCAATCTATCTTAGACAACACACCCAGCATCCTTGAGGAACCTAATGCCCCCTTAATAGATACAGGCAATGAGTGGGGTAGAGTCCTTGTGCTCAAGAAATCCCATTCACGCTCCTCTATTCATGGCGCTATTATGGCGGAGTATTTAAGAGCTAACTGTGCTCCTCCGGGGTTGATAGTGACGAATACCCCTAGGCTCTTTTTGGAAGACAGGGTGTTTCTGAAAGACTGGTCCCTTATAGCGTGGCGCTGTACGCGTGACTGGTTGATTCTTATCATAAGCACAGCAAAGAGGGTTGCTGACTCCATTCTTATAGAGATACAGGCTTTGGAAGCGCAAATCAAAGTTACCATCACTGCCACTCTATTTAAGAAGAATTTGGATGAATCTAATAAAAATAATAAGGAGTTCAAAGATTCCATTCTCCTTACCAAAATTCAAAAATTCAAAAAAGATCTTGCTAAATTTAAGCACGAAAAAGTCTATCCCTACACTAGTGAGAACTACTCACCCCCAGAAATTAGGAGTAATGGGAAGAGATATGGTTCCACCTATTCTGGTTCTAGCTCAGATGAGACCTCCAGTGACACAGACGGACCTAATGTCCATAAACAACGCTCTAGAGGCAGAGGTAGATACGCTAGACCTTACAATCATAGGGGCTTTGGTGCACCACAATTTCAACAGTGGTGGCCGCCGGCTCCATGGGGCTTTCCACCGCAAGCCTTTCAGCCACCAATGACACCATATCAACCTGAATATGATAGCCAGTCTTTTTTTGGGTATGGCCCCTCAAGACCCCGGGGCAGAAGAAGAAATGCACAAGCCCAAGTTCATTGGGATCCGGTATCAGGACTACCCTCAGGTCCCCACGCAGGGACTCGGAGCAACACGAGGAAGAACTCAGTTCCATTAGGGAACAGCACGAACCCAACCTCGTAGTTAATCTGAGTAAGAGAACTCTGTCTAGAGATGAGCAGTCTGTCCTTAACAGGGGTCTCGGCTTTGTTACCACTTCTGTGGGTGACCCCTTCCAGATCCAATGTGAATTGGCACAGTTTTTTAGGAAACTCAGGCTCCATCATTTCTTTAAAGATAAACCACTACCTGATTCTGATGAGAGTGAACAGAACACGGGTCTCAGATTAAAATCTACGTTCAATCCTCCAGCTCATCTTGTTCCTCCACAGGTTCTGACTTTCGAAAAAGCTGTCGTGTGTGAGGTTACTGCCATGTACAAAATAAAGAACAGTAGGTTTAGCAATCTACCACGATGTGAACAACAGGCGCTCACCTCTTTGTCCAAAGATGATGATATTACCATCAAACCTGCGGATAAGGGTGGATCTATCGTCATTTTGGACACCGCTGACTATAGAGCAGAATGTCTTCGCCAATTGGGAGATCAGAACTCCTACAGAATTCTCATTCAGGATCCTACAGTTAGACTGCAGCAAACTATAAGGGAAATCACTGAAGAGGCACTTAGTGAAGGTTGGATCACAACTCGGGAAGCACTATTCCTACAGACCAAGTTTCCTGTCACTCCTTACTTTTACGTTTTGCCCAAAGTGCACAAGCCCCAGAGACCACCTCCTGGGAGACCAATCATCTCGGGGCAGGGCTCCCTTCTGGAACCTTTGTCATCTTTTGTGGACTATTTCTCAAGACCCATTGTCCAGAAGATGCCGACGTATCTGCAGGATACCAAAGATGTCCTGCGACTGCTTCCCTCTATAGAATTCAACTCGGAGCGAGACTTGAGACCCTACGGGTATGTAGCGCGCTTTACAAGGGTCACTGATTGATTGATTGATTCTTAGTTTCCTTCGATGTCGAATCTCTGTATACATCTATTCCCCAAGATGAAACGTTGGATACAGTATGCTCTATTTTAGAGGCAACTGATCTGCAGTCCATTACACCTGTACCCTTTATCATGGCCTTAGCCAGACTGGCGATGAAAGAAAATTTCTTTAAGTTTGAGAATACCATCTACTTGCAGACGTCAGGAACCAGCATGGGCAGCGTTTTCGCGCCCAGCTTAGCGAATTTATATGTCCACTCATTCGAGCAAGAACATGTGCTGGCCCCCACCAACCCTTTCCTCACATCAATCCGCTTGTGGAAGCGGTATATAGATGATGTGTTGGTGGTGTGGAGGGGAGACCAACAGTCCATCGGCCTCTTCCACCAGTGGCTTAATACACGAAATGACTATTTGAAATTCACGGTTGAGCTGGACAAGACCCGCTTGGCATTCTTGGATTTATCCATTTTTGTAACACCAGAGGGTCTTGAAAGTGAACTATACCGTAAGCCTATGGCACGCAATTCGCTTCTGCGATATGACAGCCAGCATCCGAAGGCTTTAAGGGACAATTTGCCCTACGGCCAGTTCCTTAGGGAGCGGAGGAACTGTTCGACAACTGAGGGTTTCAGAGAACATACGAGTCTTCTTACTGAACAATTGGCAGAGAGACATTACCCACGGAAGCTGGTGAAACGGTCCCTCAAAAGAGCTTCGAATAATAATCGCGAAGCCTTGCTAGAACCACCCGTACCTAAGCCACCTCTTGAACGTCTGACGTTTGTCAACACATTTAGTACTTTGTCGAACAACATCAAGAAAAGTATCAAGAAACATTGGCGGATTTTGAATAGCTGCAGTGAGAAGATTGCGATGCCGCTTTTTGCTTTCAAAAGATCAGGCAACATTAAAGACCGATTGGTCCATACACGCCCCCAGGTTGTGCCTACTAGATCGCTGGGCACCTTATGGGATTTACCGGCTGTGACTGGACACCACCCCTGCGGAGGGTGTTCGGTTTGCCCACAAACCACCCATACTTCGTCCATTGAGACAGGGTCGAACAGACCTTGGATTCAGACCCACTTTACGAACTGTAACAGCAGTAATGTAATTTATCTACTTACATGCCCTTGTCAAACCAAGTATGTGGGGATGACTACTAGCAAGGTGAGGTCACGGATGTTGGAGCACAAGAGCACCTTCAGGTGCCGAAAGTTGACCACTAGACTCACTAGGCATTTTTTAGAGGCTAATCACTCTGCAGAAGAGTTTCACTGGACAGTACTGGAGAAACCGATGATCCCATCACACGTTAGTGATGTCTCCAGGTATCTGTTCATTAAAGAACAAAAATGGGTCCATAGGCTCAAGAGTGACACTTTGGGATTAATGATGATATTCCCTGGATCAGCATTTAGTTAGAGGTACGGATTTATCTTCACAATGAGGTCTTTGCTGTGCCCTGAGCCTGTAGTGTTATAAATGACGCGAATACACTTTAGAATGTGGTGTACTATAGTTAGCATCATACCGCCCTGTCTCCTAGCACCTAGAGGGAATAGTATAGTATAAAAAAAAATAAAAAAATTTAAAAATCATAAAAAGATATAAACTAGAACCTAGAAAATAAATACATAATCCCTCTCTGATATAACAAGCTTCATAAGACTCTTGCACAGGCTACCGCAATACACCTTAAAGCAACCGTAGTGATTAAGAGACATAGTATAGACACTATATTTCTTATGATAACATTCTGTAGTTTCACCTTGTACATCTGCAACAAGTCCTGCTGACTCTGGCATAATAGTTGGCATTGTTCTTGAAAAATACCGCACGCAGTAAGTAAACACGAGACTATCCAGCAAACACTGCCTGCTGGTGATGAAGTGTCAGCCAAACTACATCTCCCATGAGGCATGACATCATTTTGGAGTGGTGCACTGGTGACGGAGAGGACACGGAGCGCTATATGCGTTTCTGTTAATTTTTTAGCAAGATATTAAATGTTATGCACACTAATCGTAATTGTTGCAGGAGAAAATCAAACCATAACTTGTTCCCCTATTATATAATTGTACAATTCGATTTACTTGTGGTATCTTGCATAGAGTTGAAATCAGTCCTGCTGATACCAGTGTCTCGATTGATGCCTCTACCCTTTGCTCAGGTATGCGTTGAACTTTATATTGTATGTGTTTGCACCACGTGTGTATTTCACGAACGCGTTGGTCCGTGTAAAGCCATAAGTAGGACTACATTTCCCATGAGGCATGACATCATACTGTAGTTTAGTAACCATTTGTCGCGTTCAAGGAACGGCGAGTTTACGTAGCGCCAGGCGCGTTTTTTGTTAATTGATTTCAAATGCGCGTTTCTACGCTATTTAAGACAAACTTCCTGGTCCCGATCGTTGCCTCCCACCCTGCCCGGTACTTCCTGGGGCAACGACGGACAGGTAAGTTATGGCGTGTTAACTGTCTCAGTCTATCTATGGAGGCTAGCTTTTCGGGGGGTCCTCACAGTGATTCGCCCATTTCTCACATTCGTAGTTTCAGTAACAGTGGGGACAAACATCAGTTAGTCTTACAAGTGACCCACTTAATCTCGGAATATCAGAGATGGTGGTGTTAGTTTGTAAAAGTAGAGTGATTTGACCCTGTTTTAGACGCTAGCATCGTGGTTTTAAAACCGCCACGCGACGGTATGCAGGCTAGTTTTTTTGGGGGGGTCCTCACAGTGATTCGCCCATTTCTCGCATTCGTAATTTTAGTAACAGTGGGTACTAACATCAGTTAGCCTTATAAGTGACCCGCTTAATCTTTGAGTGATAGAGATGGTGGGGTTAGTTTGTAAAAATAGAGTGATTTGACCCAGATTTGGACGCTAGCTTCGTGGGTTTAAAACCGCCACGTGATGATTTTTTGCTATTTTATTAAACAAATTGAGGCCACTGAAGTGTTGGTGTTTTGGCATAGGCAGCCAACTGAGGGGGAGGGCACACTATGAAAGAGCGTAAGCATTCTGCGTTCAATTTCACGCAGGATAGCTACTGAGATTGATTTTGGGCTTTCTCAGTTTTTTTCTTTTTTTTTTTTTTTAAAACCTTTATTCAGTTTATCTGGAACACAGCTATTCAGCCGACAACCCGGAGGTTCGGCAGCTTAGGTGAAGCAACATTGAAATGCATTCGCACTGAACCGACAGGAGAGTCAGATAAAAGGTTCAATTTTAAAGAAACACCAACACAAACCAAACCCTTGCAAGGCGTTAAGCTTCGAGTGCACATGAGGGGTGCCCATCAGGGGGAGTTAGTCCCATTCATCTACCAGAGACAACACTATAATGAGAGGAGGGAGGGGGAAAGCAGAGACCCACAACAGGCAATCAGTCATCAACAATACGAACATAGCCGGAAAGAATGTCAAGGGGAAAGCTGCTCCTCTGGCTGATCCAGATCAGGGGGCAGACAGATGTCCCCTCTGTAGTGGTTCCATCGCCCCCATAATGCATGCCATTTCCGCGGGCGCCCTCTAGCACAATACACTGTCTTTTCCCTGAGCATGCTCCAGTCCATATTTTCCTTCCACGTTGCCAGCGCGGGAGGCACTGCCGAGCCCCACAGGCGCGCAATATCCCGCTTAGCCACCATGTTCCCCAGGGTCACCCACTGAGTTTGTGCGTCATCGAGATCGGTAGGACCCCAGACGTTCAAAAGACAACACCGCGCCTCCGGTTGCATGACAATGCCCGTCACCTCCCCCATCACTGCATGGACTCGCCTCCAAAACTCCACAATCACGCCGCATTCCCAGATGATATGTAGGAAGGTGCCCACCATGCCGCAGCCTCGCTTACATAAACCCTCCTCAGAAAAACCCATACGGACCAACCTAGGGCCTGTCACGTAGACGCGATGAAGTATTTTGAGCTGCACCAGCCGCAGACGCGACGGAATCGCAACCTCTTTAGGAGAGGAAACTGCATATTGCCAGTCCTCATCATCCAGTTCGAGGCCGTCCCTAGTCCATTGATCCCGCAACCCACGAAGAAGGTCAGCCCGGACATTAATCAGCTTCTTATAGATGAGAGAGATCGTGCTCTCCGGCATATGGCCATCCAGAATTCGGTCCTCCAACGGAGAGGACGCAGGCACCTTCTCACCTTCTACAATGACCGACCGCAAGGCGTGACGCACCTGGGCATAGCGGAAAAACTCAGTGTTCCCCAACTCATACTCCTTCTGCAGCTCCTCAAAGGACTTCACCTTGCCCCGAGCCAGCAAGTCTCCCACCCTTGAGATACCGATCAAATCCCATTTCTCGAACCCTTTTGTATGCCAAAGCTTCCCCAGGATATCCGAGTCAAACAGCGGGGTAGCAAGGGTAAGTCTGCCCCTCCAACCCAGGGAGTCCGTCGCCAACTTCCACACCCGCACCGCCACCCCAGTGGGCCCCGTAAGGGACAAGTCCAACGACTTCGAGTACAAGGCTCTGTGGTAATTACCGCCACGCAGCAGCCACCGATCCATAGCGAAGCTGGGGCTCAACGCCGAGCCATAGACGCCATGATTAATCGCGCACAACTGGGTAGCCCAGTAGTATCTGCGAATGTCCGGAAGCGCAATACCACCATCGTACCACGGAAGCGTCAACTTAGCGATCGCTATGCGCGGTCGCCCATCCCACAATAGCGAGCGTTGGAGGCTTTCGACCTCTCTAAAGTAACTAGTCGGGACCCAGTCAAGAGTATTCTGCAAGGCATAGAGGAAACGGGGAAGAGACATCATTTTAAACAACGCGGCGCGTCCGAGGAGAGAGAGCGGCAGCCTCCGCCATCCCGCCGCATCCCGCCGCAGACGCGCCAGGGGGGGGAGCAGATTCTTCTCATATCGCAGGATGGGGTCAGTGGAGATATAGATCCCCAGATACCGGAAGCCCTGCTGGGCGATCTGGATCGAACAGTTTCGGGGGACAGGCGGAACAGCGCCACACAATACATACAAATATGACTTACCCCAGTTGATAACAAGGCCCGAGTTCCTACCAAAAGAAGTCAAGACGTCGCAAACCACTATGAGAGACTTCTGGGGCGAGGCGAGGTATAATAGGATGTCGTCGGCGTAAAGTGAGATACGATCCTCATAGTCGGGCGACCATCGGAGGCCACGTATACTCGGATGCCATCGTATCCACGCTGCAAGCGGTTCAAGAGCAAGGGCGAACAACAAAGGCGACAGGGGGCAACCCTGCCGGGTGCCCCTCCCAAGAGGAAACGGCCTGGAAGCCCTCCCGTTTACCACAACACTAGCGAGGGGACCCTCATAAAGCAACCTCACCCAGTCAACAAATCCAGGTCCAAAGCCGAACTTGGCTAGTACCGCCCACAGGTATGCCCACTCCACCGTGTCAAACGCCATCGTGGCGTCAAGAGACGCCACAATAGCCGGCTCCCGCAGCGTGTCCACCCTAGCAATCACACCATGGAGTCGCCTAAGGTTCAATGCAGTGTTACGATGCGGAATGAAGCCCGATTGGTCCGGGTGGATCAAGTCCTCAAGCACCCGGACCAAGCGGTTCTCCAGGATCTTAGCGAGGATTTTCGGCTCAGCATTAAGAAGCGATATCGGCCGGTAGGAACTACACTTGTCCCGAGGCTTACCGTCCTTATGTATCACCACTATGGTTGCCCGTCGTTGATCAAGCGGCAGATACCCGTTCACCCGCGCCTCCACGAACATGGCGCGCAGGTGAGGAGCAATCTTATCCGGACAAAGCTTGTACAATTCGATAGGCAAACCGTTCGGACCGGAGGCCTTACCCGAGTTCAACGCCCGAATAGCACCCGCCACTTCATCAACCGTTATATCACCATCCAGGTCGTCCCTATCTACGTCAGAGAGGCAGGGCAGAGCAATATCACGCAAGAGGTCACACGAGTCGGCAGTCGGCCTGTCCGAAACCGAGGTGTACACTACGCGGAAATAGTCCGAGAAACACTGGACTATACCGTCGGGGTCAGTAACAACCGCTCCCTCCTCCGTCGTCAACTCCGGCACCACTCTATTGACCCGCTCTTTTTTGTCCAACCAAGCTAGCAGTTTCCCGGCCTTATCCCCAACATCATACAGACGGCCCTGCTGCTCCCTGCTAAGGGTCTTGGCAGCATTCTCCGCCAAATCCCTGTACTCCGACTGCTTCAAACTCAGATTATGCAGCGTATCCGCTGCCACCCCCTCCTCCAGGGTCACTTCTAAAGCCGCAATCTCATCCTCAATTTGCACCACCTCGGCATCTTTCCGTCGCTTGGCGGCCACCACCAGTGAGAGGGCCTCCCCTCTCAATACGGTCTTAAACGCCTCCCACAGAGACACCGCCAAATCAACCGAATCTTGATTCTCCTGGAAATAGTGATCAACTGCCTTCAGCAGCGCCCTGCGCGTCTTGGGGTCACGGAAGTACCAGGGGTTAATGGGAGCAACCCTACCCCCTCCCACCCGGCCAATATCAAAACGGACCCACAAGGCTTTCTCAGTTTTAAGAATCTATTTTTCTTTTTTGTCACCCACGATTTAGAGCGGGGCCTCCTTTACCTGAGCCAGGTTCCAGGGTAGGTGAGGTGCAATCCCAGGTCACGTGGGGTAAGCATTGTGTAGTTTCTTTTACAGCAATGAATAGGCAGACTCACTTAATGGGCCTGCTTTAAGACAGCACTGTTGATATTTGAGATGGATTTTGTGTGGTAATTGTCCTATCTCCATAGGTGATGCTTTGCACCCTGTGACTCAGAGGATTAGGACACTTTGAGGTCGTATTCATTATAACATTGTTAATTTGTTCATTTTTCACATCTTTCTTATATTAGATATGTGTGGGCACGTTTCACTATTGGAAGTGTACTAAACCAATGCAGTAGCATCATTTTGAAGAACTAAGGTCCTGAAGAAAGCCGTGGGCAACATTCCCTGTTGGCTGAAACATGTCGACCCATATTTAGCAGTAACCAGTTGGTACTGCTTATAACTTTGATACACTTTTTTAATCTAGGTGTGTGGAGTGAATTGAATTACATCGTACTCTCTACACAACCTTTTTTAGATTTCACTGTCCTTCTTGCACTGCACTTTCACTTTGTTTGGATGCCACAGTTTTTCACGTGTCTTGTTTGCTTTATACTCATCAGCCCGAATGAGCAATAGAGCTTCTAACTAGCGAGGCAGTCTCTATGATCAAGAGACATACCTCTGCCGAAGTTGGATACCAGATGATAGATACGATCAAAAGAGTATCTCTGCTCTTACTATCTACCTCAGTGAATGAGGAAGGTTGATGGTAATCTACGCTCTGCTCTAAGGACGTCCGGGTCTGTTTGGCTTCATACACCTATTTCCTTCTTCTCTATCTTTTGTGATGTCTGTTATTAGACCCCCAATTCTCTTATGTGTGTGTAGTCTAGGTATGGGGATTAGAATGTGGGCAGGTCTTTAAATATTTTTTCCTCAGACCCTTTCTCCAAGTAGTATTTTTTGATCACAAAATGGATGCCACCAGCACAGACACCGGGCTGCCCTCCTGCTGCTGACCGAAACTCGCAGTGGAGGGAGCCCAACAAAGGGTTTCCTGTCACAGGGAGGTGTCACCACCTCCCAGACAGGATTTAGTGTATTGGAGCTGGGTGGGTGCACTCTTAGAGTGCTTTGAAGTCCCGCACTGGGGGAGCAGTAGGCTCCTCTGTGCATATGCCAGCTCAAACCGGTTCAGGGGCTACCTGCCCCTGCTCTGGCGTGAAACTGGACAAAGGGAAGTGAGTGTAACCACCCACTACCCTGACCCTCCTAGAGGAGTGGTCATAGAGCTAGTCCCTCCCATCTTTTCACTATAAGATACCACACATTGCCAATGCAATTTAGATTACACCTATATGACGCTCAACTAAGAAGACTCCTGGCCCTTCAACGTTCCACTATCTCTGGAAGACTGGAGAATCTCCTTTGGAGTCAAGGAGTGACTCCCCTGCTTGGCAGGCACCAAAACTCTCTACAACTGTTGCAAACTTTACCGCTCCCGCCGGAGCCCGAAGTCTCTGCACTTCCTGAAGCAGATTTCCTGACCTTTCGACGGCCATTTTGAATCCCCAGCGAAGCTGTGGCATCTGGACCCCACGAGTGACGAGGAACGGCAATACCAGGGAACCGTGCACTGATTTCGAGTGCAAGCCCTAAACTACGTCCAACGAAGTTGTGCTTTAGACCACTTGTTGTCCAAGTCCCTAGCAGGTCTAGTACCGAATTTCAGCGGCCTACCCTGTCCCGAGTGACCGTGGGCTGTTGTTAAACTTTTCCTGCAAAGGCGTCTTTGCGGTTGCTTTCCCGTTGGCTAGAAACTCACCTGAAGACTTCCCTCTCTTACCCTTGCTGGGTAAGTCCATCAGACCTTGCTGGTCTGCACCATTGCCAATCTTTACTCCACACAAGACTATTGGCTGCCAAGGCTTGTTGGCTCCAATCTAGGTGCCGACACCGTCGACAGCTGCAGACGTCGTGGCACCTCCCGAATCCAGCTGCTGGTCATCATCGAGTCTTCCTGGACCTCGTGAGCGAAGAGACAAAACACCATCACCGACCTGAAGCGACGCAACAGCTGTGGTCATCCATCTTGCTGGCCACCGGTCACTGGCAAGTGACTCTGAACTCTGTCCCCTCAATTTCTAGGTCTTCTGCAACTCCAATCCATCGTCGGATTCGAACGGACACCTCTCCAGTCGTCACAAGCAGCAAGTATCCAGTGATCTTCATTGGAAACAGCATCGCGACCCGACATCAAAGGACACCTAGGCACCCGGCTTCCCTGGGTGAGGTAACTCGTGCACTCCGGTGCCCAAGTGTGTGTTGGCCCTCGAAATACTTACCCTGTAAGTTGCTTGCCTGTTGACTTTTGCGAAGTGCCCTAGAACTGTAAAATACAAACCGCAACATTTGCCTTTGAAACGCATTGAAAACCCGCGTGTGTGTTTAGACACTGCACGCGTCTCCTGTGGGCTGATTACTTACCTGCTAACACTGCAGAAGTGAAGCCCCAGCGATTCCCAAGGCCCTAGGCCTCTTACTTTTGCAAGTCGTGTTTGTTAACCCATTATTTTAGTATATGGTCTGGTACGCCCCTAGGGCTACAGCCATATTTGTGCTTAATTTATTGAGAACTGTTGATCTTTTGAATGTTTACCTGGCTCTAATCTCATAAAGAGATTAGTAGAGTATATTAAGAAATAAATACAAATATAATTGATATATATACCTGTGTGGTGTCTTTTCATTTGGTAATTCAAGAGATTATAAGGTAAAACAAGCTGCTTTACATTCCTCAGAGACTTAGCCTGAAGGCTGCTCTCCACAGCTACCACTAGGATAGCTTTCTTTAAAAGGTTTTCTTTAAACCTATCTACCAAGAGTCGAATTCGACTGGTGCAAGGTGGCCACTATAACTAGTGACCAGCATATGCCGGGCCAACTTCTCACATACAGCAGCTCTGCTGCCCCGGTTCTCTGCCTCTAGAGCAGATCTGCTGACCTGGTTCTTAGGCTCTAGAGCAGCTCTGCTGACCTGGTTCTCTGGCTCTAAAGCAACTCTGCTGACATGGTTCTATGGCTCTAAAGCAGCTCTGCTGACCTGGTTCTTAGGCTCTAGAGGAGCTCTGCTGACCTAGTTCTCTGGCTCTAAAGCAGCTCTGCTGACCTGGTTCTATGGCTTTAAAGCAGCTCTGATGACCTCGTTACTCTGGCTCTACAGCAGCTCTGCTGACCTGCTTCTCTGGCTCCAGAGCAGCTCTGCTGACCTCGTTCTTAGGCTCTAGAACAGCTCTGCTGACCTGGTTCTTTGGCTGTAAAGCAGCTCTGCTGACCTGGATCTCTGGCTCTAAAGCAGCTCTGCTGACCTGGTTCTCTGGTTGTAAGCGGCTCTGCTGACCTGGTTATCTCCCTCTACAGCAGCTCTGCTGACCTGCTTCTTTGGCTCTAAAGCAGCTCTACTGACCTGGTTCTCTGGCTCTAGAGCAGCTCTGCTGACCTGGTTCTTAGGCTCTAGAGCAGCTCTGCTGACCTGGTTCTCTGGCTCTACAACGGCTCTGCTGACCTGGTTCTCTGGCTCTAAAGCAGCTCTGCTGATCTGGTACTATGGCTCTAAAGCAGCTCTGCTAGCCTGCTTCTCTGGCTCCGCAGACGCTCTGCTGACCTGGTCCTTAGGCTCTAGAGCAGTTCTGCTGACCTGGATCTCTGGCTATAAAGCAGCTATGCTGACCTGGTTCTCTGGCTCTAGCTCTGCTGACCTGGTTCTCTGGCTCTAGAGCAGCTCTGCTGACCTCGTTTTAGGTTCTAGAGCAGTTCTGCTGACATGGTTCTCTGGCTCTAGAGTAGCTCTGCTTACCTGGTTCTCTGGCTCTAGAGCAGCTCTGCTGACCTAGTTCTCTGGCTCTACAACGGCTCTGCTGACCTGGTTCTCTGGCTCTAAAGCAGCTCTGCTGACCTGGTTCTATGGCTCTAAAGCAGCTCTTCTGACCTGGTTTTCTGGCTCAAAAGCAGCTTTGCCGACCTGGGTCTCAGGCTCTAAAGCAGCTCTGTTGACCTGGTTTCTCTGGCTCTACAGCAGCTCTGCTGACCTGGTTCTTATGCTCTTAAGCAGCTCTGCTCACCTGGACCTTAGGCTCTAGAGAAGCACTGCTGATGTGGTTCTTTGGCTCTAAAGCAGCTCTGCTGGCCTGGTTCTCTGGCTCTAGCTCTGTTGACCTGGTTCTCTCGCTCTAGAGCAGCTCTGCTGACCTGGTTTTAGGCTCTAGAGCAACTCTGCTGACCTGGTTCTCTGGCTCTATAACGGCTCTGCTGACCTGGTTCTCTGGCTCTAAAGAAGCTCTGCTGACCTGGTTCTATGGCTTTAAAGCAGCTCTGCTGACCTAGTTCTCTGGCTCTAAAGCAGCTCTGCTGACCTGGTTCTCTGGCTCAAAAGCAGCTTTGCTGATCTGGTTTACTCCTTCTAAAGCAGCTCTGCTGACCTGGTTTATCTGTCTCGACAGCATCTCTGCTGACCTAATTTATCTGGCTCTACAGCTGCACTGCTGACCTGGTTCTCTGCCACTAGAACAGCTCTACTGACCTTTTTCTTAGGCTCTAGGGCAGCTCTGCTGATCTGGTTCTCTGGCTCTAAAGCAGCTCTGCTGACCTGGTTCTCTGGCTCTAAAGCAGCTCTGTTGACCTGGTTATCTCCCTCTAAAGCAGCTCTGCTGACCTGATTTCTCTGGCTCTACAGCAGCTCTACTGACCTGGTTCTCTTGCTCTAGAGCAGCACTGCTGACCTGGTTCTCTGGCTCTAAAGCAGGTCTGCTGACCTGGTTCTCTGGCTCTACAACTGGCCTGCTGACCTGGTTCTCTGGCTCTAAAGCTGCTCTGCTGACCTAGTTCTCTGGCTCTACAACGACTCTGCTGACCTGCATCAATGGCTCTAAAGCAGCTCTGCTGATCTGGTTCTATGGCTCTAAAGCGGCTCTGCTGACCTGGTTTCTCTGGGTCTACAGCAACACTGCTGACCTGGTTCTCTGGCTCTACAGAAGCTCTGCTGACCTGGTTCTCTGGCTCTAGAGCAGCTCTGCTGACCTGATTCTTAGGCTCTGGAGCAGCTCTGCTGACTTGGTTGTCTGGGTTTGAAGCAGCTCTGCTGACCTGGTTCTCTGGCTCTAAAGCAGCTCTGCTGACCTAGTTCTATGGCTCTAAAGCAGCTCTGCTGACCTTGATGTCTGGCTTTGAAGCAGTTCTGCTGACCTGGTTCTCTGGCTCTAGAGCAGCTCTGCCGACCTGGTTCTCTCCATCTAAAGCAGCTCTGCTGACCTGGTTCTCTGGCTCTAAAGCAGCTCTGCTGACCTGGTTCTCTCCCTCTAAAGCATCTCTGCTGACCTGGTTTTTCTGGCTCGAGAGCAGCTCTGCTGACCTGGTTCTCTGGCTCTAAAGCAGCTCTCCTGACCTGGTTCTCTGGCTCTAAAGCAGCTCTGCTACCCTGGTTCTCTCCCTCTAAAGCTGCTCTGCTGAACTGGTTTCTTTGGCTCTACAGCAGCTCTGCTGACCTGGTTCCCTGGCTCTAAAGCAGCTCTGCTGACCTGGTTCTATGGCTCTAAAGCAGCTCTGCTGACCTGGTTCTCTGATTGAAAAGCAGCTTTGCTGACCTGGGTCTCTGGCTCTAAAGCAGCTCTGCTGACCTGGTTTCTCTGTCTCTACAGCAGCTCTGCTGACCTGGTTCTTCGGCTATAAAGCAGCTCTGCTGACCTGGTCCTTAGGCTCTAGAGCAGCTCTGCTGACCTGGTTCTCTGGCTATAAAGCAGCTATGCTGACCTGATTCTCTGGCTCTAGCTCTGCTGACCTGGTTCTCTGGCTCTAGAGCAGGTCTGCTGACCTCGTTTTAGGCTCTAGAGCAGCTCTGCTGCCATGGTTCTCTGGCTCTAGAGTAGCTCTGCTGACCTGGTTCTCTCGCTCTAGAGCAGCTCTGCTGACCTAGTTTTAGGCTCTAGAGCAGCTCTGCAGACCTGGTCCGTAGGCTCTAGAGCAACTCTGCTGACCTGGTTCTCTGGCTCTACAACGGCTCTGCTGACCTGGTTCTCTGGCTCTAAAGAAGCTCTGCTGACCTGGTTCTATGGCTTTAAAGCAGCTCTGCTGACCTAGTTCTCTGGCTCTAAAGCAGCTCTGCTGACCTGGTTCTCTGGCTCAAAAGCAGCTTTGCTGATCTGGTTTACTCCTTCTAAAGCAGCTCTGCTCACCTGGTTTATCTGTCTCTACAGCATCTCTGCTGACCAAATTTATCTGGCTCGACAGCTGCTCTGCTGACCTGGTTCTCTGCCACTAGAACAGCTCTACTGACCTTGTTCTTAGGCTCTAGGGCAGCTCTGCTGATCTGGTTCTCTGGCTCTAAAGCAGCTCTGCTGACCTGGTTCTCTGGCTCTAAAGCAGCTCTGTTGACCTGGTTATCACCCTCTAAAGCAGCTCTGCTGACCTGCTTTCTCTGGCTCTCCAGCAGCTCTACTGACCTGGTTCTCTTGCTCTAGAGCAGCACTGCTGACCTGGTTCTCTGGCTCTAAAGCGGCTCTGCTGACCTGGTTATCTCCCTCTACAGCAGCTCTGCTGACCTGCTTCTTTGGCTCTAAAGCAGCTCTACTGACCTGGTTCTCTGGCTCTAGAGCAGCTCTGCTGACCTGGTTCTTAGGCTCTCGAGCAGCTCTGCTGACCTGGTTCTCTGGCTCTACAACGGCTCTGCTGACCTGGTTCTCTGGCTCTAAAGCAGCTCTGCTAGCCTGCTTCTCTGGCACCGCAGAAGCTCTGCTGACCTGGTCCTTAGGCTCTAGAGCAGCTATACTGACCTGGTTCTCTGGCTCTAGCTCTGCTGACATGGTTCTCTGGCTCTAGAGCAGCTCTGCTGACCTCGTTTTAGGCTCTAGAGCAGTTCTGCTGACATGGTTCTCTGGCTCTAGAGTAGCTCTGCTTACCTGGTTCTCTGGCTCTAGAGCAGCTCTGCTGACCTAGTTCTCTGGCTCTACAACGGCTCTGCTGACCTGGTTCTCTGGCTCTAAAGCAGCTCTGCTGACCTGGTTCTATGGCTCTAAAGCGGCTCTGCTGACCTGGTTCTCTGGCTCTAAAGCAGGTCTGCTGACCTGGTTCTCTGGCTCTACAACTGGCCTGCTGACCTGGTTCTCTGGCTCTAAAGCTGCTCTGCTGACCTAGTTCTCTGGCTCTACAACGACTCTGCTGACCTGCATCAATGGCTCTAAAGCAGCTCTGCTGATCTGGTTCTATGGCTCTAAAGCGGCTCTGCTGACCTGGTTTCTCTGGGTCTACAGCAACACTGCTGACCTGGTTCTCTGGCTCTACAGAAGCTCTGCTGACCTGGTTCTCTGGCTCTAGAGCAGCTCTGCTGACCTGGTTCTATGGCTCTAAAGCAGCTCTGCTGACCTGGTTTTCTGGCTCAAAAGCAGCTTTGCCGACCTGGGTCTCAGGCTCTAAAGCAGCTCTGTTGACCTGGTTTCTCTGGCTCTACAGCAGCACTGCTGACCTGGTTCTTATGCTCCTAAGCAGCTCTGTTCACCTGGACCTTAGGCTCTAAGAAGCACTGCTGATGTGGTTCTTTGGCTCTAAAGCAGCTCTGCTGGCCTGGTTCTCTGGCTCTAGCTCTGTTGACCTGGTTCTCTCGCTCTAGAGCAGCTCTGCTGACCTGGTTCTCTGTCTCTAAAGCAGCTCTGCTGACCTGGTTCTCTGGTTCTAAAGCGGCTCTGCTGACCTGGTTTTCTCCCTCTACAGCAGCTCTGCTGACCTCCTTCTTTGGCTCTAAAGCAGCTCTACTGACCTGGTTCTCTGGCTCTAGAGCAGCTCTGCTGACCTGGTTCTTAGGCTCTAGAGCAG
The DNA here is from genome assembly GCF_964204655.1 of Triturus cristatus. Classification (NCBI taxonomy): domain Eukaryota; kingdom Metazoa; phylum Chordata; class Amphibia; order Caudata; family Salamandridae; genus Triturus; species Triturus cristatus. Next base: position 32,474 of record NW_028188130.1, on the reverse strand, counting down.
CTCTGCTGACCTGGTTCTCTGGCTCTACAACGGCTCTGCTGACCTGGTTCTCTGGCTCTAAAGCAGCTCTGCTGATCTGGTACTATGGCTCTAAAGCAGCTCTGCTAGCCTGCTTCTCTGGCTCCGCAGAAGCTCTGCTGACCTGGTCCTTAGGCTCTAGAGCAGCTCTGCTGACCTGGATCTCTGGCTATAAAGCAGCTATGCTGACCTGGTTCTCTGGCTCTAGCTCTGCTGACCTGGTTCTCTGGCTCTAGAGCAGCTCTGCTGACCTCGTTTTAGGCTCTAGAGCAGTTCTGCTGACATGGTTCTCTGGCTCTAGAGTAGCTCTGCTTACCTGGTTCTCTGGCTCTAGAGCAGCTCTGCTGACCTAGTTCTCTGGCTCTACAACGGCTCTGCTGACCTGGTTCTCTGGCTCTAAAGCAGCTCTGCTGACCTTGTTCTATGGCTCTAAAGCAGCTCTGCTGACCTGGTTTTCTGGCTCAAAAGCAGCTTTGCCGACCTGGGTCTCAGGCTCTAAAGCAGCTCTGTTTACCTGGTTTCTCTGGCTCTACAGCAGCTCTGCTGACCTGGTTCTTATGCTCTTAAGCATCTCTGCTCACCTGGACCTTAGGCTCTAAGAAGCACTGCTGATGTGGTTCTTTGGCTCTAAAGCAGCTCTGCTGGCCTGGTTCTTTGGCTCTAGCTCTGTTGACCTGGTTCTCTCGCTCTAGAGCAGCTCTGCTGACCTGGTTTTAGGCTCTAGAGCAGCTCTGCAGACCTGGTCCGTAGGCTCTAGAGCAACTCTGCTGACCTGGTTCTCTGGCTCTACAACGGCTCTGCTGACCTGGTTCTCTGGCTCTAAAGAAGCTCTGCTGACCTGGTTCTATGGCTTTAAAGCAGCTCTGCTGACCTAGTTCTCTGGCTCTAAAGCAGCTCTGCTGACCTGGTTCTCTGGCTCAAAAGCAGCTTTGCTGATCTGGTTTACTCCTTCTAAAGCAGCTCTGCTGACCTGGATTATCTGTCTCGACAGCATCTCTGCTGACCTAATTTATCTGGCTCTACAGTTGCTCTGCTGACCTGGTTCTCTGCCACTAGAACAGCTCTACTGACCTTTTTCTTAGGCTCTAGGGCAGCTCTGCTGATCTGGTTCTCTGGCTCTAAAGCAGCTCTGCTGACCTGGTTCTCTGGCTCTAAAGCAGCTCTGTTGACCTGGTTATCTTCCTCTAAAGCAGCTCTGCTGACCTGCTTTCTCTGGCTCTACAGCAGCTCTACTGACCTGGTTCTCTTGCTCTAGAGCAGCACTGCTGACCTGGTTCTCTGGCTCTAAAGCAGGTCTGCTGACCTGGTTCTCTGGCTCTACAACTGGCCTGCTGACCTGGTTCTCTGGCTCTAAAGCTGCTCTGCTGACCTAGTTCTCTGGCTCTACAACGACTCTGCTGATCTGCATCAATAGCTCTAAAGCAGCTCTGCTGATCTGGTTCTATGGCTCTAAAGCGGCTCTGCTGACCTGGTTTCTCTGGGTCTACAGCAACACTGCTGACCTGGTTCTCTGGCTCTACAGAAGCTCTGCTGACCTGGTTCTCTGGCTCTAGAGCAGCTCTGCTGACCTGGTTCTTAGGCTCTAGAGCAGCTCTGCTGACTTGGTTGTCTGGGTTTGAAGCAGCTCTGCTGACCTGGTTCTCTGGCTCTAAAGCAGCTCTGCTGACCTAGTTCTATGGCTCTACAACGACTCTGCTGACCTGCATCAATAGCTCTAAAGCAGCTCTGCTGATCTGGTTCTATGGCTCTAAAGCGGCTCTGCTGACCTGGTTTCTCTGGGTCTACAGCAACACTGCTGACCTGGTTCTCTGGCTCTACAGAAGCTCTGCTGACCTGGTTCTCTGGCTCTAGAGCAGCTCTGCTGACCTGGTTCTTAGGCTCTAGAGCAGCTCTGCTGACTTGGTTGTCTGGGTTTGAAGCAGCTCTGCTGACCTGGTTCTCTGGCTCTAAAGCAGCTCTGCTGACCTAGTTCTATGGCTCTAAAGCAGCTCTGCTGACCTTGATCTCTGGCTTTGAAGCAGTACTGCTGACCTGGTTCTCTGGCTCTAGAGCAGCTCTGCTGACCTGGTTCTCTCCCTCTAAAGCAGGTCTGCTGACCTGGTTCTCTGGCTCTGAAGCAGCTCTGCTGACCTGGTTCTCTCCCTCTAAAGCATCTCTGCTGACCTGGTTTTTCTGGCTCTACAGCAGCTCTGCTGACCTGGTTCTCTGGCTCTAAAGCAGCTCTCCTGACCTGGTTCTCTGGCTCTAAAGCAGCTTTGCTACCCTGGTTCTCTCCCTCTAAAGCTGCTCTGCTGAACTGGTTTCTTTGGCTCTACAGCAGCTCTGCTGACCTGGTTCTCTGGTTGAAAAGCAGCTTTGCTGACCTGGGTCTCTGGCTCTAAAGCAGTTCTGCTGACCTGGTTTCTCTGGCTCTACAGCAGCTCTGCTGACCTGGTTCTTCGGCTATAAAGCAGCTCTGCTGACCTGGTCCTTAGGCTCTAGAGCAGCTCTGCTGACCTGGTTCTCTGGCTATAAAGCAGCTATGCTGACCTGATTCTCTGGCTCTAGCTCTGCTGACCTGGTTCTCTGGCTCTAGAGCAGGTCTGCTGACCTCGTTTTAGGCTCTAGAGCAGCTCTGCTGCCATGGTTCTCTGGCTCTAGAGTAGCTCTGCTGACCTGGTTCTCTGGCTCTAGAGCAGCTCTGCTGACCTAGTTCTCTGGCGCTACAACAACTCTGCTGACCTGGTTCTCTGGCTCTAAAGCAGCTCTGCTGACCTGGTTCTATGGCTCTAAAGCAGCTCTGCTGACCTGGTTTTCTGGCTCAAAAGCAGCTTTGCCGACCTGGGTCTCAGGCTCTAAAGCAGCTCTGTTGACATGGTTTCTCTGGCTCTACAGCAGCTCTGCTGACCTGGTTCTTGTGCTCTTAGGCAGCTCTGCTCACCTGGTCCTTAGGCTCTAGAGCAGCTCTGCTGACCTGGTTCTTTGGCTCTAAAGCAGCTCTGCTGGCCTGGTTCTCTGGCTCTAGCTCTGCTGACCTGGTTCTCTGGCTCTAGAGCAGCTCTGCTGACCTGGTTTTAGGCTCTAGAGCAGCTCTGCAGTCCTGGTCCGTAGGCTCTAGAGCAACTCTGCTGACCTGGTTCTCTAGCTCTACAACGGCTCTGCTGACCTGGTTCTCTGGCTCTAAAGAAGCTCTGCTGACCTGGTTCTATGGCTTTAAAGCAGCTCTGCCGACCTGGTTCTCTCCCTCTAAAGCAGCTCTGCTGACCTGGTTCTCTGGCTCTAAAGCAGCTCTGCTGACCTGGTTCTCTCCCTCTAAAGCATCTCTGCTGACCTGGTTTTTCTGGCTCTACAGCAGCTCTGCTGACCTGGTTCTCTGGCTCTAAAGCAGCTCTCCTGACCTGGTTCTCTGGCTCTAAAGCAGCTCTGCTACCCTGGTTCTCTCCCTCTAAAGCTGCTCTGCTGAACTGGTTTCTTTGGCTCTACAGCAGCTCTGCTGACCTGGTTCCCTGGCTCTAAAGCAGCTCTGCTGACCTGGTTCTATGGCTCTAAAGCAGCTCTGCTGACCTGGTTCTCTGGTTGAAAAGCAGCTTTGCTGACCTGGGTCTCTGGCTCTAAAGCAGCTCTGCTGACCTGGTTTCTCTGGCTCTACAGCAGCTCTGCTGACCTGGTTCTTCGGCTATAAAGCAGCTCTGCTGACCTGGTCCTTAGGCTCTAGAGCAGCTCTGCTGACCTGGTTCTATGGCTCTAAAGCAGCTCTGCTGACCTGGTTTTCTGGCTCAAAAGCAGCTTTGCCGACCTGGGTCTCAGGCTCTAAAGCAGCTCTGTTGACCTGGTTTCTCTGGCTCTACAGCAGCTCTGCTGACCTGGTTCTTATGCTCTTAAGCAGCTCTGCTCACCTGGTCCTTAGGCTCTAGAGCAGCTCTGCTGACCTGGTTCTTTGGCTCTAAAGCAGCTCTGCTGGCCTGGTTCTCTGGCTCTAGCTCTGCTGACCTGGTTCTCTGGCTCTAGAGCAGCTCTGCTGACCTGGCTTTAGGCTCTAGAGCAGCTCTGCAGACCTGGTCTGTAGGCTCTAGAGCAACTCTGCTGACCTGGTTCTCTAGCTCTACAACGGCTCTGCTGACCTGGTTCTCTGGCTCTAAAGAAGCTCTGCTGACCTGGTTCTATGGCTTTAAAGCAGCTCTGCCGACCTGGTTCTCTCCCTCTAAAGCAGCTCTGCTGACCTGGTTCTCTGGCTCTAAAGCAGCTCTGCTGACCTGGTTCTCTCCCTCTAAAGCATCTCTGCTGACCTGGTTTTTCTGGCTCTACAGCAGCTCTGCTGACCTGGTTCTCTGTCTCTAAAGCAGCTCTCCTGACCTGGTTCTCTGGCTCTAAAGCAGCTCTGCTACCCTGGTTCTCTCCCTCTAAAGCTGCTCTGCTGAACTGGTTTCTTTGGCTCGACAGCAGCTCTGCTGACCTGGTTCCCTGGCTCTAAGCAGCTCTGCTGACCTGGTTCTATGGCTCTAAAGCAGCTCTGCTGACCTGGTTCTCTGGTTGAAAAGCAACTTTGCTGACCTGGGTCTCTGGCTCTAAATCAGCTCTGCTGACCTGGTTTCTCTGGCTCTACAGCAGCTCTGCTGACCTGGTTCTTCGGCTATAAAGCAGCTCTGCTGACCTGGTCCTTAGGCTCTAGAGCAGATCTGCTGACCTGGTTCTCTGGCTATAAAGCAGCTATGCTGACCTGATTCTCTGGCTCTAGCTCTGCTGACCTGGTTCTCTGGCTCTAGAGCAGGTCTGCTGACCTCGTTTTAGGCTCTAGAGCAGCTCTGCTGCCATGGTTCTCTGGCTCTAGAGTAGCTCTGCTGACCTGGTTCTCTCGCTCTAGAGCAGCTCTGCTGACCTCGTTTTAGGCTCTAGAGCAGCTCTGCAGACCTGGTCCGTAGGCTCTAGAGCAACTCTGCTGACATGGTTCTCTGGCTCTACAACGGCTCTGCTGACCTGGTTCTCTGGCTCTAAAGAAGCTCTGCTGACCTGGTTCTATGGCTTTAAAGCAGCTCTGCTGACCTACTTCTATGGCTCTAAAGCAGCTCTGCTGACCTGGTTCTCTGGCTTAAAAGCAGCTTTGCTGATCTGGTTTACTCCTTCTAAAGCAGCTCTGCTGACCTGGTTTATCTGTCTCTACAGCATCTCTGCTGACCTAATTTATCTGGCTCTACAGCTGCTCTGCTGACCTTGTTCTCTGCCACTAGAACAGCTCTATTGACCTTTTTCTTAGGCTCTAGGGCAGCTCTGCTGATCTGGTTCTCTGGCTCTAAAGCAGCTCTGCTGACCTGGTTCTCTGTCTCTAAAGCAGCTCTGCTGACCTGGTTCTCTGGTTCTAAAGCGGCTCTGCTGACCTGGTTATCTCCCTCTACAGCAGCTCTGCTGACCTGCTTCTTTGGCTCTAAAGCAGCTCTACTGACCTGGTTCTCTGGCTCTAGAGCAGCTCTGCTGACCTGGTTCTTAGGCTCTAGAGCAGCTCTGCTGACCTGGTTCTCTGGCTCTACAACGGCTCTGCTGACCTGGTTCTCTGGCTCTAAAGCAGCTCTGCTGATCTGGTACTAAGGCTCTAAAGCAGCTCTGCTAGCCTGCTTCTCTGGCTCCGCAGAAGCTCTGCTGACCTGGTCCTTAGGCTCTAGAGCAGCTCTGCTGACCTGGATCTCTGGCTATAAAGCAGCTATGCTGACCTGGTTCTCTGGCTCTAGCTCTGCTGACCTGGTTCTCTGGCTCTAGAGCAGCTCTGCTGACCTCGTTTTAGGCTCTAGAGCAGTTCTGCTGACCTGGTTCTCTCCCTCTAAAGCAGCTCTGCTGACCTGGTTCTCTGGCTCTAAAGCAGCTCTGCTGACCTGGTTCTCTCCCTCTAAAGCATCTCTGCTGACCTGGTTTTTCTGGCTCTACAGCAGCTCTGCTGACCTGGTTCTCTGGCTCTAAAGCAGCTCTCCTGACCTGGTTCTCTAGCTCTAAAGCAGCTCTGCTACCCTGGTTCTCTCCCTCTAAAGCTGCTCTGCTGAACTGGTTTCTTTGGCTCTACAGCAGCTCTGCTGACCTGGTTCCCTGGCTCTAAAGCAGCTCTGCTGACCTGGTTCTATGGCTCTAAAGCAGCTCTGCTGACCTGGTTCTCTGGTTGAAAAGCAGCTTTGCTGACCTGGGTCTCTGGCTCTAAAGCAGCTCTGCTGACCTGGTTTCTCTGGCTCTACAGCAGCTCTGCTGACCTGGTTCTTCGGCTATAAAGCAGCTCTGCTGACCTGGTCCTTAGGCTCTAGAGCAGCTCTGCTGACCTGGTTCTCTGGCTATAAAGCAGCTATGCTGACCTGATTCTCTGGCTCTAGCTCTGCTGACCTGGTTCTCTGGCTCTAGAGCAGGTCTGCTGACCTCGTTTTAGGCTCTAGAGCAGCTCTGCTGCCATGGTTCTCTGGCTCTAGAGTAGCTCTGCTGACCTGGTTCTCTCGCTCTAGAGCAGCTCTGCTGACCTAGTTTTAGGCTCTAGAGCAGCTCTGCAGACCTGGTCCGTAGGCTCTAGAGCAACTCTGCTGACCTGGTTCTCTGGCTCTACAACCGCTCTGCTGACCTGGTTCTCTGGCTCTAAAGAAGCTCTGCTGACCTGGTTCTATGGCTTTAAAGCAGCTCTGCTGACCTAGTTCTCTGGCTCTAAAGCAGCTCTGCTGACCTGGTTCTCTGGCTTAAAAGCAGCTTTGCTGATCTGGTTTACTCCTTCTAAAGCAGCTCTGCTGACCTGGTTTATCTGTCTCTACAGCATCTCTGCTGACCTAATTTATCTGGCTCTACAGCTGCTCTGCTGACCTTGTTCTCTGCCACTAGAACAGCTCTACTGACCTTTTTCTTAGGCTCTAGGGCAGCTCTGCTGATCTGGTTCTCTGGCTCTAAAGCAGCTCTGCTGACCTGGTTCTTAGGCTCTATAGCAGCTCTGCTGACCTGGTTCTCTGTCTCTAAAGCAGCTCTGCTGACCTTGTTCTCTGGTTCTAAAGCGGCTCTGCTGACCTGGTTATCTCCCTCTTTAGCAGCTCTGCTGACCTGCTTCTTTGGCTCTAAAGCAGCTCTACTGACCTGGTTCTCTGGCTCTAGAGCAGCTCTGCTGACCTGGTTCTTAGGCTCTAGAGCAGCTCTGCTGACCTGGTTCTCTGGCTCTACAACGGCTCTGCTGACCTGGTTCTCTGGCTCTAAAGCAGCTCTGCTGATCTGGTTTCTCTTGGTCTACAGCAACACTGCTGACCTGGTTCTCTGGCTCTACAGAAGCTCTGCTGACCTGGTTCTCTGGCTCTAGAGCAGCTCTGCTGACCTGGTTCTTAGGCTCTAGAGCAGCTCTGCTGACTTGGTTGTCTGGGTTTGAAGCAGCTCTGCTGACCTGGTTCTCTGGCTCTAAAGCAGCTCTGCTGACCTAGTTCTATGGCTCTAAAGCAGCTCTGCTGACCTTGATCTCTGGCTTTGAAGCAGTTCTGCTGACCTGGTTCTCTGGCTCTAGAGCAGCTCTGCCGACCTGGTTCTCTCCCTCTAAAGCAGCTCTGCTGACCTGGTTCTCTGGCTCTAAAGCAGCTCTGCTGACCTGGTTCTCTCCCTCTAAAGAATCTCTGCTGACCTGGTTTTTCTGGCTCTACAGCAGCTCTGCTGACCTGGTTCTCTGGCTCTAAAGCAGCTCTCCTGACCTGGTTCTCTGGCTCTAAAGCAGCTCTGCTACCCTGGTTCTCTGCCTCTAAAGCTGCTCTGCTGAACTGGTTTCTTTGGTTCTACAGCAGCTCTGCTGACCTGGTTCCCTGGCTCTAAAGCAGCTCTGCTGACCTGGTTCTATGGCTCTAAAGCAGCTCTGCTGACCTGGTTCTCTGGTTGAAAAGCAGCTTTGCTGACCTGGGTCTCTGGCTCTAAAGCAGCTCTGCTGACCTGGTTTCTCTGGCTCTACAGCAGCTCTGCTGACCTGGTTCTTCGGCTATAAAGAAGCTCTGCTGACCTGGTCCTTAGGCTCTAGAGCAGCTCTGCTGACCTGGTTCTCTGGCTATAAAGCAGCTATGCTGACCTGATTCTCTGGCTCTAGCTCTGCTGACCTGGTTCTCTGGCTCTAGAGCAGGTCTGCTGACCTCCTTTTAGGGTCTAGAGCAGCTCTGCTGACCTGGTTTTAGGCTCTAGAGCAGCTCTGCAGACCTGGTCCGTAGGCTCTAGAGCAACTCTGCTGACCTGGTTCTCTAGCTCTACAACGGCTCTGCTGACCTGGTTCTCTGGCTCTAAAGAAGCTCTGCTGACCTGGTTCTATGGCTTTAAAGCAGCTCTGCCGACCTGGTTCTCTCCCTCTAAAGCAGCTCTGCTGACCTGGTTCTCTGGCTCTAAAGCAGCTCTGCTGACCTGGTTCTCTCCCTCTAAAGCATCTCTGCTGACCTGGTTTTTCTGGCTCTACAGCAGCTCTGCTGACCTGGTTCTCTGCCACTAGAACAGCTCTACTGACCTTTTTCTTAGGCTCTAGGGCAGCTCTGCTGATCTGGTTCTCTGCTCTAAAGCAGCTCTGCTGACCTGGTTCTTAGGCTCTAGAGCAGCTCTGCTGACCTGGTTCTCTGTCTCTAAAGCAGCTCTGCTAACCTGGTTCTCTGGTTCTAAAGCGGCTCTGCTGACCTGGTTATCTCCCTCTACACCAGCTCTGCTGACCTGCTTCTTTGGCGCTAAAGCAGCTCTACTGACCTGGTTCTCTGGCTCTAGAGCAGTTCTGCTGACCTGGTTCTTAGGCTCTAGAGCAGCTCTGCTGACCTGGTTCTCTGGCTCTACAACGGCTCTGCTGACCTGGTTCTCTGGCTCTAAAGAAGCTCTGCTGATCTGGTACTATGGCTCTAAAGCAGCTCTGCTAGCCTGCTTCTCTGGCTCCGCAGAAGCTCTGCTGACCTGGTCCTTAGGCTCTAGAGCAGCTCTGCTGACCTGGATCTTTGGCTATAAAGCAGCTATGCTGACCTGGTTCTCTGGCTCTAGCTCTGCTGACCTGGTTCTCTGGCTCTAGAGCAGCTCTGCTGACCTCGTTTTAGGCTCTAGAGCAGTTCTGCTGACATGGTTCTCTGGCTCTAGAGTAGCTCTGCTTACCTGGTTCTCTGGCTCTAGAGCAGCTCTGCTGACCTAGTTCTCTGGCTCTACAATGGCTCTGCTGACCTGGTTCTCTGGCTCTAAAGCAGCTCTGCTGACCTTGTTCTATGGCTCTAAAGCAGCTCTGCTGACCTGGTTTTCTGGCTCAAAAGCAGCTTTGCCGACCTGGGTCTCAGGCTCTAAAGCAGCTCTGTTGACCTGGTTTCTCTGGCTCTACAGCCGCTCTGCTGACCTGGTTCTTATGCTCTTAAGCATCTCTGCTCACCTGGACCTTAGGCTCTAAGAAGCACTGCTGATGTGGTTCTTTGGCTCTAAAGCAGCTCTGCTGGCCTGGTTCTCTGGCTCTAGCTCTGTTGACCTGGTTCTCTCGCTCTAGAGCAGCTCTGCTGACCTGGTTTTAGGCTCTAGAGCAGCTCTGCAGACCTGGTCCGTAGGCTCTAGAGCAACTCTGCTGACCTGGTTCTCTGGCTCTACAACGGCTCTGCTGACCTGGTTCTCTGGCTCTAAAGAAGCTCTGCTGACCTGGTTCTATGGCTTTAAAGCAGCTCTGCTGACCTAGTTCTCTGGCTCTAAAGCAGCTCTGCTGACCTGGTTCTCTGGCTCAAAAGCAGCTTTGCTGATCTGGTTTACTCCTTCTAAAGCAGCTCTGCTGACCTGGTTTATCTGTCTCGACAGCATCTCTGCTGACCTAATTTATCTGGCTATACAGCTGCTCTGCTGACCTGGTTCTCTGCCACTAGAACAGCTCTACTGACCTTTTTCTTAGGCTCTAGGGCAGCTCTGCTGATCTGGTTCTCTGGCTCTAAAGCAGCTCTGCTGACCTGGTTCTCTGGCTCTAAAGCAGCTCTGTTGACCTGGTTATCTCCCTCTAAAGCAGCTCTGCTGACCTGCTTTCTCTGGCTATACAGCAGCTCTACTGACCTGGTTCTCTTGCTCTAGAGCAGCACTGCTGACCTGGTTCTCTGACTCTAAAGCAGGTCTTCTGACCTGGTTCTCTGGCTCTACAACTGGCCTGCTGACCTGGTTCTCTGGCTCTAAAGCTGCTCTGCTGACCTAGTTCTCTGGCTCTACAACGACTCTGCTGACCTGCATCAATGGCTCTAAAGCAGCTCTGCTGATCTGGTTCTATGGCTCTAAAGCGGCTCTGCTGACCTGGTTTCTCTTGGTCTACAGCAACACTGCTGACCTGGTTCTCTGTCTCTACAGAAGCTCTGCTGACCTGGTTCTCTGGCTCTAGAGCAGCTCTGCTGACCTGGTTCTTAGGCTCTAGAGCAGCTCTGCTGACTTGGTTGTCTGGGTTTGAAGCAGCTCTGCTGACCTGGTTCTCTGGCTCTAAAGCAGCTCTGCTGACCTAGTTCTATGGCTCTAAAGCAGCTCTGCTGACCTTGATCTCTGGCTTTGAAGCAGTTCTGCTGACCTGGTTCTCTGGCTCTAGAGCAGCTCTGCCGACCTGGTTCTCTCCCTCTAAAGCAGCTCTGCTGACCTGGTTCTCTGGCTCTAAAGCAGCTCTGCTGACCTGGTTCTCTCCCTCTAAAGAATCTCTGCTGACCTGGTTTTTATGGCTCTACAGCAGCTCTGCTGACCTGGTTCTCTGGCTCTAAAGCAGCTCTCCTGGCCTGGTTCTCTGGCTCTAAAGCAGCTCTGCTACCCTGGTTCTCTGCCTCTAAAGCTGCTCTGCTGAACTGGTTTCTTTGGTTCTACAGCAGCTCTGCTGACCTGCTTCCCTGGTTCTAAAGCAGCTCTGCTGACCTGGTTCTATGGCTCTAAAGCAGCTCTGCTGACCTGGTTCTCTGGTTGAAAAGCAGCTTTGCTGACCTGGGTCTCTGGCTCTAAAGCAGCTCTGCTGACCTGGTTTCTCTGGCTCTACAGCAGCTCTGCTGACCTGGTTCTTCGGCTATAAAGAAGCTCTGCTGACCTGGTCCTTAGGCTCTAGAGCAGCTCTGCTGACCTGGTTCTCTGGCTATAAAGCAGCTATGCTGACCTGATTCTCTGGCTCTAGCTCTGCTGACCTGGTTCTCTGGCTCTAGAGCAGGTCTGCTGACCTCGTTTTAGGCTCTAGAGCAGCTCTGCTGCCATGGTTCTCTGGCTCTAGAGTAGCTCTGCTGACCTGGTTCTCTGGCTCTAGAGCAGCTCTGCTGACCTAGTTCTCTGGCGCTACAACGACTCTGCTGACCTGGTTCTCTGGCTCTAAAGCAGCTCTGCTGACCTGGTTCTATGGCTCTAAAGCAGCTCTGCTGACCTGGTTTTCTGGCTCAAAAGCAGCTTTGCCGACCTGGGTCTCAGGCTCTAAAGCAGCTCTGTTGACCTGGTTTCTCTGGCTCTACAGCAGCTCTGCTGACCTGGTTCTTATGCTCTTAAGCAGCTCTGCTCACCTGGTCCTTAGGCTCTAGAGCAGCTCTGCTGACCTGGTTCTTTGGCTCTAAAGCAGCTCTGCTGGCCTGGTTCTCTGGCTCTAGCTCTGCTGACCTGGTTCTCTGGCTCTAGAGCAGCTCTGCTGACCTGGTTTTAGGCTCTAGAGCAGCTTGAGGTTCTGTTGCGATCCGAGCCCGTGTAGTCGGTATCGTAGTACTGACACGATTTTGGTACCAGTGAACCGTAAATGATCCATTGTATGCATGACAGTGTTTTCGCCGCACTACGAGCATGAATTCACTGAGAAATAGGGCATTCTGTTGTAATATCATGGCATCCATTTTAGATACGGCACCCATTTTGTTTCTTGCCCTCACATAGTCAATGGACGAGCGATGACCCCGGTAGAATCACCTTGTTAAGGACACGTAAGCTCAAGCCCAAGGAAGCTGACGCTGCGTGACTAGGCAGAATCAAGCCGCCTCCCCTGCCTGAGGCCAATCCTGCTATACTAGTTCTCGCGTCCATTGTCCTGATTGAGAGGCCGAATACGGTAGCCGTGCCCGTTTACGATCCATAAACACCTCTTATCCTGCTTTTTAATCCCTTACACCTGGCTCTGCTCCTCTCCTTCTGGGCTTTTACAATGGGGAGGATACCATTTTTATGATGGGGAGGATCGGGCAAAGAATGGAAAACTGACAAGGAGACTTGATCGAATACCGAAAACCTACGACTAATTATTGTTTGATGTATGTTTATTGTCTGTTTGGGATACCGGGTTGGGCATGAAAAATATTCGTGTAATGTTGCCTAAAGACATATTTCGTGTATTTAAGGAGCAACCCACTTCTTGCAATTGGAACAGTCTCGTAGATTCTGCCTTTGTGTGGTTCCTATGACTTCTGTGTCCCTGCAGTAAATAAACCTTGGTCTCTGACGCCACCATCGAGAAGCCCGCGTCTCTGTTTATTTGTGCACCGAGACAGGAAGGAACTCAGGGGTCTTTGGGTGTTGTTTCCCTGACACCTCTGGACTTTTAAAAATCCAGAACCTCAAATTGGCGCCCACGTGGGGCGACGTCATCCGGTACCGGTCCAAAGCCTGAAAATTTCGAGGAGCTTCGTGTGAAGATTCCGGAGGGAGGTACCCCGCTTCATCGATCCCTGTATGTCGTAAAAGTGGCCCGACGATCTCTTCCACGAGGGTTCCCGTTCCTAGACGGCTACAGAGGACCGCTGCCCTGACTGTCGCCCTGTCTTGGACCCGAGGTGCAGACCTTAGTACGGCGAGACGTAGACAGGTTCTCCTTGGTGACGTCTTCCATATTTCAGTTAAGTATTAAGTGGGTTGCGCTCAGTCTGGTTGTGCTTTGTTGCTCTTGTTTTGCTCTCTGGATACGTTTGTTTTTGAATTCGTAGATTATCATTGGTTGCTCTTGTTAAGATAATCTTTGTTTTGGTATCGGTTCATTTGGTAGGCCTAAAGTTCTTTGCGCATTTTGGTTGGAATCTGCTCTTAGTTTATAATGACTAACAGTAGTAATTGTTTCCTGTCCTGGTTAAGTTGCAACGGGGATTCCCGGTTGGAGGATCCGTGTTCGGTTCCTCCGATTGGAACTCCTACATATGAGCTCTATTGTAAACACGGTGTAGGTCCTATCGCTTATAATGAAGTGTGGGTCCGTTATACCAGAAAAGATGGTGTCCTTAGTTGGCCACCGCATGGTAGCTTTGAAATTGAAATTCTAGACAATCTAGAAATGAAGTTGTTTAAAAAGAAAGCCCGGCCGGCAATGTTTGATTCTTTTCGTGTGTGGCGTAAAGAAGCCAAACAAAGAGAAATTAGGAAGACGAAGAAGGAACAGAAAGAGAAAGGGTTGACATTAATGGAGTCTGCTAGACAGCTGCATGTCAACGAGACTGAGAAAGCAATGGAGATGGCGAATAGAAAACATAATTTGGCGATTGACAAATGCTACCCTGTCTTGCCATCTTGTCCTGCTAAGCCGATAGAGGACCCTGAAAAGGATCCTCGGTTGTCTTATCTGTTGAGATCACCCCCACCGTATGCACAGCGTATTGCAGCGCCACAGTTACTACCTGTTGTATAGCCAGCTGCTGGTCAGCCTGGAATAGTTGCTCCACTCCCTTTGATTCAAGCTCCTGTCCTTCCTGTGGTTAATGTTCCTTCGGCACCCCCTCTTCCTGGGTTGCCTATTCCGCCTTTGCCTATCGTTTCGCCAACTGCTTTACCTGCTACTCCCACCCTTACCATTTCATCTGCTCCGGCTGCCCTGTTCCCGAACTCTGTAACCATTCTGACTCCGCTTTCTGTTCGTCGGAAAATAACCGACTCTGTAACTAATATCTTAACTCCTCTCTACAGGTCTTTAATTGGGACTCCCGTTTCTGACTCTACACAGAGACGTAGCCAGTTTCCTGGTCCCCAGGAACGAGAAATGTTAGATTCGACAGCTCTTAGGTGGATGTCGAAAGCTGCGAAGTATGATGCACGAAGAGTGTCAGATACATTTATGCAATGGAATGAACCAACTCAACGTTATGTCTTTGACGTGATGTGTTCTCTTGTGCGTGAGGAATGGGACAATGATGACTTAGAGTCCGTCCCCCCTGATTTGATAAATATTCAGCAAAAGTTCGCCGCAGGAATGGTGATAGGTTCAGAAGTAAGGGGATCGATAGAACTGATTTTAGCTTATAGGGATGACTCTCCTCTTCAGTCTCTAAAGGGTTCTGATGGTTCTCCGATTACTAGGAAAAGACGAGGTCAATATCCGATGAGGGAAGTTCCACCCATATGGCGCGAAGCAGTTCAAGCTGATGCGGTTAATGGGATTGCAGCTGCTCTGGCACATTTCCATAGAGTGTGGATACACATCCCTTGGAAGCGAGCCGAAGTATTAGCAGTAAAACAGGCGTTACCAGACCCGCGTAAGAATCCTGCTGGATATTATAAAGAGTTAACGCAGACAGTTCAAGCGTGTGTCATGAATTTAGCAGACATCGAAATGCTATTTGGTAATGTAGTGCCACAACCCATATGGGCCAATATCCGGCAAGAGAACCACCCAGTCGCCTTAGGAGGTGATTGGGCAGCTATAATAGCGGCAGACGCGCAACAAGTTGGTGGTGCTAAACCTGAGCCTCTGATTGCTGCTCTACCTGGTAGAATAATTAATCGGATGAAAACCCTGATGCCAGCGTTACGGGTCAACTGGGATAAATTATCAGCATGCAAGCAGAAGAAAGACGAAAGCGTCTCTGATTTCTTCACTAGATTTGAAGAGACCTTCGTAGACCACAGTGGGCAAGATATGAGTACTGAGGGAGGTCAGAGGTTGTTTGTCGACAAGTTCGTGTTTAATTTACTGCCTGAGCTTAGTAACAAATTAAAGGATTCTGAAAGTGCATGGGCAGTGTCGACGACAGCACAAATACTTGCAACTGCTCAGTATTACGAGAATAGAGAGAAAGAAGAGAAGGAAAAGTCAGAAAAGAAGACAAAAGATCTGAAAACTAAAGTTCTTTTGCAACAGGCGTACCCGCCTCGCTCAAATCAGTCAGATTCACAGCAGCGACCCCAGTTTCAGCAACAGCCACAATTCCAGCAAGGGATGTCCCGAAGATTCGATTATGGTCTTCCCCGACAACAGTTAGCATGGAATCAGTGTGCCTATTGTAAAAAGGAGGGTCATTATAAGAACGAGTGTCCAATACTGCACGCACAAACCAGTGGTGTCCCAGCTCAGAGAAGTAGTGGTGGGTTTATGCAAGCTCCTAGAGGTAGAGGACGTGGTACAATGACTCCACAGGCTGATCGCCAATCAAATTATTTCGATCAGCGAAATGTACAATCTACGCAACTTGGTAGATCTTCACAGTATCATGTTGAGGATTATTATGAAAATAATGAAGAGATTCATAAAAGCGAGTACTAGTACAGCCACAGGCAAAGAGAGGGAGTAGTATCAGTTCCAGTTGATCAGAGTGGACCTTATGTCGCAGTAGTTGCATCAGGCGTGGTCGAACCGTTTCTGTTGGATACTGGTGCGGCAAAAAGTTCAATTATGCATGCGAAACTCCCTGGCGCACCTTTGTCTGGCTTAACGAACACTTCAGTAGGTTTCTCAGGCGCCCCTGTCCACAATCCTGTTTCTAGTCCTTTGTCAATTTCTGTTGGGCCATGCGAACTAGAAGCACCCCTCATTCTAACGACCGGTTGTAATGAAAATCTGCTTGGTTTAGATCTGTTGAAACGCCTGCATGCGACACTGTACTGTTCTCCTTCGGGAGTACAGCTCACGTTGGGTAAGAGAGTCATTTCTCCAATGTACCTGTCAATGAATAAGCTCCCACCGGAGCTGCGTTCTCTCCCTGATACTCTTTGGGCAACTGGTCCTAATGATGTAGGTCTTTTGGAAATTCCCCCTTATGTGGTGAGTCTGAAAGCGAATGTTAGATTCCCACGAATTCCACAGTATCGGATTTCAAATGAAGGTGAACGTGCACTTTTACTGCTCGTGAAGGACTTAATACAGAAAGATGTGATAGAGGAAACTAGAGGAAATGTCTGCAATAGTCCTGTTCTGCCAATTTTGAAACGCACTGACCCTTCCAAACCTCCAATCTACAGATTTGTGATTGACCTCAGAGAGGTTACCAAAATAGTGATTCCGCAGTTTCCTGTGGTACCAGATATCACTGCATTATTGACATTGATTCCTGCCTCAGCCACATGGTTTACGGTAATCGACTTGAAGAATGCCTTTTTCAGCATCCCGATAGCCGAGGAAAGTAGAGACATTTTTGGTTTCTCCTTAGGTGGTCGCAGTTTCAGGTTCAAGCGCGCCCCACAAGGTTATTGTGAGAGCCCTTCAATTTACAGCCAAGCATTAAAAAGTCAATTAGATGTTCTTGTACTTCCTCCTGGTGTTGCTCTGATCCAATACGTAGATGATCTTTTACTGGCCGCCGATGACAAGGAAACTTGCAAAACAAATTTCTTTATTACGTCATTTGTCAGACTTACATCACAAGGTTTCACCTTCTAAACTACAATATTGTTGCCAAGAAGTGACCTATTTAGGTCATCTTTTGTCAAAGGAGGGAAGAAGGTTGACCCCAGAGAGAGTCAAAGCAATTTCGCAGATAACTGTACCAAGCACACAGAGAGAAGTGCGTGAGTTCTTGGGTATTACGTCATACTGCAGGCAATGGATCCCAAATTTTTCTCTCATGGCAAAACCATTGGTAGCCCTGACTGGAAAACGTGTTCCGAGCCCTTTGCCATGGTCTGATGAATGTCAACAGAGCTTCTCCGACTTACGTGATGCGCTGTGTTCAGCTCCTGTGTTGGGTACTCCTGACTACAGTAAGCCGTTTACTTTATATGTCCATGAAAGAGAAGGTTGTGCGTTGAGTGTTTTAACGCAACAATTTGGTGACAAACAGCGACCTTGTGCGTATTTCTCATCCACATTAGATCCGGTAGCCAGAGCATTGCCAAGTTGTTTGAGAGCTACAGCAGCAGCTGCAGTGTCTATTCGACAGTCTGCTGGACTAGTCATGAACAACATGTTAGTAGTCATGGTTCCACATGCTGTGGATACACTTATGAATCGAACGAAAACTCAACACCTCACCAGTGCTAGACTATCAGGTTATGAGCTGACACTTTTGGCAAGTCACATTCAGATCAAGCGATGCAACATATTGAATCCAGCAATGCTGTTGCAGACTACCCAAGAGTCGAGTGATTCAGAGCCTCATGATTGTTGTTTTAGAACTGAGGAAGAGACAAAAGGTAGGATTGATTTAAAAGATACTCCGTTACTCGATCCAGATGGCACTTTGTACGTTGATGGGTCATGTTTTAAACTACAGAATGGTGATGTGACGGCCGCGTATGCAGTTACGACTTTGAGTACGATTGTTGAGACCGCAAGAGTGAGTCAGAATTCTGCCCAAGCTGCAGAATTAATTGCATTAACAAGAGCGTGTGTTTTAGCTGAGGGAAAGAGAGTGAATGTGTTTACTGATAGCCAATATGCCTTCGGCGTAGCACATAGCTTTGGACGTCTGTGGAAAGAAAGAGGTTTTCTCACGTCCCATGGGACTAAGATCCAACATGGACAGTTAGTCAATGACCTGTTGGAATCTCTGACCCTACCGAATGAAGTTGCGATTGTGAAATGCAGTGCACATCGAAAGATTACGGATGATGTTGGCCAAGGAAATGCGTTTGCTGATGAGGTCGCCAAAGAGACGGCGAAGAACATGATGAGTCGAATGTACGTTGCAACGTCTGCAAGATGGATTGCTGAATCAGGAATGTGTGAGAATACGATTGAAAGTGTGAAGGCAATCCAAGATGAAGCAACTAAAAATGAGAAGAATGAATGGAAGGAGAAAATGGGTAAAATGGATTCAAGTGGATGTTGGGTTGATTTGTCCGAACAGCAGCGTTGGATGTTACCTGATGCGTATGTGCTTGCGGTAGTCACGATGGCGAATGGAGTGGCGCACATTAGTTCGAAAGGGATCTGTAAAATGTTAGCTCCAGTATGGAAGAACAATGGAATTACTAAGTGTGCGGAAAGAGTCGTGAAAAATTGCATGGTATGCCTGATGCATAATCCTGGCAAGGGAACCCCAACCCCAGCTGGTCACTTTGCTCCCCCTTCTTGTCCCTTTGAAGTGATTCAGTTGGATTTTATCCACATGGACAGGTGTAATAATCTTAAATATGTCCTAGTGGTAGTCTGTGCCTTTTCAAGATGGATTGAAGCATATCCGTTAAAGGATAACACTGCTATGTCTACTGCCAAAATCCTCCTCAAAGAGTACTTCCCCAGGTATGGTATGCCACGGATTGTTTGGTCGGACAATGGAAGTGAGTTTGTAGGGAAAGTTATGAAGAGTGTGTGTGCGGGTCTGGGGATCACCCAGAAATTCCACAGTGCGAATCACCCACAGTCAGCAGGTTTGGTTGAAGGGTACAATGGTACCTTGAAGCTGAAACTTGCTAAAATTCAAGCTTCCACTGGCCTATCTTGGCCAGACGCACTGCCTTTAGCTTTATTGTCCACCAGAGCGACTGTACACTCTCGAGTAGGGCTTAGCCCATATGAGATTGTGTTTGGTCGTCCTGCTAATATTTGGGGAGTCCCTAGGCCAAAGGAATTCAAACAGATCGAATATCCAATTTTGATTGATTACCTTTTTGACCTGACTGCTAAATTGAGCCTTATTCATCAACAGGTATTTGAATCCTTGCCTAAACTGACAGAGAGTTCAGGCCACACGTTGAAACCCGGTGATCAAGTTGTGGTGCGGAATTTTGAGCGAACCCGGAACCTCCAGCCAAGATTCGTGGGCCCGTTTCAGGTGCTCCTGGCCACAAGAACTGCTGTACGCCTAGCTGGAAGGAAGAATTGGGTGCACGCTAGCCATACGAAGCGTGTCCCTCTCCCACTCCCCTATGACAACTGGGTTAGACATGGATTTGGTGTATCCGAGACAGAACCTGTTCCTAGGCTCATCCCCTTCAGTGATGCAGAGTACATAACGGACAAACGAACTGAAACACAGAACTCCGATACCCCACCAGGAACTGTGCCTTCGAACCCTGAACAAAGTGCTATACAAGGCTAACATTCGTCACCTGTGGACGCGAACATTACTGTACCTGTAGAACAATTGTTTCAAGATCAGACAAGACCCGGAAAGTACAGATATAACCTACGTTCTCATTCTATGAACCAATGACATTGCACAAATACCTTTCTATTTGAAAACTGTTTTGATCTTATCATTCCATTCAGTCAGGAAGTTCGCTCTATAATTTTTTATTTTTGTTTTTGTTGTTCTCTCACCTTGCCATCTGGGTTACCGTAGGGTCGTAACGTGTGCCTTGTTTTAACTTGCAGGGAACCAGACGCAAGGTCGGTTTCTTCTGTTTATTTTGGGAACTCCCAGGGTAGACAGAAGCAATTTTTAACAGGTACAAACCATCCGTTGCGAACGGTTGTAGAAGATGGAGCTTCCTGAACTGCGACGGGCTAACGTCATAAATGCTCGCAAGACAAAACTGTATGAAATATTGTA
Organism: Triturus cristatus; assembly: GCF_964204655.1. Classification (NCBI taxonomy): domain Eukaryota; kingdom Metazoa; phylum Chordata; class Amphibia; order Caudata; family Salamandridae; genus Triturus; species Triturus cristatus. The sequence continues at coordinate 12,912 of NW_028188130.1, read as the reverse complement.
TAGCAAATGTTTCCTAATGCAATGTGCCCTGACATTTCTGATTGTTTTAATAACTCTGGTAGGCGGAATTATTTTTGGTATTCAATTGATCTTTGCACCTGTTACATCTACAGTATCTCCCCATGTTTCCGTTTCTCCGACTGTTGTTTCTTTTCATTCTTTCCATCCCTTTCCTGCACATGAGCAAGCTCGACGCTCTGAGTTTATAAATAACACTTTCATTCAGCTCTTGCACCAACACCAACTAGTAGTAAACACAACGAACTGCTGGGTGTGTGGCTTAATACCACATACCATGGACAAGGGTATCCCTTATCTGGTTCTGCCCTTTAGTTATAATGGATAATTCTGGGCATTTCAGACCATGTTCGCCTATGCTCTAGAGACCTATCCCCCGCGACCTCCGCGTTCCACTAGGTATAACTCCGCTAATAGAGCCTTGGTAAAAGGAATTACTGACATGGCTAGAGACGTCAATAACACTCCGTTTATTCCCAAGGATGAATTGCGAGTTTACATGGGTTGGAATGTTACGGAATATGGCATTACTTTGGGTGAGAACAAACGTAAAAGCTCGACTCCGATCTGGGTCGTACCCCACCAAGGTCAGGTCTGTTTGCAAGGAAATGGGAGGAATCCGAAAGCTCGACTAGGGAAGAGCGACTGTACCGAAACATACGTTTTCCCGTCACAGTCCTCCCCTGCATTTTTAGCTGCTAAAGGCACCTATTTTGTTTGCAAAGACAGAGCATATACATGGCTACCTGCTGACTTCTCAGGCTCATGTTATATCGCTCAACTATTGCCTCCGACATACACTGCTGCACCGGATTATCACAAAACTAGAGTTGTGAGAGGTGTTCTCAATAAGGAAGACACTGCTGGCCAAGAAGCAGGAGACTTCTTCAAGGGGTTCCTTCCGTTCTGGGGGCCTATGGCCAACAGTAGAAACTTACGTCAACTAACACGGGTAGTTGAATCCACTATTACCGAAACTGCGGGTGCCCTTAGTAACCTGACAGCTGAGCTTCAGGCGGATCGCCTCATGACGTTACAGAATCGTATGGTCCTCGATGTACTACTTGCAGATCGAGGTGGAGTATGTAAGATGATCCAATCGAGTTGCTGTGTTTTTATCCCAGATAATGCACCAACGGTATATAAGGCCATTTCCAAGTTACACAAAATCTCTGACTCTATTCATGTAGAGGAAGGTAACTGGTCACTAATGGGATGGTTCTGGAGTCTGTTATCTGCATGGGGATGGAAGGTTCTGATAGTCACTGGTGTTGCATTGGTATTTTTATTCTCATGCTGTCTCATTGTTCAGTGTGGTCCTGCCTTATGTGGCCTTTGTGTTTCAACATGCGTAAGAAGACCACCTGTTTTTCGAGATACACCACGAGATAGAATAATGCTCCAGCAACATATCAGTGACATGATGAACATAGAGATGGACTCTGATATAGAGTAAGCTATTGCCTATGTAAGGGCAAAAGGACGGTCTGAGGTTCTGTAGCGATCCGAGCCCGTGTAGTCGGTATCGTAGTACTGACACGATTTTGGTACCAGTGAACCGTAAATGATCCATTGTATGCATGACAGTGTTTTCGCCGCACTACGAGCATGAATTCACTGAGAAATAGGGCATTCTGTTGTAATATCATGGCATCCATTTTAGATACAGCACCCATTTTGTTTCTTGCCCTCACATAGTCAATGGACGAGCGATGACCCCGGCAGAATCACCTTGTTAAGGACACGTAAGCTCAAGCCCAAGGAAGCTGACGCTGCGTGACTAGGCAGAATCAAGCCGCCTCCCCTGCCTGAGGCCAATCCTTCTATACTAGTTCTCGTGTCCATTGTCCTGATTGAGAGGCCGAATACGGTAGCCGTGCCCGTTTACGATCCATAAACACCTCTTATCCTGCTTTTTAATCCCTTACACCTGGCTCTGCTCCTCTCCTTCTGGGCTTTTACAATGGGGAGGATACCATTTTTATGATGGGGAGGATCGGGCAAAGAATACCGAAAACCTACGACTAATTATTGTTTGATGTATGTTTATTGTCTGTTTGGGATACCGGGTTGGGCATGAAAAATATTCGTGTAATGTTGCCTAAAGACATATTTCGTGTATTTAAGGAGCAACCCACTTCTTGCAATTGGAACAGTCTCGTAGATTCTGCCTTTGTGTGGTTCCTATGACTTCTGTGTCCCTGCAGTAAATAAACCTTGGTCTCTGACGCCACCATCGAGAAGCCCGCGTCTCTGTTTATTTGTGCACCGAGACAGGAAGGAACTCAGGGGTCTTTGGGTGTTGTTTCCCTGACACCTCTGGACTTTTAAAAATCCAGAACCTCAAGCTCTGCAGACCTGGTCCGTAGGCTCTAGAGCAACTCTGCTGACCTGGTTCTCTAGCTCTACAACGGCTCTGCTGACCTGGTTTTCTGGCTCTAAAGAAGCTCTGCTGACCTGGTTCTATGGCTTTAAAGCAGCTCTGCCGACCTGGTTCTCTCCCTCTAAAGCAGCTCTGCTGACCTGGTTCTCTGGCTCTAAAGCAGCTCTGCTGACCTGGTTCTCTCCCTCTAAAGCATCTCTGCTGACCTGGTTTTTCTGGCTCTACAGCAGCTCTGCTGACCTGGTTCTCTGGCTCTAAAGCAGCTCTCCTGACCTGGTTCTCTGGCTCTAAAGCAGCTCTGCTACCCTGGTTCTCTCCCTCTAAAGCTGCTCTGCTGAACTGGTTTCTTTGGCTCTACAGCAGCTCTGCTGACCTGGTTCCCTGGCTCTAAAGCAGCTCTGCTGACCTGGTTCTATGGCTCTAAAGCAGCTCTGCTGACCTGGTTCTCTGGTTGAAAAGCAGCTTTGCTGACCTGGGTCTCTGGCTCTAAAGCAGCTCTGCTGACCTGGTTTCTCTGGCTCTACAGCAGCTCTGCTGACCTGGTTCTTCAGCTATAAAGCAGCTCTGCTGACCTGGTCCTTAGGCTCTAGAGCAGCTCTGCTGACCTGGTTCTCTGGCTATAAAGCAGCTATGCTGACCTGATTCTCTTGCTCTAGTTCTGCTGACCTGGTTCTCTGGCTCTAGAGCAGGTCTGCTGACCTCGTTTTAGGCTCTAGAGCAGCTCTGCTGCCATGGTTCTCTGGCTCTAGAGTAGCTCTGCTGACCTGGTTCTCTCGCTCTAGAGCAGCTCTGCTGACCTAGTTTTAGGCTCTAGAGCAGCTCTGCAGACCTGGTCCGTAGGATCTAGAGCAACTCTGCTGACCTGGTTCTCTGGCTCTACAACGGCTCTGCTGACCTGGTTCTCTGGCTCTAAAGAAGCTCTGCTGACCTGGTTCTATGGCTTTAAAGCAGCTCTGCTGACCTAGTTCTCTGGCTCTAAAGCAGATCTGCTGACCTGGTTCTCTGGCTCAAAAGCAGCTTTGCTGATCTGGTTTACTCCTTCTAAAGCAGCTCTGCTCACCTGGTTTATCTGTCTCTACAGCATCTCTGCTGACCTAATTTATCTGGCTCGACAGCTGCTCTGCTGACCTGGTTCTCTGCCACTAGAACAGCTCTACTGACCTTGTTCTTAGGCTCTAGGGCAGCTCTGCTGATCTGGTTCTCTGGCTCTAAAGCAGCTCTGCTGACCTGGTTCTCTGGCTCTAAAGCAGCTCTGTTGACCTGGTTATCTCCCTCTAAAGCAGCTCTGCTGACCTGCTTTCTCTGGCTCTACAGCAGCTCTACTGACCTGGTTCTCTTGCTCTAGAGCAGCACTGCTGACCTGGTTCTCTGGCTCTAAAGCGGCTCTGCTGACCTGGTTATCTCCCTCTACAGCAGCTCTGCTGACCTGCTTCTTTGGCTCTAAAGCAGCTCTACTGACCTGGTTCTCTGGCTCTAGAGCAGCTCTGCTGACCTGGTTCTTAGGCTCTCGAGCAGCTCTGCTGACCTGGTTCTCTGGCTCTACAACGGCTCTGCTGACCTGGTTCTCTGGCTCTAAAGCAGCTCTGCCCGCCTGCTTCTCTGGCACCGCAGAAGCTCTGCTGACCTGGTCCTTAGGCTCTAGAGCAGCTATGCTGACCTGGTTCTCTGGCTCTAGCTCTGCTGACCTGGTTTTCTGGCTCTAGAGCAGCTCTGCTGACCTCGTTTTAGGCTCTAGAGCAAATCTGCTGACATGGTTCTCTGGCTCTAGAGTAGCTCTGCTTACCTGGTTCTCTGGCTCTAGAGCAGCTCTGCTGACCTAGTTCTCTGTCTCTACAACGGCTCTGCTGACCTGGTTCTCTGGCTCTAAAGCAGCTCTGCTGACCTGGTTCTATGGCTCTAAAGCAGCTCTGCTGACCTGGTTTTCTGGCTCAAAAGCAGCTTTGCCGACCTGGGTCTCAGGCTCTAAAGCAGCTCTGTTGACCTGGTTTCTCTGGCTCTAGAGCAGCTCTGCTGACCTGGTTCTTATGCTCTTAAGCAGCTCTGCTCACCTTGACCTTAGGCTCTAGAGAAGCACTGCTGATGTGGTTCTTTGTCTCTAAAGCAGCTCTGCTGGCCTGGTTCTCTGGCTCTAGCTCTGTTGACCTGGTTCTCTCGCTCTAGAGCAGCTCTGCTGACCTGGTTTTAGGCTCTAGAGCAGCTCTGCAGACCTGGTCCGTAGGCTCTAGAGCAACTCTGCTGACCTGGTTCTCTGGCTCTACAACGGCTCTGCTGACCTGGTTCTCTGGCTCTAAAGAAGCTCTGCTGACCTGGTTCTATGGCTTTAAAGCAGCTCTGCTGACCTAGTTCTCTGGCTCTAAAGCAGCTCTGCTGACCTGGTTCTCTGGCTCAAATGCAGCTTTGCTGATCTGGTTTACTCCTTCTAAAGCAGCTCTGCTGACCTGGTTTATCTGTCTCTACAGTATCTCTGCTGACCTAATTTATCTGGCTCTACAGCTGCTCTGCTGACCTGGTTCTCTGCCACTAGAACAGCTCTACTGACCTTGTTCTTAGGCTCTAGGGCAGCTCTGCTGATCTGGTTCTCTGGCTCTAAAGCAGCTCTGCTGACCTGGTTCTTAGGCTCTAGAGCAGCTCTGCTGACCTGGTTCTCTGGCTCTAAAGCAGCTCTGCTGACCTGGTTCTCTGGTTCTAAAGCGGCTCTGCTGACCTGGTTATCTCCCTCTACAGCAGCTCTGCTGACCTGCTTCTTTGGCTCTAAAGCAGCTCTACTGACCTGGTTCTCTGGCTCTAGAGCAGCTCTGCTGACCTGGTTCTTAGGCTCTAGAGCAGCTCTGCTGACCTGGTTCTCTGGCTCTACAACGGCTCTGCTGACCTGGTTCTCTGGCTCTAAAGCAGCTCTGCTGATCTGGTACTATGGCTCTAAAGCAGCTCTGCTAGCCTGCTTCTCTGGCTCCGCAGAAGCTCTGCTGACCTGGTCCTTAGGCTCTAGAGCAGCTTTGCTGACCTGGATCTCTGGATATAAAGCAGCTATGCTGACCTGGTTCTCTGGCTCTAGCTCTGCTGACCTGGGTCTCTGGCTCTAGAGCAGCTCTGCTGACCTCGTTTTAGGCTCTAGAGCAGTTCTGCTGACATTTTTCTCTGGCTCTAGAGTAGCTCTGCTTACCTGGTTCTCTGGCTCTAGAGCAGCTCTGCTGACCTAGTTCTCTGGCTCTACAACGGCTCTGCTGACCTGGTTCTCTGGCTCTAAAGCAGCTCTGCTGACCTTGTTCTATGGCTCTAAAGCAGATCTGCTGACCTGGTATTCTGGCTCAAAAGCAGCTTTGCCGACCTGGGTCTCAGGCTCTAAAGCAGCTCTGTTGACCTGGTTTCTCTGGCTCTACAGCAGCTCTGCTGACCTGGTTCTTATGCTCTTAGGCATCTCTGCTCACCTGGACCTTAGGCTCTAGAGAAGCACTGCTGATGTGGTTCTTTTGCTCTAAAGCAGCTCTGCTGGCCTGGTTCTCTGGCTCTAGCTCTGTTGACCTGGTTCTCTCGCTCTAGAGCAGCTCTGCTGACCTGGTTTTAGGCTCTAGAGCAGCTCTGCAGACCTGGTCCGTAGGCTCTAGAGCAACTCTGCTGACCTGGTTCTCTGGCTCTACAACGGCTCTGCTGACCTGGTTCTCTGGCTCTAAAGAAGCTCTGCTGACCTGGTTCTATGGCTTTAAAGCAGCTCTGCTGACCTAGTTCTCTGGCTCTAAAGCAGCTCTGCTGACCTGGTTCTCTGGCTCAAAAGCAGCTTTGCTGATCTGGTTTACTCCTTCTAAAGCAGCTCTGCTGACCTGGTTTATCTGTCTCGACAGCATCTCTGCTGACCTAATTTATCTGGCTCTACAGCTGCTCTGCTGACCTGGTTCTCTGCCACTAGAACAGCTCTACTGACCTTTTTCTTAGGCTCTAGAGCAGCTCTGCTGATCTGGTTCTCTGGCTCTAAAGCAGCTCTGCTGACCTGGTTCTCTGGCTCTAAAGCAGCTCCGTTGACCTGGTTATCTCCCTCTAAAGCAGCTCTGCTGACCTGCTTTCTCTGGCTCTACAGCAGCTCTACTGACCTGGTTCTCTTGCTCTAGAGCAGCACTGCTGACCTGGTTCTCTGGCTCTAAAGCAGGTCCGCTGACCTGGTTCTCTGGCTTTACAACTGGCCTGCTGACCTGGTTCTCTGGCTCTAAAGCTGCTCTGCTGACCTAGTTCTTTGGCTCTACAACAACTCTGCTGACCTGCATCAATGGCTCTAAAGCAGCTCTGCTGATCTGGTTTCATGGCTCTAAAGCGGCTCTGCTGACCTGGTTTCTCTTGGTCTACAGCAACACTGCTGACCTGGTTCTCTGGCTCTACAGAAGCTCTGCTGACCTGGTTCTCTGGCTCTAGAGCAGCTCTGCTGACCTGGTTCTTAGGCTCTAGAGCAGCTCTGCTGACTTGGTTGTCTGGGTTTGAAGCAGCTCTGCTGACCTGGTTCTCTGGCTCTAAAGCAGCTCTGCTGACCTAGTTCTATGGCTCTAAAGCAGCTCTGCTGACCTTGATCTCTGGCTTTGAAGCAGTTCTGCTGACCTGGTTCTCTGGCTCTAGAGCAGCTCTGCCGACCTGGTTCTCTCCCTCTAAAGCAGCTCTGCTGACCTGGTTCTCTGGCTGTAAAGCAGCTCTGCTGACCTGGTTCTCTCCCTCTAAAGCATCTCTGCTGACCTGGTTTTTCTGTCTCTACAGCAGCTCTTCTGACCTGGTTCTCTGGCTCTAAAGCAGCTCTCCTGACCTGGTTCTCTGGCTCTAAAGCAGCTCTGCTACCCTGGTTCTCTCCCTCTAAAGCTGCTCTGCTGAACTGGTTTCTTTGGCTCTACAGCAGCTCTGCTGACCTGGTTCCCTGGCTCTAAAGTAGCTCTGCTGACCTGGTTCTCTGGCTCTAAAGCAGCTCTCCTGACCTGGTTCTCTGGCTCTAAAGCAGGTCTGCTACCCTGGTTCTCTCCCTCTAAAGCTGCTCTGCTGAACTGGTTTCTTTGGCTCTACAGCAGCTCTGCTGACCTGGTTCCCTGGCTCTAAAGTAGCTCTGCTGACCTGGGTCTCTCACTCTAAAGCAGCTCTGCTGACCTGGTTTCTCTGGCTCTACAGCAGCTCTGCTGACCTGGTTCTTCGGCTATAAAGCAGCTCTGCTGACCTGGTCCTTAGGCTCTAGAGCAGCTCTGCTGACCTGGTTCTCTGGCTCTAAAGCAGCTATGCTGACCTGATTCTCTGTCTCTAGCTCTGCTGACCTGGTTCTCTGGCTCTAGAGCAGGTCTGCTGACCTCGTTTTAGGCTTTAGAGCAGCTCTGCTGCCATGGTTCTCTGGCTCTAGAGTAGCTCTGCTGACCTGGTTCTCTGGCTCTAGAGCAGCTCTGCTGACCTAGTTCTCTGGCGCTACAACGACTCTGCTGACCTGGTTCTCTGGCTCTAAAGCAGCTCTGCTGACCTGGTTTTCTGGCTCAAAAGCAGCTTTGCCGACCTGGGTCTCAGGCTCTAAAGCAGCTCTGTTGACCTGGTTTCTCTGGCTCTACAGCAGCTCTGCTGACCTGGTCCTTATGCTCTTCAGCAGCTCTGCTCACCTGGTCCTTAGGCTCTAGAGCAGCTCTGCTGGCCTGGTTCTTTGGCTCTAAAGCAGCTCTGCTGGCCTGGTTCTCTGGCTCTAGCTCTGCTGACCAGGTTCTCTGGATCTAGAGCAGCTCTGCTGACCTGGTTTTAGGCTCTAGAGCAGCTCTGCAGACCTGGTCCGTAGGCTCTAGAGCAACTCTGCTGACCTGGTTCTCTAGCTCTACAACGGCTCTGCTGACCTGGTTCTCTGGCTCTAAAGAAGCTCTGCTGACCTGGTTCTATGGCTTTAAAGCAGCTCTGCTGACCTGGTTCTCTGGCTCTAAAGCAGCTCTGCTGACCTGGTTCTCTGGCTCTAAAGCAGCTTTGCTGATCTGGTTCTCTCCTTCTAAAGCAGCTCTACTGACCTGGTTTATCTGTCTCTACAGCATCTCTGCTGACCTAATTTATCTGGCTCTACAGCAGCTCTGCTGACCTGGTTCTCTGCCACTAGAACAGCTCTACTGACCTTTTTCTTAGGCTCTAGGGCAGCTCTGCTGATCTGGTTTCTCTGGGTCTACAGCAGCTCTGCTGACCTTGTTCTCTGCCTCTAGAGCAGCTCTGATGACCTGGTTCTATGGCTCAAAAGCAACACTGCTGACCTGGTTCTCTGGCTCTACAGAAGCTCTGCTGACCTGGTTCTCTGGCTCTAAAGTAGCTCTGCTGACCTTGTTCTATGGCTCTAAAGCAGCTCTGCTGACCTTGATCTCTGGCTTTGAAGCAGTTCTGCTGACCTGGTTCTCTGGCTCTAGAGCAGCTCTGCCGACCTGGTTCTCTCCCTCTAAAGCAGCTCTGCTGACCTGGTTCTCTGGCTCTAAAGCAGCTCTGCTGACCTGGTTCTCTCCCTCTAAAGCATCTCTGCTGACCTGGTTTTTCTGGCTCTACAGCAGCTCTGCTGACCTGGTTCTCTGGCTCTAAAGCAGCTCTCCTGACCCGGTTCTCTGGCTCTAAAGCAGCTCTGCTACCCTGGTTCTCTCCCTCTAAAGCTGCTCTGCTGAACTGGTTTCTTTGGCTCTACAGCAGCTCTGCTGACCTGGTTCCCTGGCTCTAAAACAGCTCTGCTGACCTGGTTCTATGGCTCTAAAGCAGGTCTGCTGACCTGGTTCTCTGGTTGAAAAGCAGCTTTGCTGACCTGGGTCTCTGGCTCTAAAGCAGCTCTGCTGACCTGGTCCTTAGGCTCTAGAGCAGCTATGCTGACCTGGTTCTCTGGCTCTAGCTCTGCTGACCTGGTTTTCTGGCTCTAGAGCAGCTCTGCTGACCTCGTTTTAGGCTCTAGAGCAGTTCTGCTGACATGGTTCTCTGGCTCTAGAGTAGCTCTGCTTACCTGGTTCTCTGGCTCTAGAGCAGCTCTGCTGACCTAGTTCTCTGTCTCTACAACGGCTCTGCTGACCTGGTTCTCTGGCTCTAAAGCAGCTCTGCTGACCTGGTTCTATGGCTCTAAAGCAGCTCTGCTGACCTGGTTTTCTGGCTCAAAAGCAGCTTTGCCGACCTGGGTCTCAGGCTCTAAAGCAGCTCTGTTGACCTGGTTTCTCTGGCTCTAGAGCAGCTCTGCTGACCTGGTTCTTATGCTCTTAAGCAGCTCTGCTCACCTGGACCTTAGGCTCTAGAGAAGCACTGCTGATGTGGTTCTTTGTCTCTAAAGCAGCTCTGCTGGCCTGGTTCTCTGGCTCTAGCTCTGTTGACCTGGTTCTCTCGCTCTAGAGCAGCTCTGCTGACCTGGTTTTAGGCTCTAGAGCAGCTCTGCAGACCTGGTCCGTAGGCTCTAGAGCAACTCTGCTGACCTGGTTCTCTGGCTCTACAACGGCTCTGCTGACCTGGTTTTCTGGCTCTAAAGAAGCTCTGCTGACCTGGTTCTATGGCTTTAAAGCAGCTCTGCTGACCTAGTTCTCTGGCTCTAAAGCAGCTCTGCTGACCTGGTTCTGTGGCTCAAATGCAGCTTTGCTGATCTGGTTTACTCCTTCTAAAGCAGCTCTGCTGACCTGGTTTATCTGTCTCTACAGTATCTCTGCTGACCTAATTTATCTGGCTCTACAGCTGCTCTGCTGACCTGGTTCTCTGCCACTAGAACAGCTCTACTGACCTTGTTCTTAGGCTCTAGGGCAGCTCTGCTGATCTGGTTCTCTGGCTCTAAAGCAGCTCTGCTGACCTGGTTCTTAGGCTCTAGAGCAGCTCTGCTGACCTGGTTCTCTGGCTCTAAAGCAGCTCTGCTGACCTGGTTCTCTGGTTCTAAAGCGGCTCTGCTGACCTGGTTATCTCCCTCTACAGCAGCTCTGCTGACCTGCTTCTTTGGCTCTAAAGCAGCTCTACTGACCTGGTTCTCTGGCTCTAGAGCAGCTCTGCTGACCTGGTTCTTAGGCTCTAGAGCAGCTCTGCTGACCTGGTTCTCTGGCTCTACAACAGCTCTGCTGACCTGGTTCTCTGGCTCTAAAGCAGCTCTGCTGATCTGGTACTATGGCTCTAAAGCAGCTCTGCTTGCCTGCTTCTCTGGCTCCGCAGAAGCTCTGCTGACCTGGTCCTTAGGCTCTAGAGCAGCTTTGCTGACCTGGATCTCTGGCTATAAAGCAGCTATGCTGACCTGGTTCTCTGGCTCTAGCTCTGCTGACCTGGTTCTCTGGCTCTAGAGCAGCTCTGCTGACCTCGTTTTAGGCTCTAGAGCAGTTCTGCTGACATTTTTCTCTGGCTCTAGAGTAGCTCTGCTTACCTGGTTCTCTGGCTCTAGAGCAGCTCTGCTGACCTAGTTCTCTGGCTCTACAACGGCTCTGCTGACCTGGTTCTCTGGCTCTAAAGCAGCTCTGCTGACCTTGTTCTATGGCTCTAAAGCAGCTCTGCTGACCTGGTTTTCTGGCTCAAAAGCAGCTTTGCCGACCTGGGTCTCAGGCTCTAAAGCAGCTCTGTTGACCTGGTTTCTCTGGCTCTACAGCAGCTCTGCTGACCTGGTTCTTATGCTCTTAGGCATCTCTGCTCACCTGGACCTTAGGCTCTAGAGAAGCACTGCTGATGTGGTTCTTTTGCTCTAAAGCAGCTCTGCTGGCCTGGTTCTCTGGCTCTAGCTCTGTTGACCTGGTTCTCTCGCTCTAGAGCAGCTCTGCTGACCTGGTTTTAGGCTCTAGAGCAGCTCTGCAGACCTGGTCCGTAGGCTCTAGAGCAACTCTGCTGACCTGGTTCTCTGGCTCTACAACGGCTCTGCTGACCTGGTTCTCTGGCTCTAAAGAAGCTCTGCTGACCTGGTTCTATGGCTTTAAAGCAGCTCTGCTGACCTAGTTCTCTGGCTCTAAAGCAGCTCTGCTGACCTGGTTCTCTGGCTCAAAAGCAGCTTTGCTGATCTGGTTTACTCCTTCTAAAGCAGCTCTGCTGACCTGGTTTATCTGTCTCGACAGCATCTCTGCTGACCTAATTTATCTGGCTCTACAGCTGCTCTGCTGACCTGGTTCTCTGCCACTAGAACAGCTCTACTGACCTTTTTCTTAGGCTCTAGAGCAGCTCTGCTGATCCGGTTCTCTGGCTCTAAAGCAGCTCTGCTGACCTGGTTCTCTGGCTCTAAAGCAGCTCCGTTGACCTGGTTATCTCCCTCTAAAGCAGCTCTGCTGACCTGCTTTCTCTGGCTCTACAGCAGCTCTACTGACCTGGTTCTCTTGCTCTAGAGCAGCACTGCTGACCTGGTTCTCTGGCTCTAAAGCAGGTCCGCTGACCTGGTTCTCTGGCTTTACAACTGGCCTGCTGACCTGGTTCTCTGGCTCTAAAGCTGCTCTGCTGACCTAGTTCTTTGGCTCTACAACAACTCTGCTGACCTGCATCAATGGCTCTAAAGCAGCTCTGCTGATCTGGTTTCATGGCTCTAAAGCGGCTCTGCTGACCTGGTTTCTCTTGGTCAACAGCAACACTGCTGACCTGGTTCTCTGGCTCTACAGAAGCTCTGCTGACCTGGTTCTCTGGCTCTAGAGCAACTCTGCTGACCTGGTTCTTAGGCTCTAGAGCAGCTCTGCTGACTTGGTTGTCTGGGTTTGAAGCAGCTCTGCTGACCTGGTTCTCTGGCTCTAAAGCAGCTCTGCTGACCTAGTTCTATGGCTCTAAAGCAGCTCTGCTGACCTTGATCTCTGGCTTTGAAGCAGTTCTGCTGACCTGGTTCTCTGGCTCTAGAGCAGCTCTGCCGACCTGGTTCTCTCCCTCTAAAGCAGCTCTGCTGACCTGGTTCTCTGGCTGTAAAGCAGCTCTGCTGACCTGGTTCTCTACCTCTAAAGCATCTCTGCTGACCTGGTTTCTCTGTCTCTACAGCAGCTCTTCTGACCTGGTTCTCTGGCTCTAAAGCAGCTCTCCTGACCTGGTTCTCTGGCTCTAAAGCAGCTCTGCTACCCTGGTTCTCTCCCTCTAAAGCTGCTCTGCTGAACTGGTTTCTTTGGCTCTACAGCAGCTCTGCTGACCTGGTTCCCTGGCTCTAAAGTAGCTCTGCTGACCTGGTTCTCTGGCTCTAAAGCAGCTCTCCTGACCTGGTTCTCTGGCTCTAAAGCAGGTCTGCTACCCTGGTTCTCTCCCTCTAAAGCTGCTCTGCTGAACTGGTTTCTTTGGCTCTACAGCAGCTCTGCTGACCTGGTTCCCTGGCTCTAAAGTAGCTCTGCTGACCTGGGTCTCTCACTCTAAAGCAGCTCTGCTGACCTGGTTTCTCTGGCTCTACAGCAGCTCTGCTGACCTGGTTCTTCGGCTATAAAGCAGCTCTGCTGACCTGGTCCTTAGGCTCTAGAGCAGCTCTGCTGACCTGGTTCTCTGGCTCTAAAGCAGCTATGCTGACCTGATTCTCTGTCTCTAGCTCTGCTGACCTGGTTCTCTGGCTCTAGAGCAGGTCTGCTGACCTCGTTTTAGGCTTTAGAGCAGCTCTGCTGCCATGGTTCTCTGGC